>NC_064627.1:451696618-452971975 GCF_023864275.1 Schistocerca cancellata
GTTGGGTTGGGTTGTTTGGGGAAGGAGACCAGACAGCGAGGCCATCGGTCTCACTCATCGGGTTAGGGAAGGACGGGGAAGGAAGTTGGCCGTGCCCTTTCAAAGGAACCATCCCGGCATTTGCCTGGAGCGATTTAGGGAAATCACGGAAAACCTAAATCAGGATGGCCGGACGCGGTATTGAACCGTCGTCCTCCCGAATGCGAGTCTAGTGTGCTAGCCACTGCGACACCTCGCTCGGTAACAATTCCTGGAAGCGGCGGTTAATAACAAAACCAACATATCCCACTTTCACTTGTTTGGACTTTGCTGCCAATGTCACGTTCCTAATCCATTACACACGGAAACATTTCTGTGTGTTTTTGTTACAATCAAAGCGCCAGATTTGCACCTGGTGGCCAAAATTGTGACTAATTTTTTTTTTCCAGTGCATACCGGTTCCAGATTAACACGTTAGAATACCTACCAAGTTTCGCTGCTATACGATAATTACAGCCCGCAATGGACCTCTGGGAGTAGCTGCACTTAAATTATAACCACGCGGTACCAGAGATTTTCCTAATACTTCAAAACTAAATACCTCTACTAGATTTAGCAGTGTGTACATTCCTTTGTTCGTGATATGAGGTACGATGAATCTGCCGAGCCCGTATGACCGTGGCGGTAAACGTGTCATATCCCGCTTCTCACTCGCTTTCCCACAAGCAACAAACAATAGTACATTTTACTTCATTTCAGTCATTCTCGACGTTAATTTATTGTGTCCAGTTCTTTATGATGGAAAGGAAAAAGGAAAAGCAAGGCAAGATTAGAAGCATGAAGATGAATACTGATCTAAGAATTCAAGGAGAGTCTTATGCATCAAGCAAAGGGACGGCTGTTGGTCATAAAGAACCACTACAACGTGATGTAAGTTGAAATCATAATTTAACTCCATATTACCGAATGAAATGAAATATAACAAAATGAAATATAACAAATGAAATATAACAAAATATCGCGTAATTTTGGGGTTCCAAGTGTTATGATCCTCGGAAATACACTCCTGGAAATTGAAATAAGAACACCGTGAATTCATTGTCCCAGGAAGGGGAAACTTTATTGACACATTCCTGGGGTCAGATACATCACATGATCACACTGACAGAACCACAGGCACATAGACACAGGAAACAGAGCATGTACAATGTCGGCACTAGTACAGTGTATATCCACCTTTCGCAGCAATGCAGGCTGCTATTCTCCCATGGAGACGATCGTAGAGATGCTGGATGTAGTCCTGTGGAACGGCTTGCCATGCCATTTCCACCTGGCGCCTCAGTTGGACCAGCGTTCGTGCTGGACGTGCAGACCGCGTGAGACGACTCTTCATCCAGTCCCAAACATGCTCAATGGGGGACAGATCCGGAGATCTTGCTGGCCAGGGTAGTTGACTTACACCTTCTAGAGCACGTTGGGTGGCACGGGATACATGCGGACGTGCATTGTCCTGTTGGAACAGCAAGTTCCCTTGCCGGTCTAGGATTGGTAGAACGATGGGTTCGATGACGGTTTGGATGTACCGTGCACTATTCAGTGTCCCCTCGACGATCACCAGTGGTGTACGGCCAGTGTAGGAGATCGCTCCCCACAACATGATGCCGGGTGTTGGCCCTGTGTGCCTCGGTCGTATGCAGTCCTGATTGGGCGCTCACCTGCACGGCGCCAAACACGCATACGACCATCATTGGCACCAAGGCAGAAGCGACTCTCATCGCTGAAGACGACACGTCTCCATTCGTCCCTCCATTCACGCCTGTCGCGACACCACTGGAGGCGGGCTGCACGATGTTGGGGCGTGAGCGGAAGACGGCCTAACGGTGTGCGGGACCGTAGCCCAGCTTCATGGAGACGGTTGCGAATGATCCTTGCCGATATCCCAGGAGCAACAGTGTCCCTAATTTGCTGGGAAGTGGCGGTGCGGTCCGCTACGGCACTGCGTAGGATCCTACGGTCTTGGCGTGCATCCGTGCGTCACTGCGGTCCGGTCCCAGGTCGACGGGCACGTGCACCTTCCGCCGACCACTGGCGACAACATCGATGTACTGTGGAGACCTCACGCCCCACGTGTTGAGCAATTCGGCGGTACGTCCACCCGGCCTCCCGCATGCTCACTATACGCCCTCGCTCAAAGTCCGTCAACTGCACATACAGTTCACGTCCACGCTGTCGCGGCATGCTACCAGTGTTAAAGACTGCGATGGAGCTCCGTATGCCACGGCAAACTGGCTGACACTGACGGCGGCGGTGCACAAATGCTGCGCAGCTAGCGCCATTCGACGGCCAACACCGCGGTTCCTGGTGTGTCCGCTGTGCCGTGCGTGTGATCATTGCTTGTACAGCCCTCTCGCAGTGTCCGGAGCAAGTATGGTGGGTCTGACACACTGGTGTCAATGTGTTCTTTTTTCCATTTCCAGGAGTGTATTATTCTCCTTTCATTGACCAACAAACTAAGTGCTGAAAGAAAGAAGGACCTGTTAATCATGGCTGGGAATTTGGTTTTTCGTTGAGTCAGTGATGTCAATAATGTATTCTTTGTCGCTGCTCAGAAATAAGTCAGGTGATGCTGTCCGCATGGGAGTGAATCATGGCACTTACATCTCTACCTAAATTTTCACCTACATTTTTAAAATCCTAAAATAATTACACTTTTGCAACACTTTTTCTGTCTGATGTTGTAATTGATGTTAGACTATCATAATTAGCTTTTCTTAGAACAAAATTATTTGTTACGTGAATCTGTCATCGTTTTTCCGGTTTTCTTGCATGTTGACATTTCGTCCTTTCGGCGTTTCCCATTTACAGTCTGTAATTTGGGATGTTCGATGATCATCGATATCTTGGGAGTTTAAACATCGGTGTTTCAGTATCGATACTGAAGTCTTAGAAACATAGCAATATCTACATCGATCTTCGGCATTGGTAAACCCGGTCGCTTGTTACCACTGTCAATCATTTTTTGGCAATTTAAACGAATCTTTTTCTGATCATGCCTCGTAATTAAAGTGCAATACATTTGCTTCCTGCCAAATGTGGCCACGGGGGTGGGGTTTAGGTGGTGGAGGTGTGGTGGCGAGGGGGGCGGACTGTAGAGAGAGAGAGAGAGAGAGAGAGAGAGCAATGTTTTTAGCGATAGCAAATCAAATAAAAGTAGGAGTGTTTATCTGTGAAGACTGAGACTTTTTTTTCCACAGATGTTTGTTACTCCATTTCAATATTCTTTTGATCTTTTTCAGAGTACTCTCCTCCTACTTGAATGCTCTTTTTATAGCGTCTCTGCCAGTTCTCGAACACGTGATGCAGGCAGTTCTTTGTCAAGTTCTTGAGAATGGCTTCACTTTTCTTGAGCACTGCTTCAGAGTTCTCAAATCGAATGCCCCGAAGCTTTGCCTCTAGTGAAGGGAATAAAAGAAAATAAAAGAGTGCAAGGTAGGGGCTATAAGCCGGATGCAGTACATATGTAATTTTGAACTAAGGCAGAAACTGTATGATCTGATTTGTGACGTGATGCCACGCATTGTCATGATGAAGTCGCCACCCAGTCCAAGAATGTTCTGTCGTCTCATAGCAGTGTGCTTCCTCAGTTTAGCCGATACTGACATGTAGTACACTGCTGTAAGAGGAATGTGGATGGGAACTGCATGCTGGTAAATCATTTCGTGACAGTCAAAAAATGTGATCACCATCACTTTCCCTGCAGAAAGAACAACTTTAGCCTTTTTTGGTGTTGGAGAACTTGGTGAATTCCACATTATGCTGGCTCGTTTTCCTTCAGGATCATAATAATGTAGCCCTCTCATCAGCGGTGACAACTGATTCCAGAAACGCATCCTCTCCATCAACAAAGAGGTGCAGTGCCTCACGGCTTATCTCCATTCGCGCAGCCGTTTGTCTGGGAGTCAACAGACGTGGCACCCAACCGGACAAACAAGGGTCATATAAAGACGATCATGCATAATCGAAAAGACACTGCCCTATGACATTCTATTTATTTATTTACACGTCTGGTTCCATGGGACCAATTTGAGGAGCAAATCTCCAAGGTCATGGGACGTGTCAGTACATGAAATTACAACATAAAAGTAATAACAGATAAAATATTACTTTCATTCGCTGATCCTCATGGACAATCACATGAGCTGTGTTGATTTGACTTCAATCACAGCGGAAGTCCAAACACCAAACACACGTTACTTAACACGAACAAGTCGGCCTTCTTTGAAGTCTTTGAAACATCCAAACACTGTTGCACAAAATAATGCATCTTCACCGTACGCTTGCTGCAGCTTTTCCTAAGTTTCAGTGGCTGTGTGGTTTAAATGAACGAATTTCATTGCGCCGTACTGCTTCTCTCGCGTCACCTCCGTTGTTTGGTACGCAAAATACAAAGAGCGTCTACAAAATAGAGCATTATTATGCTGCTGTAACAGTAGCGTGAATGGGAACTGCATGCCAGTAAATCATTTTATGACGGTCAAAAAATGTAAATAACAACAACTGTAGCCTATTTTGGCGTTGAAGAACGCAGCGATTTCCACACTGCGCGGGCTCGTTTTACTTCAGGGTCGTTATGATACAGCCATGACTCATCAATGGTGATAACTGATTCCAGAAGCGCATCCTCTCCATCAACAAAGAGATGCACCGAGCGAGGTGGCGCAGTGGTTAGCACACTGGACTCGCATTCGGGAGGACGACGGTTCAATCCCGTCTCCGGACATCCTGATTTAGGTTTTCCGTGATTTCCCTAAATCGCTTCAGGCAAATGCCGGGATGGTTCCTTTGAAAGGGCACGGCCGATTTCCTTCCCCATCCTTCCCTCACCTGAGCTTGCGCTCCGTCTCTAATGACCTCGTTGTCGACGGGACGTTAAACACTAATATCCTCCTCCTCCCCCTCCTCAACAAAGAGATGCAGTACCTCATTGCCTGTCCTCATTCGCACAGTACTTTTCACAACCTACTAATACGAGAGTGCTGCCGCCTGTGGACATTATACATAAAAACCCGCTTTTTTCAGATATTCGTGGCACGGGTGGGAAACTATCACGGAAGTTACAGAAAAAAAAATCAGCCTCAGTCTTTATTGATCAGTCCTCGTAGACCGTAGTATTTCAGTCTCAGTGTTTACAAACCATCTGCAACCCACACAGAGTTTAAGTTTCCCAAATATCTCGGAATGTGCTCCAGAACTGTAACGAAATTTTTCCGCTTGTCCATACCAACTTAGTAGATAATTTGACTGATGCACAGTCTTTTCAAATTGCTAGATATCTTTGTACGAGATATGTCATCAGTTATGCGACATATATACCAATATATAGAGAGCTACGATTGGCAATGAAGATGGGCAACACATTGATGCCTTACAGATAATCAGAGAAACCAAATTCGATACAGAGAGGAGCATGATAAAATAGCATAAGAAAAGAATAATTTCCGGACTTGTACAGAAACGGACGTACCAACGCATTTCACTTATTTTGTAAGCCTTCGAGAACTTAAACAAGATCCACCAGAAGTAAGGAATCACATAATAGGTACTACCTATCCGAAACTAAACAACTGTTCTTAAATGTCTGAGCTATATAGTCATACCGTCGGCTTCTGAAAAACCGTTCATTTTATCATCAACTCTCATTAAACTGAAGGTGAAATGTCCATTAGAAATATTATTAATGCAATCTGTAGACAAAAAGTTGTGGGCTATTTAATGTTAATTATTGCTGTATTTATTTATTACTGTAATAAATATGATATTAGATGTATTTCTTTGCTGATTTCTACCCCATTTTTTAATTTAACCATTTAAAATGGAATCGATTATTATCGAGCTTTAGACGTCGATGTTAACACGATATCAGCCTATATATTGAGGGACCCACTCATGAGCGATGGATCGAAGTGATCCGTCGCACGCTATATCGCTGTAATCATTCGCTCATCTCGACTCCGCCACACACGTGCGATTTGCCAAGCAATGTCAACCAGTATAACGAACGCCACCGCGTCGAGAATTTCTGCCGTGGAATAGGATCTGCAATGTTTAGCAGCAGTCGCAGTTCACTTCTGAATCCTCACGAATACTTGCAAATAAATAAATAAATAAACGGGAGTTGTAATTTACTACACTTGTTATGAAACGATTTTCGCGGAACTCGTAGATTACTTTACAGATTATATTACATTTTTGTCCGGCGCCAAGTGGGTTGTGTGTATCTTTTTAGTGCGCTACTGAATTCGTTTTTCATTTATTAGCCCTCAGTTCCGTTTTCATTCAGTAATCTTGTGCTGTAGTTTAGCTGCAGGTAGTTACATTACACGGTTTGCTTTGCAATCTCGGTGTGCCTATAGAAATGGTTTCCCAAAATAATATATGCACTATTTGAAACTGAACATCTTTTTAATGAAAGGGGGTAGAAATACAATTTTAGTGGTGTTAGGTGCCTCATGGTTCGACTTAAGGTGGTAACTGTTCAATCGCAATAACCCGTCAACAACGTCTTACGACTGAGCGACGTGCCTACTTTACTGTTTCCAACGGAACAGCATCACAGGCATGCTCAACTTGCTCTCTATGATCATCAAGTGTTGTGTGGTCTCGCAGTGTAAACTGTGTTCCCCCCAGGGAACGTCTCACACTAGACGAGTGTAACCCTATGTTTGCGTGGTAGAGTAATGGTGGTGTACGCGTACGTGGAGAACTTGTTTGCGCAGCAATCGCCGACATGGTGTAGCTGAGGCGGAATAAGGGAAACCAGCCCGCATTCGCCGAGGCAGATGGAAAACCGCCTGAAAACCATCCACAGACTGGCTGGCTCACCGGACCTCGACACAAGTCCGTCGGGAGGATTCGTGCCGGGGACCAGGCGCTCTTCCCACTCCGGAAAGCCGTGCGTTAGACCGCTCGGTTAACCGGGCGGGCTACTATTGTCTGTGGTGGTGTTCCAAATTCAACTTTCCAATGTTGTCGTACCGCATTCACATTCTCTGTTTTCAAGCAACACTTTAGCACCCATTTCCGTTGTTCAAGCGGTAACGCCATGTTTGCTGACAATCCTGAAACAATAGAAAGCGTTATTATAATTTTCACAGCCTTCTAAATTATTACCCATTTAAACCGTGTTTCTGTCTCCTTTAATTAAAGAGATATTCTGTTTCAAATAGTGTATACTTTACTTTGGGATAGCCTGTGTTTCGTTACCTGTGCGTCATTCTGTCTAGAAGTTAAAAACTGTAATAATACTTGTAACGGGTTCATCAATAACTCAGAATCATCATATGGGGCCCAGTGTACGTTATTATGACAATGAGCTTTTCGTCACTTCAACTTCTACAGCCCAAGCTTCGAAACGCCAATCACTGCAGAACTGGTGGGTGTCTTTTGTATTACTTCTTAATATAAATGCCTACATGACGCTGCACTTCATTTCGTAGTCCCTTATTAATTTTAATCTAAGATTTTAATTAACGTGTAAAAAGCAAAATGACACAAAAGTGCACAACCACGCTTCATAACTAGAGTCACAGCCATATGGCGCCATACATCATTGCTAACCAGCCAGGCAGCCATATTGCAAGCACGAGTAACATGTAATCCATGAGACTGCCTGAGATTTCCACGTGATCAGCGACCGATCGCTGCGATTTTACTACACACGTGCAATCTACTTAGCGATCAATCGCCCATGCGATGAATCACTGCAGTACCTACGTCGTTCGTGTATGGGACCATTTATGCCAACGTAGTACATACCCACCAAGAATTCGTTAGAGGGACGGATGTGCGATAAAATTTGCATCTATTGCTCACGACTGCTTTAAGATTGGCTGATGCCTGAAACCGACCATGGAAAAATACACCTCAGACTTTTTGAAATGACTCCATATTCGCCATTGATTGTACATTTATTACCGTATCCACTACTGCAATTTCGATCTCATGGTCATAGTCATTTTCAGGTGGTTACAGGTGTAGTCAAGGTAAGACTTACAAAATGCATACAATTTTTATAATACAACCACGGGAAAATTGAGTTAAACTAAAAATTACTGAAAACCAAGCAGTAGTCATCATTAATCAAGATAATAAAAATGAGGTGAGTCTTTACGGCTCATGTCAACTTTTGTCTTTTTTTCTTTATTATTATTTCATCCCCATTACCCCAAAACGGCGTGGGGTGAGCCGTCTGCAATAAAATTCTCTGCTCTTCAGCTAAGCGAATTTAAAAAAATTTAGAGCGAGAAACAGAAAAAAAATTGGTGCTGTTTTCTATTTTAAATTAAAAATCGAAGATGGACAGTTAGATAACGGAAATATATACATTTTAAAAAGACATCGTAGAAGGTGAAGTTCTTCTGGTAAAAACACAGAAGCGCTGCACTTTCACTTAAAATTGGAAGAACCTCTACTAGAGTGAGAAGTATTGTCCAAGGAGAGAGTATGTTCCATAGGGTTGAGACGTGTGGATAGAAAGATAGGGGTCTGTTAGACAGGAAGGTTGCGGAGATGGGGGGTAGGGGCTGAGGTGGATGGTAGGAAATTCAGGTGGTGTGCATTGGTAGCAAGAGGAAAGGGATAGGGATCGATGTGAAGTGTGTCATGTGGGCAGGACAGTGATTGCAAGAGGAAAGGGATGGGAATGGATGGAGAGGGTAAGTAGAGAGGAGCACTGAAGTGGAGTGTGTCACCAGGGGAAGGCAGTGGCTGCAAGGCGAAAGGGATGGGGATGGAAAGGAGAGGGGAGCACTGCGGAGCAGAATAGTTGAGGAAGAGTTGAAACTGGTAGACGGGATAAATACCGGGGCAGATCTCACTGTCTGGAAGAGGGTGTGGTTGAAGTTGCGTTGGGAACTTATGTCACACGCACTGTGTGTATAAAGTATGAAATACGTCATCACATTACGAGAAAACATCATAAAACACACAGATAAATGCAGAACTCTTTACTAATTTAATTATAATGTGACGGAGAGGACACAAACTTATGAAACTGAATTCGTGCTTATTGCACATATCAGTAACGAACACCATCCCTGTCAAAACAGAGGAGAGGTTAGTGACACGCTCGGCTTTCTGGGAAGTGGCGTGAGAATGACGTATCACTCAATGCGACAGATGCCGTATTGATTTCGTCGTAATTCCGCTATTTTTATATTATAACTTGCAGTATGCCGTTCCAAGGCAATGGTCCATTAAAGCTTTATCAGAATCTACTTACTACCATTTCTTGTAATTAAATGTCAGTTAATGATCCATCAGAATTAAAAGCCTATGGAGATACTGACATGAGTAACACTGAAGAGAGACGTTGGAAGTGGAAGAGATTATTATTAAGAATCTCCTCGTTTAGGTGCCGAGACTACCTACGTTTTATGGGCTACCAAAGATCCACAAAACGGTTTCTCCTCTTCGCCAACTTACAGACTGGCAAAACATCTGGCCAGCCTCCTTACGCCGCATGTGGCTCGCTGTGTGCGTCACATCAAAAACACCGACGACTTTGCCTGCAGCGCGTGGTCTAGTGCTGCCTCTGGATCACGGGGTCCCGGGTTCGATTCCCGGACGGATTGGGGATTTTCTCGGTCCGTGTAGGTCCGTGTAGGTCCCCCGCGAGCACACAGAAGGGCCGCAACACGGCATTTACTCGACTAATGTCTGAAGCAGTGCTGGAGGGAATTGACACCATGAATCCTGCAGGGCTGCCCATAGATTCGTAAGAGTATGAGGCGGTGGAAATCTGTTCTGAACAGCACGTTTCAAGGCATCCCAGATATTCTCTATAATGTTCATGTCTGGGGAGTTTAAACTCAGTAGCGTGTTGCTGAAGCCACTCTGTTGCAATTCTGGATGTGCGGAGAGTTGCATTGTCTTGCTGGAATTGCCCAAGTCCATCAGAATTCACAATGGACATGAATGGATGCAGGTAATCGGACAGGATGCTTAGGTACGTGTCACCTGTCACAATAGTATCTAGAGGTATCAGGGGTCCATATCACTACAACAGCAAACGCCCCACACCTGTACAGAACTTCCACCAAATTGAACAGTCCCCTGCTGATATTCAGTGTCCATGGATACACGAAGTTGTCACCGTACTTATACACGTCCATCCGCTCGATACAATTTGAAACGAGGCTCGTCGGACCAGGCAACATGTTTCCAGTCCAAATGGTTCAAATGGCTCTGAGCACTATAGGACTTAACATCTGAGGTCATCAGTCCCCTAGAACTTAGAACTACTTAAACCTAACTAACCTAAGGACATCACACATACCCATGCCCGAGGCAGGATTCGAACCTGCGACCGTAGCGGTCGCGCGATTCCAGACTGTAGTGCGTAGAACCACTCGGCCTCTCTGGCCGGCCCAATTTTCCAGTCATCAACAGTCCAATTCGGTGTTGACGTCCCAGACGAGGGGTAAAATTTTGTGTTGTGCAGTCATCAAATGTACACGAGTGGGGCTTTGGCTCCGAAAGCCTATATCGATGATGTTTCGTTGACTGGTTCGCGTGCTGACACTTGTTGATGGACCAGTATCGAAATCTGCAGCACTCTGCGGAAGGGTTTCACTTCTGTCCCGCTGAATGATTCTCTTCAGTCTTCGTTGGGCCCGTTCTTGCAGGATCTTTTTCCGACGGCAGCGATGTCGATTTGGTTTACCGGATTCCTGATATTCACGGTATACACTCGTGATATGATCGTACGGGAAAATCCCCACTTCGTCGCTATCTCGGATATGCTGTGTCCCATCGCTCGTACGCAGACTATAACACCACGTGTGCGCAGACTATAACACACGATCGAACTGAAATCTTGATAGCCTGCCATTGTAGCAGCACTGACACATTTATTAACTGCGCCACACACTTTTTGTCTTATATAGGTGCTGCCGACCGCAGCATCGTAGTATGCCTGTTTACGTGTCTCTGTATTTGAATACGCATGTCTATATCAGTTTCTTTGGTGTATTGGCTGAATTAAACATCTGCGTGTTTGACAAGGTGAAACAATAGTCAGTTTTGATTTGGTCTCTCCATTTGCGCGTGTTTCTGTCAAAGACGGCATAGATTTTCTCTCCCAGTTATTCTATAGTAGAATTGTGAGATTTTTTAAGGATACCTTGACATCGTCGTATTTCCTATATGGCGATCAGTATTTCAACCCTTTGGACTGCGCGGTGATAGGAAGTCCGTTAGCTCTATCCATATCAAACATTTTTATAGACGAATTTGGAGAGGTCGCTTTGGACACGGCTCCAGATAAGCCAAGTTGCTTTTATCGTTATGTCAACGACACCTGAACGGCATTCACGACCACATTAGGTTGCGATGGAAGTAGAGGTAGATGGTATGTTGCCCTTCCTTGACGTCCTCGAACGCCGGAAAAACTAACGGGCACCTCGGCCACAGTGTGTATAGGAAATCTATGCACACAGATATCAGCACGCTCTTAGCCACCATCATTCAGCACAAAAAAGTGGCGTTTTGAACATCCTCGTCCACCTGCTAAAGTCGTCTCATACGCTGAAAATCTGCCACTAGTACTAAGCCACCACCGAAAAATCTTCCGGTAAAATGACTACAATTACAGTCAGATATTGTAACATTACGAGTTAAAATAGCTGCAACGGAAATTGAATAGCGTAAAGTTATCATTAAAAACGCACGCCGCGTGATTTAATTGAATAGCGTAAAGTTATCATTAAAAACGCACGCCGCGCGATTTGTGACGATTTGGTTGGTCATAATAGTAGTAACATGCTTTCGAATACAATTAAAATATAACGGCGATACCTGTTTAGTGGTATTGGAAATAATATGTAGTAAATTAATGAGTAATGTAGCCGATCCTATAAGAAGAGGTAAAATTGGGCATATTAAGGTGTTTTGCTTTATATCGACTAAGCCGATGATATGGCGTCTTTTTTTTTTTAGTTTACTCTTAGAAATAAATAAGTAACGAAGTGCTAATTGTGCGTTGTGAAAAATATAGGGGCGAATTTTAAATAGCTACAGTGTATAGTCAGACTAACAAATGGACATTCAGTTACGCGAAATAGCGGACAGCGAAGTGTGGTCATTAAATTGAGTACACCTACAGGGCGGTCAATTCCGGGATAAGTCTATTCGCATCTCACGAGGGACGCGGTATTGAGACCGGTTTTTTTTTTATTATATCACGGAGAGCGGGCTTCAATTTATAAAAAGGAGAAAAGCTGTATCATTATCATTATCATTGACTGTTGGTGTTAAGCAACCAAAACTGTTCATCAGAGGGTTTCGGTGAATGAGTGGTGAATGCGAAATGAAACTGTGAACGAAGTTATGTTAAATAAAGCAGAAGAGACAAGACAGTTTGGTCGTATCTGTTATTATTCCCTCAACCGTAACATTTCTTCTCGTTGTACGAAGCCTTTATAGACGATCGTTATGACAATTTGCTTTGAAGGGATCTCGTTACGAGTTAAGTTTTGGGGACCTGGTCAACAAGGGATAGTTCGTAGATCTTAACTACTGCAGCTATTCTGGAATCAGGTGCTACCGTGACCGTTGTGTGTTGTCAATGGCTTAAGGTCATCATATCTCATGCTCTAAGATCGACGCGCCTTTCCTCTTGGTATAACGGTGTCTCACGGTAACAACGGCAACGCCGACGGCGAATGAAGATACGGTAGAATATGACAAACTATTTCTGGTGAGACACGCAGGAAAAACACCATCGAATAAAACAAGAAACTTGCGTTTTTGCCTTTCTGTGTCAGAGCGTCGGGAAAGATTAGTTGAGTCCTGAAGAGACGCAGCGTTTCATCAGTGTTAAGGCCCCCCAAGAAGTCCGACAGGTCTTGAGACCTGGGAAGGACGATCTAGGGGATCTAGGGATCAGAACGCCTGCAGTGTACAAAATGCCATGTCAGTGTGGCTGCTACTACGCCGGCCGAACAGTAAGCACTGTGGAGCAACGCTGGACAGAACACGAGAGGTGTTTACGCCTACGCTTTCCTAAAAAATCAGCCGTGGCCGAACACGCTTTAGAAAATCGACACCGACTCTGTTCGACGAAACATTTGTCATAATGAGGACGAAGGGATTTTGGGGTAGCGTCATAAAAGAAGTTGCAGAAATAAAAATATCTGAAAACACCATCGACAGTGATAGCGGTTTGCAATTCAGCACAGCCTGGGACGTAAACATCGCGAGGTTGAAGCGGGCACGACAGACACGGGATGAAAACACTGTCATAGCTGGCGAGGAAGAGACGTGACGTCACATCCAGCAGCGCGGCTATATAACAGCGAGGCTACGGCGACACAGCAGTCATTTACCACTTGACAGTGGCTGAAGAGAGCTCGATCGAAAGCTCGTGGTATTTTAACCACCTGACGTGGCTGGGAGCCGGAGAAGATTTTATTAATGAAAAATAATTGTTGACATTAGTTCTAATAGTTACAACACTACTGTTGTACTTCTGTACTTGTATTATGAGAAATAGAACGTAGCGCCTCAGTGTTAGCAACACTTGCAAGAAAATGTCTTACTTGTTGGGACTCGCTTCCCTGGTATGGTGCATACAACGTTATTAACAAATTATTTATTTTTTAATTTGTGCAGTTATTTTTGCAGTTATGTGGGGAACTACAAAATTAAGTGGTTTTAGAATTCCTTCATATACTTTCGGATACAAGTAAGTTGTGTACAAAAAGAGATAATTTATTATTCTCCTGGCTAATGTGAGATTTGGTACTTGAAGCGTTTGACGTTTTCACTTGTGGCGGTTATAGGTGAAGTCCAAGTGTAATAGACCTTCATTAAGACAGCGAAGTGCTGGAACAAAAGCCAATCTGAGATAAGACTTTCAAGTTCAGAAAACAACAGTGGGGAAAGAGAATATTATTACTGATAACTTTTTTCTGCTGGAAAATGTTTCGCTTCCCAGACGGATGAAGCAACTGAGCGCCATAAACAGGGGTCAGCTGCCCGCATCCTGAGTCACAGTTACGCTATCAGCAGTCAGAAGGAAGAAAAAGGCAGCTGTTCTTCATCCGCCCGCTGCACTCCAGTGCAGCGTAAAAGGTCGCTTACATCTGGCTGGCTGCGCACTAAATTTTACATTTTACCAACATAAAGTAACCTGGCATTATTTTCAAATTATGTACGACAAGTAAAATACATGTTCAACGTAAGAGAAGAACTTCGAACGTTTCTACTTTTAAAAACGATAAAAAAATCCAATGTTGTTTTCGAAAGAGTAATAAACGCCAGACGTTCGTCACCCTGAATTCCGAAATTTTTCTCGAGGAAGCTATGAAGCTCCTCTTCGAGTACCCTTTAGTCCCCACCAAAAACAAGAACCGATAAAGGTCCCATCAAGCGGCTCATTCACAGGATAATCAGTAAATTCTTGATCAATGTTTTAATCGAAAACTGGAAACTTAAAGCACAATGCGACAGATCAAACTTCGGTGAATTTGTCAACCGATTTCTCACAGCGAGCAGCAAGACACCGATAGTGGCACTAGATATCTAAACTTTGGTGACAGTCACACAGTTGTTCATTTGACCAAAAAGGAACCACGAAGCGTTGGGTGGGAGTCAGTGCAGGATATTCAATCACAGTATTCGAAAAATTCGCTGACACCCATGCTATTTGCTTCTCTCCTTTGTAAGATGAGTGTTGTGTCTTAAGCCAAACTGTATTTCATTCTTCATGACTGACAACTTAATGATCGTTTCATGGAGTAATAGTTAATGAAGTCACAACAATATAAGACACACATAATTGTATTTCTTGTGATCTCACAGTCCCGTAAATTTCGTAATATTCATTACAAAATATTCATTACAAAATCCATAATTGCAATTTCGACCTTTGGTCATTGTCGTTACACTGCAGTCAGCACTGACATCAAGGTTAAAATATACTAAGAATTACTCACGTGCTGAAAACCCACCAGTACACAGCATTAATAAAAAGAATAAAAGTGACGTGAGGCTCTGTGCCTCTCGTCAGTTTTTGTTACATACATTATTCAACCATAAGGGTATGTGGGCGTCATAAGTGCCCAAAAAACTGAATTTTTTATTTGATAAGATCATGTGATTCTTCCTTATTCTAAAAATACAATGAAGCGCCAAAGAAACTTGCATAGGTATGCGTATTCAAATACACAGATATAAACTGGCAGAATACGGCGCAGCGGTGGCCAACGCATATGTAAAACAAGTGTCTGGCGCAGTTGTTATATCTGTTACTGCTGCTACAATGGCAGGTTATCAAGATTTAAGTGAGTTTGAAAGTGGTGCTGTAGTCGGCACTCGAGCGATGGGACTCAACACATCCGAGGTAGCATTGAAGTGGGGATTTTCACGTATGACCATTTCACGAGTGTACCGTGAATATCAGGAATCCGGTAAAACTTCAAATCTCAGACATCGCTGCCGCCCGAAAAAGATCCTGCAAGAACAGGACCAAGGACGACTGAAGAGAATCGTTCAAATTGACAGAAGTGCAACCCTTCCGCAAATTGCGGAAGGTAAGTGACATTGGACTGTTGATGGCTGGAAACATGTTGCCTGATCGGACAAATGTCGTTTCAAATTGTATCGAGCGGACGGATGGGTACGGGTATGGATATAACCTCATGAATCCATGGACCCTGCGTGTCAGCAGGGGACTGTTCAGACTGGTGGAGGCTCGGTAATGGTGTGGGGCGTGTGCAGTTGGAGTGATATGGAACCCTGATACGTCTAGATACAATTATGACCCGTGACAACAGTTTTAGGAGCTCTGATGTCGTCCTCATTATTGGTTCGTCGAAAAACCTCAGCCATAGTGTGTACAAGAAACCTACACACATGGATCGGTATTTGCACGCTTTTAGCTACCAGCATATGGCACATAAATCTGTTATCCTGAACACCCTCGTCCACCGCGCTGAAGTCGAGTCAGACGTTGAAACTCTGCCACTGGAACTAAGCCACCTCCAAGAACTCTTCAGGGAAAACGGCTACAGTCACCGCCAAGTATGACAGGCTATATCTGGCGAGACACGCAGATAAAACAATTTCTTTTATATCAGACGTGAGTGTGTCACCAGAGTTTTAGTAGATGTTGGAAATTAATCGATACAACATTTGGTAAAGAGCTGTTATATTCAGGGAGTGAACAGTTGAACCTTGAGGCAGTGGCGCCGTTTGTCCATTTTGGATGCACTTTCTCTACAGGCAGATGCATACGATTTACAAAATCCAACTCTTTGTCCCTTCGCATAAATCGCTTCCATTACCAACGACCTCTGTAAGTGAATCGTTCGCAGGTAGACTGTCAGTTCTCTAATTACCTGCCTATTAAGCAAATAATAAGTTCCACGCTGGACGCAATTAAATTATTAGTAAGTCAGGATACAACAAAAGAAAAGCAGGTAATCGCCATTAATCTCGGTTTTGGATGACAATGAGAAAATTATTCTACTTTTATTGCAATGTTATTATAATTTCAGCAATTCTAAAGAAACCAGTATCATTCGTGCTTTGCTCGCTGTAATACACTCCTGGAAATGGAAAAAAGAACACATTGACACCGGTGTGTCAGACCCACCATACTTGCTCCGGACACTGCGAGAGGGCTGTACAAGCAATGATCACACGCACGGCACAGCGGACACACCAGGAACCGCGGTGTTGGCCGTCTAATGGCGCTAGCTGCGCAGCATTTGTGCACCGCCGCCGTCAGTGTCAGCCAGTTTGCCGTGGCATACGGAGCTCCATCGCAGTCTTTAACACTGGTAGCATGCCGCGACAGCGTGGACGTGAACCGTATGTGCAGTTGACGGACTTTGAGCGAGGGCTTATAGTGGGCATGCGGGAGGCCGGGTGGACGTACCGCCGAATTGCTCAACACGTGGGGCGTGAGGTCTCCACAGTACATCGATGTTGTCGCCAGTGGTCGGTGGAAGGTGCACGTGCCCGTCGACCTGGGACCGGACCGCAGCGACGCACGGATGCACGCCAAGACCGTAGGATCCTACGCAGTGCCGTAGGGGACCGCACCGCCACTTCCCAGCAAATTAGGGACACTGTTGCTCCTGGGGTATCGGCGAGGACCATTCGCAACCGTCTCCATGAAGCTGGGCTACGGTCCCGCACACCGTTAGGCCGTCTTCCGCTCACGCCCCAACATCGTGCAGCCCGCCTCCAGTGGTGTCGAGACAGCCGTGAATGGAGGGACGAATGGAGACTCGTCGTCTTCAGCGATGAGAGTCGCTTCTGCCTTGGTGCCAATGATGGTCGTATGCGTGTTTGGCGCCGTGCAGGTGAGCGCCACAATCAGGACTGCATACGACCGAGGCACACAGGGCCAACACCCGGCATCATGGTGTGGGGAGCGATCTCCTACACTGGCCGTACACCACTGGTGATCGTCGAGGGGACACTGAATAGTGCACGGTACATCCAAACCGTCATAGAACCCATCGTTCTACCATTCATAGACCGGCAAGGGAACTTGCTGTTCCAACAGGACAATGCACGTCCGCATGTATCCCGTGCCACCCAACGTGCTCTAGAAGGTGTAAGTCAACTACCCTGGCCAGCAACATCTCCGGATCTGTCCCCCATTGAGCATGTTTGGGACTGGATGAAGCGTCGTCTCACGCGGTCTGCACGTCCAGCACGAACGCTGGTCCAACTGAGGCGCCAGGTGGAAATGGTATGGCAAGCCGTTCCACAGGACTACATCCAGCATCTCTACGATCGTCTCCATGGGAGAATAGCAGCCTGCATTGCTGCGAAAGGTGGATATACACTGTACTAGTGCCGACATTGTGCATGCTCTGTTGCCTGTGTCTATGTGCCTGTGGTTCTGTCAGTGTGATCATGTGATGTATCTGACCCCAGGAATGTGTCAATAAAGTTTCCCCTTCCTGGGACAATGAATTCACGGTGTTCTTATTTCAATTTCCAGGAGTGTAGATAACCTCATAGCTCCGACTAACAACCTGTTACAAACACACAGCTCCGTCCAGGCAGGTAACTACTTGCGGCGCCACGTGTACGTTCCTTCGAAACATTCCATCACTGCTTTCAGTCCGACAGCCGTGACTCATTAATGGCTCCGCCCGGGGAGGGCGTTACCTGCGGCTAGAACGTATTCCTTCCTTCAGTAGCAGATACTGGGGGCAGACGGCCTAGTGCAGAGTCGTTCCACTCCGCAACCAATGCCACCATTCCAAAGCGGAAGCCGTGACATGTTTACAACTTTAAGTGTGTTTTGCGTTCCTGTCTGCTGCCCTATACTTGCGTAACATGCAAATGTGACATACAAGTAAAGAATAGAAATTCTGCATTCAGTTGCATTTGGTTGTTTATAATGAATACAAATCTAGTTATTTGTGTGACTACCTTTCTGTAACAGTCAGAAATAACAAAATTTCAGAGTGTGCTGTTTGTGGTCAAACACTATTTCTCGAAGTGTCTGAGCATAAATTGAGAAAACATCTGGATCGAAGGGATACAATAAATTTACCAATTTACAATTATTGACATACTTGCATATGTAGGAAATGCACAGAAGAGATTCTGTTTTGAAACATAATTCGTTATTCTTTGAAGAAAGCAATGAACATAGTCTTAGGGAATCTTAAATCTTTTACATATAAAATAAATAGTATGGATGTATGTCCAAGATCTCCTCCAAAATCTTTGTATCGATTTCATCCAAATTTATCATATAAATAGCAGGCCTCATGAGTGACAGCACTGTTGGGTTGATAATCTCCTAGCTGCTATAGAAGCAGAGATGTGGGCAAAAATGTGTTGTTTTCAGCCCCTGGTAATAAGTTGCCCTGCACAGCAGGTGGAAAAGGACGATGTGGAGGTGAAGATGGAAAGGGAGAAGAGGGTATGGTAAGAGCGAGGGGGGGAGGAAGATATGGTTAAAGAAATAGGTTGGAGGAATTGACAAACAGAGGAGGAGGAGGGGAAGAAGGAGGAGATGAAGAGACAGAGAGAGTGGGGAGGAAGTCACTGACAGAGGTGGAGGCTGAGATGACCAGACAGGGTGAGGAAAAGATGGACACAGAGAGAGGGGGAGGAGGTGTGCTGAATATATGTGTTCAACACATATGCAGGCAAATCTGCAGGGGAAAGACTAAATAAATAAGATAAATAATTTCCTTAAGCACACAAAACACTTAAAAACGTTGCTAAACTATTTTTGATAAATTCAGCATACTCACCAGCCTGTACAGAATCTATTAAGTAATTCCTAGAACCTGTTACCTGTGTGTAACTTGTGTTGATATGAAGCAGAAATATTGATTGTGTTGCTTATGTGCATTCCACGACCTGCTGTAACCAATGGACCGTGACCTGCACTGTACTGCCCACAGACAAGTATCTAACACCTGTACCTTCACCTCTGTGCCTTATCAAACAATGGAACACCCACCACACAGCATACAGCATGTGAAACAACATATGAGAGACGCCATGGTCGCCACAGAGTTCCCAACCTGTAGTAAACAAATCTAAGGGAGAACTGGTTATTATTAAAGATGTAACAACAATATATAATACATTTCCTCAGTTAATTTTAGCTGGAGCACTATTCCTGTTTCAGTCTATAATTCTTCTTCATTAGCCTTTTTCTGTTTGTTCTATGAGATTGGTATCGGTATACAGGTTCTGGCAATGTTAGTGACAATTGGTGGGCGGATACCCAACCGCGCCACCCCCCCCCCCCCCACCTCCTTTCACCTCCCCCCCCCCCCCCCTCTCCTCCGAACCAGAACGGAATCTGAGTACATTTGTCTGCATCCAGAGCAAATCTATGTTCAAGTCTGAGAACCTTTTCTAAATGTTTGCGTGGCGCATATGTGAGGTGGTGCCTGGGTACCAGTTCAGTATTTACCTAGATAGATACGGGAAACCCCCTAAAAACCACATCCACTTTGGCCGGCGAGCCAGCCCTTGTCGTTGATCGGCCGTTCCGGGATGCAGGGATGCGAGTCTACACAGATCGAATCTGCATCGATTCGATCTGTGGAGGCTCGCATCCCTGTATCCCGGAACGGCTCTTTAATGCACTCGGATATCCAGCAGGTTATCTCGGGACCGCTACGGTCGCAGGTTCGAATCCTGCCTCGGGCATGGTTGTGTGTGATGTCCTTAGGTTAGTTAGGTTTAAGTAGTTCTAAGTTCTTGGGGACTGATGACCACAGCAGTTAAGTCCCATAGTGCTCAGAGCCATTTAGCCATATCTCAGTCTACTACTGTTTACCGGAAAACGACTAGGCCACGAACTTTTCCTAAATAGCGGAAACCAACGCGACTGGACCAATAAAAACAGTACGATAAATCTTACAAATGATGCAAATTATCACTATCGTTCGCCGCTCGTCATGCAAGTCTGCATCCACCGGTGGCGAGTGTTCAAGAAGAAGTGTTTTTCGTGAGCGGTCTCGTCTCCTCACCAGATCCCACTACGTGTATTTGTTCCAGCTTATCAGGGACTGGTAGGACCACATTAAAACATAGTAGAAAATTGTTTACAGTTTTCCCCCGCAGCAGAGGCTATATTTTAAAGGTCGAACGCAATCTTTGGATTGTCTCGTTTTTCGTTTTACTTCTAAAACAATTGAGAGCCGCTGTCTGTCTTGTCTTTCCTAGATAGCCTCTCCTTCTGGCGGTGATTACACGTGGAGCTCACCAATTTTGTAACTGTACTAATTAGAGAAATAATAAGCGCGTTTTATAAGATGTCTTACACTTTTAATATTTTAACACAACATGTCTTAATCGTGTCATTTGAGTCTATTTGAGAATTATCACAGTGAGCCACAGGCTAAGTAGGAATGTGTCTGATTCAGTGATGCAATTAATCGACCATCAGTGCAGCAGTCTTGGTCGTGCATTGCGCCATCATCAAATAAAGAAAAGGAATCTACTTTTATTCAACGTTATTATAAGAAAATTGATTCCTTCTAAAAAAAAAAAAAAAAACATGGTCACGTAACGCAAGTTTTTTGCTTTAAACCTGGTACATTTTATGACACAGTCAGGCATCATTTAGTTAGTAACGGACCAACAATCGTTGATTGTGCCGATACTTACTGGTGCTTACCGGCTTCAAGATGACTCCCCCCTCCTCTCACCGCCACTTATATAAGAAAAATTTAATCATTCACTAAAGAGGAGGAAGAATTATGATGGCAAGATCGCGACTTGACCTTTAAAGGTCTTATATTTTTGTTTTTTTGTGTTTCATGTCCATTCCATGATGGCAATTAAACATAAATTACTACGATCAAACTGAGAAGCGTTACCGTATGGATCGAAGAATAAATAAATATGGAAAGTAATATTACGAAGAAAATTAATGGAATCTGTTAATGAAAGTCAAAGCACGTCACTGCGTAATGTATGGCAACAGATGTACTAGATCCGTCTGTTTTTCCTACATTTAATGTTTCATCCATCACGAATTATATTAGTCTTTTAACTTCACGTAAAAAATCTAAATTTTTTAATTAATGATTTCTGATCACAAGATTGTTGCTTTACTAACTGCAATGGTGAAGCTGCACCATATTGCAGTGAGCATTGAAACAGTATTGCTGACTTAAAATCAAGTGAATTTTATGCCCTCTTACCGAGTACATATTTCTTCAAAATGTAGTTTATTCCAGATTTTAGGCACTTTTTGTGGTCATGATTGATAATATGGTAAAGATAGGAAAAATTACTAAAGACAGTACTAGCAAGGAACTTAACACAGAGAAAAGTGAATTCACTAATGCAGAAGTTGAAAATACGTGCACTGCACACCGCTATTTGGATTCGTGCTCTGAAAGCGATGCAAACGATTTAACTGATGATCATACATGTGATGTACGTAATCCTTTCGCTGAGGTAATACTTCAACCCGAATAGGCTTCCCGGTAGTAAATATTCCAATGGACGGCACTTCATGGGAAACGAACGTGCAAATTACTGATCACTCCATTTATTCCATTACAAAATTATTATGAAGTTTTAATGTGATGCAAGAATGCATGTGCACGAACTTTCTCATCATAACTGTACAATTAGAAAAAGAATCCACGAAACGGAGAAGATTTTCAGAAGCAGTACATAAGCAGTCTAAGACTTAGAAAAACTGAATTCTAATTACAACATCTTTTAAGTGCAGTATAACACTTTTGCAAGTGGTATATCAGCATTAAAGAAAAATTATAGATAGAGTCAGAAGATAAAAAGTTAGAAGGTACTATTGTGCAATCAGAAAATAAATTAGATATTTTAGTGGAAGAACAATGTACAAAGGTTCAAAAGTAGTTTCATGATCAGTGCACGCACATTTGCAATGAGTTTTCACAAAAGCTTTCGCACAAAGATGTAGAAATAAATGACAAACTAAGTTCAGAATTAGAATGTGCTGTAAACGAATCGGTCACAGCCAATATGTCCGAGCGATACAATTCCGGCGAGTCAGTAAAATCCGAATTATAGCAAATAAAAGATTTTCGGAAATAGCATGATAAAGTAACTGCAAAAATTGCGACGGTACAACAAGAATTGTCTGCGGTTAGGGGACAGTTCAGGGCACTCCACCATCTACAAATAAAATATGTGACTGTTATAATAATGTGCTGTCATTAATTTCTGTCCTGCTAGAAGGAAGCTTAATTACGCACAGAAAATTCAAAGTCTTTCTGCCAGATAAACTCATACCACATCCCATTGTGTTCATAAGGGCTTTCAAAAGCGTGGTACCACAATCCTATGCTGAACAAGAAAACATTCGTTTTGCCTCAGGATGTATACAGGATGATAGTGCCCTTTGAGCACAAATATGGCAGAGTTTTGCCAAATACATGGAGAGTTTCAATGAGCATTTCTATGTAAGTACTGGTCAAGAAATCACCAAATGAGATACAGGAAACAAATGTTCAATCCTGAATCTGTTTATGCTAAAGTTCATTCTAAACAAGATAGTTTATGAAGAAATTCTTAGAAATACCTAAACAAAACTCATTATAGGGACAAGACCATTTCTCATAAAGATGTGTTAAGAATTCTGAAGGCAAAACTGCCTTTTGATGTACGAAAGAAAGTAGTACATGTACCAGATGATGTTTTAGAACATTTCATGTCCACAGAACGGATACGTGAGGAGGTGAATGTCGGTAACAGTAATAATAATAGCTATAATGGCGCGACGCCGGTAAATCAGCCACGTATACAGAATCTCGAGTCTTGCTGACGAATAGCTATCATGCTGCCCACATGGCGTCACCTCCTGTCATATGGGTCTCCCATCCACCTAATCTGAGTCATAATGCCAGTATAAAATACATCAATTGATATTATCCTGGATACTGGGGTAAGATGGGCGGACAGTGTTATGGGAACAATAATGATAATATACGAAGACAGTAACTTGTTCTCTAGAGAACAGTTACTGTTGATGACCGTGCAGCTTTTCCCTGGAATAAATGATGACTAACTGAAAATCTCAGCTGCCGACAGGTGTAATGAGTGAGTGGGCAAATGTCTATAAGGTACAATACATATGTAGAATTGTGGACAGTTGGGAATGCGAGTCTCACGGGAAGCGTGCAGGGGATAAGTCCCTGCAGTCACGCTATTCATCTGTGTCCTCGGTGGCTCAGATGGATAGAGCGCCTGCCATGTAAGCAGGAGATCCCGGGTTCGAGTCCCGGTCGGGGCACACATTTTCAGCTGTCCACGTCGAGGTATATCAACAACACCTGTCGGCAGCTGAGGTTTTCAGTTAGTCATTATTTAATAATGATATTGGTTGCTGGACTATGTGTAATGAGAATCAGAACCAACTGAATATGAATAATACCCAAATGCAAAACAATCCGAGATACAATGGGCCACCCAATACTACATGGCAGAGTCACGGCCCTTTGGTTAACATAACTGAAGTGACCAATGAATCACAACGAACTACCACCCACAACAGGACTCCAATAAACTAATTCAACCACATTGAGCCCTCCAATGGTGATCGTTTCATGGAGCAGGGCCAATAAAGGTAATGAGATCGACCTTTGAAGATACAGTGGCGGTCTAGGTATAAAAGGTGCACTGAGTATACAACGACATACATGTAATACTAACACCCAAGTATTGATACAAGCTTCAAGTAATGTTATAGTTGGAAAAATTCCTATTTTAATTGCTTCAGATACATGTGCCTCTGTTATCGTTATGTTGCCAAACTTGTTTCATAATATTAAAGAGATGGGCAATGTACTTACTTACTTGGTACAGAATTGTTAAACAGTTGTCACTTTAGGTGAAGATTCGCAACTTGTCAATGGCAGCCACAAGTAGATGCTGCTTTAGGAAACGGGAGTTCTGTTATGCCCATTCCTCATATTAATGTGTCTCATTGTTGAATATTTGCTTGGTATGGAGTTCTTCAGAGATATGGACGAAAATTAGTCTTTTCTCTAGGTAAATCCTATTTACACACTGAGGGGAAAGATGCTATAGTTGATTTAATACAAACTTCAGTAATAAATGGTATATTTTACCAGGGTATTAAGATAAAATTTCTGAAAACAAAAGTGCACTTGTAGATAGTTCTTTAAACCACTATAGTAAGAGTGAAGATAGTACAATTTACATCAGTGACAAAGTAACAAAATCTACCTAATCCATTTCACAACAACAACAAGAGTTAAGGACTATACTTATGAAATACTTATATGTATCTGATGAGAAACAAAGTGCATTTAATACATACATATACCACATGGACATGATGCCACATTTTGCCAGAAATCTTATTCCCTCTCATGGGTGAAACATGAGACCGTTGCACAATAAGTAAAATGTATACTTTCTCAATATGTCACTGAACCATCTAATTCCCCATTTTGTAGTCCATTATTAATAGTAGACGAACCTAATGGCAAAATGTTTTTGGCCCTTGATGCACATACCATGACATTGTTCCAGTTCACATGCAACCTGAAACTTTGAACAACTTGTTACAGAAATTTCATGGTGTGCATTTTTTAACTAGCTTAGATCCCAGGTTATCTTATTGGCAGATATTATTGTCTAAAGAACCTTGAAAGAAGATATCTTTTGTCTATGCTGGTAGAAGTTATAGTTTTTGTGTATTATCATATGGACTTAATGTGTTCTGGTGTGTTTATCACTACTTTAGACACACTTCTAGGACCAGGCCTGTTGTGTGGGAGGAATACAGTGATGTACTTTATAGGACATTGAAATTTTCACAGGATGGAGTGACAGCAAACCTACACAAAACAAAGTTTGGTAGACCAGAGATTAAACTCCTGGGGTATATTATCTCTTCCTTAGGAATAACACCAGATCCTAGCAAAATAAGTGCAATAGAAATTTTTCTAACTGTCAAGACAAAACGACAGTTAAAAGCTTTTTTTGGTCTCTGTTCACTTTTTGTCGATTTGTATCAGATTAGTTATCCAATAGCCCAGTGTGGTTAAGTATGTGAGGAAAAAATGCAGTTGGTGATGATAAATTGTCATTAAAATTTTAAAAGGTAGTGCCTAGTAGTAATATATAGCATGTCATTTAACTTTACTGTACTACATATGACACATACATTTTTTTTCAGCTACCATTCGGAATTTAAACTAGTATTTCCTTTTTCTGACACATGTTATAACTGTAGCTCCCTTTTACAAGGGTTGCCCAGAAAGTAATGCGCAGCATTTATTACTTCAACAATTCTTTATTGAATATAATGAGAATTACATACACAAAAGAAAAGTGTTTTATTTACACACCTTATTTTTCCATGTAATCTCCATCCTGTTCTATGGCCTTTCTCCAGCATGAAACAAGGGCTTGTATGCCCTATCAGTACCAACCTTTGTTCTGGTGGCGGAGCCACTGCTTCACTGCCTGAATCACCTCCTCATCGTCCTCAAAATGTCTTCCACGAATGGCATCCTTTAATGGTCCAAACAAGTGGGAGTCCGTGGGGGCTAGGCGTCGATGGTCTTCCCGACCGCTGCAGATCGTGGAGCCCCGCCGAACGCCTTCTGATGACCTCATCCTCCGTGCCCAACGACTAATGGTCGACAGCAGATGCGTCATAGACTTCGCACGAGCGTTTGTGAATATTCCGCACAGGTTCTTTCTCCGCAGTAAGGAATTCAATGATGGCACATTGCTTGTAACATACAGATGCCATTTTGAAACTGTTCTGCAGCGACGCTATCTATCGGAAGTGAGGGAAACTTAGTGCGCTCATTCAGGAGACTTCAGATAATACATATGTAACGTTTCGCTTTCGTATCATTGTTTTCGGCTGAGAAAAAAAGTGCGGTACACTACTTTCTAGGCAACCTCGTAATTGCATTTCATGTATTTAATTTAGTTGTAATGCAGACATAGTTTAGAACAGCATTTCTAACTTTTCCGTTACGTCATTGGAGACTGTGTTTGGCCAGTGAAATCTAGTGGCCACACCCACTCAGCTGTTTGCACCAGTCTTGTAAGCACAGTAAGCAAGTGATGACCTGACATTATGAGAAATGTGTGGTTACTATTTTATGACGATTTTATTCCACGTGACAGTGCCACTAATGCCTATGTATTTTAATTGATTTATCTGTTAACCTCATGAATGAGGCATGTTTTGCTAACTTTCCAGTGAATTATGGAACTGATTACACTGGTCAACAGCCACTTTGCACCTGGGATGTGATACATCAACTAGAATGTATTTTGATGTGTAGAATCGTAATATACCTTTTAAAATGTTCTCTCACGTACCAGCTTTGAGTTTTTAAAGGTTTTTTAATTTTCCTATTCAGTATTTCGCTTTTTGCTGTTCTTCTGTTTTGATGTTTAATTGTTTGTTTTTGATTTGCAGAGGAGAGCTAGAAGATCTACAAATCGCCAGCAAATGGTTGGTGTGGTAATCCAGTGGTGTAAAAGAGATCCTCAGTGAGTGTTTCCTGTGAAAGATAGTGCAAACTTTTTGTGTTTAAAACTTACACTAAGAAAAATGGCAACTAGTAAATCTCGTTGCTGTCTAAACCACCCCGACAACTTTTGTTATGTGTGTGGGAAACCCACTCCAAAAGCCCAAAGCAAATCAGTCACTGATTTGGTTAAGAAGGCGTATAAATTGTATTTTGATTGTCCTGTTGGTGATCAAGATAAAAATGTTGCACCTCATATTGCCTGCATTACCTATACTACAGCCTTAACCGAGTGGTTGAAACGAAAACGCCGAGCCATGTCATTGAACATATAGAAGAGTACTGCCCTCAGTATAATGACACTTCGCCTCAGCTCTTTAATCACAAGGAACTGAACGATTTGGTTCGCGATCTAAAACTTTCGAAACAGCAAGCCGAACTCTTGGGGTGGAGACTGCAACAACGGAACCTTCTAGCTTCAGGGACAAAAATTTCCTGTTTCAGAACAAGAGGTGCTTTCTTCGCTCAATATTTCGATATACAGAACTCAGTGTGTACATGTAGAGATGTCAGCGATCTTATGATGCAGCTCGGTGTACAACATAATCCACAGGAGTGGCGAATATTAACTGACTCCAGTAAAACTAGCTTGGAAGGAGTACTACTATATAAGAGCAATGCATTTCTATCGGTATCATAAGTTTCTTTCATGTCTACTGCGTAAGTCAAAGATAGATTTACAGGCTGGATTCTCGAAATACTGCTTCTTTTGTGCCTTTGAGACAGCCGTGACACCAAGAACCACTATACAGTCAAGGAACGGCCTCTTGATCTACAACAGGAAATTTTTGTCCCTGTAGCTAGAAGGTTCCGTTGTTGACGGCCTATAAGGAACTCATACATTCCTGGAAACGTAAATGTGTACTATACCACAGTGGTTGAGCCCGATAAAATCATTTTGATATCAAGTTGGGCCTTATCAAGAGCTATGTAAAAGCTCTGGATAAAGAAGGTGAGGCCTCCAATCATTTAAAAGAAAAGTTTCCCAAATTAAGTGAGGCAATGCTGAAAGTCCACAAATAAGAAAATTGCTGAAAGATCCAACCTTTGATACAAACTCACAGATATCCAATGAGCTGCTTGATCTTCTTTTAAAGCAATTGTGAAGGGCTTTTTGGGTAACAGAAAAGACAAAAACTATGTTACGACTGTGAATGATTTGTTGGATAACTATAACAACATGGGGTGTAGAATGTCACTTAAAATTCACTTTTTACATTCTCATCTTGATTTCTTCCCAGAAAATTTGGGAGCCGTAAGTGATGAGCTTTCACCAAGGCATTCTTAAGATGGAACACCGTTTCCAAGGCCATTGGAACCCTTTGATGAAGGGTGACTACCGCTGGGGTCTTGTTATGGAGAGTGATGAAATGACAAACAAAAGAAGAGTTCCGTCGTCGCATTTTTTCAAAAACCAAAATCACGCCATGGAGTATGACCGCACGAGGATTCTGGTACAGACGTCGAGATACTGGGACAGCGTTGTTAGAGAGGCCATCGAAATTCGCACCAATGACGACCTCATAAACCGGGACTGTGGCTATAATCTTAGCAAGGCTTGGGAACCAGCGATCGGGTTAATCAAGAGTAAATCGAGCAGACGTATAGTTGTGACGACCACGGCGGACAGAGCCATCACACCGACGTCATCTCAGACGCCGTCGCAATCTGTTCCACCGCGCGACCGTGGCGCTGGGCGCGGACGGCGGAGGGAGCGCGCCGCGGGCGGAGGGTATTTAAATCGGCCGCCGCCGCGACCGAACCCAGTTCCCTCTGAGCAGCCATAGCGTACGGATCTCCGTGCCGGCACGTTCACAGGAGCTCAGTCCGTCAGTTCACCTGATGATGGCGACATGTTTGATCGCCGAAATATTGTGCCCGTTGGACACTATAGACCGGCAGCATACCCGTGGATATTTTGATTATCAAATACGCTGGGAGAAACTCAAGAATCACACAATTAAAATTGAAAATATCTTCTGAACTAATTTGGACCTTTAATTGACGTCATGGCCATGTATACATGCAAAATAGTATTGATTTTAAACGTTCTTAATGTGTATTTTTGTTTGCTTAATTGTGTCAATTTTCGCTATTACCATTTTTTATTCCGCTGTGTATCTAGGAAATGCGACGCATAGAGAAAAACTGATTTTACCAGTGTATTTAGCACCCCAAAATTAGGTAAATCCACCTATTTACAAAGCTGATGCAGCAAAAAAGTTTGAATTTGTTAACTACTGACAGTTGATAGCTTACCATTACTTACATCTTTTAAAACATTTGCGCATTTCTGTACTTAGATCAATCTGAAGATGATGAAAACGACTGAAACGTGTAATTGAATAAAAAAATATTTGTGATCAATGAATGTTGTGGCATTTATTAATATTTTGAAACCTCCTACTAAAAAATAAATAAATAAATAAATAAATAAAACTAAGGTTTTGACTACCAATGATTTATCTGAATTTAACGGCTTCAGAAAATAATTATTTCAATAAGAATCAACTTTCATTATAACACTTTGTTAAACCAAACTAATAAGTATAAAATAATTTCTCCTGGTCCCTTGCAGATTCCGAATTCCATACAGGTAGTCCTAAAAATTATTTTATGCTGTTCAGTCGACTGAAAAGGCGTTATATCAAAAGCTGACATTTATTTACATGATTATTTTAGTAAACGGAACAAATCCAATGCAAATGGAGGCTGCAGTTCGTTGACTCAGTTTCTGGCAGTCTCCTGTGTTTCTTGAGGACATTGAGCCACCTCAGGGCAGTAAAAGGTTTTGCCTGGCACCAGCGTATCACTAGCCTCCTTCTGGACAGCATTCCACCAGGCCATTGTATCATCAAATATGTGTTGGGCGTGTTCCAGCTTGCACGCTACTTTCCACTTCTGCCACAGCACTCACACCGTTTCTTAGTGCAGCCGTAGCACCTAACATTAAACATGTTGTCTCCCTAGTTGTGCATGTCATTCTACACTGTGGTGACAAAAGTCATGAGATGCCCCCTAATATCGTGTCGGACCTCCTTTTGCTTGGCGTAGTGAAGAAATTCGTCGTGGCGTGGACTCAACAAGTAGCTGGAAGTCCCCTGCAGAAATATTAGGCCATGCTGCCTCTATAGCCATCCATAATCGCAAAAGAGTTGCCGCTTCAGGATTTTGTGCACAAACTGACCTCTCAATTATATCCAAAAAATGTTGCTTGCGATTCACGACAGGCAATCTGTGTGGAAAAATCAGTCGCTCGAATTGTCCAGAATGTCCTTGAAACCAATGGCGAACAATTACAGCCAAGTGACATGTCTGGGAGCATGAAGTCTTAAAAAACGGCAGAAAAAAAACAGTCAATGATCGGTTCAGTTGGACCAGAGGCACCATTCCATTCGTTGCAAACACAGCCCACATCATGATGAAGCCTCCACCACCTTGCACACTCCTATATTGACACCTTGGATCCGTGGCATCGTAAGGTGTGTGCCACATTTGAACCCTACCATTAGCTCTTACCATGTCCAATCGAGACTCGTCTGACCATACCACGGTTTTCCAATCGTCTAGGGGCTAACTTACATAGTCAAGATCGCAGGAGAGATGCTGCAGGCGATGTCGTGATGTTAGCAAGGGCAGTCGCATTGGTTATCTGCTGGTATAGCCTATTATACAAAATTTCGCAGCGCTGTCCTAACGGATACGTCCGTCGTAAGTCCTCCATGATTTCTGCTGTTATTTCACGCAGTGTTGCTTGTCTATTAACACTGACAACTCTACACAAACGCCGCTGCTTCTGGTCCAGTGAACGCCGTCGGCCAGTGCGTTGTCGGTAGTGAGAGGTAATGCCGGAAACATTGTACTGACACTGTGAATCTCAGAACATTGAATTCTTTAAAGATTTCAGAAATGGAATGCTCATGTGTCTAGGTCCAACTACCATTTAGCGTTCAGAGTCTGTTAATTCCTGTCGTGCGGCCATAATCGCGTCGGAGACCTTTTCACATGAATCACCAGAATGCAAATGACTGCCCCACCAATGCCCTGACCTCTTATACATTGTGTGCACCGTACTACCGCCATTTGTACCGGGTGATCGAAAAATCAGTATAAATTTGAAAACTGAGTAAATCACGGAATAATGTAGATAGAGAGGTACAAATTGACACACATGCTTCTAATGACATGGGGTTTTATTAGAAAAAAAAATACAGAAGTTCAAAAAATGTCCGACAGATGGCGCTTCATCTGATCAGAATAGCAATAATTAGCATAACAAAGTAAGACAAAGCAAAGATGGCCGGCCGGGGTGGCCGAGCGGCTCTAGGCGCTACAGTCTGGAACCGCGCGACCGCTACGGTCGCACGTTCGAATCCTACCTCGGTCATGGATGTATGTGATGTCCTTAGGTTAGTTAGGTTTAAGTAGTTCTAAGTTCTAGGGGACTGATGACCTCAGAAGTTAAGTCCCATAGTGCTCAGAGCCATTTGAACCAAAGCAAAGATGATGTTCTTTACAGGAAATGCTCAATATGTCCACCATCATTCCTCAACAATAGCTGCAGTCGAGGAATAATGTTGTGAACAGCACTGTAAAGCACGTCCGGAGTTACGGTGAGGCATTGGCGTCGGATGTTGTCTTTCAGCATCCCTAGATATGTCGGTCGATCACGATACACTTGCGACTTCAGGTAACCCCAAAGCCAATAATCGCACGCACTGAGGTTTGGGGATGTGGGAGCTCAAGCATGACGAAAGTGGCGGCTGAGCACAAAACCAGAATCACGCATTTCCTCGAAGAAAAAAGGCCCGATAACGGTAGATGTGGTAAATCTAATCAATACCCTGACTTTCTCGTCGTGAAATGGAGTTCCGCGACAGTTCTAGGATTTTTGGTAGCCCAAATTCTGCAGTTGTGGGCGTTGACAGACTCTCGGAGCGTGAAATGTGCTTCGTCGGTCCACAACACGTTACTCAACCAATCGTCATCTTCCGCCATCTTTTGAAACGGCCACACCGCAAGTGCCCTCCGCTTCACTACCGGTAAATCGTCAGGTAACAGTTCATGATGCCGATGGATTTTGTACGGATAGCGTCGGAGGGTACGCCTCAGTGCCAGCCAAACAGTAGTGTTGGAATGCCGGTGAGACGTGCGACTGCACGAGCGCTGACTCCCCCATGCATAGACGATCCCGCTACAGTCTTCATTTCTTCCTGAACTGTCTCAGCAGCATTACGCCTTGTGCTCGGTCAGCCACTACAGGGTCTACCGTCTAAACAACGCGTGGCTTCGAACTTGAAAATCATTCTGGCCACATCTGCATTTTTCAATGGACCTTTACCCGTTCGAATCCTCTTCCTGTGACGATAGGATCGTAACGCTGAACTAGCACATTCCCCATTCTGTAATACAGCTTCACTAAAAGCGTCTTTTCAGGTAACGTCAACATGCTGCGACTGCTGGCGCATCTGATTTTCTCTCTCATTACAGCTCCTTTTATACACGATTGTGATGCGCAGTCACTGACTGTTTTCTGTCCAGCGCCATCTGTCGGACATTTTGTGAACTTTGCTTATTTTTTTGGTTCTAATAAAACCCCATGTCATTCCAAGCATGTGTGTCAATTTTTACCTCTCTATCTACATTATTCCGTGGTTTATTAAGATTTCAAATTCATACTGACTTTTTGATCACCCGGCATATGTGCATATCGCTATCCCATGAATTTTGTCCCGTCAGAGTATTAAGAACTTTAACTTTGTAACCCATTGCTTGCAATTAACAGACTGGCCCATCTCTGCAATATCTGCCAATCAATCGCAGGGCTATAGCTAATAGCCGCTTGTAGGAAATGCTAATTATGACTGCGAGACACGATAGTAATTAGCAAGCACAGCTTGCAGCGAACAGGTCGGCTCGGTCGGCGCGAACAGCTGCGGCGGCCACCTCGCGAGTGGAGCCTTTGCGGAGAAAGGCAGGTCATGGCAGATGGCGGCGCGGCGCTGCAGCAGCAGCAGCAGCCCAGGGCGGCGAAAGTTGCACGCCCTGCCCTGCCCTGCCCAGCCGCCGCTGGAGTGCGTCCGCAGTCTAACATAACAGTCGCGACACTTCGCCTCTGTTTTGTTGCCTACAGCGCCAGCAGCGCCCCAAGCGGCCGGTAGGATGAACTGTGAGTTCGGCGCGATCGTGAAAGCGAATAGTGATTGTTTATTTTGATTTATACAATGGTTTTCACCCTCGGGAGCGTTTGTAGCGCAATAAATTGCAGCAACAACAGGAAGAAGACATTACAGCTGCCTATTTTTAGGTTTCCTAAGGATCCTGGGAGGTATATACTGTTGTGACTTGGCAAGACAGCCAAGCCACTATGCGAGGAAGCCGAAAGGCACGCGTTCAAGCTCACGCAGGCTGGCGTGAGGTCTGGAACAGTTAAGGGAATTTATAGTAGCAAAGAACGTAGCTGATGGAATACTTAACTTTAATTCATAATTGGTGAACATCGGTCTGACGGTACAGGCATCACAAGATAAATAGCAAATGATAATGGCGCCTTGCTAGGTCGTAGCAAATGACGTAGCTGAAGGCTATGCTGTCGTCTCGGCAAATGAGAGCGTAATTTGTCAGTGAACCATCTCTAGCAAAGTCGGCTGTACAACTGTGGCGAGTGCTAAGAAGTGTCTCTAGACCTGCCGTATGGCGGCGCTCGGTCTGCAATCACTGACAGTGGCGACACGCGGGTCCGTCGTATACTAGCGGACCGCGGCCGATTTAAAGGCTACCACCTAGCAAGTGTGGTGTCTGGCGGTGACACCACATATACCACCATGTTACTAAACTGTATCGCCAGGATTCACTTGCAAACTATACGTGTGTAAATGATGAACGTTTCGTTTTAGGAGCAGAAAATGGCTAGTTAATAGCAGACGAGAAGACCTTATGAAGAATGACCTAGTTTACCTGTATAATAATATTAGGTTTTGTTCGCTACATTTCGAACAAAACCAGTTCATGAACGCAGAATGCAGTACCCACACTGTTTGACATTCCAAATAAGCCCCCTCAACTGACGATGAAGAAGAAACTCCCACAAAGATTCGACAGTCAATATAAAGCTGTAAAACAATCCTATGACACAGAAGCAGCCAGTTCGACTCTCCATGTATCAGTGCCAGATTCGTGTGAATCATCAACACAGACCTGCTTTGACGATGAAATGGTTAAATTGAGTGCAGCTGTTCGTGTCTTACAAAAGCGTGTGAAGTGTCAGAATGTGCAGAAGCGAAACTATTACGGGACAAGGAAAGTGCCTACAGACAGATTATTTGAAAATTATTCAAATATTTGGTTTTTCGTGAAATGTAATGTAATCAGCTCATTATAATGTTTTCAGCATATGTCTCCCACTATTTGGCTTGTCCCACTTAGAATAATATAAAGACGAAGGTCGTACTTGTGGCAACAGGCGATAGTGACAAACGCAGTAAGCCTACAGAACGATAAACGAGCTGTCGATCGGTTTTGCATGTAGAGGTACATGTCTGTGCTTCTTACATGTGAATCTGTGTGTTTCTATTCTTTTCATATCAACGTGATAAGCTGCAATTCTGTCCAATGTCACAAGTGTTTCTTCACGGGTGTGTTGTAGCTTGCCACTCTATTTATGGTTTTTTCCATACTTGCGCATATTTTAGAATCAATTTTAGAAACGTATATACCACACAAACTCTTGGAGGCGAGAAAATAACTCGAATAATTCGGAAAGTACGTAGGAAATGGATGCAAACAAACATTATACTTACGACGCGCCTGACGTTCACCTTACCTGCCGCTTGGAGCGCTAGTGTCGCTCCGTCTGTCAAACGGCAACAACTTTAACAGCAGTGTCACGACTGTTATGTTAGACTGTGGTGCGTCCGCCGCCTCCGCCGCCGCCGCCGCCGCACCCATGCCACGTACTTCCACACCAGACTGCACTGGCGGCACGCCTGCGGGCCTTCACCGACGGCAACCGTAAACCGGATGTACTTTGACCGTCATGCTTACTTTGATCACTCGTAAAGCAGTCTTCTGCAGTTCTCTCCTGGCTCTCAGTTGGGTGTTTCATACATACTATTTGATGGTAAAGTTCTGTCAACACACACACATCAGAAAAAGTTTTGCATACCCCGGCTCGCAGAACTCCTGAAGATAGACGTTGACTGTGGATGTTGTATTTTGACTGTTCAGAGATGTCACTAAACCAGAGATGTAAACAAGCATGCATGAGCAGCGCCTATTAGACGAAGGGTGTCCTACAGCAACACCGACTCAAAGGAAGTCCTCGGCGCTTGTTGGTGACGTCACGTCAGCTAGGCACGGCGAACGCCAGGTCTGCTGCAGGCAGAAACGCCTCGGCGTACTTATCACTATAAATCTCTTATTTTTGGACAAAATGTTTGGATTCTGCAATTTTATTTAGATGAAAGATTTTCTTACTATCGTAAAGCTACAAATGAAGATCATAGTTCTGTATTATTGAATCCTGTCGAAACAAACGTAGATCAATATGAGAAGATGCTTTGCCCCATTGCAAGCTTCGGAAATTTTACAGTCAAGTAACTATATTTACTTGATCCATTTTGTTATTGAAACTTACCCCAACCCCCTTACAAAGAACGCGTTTCTTTTATTTATTTATTTATTTTCGTTTGACATCGTCACTGGAAATTTGAACTAATTTACATGTGTAAATGTCCAACTGTTCCTAGTCATTAGATTACAGTCGTTTTCAACGGAAGGAATTCTAAACAGGAAACAAAATAGCTTCATACACCGAAAATACTGCTGAGCTTAAACTTTTTTAAACATGCACATTAGAAAAGATAAATATTCCCCTCTTGCAACTAAAGAAGAAGCTTTATAAGATAAAAAATTTTATTTGGTAAAACAAGTATCTCTCTTTTGCCTCTTCTTCTGTCCACCACCCCCTCCCCCAACGTGTACAATCGCCAAGATATTTCATTAACATTCAGTGCTCCTCACCCCATAGTCAACCAACATATCTAAAGAAGAGCACTAAGGATTGACATACAAAAACAACTTCATGGTCCAGCAGCAACAGAATTCCTGCTTCTTTACCTTATTTGTAAATCTGAGGAAGTTACGTTTGTACTGGGTTGCTTTTACAAGAAACTGTGAACATGTCAATCCTTAAAACAGGTCGAAATTTAACTTCAGGAGTACACTATTTGTTAAGAAGTGTAATGAATTGCACAATTAATTGATTGCAGAAATCTCTCAGAACAATGTGTGTTGCTCAACTACCACCAATAGTTTCACATTTTTCTGTGTCAGAGAGGGAGACACCACCATTATGAGTATGCCTGCAACAGACCTGGCGTTAGCCGTGCCTAGCTGACGTGACGTCACGAACAAGCGCCGAGGCCTTCCTTTGAGTCGGTGTTGCCTACAGTCGATCAGTTCCAGTCATTCCCCCAGGAAGGAGGTACACTGCTCGTGTTGTCTTTAGTTCAACCATGCCTAGACGGTCAGTACCGCAGTTCGATCGCGACCGCATTGTTACTTTGTGCCAGGAAGGTCTCTCAACAAGGGAGGTGTCTAGCCATCTCGGAGTGAACCCTACTACTGCAGTGGACGACCGCTACCTACGGATTATCGCTCGGAGGAACCCTGACAGCAACGCCACCATGTTGAATAATGCTTTCCGTGCAGCCGCAGTACGTCGTTTTACGACTCGAACGTTGCGCATTAGGCTCCATGATGCGCAACTTCACTCCCTACGTCCATGGCGATGCCCATTTTTGCAACCACGACACCATGCACCATGGGCCCAACAACATACCAAATGGATCGCTTAGGATTTGCATGTTCTCTTCACCGATGAGTGTCGCATATGCATTCAACCAGACAATCGTCGGAGACGTGTTCAGAGGCAGCGCGGTCAGGCTGGACGCCTTAGACACACTGTCCAGCGAGTGCATCAAGGTGGAGGTTCCCTGCTGTTTTGGGGTGGCATTATGTGAGGCCGACGTACGCAGCTGGTGGTCATGGAAGGTGCTGTAAAGCCTGTATGATACGTCACTGCCATCCTCCTACCGATAGTGCAACCATGTCGGCAGGATATTGGCGAGGCATTCGTCTTCATGGAGGACAATTCGTGCCCCATCGTGCACGTCTTGTGAATGACTTCCTTCGGGATAACGACTATCCAGACATGAACCCTATCGAACATGCCTGGGATAGACTGAAATGACTGTTTATGGTCGACGTGACCCACCAACCACTCTGCGGGATCTACGCCGAATCGCCGTTGAGGAGTGGGACAATCTGGACCAACAGTGCCCCGATGAACTTGTGGATAGTATGCCTTGACGAATACAGGCATGCATCAATAAAGAGGACGTGCTACTGGGTATTAGAGGTACTGGTGTGTACAGCGGTCTGGATCACCACGTCTGAAGGTTTCGCTGTATGGTGGCACAACTTGCAATGTGTGGTTGTCATGAGCAATGAAAAGGGCGGAAATGATGTTTATGTCGATCTTTATTCCAATTTTCTATACAGGTTCCGGAACTCTCGGAACCGAGGTGATGCAAAACTTCTTTTGATGTGTGTATTAGGCTATTAGATGGCGTCATGTAGTGCCGACATTCTTTCGCAAAATTTGGCTAACCTGTTACGACTTACATGAAAATGTGTATGAAAATCTGGTTGTGCAAAATCCATCAATATTATTTAACTGCAATGTCATCACTGTTTTCAAGCATGTCATGTATATTTCTCGATTAATTCTCAAAACAGACCACCGATTAGATTTTTATTCACATTGTAACGTTCTTTATAAAATTTGTGTTTGTTTGCCAATGAGTATGAAATGCGAATGTTTGTGTTATGCAGATTTACTGTGTGATGTGTTGTTGAGCAAATGGTGTGCTTAATCAGGTTTACCGTAATCCTAAAAAATTAAACAACGTGATGTGGAAAACCAATACGCAGTGTCCATAACGAAATCAATCCCTCTGAAATTTACCCAGTCTGGTTAGCACTGAATTCTATGGCCCGGAACAACAAACTGACAAAATTCCCTGTGCAGATAAAGAATGAAATAAATTTTCCTTAATTCTAGAGTCGCAACGGATATAATCATGGTATTCTGTTCTCTCTATAGTAGGCATAGGAAATGTTCAATCTTGGTACAGCGAAGTGCAATCCCTGCCGTGAAACAGCTTCATACAAATAATATCAGCAGATTCGCTGATACATGAATAAACTTGCAAATGTACAGTGAAAATACTGTATATTGGCTCAGCGGCCTGCAATGAAACTGTTACAAACATTAACGCTTTTCTGATTCTGGCACATTAATATTTTTTATTCTGATTGAAATATATTCATTATGATTGAAAAATATTCACTGGATTTAAATAAACACGACATGGAGGAGGATGGGTACCGACAACGGGATGTGGTAAGACCGAATGCTTCAGTTCGAAAATTGTGTTCAAAACAAAGTTTTACCATCTCAAAATCTGATATGCAACATTTTACATTAACTTCAAAATCAGTAAACTTCTCAGCTGTTCTACAATTCTCACTTATTGTCGTAGTTAAAAACACTTGAATTATTACATTAGGAAAAGTCTGACATCGTTTGGCAAAATATATTCCTGAATTTAACTTCTCTGTATCAGGATTATAAAATACACAAAATATTACAAATCGGATATACCTTACCATTCTACACCTTAAATCTGATGAAAAATACTTGGTTCCTTCATTCAAGGGTCAGCATTGTAAAATTCAACCAAATTCACATATCACGTTGCTGCATACTTAAGAACTCAATATGCAAAATTTCATTACCTTACAAATTTGTTCCAGTTTTTTCCCTTTGAGTTAAAGTATAAATTCATTACTCTTCTATAATTGCCATGAACAATGGTCAATATTTGTTAACGATCAGTATCAATTCAATTCTTGACAATCTTATAGCTTCACTAATTAATAATAAGCACTTTACACTTTTGTAGAAATAACTACGATCTAACATTTACTGGCTCTGTGTGAGCACAACAATATCATTCATCACTTCATTTTATAAAAACTATATTATGTTGCGTCCATAGACTAACAACTAAATTCTGACAGCTAACCACTAGCTTGATGTCTTACATCCTACCTACAGCAGAGTGCATCGGCAAGTGCTACTGCGTTCCGCACGCTCCTACGCGCAATCGGTTCTGCCCCTCAGATAACACCTTTGTTTCAGTGGTGTCAAAGATACAATCTCTCCTACATATGACAACCATTTCATGTCATTTTTCACGAGCTATACTACAAACTCGGGCTCCACGTACAAGTGGACCCCTCACAACATGTATAATCTGCCAGTACATTATGATTTCTGATTTCATGTGCATGATTTCTCCTTTCTGGGATTACTTCGACCACGAGCATGACATATAGACAACTTATTACATAGTGTTAATGCCAATGACAGTAGGGAGCTAAGGAATACCAGCATTAACCGTCGCTTTGTAGACGAAGGCTCATTTGTAATTATTAATGTGCCTACAACTAAGGAATACAAATGTCAGTCATATATTGCACAAACTGCAAGCTGTTGTAGTTCATGTGGTAACTCAGGTATAACATAATATGTCAACTACCTCTGGAAACAAAGGTTGAAGTTTGTTTGGCCACAAGTTGGCTGGTTGGTTGGTTGATTCGCGGGAGTGGACCAAACAGCGAGGACATCGGTCCCATCAGATTAGGGAAGGACGGGGAAGGAAGTCGGCCGTACCGTTTCAGAGGAACCATCCCGGTATTTGCCTCAAGCGATTTAGGAAAATCGCGGAAAACCTAAATCAGGTTGGCCGGACGCGGGTTTGAAACGCCGACCTCCCGAACGCGTGTCCAGTGTACTGGCCACTGCGCCACCCCGCTCGTTTTGGCCACAAGTGCCAAATATCGACTTAATAAATGAAGAGTCGGTAACCTTAGTTCTAACGGCTCTAGATGTTATGAAATGAGGACTTAGGTTTCAAAAAATGTTTAAATGTGTGTGAGTTGCTAAGGGACCGAACTGCTGAGGTCATCGGTCTCTAGACTTTCACACTACTTAAACCAACTTAAACTAACTTACGCTAAGAACAACACATACACCCATGCCCGAGGGAGGACTCGAACCTCCGGCGGGAGGGGCCGCGCAATCCGTGACATGGCGCCTCAAACCACGCGGCCAATCCGCGCGGTTGATTTAGGTTTCAGATGGATGAAGTTTAAGGTACTATGCTCAACTAAATTTGGAGCTATGTGTGGTACTCCATCCTTCTACCTTTCTTTATATTTACAAATTTGTTGATGGATCATATACTGTTTGTTTCACGTACCATACTAAGTTTTTTCTTTTATGGGGCTTAATGAAACTCTAATGAAAATTTTAGATCAATGTATTTATACCTGGGTGGTCGAAGTTTCATTGTGTTTTTGAAATATTGACCACAAACTGAATGGTGGCTGACAGATGTGATGGAAGTATAGGCCGGTCGCGTATCCACAGTTCCATGCTAACTTTGACCATCCACAATTTTTTCCATTATTTTCTTTGCATTTTAGAAAATGTATTGCACTAAATAGAATTTAATCGTTTCCTACAATCTCCTATGTTCACTAACATAAATATCACAGAAGTCAAAAAACAGTCACGGTAATCACATTTGAATCTCAAAATCGGTCAAAGTACGCCCCCTTTACGGAACGTTACAGAGCATTTAGAATACAGCGCTACAAACACACTATTTTATCAAAATCATTCAGACGCATATTAGTGCACATTAGTATGGGATGTGTGCCAACCCTACGCCTTTATGACGGCTTGAACTCAACTGGGGACACGATCAGTGAAGTTTCTGCACATCCGTGGTGGAAAACCAACCCATTCTTCCTCAAGAGAGAAAATCAGAGCAATTAGTGATGTTGGACTTCCTTCTCCATCATTCCCTAATCCGATGGGACCGATGACCTCGCTGTTTGGTTCCCTCTCCCGAATCAACCAATCAACCAACCAGTGAAGTCGACTAACTCGTCCCAAAGGTCTTCCACTGGGTTCAGGTCGGCACTCTGGGTAGGCCGGTCTATTTCAGGAATGTTATTGTCCACAAACCATTGCCTCACAGATGCCACTTTATGATGCATTGTGATGCTGATACAGTCATTGTCTTCGAACTGTTCCTCCACTGGACGCTGTGCACAATGCTGTGAAGTGCTTATATCCTTCCGCATTTAGCGATTTCTTGAGCAGAATAAGGGGAACGCAACACCGCCTGCTCCAGGCTTCACTGTTGGCACTAGAGATATAAGGTAATGTTCTCCAGGGATTCTCCGAACCAAAAGCCTTCCGTCGGATTGTAACAGGGTATAGAGTGATTTATCACTCTGAACCATTCGTTTAGAATCATCCACTGCCCAGCTGCGTTGTTCGTTAGACCACCTTATGAGTCACTTAGCGTTGACTATAGAAATGTGTGATTTATGAGGAGCCTTCGACCATTGTACCCTGTTATTTTTAACACTGCACACACAGTCATCGTGCCAACTGGACTGCTGGTAGTACTTTGGAATCCCCGAGTGATTCTTTCCGCTGATTTCACGCGCTTTTTAAAGCCAACCTCTGCAATTCTTGAATGCCCACGTCGGTCAGTGCATGAGGGCCGCCTGGTTTTCTTTTGGCCGTCGTTGTTGCTTCACGTTTCCACTTCACAATCGCATCTCCAAGAGTCGAGCTGAGCAACATTACAAGGGTTGCATAGGCTGTGATGGATTTGTTGTTCAGATGACATCCAATGAATAGCTCACTTTCGAAGTCACTGAGCTATAATAATCAACACATTCTGCCGCTGCTATTTCTCTGCTTGATAACACAACACTCACCCCCTCCTCTGATACTGATGAGTGCGCCTCTCGTGACACCTAATGGTAAAGATCGCATTACACAGGGGTTTTCGGGTACCTTTGATCGGATAGCGTATATGGAGCGCATTAGTTGCACGTCCGTGACGCGTGCACTCAGAATCTGAAGCAATCATACGGTGTATTACAGGGTTCTGTTTTGGTCCTGAGCAGTTTCTGTTATATGACGGGTAGTCGTAAGATCGCAAGCATTAGATGCGACCACGAAATTTGATAACGATGTTAGCGCTTCTCTGTATACTCATTCTTCAACGAGACACATTTTTTCGCAGGTTGGACACCTTGGCGAAGATTTGGTTGAAGAAGTTTTCACTTCGGCTATTCAGGAAACGTACGTCGAAAATCACCTCTTTGGCATTCTGGAAATGCCCTGCACGGAATGGTTCCCTCATCCGAGGGAAGGGGAAAAAGGCACTGGGTGCCCTGTCAGGTGAATACGGCTGTAAAGAAAAACCTGAAGTCCTAAACAAGTAGCATTTGTGACTGCGTCCCTTTCACTGTGAGCTGTGGCGTTGACATGGAGTTGAGATACTCGTTTGGACAGCTTCCAGCTATGTTTCTTGCTGACAGCATCCGATAATCCCGTCAGGAGTTTTGGCTACTGGCCGGCCGGAGTGGCCGAGCGGTTCTAGGCGCTACAGTCTGCTACCGCGCGACCGCTACGATCGCAGGTTCGAATCCTGCCTCGGGCATAGGTGTGTGTGATGTCCTTAGGTTAGTTAGGTTTAAGTAGTTCTAAGTTCTAGAGGACTGATGACCTCAGAAGTTAAGTCCCATAGTGCTCAGAGCCATTTGAACCATTTCTTTTGGGTACTGAGCTACTGTAAAGATTTGCTCTTACGAGCATAATCTGTTATTGCCACACCATGACAGCCCCAAAGAACGCTTGACATCAACTTGCTCGATGACTGTTGTGTCTTCGCCTTTTTCGGTAGTGACGAATCAACATGTATCTATTGCTCTCTTTGCTCCTTATTCTCGAGTTTGTAGTGATACACCCAGCACTCGTCCACGACATTAGGCTGCCAAAAAATTCATCTGGATAGCTTGAAAGAGTAAAATATTCCCACTACGGCCTCGGTTTGGCGAAATTTCTGAATGGATGTGAGCAATAGTGGCAAACAGCGGGCGGGTACTGAAAAATGGACCATGACTGATTTTCAATTTTTTCCTCATCGCCTAAGTTACCGTACGCCGGTCTTCCAGCACCTCGGTCTCAACTTCTCTTACGGTTTCCGTTTCTTCACAGAATTCGTCTGACCCTTCATTCCTCGTCATTCAGACTTGTTTAACCACACTGAAATCATCTGTTCAAATGGTTCAAATGGCTCTGAGCACTATGGGACTTAACTTCTGAGGTCATCAGTCCCCTAGAACTTAGAACCACTTAAACCTAACTAACCTAAGGACATCACACACATCCATGCCCGAGGCAGGATTCGAACCTGCGACCGTAGCAGCAGCGCGGCTGCGGACTGAAGCTCCTAGAACCGCTCGCCCACACCGGCCGGCGAAATCATCTGTGTCGCCTAACTGTGACATATGATGGTGCATTGTTGTTGTACTCTTCCATCAATTTTGTATCGTGTGTTGGAGTGTTGTTCTCCCTCAAATGCAGGAAACGAATAACTACACGCTATTTCACTCTATCAACTAGCGTTTTTTGGCTTAGCTCATGGTACTGTGGCGCGTATCTGTACTCTATCAGGACTTCAGATATGTACCTGAAATCACAGAAAAAATTAATTGTGTAATTTTCGTTTTTATAAGCTGATAATGGGATGATGACGCGAATATACACCTCTGTCATCCAATTGTCAATCTCGTCTGTCAGTAGTAACCCTGCCAAGGAGACGAGGCTCTGATGACTGAGTATTGGCGGTATAACCATAACATCGAGTACAAAAGAAATGTTGTACTTACTCACTTACGTGAATTACGAGCTGTGGGTGTTAAAGCTCACAGATGGCAGTCCCATCACCAGTCTTACCTTCGATGGACCAGTACCCCATTCCGGGATTCAATAAACGTACTTGCAGTACTCAATGTAGCACCGAGAAGATGGAGTATTATAACAGGAAATTTGCTTAGTAGAGAAGTGAAGAACATGAAGAAGAAGAAAAACTGATAATTAAAACCACATTACTACTTTTTGTAAATAAATGATCTTCCACTTGCATGGTCAGTGGATGCAAATTGTGCTCTTTTTTGCAGATCATTCAAATATAAGGAATAAAGAAGAGTACGAACCTCCTTACTGGAAAGAACGATAAAGAAATACTTGAAAAAGGCGACTAGATTACGTTTAAATTTTAACATCCAGTACGTACAATTCAGTACTTACCATGGAAATTCACTAGGTATAGAAACAGTCTACTCAAACAATGAACTACAAGAAGCTGAAGGTGTAGAGTTTTTGGTAATAGAAATGGGTCATTACCCTGACTGAAAAACCCACTGCCAGGAATTAATGAAGCACCTTAGTAGAGCTACGTTTCAGTGATAATAATTACGACCATATTTGTTTTAGAAATGATGGAACTAGTTTATTCAACATCTTAACATTCAATAATGAGTTAAGGAATTTATTTTTGGGGACACTCAATAAGATGTATTTAGCAAGCTGCCAGAGCGTATTAAATGTCATGCGCTTAACGTGATGGAACTTAAGGCAGAATTATAGAGCTTTCTTTTTGGCAACTCCTTCTACTCCGCTGACGATTATCCTCACAGCAACTAAAAAAAGTTTACGATATTTTTAGTCGTCATTAATACCGTGAAACAAGAATCTTTCGAAATGTTAAGCCATTTCATTGTAGTGCAACTAAATAAGATGTACTTGTTGTTGCGGATGTACGGACTCGAAATGATGGACCGATACGTCTCTATACTATTTTGTCAGGTTCTGCTTCGAAATTAGCTACTTTGTATTCTAACACACACACGAAATCAACGTCTTAATGACTAACACGATTTAACGGTAGTGAGTTTCGCGTATAATCGCTGAAGCTACCTACAACAGGGCTTCGTTTCACTTACCAAAATTAAATTCGTTTCACTGGACGGCCACGTAATGTTTTAAGTTGTTTATCTTCACAGTGTTTTGTGTTGGCGCATCGGACAGAGCTATAGCATTTAGATTGCTGGAACATGATCTCCTGGATGTTTCAGAAATTTGACTCCGTCATAATTGTCGAGCGCGTGTTAAGTAAAGTGTATTTAGTCTCGCAGCCCGCATCTCGTGGTCGTGCGGTAGCGTTCTCGCTTCCCACGCCCGGGTTCCCGGGTTCGATTCCCGGCGGGGTCAGGGATTTTCTCTGCCTCGTGATGGCTGGGTGTTGTGTGCTGTCCTTAGGTTAGTTAGGTTTAAGTAGTTCTAAGTTCTAGGGGACTTATGACCACAGCAGTTGAGTCCCATAGTGCTCAGAGCCATTTGAACCATTTAGTCTCGCATTCTTTTCTTGGTAAAGAAACCAACGAAACCATTGATATCTGGCACATAGTTGTCATGTACTTATTTTCTTCAATAAATTTCCCAATCTTCTCATACCTATCCATGCACATTGAGAATTGTGTATCTTGAAGTTTTCTCAACGGATAGAACATTCCATCATCTTTCGGGTATGAATTCGGTACAGTATTATTTCTTCTTCCGGTATTTCAGCTGATAACGTTACTGCCGTTTTGAAGGTGAGTCGCTAAACCACCTGATACAATACTGTGGAGCGACGTGCGTACATTTGGGATAACACCGTCAGCAGCAAGATGATCTCTTTTTACGAAAGGCGGGAATGTATGGATTTCCTCATCAGTGAGGTAAAATGTAGATAGGACAAACAACACGACTGTACAAGATGCGTGCATCGAGCACCAGCTGTACGCTAGCCTTCTACAAATCTGTTATGGCTGAACACTGTATCTCTACTGACCACCCATGGATTACGAAAAAGTGAAGATGCTGGCCACAGCCTCATCCTATTCAGATTCACTAATCAAGGAAGCTGCGGTAATACGATTAGCAGACAACCTACTCGGCCGAGATGAGGTTATCTAGTTCGGCAAATCATGGGAACCCCTCATGTCATCACCGAAAGAAGCTATGTTAAATGCATGGAAGTCTGGTATGTCAGACAAATATATGTTAAAGAGCGTCTGTCCCAAAAGGGAATCTTGTGGAGATCGGGTGCTTGAAATGATGAAGAGGGGGTCTTATCCGTTCTAAACAGCAAATATCCTTAACCAACTGAGACAAGGATGGAAACTGCTTAGGCACGTTATATTCGAAGATGACATGACGCACATCTATCATATTCTCTATATGCCACTGCAAGTTGCAGTGAAGCTAGAGCAGATAATGAAAGTGTAATCCAATGCATACGTATATGGTTCTGTTATCCTATTCACATGTAGTACGCGCGTGAAACATACTCCGTGTGGAAAGATGGAGTAAGTTTTAATCACGTGCTACTACAGGCTAGTCATTTTTCACTTTCCATTAGTGCATGTATCAAACGGCTCTCAGTGTCTCTAATTTCACATCCGCACGAATCATAGCTTGCAATATTCACTTCACCACTTCACTTTGGGAGTTTTACAGGCCGAGAGAGATGTGTCGCTAAATGGTTCAAATGGCTCTGAGCACTATGGGACTTAACATCTCAGGTCATCAGTCCCATAGAACATAGAACTACTTAAACCTAACTGACCTAAGGACATCACACACATCCATGCCCGAAGCAGGATACGAACCTGCGACCGTAGCGGTCGCGCGGTTCCAGACTGAAGCGCCTAGAACCGCTCGGCTACAACGGCCGGCAGATGTGTCGCTAACTGTTTGTTATGGTTATTACGTATCTGGTTCTGTTTCAGGGGCTGAATTTTCAGGTAGTATGCTCCTCCTTTTCCACTGCTTTGGTAGCTAAAAGCTGTTGGGGCTGTTGTTTCCCCTCTGTATTATCACAGCAGCAACCTTCGTACGCACTGTACCTTTCGTCTTTTCCGTATAGTCACTACGAATTTAGGTAAAATATTTGGTGGATACAACTGAGTTCTTTGACAGTCACCTGTAGATAATATTCCCAAGCTATAGCCGCCTGTCTACAAAACTTCTCACATTGAGTGAAAATGAGTAGAGAACTTTGGATTATGCAAGGACTTGATTGGAATTTAATGTTTAGTTTGTATCCATTTCGAGACGCTAAGTCAAAGATCTCTTGTCACTCATTACGACCCAGGACGAAATAATCTATATTTATTAAATGTATCGTCAAAGAACTGCGAAAATGAAAACCCTTTCTTCGAACTAATTAACAGGTGCATAACGGTAGTATTTATCAACTGTTAATCGCAACTGTAAACCGTTACCAAGGTGAGAGGCAAGTATCCCGGATCTATGATATCGTCGCCCACGCCAGAGACGCTGTGATCTCACTACAACGCTGATAAAGAACGTCTGCGTGTACAACGCTTCCCAGATGTTATCGTCTGACGATCGCTAGCGTATCCAGTGCCGCGAATAGGCCACGATACGTATCGACGTCCTTGCGAATTAAAATGTCTTACTCAGCTTAATGATGGGTGCACTGCAGTTAACGTGATGTAACTCTCTACTGCTAAATCGCCGAATGCTGCTCCCTTACGAAGGAAAGCTATTACAGTTAATACGTCAACAGTTTTTTAAAAACTTTTTCTTGCTGTATGGTCAACTCAACAGCGCGTTTGTTACTAAAGTAAGTGAGTTTATGTGAGACAGATCATTGTCTCGGAAAGTTCAACAAAAGAAATACTTGACCTTTGGTGTTTAATGAGGAGTTTCGTAAACAATTATTGTTTTAAAGTGATACAATTTTTCCTTTTAATTTGGCCTACAGAATACCCATGTTTGCCTTAATGTTACCGGAGTATCATCATGCTTCTCTGACCTACATTTCTATGAGACTTTTGTCGCAATAGCTTCTACCAAGCAGTCTTTAATAGTTGGCCATATGATGGTTATGACTCCATGTCGCTCTTTGTTGTACAACATTCTAATTTCTCTATCAAATTAAGTAAACTATTAACCTCACTGAACAAAATTTTTAAAAAAATTAATAGATGAGATTAAGATGAAAATTTCAGATTTTACATCGCCCGTAGAAATATACGTCGGTAAAAATTGGACGTGTTTTTCGAAATGTATGACTCATTTTTCTTGGAGACTTCTGCCGCGACCTTTGTAGACTGCCGTGGATGTAGCGATATCCACATCCAGTGTGCACTGTGAATCGTGAGCATTGGAGACAAGTAGTTCAGTGTTTCAACGTCACGGAAGAACGAAGTAAGTTGCACAATAGCCATTTCCATTGTTTTAAGAAATGCTGACTGTACTCAGTACTTTCAGCAGTCAGCAGCTGTCCCATTCTTATGAGCAACATGGGGAAAAAACGGTCGAAGCTCTTGAAGCCAAACACGTGCGAAGGTGCTACGCGCATCGGAGAACTAACCGATATCTTTGGAAACGTTTTACGATAGCTATTGAATCTGTATTTGTAAAACACGTCCTGCAAAGCATCAATTAAACAGTATTTCTGTTTCTGCGATTTGTTATCGTATATAAATCACAGAATTACTTCGTTTCTATGTTAATGTGGTGTCCGTTTTGTTAAAAACATATTTTCTTTATAACATTCCCATGTAGTAAGGTTTAGTATTAATTATCTTCTGCAATTTTCTAACGAGCAAACAGCGAAATTTCTCTCAGTAATGATTCGAATTAATTCGGTTACTGATATAACGTTTGTGGAAATGGCAACACAATCAAGATGTGTGGTGCCAGACTTGATATCTTGAATTGGGAAGTGCGTTACCAGATAGAGGCAGGAGAAAAATATAGTTTTCTAAAACAGAGTTCGGTTCTTGCCCCGCCATATGCAGAGAGTCGTATCAGTCCAGTATCAGCCTGAAGAATCGACTATCAGTGTCAGTTATAAAAAGTCCCCCAATCCCACGCTGGAACCCGAAGAAAGTTCGCTGGAGTAAATGTCAATCCTACAACGAGAAGACAATAAATAGGATATGGCAGAGACCTTAGAAGTACAATAGATACACAAACCTGTTTCAATAATACGCCCCCTTCTGGACTTCAGAATGTGAAACACTAATGGAACACCTTCAGAAGAGAAACGACAACTTGTCGGTACTATGACTGAGGAACGCAGGAGCAGATGGAAGGAGGCCTAGATTTTACATATTCCAGCAGGAAGAGCTGGGGCTTGCGTCAGATCCGACTGTCCTCGAACAGACCTCCAAAATTCAACTATAGACAGCTGAAAAGAAAACCGAATAATACAGTATAGTATCTGCAGCGTAGTCGAAACATGTAGGCCCGTGCCCAGATTGGCAAAGTTGTTCCGACAAAGCTGCAGAAATTTCGCTGGGAAGCACTTAGAGATCATCCATACGGTCTCGATCTCTCCTCACCCGATTTCCATGATTTGGGAGCTGTGAAGAAAAACGTTCGTGGCCGTCGATCTGCTTCGGACGAAGAAGTGTACGCCTGAGTACAATCGTGGATCGGCAGGCAACCAAAACCGTCTTCTCTGACAGTAGGATAAGTGTATTAACAGTTATGGTGATTACTTTTGAAATAATAAACAGTTTACCTAATTTTTTTTCTTCTGACTGTCCCTCATACTTCGAAAATTAAGATTTCGTAAGCACATTCGTAACACCATAACTCGAAAGAATGCAAGTTCCACCAAATGCGCATAACATGCCATATCGTCCATTCTAAGATTCTGCTCTCTTCTCCATTTCCACATAACCATATAATTAATAATTTACTGAGGAACAAACATCGGTGCGATACTCATTTCTTATGTCTCGCTGCACCTCGTTTATCATAATTAACGCAGTTGAGACATTTAGTCCTCTCGGCTTACATACCCCATCTTAATCCGAAATCTGAGATTGCTACTGTCCTTAATTTCATATAGAATGTAATGTGCCCCTATTTTTACATGGCTCAGAACTTCTTGTTCCCTCAAAGAGTTCACATAGATCATGCAACTTGAAGTTTCGCGGTATTAGTAGAATATTCTGCTGTGATACAAGAATAACATAAAATATTACAAAAAAACCGACTCACATATCAATAATATTTGAACGTGCATCACATTATTCACTCGTGAGATAGCGCAACTCTATTGCACCATGTTATCACACACTCTGAAGTTTTGGTATTAATTTAATACACTTATATTTATTTGCACATCCATATTTCGTAAGCCACTTTACGGTGTGTGGCGGAGGCTTCTTCTAGTACTACGATCTTCGCTCTTCGAAAGATCCGTACTTAGAGACTGGAAAGTTGTACAAGTCACACCAATACCCACGAAAGGAAATAGGAGTAATCCGCTGAATTACGGATCCATATCATTAACTTCGTTTTGCAGTAAGATTCTGTAAATATACTGTGTTCGAACACTACGAATTACTTCGAAGAAAACGATTTTCTTACAAATAGTCAACACAGATTGACAAAATATCGTTCTATGTTCCATTCGCAAACGGCGCATAGGAAGAATGATTGACGGTAAACCTCTGTGATTATATCTAATTGCTAGAACTGTGTCGTTACGATCATTTCGCGAGACTTATGTCCGAGGAAGCACTATGTTGGCTGACTCTTCCCAGAACGCAGGCCTTTGTAGCCGAGCGGTTCTAGGCGCTTCAGTCTGGAACCGCGCGACCGCTACGGTCGCAGGTTCCAATCCTGCCTCGGGCATGGATGTGTGTGATGTCCTTAGGTTAGTTAGGTTTAAGTAGTTCTAAGTTCTAGGGGACTGATGACCTCAGATGTTAAGTCCCATAGTGCTCAGAGCCATTTGAGCCAATATTCCCAGAACACACTGTCTCGAAGTACTAGCTACGACAAGTGAAAAGAAAAACAATAATAAAATTTCTGGTTTTCCCTGTTTTTCTAACGGAAGAGTCAAGCTAATACTTAACCCACTAAAAATAGACGCAAAATACATATGTTTAAAAAATCAGATGAAAATTCTCCTCATGCCTTTATAAGCTCTTCCGATCTGACTATGTAAGCGTAGACCAGCTGTGGTTTGAATTAAAAAAAGTAGTATCGACAGCAGTTGAAAGATATATACCATATAAATGAGTAAGAAATGGTACTGATCCCCTGTTGTACACGAAACAGGTCGAACACTGTTGCAGAAGCAACGAAAAAAAAGCATACCAAATTTAAAAGTACGCGAAATCCTCAAGATTGGAGAAGTTTTACAGAAGCTTGAAATTTAGCGCGAATTTCAATTCGAGATGCTTTTAATAGTTTCCACAACGAAACGCTGTCTCGAAATCTGGCAGACAATTCAAGGAGATTATGGTCATATGTAAAGTACACCAGCGACAAGACGCAATCAGTATCTTTACTGTGTGATAACCATGATGATGTCACTCTTGACAGTGCCATTGAAGTAGAGCTACTAAACACGGTTTTCCGTAACTCCTTCACGAAAGAAGACAAAGTAAGTATTCCAGAATTTGAATATGCCAACTGCCAGCTTAAGTAACTTGAAGTAGATAACCGCGGTGTACCGAAGCAATCCGGTCCACGTCCACACTGTATGCCAGTCATGTCCCTTTCATAGCTTGCTGATACAGTAGCTCCATACTTAGCAATCGCAAACAACCGCTCGCTCTTCGAAAGATCCGTACATAGAGACTGGAAAGTTATACAAGTCACACCAATACCCAAGAAAGGAAATAGGAGTAATCCACCGAATTACGGATCCATATCATTAACTGCGATTTGCAGTAGGATTCTGTAAATATACTGTGTTCGAACACTACGAATTACTTCAAAGAAAACGATTTTCTTACAAGTAGTCAGCACAGATTGACAAAATATCGTTCTTGTGAAACACAACTAGGTCTTTAGTCTCACGAAGTAATGAGTGCTATCGACAGGGGATGTCAAATTGATTCCATATTTTCAGATTTTCAACAGGCTTTCGACACCGTTCCTCACAAGCGTCTTCTAATCAAATTGAGTGCCTGGTGAATATCGTCTTAGATGTGTTAGTGGATTCGTGATTTACTGTCAGAAAGGTCACAGTTCGTAGCAACTGACGGAAAGTCATCGAATGAAAGAGGACTAACATCTGGCGTTCCCCAAGGAAATGTTATAGCCCTTTGCTGTCCCTGACCTACACAAACGACATAGGAGACAATCTGAGCAGCCCTCTCATATTGTCTGCAGATGATGCTGTCAGCAGATGATCAAACCTAATTTGCAAAATGATTTAGACAAGATATCTGTAAGGTGCAAAAAATGGCAGTTGACTCTAAATAATGAAAAGTGTGAAGTCATCCACATGAGCATTGAAAGAAAACCGCTAAATATCGATTACACGATAAATTACACAAATTCAACTGAATACTTAGGGATTCATGTTATGAACAACTTCAATTGGAACGATCACATAGATAATGTTGTGACTAAAGAAAATCAAAGACTGGGATTCGTTAGCAGAACAGTTAGAAAATGTAACAAGTCTACTAAAGATACTGCTTGCACTACGCTTGTCGGCCATCTTCTAGACTACTGCTCTGAGGTGTGGGATCCGCATCAGATAGGATTGACGGAAGACATCGAGAAAGTTCACAGAAGGGTAGCTAGTTTTGTATTATCGCAAACTAGAGTAGGGGAGAGAGTGCCACGGACCTGATACACGAATTAGGTTGTCAGTCATTAAGACAAAGGTGTTCTTCTTCACGGCAAGATCTTCTCGTGAAATTTCAATCACCATCTTTCTCACTGGATGGCGAAAATATTCTGTTGGCGTCCAACTACATAGGGAGAAATAAGCATCATGATAAAGTAAGAGAAACTAGACCTCGCACAGAAAGATTAATGTGCTCGTTTTTCTGGTGCGCCGTTCGAAGATGGAATGGTGGAGAAATAGCTTGAAAGTGGTTGGATGAACCCTGTGCTAGGCACTTAACTGTGAACTTCAGAGTAGTCATGTAGATTTAGATGTAGACTCCTGTACAATTACAGTGCATAGCTCAATGATTAGAGCACGTATCCGTGGTTAGAAAAATATTGTTTAATCGCTTCCTATGTTGATGCACAACCTCGTCGAAAGTACCACAATGGCCGGCAAATTTGGAGATAATTAAATCTTGCATGAAACAACATGGTGCCATTTAGGTTATACGTAGCGACTTCAGAAAGTAAGTTACACATATTGTCCCACGCTAAGACCATTGCGCAACAGGAACAGACAGAGGTGAGTACATAATCCGGTTTACCTGCGGACACATTTCTGCTGCGGTACGGTTAACAAGTACATCACAGTGCCAGAGGGAAGTGGCGCGCCAACTAGAAACGCACTATAAAGTTGAAGAAAGCGGAACAGTAAGATTCTTGAAACTTCCTGGCAGATTAATACTTTGTGCCGGGCCGAGACTCGAACTCGGGACCTTTGCCTTTCGCGGGCAAGTGCTCTAACATTTGAGCTACCCAAGCACGACTCACGCCCCGTCCTCACAGCTTTACTTCTGCAAGTACCTCGTCTCCTACCTTCCAAACTTCACAGAAGCTCTCCTGCGAACCTTGCAGAACTAGCACTCCTGAAAGAAAGCTCAGATGGTTGAGCACTTGCCCACGAAAGGCAAAGGTCCCGAGTTCGAGTCTCGGCGCGACACACAGCTTTAATCTGCCAGGAAGCTTCATACAGCACACACTCCGCTGCAGAGTGAAAATCTCATTCTACTAAGATTCTTGACAGCAAAACGCCGATAAGGACGTTTACTCAGTGGTCCACCGTGAAATTCTGGCGGTGCGTGGTCCAAATACAATGTCGCGTCCTGATGCAGTGAAGTGTTGGCAAGAATTTGACCAAGGCCGCGCAGAAGTGAGTGATGTTGATTGGGAAGGGAGGATAATGATATTGCCCACGGACGACACTGTCTAGCCAACCGAGGAAGGTTGGGGGCGGGGGGAGGGGGAAGAAACATGCCAACGAAGAGGACGCTCACTCAGTGGTTCTCGAATGGCTTCGTGACGAAGGAGCGTATTTCTATCTTCGAAGGTTTGAATGACTGGTAGAACTTTCCGATCACTGTTAACAGAAACGTTGGTGACTATATTGAAGAATAGTGTCATGATTCTGTATGTCTTTGGAGTGTAGTCCTCCATTTAACAGAATTTACTTGGACTATCATAATAATATATAACTTAATTAGTGAAGTCATCTCATACGATGTGTAGCTGCGTACAGGAAAAAGTATTCAAAATCTGGGACAACTGTTTCATCTGAGTTGGACATTCAGTAGCAAGTGATCACAGTGAGATGTCTTTATGGGGGTAGACGTCAAGCTTCTACAGTCAATCTGCAGCCTACACCACGCTGCTACAGCACTTCAATAAAAATACCACTGAATTGCCTAAAGACTTAAATTTATAGAGGCATATTAGCTATCTGTACAATTCCTTTTGTCAAATTAGAAGTAAAACATCAAAATACAAGTACAACTTCTGACAGTATTCATTAAATGTCTCTGACGAAAATAGTTTTAAACAGTTATCCTCCTCGCATAAAATTCTCGAAATCTCTCAGTAGACGCTCTGCGAACTGCACACCTGACCCGGTGGGGTTACGGCAGACAGACCGCGCGTAGTTCGGACTGCGGCCGCTGTTACATGCGACACGCACAGACGCGCGCCGCACTAGGCAGTCTCCCATAAAGCAACGCTGCGGCGGGCTGTTGTCATGCATTATTGAAATACGGAGCACCCTTTTACAGTCCCGCCTCAAGGAACATGCCGCATTATAGCCCGGAAGCGACTCGGCTGCAAGTCTATGGCTTTACTGCTATTATATAGCAGCCAACGGCCAGAATGTAAGCACTGTGCTATGCAGTTAATTCCAGATGAATCCACGTAGCACAAGCACCACGCACCAATTTACATTTTCTCGGAATAATTGCCAGGATAATCTCATTACTTACTACAAATTTTACACACTCTGCAATTAGCCTATACTAAAGTGGCAGAATGATGGTCTAGAGCCATTGGCCTTTAAATTTTCAGGCGAATATATATACATGCTGTTGGAAAAAGTGGGGGATGGTGTGTGGCAGAATGTGCAGGGCAGAAAGTAGTGAAGCTGGCTGTGGAGTGTGGAGAACTATCCAACACCCTCAAAAATAAATAAAATAAATAATTAAATCCACTGCCTTACATCCTTTCTCTTCTGTAGCTCAGTACAATCTCACTCTTTTTTCCTATCAGTTTCTATATGAGGAGTGCATGGGAGAATTGGGGGATGGAAGAGCTGGTGGGATTTCCCAGGAAGTGGAAAAGTAGCTCAGAATTGAATAGGGAATGAATGGCAATAACAGGTGTCCCTCTCCACAGTGGGTTGTGGGAGGAGGAGGGAAGTGTGAGAAGGAGGGGGAGGATTAGAGGTAGGGGAAGTGTGGGGGTTCCTCAGAAGGATGGACTGCCCCCAGAGGCTCATAAATCAACCCCTAGGGAATCATAAATCAATTAGCATAAGAAAAGGTTAAGGGGAGATAGAGGAGGATAATTTGCCCCTAAATGTATGATTGCCCCTTAATTTATGCAACCTGCACAAACAAAATACTCCAGTATCAGCTTGAACCCAGTACTCAACTATTGCTCTCTTTGTCATTCAGGAATCGCAGAATGAGGAGGTGGAAATAGAGGAAGCGATTAATGTTTATGTAAGAGAGAGTTTGAAAGAAATTATTCCTATTTTTCTAGATGTAAAGAGCATAACACTGTAAGTAGGCTGTTTAGGTTTTTATGTTGGTAACGCCACATAGCGCTCTATATGAAAATCACTGACTGTGCTGTGTGAAGTCTGTGGCTGGTTTGCATTGTTGGAATATTTTCTATTGTAGCGTTGGGCAGTTGGCTGTTAACAGTGCGTAGCGTTGCGCAGTTGGAGGTGAGCCGCCAGCAGTGGTGGATGTGGGGAGAGAGATGGCGGAGTCCTGAGAGAGGATGATCTGGACGTGTGTCCGTCAGAGACAGTAAATTTGTAAGACTGGATGCCATGAACTGCTATATATATCATGACTTTTGAACACTATTAAGGTACGAAAATCTTTCATTTGCTAACTATGCCTATCAGTAGTTAGTGCCTCCAGTAGTTTGAATCTTTTATTTAGCTGGCCGTAGTGGCCCTCGCTGTATTGCAATAGTTCGTGTAACGAAGATTTTTGTAAGGTAAGTGATTTGTGAAAGGTATAGGTTAATGTTAGTCAGGGCCATTCTCTTGTAGGGATTATTGAAAGTCAGATTGCGTTGCGCTAAAAATATTGGCTGTCAGTTTAGTGTTGATCAGAATAGGTAAAGAACGAAATGTCTGAGTACGTTTAGTTCTGCTCAGCTGTTTGAAAATCAAATAATGCAAGAGGTTTACTAGCACAGTAATCCATTAATTTTTCTAAGGGGACGTTACATATTTCGACCCTTAGCCGAGGATACCTCACTGGAATCTTCTGATTTTTTCTTGTAGTTTGTGTAATTAGTGTAGCTATTGTTTATTGCTAGCACGTAATTATAGAGAGAATTTCCTTTGTAGTTGTAGTTTTTCATTATTGTACAGTAAAACAGTTGTGGCATGCATGTAGATTTGCACCAAGTATTTCGCATCTGCGCTTGCAATTAACGACATATTATTTTCAATGCTATGTTAATGTGTTTTCTTATTTTGCTCTTCAAATTGTGCTTTTCTGTGTTATCGTGTGAAATATTGTGACAATAATGGCGTGTGAAAAACGTAATACTAGCCTCCAAAGTAAACTAAGAAATGACAGTGAAGACGAAAGCAGTTTGTTAGCGCCACCATGTAATGAATTAACTAATGTTCAAAGTAGTAATTTGGTATTTGTGCTTAGGGAAAAGGAGCCGGCTGCAAATAACGGTGTAGACAGAGAAACAATTAGTGAACTGTGAAGCATTATTGATCGATCCGTTGGCAACAGCTCGCCTCATGAATCCGAAATGACAGGACACAATCTTGCAAATACTGTAGATTCAGGTTTTGCGTCCTCATCGTTTTCTCAAATACGTCAACACGCATTCAAATGGTTCAAATGGCTCTGAGCACTATGGGACTCAACATCTTAGGTCATAAGTCCCCTAGAACTTAGAACTACTTAAACCTAACTAACCTAAGGACATCACACACACCCATGCCCGAGGCAGGATTCGAACCTGCGACCGTAGCAGTCCCGCGGTTCCGGACTGCAGCGCCAGAACCGCTAGACCACCGCGGCCGGCCAAGACGCATTTTCTGCTTTTCAAAATGCGAATATTGCCGGTTCAAATGCACTGCCGAATAGCACTGAGGAACATGTTTCAGACGCCAGTGCATTGTTATTACAGTTAATGCAACAAATGGGACAAAGGCTACAAACGTTAGACACAACGCTTGAACAAAATCAGAAACAAAAGGGACAAAATGTTCAAAAGTTGGACACAATGAAACAAAATCAGAGACAAACACAGCAATAGTTTCAAAAGTTAGATACAATGGAACAAAATCAGAGACAAACACAGCAAAAGCTTCAAAAGTTAGACACAATGGAACAAAATCTTCGGAAGTTAGACATAATGGAACAAAATCTTCGAAAGTTAGACACGACGCTTGAACAAACACGTGAAGGTTTAACTACTGAGTTGCATAACATTGAATCGAAATGTCAAAAAGTCTGTAATGACGTAAAAACACAGATTTGTGAACATTTTCAATCAATTTTTTTGCGGCATGAAAATGCATTACAGAATCACGAAGCAGCCATAAAAGAACTGCAAACTATTGTTCATGAAAATCATGAGACCTTGCGGCTTAAAATTGACTCAGTTGCATCTACCGATTCGGTTGCGTAACTTGCAAAAACTCAGGAAAACTTGAAGGACACAGTAGATACTCTGAAAATTGGTTTAGAAAGACACATGGAGGAAATTAGTTCATTATCAGAGAGAGTAGTCGAACTTTCGGATCAGCTAAATAATGTATCTATGAAGGTAGTTGATAATCTGAATGACACAAAACCGGTAGTCTTTAATGACACAGAAGAGTGCGAACAAATAAGGAAATTCAAACAAAATCAGAATCAAATTAATACGCAACACCAAAGAGAAATCCGGGAAGTACAAGATCAGTTGACACAGGTAATACAAGAATTACGTATTTCAGAGGACACTCGCAATCCAATACGGGAAGAGGGACATAGAAATACGGAAAAGCCACAAAATAATACACAGGGCATTTCGGAAATTATGAAAGAAATTGGCAAGGTGCACCGAATTTTGAAATGGAACCGCCGAAACGATGTAACAATGACCGATATGCGACTCGCCGACATGATGATTTTGACTATAAGCTGTTCATTACTACACATAAATTCAAAACATAAGAATTCCGGCAACGACATTCATCCACAAGCATGGCTTCATCAATTCTCTCATTGTTTTCCTCCCAACTGGTTATTAGAGCACAGATTAGAATTTGTGTGTGGCTATTTAGAGAATGAACCAGCTATAAGAATGTGATCGGTCATTCACGACTGTCACAGTGAAGGAGAATTGCATCATGCCTTCCTCTCAGCATATTGGTCTCAAGCTACACAAGACTGAGTAAAACATAGCATCATAATGATGAAACATTTTGAACAATCTGAATTTTCCAGTCTTGTGAAATATTTTGAAGACATGTTGCACAAGAATCAGTACCTGTCAAACCCATACAGCCCCTCAGAACTCATCCGCATTTGTGATTCTTGAGTTTCTCCCGGCGTATTTGATAATCAAAATATCAAGGCTACGCACACTGATCTGTATTTGCATGCAGACAGCTGCCACCACCCTTCACAGAGGAATGGGGTACTTAAAACTCTAGTACATAGGGCGCGCACTATCTCTGACGCAGAGAGTCTACCCCAGGAATTGGAACATCTGAGAACTGTATTTCGAAAAAATGGGTACTCAGAGTGGCAGATTCGACGTGCTCTCCGCCCAACCACTGCAGCACAACCTGTTGAGATGGATGAAGTCAAGAGGGAGGAGGTAGGCACTGCATTTATTCCATACACAGGCGCACTCTCGGGGAAAATCGCCCGCATTCTGAAGAAACACCGGGTCGGAACTGTGTTTTGTCCTCCAAATAAAACTCGTGCACTAGTGGGGAGCGCCAAAGATGACCTCGGTTTGAGGAAGGCCGGCGTGTACCAGATTCCGTGTCAATGTGGCAAGTCGTATATTGGTCAGACGATGCGTACCGTCGAGGATCGATGCCGTGAACACCAGAGGCACACTCGACTGATGTATCCGAGCAAGTCGGCGGTCGCTGAACATTGTTTGTCGGAAAATCACGCCATGGAGTATGACCGCACGAGGATTCTGGTACAGACGTCGAGATACTGGGACAGCGTTGTTAGAGAGGCCATCGAAATTCGCACCAATGACGACCTCATAAACCGGGACTGTGGCTATAATCTTAGCAAGGCTTGGGAACCAGCGATCGGGTTAATCAAGAGTAAATCGAGCAGACGTATAGTTGTGACGACCACGGCGGACAGAGCCATCACACCGACGTCATCTCAGACGCCGTCGCAATCTGTTCCACCGCGCGACCGTGGCGCTGGGCGCAGACGGCGGAGGGAGCGCGCCGCGGGCGGAGGGTATTTAAATCGGCCGCCGCCGCGACCGAACCCAGTTCCCTCTGAGCAGCCATAGCGTACGGATCTCCGTGCCGGCACGTTCACAGGAGCTCAGTCCGTCAGTTCACCTGATGATGGCGACATGTTTGATCGCCGAAATATTGTGCCCGTTGGACACTATAGACCGGCAGCATACCCGTGGATATTTTGATCATCCGCATTTGTTTAATCAAATTTCCTGAAAATTTACGACATATTATTTTGGCAGGACGTTGTAAATACGACATTGAAGCTTTTCAGGGACTGTTACAAGAATTGGAAATTGACACTGACAATCGCGGAACGCGAAAACAGGAGCACAACAATTACAGGTCACATCCGTCACTATTCTGCGATGACAGAAATAATAACTGGACACGACAAGGCTAGTCTTACAACGTAAATCATGACCAAAACAGACACCACCCGTATGACAACCGTTGGCACAGTAGTAAGAATTACAGGGAAAGATCACTTCTCCGCGGTAATGAGTATGACAGAGATAACCATAGAAACAGACAATATGGGAACCAAAACAGTTATTATCAAGGGAGACAAAATAACTTCAGATGCAACAGTTCAGCGCACAGTTATGATTCAGGGAGAAATTCTCCACCACATGACCGACAAAAGAGAAACTATGGAATCTACCGACATGACGACAGACGACATAATCGTAACGACAGACCTGAATTTCATCAGAACTGGCGGGATTCAAACAGGGCAGGGCCCTCTCGACAAGGTGAATTTGTAGAAGTTAGATCGCAAAATCCCAATAACAATGCGCGCCAACAAAGAGACAGACAATGACTTGCACTGCAGGCAGCCACGTGCGCCGGCTGGTTCAGAAAAAAACAACATAGATGCTAACCTTGAGAAAAATTTTTAGCATTCTTTATCGACGTATACCGCTTGATAATTGCCTTCAAGTTGAACCTCTACTCACTAGGAAGAGTAAAAAATTGCACCACATTTCACATGTAAAACCGTTTATTGCGAAATAATCTGTTTTTTAACTTAGTCTTTGCTATAAAATTTTTCATTTCACGTTACTAGTACTCTTTGTCACTCTTAGAAACTGTTAACATGCAACTATATTTTAAAGTTAACTGTCCTGTCAAGAACCTAGGGAATTTATTTAGACAAGTAATTACAAATGCATTGTTATAGTGAACAGAGGACAGTGTTATTGTGTGTGTACATTCTTGCTTGTTAGTTGCACGATTATGTAACGACTATAAGGCTTACATACTTAGAACATATACTGCTAATGAGAATTTAATGCAACATTTTGGCCTACTTGAAAAGACATTCTTTATTTGAAGTACTTTCTGTGAAATTAAAGAAGACTTAGTATTTTGTTTCTTTGACAACTACACGATTATATCATGACACAACTAATGTGTGACACAATTTACATTGTTGCCTTTGTGCTGCATCTGTTTTATATCTGCACAGTTTTTCTGTATTATTCTGCAAAGTAAAATATGTTTTAGTAGTAACTTTTGTGGTATAGCTACAATGACACAGCCTTTTCTGTAGCGCAACAGTACGTTAGAACACAGTACTTTCTTCATCACTGCAATAAGCGTAATAACTAAGATATCTATACGCAAAGCATTTCACTTTTGTTTATGATGAGGTGAGTACATTGACTTCAGCAGAACTTTACTTACGGAAGACGATAACTACGACACTTCCACAGAATTATCTTACAGCAAGACGCACATTTAGCGCTACAGGACACGCATTTGAGTGATTAATTTTGCACTTAAAACATTTATTTTTAAAGATTTTTGAGTCACAAAGATACAAAGAAAGTTTTCAGTGATACATTTCATTCGATTGCTGTAATCTGATTTCATTGAAGATTTTGAAATTATTGCAGAAAGGGGACGTTTCAACACTATATTCCAAGGCACACAGTGGTGTTCTACAAATTGGTGTATGACGTCTTGGATGTGTCACACTGAGTGTGCATATTTTTTTATTTTTCTACTTTCACAAAGAAATCGCCTTTGCAGTGTACTCCACATCTAGATTTATTTTCAAAATTTGAACCAGGGACGATTGAGTTAATGTCCTGAAGAGTGGATAGTTTAAATTTTATCAAGTTGTAAATCAGCCATGTCAACCTTATGATTTGATATTTGGGATACCTCTTTATTTATATGCTTATATGATGAAATTAGATGTTTCAGCTGAGACGGCTTTGTAGGTAGATGTGTCTGTGTAATTCATGGACTTTGATTACTTTTGTTGCTCTGTAAACAACTGTTATAGGCCACTTTTATTTTATATGCTGCCACAAACGATTGGAGCTGGATGATACTAGTGGCGGGAAGCATGGAAGATACTCCATCGTCATGAACCACATGTCTTAGTTTTGGAATGGACGCATGCTGTACAGTTTTTTCCTGTACGATTTGTAGAAATTTACACCCATATGAATGTTGACATGCACAAAATGATTTATCAGCACCCTAGGTACAAAGACAGATACCAACTTTTCAGATGACTGTGCAACGAAAAACAACGATGCAACCTTAATACAACATTGCAACTTAGTTTTGATTAAGAACACACCAATAAATTGACGATTCCTTAAAGAATTGAACTGCCAAGTATGAAACAGTTTCAGACTTCCGATTACTTTACGAATGAGATAATATGTTAATTATTTGACGTTGAGCGTTTAAGCGAGAAAAAATTTAGAAAAGGCTTGCAATTACGTTTAAATTTTGTTGAAAGTCGCTAAGTGCTCATATTATCAAACGTAGGATGAGTATTGTCTGGGTATTTTCCTCTCCGTTTTAAGCAAAAGCGAGCTTTACACGAATCTAAATGTTTATGAATTCGTATATCTTGAACCGTGTCTTAAAATGATATAATGTGGCAGGTACACTCAGGGGTATGTGTGGACACTGTCTGCAAAATGTCTCGCGGACCGACTGAGTAAAGAAGTAATGCACTGAAGCGCCAAAGAAACTGGTATAGGTATCCGTATTGAAATACAGAGATATGTAAACAGGTAGAATACGGCGCTGCGGTCGGCAACGCCTATATAAGACAACAAGTATCTAGCGCAATTGTTAGATCGATCACTGCTGTTACAATAGTAGGTTATCAACATTTAAGTGAGTTTGAACGTGGTGTTATAGTCGGAGCACGAGCGATGGTTCAAATGGCTCTGAGCACTATGGGACTTAATTTCTCAGGTCATCAGTCTCCTAGAACTTAGAACTACTTAAGCCTAACTAACCTAAGGACATCACACACATCCATGCCCGAAGCAGGAGTCGAACCTGCGACCTTAGCGGTCGCGCGGTTCCAGACTGAAGCGCCTAGAACCGCTCGGCCACCCCGGCCGGCATGAGCGATGGGACACACCATATCCGAGGTAGCGATGAAGTGGGGATTTTCCCGTACGACCATTTCACGAGTGGACCGTGAATATCAGAATCCGGTAAAACATCACATCTCCGACATCGCTGCGGCCGGATAAGGTCCTGCAAGAACGGGATCAACGACGACTGAAGAGAATCGTTCAACGTGACAGAAGTGCAACCCTTCCGCAAATCACTGCAGATTTCGGTGCTATCAACAAGTGTCAGCGGCATAACCATTCAACGAAACATCATCGATATGGGATTTTGGAGTCGACGGCCCACTCGTGTACCCTTGATGACTACACGAGACACAGCTTTACGCCTCACCTGGGCCCGTCAACACCGACGTTCGACTGTTGATGACTGGAAACATGTTGCCTGGTCGGACGAGTCTCGTTTCAAATTGTATCGGGCGGATGTAAGGGTACGGCTATGGAGACAACCTCATGAATCCATGGACTCTGTATGTCAGCAATGCACTGTTCAAGCTGATGGAGGCTCTGTAATGGTGTGGGGCGTGTGCAGTTGGAGTGATATGGAACCCCTGACACGTCTAGATACAACTCTGAGAGATGACACGTACGTGAGGATTCTGTCTGATCACCTGCACCCAATGTCCATTGTGCACTCCGACGGACTTGTGCAAAATTCCAGCATGACAATGCGATACCCAACACGTCCAGAATTGCTACAGAGTGGCTCCAGGAGCACTGTTCTGAATTTAAATACTTAACGCTGGTCACCAAACTCCCCAGACATGAAAATTATTGAGCATGTCTGGAATGCCTTGCATCGTGCCGTTCAGAAGAGATCTCCACCACCTCGTACTCTTACGGATTTATGGACAGCCCTGCAGGATTCATGGTGTCATTTCCCTCCAACACTACTTAAGACATTAGTCAAGTTCATGCCACGTCGTGTTGGGGCACTCCTGCGTGCTCGCGTGGGCTCTAAGCGATATTAGGCAAGTGTAGCAGTTTGTTTGGCTCTTCAGTGTGTATTAAAACGTCGTACTTGATGCAGAAGTTTTACGGCATGAAAAGCGAAAATGTAGTAAGAGATAAACTTTTTTCCTTTCATCATTTCGCGGGGGTGTCAGCAAGAAAAAGTTACGTAATGATTTGAAATTATGCGTAAAGATTATTGAAAGTCGCTAGGTGCTCCCATTCTGAAATACTAGGTAAATGTGGTGTGGTATTTGATCGCGGTGATCTACATTGCCTCAAGATATACACAGTTTCTAAATGTAATAATTGTCCTACTGTGTTACATCTTTTAAACAGGACTGTACTTCTTATTTTTAAATTCGGTCCATATTTATACGAAATACTTAGAAATAAAGTTTATGTTGCTCCGGGAAGCCGTTGCATAAGCAATTTGCAACTGAAAAATGGAACCTTTCGTGTTTGGAAATGGTACTAGGTTACACGTTACTTTCCCTTCTGTCAATGTCCTGCCTTGAGAAGAAATACGCGTGCAGTAAATTTCACTCGCGGACTACGAGCAAATATGTAAGTCTTCCAAATTGTCACGAAGCGTTATCACGATTTTTTCAGTATGCCACATGATGCTGTTAACATGGCTGCATAAAATATTGTCAGCTGATGCTAACGGTCACTGTGTCATGACTGACACAACTGGCTAGAATAGATAAAACGTTCACGTTTTGCTCGCTTCAGTTTCCTTGGATGTTATCACAGCCATCTCTTTACGAGATGTGCGTGAGTGGAATAACGCCTTCTGAGAACGAGTTTGCTGCGTACTTAGTTTTTATAAGCATCGCTACAGATATCCCCAGGTGATAGCTCTAACAGTGAGACCAATGAGTTCCGAGAATACTCACATAAAAATGTCCACGGATCACGAATTATGGCGTCAACATCGGAGCTGATGTCATGTTCCCAGCGAAAATTAAGTCCACAGTTTCGAGGGATTCATAATTTTTGTCACTGTTTTTATTGCACACATCGGTTATTTCGCTGAATCTTCGGCAGAATGAACACTGATTTCCGTTCTGGTAATGCGATTTATTCGTTGCCTTTTTCCTTTGCCTTAAAGACACGACAGTATCCGATCCTGTAGCTTTGTTATTTATATGGAATAATAGTACAGGATCGTTTTCCTGACGGTAGTAATACACCAGTCCTAAAGTATGTTTCGACTGATAAAAACCAGTATTTTCTAATATTTGTTTTCTGTTCACGCCAGCAATCTGTGTAGCATGTATAATTCACATCAAAACGGATGTTCCGATTTCTGTTGTGATGTACACAATTTTACAGGCCGCATTCTCGAGCGGCGTACTGGACAAATACCTACGTTGGTAGGTTGCGACCGTGGGTTCTGGGGCCCTCTGTATTATCTGCCATTCCTTAACACATGCTACATAACATTAGGTGACGTTATACACGATACTTTACTGGCGGAGGTCATGTTCGATTCTACGGTCTTAACGAATTGTGTAATTTCATGTGGGTAAGCTGTGATATAATTTCTTTTCAGTGATATGTATCTTTCTTGGTGGTGCAATATCCAGAAATACGAGTCTGTTATTTTGAACGAAAGTAATCTAATTTTTATATTTTCATTCATTGTGGTGATTTTGGTAATCTCCAAGTTGCTACATAAAAACGTAATTGTAATAGATACTACAAACAAAAAGCAAATTGCATAGTACGCATAAATACACCATACGATCAAAAGTATCTGGACAACTATTACCGTACTTTCTTATGAGGCGTCCAGCTTTTGCGACGACTTGAACTCTGCTTTAAATGACACGTCTAATAGGCTGTGCAGGAGGGGCCTTTATTGAAAAGGCTGTGTATGTGAGGATAATTGATCATTTTATATCATACAATTTGCTATAAAATGTACAGTTCGGCTTTAGAAGTCGTTTAACATATGAAACTGCTGCGATCTCTTTTCTCTGTGAGGTACTGGATGGGCTAAAGAAAAAGTTTCGAACGCTTCTACATCTACATCTACATTTATACTCCGCAAGCCACCCAACGGTGTGTGCGCGGAGGGCACTTTACGTGCCACTGTCATTACCTCCTTTTCCTGTTCCAGTCGCGTATGGTTCGCGGGAAGAACGACTGTCTGAAAGCCTCTGTGCGCGCTCTAATCTCTCTAATTTTACATTCGTGATCTCCTCGGGAGGTATAAGTAGGGGGAAGCAATATATTCGATACCTCATCCAGAAACGCACCCTCTCGAAACCTGGCGAGCAAGCTACACCTCGATGCAGAGCGCCTCTCTTGCAGAGTCTGCCACTTGAGTTTGTTAAACATCTCCGTAACGCTATCACGGTTACCAAATAACCCTGTGACGAAACGCGCCGCTCTTCTTTGGATCTTCTCTATCTCCTCCGTCAACCCGATCTGGTGTGGATCCCACACTGATGAGCAATACTCAAGTATAGGTCGAACGAGTGTTTTGTAAGCCACCTCCTTTGTTGATGGACTACATTTTCTAAGGACTCTCCCAATGAATCTCAACCTGGTACCCGCCTTACCAACAATTAATTTTATATGATCATTCCACTTCAAATCGTTCCGCACGCATACTCCCAGATATTTTACAGAAGTAACTGCTACCAGTGTTTGTTCCGCTATCATATAATCATACAATAAAGGATCCTTCTTTCTATGTATTCGCAATACATTACATTTGTCTATGTTAAGGGTCAGTTGCCACTCCCTGCACCAAGTGCCTATCCGCTGCAGATCTTCCTGCATTTCGCTACAATTTTCTAATGCTGCAACTTCTCTGTATACTACAGCATCATCCGCGAAAAGCCGCATGGAACTTCCGACACTACCTACTAGGTCATTTATATATATTGTGAAAAGCAGTGGTCCCATAACACTCCCCTGTGGCACGCCAGAGGTTACTTTAATGTCTGTAGACGTCTCTCCGTTGATAACAACATGCTGTGTTCTGTTTGCTAAAAACTCTTCAATCCAGCCACACAGCTGGTCTGATATTCCGTAGGCTCTTACTTTGTTTATCAGGCGACAGTGCGGAACTGTATCGAACGCCTTCCGGAAGTCAAGAAAAATAGCATCTACCTAGGAGCCTGTATCTAATATTTTCTGGGTCTCATGAACAAATAAAGCGAGTTGGGTTTCACACGATCGCTGTTTCTGGAATCCATGTTGATTCCTACATAGTAGATTCTGAGTTTCCAAAAACGACATGATACTCGAGCAAAAAACATGTTCTAAAATTCTACAACAGATCGACGTCAGAGATATAGGTCTATAGTTTTGCGTATCTGCTCGACGACCCTTCTTGAAGACTGGGACTACCTGTGCTCTTTTCCAATCATTTGGAACCTTCCGTTCCTCTAGAGACTTGCGGTACACGGCTGTTAGAAGGGGGGCAAGTTCTTTCGCGTACTCTGTGTAGAATCGAATTGGTATCCCGTCAGGTCCAGTGGACTTTCCTCTGTTGAGTGATTCCAGTTGCTTTTCTATTCCTTGGACACTTATTTCGATGTCAGCCATTTTTTCGTTTGTGCGAGGATTTAGAGAAGGAACTGCAGTGCGGTCTTCCTCTGTGAAACAGCTTTGGAAAAAGGTGTTTAGTATTTCAGCTTTACGCTTGTCATCCTCTGTTTCAATGCCAGCATCATCCCGGAGTGTCTGGACATGATGTTTCGAGCCACATACTGATTTAACGTAAGACCAGAACTTCCTAGGATTTTCTGTCAAGTCGGTACTTAGTATTTTACTTTCGAATTCACTAAACGCTTCACGCATAGCCCTCCTTACGTTAACTTTGACATCGTTTAGCTTCTGTTTGTCTGAGAGGTTTTGGCTGCGTTTAAATTTGGAGTGAAGCTCTCTTTGCTTTCGCAGTAATTTCCTAACTTTGTTGTTGTACCACGGTGGGTTTTTCCCGTCCCTCACAGCTTTACTCGGCACGTACCTGTCTAAAACGCATTTTACGATTGCCTTGAACTTTTTCCATAAACACTCAACATTGTCAGTGCCGGAACAGAAATTTTCCTTTTGATCTGTTAGGTAGCCTGAAATCTGCCTTCTATTACTCTTGCTAAACAGATAAACCTTCCTCCCTTTTTTTATATTCCTATTAACTTCCATATTCAGGGATGCTGCAACGGCCTTATGATCACTGATTCCCTGTTCTGCGCTTACAGAGTCGAAAAGTTCGAGTTTGTTTGTTATCAGTAGGTCCAAGATGTTATCTCCATGAGTCGGTTCTCTGTTTAATTGCTCGAGGTAATTTTCGGATAGTGCACTCAGTATAATGTCACTCGATGCTCTGTCCCTACCACCCGTCCTAAACATCTGAGTGTCCCACTCTATATCTGGTAAATTGAAATCTCCACCTAAGACTATAACATGCTGAGAAAATTTATGTGAAATGTATTCCAAATTTTCTCTCAGCTGTTCTGCCACTAATGCTGCTGAGTCGGGGGGTCGGTAAAAGGAGCCAATTATTAACCTAGCTCGGTTGTTGAGTGTAACCTCCACCCATAATAATTCACAGGAACTATCCACTTCTACTTCACTACAGGATAAACTACTACTAACAGCAACGAACACTCCACCACCGGTTGCATGCAATCTATCCTTTCTAAACACCGTCTGTACGTTTGTAAAAATTTCGGCAGAATTTATCTCTGGCTTCAGCCAGCTTTCTGTACCTATAACGATTTCAGCTTCGGTGCTTTCTATCAGCGCTTGAAGTTCCGGTACTTTACCAACGCAGCTTCGACAGTTTACAACTACAATACCGATTGCTGCTTGGTCCCCGCATGTCCTGACTTTGCCCCGCACCCGTTGAGGCTGTTGCCCTTTCTGTACTTGCCCGAGGCCATCTAACCTAAAAAACCGCCCAGCCCACGCCACACAACCCCTGCTACCCGTGTAGCCGCTTGTTGCGTGTAGTGGACTCCTGACCTATCCAGCGGAACCCGAAACCCCACCACCCTATGGCGCAAGTCGAGGAATCTGCAGCCCACACGGTCGCAGAACCGTCTCAGCCTCTGATTCAGACCCTCCACTCGGCTCTGTACCAAAGGTCCGCAGTCAGTCCTGTCGACGATGCTGCAGATGGTGAGCTCTGCTTTCATCCCGCTAGCGAGACTGGCAGTCTTCACCAAATCAGATAGCCGCTGGAAGCCAGAGAGGATTTCCTCCGATCCATAGCGACACACATCATTGGTGCCGACATGAGTGACCACCTGCAGATGGGTGCACCCTGTACCCTTCATGGCATCCGGAAGGACCCTTTCCACATCTGGAATGACTCCCCCCGGTATGCACACGGAGTGCACTTTGGTTTTCTTCCCCTCCCTTGCTGCCATATCCCTAAGGGGCCCCATTACGCGCCTGACGTTGGAGCTCCCAACTACCAGTAAGCCCACCCTCTGCGACCGCCCGGATCTTGCAGACTGAGGGGCAACCTCTAGAACAGGACAAGCAGCCATGTCAGGCCGAAGATCAGTATCAGCCTGAGACAGAGCCTGAAACCGGTTCGTCAGACAAACTGGAGAGGCCTTCCGCTCAGCCCTCCGGAATGTCTTTCGCCCTCTGCCACACCTTGAGACGACCTCCCACTCTACCACAGGTGAGGGATCAGCCTCAATGCGGGCAGTATCCCGGGCAACCACAGTCGTAGTCCGATCGGGGGATGCGTGGGACGAGCTGGCTGTCCCCGACAGACCCCCATCCGGACCCCCACAGTGATGACCACTGGCAACAGCTTCAAGCTGTGTGACCGAAGCCAACACTGCCTGAAGCTGGGAGCGAAGGGATGCCAACTCAGCCTGCATCCGAACACAGCAGTTGCAGTTCCTATCCATGCTAAAAACTGTTGTGCAAAGAACGTCTGAACTAATCTACAGAGAGCGTAAACAAATCTACACAAAATTTAAACGGTTATTAAAATACAAGATTGCCTAGTAAATGCAGTAATGCTGCCACTTGTGCACTGCTGACACACTGTTCGGCGGCGGAAGGAGACTACGCGATTTTACACTATTCAGGTACTAAAACGCGATGCTACAACTCTCAAATACTATAATACGCCCGAAATTTATGATTTAAACAATGCAAGTACCAAAAACACGCAAAGAAATTAAGAATTAAACTATGTAACAAATGAATGAGCTAGGAGTATACGACTTGCTGCTGCAGCTGCTTATCCAACGGCGGCAGGGAGCACACTGACTGTGACCAACCGACACTGGCCGTTCAAAACAAAAACAGAAGACAGACGACTACGCGAATTTACACTATTCAGGTACTAAAACGCGATGCTACAACTCTCAAATACTATAATACGCCAGAAATTTATGATTTAAACAATGCAAGTACCAAAAACACGCAAAGAAATTAAGAATTAAACTATGTAACAAATGAATGAGCTAGGAGTATACGACTTGCTGCTGCAGCTGCTTATCCAACGGCGGCAGGGAGCTTGGCGTATTTTTGGTTTAACTAAGGCAACTGATTGTGTTGATCACAAAATATTGCCCCAGATGTTGGACCATTACGAAATACGGGGAGTAGCTCACAATTGGTTCACCTCTTACTTTAGCAACAGGCAGCAAAAGGTCATTATTCACAATGTTGATAACGACTGTGATGTGGAATCTGAGTGGGGTACTGTCAAGCGAGGGGTGCCTCAGGGGTCAGTGTTGGGGCCACTCCTGTTCCTTATTTATATAAATGATATGCCCTTTAGTATTACGGGTAACTCTAAAATATTTCTGTTTGCTGATGACACTAGCTTGGTAGTAAAGGATGTTGCGTGCAACATTGACTCGGTTTAAAATAGTGCAGTACGTGACCTCAGTTCATGACTTGTAGAAAATTAACTAACGCTAAATCACAGTAAGACTAAGTTTTTACAGTTTCTAACACACAATACAACAAAACCTGACGTTTTAATTTCACAGAACACATATATGATTAGTGAAACTGAACAGTTCAAATTTCTAGGTGTTCAGATAGATAGTAAGCTGTCGTGGAAAGCCCACGTTCAGGATCTTGTTCAAAGACTTAATAGTGCCATTTTTACTATTCGAACGATATCAGAAGTGAGTGATCGTTCGACACGAAAATTAGTCTACTTTGCTTATTTTCATTCGCTATTGTCGTATGGTGTTATATTTTGGCGTAACTCTTCTCATTCTAAAAGGATATTTTTGGCTCAGAAACTGACGGTTCGGCCAGTAAGTGGTGTCAGTTCACGAACCTCTTGTCGACCTCTGTTGACGAGTCTGGGTATTTTGACATTGGCCTCTCAATACGTATATTCCTTATTCTCGTCCCTTGTTACCAATATTAGTTTATTCCCAAGAATAAGCAGCTTTCACTCGGTTAATACTCGGCAGAAATCAAACCTGCATTTGGACCGGACTTCCTTAACTCTTGTGCAAAAAGGTGTGCAGCATACTGCTGGATCCATTTTTAATAAGCTGCCACTCGAATTCAAAAATCTTAGCAGTAATCCACGCGCTTTCCAATCGAAAGTGAAGAGTTTCCTCATGGGTAACTCCTTCTATTCTGTCGAGGAGTTCCTTGAAAAATTAAACTGAATCTTATTGTACTGCTGATAGCGTTGTCATCTTTGGTTTTGGTGCTCCGGTGTTTGCAGGATTGACCGACTAGGTCGTTTCCAGGGGACGCCCGATTGCTTGTTGTTCGAGTGGTGAACGCAATCTTCGTGGAGGCTCCTGCAATAACTTGCTGCATTACTGCAGTAATCAAATCAGATGTAATGCCCTTTAAGAGACGCTTCAATTTCAAAAAAGCTCATTGGGAACTCTTCACAGAGGACTTTGATAAGGAGATCTTGGAAATTAAACCAGAGATACAATCATATGAAACTTTTATAGACCTTGTCAAGAAAATCTCTCGACGGTGTATACCTAGAGGGCGCCGCACCCAGTATATCGCTGGACTAAATGGTAGCAGCAAGGAAGCTCTGAAAAAGTATGAGGAACTGTACAATAAGAACCCCTTCTCAGAGGAAACGATCCAGGCAGGTGAGGTACTGATGTATGGTATCTCCGAAGCGAGAAAGGAAAAGTGGTGCAACCTCCTACAAGAGACGGACATGAAGCACAGCAGTAGGAAGGCATGGAAACTGGTCAGAAGTCTCAACAACGACCCAACAGAACCACAACCAAATTACAGTGAAGTTACACCTGATCAGATAGCTCACCAACTACTCATGAACGGAAAAACTAAAAGGAAGATCAGGAATGGCAAAATTAAAAGAAAATTGAACGAGGAGATTAGCTACCTAGCTCGCCCGTTCTTCATTCAGGAGCTACAAGATGCCATCAATGATTTGAAAAACAATAAGGCCGCTGGCCTCGACGATCTGAGATCTGAGCAAATTAAACATTTTGGACCGGGAGTACAAGCATGGATCCTAGAGCTAATGAATAACTGTATTACAACAATGCAAATTCCTAAACTGTGGAGGAAAGCTCGGGTTATTGCGTTACTAAAACCAGGGAAAGACCCAGCTGAAGCTAAAAATTTCCGCCCTGTGTCATTGCTTTGTCATTTATTTAAAGTGCTGGAGCGAATGGTCCTCAAACGCATAGCTGATTATGTGGACAAAGCCCTCATTAACGAACAAGCTGGATTCCGACCAGGAAAATCATGCTGTGGCCAAATCCTTAATCTCACACAGTACATCGAAGACGGCTATCAGAGAGGAGAAGTAACTGGGGTCGCATTCCTGGATATCAGTGCTGCATATGACACAGTTAATCACAAGTTTCTTACCCAGAAAGTGTATAATGTCACTAAGGACTACACCCTTTCTATATTCGTGCAATGTCTGCTACAAAACAGACGCTACTATGTAACCTTACAATCTAAAAACAGCCGATGGAGGACACAGAAAAATGGACTTGCACAGGGTAGTGTCTTGGCTCCAATATTATTTAACATCTATACCAATGATCTTCCCATCAGCCGCCAGACACGAATGTTCATATATGCTGATGATGCAGCAGTGGCCACACAGGATAAAACCTATGAACAAGTGGAGGAGAATCTCACAGGAGCCTTAACAGAACTTGCTACCTATTACGACGGCAATAATCTCAAACCAAACCCTAGTAAATCTCAAGTATCCGCCTTCCATCTTAGGAACAAACAAGCCAAACGGAAACTCCGAGTCATGTGGCAAGGGGAAGAGCTGAAACATACAAACAGCCCAAAATACCAAGGGAGTAACATTGGACAGAGCACTTACTTTTAAGCAGCACTGTCACAACACTAAAATAAAAGGTCTGTGCCAGGAACAACATACTGCGGAAGCTAACAGGTTCATCGTGGGGAGCTCAACCACATGATTTGCGCACCACGGGTCTGGTGCTGAGTATCTCAGTAGCGGAATATGCGGCGCCAGTTTGGAGGAACTCTGCTCACACTAAGCAAGTTGACGTCGCCGTAAACGAAACTGTACGTATTGCCACAGGATGCCTCAAACCAACTCCCACAGACATCATGTACCCCATCATAGGCATTGCACCACCCACTATCGGCAGACAAGTAGCCGCCGAGATCGAAAGATCAAAACAAAAGAATGATCCTCGACACCCGATGCATATACACCGAAAACAACGTGTTCGGCTGAAATCCCGCAGGAGTTTCATTGAAACTACTGAAGAGCTCGCCACCAAGCCCGCCGCAAGGCGGCTATCTCCTTGGGAAGGAATGGTGCCACACTCCACAATGGAACTACTTGAGGAGAGATCTGCAGGATTTCAACTACCTTTTACAACTTGGAGGTCATTAAACCGGCTGCGCACTGGAGTAACTGGGTGCAAATCAAACCTATTTAAATGGGGTTACAGTGATGGCGACAGGTGTGAATGCGGTGCAATACAGGACTTGGACCACCTACTGATCTGCCCAGATATGTCTATAACATGCACTAAAGATGATATTTTGAAAGTCAATGACAAAGCAATCTACGTTGCTAATTACTGGGAAGGGAAAATATAATTGGTGCATCCGGACACGGAAGAAGAAGAAGAAGAAGAAGCTGATAGCGTTTACTTAAACTTATGGACTGACTGTTTTCAGGTTCATGAACACTTATTTTTATCTGTTATTATTTTTATGTTGTAATTTCATGTACTGACACGTTCCATGACCTTGGAGATTGGCTCCTCAATTTGGTCCTACGGAACTTGACGTGTAAATAAAATAAAATAAACTCTCCGTCAAGAGCAAAAACCAGAGGGGGTACTGATGCTGGACGCTGGGTTCTGGAACGAAGCTGACGTTCTAATTCATCTTAGAGGCGTTCCATTGGGTTCAGGTCGGGGCTCTGGGCATGCCAGTCTACGTTAGGAATGTTATCGCTCACAAACCGTTCTCACAGATATTGTTTTATGACAGAGAACACTATCATGTTGCAACAACCAACCGTCGTCTCCGAACTGTTCCTTTACTGTACGCAGCACGCAGTGGTATAAAATGTGTCCATACCTTTCCGCATTTAGAGTTTTCTTACCCGAAGTATGGGAACCAGATCGTAGCCACGAAAAGCAACGCAACACCGTAACACCACCGCCTTCGAATTCACTGTTGACACTACATATAACGGCAGGTAATGTTCTCCAGGTATACGCCAAACCCAAATCATTCCATCGGGTTGCAGCAGGGAATAGCGTGATTCCTCACTCCCAAAACAAAACAAAACAAAAAAAAAAACTGCTGTGGTCATCAGTCCCTAGAACTTAGACCTACTAAAACCTAACTAACCTAAGGACATCACACACATCCAAGCCCGAGGCAGGATTCGAACCTGCGACTGTAGCGGTCGCGCGGTTCCAGACTGTAGCGCCTAGAACCGATCGGCCACTCCGGCCGGCTCCTCACCCCAGATCACTCGTTTCCAGTCATCGCTCTTTACACCACCACAACCGTCGCTTAACTCTGACTACAGAAATATCTGCAGCTTGGCCATTTTTCCCCAGTCTCTTAACTCCCTACACACATTCACTGTCCCAGCTGGACTACTGGTAGCAGTCTGGAACTCCCGAGTGATTACTTCCGTGGATTTCATGCGATTTTTCACACTTCATGGCCCTCGTCCGTCGGTACATGAGGTCTTCCTGGTCTTGATTTAGCTGTAGTTGCTCTTACGAGTCTCCACTTCAGAATCACATCACCAACATCCGGATTGGACAGCTTTAAAAGGGGTTAAATGCCCGTGACGGCATTGTTATGTAGGTGACATCCAACGACTAGTCCCTGTTTCAAATCACTGATCCACTCTGACCGACCCATTATGCTGTCGCTGCTTCGCTGCAGACAACACAATACTCCTCGCCTTCTTTTGTAGTGACGGGTCAGCATCTCGTGACATCTAGTGATCAGTTCCGGATTACATAGGGGTGTCCGGATAGTTTTGTCAGGCAGTGTATCAGACAAAAGTATGGAGTTTAAGCCTAATGCTATACAAGGATTTTTTTCTGTTATTTATCGCTTCTTTCGCCTCTGGCAATAATTTGTATGTGCTGAAATGCCTAGTTGTACTGTTTTTTGTAGTCCACGTTACAGCGTCCTATGGATAGGTAAATCCTGTCTTGTAAAGTGGTGCTGTGTTCAAACCAAGCTTCAGGTACATGGCAGCTCTACCTACACCGACACACTTACTCCGCTAAACATCGAACAAAGAGTGGTGGACGGTACTGGGTAGTAACACTTCTTTTGTGTATTGTACGAGGGAAAAGCACCTACGTACTCGTCCTCATCTTTCTTACATTGTTCTCATGAATCGTACACGATATACACTGTCCAGTCAGATTGACACCGCCAATGTTCGATGTCAGCGTGCAGCAACCACTCGCCAACATTAGCGCTGGAGGGTAAGTAAATCGCGTTGGTGGGACGGGGAAACAGTGTCAACGTTGTTGTAATGCGTCCAAAAGGGCATGATCATTGGCTTTCGGGACAAGGGTCGAAGCATTTCCGAAATGGCAAAGTTTTTAATCAGCTCGCTTGCCACCGTGGTTAAAAGCACACCGTACATGGTGAAATGGCACTATCCAAAACCGACACCGAAGCAACTGTGGCGCACCACGGGTCGTATAGGACAGGGGTGAAAGACGGGTGCGGAGACGTGTACGTGTGGATAGACATGCGATTGTTGAGAGCAACTGACCGCACACGTGAACCAAGGGGCTACCGACAGTGACTATTCAACGGACGATACTGCTTACACGTCTCCACAGCAGTCACCTCGTCTGTGCACTCGTGCTGAATGCTGTTCATCGGCGACGAAGATTGCAAGTTGCACGCCAGTATCGCATCTTGATGACGCCTGAGTGGTGAAAGACGAATCGCGTTTTATACTTCTGTGCTCTCTGAGACGCCTTGCTAATCCCGCAGGACAGGACAGATAGCATGAATTGTGGAAAGGGGCCAAAATAAGCGCTGTCAGTTACACTCGAACATACAACTTTATTATTTGCTAAAACATTACAAAATCCCTAATTTAAAAAAAAATACACAGCTTCAATCCTTGGGACTTAAACAGGCTGAAAGCCATTTCAATTTAAAAACGGCGGAAGGCCAATAACTTAAAACCCAAGCATAATCAGAAATTTAACAGGAAAGCCTTATCTTAAAACAGTTGTTTAGGCTGAAGCAAACAAGTTAAATTCAAAATGGTTCAAATGGCTCTGAGCACTATGAGACTTAACTTCTGAGGTCATCAGTCCGCAAGAACTTAGAACTACTTAAAACTAACTAACCTAAGGACATCACACACACCCATGCCCCAAGCAGAATCCGAACCTGCGACCGTAACGGTCGCGCAGTTCCAGACTGTAGCGCCTAGAACCGCTCGGCCACAGTTAAATTCAAATCGGCTGAAGTCCTAACACTTGAAACTCCATAACATTAATTTTTTTTAAATACCAAAGGCCTTACGTGAAACAGTTCTTTAATTTAGGCAGAAGGCCTTAAGAACAAAAGAACTCAAACTCAAGTTTGGCTGAAGGCCCAAGACTTAAAATTCAACAACATTAAAAGTTTTTAAAATGCCAGATGCTTACGTGAAACAGTACCTTAAACTAGGCTGAAGGCCTTAAGAGGAAGACACCTCTAATTTTTTAAAATATGGCTAGAATCCATGCAAGTACAAACAACAAGAACAAATTTTTTAAAAATTGGGCAGTGCACCCAAGGGCGCTCAGATGTTCGAGGGACAGCCTGTAATTGAAACACTAACGCTCCATTAGGTGAGACAGGCATTCGGGTCAACCATTCAAAATCCAACGACAACTCAACCGACCAACAGTAAACGGACCCACCGACAAGATTACTTGCACTTCATCCGACCAGTGCACAACAAGGAGTTCAACTGAACAACATAGAAGATATTGGCGCCCACAATCAATCATACATAGAGCTGTCAAACTACACTCTGTGCTTAGCAGCAACAACATGATGAGGAAACTACACTGACTGAAATTTACGTCAATGGCTAGGGCAGGTAACCGGAATGTTAACGGCCACAAGGCAGAAGATTCCGCTGCTGCACTTCAATTCAAATAATCAAATAGAGTGAAGCTCCACCAGAGGGTGGCTAGAATTTTCCAACTTGAAAACGACGTTGCTGCTTGCAGGAATATCCCGACAGCCGACAATGAACTCCAAACTGCAGAATGTGAACAGTCTTGACTTGTTGGTAGGTCAAATCAAAACTCAACTTTCGTATCCAGGGTCGGTGAGCCACGGACCTCGTAGCAATAGGAACAGCCCCACACACTCCGACACTGTGTAGAGACCGCCAGTGGGCCCGGCCAAACCATGTCTGGCTGAGAATTCCTCGCTGCTCCAAGCCAACCGACCGACTGGTCGCACACCGCCCAGCCGGAAACTACACTCCTGGAAATTGAAATAAGAACACCGTGAATTCATTGTCCCAGGAAGGGGAAACTTTATTGACACATTCCTGGGGTCAGATACATCACATGATCACACTGACAGAACCACAGGCACATAGACACAGGCAACAGAGCATGCACAATGTCGGCAATAGTACAGTGTATATCCACCTTTCGCAGCAATGCAGGCTGCTATTCTCCCATGGAGACGATCGTAGAGATGCTGGATGTAGTCCTGTGGAACGGCTTGCCATGCCATTTCCACCTGGCACCTCAGTTGGACCAGCGTTCGTGCTGGACGTGCAGACCGCGTGAGACGACGCTTCATCCAGTCCCAAACATGCTCAATGGGGGACAGATCCGGAGATCTTGCTGGCCAGGGTAGTTGACTTACACCTTCTAGAGCACGTTGGGTGGCACGGGATACATGCGGACGTGCATTGTCCTGTTGGAACAGCAAGTTCCCTTGCCGGTCTAGGAATGGTAGAACGATGGGTTCGATGACGGTTTGGATGTACCGTGCACTATTCAGTGTCTCCTCGACGATCACCAGTGGTGTACGGCCAGTGTAGGAGATCGCTCCCCACACCATGATGCCGGGTGTTGGCCCTGTGTGCCTCGGTCGTATGCAGTCCTGATTGTGGCGCTCACCTGCACGGCGCCAAACACGCATACGACCATTATTGGCACCAAGGCAGAAGCGACTCTCATCGCTGAAGACGACACGTCTCCATTCGTCCCTCCATTCACGCCTGTCGCGACACCACTGGAGGCGGGCTGCACGATGTTGGGGCGTGAGCGGAAGACGGCCTAACGGTGTGCGGGACCGTAGCCCAGCTTCATGGAGACGGTTGCGAATGGTCCTCGCCGATACCCCAGGAGCAACAGTGTCCCTAATTTGCTGGGAAGTGGCGGTGCGGTCCCCTACGGCACTGCGTAGGATCCTACGGTCTTGGCGTGCATCCGTGCGTCGCTGCGGTCCGGTCCCAGGTCGACGGGCACGTGCACCTTCCGCCGACCACTGGCGACAACATCGATGTACTGTGGAGACCTCACGCCCCACGTGTTGAGCAATTCGGCGGTACGTCCACCCGGCCTCCCGCATGCCCACTATACGCCCTCGCTCAAAGTCCGTCAACTGCACATACGGTTCACGTCCACGCTGTCGCGGCATGCTACCAGTGTTAAAGACTGCGATGGAGCTCCGTATGCCACGGCAAACTGGCTGACACTGACGGCGGCGGTGCACAAATGCTGCGCAGCTAGCGCCATTCGACGGCCAACACCGCGGTTCCTGGTGTGTCCGCTGTGCCGTGCGTGTGATCATTGCTTGTACAGCCCTCTCGCAGTGTCCGGAGCAAGTATGGTGGGTCTGACACACCGGTGTCAATGTGTTCTTTTTTCCATTTCCAGGAGTGTATAAGCGCCAGGTCAAAGATGGTCCAAGGTGCCAATATCGATACACACCGCTGCTGCCACCCGCGGAAGGAGAACATAACAATATAAACAGACCAAACACAGAATCGCAACGAAGGTTTAATCCAGCGCATAGCGTGACCCAGCCACAGGTCACTCTCGTCGTTCTGGAAGCCACAATGGATCAACACAAGGATGTATCTATCCTTGGAGACCATGATCGCCTCCACATACAGGTTGGTTTCCCTCGGCACCATGGGACAATGCAACGTGTCACACAGCACACAGTGTATGTGTGAGGGTCTAAGAGAACCAAAATGACTTTACTAAACCCCCTGGTCGCCAAACTGCCCAGATTTAAACCCAATCTGGAACCACCTCAGTCAGGCTGTTCGTGCCATGGCTCCTCAACCGAGGAACATAGCTCATATGGTCACGGCACTGGAGCCGGCATGGCTCCACATCCCTGTCGTAACTTAACACAAACTAACTGGCTCTCCGCTGAACGTCTGGCAGCGGTCCGAGCTGCAAAAGGTGTTCACATTAACGTGACTGGACGGTGTGATTATACGATATACTGGCAGCAGAACTATAGCACCGTCTTCCTAGAATATGAATTGCCTAAATGTACCCAACACGGTTTCCTGATGACAATCCTGTCTTTCTTTGAAATATTCCCAGTTGAGTTCTGTGAGCAACTCTGTTACACTTTCTTGCGCGGAGTAGTCACAGTGTTTTAATGATCATCTCGAAAATAAAGTAGAGTTATTATTTTTTTCTTTGATTACTGGTGCATATCTGCCATCCTGGTACACGTTAAGAAACACCGGACAATGGCGCTGGAGAAGCCAAAACAAAGTGGCGCAGCCTGTTGATAAAGTGGAGCATTGTGCAGTAAATTGTTATTTTTTTCATTTGAAGGAGAACAACGCTGAGTTGGTGGAAGTGTACGGCAGCAGTGCACCATCGTATGACACTGTGGTTAGGTCGCGCAGACGCATCGACTGAGTTCAGACAAGTCTGAATAATGAAGAACAAGTTGCAGACCATCTGTCTATAAAGAACTGTAAATCCCAAGATAAGCGGTGTTGGTGCACCAAAACCGACGTATCACAATCGAGGCAATGGTGCAAAATAGGAAACTCAATCATAGATGAGTTTGCAACAACTTGCACGATATTTTTAACATGACAAAGGTCAACGCATGCTTGAGTTCCGCTAGTGGTAACGTACAGGGTGACCCAAAAATCCTTTAACATTTGAAAATACGCTAATTCGCGAAATAACATAGGTAGAGAGGTAAAACTTGACAGACATGCTTGAAATGACTTGGGGTTTTAGTGAAACCAAAAACATGTGCAAAAATCAGCCAACAGATGGAGCAGGACAGCAACACGTCAGTGATGCCACATGGGAATCGTGTATAAAATATGCTGTAGTGAGAGAGAGAGAGTCAGATGCGGCCGCAGTCATGGTATGTTGACTTTACCAGGAAAGGAACTATTAGTGAATCTTTACTATCAGAATGGAGAATCCGCTACTGCAGCCTTACGATCTTATCGCCGTAAGAAGGGCATTCAAATAGGTAGAGGTCCTGTGAAGAAAATGATCACGAAGTTCGAAGCCACGGATTGTTTAAGTGATCGGGCCCGTAGTGGGTGACCAGACATAAGTTCTATTGCTGCTCAGACAGTTCAGGAAGAAACGGGAACTTTAGAGGGTTAGCGTCGTGAAGTCAACGCTCGTGAAGTCGCACGTCGCATCGGCAGGATGGCGCCCCACCCCACGTTGCTACACACGTGAAAGATCCCTTGCTAACATCGTTTGGTGAGCATCGCTTGTTGAGCCTTCATTTCTGTCATGCTTGACCTCTCAGGTCCCCAGACCTCAATCCGTGTGATTATTGATTGTGAGGTTACCTGGAGTCGCCTGTCTACTGCAGTCGTCCGACATCATTGGGGATGGTAAAAGACAACATCCGACCACATCTACTGATAAGGCGGGCGATGGAGCCCCTGAGGGAGGTAGTAGGCAAAGCGAGAAAGAATTCAATTGTGCATTCGGTATGTTTGCCGGGAGGTCTCATCCGTGGTGTGGAGGAGTCCCTGTCGGCGGCTACCGAGTGCACTGGGTGAAACCGGCTTCATGTAGTGGCACATGTCGACAAGAATGACGCCTGCCCCTTGGGTTCTGAGGCCGTCCTCGGCTACTTTCGGTGGCTGGCTGATTTGGTGAAGGCAACTAGCAAAACAGGCTAAGCTGTCTACTTGTAGCATCATACCCAGGGTCGATCGCGGTCCTCTGGTTTGGAGCAGAGTGGAAGGTCTAAACCAGAGGCTCAGACGGCTCTGCGAAGGTATCGGATGGAAATTTTTCGACTTCCGCTATCGGATGCAGAACTGTAGGGTTCCCATTAATAGGTTAGGCGTGCACTACACGCAGGGAGCGGCTACTAGAGTAGCGGAGTAGGTGTAGCGTGCACATGGGACTTTTTTACGTTAGAGGACCCCTCCCTTGGGAACAAACACGATTTTCCTGTTAAATCAGCCACAGCGACCTCAGAGAATCTTGGTACACGCAGGAGATAGAAAATGGTTCAAATTGCTATGAGCACTATGGGACTTAACTTCTGAGGTCATCAGTCCCCTAGAAGTTAGAACTACTTAAACCTAACTAACCTAAGGACACACATCCATGCCCGAGGCAGGATTCGAACCTGCGACCGTAGCGGTCGCGCGGTTCCAGACTGTAGCGCCTAGGACGATCGGCCACCCCGGCTGGCGCAGGAGATAGAAAAGATTAATATGATTTTAGTAAACTGCGGGAGCATCCAAGGAAAGATCCCAGATTTAGTATCGCTTACTGAAGGTTATAAATCACAGTTAGTATTGGGGACAGAAAGCTCCTTCAAGTCAGATGACAATGACAACGAAATCCTAATTTCAGACTGGAGTGTTTATCGTAAGGATAGGTTAGTCGCCAATGGTGGCGGCGTGTTTATTGCAGTAAAAAATTCAATAAAATCTAGCGAGGTTATCACGGATTCCGAATGTGAATAAATCTGGGTGAAAATGAGTATCAAAGAACGGTCAGAAATGGTGATCGGATGCTTTTATAGACCACCTGGGTCAGGATTTGTAGTTGTAGAGCGCTTCAGTCAGAGCTTGCAGAATATCATTAGCAATGTTCTTCAAATGTGTGTGAAATCTTATGGGTCTTAACTGCTAAGGTCATCAGTCCCTAAGCGAACACAATACTTAACCTAAATTATCCTAAGGACAAACACGCACACCCATGCCCGGGGGAGGACTCGAACCTCCGCCGGGATCAGCCACACAGTCCATGACTGCAGCGCCCAGACTGCTCGGCTAATCCCGCGCGGCAGCAATTTTCTGGATCATGCCGTTGTAATAGGGGGTGACTTCAACTGCCAAGTATAGATTGGGAGTGTTATGCAATCAAAACTGGTGCCAGAGACAGGGAATCGTGTGGCATTGTTCTGGATGTCTCGTCCGAGAATTACCTTGAGCTGATAGAGAACCAACTCGTGATGGTAACGTCTTAGACCTCCTGGCAACAAACAGACCTGAACTTATCGAATCAGTTAACGTAGAGGAAGGTATCAATGATCATAAGGCTGTGACAGCATGTATGACGACGGGTCCCACAAGGAATGTTAAGAAAGGCAGGGAGATATATTTGCCCAGCAAGGGTTACAGGAAACAAATTTCAGAATATCTCAGCAGTCAGCATCAAATATTCGCTGATGAGGACGAAGATGTAGAGAACAAATGGAAAAAATTGAAATGCATCGTACAATATGCTCTAGACAAGTATGTTCCGAGTAAGGTTTTAAGGGACGGGAAAGATTCACAATGGTTTAATAGCTGCGTTAGAAAAGCGCTACGTAAACAAAGACCACTTCGTCTCTGATTCAAGAGAAGTAAAAACCTAGCTGAAAAACAAAAGCTGAACGAAGCGAAAATGAGTGTAAGGAGAGCAATGAGAGAAGCGTTCAATGATTTGGAAAGTAAGACGTTGTCAACCGACCTGAGTAAAACCCTAAGAGATTTTGGTCGTTTGTAAAATCAGTAAGTGGGTCAAAATCATCTATTCATTCTCTCAGCGACCACACCGGTACCGAAACGGAAAATAACAGAGAGAAGGCAGAAATTCTGGATTCGGTCTTCCGAAGTTGTTTCACCGCGGAAGATCGTAACACTGTCGCTCCTTCCAATCGGCGTGCGAACGTCGAAATGGCAGATATTGAGATAACCGATCGCTTAATTGAAAAGCAGCTACAATCGCTTAGTAGTGGAAAGGCTTCAGGACCAGATGAGATACCTATAAGATTTTGTAAAGATTATGCAAAAGAACTTGTTCTCCTTCTAGCAGTAATTTATCGTAGATCGCTTGAGCAACGAAAGGAACATAACGACTGGAAAAGAGCGCAGGTCATTCCCGTTTTTAAGAAAGGCCGTAAGACAGATCCACACAATTATAGACCTATATCATTGACGTCAATCTGTTTTGGATTTATGGAACTTGTTTTATGCTCAATAATTATGACGTTCTTGGAAAATGAACAGCTCCTCTATAAAAATCAACATGGATTCCGCAAACAGAGATCCTGCGAAACTCAACTCGCTCTGTTCCACAATGAGATCCACAGCGCAGTTAACAACGGCGCTCAGGTTGATTTCAGTAAGGAATTTGACACCGTCCCGCATTGCCGTTTAATGAAAAAAATACGAGCTTACGGAGTATCGGAGCAGACCTGTGATTTGATTCAAGACTTTCTTGCAGACAGAACTCGAAACGTCGCTCTTAACAGAACTAAATGGAGAGATGTAAAGCTAATATCCGGAGCACCACAAGGAAGTGTGAGAGGACCGTTGCTGTCCACAATATATATAAATGATCTAGTAGAAAGCGTCGGATGCTCTTTAAGGCTATTCTCAGATGATGCAGTTGTTTATACCAAAGTAGAAACGCCCGAGTAAGAATGTGTAGAATGACCTGCAGAGAACTGATGAATGGTGCAGGCTCTAACAGTTGACCCTGAGCGTAAATAAATGTAACGTATTGCGCGTACAGAGGATAAGAAATCCACTACTGTACAGCTACAGTATTGATGACAAACAGCTGGAGACAGCGTCTGCCGGAAAATATCTAGATGTAGCTGTCCAGAGCGACCTTAAGTGGAATGGCGATATAACACAGATAGTGGAAAAAGCAGACACTAGACTCAGAGCCATAGGAAGAATCTTAAGGAAATGTAGCTCATACACGAAAGAACTGGCTTATAAGACGCTTGTTCACTCGACCCTTGAATATTTTTCGTGTATCTGGGATCCCTATCAGGTTGGAACTGATAGAGAAGATGAGAAGATCCAACGAAGAGCGGCGCGTTTCGTCACGGGTCGTTTAGCTGGCGAGAGAGCATTTCGGAGGTGCTAAACAAACTCCACTGGCAGACGTTACAAGAGAGACATTGTGCATCACGGAGAGATTTACTACTGAAATTTCGGGACAGCACTTTTCAGGAGGGCTCAGAAACATATTACTTCCCCCCGCATACAGCTCGCGTATTGATCACGAGGAGGAAATTCGAGAGATTAGGGCCAATACAATGGCTTAGCGACATCATTCTTCCCACGCACTCTTCACGAGTGGAACAGGGTTGGAGGGATCAGATAGTGGTACCGTAAGTACCCTCCACCACACACCATTAGGTGGCTTGCGGAGTATGATGTAGATACGCTGTACACTGCTGTTCACAGTATTGTGGCTCGATTACAGGTAGTGTTGGTGAATGACGGCCGACACGCAAAGCATTTGTTATAAAAAGCAATATGTTTGCTAAAAATCAATTGTTATGCTAATTATTGCTTTTGTATCATCTGAAGCGCCATCTGTTGGTCATTTTTTGCACTTTTATTGGTTTCAAAAAAACCTCATGTCATTTGAAGCATATGTGTTATTATCTCTCAACCTACATTATTCCGTGAATACTAATTTTAAAATGTTAACGGACTTTTGGTTCGCCCTGTACATTCTAAAAGAAACGAGGCAGATACAGAAATTTTGCTGCCGTATCAGACGAATGCAGATAAACTTTTGGTTTCGTGATCACCGTGGGCGAGAGTTATCACTATGACCCCGAGACAAAGGAATAGAGCTAGCAGTGGAAACGTTTGATTTCTCACCAATATAAACTCCTGGAAATGGAAAAAAGAACACATTGACACCGGTGTGTCAGACCCACCATACTTGCTCCGGACACTGCGAGAGGGCTGTACAAGCAATGATCACACGCACGGCACAGCGGACACACCAGGAACCGCGGTGTTGGCCGTCGAATGGCGCTAGCTGCGCAGCATTTGTGCACCGCCGCCGTCAGTGTCAGCCAGTTTGCCGTGGCATACGAAGCTCCATCGCAGTCTTTAACACTGGTAGCATGCCGCGACAGCGTGGACGTGAACCGTATGTGCAGTTGACGGACTTTGAGCGAGGGCGTATAGTGGGCATGCGGGAGGCCGGGTGGACGTACCGCCGAATTGCTCAACACGTGGGGCGTGAGGTCTCCACAGTACATCGATGTTGTCGCCAGTGGTCGGCGAAAGGTGCACGTGCCCGTCGACCTGGGACCGGACGGCAGCGACGCACGGATGCACGCCAAGACCGTAGGATCCTACGCAGTGCCGTAGGGGACCGCACCGCCACTTCCCAGCAAATTAGAAACACTGTTGCTCCTGGGGTATCGGCGAGGACCATTCGCAACCGTCTCCATGAAGCTGGGCTACGGTCCCGCACACCGTTAGGCCGTCTTCCGCTCACGCCCCAACATCGTGCAGCCCGCCTCCAGTGGTGTCGCGACAGGCGTGAATGGAGGGACGAATGGAGACGTGTCGTCTTCAGCGATGAGAGTCGCTTCTGCCTTGGTGCCAATGATGGTCGTATGCGTGTTTGGCGCCGTGCAGGTGAGCGCCACAATTAGGACTGCATACGACCGAGGCACACAGGGCCAACACCCGGCATCATGGTGTGGGGAGCGATCTCCTACACTGGCCGTACACCACTGGTGATGTGACTTCTGAACCACTGGTGATCGTCGAGGGGACACTGAATAGTGCACGGTACATCCAAACCGTCATCGAACCCATCGTTCTACCATTCCTAGACCGGCAAGGGAACTTGCTGTTCCAACAGGACAATGCACGTCCGCATGTATCCCGTGCCACCCAACGTGCTCTAGAAGGTGTAAGTCAACTACCCTGGCCAGCAAGATCTCCGGATCTGTCCCCCATTGAGCACGTTTGGGACTGGATGAAGCGTCGTCTCACGCGGTCTGCACGTCCAGCACGAACGCTGGTCCAACTGAGACGCCAGGTGGAAATGGCATGGCAAGCCGTTCCACAGGACTACATCCAGCATCTCTACGATCGTCTCCATGGGAGAATAGCAGCCTGCATTGCTGCGAAAGGTGGATATACACTGTACTAGTGCCGACATTGTGCATGCTCTGTTGCCTGTGTCTATGTGCCTGTGGTTCTGTCAGTGTGATCATGTGATGTATCTGACCCCAGGAATGTGTCAATAAAGTTTCCCCTTCCTGGGACAATGAATTCACGGTGTTCTTATTTCAATTTCCAGGAGTGTAGAAAAAAAAGAAGACCCTTCGTAGGGCTGCATGTGGATTTTTTTCTGACTGCCGTGGTATGGTGCTAACGGATCACGCTCGGAACTGGAAAACCACCACAAAAGTGTCGCACTGAAGGGTGAATACATGTGACTATCGCGATCACCAAGTTTCATGGTCGTAGTTTAATATTTTGGAGGTAATAATTAAAGCTGTATGAGTACCCATTGTATAGGCTATACCAACTTCTTATGATCCTAGCAGGCTGTTTCTAAGCTCCTTTCACGTCGCCTTTTATGTATATTTGATAAGGACGCCAACATGGAGCACTATGCAGGAGACCGAGGGGTTAAGTGTTGTTAGGAGGGTGTCCAGGTAGATTTCAAATGAAACCAGGAAATTTCGTCATAAGAGCCTTTATTTCAGTAGACAGGATACATAGGGACTTCCTCAGGGAAGAGCAGATGTATAACCGGGTCGGAGACGGCAATCATATGTAGCGAGCTGTTCTCGATTCTGCTGTCTGCCCGCAACCTCCGCAGCTCACGCGATGTCCTTCCGCACTTCTTATTGGCGGCTGCTCTAGGTCAGCCGACAGGCTAGCTTTGTCAGCCCTACGGTTCTGTGCCGACTGAAGGGACAGCCTTTCTTTTTTAGTCTAGTCTTCAGTGTGGTTGGATGCAGCCCGCCAAGAATTCCTCTCCTGCGCCAAACTTCTTTTCACACAATAGCACATGTAATCTACGTCCTCAGTTACTTGCTGGATTTATCCCAATCTCTGTCTTCCTGTATAGTTCCCTCTTGTACCATGGAAGTCATTCCTTGATGTCTTAAGCAGAAGTCCTATTATCCTGTCCTTTCCTCTTGTCAGTGTTTTCCATATAGTCTTTTCCCTCGCCCATTTTACGGAGAACCTCCTCATTCTTCACCTAATCAGTCCGCCTGTTTTTCAACTTTCTTCCGTAGCACCAAGTCTCAAATGCTTCGATTCTCTTCTATTCCACTTTCCCCATAGTCCATATCTCACTACCATAAAGTGGTGTATTCCAACATTCTCAGAAATTTCTTCTGAAAATTTATGCCTGTGTGCCTAGTAGACTTCTCTTCGCTAAGAATTGCCTTTTTGCCAGCGCTTGGTCTCTTTCTTACGCCTTTGTTGCTCCGTCCGCCATGGTTTTTTTGCTGCATGGGTAGCAGATTCCTTAACTTCGTCTACTTCGTGATTCCGAGTTCTGATGTTACGTTTCCCGCTGTTCTCATTTCGGCTTCTTACTACTTCGATCGTTCTTCGATTTACTTTCAGTCCATATTCTGTACTCATTAGACTTAATCCCATTGAACAAATCCTATAATTCTTCTTAACATTTACTGAGCATAGCAGTGTCATCAGCGAATCTTATTATTGATATCCTTTCATCTTGAATTTTAATCCCACTCTTTAACCTTTCTTTTATGTGCGTCATTACTTCTTCGATGTATAGATTGAACAGTAGCGGCGAAAGACTACATCCCTGTCTTTCTCCCTTACCTAGTCTTACAGCCTTACATTCAAAGAAAATTTGCAATAATTTTTCCCTTTATTACTCGAAGGAGTATCCGCCTTATAAAACTATTGTAGACTTGCTAGCATGGTGTCTTGTAAACATTTTGCTTTAGATATCCACTGTGCAGTCACAGAATCCATTCAACAAATATAATTCTTCTGTTTACCTTTTCTGCTAGTGATTTAGGGTCTTCGATCAATTTATATCTTAATATACTCGCTATACAGGGTGTGACTAAATTCCTTTTACAAACTGTGAGAAAATGTTTCTTACAACGAGACAAGAAAAAATGTCCAGTAAACACTGGCTCACAATGCATACAGTAAGAGGCATGAGCATTTGTTCAGTAGCAGAGATGTGTCTCAGAGAAGCCAAAATTAACAAGTGCACATAGCTCGTAATGTATGCTTATTAGAGCCCATGTTTACTGGTTAATTTTTTCTTGTTTTGGTCCATACTACCTCCTCCTAAAATATAGAAAGCAAAGAGCTGGCAGTGGAAGAGATGTGTTTCACACTATCGAAGATGAACCAATGCTCATAGCTCTTAAGATATGCATTTTGTATCCCGTATTTGCTAGATAGTATTTTCTTATTTTGGTGTAAGAAACCTCTTCTCTGAGTCTGTAAAGGGAAATTAGTTACGCCCTGTATGTTTAAATGATACAACGGACACAGCATATTCAGTTCTGCACATCTACGGGTACTGCACTAATGATAATTGTAGCACATGTGAGGAAATAGTAAATAGGGTAGAAACTTCAAAAATTTTAGGGGTCCATACTGATGAGAATTTAAATGGGAAAAAACACATTTTCGAACTCCTAAAACAATTCAGTTGAGCCAAATTTGCGCTTATAATCATTGCAAATCTTGGGAGAGACAAATGAGGAAGTTGAGATAATTTACACGTTTTCATTCCATAATGTCATATGGAATAAGGTTCTGGGGTAACTCATCTTCAAGGGGGAAAGTCTCCATTGCGCAAAAACGTGCTGTAAGAAGAATATGTGATGCTTACTCACAATCATCTTGTAGACATCTGCTTAAGGAGTTGAGCATCGTGACTACTGCTACATAGCATCTTTATTCCCTCAATAAGTATTGTACATAATTCACTACAGTTCAAAAGGAACAGTGATGTAAATAAGTACAATGCCAAAAGGAAAAATGACATTCATTACTCGCCACTGAGGTCGTCTGTAGCACAAAAGAGGGTGCACAATGCTCCAACAAAAATCTGTGATCACTTATCCAATGGTATACAATATCTGCCAGACAGCAAAGTAAAATTTGAGAAGAAACTGAGAAAGTTTCTCCGTTGCAACTCCTTCTATTCCGTACAAGAATTTCTATTACTATAATGTGTAAAAGGTGTTGGGCAGGAATTACTAACATCTGTATATCTTCTTTCTTTTTGTAATAAAAAAATAAAATAAAAAAATTAAAAACTTAGAAATGTTCAGAATGTAGCTGTACGTACAAATTAATTTTCGAAGTGAATGTAACATGACTCGTTCCACATCATTACGATCTATCGCGCAAAATGAGTCATGGAACATGCAGCAATAACTAATAACTAATTAAACAACAGAACCATCATTGCGAATATACTCCTCCACAACTATAGCATGATGCTCACTTACCCACGCCAGTGCGCCTATTGAAAAATGATAGGTACACCGCTATCGATCGATACCCCCGCCAAATCAGTATCCGCAACACGGCGCACACAGTGGCCTCTTCATTTACGGGAGGTCTTTTTGCCGTACCCTGTATTTGGAATTTGACGATGTGGTGGTATTTATTATATCTAATGCCTTTCGGTTATCTATGAAGACGAATGTACCTCTTCATCTGTGTTTTTTACTTACAAGATAATGTGTGTGAATAAACTATGCCGTGGTTTTATCTGAAATCTTGCAGATTCTTGGGGAAAACCTTTTTTTTTGTCTAGGAAATTCATGATGTCCGAGCTTACACTAAGCTCTATGACCCTGTGGATGTGCATCCCATCTGTTACCCGTTCTGTAAACAGGAGTGACCTGCCCTCTTTTCCAGTCAAGCGGAACTATTCTCTTCGCGGGAGACTCTCGATGTATATGAGCAACGAACAGGGGTGATGACGCGGTATGTTCAGTGTACAATCTAAGCGGAGTTCCGTCAGGGCCTGGCACCTTATCCACTCTGAGTAGTTCTAACTGTTTTTTTCAGTAGTAGTTGAGTGTATCTGATATGTAGTTGTTCATATACACTACTGGCCATTAAAATTGCCACACCACTAAGATGACGTGCTACAGACGCGAAATTTAACCAATAGGAAGAAGATGCTGTGATATGCAAATGATTAGCTTTTCAGAACATTCACACAAGGTTGGCGCCGGTGGCGACACCTACAGCGTGCTGACATGAGGAAAGTTTCCAACCGATTTCTCATACATAAACAGCAGTTGTCCGGCGTTGCATGGTGAAACGTTGTTGTGATGCCTAGCCTAAGGAGGAGAAATGCGTACCATCACGTTTCCGAATTTGATAAAGGTCGGATTGTAGCCTATCGCGACTGCGGTTTATCGTATCGCGACATTGCTGCTCGCGTTGGTCGAGATCCAATGGCTGTTAGCAGAATATGGAATCGGTGGGTTCAGAAGGGTAATACGGAACGCCGTGCTGGATCCCAACGGCCTCGTATCACTAGCAGTCGAGATGACAGGCATCTTATTCGCATGGCTGTAACGGATCGTGCAGCCACGTCTCGATCCCTGAGTCAACAGATGGGGACGTTTGCAAGACAACAACCATGTGCACGAACGGTTGGACGTTTGCAGCAGCATGGACTATCAGCTCGGAGACCATGGCTGCGGTTACCCTTGACACTGCATCACAGACAGGAGGCCCTGCGATGGTGTACTCAATCACGAACCTGGGTGCGCGAATGGCAAAACGTCATTTTTTGGCGTAAATCCAGGTTCTGTTTACTGCATCATGATAGTCGCATCCGTGTTTGGCGACATCGCGGTGAACGCACATTGGAAGCGAAGCGTGTATTCGTCATCGCCATACTGGCGTATCACCCGGCGTGATGGTATGGGGTGCCATTGGTTACACGTCTCGGTCACCTCTTGTTCGCGTTGACGGCACTTTGAACAGTGGACGTCACATTTCAGATGTGTTACGACCCGTGGCTCTACCCTTCATTCGATCCCTGCGAAACCCTACATTTCAGCAGTATAATGCACGACCGCATGTTGCAGGTCCTGTACGGGCCTTTCTGGATGCAGAAAATGTTCGACTGTTGCCCTGGCCAGCACATTCTCCAGATCTCTAACCCACTGAAAACGTCTGGTCAATGGTGGCCGAGCAACTGGTTCGTCACAATACGCCAGTCACTACTCTTGATGAACTGTGGTATCGTGTTGAAGCTGCGTGGGCAGTTGTACCTGTACACACCATCCAAGCTCTGTTTGACTCAATGCCCAGACGTATCAAGGCCGTTATTACGACCAGAGGTGGTTCTTCTGGGTACTGATTTCTCAGGGTCTATGCACCAAAATTGCGTGAAAATTTAATCACATGTCAGTTCTAGTGTAATATATTGCATTTCTTCTTTGTGTAACAATTTGAATGGCCAGTAGTGTAGTTTATCCGAAGAGGGGCCGTCAGATCAAAAGTCGTAGGACAATTTAAAAATAAACGTATCATTCAGATCGTGGCTGCTAAACAGTTCTTTGGCAAAGAACCGTAACACGTCATTGTGATAGATGGATAAAACATGGGACCATATTCTGAACAGGTAAGGTCGCCCTGACTCGTGTATTCGCGTTACTAGTAAACCCGTTCCAGATGGACCGCAGAACGCGTCACATTCCGGCCTTGCAAAGGTCAGTCCGGTAGTGGGAAACCCCGGCGACAGCGGCGGCCGGCCGCTTCCTGGTGAGAGCCACGCAGGTCCCTACCACCAGACGTCACTCGGCTGTGAGCAGGTCGCGTCTCGCAGAGCTGAGAGGTCGCTTCCGCTGATGCCGTTGCGCCACCTCTTTCGTCAGAATTATCACGTAAGGCAACTGATATCCGGTTTCGATCGAGTGGTGAAATATCTCGGGCTTTCAGCACACACGTTACGTCATGAAAGGAAATCATTGGAGACACATGGCCTGTGTGCCTTAAGCACTGACTCTAACTTACAGTTATTCCATACAGTTAGAAAAATCCAAGAATATGGATCTGCTCTAAGAACTACAAATATGCATTCACACCGTCTTTCCACCTCAGTACATTTTCAGTGAGTCACTGGAGCTCTCTTACAAATAATTTCCGCAGATTTTCCTTTAGCTATTAACGCAAGTGAAACAACACAGAACCCTAAATCAGAACTCTGAACATGAATATTATTACTTTAACTTAAAAATTAGTCTCTCTATTACTTGCGCTTTTTTTTCAATCTTCAATCTTTTAACCGGTTTGACGCGGCACTCCACAAATTCTTCTCCTTCTCCTGTGCCAACCTCTTCATCTCAGGATAGCACTTGCAACCTACGCCCTCAACTATTTCCTGCATTTATTCCAGTCTCTGTCTTCCTCTATAGTTTTATGCATTTACACCTTCTTTCCACCTTGGTACATTTCCAATGAGTCGCTGGAGCTCTCTTACAAACTTGCATTACTTAACACCTAAAACTAGAAGAAGATGAACAGTGACCAAAAATCAACATACTAGCCTTTGCCTCTAGGATAAGCCTAATGACAAATATTATTAATATTTACGCTGCCTATGTCACGCTGTAATTCTTCTTCCTTAAAGTTATGCTGGAATTAAGCTGTTTGTCATGTAAATTTCAAGTCAATTAAATCGATAAGAGCCAGTCAAATGAAAGCTAGACAGACGGCAAAAAACTAAGTAAAATGTTTAGTATTCAAAAATACTCACCATAACTGTCAATACGTTTATCCCACTGAGCGACAAGAAGGTCGAGGCCGTTATGGAAAATTATTTGCAGCTGCTTACGGAACCATGATTGTACACCCATCTCTTCATCTTAACAAATCGTCCGCCACGAATGTCTTTCTTCAGGGCTCCAAAAACATGATAATCGTTTGGTGGGAGGTCGGGTTTGTAGTATGGAGGATGTGTAAGAGGTAAGCGCTTCCCACCGAAACTTCTCAAGCGTACCCGAAGCAGCCTTAGCAACATGTGGGTGGGTCAAGATTGTTTCGATGGAAGTTCCGCTGGGAAACGCTTATCCCTTACAAATCCTCCATACCACAATCCCGATCCCTTCCCACGCTCGTTTTCAAGCAGCAGGTTGCTGACGATGCGAAGAGTTCTCACTGATTGGAAAAAAGCGCCAATCATTCCCGTTTTCAAAATATAGCGTCGAACAGAGGCACAAAACTGTAGGCCTATGTCTTTGCTGTCCCTCTGTTGAAGACTGCCGGAAAATGTTTTATACTCTCGAATTGTAACATTTCTGGGCACCGAAAATCTTCTTTGTAGGGTTTCGAAAGCAACGATAGAGTGAAACAGAGATCGCCCACTAAATAAAGAAAGCAATAGATAAAGGCACCGTGATAGGTTCCGTCTTTCTTAATTTTATCTCAACGACCTGGTGGATAACACGGGAAGTTCCGCGGATGGCTCTGCTGTGTACAGAGAAATCACAGAGCTGGAAAACTGTAGCGAAATGAAGGAAGGCCAGTAGAGGATCGACGCTTAGTGCACGGATTGGCAACTGACCTCAACATAAACAAATGTAACGTATTGCGCAAAATAGGCAGAAAGACCCGTTATGTATGACTGGACGATTGTAGAACAACCACTGGAAGCATTCGCAGCCATGAAATACCTAGGACTATGCGTACGGAGCGATTAAAAGTGGAACGACTACATAAAACTAATTGCAAATAAGGCAGATGCCACAATGAGGTTCATTGGAAGAATCCCCAGTAAATGTAGTCCATCCACAACGGAAACGGCTCACAAAACCCTAATTCAACTGGTACTTCCATATTACTCTTCAGTCTTGGAGCGTACCAGATGGGGTTGATAGAGGAGATAGAGAAGATCCCAAAGAGGGCTAGTGCATTCCGTTACATGTTCATTTAGTAAGCACGGAAGCGTCACGACGGTGCTCATCGAACTCCTACGGCAGACGCTGCAAAAGATGCATTCTGTATCACGATGTCGTTTATTGTTGAAGTTCAGAGGTTGCCGGTTCCTAAAAGAGTCAAGCAATGTTTTGCCTTCTCCTATGTACATCTCGCTACAAGACCACGACGGTAGTTAGATAGATTCGAGCCCACACGGAAGGTTACCAGTAATTGTTCATCCCACTAACTACTGGCCACTGGAACAGGAAAAAGAAGAAGCGAAAGTGGCACACAAATATCAAAAGGAGTATAGATGTACATATAGACACCAGGTAAAACCTTTCTCTGCAGAACAGTGCTTTGTTTTTGGCAGCGCAAGCAATACGTAGCGCTCTTCTGTAGTAGCACCACAGTAGGAGCTGTAAACTCCTGTCCATAGAAAAGAATAACGTGAATGAGCTCGTAGTAACGCCCTGACCGTGTATTCCGCACTACACGTATGATCTCCCCGATGCCACCGCAGTTACGTTGTTCAGGCAGCCGCGCGCCGGCGCAGCGTGACGAAACGTGCAGCACTTGGCACACTCCGCTTTCTCGTTGGCACATACCACTCTCGGAAGAACGAAGCCGCGTTTCGGGCGATATGAGGAAGTTACTCAATCGTCCACACACTCCCCGAAAACTTCGCTAGGCGCTTTAGTAAGTGCTTGTGTGAACTGCTAAGTTATGAAAGATCCATCGAAAGCAACGGTGCCACAAACCACTTGTGGTGGTACGAGGTCCAGTGAATGAACCATTGTACTCATCCTGACCGTGATTACGACGTAGAACATCCCACACAGTTCGCTTTGCAACTTGCACTATGGCCATTAAAACTGGTACACCACGAAGATGACGTGCTACAGACGCGAAATTTAACCAACAGGAAGAAGATTCTGTGACATGCAAAAGATTAGCTTTTCAGAGCATTCACACAAGGCTACAACGTGTTGATATGAGGAAAGTTTCCAACCGATTTCTCATACACAAAAAGCAGTTCACCGCCGTTGCCTGGTGAAACGTTGTTGTGATGGCTCGTGTAAGGAGGAGGAATGCGTACCATCACGTTTCCAACTTTGATAAAAGTCGGATTGTAGCCTATCGCGATTGCGGTTTATCGTATCGCGACATTGCTGCTCGCGTTGGTCCAGATTCAATGACTGTTAGCAGAATATGGAATCGGTGGGTTCAGGAGGGTAATACGGAACGCCGCGCTGGATCCCAACGGCCTCGTATCACTAGCAGTCGAGAAGACAGGCACCTTATCCACACGGCTGTAACGGATCGTGCAGCCACGTCTCGATCCCTGAGTCAACAGATGGGGACGTTTGCAAGACAACAACCATCTGCACGAACAGTTCGACGACGTTTGCACCAGCATGGACTATCAGCTCGGAGACCACGGCTGCGGTTACCCTTGACGCTGCATCACAAACAGGAGCGCCTGCGATGGTGTACTCAACGACGAACCTGGGTGCACGAATGGCAAAACGTCATTTTTTCAGATGTATCCAGGTTCTGTTTTCAGCATCATGATGGTCGCATCCGTGCTTGGCGACATCGCGGTGAACGCACATTGGAAGCGTGTATTCGTCATCGCCATACTGGCGTATCACCCGGCGTGTGGTATGGGGTGCCATTGGTTACACGTCTCGGTCACCTCTTGTTCGCATTGACGGCACTTTGAACAGTAGATGTTACATTTCAGATGTGTTACGACCCGTGGCTCTACCCTTCATTCGATCCCTGCGAAACCCTATATTTCAGCAGGATAATGCACGACCGCATGTTGCAGGTCCTGTACGGGCCTTTCTGGATGCAGAAAATGTTCGACTGCTGCCCTGGCCAGCACATTCTCCAGATCTCTCACCAATTGAAAACGTCTGGTCAATGGTGGCCTAGTAACTGGCTCGTCACAATACGCCAGTCATTACTCTTGATGAACTGTTGTATCGTGTTGAAGCTGCACGGGCAGCTGTACGTGTACACACCATCCAAGTTCTGTTTGACTCAATGCCCAGGCGTATCAAGGCTGTTATTACGGCCAGAGGTGGTTCTTCTGGATACTGATTTCTTAGGATCTATGCACCCAAATTGTGTGAAAATGTAATCACATGTCAGTTCTAGTATAATATATTTGTCCAATGAATACCCGTTTATCATCTGCATTTCTTCTTGTTGTAGCAATTTTAATGGCCAGTAGTGTAGTTGTATCGGTGCCGCTTCTCTGCGTTCTTTTCCATTGCTCGAGTAAAGCTGTGTTTTGAGGATGACTGCGGTTGCGCAATGTGTTGACCTCGTTTATTAACGAAGAGAATGGAAGTGAAACGAAGGAATAGGTTTAGATTAGATTAGATTAGATTAATACTAGTTCCATGGATCATGAATACGATATTTCGTAATGATGTGGAACGAGTCAAATTTTCCAATACATGACATAATTAAGTTAATTTAACAACATACTTAAGTTAATATAACAACTCTTTCATTTTTTTGTGTTTTTTATTTTATTTTTATTTTTTTTTAATATTTTTTTTTTAATATTTTTTTTTAATTTATATCTAAAAATTCCTCTATGGAGTAGAAGGAGTTGTCATTCAGAAACTCTTTTAATTTCTTCTTAAATACTTGTTGGTTATCTGTCAGACTTTTGATATTATTTGGTAAGTGACCAAAGACTTTAGTGCCAGTATAATTCACCCCTTTCTGTGCCAAAGTTAGATTTAATCTTGAATAGTGAAGATCATCCTTTCTCCTAGTATTGTAGTTATGCACACTGCTATTACTTTTGAATTGGGTTTGGTTGTTAATAACAAATTTCATAAGAGAGTATATATACTGAGAAGCTACTGTGAATATCCCTAGATCCTTAAATAAATGTCTGCAGGATGATCTTGGGTGGACTCCAGCTATTATTCTGATTACACGCTTTTGTGCAATAAATACTTTATTCCTCAGTGATGAATTACCCCAAAATATGATGCCATATGAAAGCAACGAGTGAAAATAGGCGTAGTAAGCTAATTTACTAAGATGTTTATCACCAAAATTTGCAATGACCCTTATTGCATAAGTAGCTGAACTCAAACGTTTCAGCAGATCATCAATGTGTTTCTTCCAATTTAATCTCTCATCAATGGACACACCTAAAAATTTGGAATATTCTACCTTAGCTATATGCTTCTGATTAAGGTCTATATTTATTAATGGCGTCATACCATTCACTGTACGGAACTGTATGTACTGTGTCTTATCAAAATTCAGTGAGAGTCCGTTTACAAGGAACCACTTAGTAATTTTCTGAAAGACAGTATTGACAATTTCATCAGTTAATTCTTGTTTTTCAGGTGTGATTACTATACTTGTATCATCAGCAAAGAGAACTAACTTTGCCTCTTCATGAATATAGAATGGCAAGTCATTAATATATATTAAGAACAACAAAGGACCCAAGACTGACCATTGTGGAACCCCATTCTTGATAGTTCCCCAGTTTGAGGAATGTGCTGATCTTTGCATATTATGAGGACTACTTATTTCAACTTTCTGCACTCTTCCAGTTAGGTACGAATTAAACCATTTGTGCACTGTCCCACTCATGCCACAATACTTGAGCTTGTCTAGCAGAATTTCATGATTTACACAATCAAAAGCCTTTGAGAGGTCACAAAAAATCCCAATGGGTGGTGTTCGGTTATTCAGATCATTCAAAATTTGATTGGTGAAAGCATATATGGCATTTTCTGTTGATAAACCTTTCTGGAAACCAAACTGACATTTTGTTAGTACTTCATTGTTACAGATATGTGAAGCTACTCTTGAATACATTACTTTCTCAAAAACTTTGGATAAAGCTGTTAGAAGGGAGATTGGACGGTAATTGTTGACATCAGATCTATCCCCCTTTTTATGCAAAGGTATAACAATAGCATATTTCAGTCTATCAGGGAAAATGCCCTGTTCCAGAGAGCTATTACACAGGTGGCTGAGAATCTTACTTATCTGTTGAGAACAAGCTTTTAGTATTTTGCTGGAAATACCATCAATTCCATGTGAGTTTTTGCTTTTAAGCAACTTTATTATTTTCCTAATTTCAGAGGGAGAAGTGGGTGAGATTTCAATTGTATCAAATTGCATAGGTATGGCCTCTTCCATTAACAGCCTAGCATCTTCTAATGAACACCTGGATCCTACTATATCCACAACATTTAGAAAATGATTATTAAAAATATTTTCAACTTCTGACTTTTTGTTCGTAAAGTTTTCATTCAATTTGATGGTAATACTGTCTTCCTGTGTTCTTGGTTGACCTGTTTCTCTTTTAATAATATTCCAAATTGTTTTAATTTGATTATCAGAGTTGCTGATTTCAGACATGATACACATACTTCTGGATTTTTTAATAACTTTTCTTAATATAACACAGTAGTTTTTATAATGTTTGATAGTTTCTGGGTCACTACTCTTTCTTGCTGTCAGATACATTTCCCTTTTCCGGTTACAAGATATTTTTATACCCTTAGTAAGCCATGGTTTGTTACGAGGTTTCTTACGAGTATATTTAACTATTTTCTTGGGGAAGCAGTTTTCAAATGCATTTACAAAAATGTCATGAAATAAATTATATTTTAAATTGGCATCAGGTTCACGGTACACCTCATCCCAGTCTAACTGCTGTAGGCTTTCCCTGAAATTTGCAATTGTTAAATCGTTGACTGAACGTACTACTTTGGAGGACTGTTTAGTATTGCTGAATGGAGCTATGTCATATATTGTAACTAGCTGTGCACCATGATCAGAAAGACCATTCTCAACAGGCTGAGCATTTATCTGGTTAAACTTATCTTGGTCTATAAAGAAGTTATCTATCAGTGAGCTGCTATCCTTTACCACCCGAGTAGGAAAATCAATAACGGGTGTCAAATTGAAAGAACCGAGTAATACTTCGAGGTCATTTTTCCTATTACCCTCTTTCATAGAATCTACATTGAAGTCCCCACAAATAATAATTTGCTTCCCCCTGTCTGACAGATAGCACAACAAGGAGTCCAAATTTTTCAGAAATAGATGAAAATTTCCTGATGGGGACCTATATATAGTTACAATTATAAATGTGCCTTTATTTAATTTAAGCTCACAGGCACATGCTTCTATATGTTTCTCCACACAAAACTTTTTTGTTTCTATACTTTTTGCACAATGATAACTTTTGACATATATGGCAACTCCTCCTTTCTCCATATTTTCTCTCATTACATGTGCAGAGAGCTTATAGCCACTTACATTTACCTTATCCATATCAGTAACAATGTGATGCTCAGACAGGCATAGTATATCTATTTCATCCTCAGCTTCTAAATCTTCTAAACAAACCAGAAGCTCATCTATTTTATTCTTTAAACTCCCGATATTTTGATGAAATATACTTACATTATTTTTAATTATACTTTCATGAGAACCTTTCCTTATTCTAACATTTGCAGTACTCTCCTGTCTGAGTTTCTCATTGTGCTTAGGCCTAGTTGCTATACTAGTGGTCACATGGTGTTCAGAGAGGCAGATTATGTCAACTGGGTTGGGTGACTTTAATTCATCAATGCAATTACCTAGGACTGAGATACAACTTGGTGGAGATAAAATTTCTGGTGATTGGTGAAAATTTATAATTGACAGCTGTGATTGGTGATCCAATGTGCTAGAATTGTGCTGTTTAATTTCTTTCCTAAAGTGAAGATTTGTTTCAATCCTGACCTCTCGTAGAACTTGACATCTTTCTGTCTTACCTATCCTAAAAAAGGTGCTGCTCCAACACCTGTAACCACTGGTATTTTACCATTCATGGCAGTGCCTCCCCCCCTTAAATTTCCTGCTATTACCCCAGCCAGTTTCCCCTTCCCTTTCCTGTTGAGATGTAGGCCATGCCTGGTATAGTCCCACCTACTGAGAGAGTCAACAGGAACCACACCAATATGAGCCCCCGCACCCGACCCAAGCAGCCGTTCCAACTCAGCCAGTTCCAAAAAAACAGCTTATTGCTCCTAAACAACGCCACTGCGTATTTACTACGTCCGTCTGTTTCTTAATACGTATCAAGCAGTGTAGTTGGTCAAGACTTCAGCAACTAGCTTCGCGTAACGGTGAGTCATACGCAGACGTACATTTTGCGTTAGACCTTTCGCAGCTGACTGTGAGCCTCGCGCTACTTCCGCCTGTGTAGACAAAATGGTTCAAATTGCTCTGAGCACTATGGGACTTAACATCTGAGGTCATCAGTCCCCTAGAACTTAGAACTACTTAAACCTAACTAACCTAAGGACATCACACACACCCATGCCCGAGGCAGGATTCGAACATGCGACCGTAGCGGACGCACGGTTCCAGACTGAAGCGCCTAGAACCGCTCAGTCACAACGGCCGGCCCTGTGTAGACACTGCAACTGAAAATCATTCCAAGACTGGAGGAGAAATCTCTCTGGCATAGTACTCTCCTTTGTCATCGTCATTCACTTCTGGAAGGTGAGTTAGGGAAACGTTAAGTACGATTTTCTCGATCCTGAGATGTCTAAAGGCCAGGTTCGGTAAGACACTGTTCTCATCCGAAGATGAAGGAAAATAGAATTCACCCTCACTATTGCTATTCATAATTAACCTTACCAATACGGTTTTTTATTAACCGCCCTTGTATATCTCTAGCCTGCTTCCTAATGCACTCCTACGCTGCTACACTGTAATCCCGCGAAAGAGAATGAAAATTCTTCTGCCATGTGTAAGCAATATTAATATATGGTCCCTCCTCAGCTTCTCCCGGCGTACTTCACGAAAAAAACTTCACGGGTGAACGGGGGGACGCCAGTGCCAGTGGACACAATACTTCTGCAAGCGAATATGTTGCCAACATGAGGTGCGCTGATGAACAGGCAACTTGGGGACCGGCGTAGCGGTTCTGTCTCTTCCCCTTCCCTGCGATCTGCTGCTTTATCGTCCGTCTGCCCCTAGCACGTCCTCCCCCACTCCTAATAGCTTCGCACTCAGATACACATGCTGGCGGCACCTGTTTCTTCGCTTGACTCCGAAATCAGTTCGTTGTGGAATACCTCGTTTCTCTGCTTAATCAAAGTAATTGTTGGTTACCAGGCCTTACTAAGGCTGTAGCGCCGGCCGCGGTGGCCGTGCGGTTCTGGCGCTGCAGTCCGGAACCGCGGGACCGCTACGGTCGCAGGTTCGAATCCCGCTTCGGGCATGGGTGTGTGTGATGTCCTCATGTTAGTTAGGTTTAAGTAGTTCTAAGTTCTAGGGGCCTTATGACCTAAGATGTTGAGTCCCATAGTGCTCAGAGCCATTTGAACCATTTTAAGGCTGTAGCCGCCATCACGATTGATCAGCGGTTCCCCTGCTAGAATCTTAATAGATTCTTTAGTGACACAGTGCAAGAAGTTAGACGTCTGTGTCCGAACCTTCGTCGTCCTTCATTCCTTCATTCGGTGTAGCTCCGATAGGCAATGTTGTGTACTGCCGACGTTTTAGGCTGCTGCAATCTGATGTACCATCGATGTTCTTAGCGACAATCTTCGGCAGTACCCACCGTCGGACGTATATATCTGTTGCCACAATTACAGGATAACCAGTAGATCCGAGATTTCCTTAGTCCATTGTGGTCTTTTACTTTACCAAGCAAAGTCCGTGTTTTAGCTTGTGGACGGAAGACTCTCTTCACTTGGTCCTTACGAAGAATTCATCCTATCTTTCCGGAGACGCGCAACAGAATGGAATAAATTCAATGGCCGCAGCCTCCTAAGGTTCCTCTTCCGTTTCTGTCGGTTGTACAGTAGGTGTATGCCGTAGGGCTCTCTGATATTGCCATTCCTGGTAGCCGTTCTTCTGGAAAACAGTCCTCAGATGTTCGTGGTTGACACTGTCATTCTCAGACAGGGTGCGAGCTGTATGTACCAATGTTTTGAGCACGCCATTCCTCTGGATAGATGGTAGTAGGTGCCCGCATGCATGTACAGGTCAGTGTGCGTCTTCTTCCGGTACAGGGCGTGCTCCTCTTTCTATCAGGATATCCAGAAAGAGGAGTACTCTATCCAGTTTGATTATCATGGCAAAACTGTTTTGTGATGTATGGAATTAAGATGTATGGGGAAGTCATTCACCTTATCACTTCCATGTGACCGTGTGATGAAGGTACTGTCTACATACCGGATGAAGCAGGTAGGTTTTCATTGGGTTGATTTCGGGGCTTCCTCCTCCTCCTCCTCCTCCTCCATGTTGGAGGCAACTCGTGAGAATGATCTCACCATGCCTACTCCTCCCGTCTGCTTGTAGTAGCAATCATCGGAAAGAAAGTATCTCGAAGTCAAGGCTTGCCTGATAATGTTGCTTGTCTCTATGTCAAATTTCTTGCCAAGAAGTTCAAAGGATTTTTATGATGGCAACGTCGAGACTCATTAGGATGTTGGTGATCTTAAAATTGTCCATGAAGATGCGAATGTGACGTGACCAGTACTCAACACAAGAGTTAAACATTTCCTTCAGGTACTTAGCGAGACTGTATGTCGGGATACCAGTGTTCCTACCAAAGGGAAATAAAGGCACCCTGTCTTGGTAAACTTTCGGTAGTTCAAAAAGTCTCTGTGGAACTGGTGCTCTCTGTCGTAGTTTTTTAACATCGTCATCTGGCAAGCCGCATTCTTTGAGAAGCGCCGTGGTCAGTATGAACTGTCTTCTAGAAGGCTACGCATTTTCTCAGTGTAATCCTGTGGAGATACAACCACATTGGATTGCCTTTGACAGTTCACCTATAAGCCATGAAGGTTGGAATCAGCGTCGACTAGCTCAGTGAAGGAATTGGGAATGTCTATTGTACGGGAGGACTCAGAAACGTAAGTTACATATCATGCATTACACTTCAAAGTGCCACAGGTAAATAGCACCCTGTTTCTACAAAGTCACCAAGTCTATGTAAAGAACGGTCGGAACATTCTACTAACAGTTCAGTGCTCAGCGATAGAAATCCGCTGCGTGGATCCTCATCGCTGGAAAATCTCTTTCCTCTTCGCTGTTCTTTCAGCTTCCTAGAAAACGGAAAGGGCCTGGTGGGAGGTCACCCATATCTGTACTGCCTTGGTCAAATAGTTAGCATCATGTCCTACGACTGGTCACGACACTGCATTTGGTACATATATAACCAGAATTTCACGGTGAAGATGTGTGCAATTTAGACGTGATGCCCACAAGAATTGTACCGTGCCGTGTAGTTCAGCTGCGGAGCACCTGTTCCGTTGCTGGGCCATCGAACAGTAGCTGAACTCTGTCTGCAGGAAACTCAGAACGTTTAATCTCTTCCGACAGGCCGGCCGGTGTGGCCGAGCGGTTCTAGGCGCTACAGTCTGGAAACGCGCGACCGCTACGGTCGCAGGTTCGAATCCTGCCTCGGGCATGGATGTGTGTGATGTCCTTAGGTTAGTTAGGTTTAAGTAGTTCTAAGTTCTAGGGGACTGATGACCTCAGAAGTTAAGTCTCATAGTGCTCAGAGCCATTTGAGCCATCTTACGACAGTGCTCGCGAATGCGAGCCCAGTATCTTAAAAGTTTTCGAGGTGAAGTGCTCAAAAATTTTAGTAAATATAAAATATTAGGTCCACGTCTGTTGCCGTGTGTCAGCGTTGCCCATGAACTCTTTTTATTTGATCATAAGCTTTTTAATATGTGACCTTGACTTTCAAGCACAGTGTCTCATTGAATCTGGTATAGAATGCAAAAAACTTTGCACCAGTCGATTCTGGAACAAAGGAATTTATTACTCTTGAAACGTTAAAAAGAATGTTGATGTGGTTCACCAAATTTTATTTGATGATTAATTTTTGTGGTTTTTTCCGGTTCCGAAGGAGTTTGTAGATCTTCTCATGCATTGTACAGCAACGTATCTTACTATCTTCAATATATAGTAAAGGATACATTTTATTATTGATGTGAATTTCTACATTGTTTATGAACCAGGAAGGAAATCAGAGTGCGTTTTCAAACTCACACTTTACAGTAATCAATTAAGGGAAAAGAAGGAACACTTCAATCAGGACGGGCGATCAGGGGGGATTAGTTTTTTAGATAGGTGTTCATTGATCTCTCTTCTCTCGTTCTTCTCCGGGCGTCGATTCTTATTCAGGTCATTATCTACCCGGTGCCTCGTAGCCGTCCAAGATCTTTGTAAAGAGAATTGGCAACAAGCTGTGTAGATTTATCTCGACAGGATTTGTTTTAAGGAATGCTAATTTATGATTCGCTGCTGCCAAAAGCCAGATATTAACTTCTCTGGATACTGACGTAAAGATTAATTTAAAACACTATCTTTCTCCTACCGTACTCACCAGCGACTTTTAATACGGCATCTATCATCTGTCATTGAAATGATAATATGAACATTCCGCTATGAATCTCTCGCTCTGTAGCGTACGTTGTGCTGCTTCGAACCTTCCTGGGAGGTTAAAATTGTGTGCAAGAGCCGGAATCTCTGGCTTTCATGGCATATGCTCTATCTACTGAGCCATGCAGGCACGTATTTTTAGCTCTTCATTCGTGACTTAGACCCGTTCTCACAGCCTCAATAAGAGCTTCGAGTATTAATCCGCAACGACTTTTCGATATGACTGCTGATGCCAATTATTATTTCTTTGTCTTATCGTGCTGATTCTCCTGTCGTTGCTTGTGTATGTACCCGTCATTCCACTTGCGAGGTTAAAACAACGCGTTTCGTTTCGATGTGCCCCAATATTACATTTCATCTCTATGTGAACACCAAAATGAATTACACAAAAATCTTACAACAATCATCACCGATTTCGTCCAAATTTGTGGTTTATGCAGGACTTGGCCAAAAATGAAAGAGACAGAAGTTGGAGCTCTAGGTGGCCGGGCGTGTAGTCAGGATGGCATTTTTGGTGCGGGTCGGGAGACGCATGATCCATTTGTGACAGCATGGTTTTCGGTCAGTACAGAACGGTAATCCGGGTGGTGTGGGGCCGAGTGCCTATGTGGAAACACTTTATTTTCAGTTTGCGCATCACTTACTCAGCATATATACTTAAACAACGTTCAGCGAATTTGTTTATTAACGTTTTCATAAAACTCATGTAAAGGTAAGACAAAAGAAAATTTGGGATTGGAAATAAATTTTGGGGAAGGGATTACAAGGTGTACTCGAGAACTTCATATATAAAATTAGATAGTTTTATTGTCATACAGTTGACGTTTCACGTGTCCTAGGGTGACATTCACCGTAAAAACAGTCGTCACAGTAATTTTCTCGGCATCTTTCACACGCTATAAATGGGAAATTTTACTATTACAGGCATACTTTGAAGTTTCTATAGCAAACCAAACTTCGTTTACCTTCATAAAAGGTTGTCTCTCATGGCAGAGTTTAGTAGCAAACTACTCGTAAAACATCGTTTCTCCGAACATTGGCGAGGATAGCTATTGATGTACAATGGAATGTATTTTGATGCAGCCTTCTCTCAATGTGACTCCATTTTCTCTCTAGAAGAAATAAGAGCAGTTTTTGATCACATTCTTTGCCTGACGATAGAAGCAGACATAGCAGCGTTGCATTAGCAGACTCAATTTGGGGGAGGAATCATTTTAATAATGCACGGTGGCTATCCTTCATCATCTTGGAAAATCTCCTCGTATGCTTGAGGATTTGTTTGTCTTCCAGAAGAGCAAATTAAAAGGAAATCGGCTGCAACTTTGGCAAGGGAACGTTTCTGCAATTGGGTACATGCGATACAGGGATTCGACGGGGAACCTAAAACTGAACGGAGTTTAGAACCAAGCTTCTCTCGCAAGTAGGATTGCCATATCTTGCTGGGACATCGTTGGGATGATCTAAAATGGCGGTGTAGAAATGAATGAAAATTTATTATTTAATACAATTACCCTTTATTTAGAGCACAATTACATGGAACTTGTTGCAACAGAAGTAGTCGGTACACCATATTTTTCAGAAGATTTCACCGTTTTCAGCAAGTCTTTTTTCCTTTTTGCGTATCTACAAAACTCCATGCAGGCCAGCTTGCAGTTAAACTGGCGCTGTAAGATTGCTTCCACAGTCCCTGGCAGCAGTCGATTTCTTTCACCAGTCCACGGAGCCAACATCGGCGAAAATACTCTTCCCACAGTGGTGTAGTGTACGGGAACAGAAACCAAACACTCGCATAATTTTAGCAGTTGGCATTTGCGTTCAGGATTTTCGGTTTCATTAAAAAAGTAAATGAACCGTTCTCCGACGGAGTGTTTAGACTTCCATTCTTCCGCGTCACGCTTAAAAAGTTCTTCAGATACATATACCCCTGAGAACGATTGTCGCAAAAAATCTTCACACCATTTTAGTCAGGTTTATAATAGTGTTTCCAATCATCACCCAAACTGGGGTTTCAGATAGCGTTATCCAACTAAATACTTGATATTTATTAAAAGAAATAGCCCATTTTTGTAAGGAATCAAATGCTATGGTACAGAAGCCGCTGTCACGTCCTCAAATTTCGAAATCAAATTAATTATTTCTTGGTTAGGGTTCTCATTCTTTAATTTGTTCAGATTCAGACATGTTTGAGTGTCGATTAATATACTTCTTATTTCAATTATCGATACTTTACTCTTTTCCACGCGTTTTATTTTTTTTTCTTCAAATAGAAGCAAGTTTGACTGCAGGAACACGAAGTAAATTTCACTGATCGGAATACCGAAAAAAATCTTAGATTATTTTAGGTGACCTGTCTTCGGCGTGAAAAAAATATTTTAATGGAATGGAAAGCTTAAGAATTCTCTCAACTGCGGGCATTAACGACAGCCATCTTGTTTTTGAACTAGATAGAAGAGTCTGATGATTGACATCAATGTATAAGCAGTACTCTTTCAGTTCTCTGTCCTTACCGTGTGTACTGAAAAATAATTAAGAATTTTCGTGACGATTATTTCAGTGTCGACAGTTAAGACTCCAGCAGCACTTGATATAGTATTGTGGATAATGTGGCCATCACATCCAATTCCTTCTACATTGTTTCCTAGTTCTTTAATTTGGTGAGACACATTCCGCTGGTCGTGTCGATAAGGCCCTTCGAAGCTGGTATTGGTATTGTCTCCACAAAAGCGATTAATTTATCTAATAAAATTTGCAGTTGCCTTAAAGTGTCTAGACAAAACTTGTCTCCAGTGTTTCATTATTCAGCGAATGAAACTGCAACAGTTCCTGTTGGATTCTGTCAGTTTCAGTACAACATTGAACAATTGAAGGAAACATCTTTCCAGCTTTGTGGTTCGATGCGTTGATGCCCATGCCGTAAAATGAAACTTCTTGGAATTGTTTTATGTATGCGGACACGGAGTGTGGTGCGAGAATATTTTTTTAACAATCGCTGTAACTATGGCCCTGACTGCAGACTGCTTTGCGGCGACTTTGGAGACAGAATACATTGCGACATTGTTTTACGGTTCAGTCAAGAGAAATGAAGGATTGATGATGCTTGACAACTTTGTAAGCTGTTGTTAGTTCTGCAGCAGCAACGAGTAGTTCTTCCTGAGTGTCTTCTTCAATCAAGAATACAGAAATAGGCTTTGATGTCGAAGCTACCGGGAATCTGTTTGTATGATTCTTCGTTGAAATGTGATGCCCGACATCTGCTTTACCTCCATGAGTTCCTGAGATGAAACGGCTACAAATCTGATACAACGCTTCCTGATCCGTACCTCCTTTCCTGACAAAAGACCACTCTTTTGTGTAAACATCCGAAAAGTGACGCTTTCTCTTTGCATCCTTAGGTATTTTCGTAAGCTATGATAAGTTTCCAGAATGCGCTGATATGAAACTTCCTGACAGATTAAAACTATGTGCCGGACCGAGACTCAAACTTTTTTTTTGTAACCATATATATTTATTTAAATATATTAACAACGATACATTAAAAAAAGACATTTTATTCTATTTAACTTATTATATTCCTAGTGTTGGTTAATATTACTGTCATTTTATAGGTTTTCTTTTTTATATTTTTCCTTTTTCGTTTTTCTCTTATTGTTGTTCCTTAAACCCTTTTACATGGCCGTTTGTCATCTTTTTTTTTTTGGGGGGGGGGGTAGACATTGCAGGACAGGCATAACAGTTTATATTTAGCATCGATGCATTGATTTTGAGTTCATGTTTCTGTGTGTGATGCAACTCAGGACCTTTGCCTTTCGCGGGCAAGTGCTCTACCAACTGAGCACGACTCACGCCCCGCCCTCACAGCCATACTTCCGCCTCTGATTCGTCTCCTACCTTCCAAACTTTACAGAAGCTCTCCCGCGAAAGGCAAAGGTCCCGAGTTCGAGTCTCGGTCCGGCACACAGTTTTAATCTGCCAGGAAGTTTCATATCAGCGCACACTCCGCTGCAGAGTGAAAATCTCATTCTGGAAACATCCCCCAGGCTGTGGCTAAGCCATGTCTCCGCAATATCCTTTCTTTCAGGAGTGCTAGTCCTGCTAGGTTCGCAGGAGAGCTTCTGTAAAATTTGGAAGGTAGGAGACGAGGTACTGGCGGAAGTAAGGCTGTGAGGACGGGGCGTGAGTCGTGATTGGGTAGCTCAGTTTTTCCTTGGTTCAAGTCCTCCCTCGAGTGAAAAGTTTATTTTCGATGCCAGCACGATAGCTCAGCGTGCTCGGTCAGAGTGTAAGCTGCCCTCTGCAATAAAAAAAACTGAGTGAATGTATCAACGAAGAACTTGAACGGACGTCATAGGACGTCCGCCCCGAACACACAGAACAAACTATAACGATCAAAATGAGATCAGCCAACAAAAGAAAAAGTTGGTAGAGCACTTGCCCGCAAAGGCAAAGGTCCCGAGTTCGAGTCTCGGTCCGGCACACAGTTTTAATCTGCCAGGAAGTTTTATGATAAGTTTATTAGACGGTAAACAGTCGAAAATAACAGTTACGTCATCGAAGCACACGTCACTATGTAGTAGTAGTAGTAATAGTAGTATTAGTAGTAGTTTTATTCATCCGTAGATCTCTTTTTACAGGAATATAGGTCATTTCTAAGTATTTAAAAATTTAGACCAATTTAAAATAAGCTGATTCGTATACACATATATTTACAGACTTCTAGTTAGAGACAATCATTAGATTTACTCCTGGTATACAATACTTTTTATGAATAACTTATAAATAATGTAATGCCACATTGTTCACTCATATCTCACTATCAGTCACCGCAGACACTATACACACATTGTTTCTTCACACTTCACTCACTACACACACACACACACACACACACACACACACACACACATATATATATATATATATATATATATATATATATATATATATATATATATATATACGCACACACACATACACACACACACACACACACTGGTGATCTCTGGGCCATTTTCTGTACCGCAACTTTCCGTTTGCTATCCTGAAAAACTGAGTCAGCGTCCCTCCATAATGAGTGAGATGTTGAGCGCAGAGAGAGGAAGAGGTGTTAGTGTTGTGCTATGCATAGCTTGGGGGTAAGTATTTCTAGAAAGGAAAAAAAGAAGGAAAAAAACGTAAAGTGAAGGTGGTATGTGGAATGTTGGATATTTCATAATCATTATTATTTATTTATATGACATTTTTAACAAACCCCTACTCTGTTTTAGCTAAGTAATCCTTCAATGTATAAAATTTATTGCATAACAGGTACTTTTTAACTGCCTTTTTAAATAAGTGTATTTTGGCAATTTCTGTAATCTATTTTGGTAATTTATTGTACAGTTTTATTCCTTGGTAGAAAATGCTGTTTTGAGTTTTATGTTTATTTTTCTTGGTAAATGTAAGTTGAGTCTATCTCTTGTTGCTTGGTCATGGACAGAGCTGTTTGTGAAGTAATTACCAATGTTATTTTTGATGTGTACAACTGACTGGTAAATGTATTCACATGGCGCAGTTAAAATCCCCAGTGTTCTGAACAGCTCTTTACAATGAGCTCGACTAGTATTTTTGGTTATTATCCTTATGGCTCTTTTCTGGAGTTTGAAAATTTGTTCCCCAAAACAGAATTCCATAGCTAGGAATTGAGTGTACATATGAGTAGTATGTAACTAAAAGACACTGCATGTTACACACTGATGATAGGATTCTAAGGGCATAACGTACTGATGACCTTCTGTTTGCAAGTACCTTTGTGTGTTCACACCACTTCAACTGAGAATCAATATTCATTCCTAGAAATTTTGCATTTGTTACACGGCCTATAGATGTGGCATCTACATTTAATTTAACATTGTCATTTTTCCTCTTCAAACTGGAATTAATGGCATTAGTTTTCTTTATGTTCAATGTCACTTTCTTACTTATTGACTAATCATAAACTTCCCTGAGAGTTTCATTTGCTTTCTCGGCAATGAGTTTTCTTGTTTCCTCAGTGACTGTAATATTGCTGTCATCAGCGAATAGGATTTTTTCACCATGAGTAACACTAAGTCATTGATGTATATCAGGAACAGTATTGGTCCTAATATGCTACCTTGTGGAACACCTATATTAATGTATTTTGGTTCTGATAATTGTTTTACTAAATGTTTAGATCTATTTGAAGTATGTGTTATCTCTACACTTTGTACCCTATCTGTTAGATATGATCAAAACCAGTCGTTAGCTACCCCTCTTATTCCTAACGCTTTTAATTTCTTTAATTGAATCTTGTCGATCTTGTCGTCGACTGTATCAGAAAGATCCAAAAATATACCTGTGACACACTCATCTTTATCAAGAGCATCAAGTACAACTTTTGTGAATTCTACTACGGCTGATACCGTATTTTTGCCCCTTTGGAAACCAAAGTGTGATTCGATTGAAAGATTGTATTTATTCACGTAATTCATTAATCTGTCTTTCATAATTGCTTCTATTATTTTTGAGAATACTGACAGCAGGGAAATGGGCCGGTAATTTTCTATGTCTTCTGCATTACCTTTCTTAAGCAAAGGTACAACTCTTGTCTGTTTTAACTGCTCTGCAAATGTCCCTGATGTGAAGGATTCATTTATTATATTTGTTAAGGCGCCTTATATAATCCCTATGCATTGTTTCAGTACACACATTGGTACTTCCTCTAAGCCTACTGACTTTTTATTTTTTAGCTTTTGAATTGTTTTATTGACTTCATTCTCTGTGGTTGGAAGTAATATCATTGTGTTTAGTGCAACATTATTTACAGGTGTTATATTTGTTTGGGGGAATTTTTGCTGTAACTTCTCTGCAATACTCGAAAAATGCTCGTTTACATAGTTTGCTAAATGCTGTGGATCATTTATTACTTTATCCCCCTCCCTTAGCAGTGTGTTATTCTGCGTTTGTTTGCCTCTCCCCATTTCCTTTTTTATAACATCCCAGACTGCTTTGCTTTTATTCTATGCATTATATATTATTTTGTCATTAAATGACTTTTTTGCAGCTATCAGCACCATCCTATAGATCGTTTTGTATCTATGACAGAAATTTAAAAATTCTGGATCATTGCGAATCTTTTTCATGGAATTCAGGTGTTCAAGTGTTTGGGAGGACTTCTTAATACCTACTGTTATCCATCTGTTTTTGTGAGATGTTGATACAAACATGCATACTTTTGGAAATGCCTTTTCAAAGTTCTATTTAAACAAACTATACACTTCACGCCCTTTATACCCGCATTAGACACCTCAAACGTTACTGACTTGCAGTCGTTCGTATTACGTTTAGAAGGAATTATCTTACCAGATCGCTGTTCAGATAGGAACTGCCCATTCTTCAGTGTGTGGCTTAAATAGTTCCAGCCCCGTGTTACTGGAGAAAGCAGATATTTTATCGAATGATGGTGTTACAATCAACTCGTGGTATTGCGGTAGCGTTCTCGCTTCCCGTGCGCGGGGTCCCGGGTTCGATTCCCGGCGGGGTCAGGGATTTTTCCTGCCAAGAGGTGATTGGGTGGTGAGGTGTCGTCTTCATCATCACCATTCACCCTCATTACGGTCGGAGGAAGGCAATGGCAAACCACCTCCGCTGGGACCTTGCCTAGTACGGCGGTGCGGGTCTCCCGCATCGTCCGCTACGCTCCTCGGAGTATGGGACCTCATCACCTTCATCGATGGTGCTAGATCTTGATGGTGCTTGCATCATCGATACAGGATAGACAGCATGCAACGCCATCTGTGAGACGACTTTGTCAACATAAACTTGCTGACATAAATAAAACTGAGGCCACATTTACATTTTGTGGTAAGAGATGCCGTTACTGCAGTACTTGAGCCAAGTTTCTAACAGTATTTTGCGAAATCGGCGCATAATTAGGTCTTGTCCGGATGTCGGGACGAAAAGTCCCATAACACTTACGGCCAATATATCGGGACGGATGGCACCCTTACTCGAAAGTGAGTCCGGTGTCTATGCAGTGTCACTACGCTCGCCATCTGTTTAGGGATACACGTTCTTGCCGCCAGTACATTCGTCTCACTGACGAGTTATTAGACCTTTTTAACGTGCTGGCATATTTGCTAACGGAAACAATCCTGGTGAACTCCTTTGCTTGATCTTAGGGAGAACAGCTTCGTGTAACTGATGTCACAGCTCTAGGGAAGGTGATGTGGCACTGTGCTTTGCTACCTTGTGGGCGATGGACGTGTGACAGTGGGCGGACTACCTAACTGAAAACGTCCTCACATCAACTGGTCTTTTACTCATTTCTTTTCTAAATTGGATAAAAAGTACGGTTAACCGTTTCATTTGTATAGCATTTAATATTTTTCAAAGTTAAGTGTTATAAACTCTATTTGGTGTTTTGCTGGCAGCTGCAAAGATGAATAAGTTTTGAGTTTTTCCAGTACAAGAACACGTTACGTATATTTGTCTGTGCAAGATACACTATTCTTTTAAATTCAGTCTGCGCAACACTGAATGTTTGCCATGGGCGTGTTCAAGATATTTTTCGGGGAATGGCGGGGGAGGGGGTGAGAGGAGGGGGAGGGAGGTAAAGGAGAGGGCGGGAGAGTGGGTGTGGGTTCTCTCTAAAATTTATAAGGACACAACAGACGCTATTTAATTTCAGTTCAAAAACGTATTAATGTTAAGCAAATAGTCAGATGCAGAATAGCTGATAGCTTTTACTTTTTAGCAAGTGTTTATCCGTCATGGCAGATGGTAAAAGTGATTCACTGCTACTTCCGGAACAACTGCAAGGCTACGCTGCACTGAAAACAGAGCAAGACTACTCACCCTTTTGACTTGTACTGTTCCTTAGGCAGTTTTTTAAACGTTTTAAAGTCGAAAATGTCCTTTGTGGCGTTCTGTTGAAGTTGGTAAGCTGACTAGCATTAGGAGCGGAATTCTAATAGTGGGAACAAAATTTTGAACTGCATTCTTCTAACTTCGCCAAAGCGTTTCCTTGTCTTGTACTTTGTTATTGTTTAAGCCATTTTTGTTTCCAAATGGAAAATACTCCAGCTGCAGACGTAGGTTCTGGCAACATTTATCAAATATGATGAACTCTAGGATATCGTCGGTATTGCAATTTACATATTTCCTAGAGAGTATGACGTGAAGCGATTTAATCAAATTTTAATGGCTCTCAAACCTATCGTGGAGCGTAAGTTATTTTAAGTTAGTTTACTTTGTGTAAGTCCAGGGACCGATGACCTCAGCAGTTTGGTCCCTCAGGAATTCACACACATTTGAACATTTGAACTTGTAGGTTGGCAAAAACCCTTGCAATCAGTTTCCTATACAGTACTTCCTGTGCTTCTTTGTACTCAGTGCATGGCGGTAATTACATGTTTCATATTTGTCACGTCAGTTCGATGTAATCTGCGGAATAAGGGCTCAGACAAATATGTAAGTCACGTGACGTTGACTTAGCTTCAGATAGACAAACCACAGTCGAGAAGGGCTGTCCAGTTGTAAGGCCACTAAGAGTTTGCCCTCATGTTGCTTAGAAACATGTTGTTCACCGATCGAACCATGGGTATCAGCTGCCTTGATCGTAGGTTTTAAATTAGTACGAGGAACTGCTCTTACACGGAATCGTCGTTCAGTACTGTTCCTCTTTGCTAAGTGGCCGACTGTTTCGTTACGTAAAACTCCATGATGTCGTTCTATCCATAGCAAGTGGTTCAAATGGCTCTGAGCACTATGGGACTTAACATCTGAGGACATCAGTCCCCTAGAACTTAGAACTAATTAAACCTAACTGACCTAAAGACATCACACACATCCATGCTCGAGGGAGGATTCGAACCTGCGACCGTAGCGGTCGCGCGGTTCCAGACTGAAGCGCCTACAACCGCTCGGCCACTCCGGCTGGCCATAGCAAGATAATAAATGGCCTCTCTTATGGCCAACAGCTCCGCTGTATAGACTGAAATTTCAGTGGACTCATTTGATAGGTTCCATTACAGGGGCTGAAGAAGGCCAATCCCACTCCCTGTTCTGTTTTAGAGCCATCTGTGTATATACAAGCGCACTGTGGCCTATGTCGTTCAGTACACTGTCCTAGTTCGTTATAGATGTCCTTTCCGTACCTTAAATCGTGTGGAAAGTATGAGACTCGAACTGCATTAAAGGATATGTCGAACGGATACCGAAAGCAAAGTAATTTCGTGTCCTGTAGGACTGCTGGTAAGAGATTTCGCGATTTCTCATACCTCTAGCAGAATAGCTTGTTTTGTGCTTTTTCCCAGAATTTAGTCACTGCATTTATGAAGTTATGATCAGATAAACGACACAAGACAAATGTGTCTGATAACACCTATCTTCGTATATTTAGCGCCATTTTCGAAGATTCCACTTACAGTGCGGTGGTGGGAGTTGATTTCATGGCTCCAAGCGTTAGACGGATCAGTCTATAATGGAGAACGTCTAGTTGCTGCAAAGTAGATGTCATTGCGCTGCCGTATCCGACGCTACAGTAGTCGAGGACAAAGCGGATCAAGAACTTACACAGAGTCGAAAGTATCGTCGGTGCCGCTCCCCACCAGACACTAGAAACTGTTCTTAATGTAATCGTACTTTTTTCAGACTTCTTTATTTGGTAGTCAATACGACGACTTAACAATAGTTTGCTGTTGAGGTAGAATCGAAGTAGTTTAGCATGCAACTCTATGGGAAATTTACACAGACCAAGCTGAATTTCTGTTGTGAATTGATTACTCCTTTAGCTCGTGAATATAACCACTACGGAATTTTCTGGCTACAGAAACTCCTATTTGGCAAACACTTCACAAGTACTGTTTAGCCATAACTTTGTTACCCAGACCATGGTGGAAGGGCATATATCCAAATGTCGCAGGCATAGGACAGGGTTTTTGTAGTGGACGGACAAGACAGCCAGTCCACAGTGACGGGTAACCGAAAGGCACGCGTTTACACACGCCGGCTGGCGTTAGGTCTGAAACAGGATACGTAATGAACGCTATAAAGAAAAGTACGTAGCTGCTGGAATACTTAACTTTAATCCATCATTTGTATACAGCATTCTTGATGATACAAGTGAGACTCTCTCTAGAAATGGTTAATGGCGCCTTGCTAGGTCGTAGCCATGGACTTAGCTGAAGGCTATTCTAACTATCTCTCGGCAAATGAGAGAAAGGCCTCGTCAGTGTAGTCGCTAGCAAAGTCGTCGTACAACTGGGGCGAGTGCTAGTAAGTCTCTCTAGACCTGCCGTGTGGTGGCGCTCGGTCTGCAATTACTGACAGTGGCGACACGCGGGTCCGACATGTACTAATGGACCGCGGCCGATTTAAAGCTACCACCTAGCAAGTGTGGTGTCTGGCGGTGACACCACAGTTTTGATGATAGGATCAAATGCAATATAGTCTCTAGATCTACATCATACAGGGCGAACAGTAAGAGACTTAGTATTGCACCCGTGGAATGTCAAATGTTACTTTTCAGGAATTTACTAGCTTACCTTAGTGAGCTTCTTAGAAACAGGGCCTGCCCTGAAGCTCAACCTGGAATAGCTGTTTAAAAGACAAGTTGCATAATACGTGTCAGCAGGCTACAACCTTCACAGCCGAGGTCACTGAAGCACGACTGTGAGCTGAGGTTGTGCTCGACTTGGAGGTAAGCGTTTCGAATCCTAGTACTGGATGAAATTTCCACTGCCAGAATTTGGTCGGCAAGGGGAGGAGAGGTGGTGGCGTAAAGGTTCTGATCACCAGTCTTTACACCAATGCTCTGCAGGAAACTCTAAAGCTCTCTGCAATGTATCATGAAGTGAGGGCATGTGACTCTGTTGATGATGATTCATCTGTCGGATGGGGACGTTAAGCTCCTTCAAGAGGAGTGGGCTATGGGCTGGCACTGGGTTTCATCCCCTCTCTTCGATCATAGTGTTCAACATGAATATGACACTACACTAAAAGCACATCAGTTTGTGTACTTACACATGACAGTTCTCGTAGTTTGCGAGGCAAAGATGCCTCCGGGAGCGAAGCAGAGGAAAACTTTCCAACTAGACGGCTGAAACTGTCCTTCACTGTCTTCCAGCCAATTACGCCATGCGACTTCACATTAGTTACCAACACAGTACATAAACTGCAATGCACATGCTGCTACCAAGTCTGCTTTAATACACAGTCGCTGATGTAGAAACAAATAACTGATCAAACAGGACATATTTCAAAAATTCAAATGGTTCAAATGGTTCTAAGCACTATGGGACTTAACATATGAGGTCATCAGTACCCTAGATTTAGAACTACTTAAACCTAACTAGCCTAAGGACATCACACACAGTCATGCCCGAGGCAGGATTCGAACCTGCGACCGTAGCAGCAGCGCGGTTCCGGACTGATGCTCCTAGAACCGCTCCGTCAGAGCGGCCGGCCAGGGCGTACTCTCACTAGCAGCCGGTCTAGGCATATAACTCGTGACCCACTTCCAAAGAACTTCACTTTAACAAGACAATACACATTTGAAAGTCTACATGATGGTTATCAACATGGTCTAACTATACACAGAGATGATAAAACTCATGTTACACCTCATAATATCGAATCGGACCACCTTTTGCCCGACATAGTGGAGCAACACGACACGGCATGGACAAGTCGTTGGAAATACCCTGCAGAAATATTGAACCAAGCTACCTCTTGTCCATAATAGCAAAAGTGTTGACAGTGAAGGATTTTTTGCACGAACTGTCCTCTCGATTACATCCCATAAATGTTCGATGAGTTTCATGTCGGACGCCCTGGGTGGCCAAATCATTCGCTCGAATTATCCAGAAAGTTCTTCAAACAAATCGCGAACAGTTGTGTCCTAAGACAGGACATTGTGGTTTGGGAACATGTAGTCCATGAATGGCTGCAAATGGACTCCAAGTAAACGAACATGACCATTTCCAATCAATGATAGGTTCAGTTGGACCAGAGGACCCAATCCATTCAATGTAATCACTGCCCACACAATTATGGAGCCACCGCCAGCTTGCACAGTGCCCTGTTGACGACTTGGGACCATGGCTTCGTGGGATCTGCGCCACACTCGAACCCTACCATCAGCTTTTACTAACTAAAATAGGGACGCATCTGACCGCGCCAAGGTTTTCCAGGCGTCTGGCGTCCAATCGACATGGTCACGAGCCCAGGAGAGGCGCTGCAGGCTACGTTGTGCTTTTAGCAAAGGCACCCCCGTCGGTCGCCTCCTGCCATAGCTCATTAACGCCAAATTTCGTCGTATTGTCCTAACGGGTACTTTTCTCTGGTTGTTTCGCGCAGTGTTGCTTGTCTGTTAGAACTGAAAATTCTACGCAAACGCTGCTGCTCTCGGTCGTTCAGTGGAGGCCGTCAACCACTGCGTTGTGTATGGTGACATGTATTGCCTGAAATTTTGTGTTCTCGGCGTACTCTTGACAACGTGTGTTGCGGAATATTGAATTCCCTGGCGATTAGGGAAATGGAATGTCCCATACGTCTATCTCCTATTACCATTCCACATACAAAGTCTGTTACTTCCCGTCGTGCGGCAACAATAACGTCACAAATCTTTTCACATCAATCACCTGAGTACAAATTGCAGCTTCGTCAATGCACTGCCCTTTTATACTTTGTGTACGTGATACTAACGCCATCTGTGAACATTCAAATCACTATCCTACGTCACTGCAGTAGTTCCGTATCGTTCAAGGGCCTGGCGCTAGTCTTCCACTTGTAATTCGGTGACATGTGTGTTCCTAACCTACCCCAGTAATAATACTGCGGAAAGGGAACCTAAAATTTAACCAAGAGTCCGAACCACGTGTCGTTTCTGACTTATCTTTACAACATTTACTGATGTAATCTAGGTTAAAGGCAAAATGAAATATTCCGTGGTCTGACCGGTCTGACTGATATTCGATCCTGTTTGCAGACACACGCTTCACTACTATAGCACCTAGCCCCACTAGTCAATAATAACAGGCGCCTGGCAATATTTGCGGTGAGTTCAACGCCCACCATATTGTATGGAGATATCAATCGGCTGTATCCTTCTCCATGAAACCTTTCCAACAAGCTTACGAGACTGCGCAGCAATACCCTAGACGAGAATAGACAATATTAGTAAACTGACACATGTTCTTAGTGTCTGGTCTACTCTTCCACATAACGTAGTACACACAGTTGTATAGAAGGTCGTATCACCTCTCGCTGCACAAGACTGGTCTTTTTACACTATTTTGTGTGTGTATGTATGCGAGTGATTGTACCAAAATTTAGGCTGCTCGGTTACTTTGTCGAAATCCTCGTCTTAGTTTTACTTAAAACGGTATTAAAGTCGTCAATACGTTATGATGATCCTCCGTGGTAGGGTAACATCCAACGTTTAGCGCTTGGTCGGAATTACCCCTTTCTTCTGTTCTTCTATATAGTTGCTGGAATGGGATGAACTGCTCACAATCTGGCATTCTGAAGACATCGTGGCTGATATTTTAACAAATATAAGCCACCACATTTCCTTCCTTAGCATGTGTTTTGGTGTGTAGGGTGGCACTATGCGTACAAAAAACACATGCAAATCCCTTGTTATTGCTGGTGGTCCACTCGGGCATCGTGCCCCTAGTCCTGGAGCACCCACGAGGCAATTCATAAAATGTAGCGTAATTCGGCTGAACTGAACTGAATCCCGTGCGAACATATCGCGGAAGGCTCAACGGTACTGACCGACCGCCGTGTCATCCTCAGACGATAGGTGTCACTGGATGCGGATATGGAGGGGCGTGTGGCAAGCACAGCGTTCTCCCAGCCACTGTCAGTTTTCGTGACCGGAGACACTACTTTTCAATCAAGTAGCTCCTCAATTGACCTTACAAGTGCTGAGTGCACCCTGCAGGCCAACAGCACTCGGAGGACCCGGATGGTCACCTATCCAAGTGATACCTACTCAGACAGTGCTTAATTTCGGTGATCTGACGGGAACGGGTGTTACCACTGCGGCAAGGCCTTCTGACACTGTAAGCGGCCTAGGAGTTTACACCTGGATTGCAATTATATATCCAGACACCCCCAAAAACGTATGTTTTTCATATTAGGTGCATCGTGCTGCCACCTACTGACAGGTACTCCATATCAGCAACCTCAGTGGTCATTATACTTCGTGAGCGAGCAGAATGGGGGCCCAGCAGAACTCACGGACTTCGAATGTGGTCAGGATATTGGGTGTAACTTGTGTCATACGTCTGTACGCGTGACTTACACACTCCTATACATACCTAGGTGCACTGTTTCCGAAGTGACAAGTGGAAACGTGAAGGAACACGTACAGCACAAAAGCGTACAGGCCGACCTCGTCTGTTGACTGACGGAGACCACCGACAGTTGAGAGTGTCGTAATGTGTAATAGACAAACATCTATCCATCCCATCAGACTCTATTTCCAAACTGCATCAGGATCCACTGCAAGTTCTATGACAGTTAGGCGGGAGGCGAGGAAACTTGGATTTCATGGTGGAGCGGCTGCTCATAAGCCACACATCACGCCGGTAAATGCCAAACGACGCCTCGCTTGGTGTAAGGAGCGTAAACATTGGACGATTTAACAGTGGAAAACGTTGTGTGGAGTAGAATCACGGTACACAACGTGGCGATCCCATGGCAGGGTGTGGGAATGGCAAATACCCGGCGAACGTCATCTGCCAGTATGTGTAGCGACAACAGTTAAATCCTGAGGCGGTGGTGTTATGGTGTGGTTGTGTTTTTCATGGAGGGAGCTTGCACCCCTTGTTGCTTTGCGTGACACTATCACAGCACGGGCCTACATTGATGTTTTAAGCACTTTCTTGCTTCCCACTGTTGAAGAGCAATTCGGGGATGGCGACTGCATCTTTCTAAACAATCGAGCACCTGTTCATAATGCACAGCTTGCGGCGGAATGGTTACACGACAATAACATCCCTATAATGGACTGGCCTGCACAGAGTCCTGACATGATCCTATAGAACACCTTTGGGATGTTTTGGAACGCCGACTTTGTGCCAGGCCGACATCGATACTTCTCCTCAGAGCAGTAGGTGTACGGATACTTTTGATCACGTAGTGTATGACCGGAAGTTCACGTGATTGCAAGTGCTGTTATCTTGGGACTTGAGTGTAAGGTTAGTGTCGTTCTACAGTTTTGTCTTTTGTGTACTTGTGGAGGGGGAGATCACTCTGTGTTTCTAGAAGTGGATTCGAAACTGCAGTGTGTCGGAATGTCAGACCACTTTTATCAAAGGTTGACCACCATACAATCAATTTACGAGTCGCCACAGATGTTAAAGGAAAACAAGATGTCACTGCAAATGCAAAAGCAGTTGGCGGCCGTCAACATCTGTGGAACAGATTGAACATTTCAGGGAAACATTCCGACTTGGGCTGTAGACTGGACGTGTGCCGTGTAGCTAGCGGTTCAAACAATGAACATTTGTAAACGTCACACACAAAATTTCTTGAGTTTCTGTTTCTACGCATATTGTATTGTATTGTATGTTAACCGGGGACCTAGAGACGACGGAGAGGCTCCATCCCCGCCGCAGCCGCAGTGGTTCACAACCCCACGACGACTACCGCAGTCCACTTCACCCCTCCGCCACCCCACACCGAACCCAGGGTTATTGTGCGGTTCGGCCCCCGGTGGACCCCCAAGGGAACGTCTCACACCAGACCAGTGTAACCCCTATGTTTGCATGGTAGAGTAATGGTGGTGTACGCGTACGTGGAGAACTTACTTGCGCAGCAATCGCCGACATAGTGTAGCTAAATGGTTCAAATGGCTCTGAGCACTATGGGACTCAACATCTTAGGTCATAAGTCCCCTAGGACTTAGAACTACTTAAAGCTAACTAACCTAAGGACATCACACACACCCATGCCCGAGGCAGGATTCGAACCTGCGACCGTAACAGTCCCGCGGTCATAGTGTAACTGAGGCGGAATAAGGAGAACCAGCCCGCATTCGCCGAGGCAGATGGAAAACTGCCTAGAAACCATCAACAGACTGGCCGTTTCACCGGACCGCGACACAAATCCGCCGGGCGGATTCGTGCCGGGGATCACGCGCTCCTTCCCGCCCCGAAAGCCGTGCGTTAAACCGCACGGACAACCGGGCGGGCTTTCTATACGTGTAGTCACATTGTACCTTACCTGAATATAATTTTACAATCACCTGAAAGTGTCTAAATCATTTGGAACAACCCAGATATGTAGAAATCGAAAAAGGAATGGTTATGGCATGGACAGATTCAGTACACAGAAACATTTATATTACTTCCCCAGAATTTAAAACCAGAGGCGTTAGCAAACGGGTGCAAAAGGGATTCCATTATAGAACGCAGAAGAGAGAGCGGACAGGTGGATAGAATACATTTTGAAGGCTTCTGTGAGGGGAAGAAGCCCTCTGGTGACGTGACAGAAGAAGACACGGGTGTCATCTGTAGGACACAGGGGGCCGAGTGTTAGAGTCAGTGTTTGATTCAGCTTTGGAATACCTGCGATCAAATAATCGGACTTTACAGATGACATTATTTCGGATCTCCTTAAACGCTTGTGGGAAGTGGAAACCAAAGAGGTATTGACGTTCTTAGATCTATGAGGCTAGAGATATAGCCTTGGATTTTCCGAAGAATATGGTCTACACAATCCTGAACATAGCAAAGGTAGGTAAACACAAGAGAAATATCGCTTAATCAAAATCACAGCTGTCACTTACAAGTTTCAGACCAGGCTAACGTGACAAAAATGGAAAAGAAAATTACTGATTACGTTTTATAATTGACTGCAATCACTTTAAGCATGTTTCTGAAACAGTTGGTTTTGCATTGCTGATTATTCAGTTTTGTACTGAAAGTGTCACACATACGGACATTCTCCGAGCTACATAAATGATGAAGGATTTGTCAATAAGCAGTATACTGACATTTACTTTACCACGAGTGATCTGAAGATGGGCGCTTAGTCAGCTGAAACTAGTTATCATATTTTATTGCTTAATGCTGTAGACAGTTTAAAATGAATGAGATTTTTTTAAAATTTTGAAAAATTAATGATATGTTAAATTACCATCTGTTTGCAATGGAACGAAGAATTGAATAAGACTCTTTTAAAACCTTTCGACGTTGAAAAGTTATACAACATGTTTGAAGTTCTCAGAAAAATAGGTACACCCTCAAGGGAAAGGCAGGCAGGTTTAATATGAATAGAAACCAATAGGAAACAATAAAACTGGGAGACCAAGAGATAAGTGCCCAGCGGAAGAAGGGACACAATGCAGGTATGCTATATTTTTCCTGCACAATTAACCTTTACATCAAAGAAGCAACGAAAGAAGAAAAGAGGTGTTCAGGAGAGAGACTGAAATTTATGATGAAATGCTGTCAATGATCAGATTCGTTGATGAAATTGGTGTCCTCTGTGAAAGAGAGAAAGAATTAGATGACATACTGAATGGAACAAATTGAGCTGGGCACATGTTATTGGCTGAGGGAGGACAGAAGAAAGACGATAATACTAAGGAGGAGCAAATCTGAGATTGGCGACAAACTTAAATCAAAATGGGGGCGACGTTGTAGACGGAGTGGAGAAATTTTGCTAACTTGGAGACAAAATAACGCATGGCGAACAAAGGAAGCTGGTCATAGAAAACTGACTAACACAGACAAAGGGGGCATTCCTCGCCAAAAGGAGTCTGAAGAGGTACGTCCGGAGCCCAGCATCGCACGGGAGCGAATCGTGGACTGAGGAAAATCTGGAAAATAAGAGCTTAGAAGAGCTTTAGGTGTGTTCCAGAAAGGTAATGAACTCGAAGTGGACTGATAAGACGTGAAATGAACCTCCTCATTTTACATCTTATCAGTACACTTAATTTTCATTACCTTTCTGCAACACACCTAAAACGCTCTAAACTGCGCAGAAAAAGCGAAGAAGGACTGTGTGGGAAGCACCAATTAGAAGAAGGCATAGAACATGTGCTAAGACAGCAGGGCGTAACTTCCGTAATGCTACAGAGAGTAAGGTAAGACAACACACACACAATAACATCATAGTCGATATTTATCGTTGCAACAGTTATGAAAACAGATTACATTTTTATCTAACACTACATCTTAATTCTGCATGGCTACCTCGACTACGAAGTTACGTTGCATGGAGGAAGGTGTATCTGTTACCACTATGTACTCCCCTCTCCTTTCCCGTTCATGAATGATGCTTGGGAAAAAATATTCCTTGTGATCTTCAATTTCTCTTTTTGCTCGTAGTGTTCGTTTTGCAATATGTCTGTGGGAGAGAATATTATGTTACCTGACTCTTCTTATAATGCAGCAACAGTAATTGCAAAAGCAACCTTGTCCGCGATGCGCAACATCTTTCTTGCATGGTCTGCCACTGGAATTCGATCGGCATATCCCTAACATTTCCGCACTTGATAAATGAATCCGTGACACTTTTCTTTGGAGCCTATCTGGTAAATGTGCTGACGAGTGATATAAATCAGTCGAATGAGTTTCTTCGTAATCCAGTTCTCTGACAGACGAATTACATTTCCCTAGGATTCTTCTAATGGAGCTCCCTCTGTCACTTGCTCTTCCTACTACTGGTTTTATGCTCCATTACAGGTGGCTCCAGATAGCACAATCGAACAGTAATGAGTCTTTCCACCTACACTCCTGGAAATTGAAATAAGAACACCGTGAATTCATTGTCCCAGGAAGGGGAAACTTTATTGACACATTCCTGGGGTCAGATACATCACATGATCACACTGACAGAACCACAGGCACATAGACACAGGCAACAGAGCATGCACAATGTCGGCACTAGTACAGTGTATATCCACCTTTCGCAGCAATGCAGGCTGCTATTCTCCCATGGAGACGATCGTAGAGATGCTGGATGTAGTCCTGTGGAACGGCTTGCCATGCCATTTCCACCTGGCGCCTCAGTTGGACCAGCGTTCGTGCTGGACGTGCAGACCGCGTGAGACGACGCTTCATCCAGTCCCAAACATGCTCAATGGGGGACAGATCCGGAGATCTTGCTGGCCAGGGTAGTTGACTTACACCTTCTAGAGCACGTTGGGTGGCACGGGATACATGCGGACGTGCATTGTCCTGTTGGAACAGCAAGTTCCCTTGCCGGTCTAGGAATGGTAGAACGATGGGTTCGATGACGGTTTGGATGTACCGTGCACTATTCAGTGTCCCCTCGACGATCACCAGTGGTGTACGGCCAGTGTAGGAGATCGCTCCCCACACCATGATGCCGGGTGTTGGCCCTGTGTGCCTCGGTCGTATGCAGTCCTGATTGTGGCGCTCACCTGCACGGCGCCAAACACGCATACGACCATCATTGGCACCAAGGCAGAAGCGACTCTCATCGCTGAAGACGACACGTCTCCATTCGTCCCTCCATTCACGCCTGTCGCGACACCACTGGAGGCGGGCTGCACGATGTTGGGGCGTGAGCGGAAGACGGCTTAACGGTGTGCGGGACCGTAGCCCAGCTTCATGGAGACGGTTGCGAATGGTCCTCGCCGATACCCCAGGAGCAACAGTGTCCCTAATTTGCTGGGAAGTGGCGGTGCGGTCCCCTACGGCACTGCGTAGGATTCTACGGTCTTGGCGTGCATCCGTGCGTCGCTGCGGTCCGGTCCCAGGTCGACGGGCACGTGCACCTTCCGCCGACCACTGGCGACAACATCGATGTACTGTGGAGACCTCACGCCCCACGTGTTGAGCAATTCGGCGGTACGTCCACCCGGCCTCCCGCATGCCCACTATACGCCCTCGCTCAAAGTCCGTCAACTGCACATACGGTTCACGTCCACGCTGTCGCGGCATGCTACCAGTGTTAAAGACTGCGATGGAGCTCCGTATGCCACGGCAAACTGGCTGACACTGACGGCGGCGGCGGCGGTGCACAAATGCTGCGCAGCTAGCGCCATTCGACGGCCAACACCGCGGTTCCTGGTGTGTCCGCTGTGCCGTGCGTGTGATCATTGCTTGTACAGCCCTCTCGCAGTGCCCGGAGCAAGTATGGTGGGTCTGACACACCGGTGTCAATGTGTTCTTTTTTCCATTTCCAGGAGTGTATTTATGCAGCATCCGTCGCACTTAGTTCCGTTGAGATTCAACAGCCGATGCCTGCACCAAGCGTTAATACTCTGCAAGTATTTCAACATTTCGCTGTAGTTTTCTGGTATTGCACCTTTTATGTACGCTCTAAGACATACATAAAAAACGAAAGTGTTATCCGAATACTATGGAAACCGGTAGATGTGAAGTAAGAGTATAGACAAACAAATGATTACATTTCCAGACAAATTCAGTGTTTTATGGCAGAGCTAAAAAAATTGAAGAAGTCAATAACGCGTTGCTCCCTCTGGCCCGTATACAAGCACTTATTCGGCTTGGCATTGATTGACAGAGTTGTTGGATGTCCTCTTGAGGGATATCGTGCCAAATTCTGTCCAACTGACGCGTTAGATCTGATTACTGAGATACTTTTCGTTGATATGTACAGCAATAAGCAGAGACATGTCAATAACTATTATTATAAGTTAAATAACATTATGACAACAAAATGAAAAAGAAAACTTGCCAATCTGCTTCAATTCTGTTACTGTCGTTTTAGGGTTCTTCTGTGGAAAGTAAACGTTTTCAGCAGAGATCTGTTGGACATTACCAGCGAAGGCATACACTAAAATGTGTAAAGTCAGATTATTGTTATCAATGACTTGGTTTTGAATGTGCCTGCTTCCATTTTAAGCAAGTTGCACATGCTCACTTGTAGGAAAAGTCTACGAAAATTCACGAAGCTACTCTATGCTTCCTTCAGATTGAGCAGGACTCCGTACTAATTCACATCACGCTGCGTAACATTAGCCTGGCCTATTGTTATCGTATGTAAGCTACGTTGTTCTGGCCTCACTAAAGATGTCCTGTCTACCATTTATCTCCATTATCCGCTTCAGTCTGTGATTACTCTTTGTGTGGCTGCCATAAATATAGTGGAGAAACTGGTCCTACATTTAAAAAAAATCTGCTATCATGTATTACATAGGATTTCACTATAGAAAGTCAGCTTGAAACTCTCAGAATATTCCTCGGGATGTAACCGGTATGTGACCAACGGCATTTGTGCTGAGTAGCCATAGATAGATTTGGACACTGATGACCGGGCCACTTTTGGCTATAACTAACGGTACCAACACACACTGCTGACGCACGATGAGCGTTAACGCAGAATGGCGCCGGTGACAGTCTGTGAACTAGCAGTTGGAATTCACAGATCCAGAAATGCCGAACACAGCCCTTATTTGACCATACGCTAAATTAATAACGTATTTCATCCACTTGTAAGTGAAGATCCATAGTGGCAATTTAAAGAAGGCCGAATAAAGCCTGATGAGTAAATCTGCGGGCTGCAGTGAGCGTTGTCATCGAAAGTAAAACCTTCTACCTTGTTAGGCCACGTTATGTTCCTCTTGACTTTCTTCTCACACAATCGACGTTCCATCCCCTCTGCTGGGGTCTTCTTCAGGATCTTCTGGAACGGATAAACGCCTATATTACACATGTACAGTGCTATCGATAGCAGCTGTCTGTTCTCGTCACAGAACGGCGACGCGATAGAACATAAAATTGATTCCAGTTTACAGTACTAAAAAGGACTCACAGATAACATTGTGGTATTTTTTTCGTGCGATAATGGTACTTAAAACTACAAACGGCTCCAGCCACGTTCAGTCACTTCCAGCACAACAATGTATCGGCGTACATGAACACTGTCTGAGCAAAAGTCTGCGGACACGTATTAGTGTACTTTGATACAGGATGTGCCCATCCTTCACTTTTATTACGGCTACAAGTTTACTAGGGATGATTTAAACTAGGGGTCTTAATGTCTGTGTAGGAATGGCAGCCCATTTTTCCTCAACAGCCGAAACCAAAGAAGGCCTGATGTTGGAGCTGGGGTCTGGAGTGAAGTCGACGTTCCAACTTAACGCGAAACTGTTCCACTGAATTCAGGTCGGGACTCTGAACAGGCCAGTCCATTTATAAATGTTTCTGTCCATAAACCATTGCCTCACAGGTGTTGCTTTATGACAGGGTGCGTTGTCATGGTGATATAAACAATTAGCGTCTCCGAAATGTTCCTCTGCTGTGCGCAATACACAACGTGGTAAAATGTGTTCATACCCTTCAGGCTTATTTACCTTTTCTTAAGCACAATAAGGGTACCACACTATAACGACGAAAAACATCCATACCGTAACACCAGCTCCTTAGTACTTCACTACACACATTGTGTGCAGTTGTCGCAGTTGATACCTATTATGCTACAGAGCGTGTGGCGCTTGTGTATTGTAGAGATGCAAATTGCGTGAATGAATCAGCTGTCCTGACAATTACAATTTCTCTCTTAGCAGGTAAAGGAACTTGTTCTTACATATCTTCTGTCCGATGAGTGTGGAGACATTGGATTCCATCTCGTACTGTTTCTGTTGCTAGGATAAATATATTTAAAAAGGGACCTAGGGGACGCTACAAAGAAGTAACAGACAGACAGTTACACAAGTCTGTGTATACTGATCATCAAGAACAAATTAAACTCGAGGTAACCTTGCGACGCTGAGGGATGACATCAGTCCACAATTCTGGATTACTTGTCATTAAGCTTTAGTGCTGTAGGAAAAGTTAATAACATAAGAAACATTGTAAAACAAAAATAACAGGTCGTCCAGTCCCTAGAGCCTAGGACTGCAACTGGCGATCCGCGCTCCAGGTGCCGACCGCGAGAAGTCAAAAACTGTAGCGCCAAAAATTTTTGGTTACTCGAGCAAATTATTTTAAAAATATTTTTAAGTGAATGACAATAGTTTTGAGCACCACCCTTATCTTTTTTACAGTATTTTACAAGTAACTACGTGACTGATTTGAGTTCTTAATGGTTATTAAGTAAATTAAACACACAGCTGCTAGGCTGTGTAGCGTAGGAGTGTCCGCTGGAGAGCAGAGACGGAAAGAAGGCAGCTGGTCGGCCGGCACAGCGTGTTATTTTGATCCACATAAAAGCCCTGTATGCCCGATGTCAACACAAGAATTGTATTTAGTGAAAAAGGAAATTCTATAAATCGATCTCTGACTCTCGCAACCTATGAAGCCTCTTTAAATCGGAGCAGCCATATTCAGATTAACACAATTTTTGTGCTCGTAACTTGAAGGAAAGTTTAAAGCTGCTTATGAAACTTTGATGTAACGTGACAGTGTGCTGGACTTGTACATAGTGTTATTGTCAGTGATTGTTATGTGCTACGTCGTCCGTCGATACTTTTATGATCCAGTGTGTGGTTATGTTTTGTGTGAGCTAATTTTTTACAGTTTTTATCTCCATTTTACAGTACCCCCCTTTTTGTCTGTTCTCTTCCGTACTGTTCCCCATTTTTTTAGTATCTATGTACGCCATATTTTCTTCATTCTGTACTTTTAAATGTCTTCCTTGTATAATTACTGTCTTTCGCTGAAGACCAGCTCATATGCTGCTGCCAGCCCGCCCGAGATGGGGCATCGAAACACAATAAAGGAAAAAAAAGTAACGTGACAGTTTTCTCTTTCGGACGTGGGAGAAACTCCTTTTCGGAGCGTGCTTAGTGCCGGACGGTGGTATTTCTATAAAGAACGAATCTAAATAAAATAGACGACTTGTATAGTCTCTTGGTCAGTAGTTCTATTTTTAATTTGTTTTGTTATTATCGAGGATTGTAACGTTTTTTTCATCGCTACGGATCCAAAAAAGGGAAAAATTGATAGTGAAAGTAAGAAGTTTTTGATTGAACGGACTGAACAATGCTGTCTTACGCTGCCAGATAGGCCTGGAGCTGTTCTAGTTTGCATCTTATGCAACAAAACAATCGCTCTTGTTAAAGGTCAGTTTAAAGCGGTACTACGAAACAACATATCAGCAGTGCCACAAAAATTTTCGTCTGGTTAGTGGAGCTCGCTCTTCAAGAAAAACTCGAGCATATCTAACTCAGTCGTTTTACGGGCGGGCAAGAAAAATCTGTGTAAGCAGCGTTGCATGTGTGTTGGGTTTTGTTGGACGCTTGGTAGACACTATAAGCCATTCCCAGACTCTGAGATGGTAAAATTATGTATGTTGGAAGTTGCCACGGCACTTTTTGGAAGAGAAAAACGATGTTGGTGCCGCAGTACAAGGTATTCCCCTGTCGGCAAGAAACAATACAAGAAAAAATGAAATTTTGGTAACTGATGATAAAGGTAGTTTGATCGAACTTCTGACGCCTTGCTATACCATAGCACTTGATGAATCGTGTGGGATTGTTGATGAAGAACAGATGTCTACATCCGTGCGATTTTTGGATATTGCAAGTAAATCATCTTGGGAAGAATCGGTAGCTAACAGTATTTCCATTTAAAGGCAAGACTCGTGGGGATCACTTATTCAAGACTTTAGATGACTTCATCAGAAAATAAAACATTATATATGATATAATGATGTCTCTTTCAACTGACAGTGCTCCAGCGATGAGCAACAAAGAAAAAGGACCAGTTAGGCGAACCAAGGATAAGAACACTGGGCTACTATCTTATTAGTGCATGATTCACCAGACTGCTCTTGTGGAAGCTTAATGCCACTCTGAAAGAAGTAGTGGACAGGTTGATCAAGCTGATTAACTTTGTGAGGTCTCATCCTGCTCTTCAGCACAGACATTTCAAAGTGTGTCATCTGACTGTGATTCTGCGCAGTCTGATTTACCGCAGCACCACGCCGTCCTTTGGCTAAGTAAAGGTCAAGGGATTGAACGTTTTTACAAATAAAAGAAGAAGTAAGCTCCTTAGATAACTTGGATACACAAGAAGCAAGGAAATATTTGGAGTTCCTAGCAAACCAAAGCAGTATTCTAGCTGTGGCTTTCGTGAAAGACATCCTGAAACATTTAAATACGCTCAATACCAAGCTGCAAGGAAGCGGGAAATGTATATGTGATCTGATACAAAGTGCGTCTTGTTTACTTCACAAGCAGGTTATCTTTGATAAAGACATTGCAAGTCAAGAATTTATTTAAAGATAATTATGAAATTGACACTGTAGTATTTTCAAATTTTATGTCAGGTCGTAAGAAGGAATTTTCAGCAAGACTCCAGGACTTCGCAGAGACAGAGAAGTTGTCGCCATTCTTAAAATCGCCTTTTGAAGTTTCTCGAGCGGCAGAATGGACTGAATTGGCTGCGAAGTTGTTCTGCTTTTCAAATCCTTTATTCCAAATGGAAGTAACAGACTTGCAGGAAGACATTTTCTTTCCAAATGTATAAAATTGCATCTACCGAGCAATGTGCCCCGGACAAATAGAGAAATTGCTAGAAACTTGCAATCTCCACATATGTGTGTGAAAATTCATTTTCAAAAATGAATTATTTGAAGAACCAATATCGCTCAAGGTTAACGGCCGCCCACCTTGAAGACACTCTTCGCATTAGATGCTCCGCCAGTGAAAGCAAGAAAGAGCACTTGTCGCGAAAGGCAAAGGTCCCGAGTTCGAGTCTCGGTCCGGCACACAGTTTTAATCTGCCAGGAAGTTTCAAGAAAGACATGTAGAAATGTTACCCAATGTAATGGATTAGTAATAGGACCTGGGCAGAGAAACTGGAACAAGTGAGAAAATCATAATGGTGATTTTATTATTTACCGCTGCTTACATACTTTGGTCAATATGAGCACAGGAAATGTCGACGAGATGTTACACTAGTAAAACGACATGGTCAAGCCGGCCGCGGTGACCGAGCGGTTCTAGGCGCTTCAGTCCGGAACCACGCGGCTGCTACGGTCCCAAGTTCGAATCCTGCCTCGGGAATGGATGTGTGTGATGTCCTTAGGTTGGTTAACGCGTTCTTTTAGATATCACCAGGTCGAAATGTCACGTGGATTCATACTGTATCAGTTGGTCTTCCAGACCACACGTCTGGAAAACCTGTGGAGATAACACGTTCATGGAAGACTGCATGAAGCAGATTTTTCACTGGACGAGCGACATGGAGTGTTGCCCCATCTTGCATGGAAACAGCGGTTTCTACGCAGTTGTCTTCCAAAGCAGGAATCACGTGCTGTACAAGAAAGTCTCTACAACGTGCAGACGTCACGGTATGCCTGACAGGCCCTCTGTTTGTATATTCTCTCGAAAGAAGAACGTAGTGAGAATAAATTTGCTTGTGAATTCACACCCCACAGTCACATATGGCGATTGCAAAGGCTGTTCGTGCACGACGGGAGGTTTAACAGTAGCCCAAATTCGGCAGTTCTGTGTATTCACTGCACAGTGTAGTGTAGAACATTCCTCGTCACTTCGTAGAATTTTTCCGGGCCACATGACATCAATGTCGATCTGTGCCAGAAACTGGATCATATTCACAGCTTTGCTTCAAACCATTATGTTTCAGTTGCTGCGCCGTCTGGATCATGTACGGGTGCTGAACTCCCCCGAATGGGGCCTCCCGGCCAACAATGCCATTCGATCGTTTCCATTTTCATCAGTGTAAAACAGACCGTAGAACTTTACGTACTGTTTACCATGGGGTGGACAATTCTCATGACACTGCGCGAGCAGGAGAACTACCCGGGTCACGTGCTGCACGGTCACTTAAACAGCAGCAGCAAACTCATCAATAACTCCCAACAGGATATGACGCCTTCCTTTTCCAGGTGCCACGCCCAAAATTCACCCGTGTTTTCGAAGTTTAGTACCATCTTATTTAAACCATTTAATGACATCGGGCTTTTCAGTTGGCGACACTCTCTCACTGCAGCAGTGTAATAGCTGCCGTTCACACAAAACAGTTTCACCAACAGCGCACAATCTCTCTTCTCGACAGCCGTACTCTTCTCCCACGTTATGGCTTGTCAGATGACAGCGTGGATGTCATACCACCATACAAACAGCGTACAGCACCAGATTTGCTCCCGTGGCCAAAATTATAACTAATTTTTTCCAGAGTAAGTAGATTTCTCATTAAGGCGTTTCGCTGACATACGATAATTACATCCCACTATGGACCTCCATGAGTAGCTACACTTTAATTGGGGATGGGAGGGGTGGGAGGGGTGGGAGGGGTGGGAGGGGGGGAGGGTTACCACATCAGCATTGGAGAAAACGTGATACCTGCAGCTCGCGGCAGAAACTACGTACTCATGTGCTAACGGCGGGCGAAGCGTGCACCATTGTGACACTGCCAAACCGCTACTGACCTGATTTTATGCAAGACTGGTTACATGGTGAAGTTCATTTCAGATGCAAATGGCAACTTCCGCACCACTGTCGTAAGATCTGTAACGAAGTGGTACTTTCTGAGATGTGCAGCAGAATGCCCTCGCTGAGGGTCGGTCACTACGTGGTTTTATGGACTCGGAGACATTGTGCCTGCTCCGTGGGAAGGCACTTCTTAAAGCCAACTTTACTAGGGTCGGAGGGCAGTGCAGACAGTTCCTGTGGCTTTTGGTCTTAAAACAGCGAGACCTCCTTGCGTTAAGGTTGAGTAACCTGCCGTGGCGCTAGCAGAACGACTGTGCCAGAAAAGCGTACAAATCTTACCGATTTTCTTCCACCTTGTAGCTTACGTAATTTAGCTTACCGGAGCCCATTAAAAATTCTGCTTCCTGTGATCTGATGGTCCTGTACCTAACCAACACATCGATGGGTCCAGCTATCTGAGAAAAATTGATGTTAATCTGTGAATTTCCCGACGAAATTTATTGACTTGTCAATTAACTATGCAATAGGCCTGTGATTACTACCACTGTAATTTTTTATTCGAGTCAGAAACAAACATAACAGAAGATAATTACCATTACGAACAAATGAAAGAAAGCATTATTAAGCTACAGCACTCTTGACCAGACTTCGTAACTTAAAGCGCACCTCCTGTCGCAAGCAGAAACTCTCGTGTGCAGGCCGGCCGAGGTGGCCGAGCGGTTCTAGGCGCTTCAGTCTGGAGCCGCGCGACCGCTATGGTCGCAGGTTCGAATCCCGCCTCGGACATGGGTGTGTGTGATGTCCTTAGGTTAGTTAGGTTTAAGTAGTTCTAAGTTCTAGGGGACTGATGACCTTAGAAGTTAAGTCCCATAGTGCTCAGAGCCATTTGAACCATTCTTGTGTGCAAGATGCAGGGTACATTTGGCAATCCCGTAGGTGCGTCCGAAGTCACAGTTGGTTGTATCCACAGGGAAGCGTCGTTTCTGGACGTTACTCCCGGATCTTCCAACTCCAGGACGGAAACGGCTGAGTGGCCTCCACATGATACAATTCTGTTCCTGCCCAAGTGGGAGAGTTTGCTAAGCGGAAGCCACGTAGTTATTCTCAAGCCAAGAAGTCTACAGTTATTTTCTCGCTGTGGCTGCTGCTGTTTGCAAGACTCAAGTGGTCTTGAGGAAACTTCCTCTGGACCCAACAGTACTGCTGCTGGAACGTGTCCATGTAGCAGATGGTTTTCCTGATGGGCCTGATTTGTTCTTTCCGCGTTGGCAGCTGCTTCACGACGAATATCTGGTGGCGCTACGCCAGCGATTTGGTAGAGTTTTGCGAATGTCGTAGGTTTCAAATAACCTGTAATAAGCTTGCTCGTTTCGTTTAGCATCTTGTCCACTATATTTTAGTGTGTGAATATGTACCAAACTTGGCACTCATGCTCCACAGCACTGTAACATGTTGCTAGTACCGTCGTTCTCAGAGCTTGTGGTCGAGAGTCCTACGTGCTGCCAGTGATGTTGCGAAGAATATTAATTCTGGCTTCCACCTTAATCTGCGTATTTTCGCAACTCTGCTTGTAGGCGAGATAACGATTCAGAGTGACTTCTACATATTTTCGATGGGTCGTACTTACTAACTGTAGTCTTTGCCGTGTATGGTTAAGTTTGCAACATGCCTGATAGTGCTTAAGATGAAACACACACAGTTGTGTTTTAGCTGGGTGTGGGCGAAGTCGTCTGTCAGGTGAGCTTCAGCATCTTCGGAAGATTTCCCTAGGGTCGCTGGCACCAGGTCATCGGCATAAAGAAAACTCCTAGCGTTCGCCGGAAGTGGTTGTTCGGTGGTATAGATGTTAAATATCACTGTTGAAAGAAAGCTTTCTTGAGGTAAGCCATTTCTTTGACATCTACATCGACTACGGTGACCCTGTAAGTTGACATAAAATCTCCTCTTTTGGAGTAAATATTCTATGTAAATGCTTGATGGTTGGCAACGTCTAAGCAGCAGTCACATCGATAAAAACTGCTGCTGTATTTTTCTGTGTTTCACAGCCGTCCTCAGTAAGTTGTAAGCGTCATTTTGTATAAAGTATTACTCTGTGATTTGAAACATGATTATCGCATAATTAAACACTCTCAGTCAGTAGGAGAATGGACTGCACAGGCTCTGAGGCCTCTCCTTGTGTGTTTGACACATCACAGGAAAGTCTCAGTTTTACAAGCACAGTTATTGCCTAAATTAACTCGAAAAATTGTTAAAGCTGAAGAGTCAAAGCTACGCAAACCCCTGTTCTCCACTTGTTTCGATGTGTGAGATTTTTCTGTGACTTTTGTGGAGAAGTTTGACTGCTGGATCAATTATATCAATATCTGATCAATCTGTTAACATAATAAGATGCACATTAGAAACAGCACTGTCGTAAGTTACTCAGGATATACAACAGTAACTGTAAGGTGCAGTGGTTTTAACAATCAAGAAGGACACGTGACTGAATTTCTGATGTTATTGTTGTGGACTTCAGTCCGAAGATTGGTTTCATGTAGCTCTCTACGCTACTTTATCCTGTGCAAGCCTCTTCATCTCCGAATAATGACTGCAACCTACGTCCTTCTGAATATGCTTACTGTATTTATTTCTTGGTGTCCCTCTACGATTTTTATATCTCACACTTCCCTACAGTACTAAACTAGTGATCCATTGATGTTTCGTAATGCCGGCCGGTGTGGCCGAGCGGTTCTAGGCGCTTCAGTCTGGAACTGCGCGACCGCTACGGTCGCAGGTTCGAATCCTACCTCGGGCATGGATTTGTGTGATGTCCTTAGGTTAGTTAGGTTTAAGTAGTTCTAAGTTCTATGAGACTGATGACCTCAGATGTTAAGTCCCATAGTGCTGAGAGCCGTTTTTTGAGCCATGTCTCGTAATGTGTCCTATCAACCTGTCCCTTCTTATAGTCAAGTTGTGTCACAAATTCCTTTTCTCCCCAACTGTATTCAGTACCTCCTCATTAGTTGCGTGACCTACCCACCTAACCTACAGCATTGTTCTGAAGAACCACATTTCAAAACCTGTCATTCCCTTCTTGTCTAAACTATTTATCGTCCATGTTTCACTTCCATACAGGGCTACACCCCTTACAAATACTTCCAGAAAGGACTCCCTGACACTTAAATCTATGCTCGATGTTAACAAATTTCTCTTCATCAGAAACGCTTTTCTTGCCACTGCCATTATCCTTGTTTTGCTTTTGTTGATTTTCATATTATATCCTCCATTCAAGACGCTGTCCATACCGTTCAACTGCTCTTTCAAGTCCTTCGCTGTCTCTGATAGAGTTACAATGACATCGGCAAACTTCGAAGTTTTTATTTCTTCTCTCTCAACTTTAATTTCTACTCCAAACTTTTGTTTGTTTCCTTTACTGCTTGCTCAGTGTACAGATTGAATAAGATCGGGGGTACGCTACAGCCCTTTCTCACTCTCTTCTGAACCATTGCTTCCCTTTCATGCCCCCCGACTACTAGAACTGCCCCCTGGTTTCTGTAAATAGTCTTTTGCTTCTTATATATTATACTGCTACCTCCAGAATTTCAAAGAGAGTGTTCCAGTCAACAGTATTAAAAGCTTTCTCTAAGTGTACAAATGCTATGAACGTGAGTTTGCTTTTCCTTAACCTGTTTTTTTAAGATAAGTCGTTGGGTCAGTACAGCCTCGCGTACTCCAACATTTCTCCGGAACCCAAACTTATCTTCCCCGACGTCGGTTTCTACCAGTTTTTCCATTCTTCTCTAAAGGATTGGTGTCATTATTTTAAAACCAAGACTTGTTAAACTGATGGTTCAGTCATTTTCATACTGTCAGCACCTGCTTTCTTTGGAATTGGAATTATTTTTGATCGCGTAAAAAACGTTGTTTCTAGAGTTATAGCAGCCATACTGATTTTTATTCCCATTTGATTACTGAAGCTGACATCGTCTTACAGTCTCCAATAGATTCAGTATGTTGAATTTGCCATTTAACAAGGCATTAATTAGCTCCATAACGTATATTTTACCAAAATTGTTCAGACCTACTAATTTCAAGGGAAAGTAGTGTTCTGTTGCACTTTGTACATCTTATAATAATACGGTTACGTATAAAGATTCCTGAATAAAAATTGCCTAGGAAGAAAATGTTATAAGCTTTTGTTCTAATTTAGCTGTATTGTTATAGACATTTTAAATCGTTAACGATAAAATACTTTGAAAGGATCAGTATTCATTGTTTATGAACTAAAACCCATTTTAACACCGATAAATACTTCAGAAGATCTGGATACCATTATTTGTGTAACACCTGGCTGTTTTGAGGGTGTTGACGATCATTAGCACGCAGTTTCCAGTTGTGCATTAATATAAACGGACGACATTTTCAGCAACAATATTTATCACACGGCAGTTTGAACACTTCTATCGTCAAAATCTTCATGGGACATTTTATCACACAAAAAAGTGTTTCTTTCTATTTGCTCTAAACGGTCTAAAGTTTTGTGTACGTAGTTTTTTACACCTTGTACAAAGAATTTGCCTGGCTGTGGGACTTTGGACCAACAGACCTGATTCTCAGTACCATTTGAGGCAGCCTTAGACCAAGAATAACTCATGATATAGCTACCGTCTATATCCTGGTAGCAATTTGTTCCATCTGTTATATCAGCCCGATCTCATTCACAGAAACCCGTGCACAACGCTCCTCTCTTGCCTGTCACCTGGTTGAGACTGACACTTAACTTCAAAATTCTATTACTTTTGTAACCTGATCCCAATTTCATCCTATAGGATTATACTGATCCCATTTATCAAGTAGCACAAATATTTTCCTCCTCTTACCCTCCACTTATGATATGAATTTAGTACTGTTCGTTCGTGACAGCTGCATCTAACAAGCTTACAATATGAAAATTTTCTTCCATATATCAGTATCATTTAAAAAAATACTTTAGTCAAATGGTTCAAATGGCTCTGAGCACTATGCGACTTAACTTCTGAGGTCATCAGTCGCCTAGAACTTAGAACTAATTAAACCTAACTAACCTAAGGACATCACACACATCCATGCCCGAGGCAGGATTCGAACCTGCGACCGCAGCAGTCGCGCGGTTCCGGACTGAGCGCCTAGAACCGCTAGACTACCGCGGCCGGCCAATACTTTAGTCAGCGGAAAAATAAAAGAGCTTAGTTATATTTATTATGCAAAAAATTCTTAACAATAAGTTTCTGCCTCTTTTCTAATTAAATATTTCGGGAAAAAATAATTTTTAGCCATCACACAGGTATGGGATTGTCAAGCGCTAAACCTAGCACCATTGGCCGGCCGTATAAACAGCGGCGATTCTAGATCTGCCGAGCTCATTAAACTCATTTGGCTCTACGTAGTCCGTGGAAAAGTGAGTTTGCCGAGGTTGAGATTTTCCGAACTTTCATAAATGAACGAGAGCATATTTTAATTAATTCCAAGGTTGATGGACCATTTGCTTTCTCCCATTTTAATTTTTCCAGCTTTCTTTGTTTTTTATCACTTAATGATAAGGCAGGTATAGGCAGGTATGCTACGATAACATTCGATGTGACGTCGAAATTGTGAGATCAAGGGCGATGTGTAATGCAATATACAAGATACTACGGGCAAGTATCACATTGGAGAGAAAGTTTTAGAGAAATTACAACTGTATTAGATTCTATTTCTGTCAACTACTATCTGACTTCTTACACACTGCTGTTTGACATAAGGAGCTAACATCGTATGATCAATCTAGTAGCCGATTTATGTAGAAGATTTTTTTGTGTCAGATTACTACCTGGTTTGATGCGACTTCCTCATCTGTGCCAGCCTCATCGTTCATACGGAGTAGCACTTGCATCCAATGCCCTTAATTATTTGATGTATTCTAGTTGTCTTGTCTTACTATTTTTATCTTCTAGGCTCCTTCATTTTTTCAGTATTTTACATGTATTTCTTATTTTATACGTCCGTTTAATTTTCAGTATCCTGCTGTAAAACAAAATGCAAAGCTATTCAGTTCTCTTCTTTTACTATTTTCTCATAGTCCATGATTACTTCTCAAAAAAATTGTCCTCAAATTAAGGTTTGTGTTAGATAGTAGTAGACCTCTTTTAGCGAGGAATGTCCTCTTTTCCTGTACTAATGTGCTTCTTATGTCCTCTTTGTTTCGTCCGTCATGCATGGTTTTGCTTCTAGGGTGGCAGAAATGCCTCACTTCGTCTATTACGTAGTGCTCAATTTTGATGTAAAATTTGTAGATAATCTCATTTCTGCTACTGCTCATTACTTTCACCTTTCTTTACTCTCAGCCCATAGCCTGTGTCCAGTATATTTTTCATTCCGTTCAACAGGTCCTGAAATTCGTCCTCATTTTCACAGAGAACAGCAAGGTCATCAGCAAATCGTAACGTTGATATCCTTTCAAACTGAATCTCGATGAAAATTACTGAACTTTCCTTTTTTTCTGTCATTGCTTCTTCTATTACAGGTTGAACTACAGTGGAGAAGGACTGCATCCCTGCCTTGCGCCCTTTTCTCACCTGAGCACTTTTTCTTCCATTGCTACTGCTGCCTCTTGGTTCTTTTGCATACTGTATTACCCGTGTCCCCCTATAGCTTGCACCTACTTTTTTGAGAATTTACTACTTCTTATATCATTTTACGTTGTCAAACTCTATTTCTCAGTTGACAAATTCTTTGACGTAATCATCTTTCGCGACTGTAATAAAGGTCCTTTATAGACCATACGCGTCTCGATTTATTTCAAAGCATATTCACTGGCCAATTTTTTTGCTTCCTTTTTCGCCCTAACACACTTCCACACATATGTGCTCCATTTTTTAGAGCATTGCACTTCACTGATGCTGGAGAGACATACGTTTGCATGTTATGTACATGGACTTACACCTCATATTGTTGGTTTGATCTAGGAAAGTGTCTACGTTGTACCTTTCCTATAGTCAAACTAATCGTCACCTAACGGAAGTATCTCGGTTCAAAACCTTCTCTTCTGTTTGCAGTACTTTTTCTGCATGAAAGTGGTTGTGCACAAGTACTCGCTAAGTTTTACGTGGTGCTGACAGATAAGAGGAATCTAACCAGCTTTACAAAAATGTTAGGTCCCACCGAGATTTGAACTCGGATCGCTGGATTCAGAGTCCAGAGTGCTAACCATTACACCATGGGACCGACGAATAGATAACTACTTCAAAATCTTTAAAACAAGTCAGTTAATATTCAACGATGTACTTTTCGCACTTATAACATTGAGAAAAATATCGCTTAAATAATAGAATATCGTTGAGCTTGTATCTTCTGCCGAATTGACAGAAGGTGACTACGCTGAAACTTGTGGGAACGTCGTATCAATACAGCATCGGGATTCGTCTGATAACTCAGAATTTCTTATTAGTGATTACACTTCTCCATTACTACACTGTGTGACCATAGTATACACTCACAAACTTGTTATTTATTAATCGTAATTGTGAAGTATAATATCAGGGGCTATAATATTATAATAGTTATTTTTTCAGAAATGCCAAATGCCCTGCAAACTTCGACAGCAAATCGTGCGATGGGAAGACTTCGTTCTCGTTATCATTTTGAAAATTTTTTGAGATGGTGATGGCTTATAGAATAGTGTATCACCTGAGCAACAATAATATCGTGGGTAAATCAGAGTTTGGATATCATAAGAGTTGCTCTACTGAGAATGCCATTTTCAAACTTTACAAGCATTAAATACAAAATAGTGCCAGTTGGTATTTTCTTTGACATATATAAGGCATTTGGCTGTTTGAATCGAAACAGATAAACTGACGTGGCGAACGTAACACGACTTCGATTAAGTAGGTTCCTGCAATTCCAGATTTCCATGTAAGAGTTTTACTGCTGTAGCGATTTCCATCCAGGTCTTCAGTAGTCACTTCCTCACCAACGTCTGTGGAGGTTGCGGCTTGCGTAGCTTCTCTTTTGAAAGAACGAACGTGGCGATGGGGGTGGTAGAATTGTAATGGCTGCCTGACTTCTGATTCCCAATTAACAGGTACATTTGACCTTACCTAATAATCTTCTGCCATCTTGAGCGTGAACAGCATCGGATCTCATCTCTTTTAGAAGGGTTTTCTGATTATCAGTTAAAGGGTTGTAGGAGGCAACAGGGGAATTCTACAGACCAGATGTGGATAAATCCGGTAAAACCTCGCATTTATTTCCATAAATATACGCATGAAAATACGAGGTAGCCTGTTACAATTAAAATATCGGATACTACACCGACAGGAATAGCACTAACCTGTCACAGAAAACGCCTTTTTGCAGGAGAAGACAAAGGGAACAATTTGCAGATATAAACGATCGTTGTGTTAACTCTTCCAGACCCTGATCAGAGAGAGAGAGAGAGAGAGAGAAAGTGCACACTGAGAGAGAAATTGTAATATTATTATTCACGAGAAAGAATAAACTGATGCACAGGCAGTGGCAGTACACAGTACTGTCTAGCAAGCATCGTTAGCTTTGTCGTGCCTACCGATCTATATGTAGAACGTTGGATTTCTGATGGTTCACGATCGAAATGACAGCGGTTGCATTACTTTTAATCCGGAGCAGTACTAATAGAAGACCCATGGCTGCTACTGAGAACAGGATGCAAGTACGAACGTATACAAATGTGCTACTGAACTTCACTATCCTACCCAAGCTGTCAACTGCAAGCAACTGAGGATGAGAGGGCCTCTCGCGTCAGGTTTGTTTCCGAGAGCATCGCAAAGCCTGCAGAAAGAGAAACCCATAGTCAACTTAACCGGAGTGTCGGTTAAGTTTTGTTCTGGCCTGCAAGGCATGGTCTCGCAGTTCCGAAGTTGGGTTCCCTAGAGTGGCGGAAACTCGTCGAAAGGGGAGGGATAGACTGGTGGACCTCCGCCACGAAGAAGCCGAGATCTGTCCACCATTTTGCACGTTATTAGAAATATTTAAATCAAGTCTCGGAAAATTACTCTGCCCCCACGAGACAACAGTTCTCTGATTAGGGAAGACTACGGTGATATCGGACTGCCGGAGAAAATTAGTTTGATATGGTTTAACTGAATAGTAATTTCAACAACTTTCTGAGTATTACTCGGATCGTCCTTTGTGATGTATCACATAGTTCGTAAATTTGCGTGTAGTAAATGTATTTGGTATGACATTTTCTCTTTGTCAGAAAGGCTGGACAGTGCAGCAATCGTTTCTACTGCACAGCTTGTGGCGGGCTAGAGGAAAACCTCTGCTCTATTAATGTTCTGGGGTAGCACGTCTTTAAGAAAAAAAGTTTTCATTGCCCAAACAAGTGCTGTGAGAATAATACGTGGTGCTCACCCACAGTCATCTTGTAGACGTCTGTTTCAGTAGTTGGGCATTCTGACTACTGCTTCACAGTATATTTATTCCCTCATGAAGCTTGTAGTGAGTAATCCACTACAGTTCAAAAGGAACAATGAGGTACATAATTACAATACCAAACGGAAAATCACATTCATTACTCCAGTTTACAGATTGTCTTTAGCACAAAAAGGAGTGCACAGATGCACAATGTCCCAATTAAAATTTTTGATAACTCACCCAGTGATATAAAATGTCTGACAGACAGAAACGTTAAATTTGAAAACTAACTGAAGAAGTTGCTCCTGGGCAACTCCTTTTATTTTATTGTGTAAAAGATGATGAGTAGGAATTACTAACTCACATTTGTACGTTCAATGATAGTAATAATTTTTAAAAAAACCTTATAAATGGTCAGCAGTAGCTATATTTGTAAATTAATTTGCGATTTGAATATGAAGCGACTCACTTCGCATCATTACGATGTATTGTGCAAATGATCCACGGGACATGAAACTAACTAACAACCTTGAAATCGTTTGTGGGAAACATGGAAAATGGTACACTGTAGGTGTTATCCACAAATGACTGTAGAGATATCTAGAAAAAATTGACATCAGAATTGAATGAATGTCCCAAACAAATGGAATATTTGTCTTCTCCTCAGCACTACGTAAATTATACTGTGTTTCACATAAAACTTGGCTGCCAGCCGGACGCCGCAGAGACTTAATCTGTACGTCCTTCACCTTCGGTGTCAATAAAACTGGCCGCCCTTAGAATCTGAAGTCAAGCCATATACACGATCTGGCAGCACTGCAGACTGGGAAATTACTTGAGGAAGTGTCTTTCGCTTGAGCTATTAAGTGCTGTAGTATAGTGGTAAAAGTCGTGCAACGTAGACACTACATCGCGAGTTTGGTCCATTCTTTTAGTTTTTAAACTGCATTCCGTTTGTCTGATAAACATGTCATTTTGATAGAACCACAAAGACAACTTGATTATGTTTCTAACTCACCAGTAGTAGCAAAACATTCCAGAAACACATCTGCAAAAGAACTCGTGGCAGCATCAAGATCAGAAGAGTTTATTCTTGAGTTTCCTTGCATACAGCGGCCACTGACCACACACCATGGGCTACCACCACCAGCCACTGTGCCCCAGAGTCCTTAAGGTCCCGTTACACACAGAGTGAACAAATGATCGTGAATCACTTCTACTGTCTCAACGAAGTATATGTAAAGAGCTGTCTGGAAAATATTTGGCAAATTGGTGATAGTCGACGAACTTTCAGGACTGGAACTGAATTACCCTTCTAAGGTCATTAGATATTTTCTTGTAATTTTGATGAACTATTCTCAACATTTCTTACGTAATAACTGTCAGTGAGTTAGAAAATTTAATTTTTCGACTGCAAGAAGGTTATTTTAGGAGTAAATTACTATTTCTTTCATCTTTGACTTTGTGAGAAATCTGCCTCTTCCTGCCTCAGCCACATCTACAGCAATGAGAGAATATTCGCATCACTGAGACTTCATTAGCTGTGTGATACTGCAGCTGTAGCCATAGATCCAAATTTCGTTAGAAAAGTATATTTAAAGTCAGATATTTTTGTTTTTGTAACGTAAATGAAAACTACCACAATGAAAGCAAGTACCAGAATCCAAAGAAATCCTCGAGTTTATTCTGCAGTGCTGTGTAGACTGCGAGGGAACTTTTCATAATCGTCAAATGACTAATGGAGTCTGCCAAATTCTGTCGCTTAATTTCACTGCTTTTTGAGTGATGGAATTGGGAGAATGCCAACAACAGATGTCCGCCACATGGAACATCCGTAATCATCTGAAGTATAGTCTTCAGAACAACAGACTAGTATCCAGTCGGACACACTGACAACAAGTATCCGATAATCAATATAAATAATAAAAGTTAAGCGTGATGTATCTGTGCATGCCACCAAAACTTTGCAAGCGAATATCGCAGCCCCATGCGGTTTATATGGTTTGGTAACACTTTATCCCCCATCCAGGAAGAAGGTTTTGTTTTGGACTGCAGGGGTTAGTTATGAAGTTATAGGTGTCTAAAAAGGGCATTTGTTCGTGACGATAAAGTAAATGTAAGCAAGGTCTGGCAGTTCATGCCGCTATAACTCCGGTAAACACTCCCACAGCCTGATGGGGGCTATGTGGTGTGGTAGCCATTCATCCCCACATCCATATGAAGAAGGTTTGGTTTGCAACTGCAGGGATTGGGTTCGACGACATGGATGTCAAAAGAGGGCAATGCAAAAATGATCTTCTCGTGTGAAGAATCAGCTTGGAATCGAATGCTGAAGTGAATCTCCCAGAAGATTTGAGGGTTACAGATCTCCGAGGTAATACAGAATTAATGGGAGAACAATTACTTTCATGTTCTGGACATTTTTGGCAGACGCTTCCAGTTATTCCAATATCAACTCTAGCACACAAATCAGTGCATGTTTTAATATATCATTTCTTTAACCCTGAGTGGGGAAAGTATAATTAAGAACAAATACGAGAGTTCAACATTCCACTGATGAAGAAGTCACACGTTTTGTCAAAAAGCTCTTAAAAGTTAGTGAAGACACTCAGCCACCTGATTGTGCAACTTGCAGAATTGAACTTACAAATGATTTACATAACACAATTAATAAATAAAGCTTTTTTGAACATCCTTCAAAATAACTGAAGTTGATTATTTGAAAAAGACATTTTAGCAGTAAGAAATGAAGTAGTGGATATTAATTTAAAAATTAGAGGCGAGAAGTGGTCATGAATAGTTACAAGTCAATATAATTGAACCAAAAATAATATTAGGAAAGATAAAGAACAGAACAACATTATTATGAGGATTCTGCTCATATCTACTCAGCTGCCATTTAGGTTCAAAAAACTGCAATTTTCAGTAAGATAGCATTAAGTATCACTATAAATAAAAAGTACAAGGGCAAACGTTAATTTAGTGTGATATTAATTTGAAAAAATCGCGCCTTTTTGTGAACAGTTATATGTAGCTTACTTTAGGGATGCAAAACCCAAACAATTAGTATATTTATTCACAAACCAACAATATGATCAAATTACTTACTAAGCAAGTATTGAGTTAGAATACGTGAATTAAGTATGAAATATACTGAAAGCATTTGCTTCACTTAATTAAATACAATTGTTTTGGAGAGCTTTAGAATTTCTATATTTGAATGTTGATTCTTTTTAGGATAGTCTTATGTTTCTGGACATATGAGACTTTAAAGTGGTCGCTATCACACTGTGGTGGTCACCAAGACATCTTCTGTATCTCTAGCATGAATGCACATTTTAAGGGAAAACGCTCGAGATTTATCTATCTTTTATGAATATTTTTGAATGTCATCGATCGTTTCCTGAAGATCTAAAATATTCTCGAATATTCTAGGTTTTAGAATGTTCTAGAAGGTTCCTAATTTTTCATTTGTGCCATGTTCGCGAGTGATCTGGAACGTTCGCAAAAAACAAATGAAAGCAGAAGCCATGTGAAGTGGATCTTTTCAGCTCGTGTAGGTATAAATCTGCGTCCAGTGTCATAAATTATGAGACATTCACAGTGGATGTGGGGATCTGGGCGAGAGAGGGAGAGTGATAAACTGTAATTCTTTGTTTACTGCCACCAAAACGAGGTGAAAGTTGCTGCAAAAGACACTAAGGTGTAAGCAAGGGATATTTTGATGTGATTAGCTGGTATATAATTGGTCAGCGTTGTGTGTGGCGCGTGCATAGCTATTGGCGCTGATCGCACATTGTTGAGCATTTCTTTCAGAGGCAGCAATTAAGTCTGAGCTATAATCCTCCTAACAAGAGACTGTTAAAATAAAGTAATTGGAATTTGGCATAACGAACCAATAGCCTCATACGAATATTGTGGCACTCAAAAGGCTAGTTCATATCAGACTACCAGAGACTGGACACAAGTCAGCATCACACTCAGCTTGGTAAATCTATAGTTGTTTTAGGATCTCTCTGTCTTAAGCGTACTAAGTTGAAAAACATTTCAACAAAGGTCCTTTTTGCTGTTGTTGACAATCAGCAGTAGTTACAATGTTACCTTTATGAGTAGAAGATACTTGTCATTCATTCAGAATTTATCGACTGAATGACGGTTTCGCTTTTACATGACTTACTCTAGACATAATGCCAGCACTTTGTTCTCCTCCCAATTCTGATGAGACCTGCTTCTCTTTTCTTGTTACCAGGAGCTCGAATCGAACTCGCATTGCACGAATTCACTGGTTTCATTTTCTTCACAGCCCACTTTTTTTTATCATTACTTGTGGTTTTCTTACATAGTAGTCGTTCTTGATTTGCAGCTTTACTTTAGTGATAGCTTACGAAGTCTTTCTATTTTGCAATCAATTCTGTGTTTTAGTCTTTTCATTTGCGTTCCTCTGTTTTGTAATGCCAAAGACCACATTCCTATGAGAAGCATTTTCTAAGTCTATAATTATAAAATGTTTGCCGCATAGCCACTGGAGTTGCTGCAAAAAAGTGAACAAGCTTTTCAGTTTTCGGTATACTTAAGACACTAAAACAAAAATAAATGTGTTAATTACATATTAATGATATTTAGTTTGCAGTTGGTGCTTCTGTGTGTTATTAATAACTATGCTCTGGTCCCCAAACCTAGTTATAAAAACAGAAATAAAATTCATTGGCTTATACTTTCGATATTCTGGCCTTGCCAGCTGTGTCTTAGAAACACAAGCTGTTCTCCCTTCTGAGACAGTCAGGAAATGCATTGGTTGTATATACATATTCTTCCCGCTGTTAGTAAACTTAGAGCAACACAGAAGATATTTGTAAACTCTGTGATCCTCGAGTTACCAACTAGATGACACTGAATGATCCAGATAAATTCACCTGGTATTTACATCTTAGCGGAGGCCAGATTTTTACCTTGTATGTAATAGAGCTACAAGCAGCTAGATCGAAAATCAGTAAGGAAAACTCAGGAAATATTTTGCAGTTATACTGTGATCATTATGAATAGGAGATTCTTGTCATCGCTACTCTCAATACCCCATAGTCGAAAGGCAAAAACCTTATACTAACGCAAAGTTGACAATTACTTTTCTACTTCTGACAACATAATTTTGGTTTTTTGGGAATATAAATTTATGAAATCGTGGCACTAAATAATTTATTAACTGCGTTTCTTAATGCTTATACACCAACTGCCACATTTCTATGCGACTTGAGTATGGCACAGGATAGCACGTAAACACTGACCGTTTCAGAGTCCAAAATTTTGTAACATATTATTAGTTCACACTGCTCATGTCACAGAGGTTGTTGCTGTCTTCGGTCCGACTCTGATTTGATGCAGCTCTCCGTGCTGGTCCATCTTGTGCAAGCCTCTTCATCTCTGCTCAGCTACCACAACCTACATCCATTTTAACTTGCTTACTGCTATGTTATAAATACTATCTTACAACGAAAGTGTATTTTAATGAAGCGTGAAGTATAAGGTAATCGTGGTAAATTGCAATTCATTTGTATTAGTACAGGGTATATTTTAACAAAGTTTTCCATTGGGTTATTGAATGCAACAATAGAAGTAAGAGATAAACTAATCATCAACAATATAATCTCTCACATTATCCTGACAAAGATTAGATATTTTACCGATTAGCAAACTGCATACTTAATAACGTTTTCCATTCTGTTATTGAGGGCAACAATAGAAATAAGATATAAATTAATCATTAACAATATAAACTCTCACATTATGTAAAATATTTTGACAATGCTTAGGTAGTTTACCGATTTTACATCTGCAGAAACCAATGGTTCGGAGTTAAAGATGACATCATATAGAATTTAAAGTTCATTTTCGTCTGGAAAGGTATTTTATTGACTAATATTCGGTGACGACCGGGGCTGGTAAATATTTGAGAGAGCAACATTAGAAGATATGCAGTAGAATAACTTTAACATTTACCTGTATTCATATTCATAAAAAAAATGTTGAAGGCAATAAGGTAAAAAGGAATGGTGAATTTTTAGAGTACAGTGATGACGGAATGTTTATAAAATTATCGTAAGGATCTTCAGACACTCATTGTATTTATTTTTCACAACAATCGCTATATTGGGAAGTCACTGTAGGACATAAAGTGTGAATTCTGAACATGGTTCAGAGGAAAATACGTGAACATGAGATTAACCTTCGCAATTTTGCACTCTTGTTACTGAATTTATTATGAGAATGATTACTGCATATTGTGTTGAGTCTGCAGTAGATTCTGGTATGATAGCTATGATATATAAAGCGTCAGAAATTATCTGAAAATGTTGTATTTGTGTCCTGTATCGGAAGGACCGCTTCACATGCTGTTAGCGAAGCTGATTTGAAGGAGAGCTTCAGGGACACCGCTGTTCCATCAGACTTGGCTCACTAAGTCGCGCTAGTGGCGGAATGTAATAAGCACCCGACAAACCTGACGCTAGCAATCTTCCGCGAAACTGCGCTGCGCTTGACCAGTATAATCACTTTCCAGGAAGGATTTCGTAACTCCTATGGTTCCGTAAAGGAAATGCCATGTGTCACGTGACACGATTATCGAGCTAAAATCCCTGAAACTACACTGCTGGCCATTGAAATTGCAACGCCATGTGGGCGGCATGCAGCTGACATTTGCCACGAAGTGTACTACATGCTTTGGTATGCAAATGACTAGCAGTTTAGTGGAACCGCAAATAGTAGGAAGAAGTAGTACGAACGCAGCTGAAAGCGAGAAAAATGGATGAAGTGAAAGATCAGACGAGGAAAAAGGAGATATATTTGGTCTATGTGAGACAACATGGGAGGAAATTGGAAATTTCTGCAGTGACGAGTTCAGAGTAACCTATAATAGTGCAGAGAAAAGAAGAAAGAGGGGAGTGGCAGTTGTAATAAGACGAAAATGGTCAAATAATGTTTGCAGCACACAGCATGTCACTCATAGATCAATGATGGTAAAAATAAGTAAGACACCCTTCGACTTGGTAATAATTCTAACATATTTCACCACACCGCCTCATGACTTGGAAAAAGTGGAGAGTATTGTAAAGATATCGAAGCACTATAAAACTGACTGAAGAAAAAGATAATGTGCAACAATGGCTGATTTTAATGCCGTAGTAGGATCTCATGCAGGCAATAAGACGTTAGGATATTTTCACTTGAGGTAAACAAATGAAAGAGGTGAAAATTGGTTTACTTTGAAACTTCTTTTATTTAAATGAGTGTGGCTCTACTTAAATTGCTGAATGACTGAGACCCACAATATCCTAGCGCAATGGTATCTGACTGCTCAAAAAAAAAAAAAAAAAGTAAAATAAAATAAAAAAAACTGACTTCAAATAATTAATTCAAAAGAATGGCTAAAAAGAAATCCTAGCAATAACCTATACATTCCATTAAGCACTTACCTCACAAAAGTCTTCATTACGTGAACTACTACAATTCAGCGAGCGTCAATACTGCCGGCTAAGTAAAAGATTCTAACTACTAAAGCCACTAACTACTAATAGGCATGTGGTTAGCAAAGGAAAGATTTTGTTGCAAACCAAATGAAGTATTTTTTTACCTTAATAATGTGACGTCCAGTTCAGACACGAATATAAATCGTCATTGACATCTAGTACAAAGGTATATAAACATGAATAATATTCAATCTCCAGGTCGAACATGTACAGATCGTTAGTCTACGCTAACACTTCAGACCTCTACCCTCCATCAATTCTAACTTCTCACATCTAACATCCATCACTGCTGGCTGTTCACCTCCAACTACCCAACAGTACTTGAATCACTGCTGGCGGCTACCTTCCAACTGCCCATCAGTACTGGCGATTAACTTGCAACAACGAGTCCGACCAGCCACATAATCTCTTACAAAGAAAGCGCAGTCAGAGCTCCAATGCAAATCGCTACACAGCGCTGCCAACATAGAAGCAGCCCACTTACAATTTCTACAGTCAGAATGATATGGGTATTACAACCATTGCTCTTAGAAGAAGACACACGTGGGAGGCTCTGGACAAAAGACGATTGCAATTGGATTACATACTAGTGACGCAAAGGTAGATGGGTCAGATAAAATCATGCCTCAGCTACCCAGGTTCAGACAAGAATAGTAACTATACACTTGTGTTAGTCAGCTGCAGAGTTAGAGTTAATAGAACCAAAAGATGTATCAGAAAGAAATGGAGAGTAGAAGGATTTAAAGAAGAAGCAATAGTTACGACTTTTGAAGAAATAACCAATAAAAACAGATAATGGAAGTAGTGGCATAATATCAAGATGGGGATAACTGTAGCAACAAATGAGGTTTTAGGAAAAAGGAAACTGGGACCTAAAAACATTGGACAACAGAAGAAATACGAAGCCTAATTCAGGAAAAGAATAAGCTCAGGAAGGGAAACAACATAGATGATTAAAAAATAAAGAAATGAAAAAATAAAAATTAAAGAAAATAAAAATCACATCGCAACGAAATTCAAAGAAGATAAAGAGAAATGGACAAAAAACATTGCCGAGGAGATACAGAGTGGCGCAGATGATGATAGTAGCCCGTGTAAGTATAAAGGAAATACAGTGAAATTACAGAAACGAAGAGCTGAAATGGACTTACCATTTATTTACGTTGAGAAATATAACGAAAAATACATTTATAGAAGATGATAAAAGTGATCCCATGCAGCAGCAATACATAGCTGTGCACGCCTAAGCTTATTCAGATACACCGGGCGTAAAGTTCGGACATCGATGGTGGCATCTTCACGGCTGATGCTGTCTTTCAGTTCGTATATTGCCTGTGGATTTGTTTCATAGACCTTTCTCTTCAAGTGTTCGACAGGAAAAAAATCACGTGTTGTTAGATCCGAGGAACTTGGTGACCATAAATATCTGTTGACAGTTCTTTCCTCAGTGAAGACATCATGAACTCGTTCCGAGGATATCTTTGCCGTGGGTCAGTTGCCCCATCTTGCTGGAAGAAGCAATAATGTCTATCATATTCAGTGAGTTGAGAGCAAAATGTATCAAAATTTTGTAAATGCAACGATGTTGAAGTTAGTGTCCAATGATGAGCGTTCCTGTTACTCTGCACCAAACGCAAATTTTTTCATCTTGGAGGTTGCTGACACACAATGTCAGGGTTCTCCGTTGCCCAGTGCGTCGAGTTCTTTGAATTCAGTGCCGGAAAGATGAAACCATGCTTTATCATCTTTGATGTAATGGAAACAGTATAAAAAACAATCGTTGATATCATTCAAAAGCCACGTGCAGTATTCTACATGTTTCTGACTGTCATCCTCCCGTGATTGCTGCACAACCGTCACACGATATGACTTCAAATCAACCGCTGGCAACTCCTCCTATCTGCACGCACCTGTTGCGCCAATTTACGTGAGGACTTCTTTGAGTTTTGAACAATTCTTCGGCGAATGTCTGCAATAACTTCTGGTGTGCGAACTGGAGAAATTCTTTGTTGTTTTACATTTTGCACAGATCCGCAGGTGCACCAATTTTTGTAAAGACTCTGTAGTCCTCTGTCGGAATACTTGACCCCGAAAATTTCGCAGCTTCCTTAATCGAACCAATTTTTACATATGTTTCCACAGTTTCAATTCTTTCTTCTATCGAGGAACTCGTTTTGCAGACCTCAGAGAGAAACGTCTAACTTCATTGATAAAATAAACTTAAATGCTGACAGAAGAATGCTAACAATCAATTCCTGCATAAACTGTTCATTATTTAATCTATTTCTGAAGACGAAACATTGCATTCGCATTCAAAGGAGAGGGGAGCTACTGTTAACTGCGTCACCCTAGAAGTAGATCAGAAAAAGGGAAAATAAGACCAAGTTTATAACAAAATCGGAGCGCTTCAGTACAAATGTAGAACGAAATCAGTAGTAGTTAAAGAGGGAATATTACTGATAGACACTGATGAGATATGTGCCCGTTGAAGACTACGTAGAAGAACTACACGCTGATACAGATTTCAAGAATGAAAGCAATTCAACTGAAGACATCAATGAGTGTGAAAGAGAAGTGCAAAGCCCTATAATCATGAGTCATGGATCTGAATATGGAGTCTTAAAGAAGGAAAAACAACTCGTGTTGATGACATTCATGCAGAAGTGCTGAAAAATTTAGGTAACAATATGAAAGACCAATTACTCAGAATAATAAACGAACAACTACGAAAGAGGAATCGTGCCAGAAGACTTCACACAACGCAGAGCCGTTACCATACTTAAAACAGGAAGGGTAGTTGACTGCACCAATTATTATAAAACACAGTCAGTGTTATCACACGCCAGAAAATACTCAGTAATGTGGTTAAAAGCAGGATTAAAGGAAAATGGATAAGTAAACTGCAGAAAACCAGTTTGGTTGTAGAGAATGCAGAGGAAAAAGGGAAGCAATTTTGGTCTTGTTTGTGCTACTGGAGATAAGGATAGATATGAACATAAGAACTTATCTTACCTTTAACGACTTAGAAATTTTTTTTGACATTATGAACTGGGAAATACTCTTTAGAACTATGGAAACATAGAACATAACTGAAAGTACAGAAGAGTGACTAATGAACCGTATCAGAATTAAATCACAGAATAAACATCAATAACAGAGAGGAAGAGGCCAAGATTAGTAAAGGAGATACGTATGTCCCTTACACCCTAATTTATTTATTGTGTTTACTGAAGAAGCTATTCAGATTATGAAGGGGAAGACAAAGGAAATAAAAGCCAATGGTGAAAGGATACATCGTTTTAGATTTGCTGATGAAATTGTGATAACTTCAGGCTCCGAAAAAGAAATGAGTAGAATGTTGCAAGTGCTATCAGAAACTCTTAAGTATGGAAATTAAAAGTGAACAAGCGGAAAACAAAAGTAGTGCTAGAACGGAAAAATATGAGTTAAACTGAAACTAATAAAAAAACAGATGAAGTTAGAACCTAGTAGGTGAAACAATTTTGTTATCTCCCCGTGGGGTAATCACAGAGGACAATAGATGATTAGTGAAAGTGAAGAGAGGATATAATTGGCAAAGCAGGCGTTTATGACTAAGAAAAACATTTTAACCAGCAAACATATGAATACAGATATCAGAAAATCCTTGCAAAATCATTTGTATGGAATACACTACACTATGGGACTGAAAGTGGGACTCTGCGTAAATTGGAAAGGATTTGAAGCTGCTGAATTTTGGATATCGCGGAAAATTATAAGAACCAACTGGAAGGAAAGATGAACCAAGTCTTAAGGGAAGTTAACGAAGAGAGAAGATTACTGAAGGAAATAGAAAAGAGAAAAATAAAATTTGCATAAAATCTTCTCCGTTTTTAAGCCGCGTCAATCCCAAGAAAATTCCCGAGCTGTCGATAGCTACCTCCGCCATCGTCCTCAGGAGTAAGACCGAGAAGATTTTATCTAGTCATACCGCCGCGAAAGACTCAGAAGACAAAAATAATATTTATTGGACATGAAGTCGGACACAACACGTCCTTCATTAATATTCTTGAAGGAAAAGAAGGAAAAGGACTGCCTCGGATGAAGTATTTGGGTGACATCGAAAAGAGGATAGGGTGTGGTCAGGACATCGCTATCCCCGACCGTTCTGCAGACATTCCACGCCGTAGAGGCGCTACGTCTCATTCACGTAGCTCCAAGCACAGAGCTGAAACGAACAACCAATGACAGAAGAGAGTGTCTGCATCGGCAAGGCACTAGGCTTTGGAATATGTATGCATGTTAGTTCAATGTTTTCTGTGTTTGCAACAGCAGTTGCATTCCACTTTTTTAATATCTGTAAAAAATTATGAGGTATTAATTACTATTTTCTGTTACCCGCCCGGACAGTCGAGGGTATAACGCGTTACTTGCGGGATACGGGGAGGCTGCCCCAGAACGAATCCACCCCGCAGATCAACAAGGAGGCCTAGTGAGCCGACGAGCATGGATGTGGTTTTTAGGCGATTTCCCACAACCAACTAGTTAATTACCGGGCTTGTACCAACGTTCCAAATCAGCTACACGATACGCAAACTTTAACAAAGCCTTCTCACCGCTGAACACGAGATTTACGCAAGACACAGACGGACGTGATACACAGATTCCGTACCAGGGGGATTCAAATGGTTCAAATGGCTCTGAGCACTATGGGACTTAACATCTGAGGTCATCAATCCGCTAGACCTTTGAACTACACTACTGGCCATTAAAAATGCTACACCAAGATACAGATAATAAATGGGTATTCATTGGACAAATATATTATACTGGAACTGACATGTGATTACATTTTCACGCAATTTGGGTGCATAGATCCTGAGAAATCAGTACCCAGAACAACCACATCTGGCCGTAATAACGACCTTGATACGCCTGGGCACTGAATCAAACAGAGCTTGGATGACGTGTACAGGTACAGCTGCCCGTGCAGCTTCAACACGATACCACAATTCATCAAGAGTAGTGACTGGCGTATTGTGACGAGCCAGTTGCTCGGCCACCATTGACCAGGCGTTTTCAATTGGTGAGAGATCTGGAGAACGTGCTGGTCAGGGCAGCAGACGAACATTTTCTGTATCCAGAAAGGCCCGTACAGGACCTGCAACATGCGGTCGTGCATTATCCTGCTGAAATGTAGGGTTTCGCAGGGATCGAATGAAGGGTAGAGCCACGGGTCGTAACACATCTGAAGTGTAACGTCCACTGTTCAAAGTGCCGTCAATGCGAACAAGAGGTGACCGAGACGTGTAACCACTGGCACCCCATACCATCACGCCGGGTGATACGCCAGTATGGCGATGACGAATGCACGCTTCCAATGTGCGTTCACCGCGATGTCGCCAAACACGGATGCGACCATCATGATTCTGTAAACAGAACCTGGATTCATCCGAAAAAATGACGTTTTACCATTCGTGTACTCAGGTTCGTCGTTGAGCACACCATCGCAGGCGCTCCTGTCTGTGATGCAGCGTCAATGGTAACCGCAGCCATGGTCTCCGAGCTGATAGCCCATGCTGCTGCAAACGTCGTCGAACTGTTCGTGCAGATGGTTGTTGTCTTGCAAACGTCCCCATCTGTTGACTCAGGGATCGAGACGTGGCTATACGATCCGTTACAGCCATGCGAATAAGATGCCTGTTATCTCTACTGCTAGTGAAACGAGGCCGTTGGGATCCAGCACGGCGTTCTGTATTACCCTCCTGAATCCATCGATTCCATATTCTGCTAATAGTCATTGAAAATCGACCAACGCGAGCAGCAGTGTCGCGATACAATAAACCGCAATTGCGATAGGCTACAATTCGACTTTTATCAAAGTCGGAAACGTGATGGTACGTTGTTGTTGTTGTTTTTGGGGAAGGAGACCAGACAGCGAGGTCATCGGTCTCATTGGATTAGGGAAGGACGGGGAAGGAAGTCGGCCGTGCCCTTTGAAAGGAACCATCCCGGCATTTACCTGGAGCGATTTAGGGAAATCACGGAAAACCTAAAGCAGGATGGCCGGACGCGGGATTGAACCGTCTTCCTCCCGAATGCGAGTCCATTGGTGATGGTACGCATTTCTCCTCCTTACACGAGGCATCACAACAACGTTTCACCAGGCAACGGCTGTCAACTGCTGTTTGTGTATGAGAAATCGGTTGGAAACTTTCCTCATGTCAGCACGTTGTTGGTGTCACCACCGGCGCCAATCTTGTGTGAATGCTCTGAAAAGCTAATCATTTGCATATCATAGCATCTTCTTCCTGTCGGTTAAATTTCGCGTCTGTAGCAAGTCATCTTCGTGGTATAGCAGTTTTAATGGTCAATAGCGTACATAAACCTAACTGACCTAAGGACAACACGCACATCCATGTCCGAGGAAGGATTCGAACCTGCGACCGCAACAGTCGCGCTGTTCCGGACTGAAGCGCTTAGAACCGTTCGGCCACAGCGGCGGGCTAGGTAACATATTTAAGTCATTAACATTGCAAGATCACAGGTTAACGTAAGCCTGAGATAAGCCAATGCAAGTGTGAAATGCTGGTAAGCTAATAACCGGTGTAACCTTCAGAAAACTGAATGCATCGATTCAAATGTGCATGCATTGTGTTTCACAGGTGCCGGATGTCACTTCTTTGGGTTGGAGTTCCATTGTAAGTAGGCTGTTTAGGTTTTTATGTTGATGACGCTACGTAGCGCTCTGTATTTAAATCGCTGACTGCGCTGTGTGCAGTCTGTGGCTGGTTGGACTCATGTTGCATTATTCACTAGTGTAGTGTTGGGCAGTTGGATGTGAACAGCCCATAGCGGTGGGCAGTTGGAGGTCAGCCGCCAGCAGTGGTGGATGTGGGGAGAGAGATGCCAGAGTTCTGAGACGTTAATATGAGCCGACGATCTGGACGTGTGTCCGTCAGAAAAAGGAAGAAAAGGGACTGATGACCTCAGATGTTAAGTCCCATACTGCTCAGAGCCAGTTGAACCTTTTTTTTGTTACCTAGATAAATGTATTCCTGGAATTTTATTGCTCTACATTAATTATCGTATGGTGTTGTGATTTTCTTTCTGTCAGTTTATATGTCTACAGATTCAGCTATTGAAAATAATTTTGCCGGTAGTGATGTGTAACATGCAGTATACCAATTTTTCATTCCAGAGTGGTATTATCTTTTACAGTACTGACATCACGGGCGAACGGAGAGTAGTCCTCGTCATGAGCCCTCGTGACCTTATTCATAATTCCAATTGCTGGACAATGCCGGATCGAGAAATTATGAATTTCGAACTGAAGTGAGTCTGACATCACTTGGTGTGACGTGGAATTATATCCTGTGCATTGACAGCAAAGTCACTGACAGTTCTACTCATTTACAGTAAAAGGTTACAACTCCGTCTGCTGGCCCTGTAGGGCTATTCAGTACCTACTGGCCGCCGTGTCATCCTCTGCCAACGGTGTTCATATGGGGCAAACGGCTCGAAACACTATGGGACTTAACATCTGAGGTCATCAATATCTCCTAGACTTAGAACTACTTAAACTAAACTGACCTATGACATCACACACATCTATGCCCGAGGGAGGATTCGAACCTGCGACCGTAGCAGCCGCGCGGTTCCGGACTGAAGTGTCTAGAACCGCTCGGCCATAGCGGCCGGCGCTAACGGTGTGATTCGGATGCAGTATGGAGGGCATGGGGACAGCATATCGCTCTCCCGACAGCTGCTTCTCAGGTAACTTCTCAGCTGTGTGAAGAGACCGAGTAAATCTCTTCCCAGTCCTTTCACAAAGAAAAAGTCTCTAGCAGTACCAGTAATCGAAGCTGGCTCCTCCGCATCTCATTTACGGTAAAAAAATTATAGTTTCCGATTTTCTGCTTAGTACCGCGACACACATTAAGTGGGAAGCTTCTACTGCTGACTGCGCTTCCATTTGCAGTGACTCATTGAGAGGTCTCTGGACGTGAAAAGTTGCTATTACTACACTCACTATCATCTGTGCTCCAGTAACAACTACCATGAGTCAATTATATGCCATCATGGGTGAAATAATGGAAGAGGGGGCATTTAATTTTGCGTGGAAAGTCAATTTCAGGCCTCTGCAAAAGTGTGACCATTATTTGCCGGATGTTGTTCCTCTCACTAGCGAATTATCCTCAGGAGAGATTCGACGCGGCGTATAATTTTGCAGCCACGTATGGGGCTCGTGTGTAGCCGTCAGTGTCGCTGAGTGTGTAAAGGTACGGAGAGAGGACAGAAGAGTGTGGGCTGTAGCCGGCCGCGGAGCCGTCACATGGCTGTGGGCTGCGGGGAAAGGCAGGACAAGGCAGACAGAGCGCAGGTCCGTTTGGCAGCCGCATTAATCTGCCGCCAACTGTGTGTGTGTGTGTGTGCGCATGTGCGTGTGTGTGTGTGCGTGTGCGTGTCAGGGGAGCCCGCGACGTGCCCGGGCATCACGAGGGCGGCCACGTGCCGTGGTGGCCAGAGTATGGGGAACTTCGCTCACGACACAGGAGCCACTGGCCACCAACTTTCGGTGCTTTCTTGCTGTCTCCTAAAGTGGACGTCCGAGTTTCGAGCACCTCTTCGTGCACGATTGAGGACCTAGTCATAAGTGTATCATCTAAATCTTTCGTAACTGTATGAGTCTCCTTCGCAGGATGCCCTAGAGTGAAAGATAGGAACCCGGTGGATAATATACACTCATGCTCGTAAAGTAAGGGTAATTTGCAGAATGTGGTGCTACACAACGTGGCACTACACAAAACTGCCGCTAATAGCATAGGCACATAGGGAACACACACGACACAAATCTGTAAGTCCACGGTATTGCTGACGAGTTGAGAAAACCGTCCCGAAACACACGTGTTACAACACGCCACTGTTTCCTGCGCATGTACCCTGGTATCAGTATGGGATATGATCACCATTCACACGTACACAGGCCGCACAACGGGTTGGCATACTCTGGATCAGGTGGTCGAGCAGCTACTGGGGAATAGTCTCCCATTCTGGAACCAGTGCCTATCGGAGCTCCTGAAGTGTCGTAGGGGTTTGAAGACATTCAGCGATACGTCGACGGAGGGCACCCCAGACGTGCTCGATGGTGTTTAGATCTCGAGAACAGGCAAGCCACTCCATTCGGCTGATATCTTCTGTTTCAAGGTACTCCTCCACGATGGCAGCTCGGTGGGGCCGTGCGTTATCATCCATGAGGAGGAAGGTGGGACCCACTGCACCCCTGAAAAGGCGGACATACTGGTGCAAAATGACGTCCCGATAAACCTGACCTGTTACAGTTCCTCTGTCAAAGACATGCAGGGGTGCACATGCACCAATCATAATCCCACCCCACACCATCAAACCACGACCTTCGTACAGGTCCCTTTCAAGGGGTTGGTATCTGGTTTCTTGTTCACGAATGAAAACCCGGCGAGAATCACTGTTCAGACTATACCTGGACTCGTCCGTGAACATAACCTGGGACCACTGTTCCAACGACCGTGTACTGCGTTCTTGACACCGGCTTTACGGGCTCTCCTGTGACCAGGGGTCAGTGGAATGCACCTTGCAGGTCTCCGGACGAATAAACCATGTCTGTTCAGTCGTCTGTAGACTGTGTGTCTGGAGACAACTGTTCCAGTGGCTGCGGTAAGGTTCCGAGCAAGGCTATCTGTAATTCTCTGTTGCCGTCTGCGGGCACTGATGGTGAGATATCGGTCTTCCTGTGGTGTTGTACACTGTGGACGTCCCGTACTGTAGCGCCTGGACACGTTTCCTGTCTGCTGGAATCGTTGCCGTAATCGTGAGATCACATTTTGTGTCACACGGAGGACACGAGCTGTGTTTGACCAGCCTCCAGTCGCCCTAGTATTCTGCCCCTCACAACGTCATCAATATGTGTTCTTTGAGCCATTTTCAACACACAGTCACCATTATCACGTCTGAAAACGTCTGCACACTTACTCGCTGCACTGTACTCTGACATCCACCAACACACCTCTGCGTATGTGGAATGCTGTCAGCGCCATCGTGCGACGACTGCAGGTCAAATGCACCGCATGGTCATACCCCGAGGTGATATAAACCCTCCAACCGCCCACCAGAGCGTTGTTTCACCATGTATCAGCATTATCCTTAATTTATGAGGATGAGTGTAAATTGTATCTCTAAGACGTTGCAGTGATAATGTACGATCAGTGACCACGCTTGTTACCGAAGTTCCTGTTTCCGTTAGTAATTAAGTAAGAGGAGAAATAGGTTGGAAGAGGGGATTTGTGGGTGGAGTCGGTTATTTAGGAGCGTCTGATCAAAACCTCACGGTGATCGGAGCTGTAGATTACGAGATATTCCATTTTCAACTAAGCACAGCAATCAGATGGGCTCTGAGCATTATGGGATTTAACAGCTGTGGTCATCAGTCCCCTAGAACTTAGAACTACTTAAACCTAACTAACCTAAGGACATCACACACATCCATGCCAGAGGCAATATTCGAACCTGCGACCGTAGCAGTCGCGCGGTTCCGGACTGAGCGCCTTAACCGCGAGACCACCGCGGCCGGCTCAGCAATCCGAATTCTTGGTATTGTGCGAAGGCGAGAGGCGACCACAGCCGCACTGGTGGGCAGCAGCGCGCCCAAAGACGCCACTTACCGCGGCCGGCTTCAGAGTATGTTTGCGTAAATGTGTCAAAGGGCCGGTGTAAGGACGTGAAAAGCACAAAGTAAAAGTCAGACGCAATTCCCGAGGGCAGACACCCCTTGGCAACAAGCAGATGGACGACTCAAAGAATGTACTGAGGAAAGAAAAACAGTCCATCATACAAACACATATTATAAGACTATTTTGTTGTTAGGGCAAACACAGCTTAGCTTACATTGTAACTATAAAGAAATTTCGAAAAATTCTGCAGAACAATTTCAAAATATCCTTAAAGAATTCCTGAAAATGAATGAAAATTATTCAAGGCTGCATAAGCAATATATAGGTTCCTTTATTTGGCAACGCAACAGCTTTTACACTACTATAGGAGCACCTCCAGGTGATAACTTTTCACTTTGTAAGGCTAGAGAGAATGTACGATGTCATAACGTTCAAGTTGCAAACCAATTAATTGCGTAAACTCTCAGAAGGTTGAGCATCGAGCAGTTACACTCGAAATATATGGACTGTAAAGAGACGTCGAAAGGGTCAAGCCTCGTTCTCAACTACAGTAGGGCAACCACGAGCACGCAGAAGTGCGGCAGCACGACGTGGCATGGACTCAACTAATGTCTGAAAGAGCGTTGGAGAGAACTGACATCATGACTGTTGCAGGGCTGTCCCTAAATCCGTAAGAGTACGTGGGGGTACAAGTATTTTCTGAACAGTACGTTGCAAGCCATCCCAGATTTGCTCGATAGTGTTCATGTCTGGGGAGTGTGGTGGCCAGCGCAAGTGTTTTAACTCAGAAGAGTGTACCTGGAGCCACTCTGTAGCAATTCTGGACGTGTGTTGTGTCGCATTGTCCTGCTGGAATTGCCAAGTCCGTCGGAATGCACAATGGACATGAATGGATGCAGGTGATCAGACAAGGTGCTTACGTACGTGTCACCTGTCCGAGTCGTATCTACACATTTCAGGAGTCCCATATCACTTCAACTGCACGTGCCCCACACCATTACATAGCCTCAAAATGGCTCTGAGCACTATGGGACTCAACATCTTAGGTCATAAGTCCCCTAGAACTTAGAACTACTTAAACCTAACTAACCTAAGGACATCACACACACCCATGCCCGAGGCAGGATTCGAACCTGCGACCGTAGCAATCTCGTGGTTCCGGACTGCAGCGCCAGAACCGCTAGACCACCGCGGCCGGCTTACATAGCCTCAGCAGCTGGAATAGTCCCCTGCTGACATGCAGGGTCCATGGATTCATGAGGTTGTCTACATACCCGTACACGACCATCCGCTTGATACAATATGAAACGACACTTATCCGACCAGGCAATATGTTTCCAGTCATCAACAGTCCAATGTTGGTGTTGACGGCCCAGGCGAGGCGTTAAGCTTTGTGGCATGCAGTCAACAAGGGTACACGAGTGGGCCTTCGGCTCCGAAAGCCCACATCGATGACGTTTCGTTGAATGGTTCGCACGCTGACACTTCTTGCTGGCCCAGTATTTAAATTTGCAGCAATTTGCGGATTGGTTGCACTTCTGTCACGTTGAACGATTCTCTTTAGTCGTCGTTGGTCCCGTTCTTGCATGATCTTTTGCTGGCAGCAGCGATGTCGGAGGTTTGATGTTTTACCAGATACCTAATATTCTCGGTACACTCGTGAAATGGTCGTACGGGAAAATCCCCGCTTCATCGCTACCTCGGAGATGCTGTGTCCCATCGCTCTTATGCCGACTATAACACCACGTTCAAATTAACTTAAATCTTGATACCCTGCCATTGTAGCAGCAGTGTCCGATCTAACTACTGTGCCAGTTCTTGTCTTAGACAGGCGCTGCCGACTGCAGCGCCGTGTTCTGCTTGTTTACATATCTCTGTATTTGAGTGCGCACGCCTGTAACAATTTCTCTGGCGCTTCAATGTACAATGGAGGAAGCGGTTGTGATGCCTGATAAAGGGACCGGCATATAGCTAATACGGCGTTGAAGAACTTTTTTAAATGATTTTTTTAAAATTATTTTGGAGGAGTTTTGGAAATTTCTTTATGGTAATAACACTGTGTAAGAATAAGAATGAAGTCAGAATTATCTCAGTAAGTGTCCCGAAAGGATTTCCACTGGAAAAGTCCACACTACAATTTTGATTGCTCAGAAGTTATAAGTAGGAGTGACAGACCTTCGTGTGGAGGAGGAAGCAATGGAGCTTGACTGAGGTCAGACCTACACCAGATGGCAGACCACCTCAGTTTTTATATCTGTTGATCTCATATTAAGTAAATTGGAATATATACAGTCGGGTAGGCAGTGATTTCAACTGAAGTTTCAAAGTGAGCGGTGCCAGGACTGTCTCTGGCAATCGGTAGCAGAGTCGCCTGCTGCGAATGCAGTGTGGTTCATGTAATCTCTGGTGAAGGAGAAAATTGAGCAATGTCTGCTAGTGCAGAGGCTGAGTCACCAGTCTGCCTAAGAACAAGGAAGTGGACACAGCCAGCCGGAGTGCATTGGGCAGCAGCTGGCCTGTGTACGTGAGTCACGTAGCTGTGACCGCTGAGCTGGACAAGGGCAGGGCATCGAGTGCAGGCTGTTTGTATTTCACTTCTTGCTGCCTTGTGTGGAGTACAACGCCCGCCTGGATGTTGTACCATTACGGAGGACGAGAGCAGGCTGTCTGCCTGTCATTTCCTTGGTGTCATGTATGGAATACGATGCTCAGATGGAAGCTACAGAGCTACAAACAACAAGTGCAGGCTGTCTGCCTGCCATCTTCCCGCTGCCGTGTGTGAAGTACGGCGCCCGCTTGTGTGCTACGCCTATTACTTTAAAGCACGGTGCTAATCTGTGACTGCAAAAGGACAGATAGCTGCCGCTTTAGTAATTGCAGAGTGAAGTCGTTGTCTACCTGTTTGAAGTGCTTTACTGTGTGTTCTGTTATAATAAGGCTATTTAGTACTTTTCCTCCTTACTGTTGACCGAGCGAGGTGGCGCAGTGCTTAGACACTGGACTCGCATTCGGGAGGACGACGGTTCAATCCCGCGTCCGGCCATCCTGATTTAGGTTTTCCGTGATTTCCCTAAATCGCTACAGGCAAATGCCGGGATGGTTCCTTTCAAAGGGCACGGCCGACTTCCTTCCCTAATCCGATGAGACCGATGACCTCGCTGTCTGGTCTCTTTCCCCGAAACAACCAACCAACTAACCTTACTGTTGCGGAATGGTGTGGAAGTGTGATGAGTACGTAAAGCATTGTACCTCAGTATTTCAGCGACATTGTTTAGCAGACATTATCATCGATGAGTAATAGGATGGCGTCAATGGGAAGACATTGTGGTAGATCATTTTTGTGACCGATATTGTTTTGCCTGTATTGTGATTCGTCGCGGTATTGTCTTTTTAGTTGTCTCTCTTACATGACGTCAGTGTCATTTGTTGGGTTGTGCTAATGTTGCCTCCTTGGGGGAAATGGTGTCCTTGTTAAACTGATTAGGTGAGCGCTTTGGTCTCCATTATAAGTGAGGGGCCTGTTTTGGAATGGCAGACTTGCTTTTCGTTGGTCCCCTGATTTAAAATTAGTCTTAAGTTTGGCTTGTCTTCTCCTTGCATATGCTTGCAACTCTGAATTTTAAGTGATGTGTTACTGACAAGTTAAATCTTGAACCTTGCCGCCATTCCATTACTTTTAAATATTCACTAAGAGCACCAAGACTGTCTAACAGATGGTGCGAAATAAGTGAAGCTATTGATCTAAGGTTGCCACTGTTCAATTGTTTTAGGTCGCCATTTGCGCCAAGGTTATGAGAAGATTTCATTGTGTGCCAAGCTAGTTCTTTTGTATTTTTAGCTATGATATAAGAGACTCTTGTGCCGAAGCTATATTTTTCAGAAATTGCTAACTATTTGTAAATGTCTTTCGTGATTCTTAAGGAGAAAGTACCAACGATTGCGAAGCTGCTGTGACTGTCACTTTAAATGTTTGTCGTAACATTTTTTGTTTCGAAATTGGTCAACAGCATTCTGTTTTATTATCGCTTTTGGTGAAGGACTGTGTCTTAATAGTATATATATGGCTAAGTGCTATTTTTTATAATGTGCCTGAAAGATTACAGCAAAATCTTCCTTTTTTTACTACCAGTTATAAGATTCGTTTTCTTATTGCCAAATGTGATGAAATATATCTGGAGATTAAACAATGTAATGATGTGCTATAGAGAAAACCGCTCATACAATAAAGTGTGATGTTCAAATTCTGTATTTATTAATAAATGATGAATTAAAATTATGTCCAGTGAAGCCACTATCATGCTTCACTCCCTCCACGCGCACTACTACTGTATCAGAAAGTATATTTTTGATGCTGACAATATTGGCAGACTTAGACGAAAATAGATTAATTGACGAAAGCTTAAGCCGCATTACGCGTTGTCTCTCAACTAAATATCGGTAATTTGGACGAGGTTAGCAATTCAGTTCTGTACTGGCTCAGTGTTGCTGAAGATTATTGATTATGGCCATACGGCATGTGGTCGCAGCTGCGGTGTTAGCGCAGATTGTGTCTGGTAGAAATCGTATATATTACTATAGGCAGATACCAAAACTGTCCTTGCTGTTCGTGTTTAAGTGCCGCATAGCAGAGCAGTAAAGTGATTAGCGAGTAGCTAATTCGGAATGGCGGAAATGTCTCGCTAATTGGAATCAGTTTGTCTCGAAAATTCCCTGAATTCAGATGATTGCTATTGTCAACTATGCATTAATTCTCTCATGTATGTACACCAACTTAACTGGAAGACAAAGGGCCTGTTTAATATACAGGGTGTTACAAAAAGGTACGGCCAAACTTTCAGGAAACATTCCTCAAACACAAATAAAGAAAATATGTTATGTGGACATGTGTCCGGAAACGCTTAATTTCCATGTTAGAGCTCATTTTAGTTTCGTCAGTATGTACTGTACTTCCTCGATTCACCGCCAGTTGGCCCAATTGAAGAAAGGTAATGTTGACTTCGGTGCTTGTGTTGACATGCGACTCATTGCTCTACGGTACTAGCATCAAGCACATCAGTACGTATCATCAACAGGTTGGTGTTCATCACGAACGTGGTTTTGCAGTCAGTGCAATGTTCACAAATGCGGAGTTGGCAGATGCCCATTTGATGTACGGATTAGCACGTGGCAATAGCCGTGGTGCGGTACGTTTGTATCGAGACAGATTTCCAGAACGAAGGTGTCCCGACAGGAAGACGTTCGAAGCAATTGATCGGCGTCTTAGGGAGCACGGAACATTCCAGCCTATGACTCGCGACTGGGGAAGACCTAGAATGACGAGGACACCTGCAATGGACGAGGCAATTCTTCGTGCAGTTGACGATAACCCTATTGTCAGCGTCAGAGAAGTTGCTGCTGTACAAGGTAACGTTGACCACGTCACTGTATGGAGAGTGATACGGGAGAACCAGTTGTTTCCGTACCATGTACAGCGTGTGCAGGCACTATCAGCAGCTGATTGGCCTACACGGGTACACTTCTGCGAATGGTTCATCCAACAATGTGTCAATCCTCATTTCAGAGCAAATGTTCTCTTTACGGATGGGGCTTCATTCCAATGTGATCAAATTGTAAATTTTCACAATCAACATGTGTGGGCTGACGAGAATCCGCACGCAATTGTGCAGTCACGTCATCAACACAGATTTTCTGTGAACGTTTGGGCAGGCATTGCTGGTGATGTCTTGATTGGGCCCCATGTTCTTCCACCTACGCTCAATGGAGCACGTTATCATGATTTCATACGGGATACTCTACCTGTGCTGCTAGAACATGTGCCTTTACAAGTACGACACAACATGTGGTTCATGCACGATGGAGCTCCTGCACATTTCAGTCGAAGTGTTCGTACGCTTCTCAACAACAGATTCGGTGACCGATGGATTGATAGAGGCGAACCAATTCCATGGCCTCCACGCTCTCCTGACCTCAACCCTCTTGACTTTCGTTTATGGGGGCATTTGAAAGCTCTTGTCTACGCAACCCCGGTACCAAACGTAGAGACTCTTCGTGCTCGTATTGTGGACGGCTGTGATACAATACGCCATTCTCCAGGGCTGCATCAGCGCATCAGGGATTCCATGCGACGGAGGGTGGATGCATGTATCCTCGCTAACGGAGGACATGTTGAACATTTCCTGTAACAAAGTGTTTGAAGTCACGCTGGTACGTTCTGTTGCTGTGTGTTTCCATTCCAAGGTAACTTTAATCTGTTTGTAAACCACCTTGAAACTGTACTGGCCCATTTAACAACCAAAAACAAAGAAATAGTGATTGCTGGTGATTTCAATGTAGATTTCCTTAAAGACTCTCCCAATAAGAACTTATTTGAGTTAGTAACACTATCATTCAACTTAATTCCAACAGTAAAGTTCCCCACTAGGATAGCCACTTGCTCACAAACAGCCATTGATAATATCTTTATAGAAAAGTCCAATGAACAAAATTATATTACAAAACCAATAGTCAATGGCCTCTCAGACCATGACACGCAGTTCCTTCTGTTAAAAGTTAATACTGAACAGGATATAAAATCTGTTAAATCTGAGCTCAAGAGGGTAATCAGTAAGCCAAAAATTGATTATTTTAGGACACTCCTCAGAGACATTCATTGGACTGATGTTTACAGTGCTCATGGCATGAATGAAAAATATAACATTTTTGCTAATAAAGCGCTTACCTTATTTGAACACTGCTTTCCCCCAAAACTTACCAAGGTTAGAGAAAAATGTCTACAAAGAAGCCATGGATTACTCGAGGAATAGGGGTATCTTGTAAAACAAAAAGAAAACTGTATCTGTCAATCCGAAACATTTCCAATGTTGATGCTATAGCACATTATAAGAAATACTGCAAAATATTAAAGACTGTAATACGGATGTCAAAGCAAATATATTACAAGGAAAAGATAGTCATATCAGATAACAAAATAAAGACAATATGGGATATAGTGAAGGAGGAGACCGGTAGAACCAGACATGAAGAGGAACAAATAGCATTAAGAGTAAATGATACAGTGGTGACAGATGTGTATAGTGTTGCAGAACTTTTTAACAAACATTTTATAACTGTTACTGAAAAGATGGGGTTGTCAGGTTCGGTAGATGCTGCTATGGATTACCTTAGACCAGACATTTCAAGTAACTTCCATAATATGAATCTGACCCTCACTACCCCAACAGAAATAATGTCCATCATAAAATCTTTAAAATCAAAAACATCTAGTGAGTATGATGAAATATCAACAAAGTTAATTAAAGAATGTGATTCTGAGCTAAGTAACATATTAAGCTATCTGTGTAACCAGTCGTTTATCAGTGGAATATTTCCTGAATGGCTGAAATATGCTGAAGTTAAGCCACTGTTTAAGAAGGGAGATAAAGAAATAGCATCAAATTTTCGTCCAATTTCACTGTTGCCAGTATTCTCAAAAATTTTCGAAAAAGTAATGTACAGTCGTCTTTATAACCATCTTATCTCAAATAACATACTGTCAAAGTCACAGTTTGGATTTCTAAAAGGTTCTGATATTGAGAAGGCTATCTTCACTTACAGTGAAAATGTGCTTAATTCATTAGACAAAAAATTGCAGGCAACTGGTATATTTTGTGATCTGTCAAAGGCATTTGACTGTGTAAATCACAATATCCTTTTAAGTAAACTAGAATATTATAGTGTAACAGGAAATGCTGCAAAATGGTTCAAATCTTATATCTCTGGCAGGAAACAAAGGGTGTTATTAGGAAAGAGACATGTATCAAGCTATCAGGCATCATCCAACTGGGAACTAATTACATGTGGGGTCCCACAAGGTTCCATTTTGGGGCCCTTACTTTTCCTTGTGTATATCAATGACCTTTCATCAGTAACATTACCAGATGCCAAGTTTGTTTTGTTTGCCTATGATACAAACATTGCAATAAATAGCAAATCAAGTGTAGTCTTAGAAAGATCAGCCAATAAAATATTTGTGGACATTAATCACTGGTTCCTAGCCAATTCTTTGTCACTAAACTTTGAAAAAACACACTACATGCAGTTCAGAACTTGTAAGGGGTGTCCCAAGAGTATATGTCTAACATTCGATGACAAGAAGATAGAAGAAGTGGACAGTGTTAAATTCTTGGGATTACAACTCGATAATAAATTCAACTGGGAGCAGCACACCACAGAACTGCTGAAGCGTCTTAACAAATCTCTGTTTGCAATGCTAATTTTGTCAGACATAGGGGATATAAAAATGAAAAAGCTGGCATACTATGCTTACTTTCATTCCATAATGTCATATGGGATTATTTTTTGGGGTAATTCATCAAGCCAAGCTAAAGTTTTCCGGGCACAAAAACGTGCAGTAAGAATTATATGTGGTGTGAACTCAAGAACATCCTGCAGAAGCCTGTTTAGGGAACTAGGGATACTAACTACAGCTTCCCAATATATTTATTCCTTAATGAAATTTGTCATTAAAAATATATCACTTTTTCAAACCAACAGCTCAATTCATGGAATCAATACTAGAAATAAGAATAATCTTCACAAGGATTTAAAGTCACTTAGTCTTGTACAAAAAGGTGTGCATTATTCAGGAACACACATTTTCAATAATTTTCCAGCAGCCATAAAAAGCTTAACAACCAATGAAATTGAGTTTAAGAGAAGCCTAAAGGATTTATTGGTGGCCAACTCCTTCTACTCCATTGATGAATTTCTTAGTAAAACCAACTGATTTGTATATAAGTACAACATAACTTCTACACAATTTCAGTGCAGTAATGTGTTCACTGAAAATTTGTGTGTCTGTGTCTGTGTGTGTGTGTGTGTGTGTGTGTGTGTGTGTGTGTGTGTGTATGTGTGTGTGGTTGTGTGTAAGTATAATCTAACTTCTGCACCATTTCAGTGCAGTAATGTGTTCATTGTAAATAAGTATTACAGTAGTTGTATTACATGTTTATTACCTTATAAATAAATAAAAAACTTTTTTATTTTAAATTCAGTGCATTATGACTCTTAGTGTTCATTAAAAAATGACGATCATTCCACTTGGGACCTGTGGAATGGTACATTAGCTTATTTGTTTTAGTTATAAATATTTGTCATGTATTGTTGTTTTTCTGACATGTTCCACATCCTGGAGGACCTCCTCACTACGGATCAATTGGAATGAAAGTAAATCTAATCTAATCTAATTAATGTGATTTGAAGAGAAGTAATAAAATGAGGTCTAACACGGAAAGTAAGCGTTTCTGGACACATGTCAACATAACATATTTTCTTTCTTTGTGTGTGAGGAATGTTTCCTGAAAGTTTGGACGTACCTTTTTGTAACACCTTGTATTTGATGAAACAGGTCGAGTACGTGCAGCTAGACCTCAAGTACACAGCATCTGAAGCTATATCTGTGTCGTAAATACGTCACGAATACCTTTTATATGACCGCTTCCCATCCCAGGAAGTTTGTTCCATATTATATTGCAGAACTGTGTTTTCGGCTGGTTCTCCCTAGTGGTGTAAACTGATGTACTTAAAATGATGGCATAAATTAGCCAGAAAGGTTTGTGTATGGCAGGCTTTATTCTGAAACCGTCAGATTGCTAATCCACATTTACTTCATTATCGAGAAGATGCAAACCGCGTATCAACTGCAAGCACTTATAAGTTTATATACACACAAGTTCTGACTTTACCAGAAATAAACTGTTGCTGTCATTGTAGACTTCGTAACACAGCCACCAGTGTTCACTATTTAATTACCCTTCGAATACAGGATGATAACAATGAACATGTCAGAGACGCAACGCAATTTTACAACAACAATTTTCATGTATATGTGGTAACTGTATTTTACATTGTATGCACAACTCCGAAATTGAAATTAGAAACTGATTAGCGATAAATGGAAAGTTGATAGGTATCCTGCAGCGACGTAATTACATAATAACAACATGGCATATACACTGTCCAGTCACATTAATGTTACCACGTGTCAAAAGCCTGAACAGCCATCCTCTGCAGCGTGGACCGCTGCGTGGCGTACAGGAAGAGAGTCAATGAGGTTCTGGTTCAAAAAATGGCTCTGAGCACTATGGGACTTAACATCTGTGGTCATCAGTCCCCCAGAACTTAGAACTACTTAAACCTAACTAACCTAAGGACATCACACACATCCATGCCAGAGGCAGGATTCGACCCTGCGACCGTAGCAGTCGCGCGGTTCCGGACTGAGTGCCTAGAACCCTAGACCACCGCGGCCGGCTGAGGTTCTGGAAATACCGACAAGGGTGTGGAGCCATTTCGACTCCAGTGTGTGGCCAGGTGTGTTAGTTTTCTCGATTGAGGATGCATGGCGCGAATAGCCCGATCGAGATGGTCCCACAGATTTCCATTGGGTTTAAATTCGGGGAATTTGGAGGCCAGAGGAGTACGGTGAACTCATCCTGTTGCCCTTCCCATGTAAACTGCTGTCCGTGTGGCGTGCTGCATTGTCCTGCTACTAGATGCCATCGTGACACGGGAAAATAAACTGCATACCTACATACATACTGCAAACTGCATACCTACATAAATACTGCATACATACTGCACACATGCATACATACTGCTTCCGTGAGTTATATTTCCTTCACATTCCTCCGATGAAACTGAGTCTTGTGCCTGCTTTTCCCACTATCTGTTTTATATGGTCATTCCACTGAAGGTCACTCTGGATAGTTACACCTAGATATTTTACGGCAGACGATGTCTCCAGCTGTTTTTCATCAATAGTGTACCTGTACAGTAGTTGATTTCTTTTCCTATGTATGCGCAATATGATACATTTATACATTTCAGGCTCAACTCGCAGAGTCTGCACCATTCATCAATTCTCTGTAGGTCGTTCTGCAAATTCTTACTATCTTCTGGCGTTGCTGCTTTGGTATAAACAACTGATCATCTGCGAATAGCCTTAAAGGGGAATGCGACACTTTCTACTAGATCATTTATATACAGGGTGTCCATAAAGTCCCTTTACAATTTCAAAATTTTATTACAACGGCAGCTGTTGAAATATTTTAACAACATTTCTTTTATTGTAATCAGTGTTTATAAAAGTTTTTTTGACAGTGTTTAACAGACCTCCATATGGGCGCCTTTAGTTGCACGAAGCTCATCAAGACGGTACTTGATTTTTTGCCATGTTCGCTGTAGCGTAGCGTCATCAATGGTGGCAATGGCATTACGAATCCTTTGCTTCAAGCCAGCAATGTCCCTTATCTGTGTCTGCTTTTCCAACCCCCCCCCCCCCCCCCTAAGAAAACTTCCAAGGGAGTGATATCTGGCGAACGCTGTGGCCAAGGAATTGGCCCATCCCTCTCAATGCATCTGCCTGGAAATTTCATTGAGGAACCGACGAACATGCAGATGGTGGTGCACCATCTTTCTGGAAAATGGTAGTTGGTTGTAAGTCAATCCAGGTCAATCAAGGTTGAGGTAAACACCTGCAGTAATTGTTGACTCGTTGAAAAAAAAATGGACAAATTATTCGATTGCACATGATTCCACACCACACATTCACTTTTGGACCATCCCGGTGAAGCTCCCTAGTCACATGGGGGTGTTCAGATCCCCAGATTCTCACATTGTGTCTGTTTAATGTCCCAGAAACATGAAAAGTTGCCTCTTCACTGAACCAAACTCGCTTGAGGAACGCTTCATCCACCCAAAGGCGTTCCAGCATGTTGAGTGCAAACTCTGTTCGTTTTGGCTTGTCATTTGGCTCAAGTGTCTGTAACAGTTGTGCTTTGTAAGCGTACAACCGTATGTTCTTGTGGAGGACCTTATGCACAGTTGAATGTGGTAGTTGCAACTGTCTGGCAGTAATGCGGATGGACTTCGTAGGTGAACGAGTTAAGACGTTTAAAAAGCGATCGATGTTTTCCTCAGATGTTTCCTCAGATGTTTTCCCGCTCCTCCCTATATCCAACACTGTCCCTGTTTCCATAAAATTTTTGTCCCATGCAAGGATTGAAGGGCACGATGGTGGATCTCTTCAATACTTCGTTCTGATAGTTTCGTTGAGTCTGAATATCCGATTTTGTCTCAATAAACCAGGACACGCATTGTGCCTTCTCTTGAGGAGTTGTCATTTTATAGAGGTTCAGTTCCTTCCATCAACAGAGTATCTGAAACACAAAATTTTAGTATATATAAGAACTGTAGTAAACAGTGATTACAATAAAAGAAATTTTGTTAAAATATTTCAACAAATACCGTTGTAATAAAATTTTGAAGTTGTAAAGGGACTTTATGGACACCCTCTATATTGTGAACAGCAACGGTCCTATCACACTTCCCTGTGGTACTCCGGATATTACCTTTACATCTGTCGATTTAGTTCCGTTAAGAGCGACGTGTTGCGTTCTATCTGCAAGAAGGTCTTGAATAACATCTCAGGTCTGCTCCGATACTCCGTAAACTCATTTTTTTTCATTAAACGGTAATGCGGGACGGTGTCAAATGCCTTACTGAAATCAAGGTCCCCGGCATCAACCTGAGCGCCATTGTCCACTGCGCTGTGGATCTCATGGAGAAACAGAGCCAGCTGAGTTTCGCAGGATCTCTGCTTGCCGAATCCGTGTTGATTTTTATAGAGGAGATGTTCATTTTCCAAGAACGTCATGGTTCTTGAGCACGTATATATATAAAACAGCTACTGAACAGACGTAGTTGCAGAAAATGTGTGAAACTGTAGCTGATAAAGACACTCTTAGCTGCACAGTCTTTATCCCAGCGGTATTTACTAAATGCACTTAAAGTCTGAGGTGCAAATAATTTGGAAACTTAAGTTAATGTGAATAAAACATAATGAAACAGCTCATATAGAGATATTTCAAGTTGAGGTGGAAGGAGTACACGAAAATACGTGGAAAGATAATGCCATCATTAGAAGTTATGCCATAAGGGATCCGTCATCAGTGTGGAATAGCAAGTACTTCATACTTACATATTATTCCAACATACACTCAGGTCTGCCGATGGAATAATTTTTTCATAATCACATGCCCAAAATATGGAAACAATTAATAAACTATAGAAAATTATAATGAGAATAATTAAAAAAGAGTTACAAGGATTCAAACTGTGTTGTTTGAGTGCATATGACTATCATTCGTGTATATCAAGGAAAATTATTTGTAATTATTGTAAAACAGCTACACCCATGGTCGGGGAATAATGAGACTTAATTTGCATTTATCAAAAAAACCTCAAAACTGTATGTTGGGACAGAATGGGTCACATCCTCCATTTAAATGTAGTAATTACTCATATATGGTCAGAGACATGTTTAAAGTTGAAACAGGGTAGTAAAAGCACCCACTCTAACATGTGGATGTTATGTCAGCAATATATTTGTATAGTGTGGTACTAAGTTAATGGGCCTCAATAAATGTCTTCAATACGTGAAAAACTTCTACTTAATTCATCATTCACATATTCAAGTATCTAAAAAAATAACAGTTATTATTTTAAAACTGAAGCATAAAAATGAATAATGAATCATCTGTATTGTTATCACAACGTTAAAATTATGACAAATATTACAGCTATTACAAATATTAAAAATATTACACTATACTATGATCATATGCACAGTATACTTTCATAATATGATGAATATTACTGAAATATCATACGTAAAATATCTGTGATAGATAATACTACACTCCTTACAACTATTTGATTTAACAGGTTCTTCATTGTGGATAAATTCAGACTGAGTTTTGCAAACAAATGGGGAAGCATACAGAATATAATGGGAAGGCAGAGATGTGTGTGTGTGTGTGTGTGTGGGTAATTATGAAACTGTAACTGAAGCATTTTCTTTGACATGTTTACATCTGTAAACATTGGACTGTAGTTGATTGTTACATTAAGTTTAAATGTCTAATACATTATAAATTGTATGAACAATTAATAACATACCAAACAATGTAACAGTAACAGTTGCAGTGAACGTTAGAATGTGAATAATAATTGTTGACTACTGCAAACACTTTTTGGAATCACCAGTTGTAATTATTGCAGTTATTCCACTGTGGCTTTATCTTTTTTCTGTTTAAAAAATTCTGATTAATTAATTTGATGTACAAATATGACCAAAACAATGTAACAATTGATACTTATGATGAAAATAAAGATGCTAGAACACATATGTGCGACACTAAAGGTAACTTATATCTCTGGTTTAGTATAATTTCGGCATTATTTTCAAACATAAGAACTTCCTTTTTGTGGTCAAGTAACTAAAGCTTTGAGTGAAACAATTGGTGAGACTGTTGATCTAAGTCAAACTTTAATTCTGTAAGTAACTATCCAGTTATCTGCCGCTCTGTTACAGAGGAAAACGAATCAAACCTGTATATTACATGACTTTAAAAGTATTCTGTTACTATCATTTAAGAAGTGTATACATACTAAGTAAAGATTAAAATAGTTAAATTGACCGTAACATTAATTTAATGCAAGACACCTGACTATGACAACTGAAGCCTTCTTCCCTTTCTTCCAAGCATTCAGTCTCTGTCTGTAAATATGGGCGCATGTTATGTGTAAGGAGGAGAATAATTTTTCAGAACATTAATGTATGCAGTAATGATTTCTTGCGCTTCTAGTTCCTTATAGAGACTTATATGTGCTGTTTGTATTTAAAAATTTCCAAAACATTCTACAAAGTTCTCTTCATTCTGTCAACCACAAAATAAATAAATAAAGTTTTCTGTATTTTTTACTTCACACCTTCCATCCACACCTATTTCCTACCACTATTCTCAACTAGTATCTGCTCCCCAACACCACCTCACCTTCGTGTTGAGGGATGGTTACACTAATTTTCTTTTTTGAATGGAACGTCATCCTTGCACAAAATTTTATTGAAACTGCTCCAGCCATGCTAGAGTTCCCAACCTCACACCCACTTCGAACGACTCTTGGCACGTCCTAAAGCATGTCGGGAGAAACTGGTCGAAAACCGAAAGACTGGAGGCCCCATAGTTGGCAGTGAGAGTGCAAGCGACTATAAAAATTCTTGAGAGACGAATACTCTTATTAGCTATGAAGCAACATACAACACCAGCATGTCACAGGAGGTAAGTTTGTGTCAGTGCAGTCTCTACAACTATTGGAATACCATATCCAAGATGGAAAAGAAACTTTCATTGGAAACAGAACATATTCACTTTATCACAAGTTCACGCATTACGGACATGGTTTTTTTAGCGTGTGACATGGAAACCACGACCATTTCCTCAGAGATATTCGGGTTTTAGATGTAGTTGTCAGATGTCATAAATAGTATAGGAATTGCATAGTTGGAATTTACATCATATTATTTGCTACATTACATGTTTACTTGCAGGATTACCTGGCTTCGTCGATTCTCCTCCGATTCTGTCGACAGACAAGGAAAATTAAAAATGTTAGGTCCCACCGAGATTTGAACTCGGATCGCTGGATTCAGAGTCCAGAGTGCTAACCATTACACCATGGGACCTCACGAAGTATTATGGTCTTACTAGTTATAAAGATAGTTCTAAACGACGCTTGATAGTTGTATCTACTCATTATACTTTTAGTTTGCAAGCAAGTAAGAAAGAATACCGTAAAGTTTACTGTTCCGTCAACTAAGAGGCCGTTAGATGCAGTGGAGAAGTTCGTATTCGGGAAGAGCATTTGTAGTGTGGTTTTCAAAGGAACTATCACGGCATTCGTGGTTCAAATGGCTCTGAGCACTATGGGACTCAACTGCTGAGGTCATTAGTCCCCTAGAACTTAGAACTAGTTAAACCTAACTAACCTAAGGACATCACAAACATCCATGCCCGAGGCAGGATTCGAACCTGCGACCGTAGCGGTCTTGCGGTTCCAGACTGCAGCGCCTTTAACCGCACGGCCACTTCGGCCGGCTCACGGCATTCGTCTGGAACCGTTTAGTCTTACGGAAACCACTGAGAGCCAGAATCAGGATGACGAGCTGATGATATGAATCCCGCTCTTCGCAAATGCAAGACTCGTGTCTAATCACTGCGCCACCTCCCTCGGCCTCGCAGTTGATTCATACTGTTGGCTCTCCCAGTATTAAAATTAATACTAATGAAACAGCATTTGTGGTGTTAATTTTATTTCTGTCTAATGATATTTTTAAAAATGTGTTATTTCATATTTACGTTTTGCTATGCGGGTACCCTTCTGCATGTGACAGAGTATGCTATAAATGAAATTAATCAAAATTTTCAAGTAAAACTGGAGTGACTTCGATGTTTTTTGTACGTCCTATACTTACTTCTTCTTCTTCGCGCTCTTAAAACCAATTAAAAAATTAAGTCCGAGCGACAACGTTTATTATAGCTACACAAGATGATTTACATGATTTATCCTGCAACAAATTTCCAAATAATGTTTCTCAATGGAGATATTTGTCTTCGATGTCTTCCTAGCACAAAAAAAAGCATGGCACACTAAGTATACTGTACATACAGTAGTGCAAATCAGTGTAAAGGACTGGATAGTTGAAGGAAAATTAACATTATCAGCTGGAACATTTCTGCAAAGTGTATATGAAATAGTATGAAATCAGTACTGACAAAAGACGTCAAATGGTATCGCATTTTGATGTCAGTAGCACAGTATATACCAAGACATGAACGCGTCAGGGATGGTAGAGGGTGGAACTCAGTATACAGGCGATCGCCGCTGGGTGATGTTAGTGTGTGCGCATGTGCCGTTACAGCAGATAGGAAACAGAAACCGTTAGTGGCAGTGCGTCTTGTGTACATAAACCATGACTGTGACAATGCCACGCAGATAACAGTTACCATGAAATTAAAAAACAAAAGTGTAAAGAAGGAAATGCAAGGAAATGGTACTCTCGAATCGTCAATCCGCCAAGAAACCCAGCCGTTCAAGTATAGTGATTGACAATTTCGTTAAGCAGGGGAAAGTAGAAAATAATTTGAGGCATCGGAACGGTTCCTTTTGCACAAAGCAAGGATCACAAAAAGTTATTCTTCTCATCCTGTTGCTGATCTTCAGTTGTCAGTAACTGCCAGACATGCATGACATATTTTGTCAAATGACTAACATCTTGCATCCAAGAAAAGACAGCAGAAACCTGCTGTAACACGCAAACATAAACTGGCTAGATTGGGCTGTGCTGAAAAACATACATATTGGACTTTATAGAATGGGACGAAATGATTTTCAGTGACGAGAAGAAATTTAATTTAGATGGACCAGAAGGGTTTCAGTATTACTGGCATGACCTGAGAACAGAGGAGCAGGTAAGAATGAGCAGAAGATTTGGTGGTGGAAGTGTTATGGTTTGGGCAACCTTGTGTGCTAAAGGTAAGTCATGCATTGCTTGACTGAACACTAGAATGAACTGTAATATGTACACTGATACGTTGCAGACAGAACTGTTTAGGATGTATGAGGCCGTTGGGAACGAAAGTCTAATGATTCAGCAAGATAATGTGTCTGTGCTTTTTTCTGCTACAGCCAAAAACTGGTTTGTAGGTAAAGATATCGATGTCTTGTCCTGGCCTGCATGTAGCTCGGATATGAATCCAATGGAAAACCTTTGGTTAATACTTGCAAGGCGTGTTTATCACAGCAAAAAGCAATTTAAGGTCGAATGTGAGCTGAAACGTGCAATACAAGAAGAGTGGGCGACAATGTCACTGCAACACTTCAAACATTAACAAAATCAATGTCTAAGAGAATTTTTGCCGTAATTAGAAAAAGGGAGGCTGCACAAAGTACTAAGAATGCAGTATTACAACACGACAGTGAGTGTCTTTATGCTAATTTCCATCCAGGAACTGCAAACGCCTTATTTTGTTGCTCGTGTTATGAAGGAAACTATGCAATGCCGTCATGATTGTTTGTATCTTATATGTATCTACTGCTTTCATATTAAATTCGATACAGACATTATGCAATTACTTACGCAGAAAATCTTTCTTTGTACTGATGTCCACTACTGTAAAGATATATACCCATTCAAAGTAATTCCAATGCATACATCTGACTTGTTTGATTTTAAAGAAGGTTTTGGAACATCGTTGTCAATGAAGGGGTGCAAGCACTGTCTCATACTCATGCATCTGAAATCGCTATTCAAACTGCTTACTGTGAAGCAGAAAAATGGAAAAATGTCAATCTATTCAAAAGAGGAAGTACCATTGCTGATGTATGTCATGCCGTACATCATCTGAAAGATCATTTATGTTCATCAGTTGCAAAACAGAGAGACCTGTCGACGATGTTGCCGTTTCTTCATTAACATACAGGATAATCCATAGTAAACTTGGTAATATCTGATCCCTAGGATGTAAAAGACAACAATGAGAGAATTATTTTCTTGAATTTAATTTTGTTATTCTCATATAAAAAATTATAAATTACGAGAAATAAATTATTTTGCTATTTTGTCGAAAACTGTTTTGAGACAGTGGCTGTGAGCAAAATACGGGTTGATTCTTGCAGGTAAGATAACAGCAACCAACCACTTTCTATAATGCTATTTATTTACATAAATAGCGCCGTTACCGGTTTCGAACCGGTCGGTTCATCATCAGACGGCTTATTCACGTTAAGATACAATTTTTTAGTTCGGTGCTGAGTAGGCCAGAAGACTCCGATTACCTCTGATTTGGTTTATAGTGTCTCAGCCTAGTCTCCCTAGAATCCAAAAGACTACTCACACCACTGATGGTGGAGGACTTGTTACCTCCTGCGTAACTCTGTGATCAGTGAAACGCTCCACTGACGTGCTTGGAACTACAAGGTTGAGTTTATAAAAAAGAAAAAGAAAAAAGCAGTAAGCTCTGTACAAGTAAATTTGATACCTCGGTTTTCAGAGCAATTCCGGAAAGATAAAACCCACCTACCCTCCCACGCCCACCCATCCACATACACACACACACACACACACACACACACACACACAGTTAACACTAGCACCGCCAACCAACCAAAGATGACGGACACTAAGAGTTATCGACAGTGTCCCTCTGTTTTTTTTACAAGGGACAGTGCAGGATTCCAGACAGAATTTAAGCAAAACCTCAATATCTATTTATAAGGATACTTGCTAAACTAATCTCAGTTTATCCCCAACAGCACTATCCCAATGTGTGGAAGTCCTTGCAAGAATCTCCGTGCTGTTACATTACTTAGGATGAACGGCGCCAAGAGTATGTTCTGTAATAACCGATTTGCTCGGCTGTTGTAAGCATGTGTGACGCTTATGCTCAGTTTACCGCTCCTCCACGGTTCTGGTACTCTGACCAATATAGCCTATGACATATCACAACCGCAAGGTGTACGATAGACATCTGCCTTATGCAAACCAAAGCCATCCTTAATGAGATCTAAAAGGACGCTGATGTTAGATGGAGGTCGGAAAACACGTGGTTCTCATTTTCTCTCCAATGGCTATTTTTCTTTCTTCAGTCCACTTGGTTCGATTCCTATCTACTTCTGCCACTGCTTCTATCAGGCTATCTCAAGGTGTTTCTTAACTTGTTGGGTTCATGGGTTATACTTTAACTTTCCGATGTACATCATATTCTACTGTGCAGGCGTCAGTACTGAAAGTCTTTGAATATGTCTACAAAACTTTAATCTTCGTTTTCTAATGCCTGCTACCAGGTTTGACAAATTCTTTGTTATTTTACGGGATTTCAGCAAGTGCCCCTTCTGTTTTATCCTGGGCTAATAATTTTCCTCACAATTCTCCGTATTTTCTTCAGAATGTATTGCAGATTGAGTTTTCTGTTGAGAATTAAAGTTTCGCTTGTTTGGAGAGTTTCAGGCTTGATGACGGTGTTGCAATGTGATCTTTGCATTGACATGCAAGTTTTAATCGAACTATATGTGCTTTCTTTTCTAATCCCATTGTTTCTACTATCCGCCGAGACACTGGAAGTGTCTGACTCCTTTCATTCCCCGTAATTCGTGTTTAATTTCTGGATGTTACATATAGTGCAGATCACCGTAGCTTTTTCGGAAGAGATTTGTAGGCCAGCTTTTACAGTGTATTCCTTTAGGACTTCTGAGTACTGTGATTTCACTTTAAGCTAGTATCGCTAAACGGAATGCGAAAACTAAGAAAGAGATGTACATGTCATCTTTTGTTCGTCGGCATTTAGTAAGCTCCCAGTGATTTTGTTTTTGTAGTTGTTTTTCTCGTTTCCTAAAGAGTTTATCTCAGATGAAATTGGGGAGAACTGAGAACAATCACTCTCCTTGACGAATGCCGTTTTTAATTTGAAATGGCTTTTTTATTTACCTCATAAACTTTACTTTGGACTTCGAGTCAGCGAATGTTTGACTGATGAGGCTTATTGTATTCGGATGTAGCCCTATCGTCCTAGTATGTCAGATACAGGCTGTCGGTCAGCCGAGTCATATGCTTTCTTGAGGTCGATGAAAGACGATTGTTTTGGGTTGCCTTATATTTCGATACTGTTTTAAGGTTAAAGATATGTTCTGTGCATAACGGGCTGATTGATGTTCACTTGCTATTCGCCCATTGGTTGTGTGTGCCGAGAATATCTCGTCTGCAACTTGAATGAGAGAAATCCTTTTATAGTTATTTACGCCTGTACAGTTAACATTCTTGTGTAGTGGGCGGATGAGTCCGTACGTCCAATCTTCTGGCAGTTTTACTTTGTGCTGATTATCCGTGATGATTTGTGTAAGCTCCTCAACTGTGTTTGCCTGTAAATGCTTCAACAATTCCACTATGATGCCGTCTTTCCCAGTTTTGCTGTTGTTTTCAGTTCTACAAATATGTTTGTAGATTTCATCTTCGATAGGTGGTCGAGATTCTGGACGGATGTGTACAGGAGTCTCCTTTGAGCATTCTGTATGACCTCGGTTTGTAACTATTCCCGGTGGCTGCTTTTTCTTTCTCACTTTTCTCTTTTCTATTAATTTCTTGGCTCCTTTTTGTGTTAAATTACTGAATCTGTTTTTTCTTGCGGTTTGTTCTTCTTGGGGTAGATTTAACTATGACGCCTGCAAGACAGTGATTCGACATGTACGTCGTGCACTTCTATCTGTGAATGGATGTGGTGGCCACATTTTCCATTTGATATTCATCAAGCAACTGTACGGCTAACTTCCTCGTCTTTTACTTGCGGAGACGTTTCCTCAGGAAGCTCGAAACGACTTTCAGACTTTTTTGTTGAAACAGCATAATGAGTGTGGCTCAATTACTGTTGGTGACTTTACGAGTATATGCTGGAAAATTGCCAGACGTTTTTGGTTGTTCTTTTTCTCCTCCAAGTTATGCGTTGGAATCTTAAGTCTTCGCGATGAATTTTCAACATGACCTCTTCCAGTTTAGTCCAAAGTTGTTCATCATTTTCATGATCTTTCATGTTATCCAAGTTTGTAGGAACATATGCATTAGTCAACATGTGCTTCTTATACGCACACTGCACGCATATTGTCGTGATACTCTTATTTACGGATGTAGCTTTTGTGGTTGAGTCGACCATATTCTTGTTTACGACGAAAGCCACACTCAAGAGTGGAGTGGCATTGTCTTCCTAACCGCTTGTCTGCTTTCCTCTCGAAGATAAGGTAGTTACTGTAATCTGTAGTGCCCTCGCCTGTGAAGCATGTTTCTTGAAGGGCTGGTATCTCTATCTTTTGTTGATGTAACTGTTATACGATGATGTGTTGTCTGCCTGGTTGAGTTAGGGTGCTGGTGCTGACGCTCCCAATGTATGTGAATTTCTTTCCTGATTGTTTACTACAGAACACCGATTTTCTCCGTTATCGTTACAGCTCAGGTGCCCCAGAATCCAAATGTTCGGTTTCCGTTTGTTGATGGGATCTGCTACCACCTGGATAAAGTTCACACTAATAATAATTGCTTGCAACATCGATTGCACCCGTACCATATTTCTATGCACCAGGAATTGCATGGTGACGACTTTGAACGTCGTGTATAGTTCTGCCACTAGGCACAATAGAAATTACGGGACGATGACAGATTTTTTGCACGCGTTCTATTTAGCGACGAAGCGTCATACCAACAGCGGTAACGTAAACCGGCATAATGTGCACTATTGGGCAACGTAAAATCCACGATGGCTGCAACAAGTGGAACATCAGCGATCTTGGCGGGTTAATGTATCGTGCGGCATTATGGGAGGTAGGATAATTGGACCCCAATTTTATCGATGGCAATCTAAATGGTGCAATGTATGCTGATTTCCTACGTAATGTTCTACCGATGTTACTACAAGATGTTTCACTGCTTCACAGAACAGCGATGTGCTTCCAGCATGATGGATGTCTGGCACATAGCTCGCGTGCGGTTGAAGCGGTATTGAATATCATATTTCATGGCAGGTGGATTGGTCGTCGAAACACCATACCATGGCCCGCACTTTCACCGGATCTGACGTCCCCGGATTTCTTTCTGTGGGGAAAGTTAAAGGATATTTGCTATAGTGATCCACCGACAACGCCTGACAACACGCGTCAGCGCATTGTCAATGGATGTGCGAACATTACGGAAGGCGAACTACTCGCTGTTGAGAGGAATGTCGTTACACGTATTGCCAAATGCATTGAAGTTGACGGACATCATTTTGAGAATTTATTGGGTTAATATGGTATTTACAGGTAATCACGCTGTAACAGCATGCGTTCCCAGAAATGATAAGTTCACAAAGGTACACGTATCACATTGGAAGAACTGAAATAAAATATTCAAACGTACGTACATTCTGTATTTTAATTTAAAAAACCTATCTGTTACCAAATGTTCATCTAAAATTGTGAGCCATACGTTTGTGACTATTACAGAGCCATCTATCACAAAACGAAAAAAGTGGTCCAACTAAAACATTCATATTTCTTTACGTACTAGTCGAATATGTAATAAAAATGGGGGTTCCTATTAAAAAAAAACGCAGTTGATATCCGTTTGACCTATGGCAGCGCCATCTAGAGGGCCAACCATAGCGCTATCTGGTTTCCCCCTTCAAGCTAGACAAGTTTCGTTCTTTGTAGTTTATCGTTTGACACTTATTTCGTGAGATATTTGGTCCGGTCACGATCAAGGATGTCCCATACGAAATTCAATCGATTTCATCTATTGAAGTCGTTTTTGAAAAACGGCGTTTTCTTTTTACGATTTGCCGGCCACGGTGGCCGAGCGGTTCTAGGCGCTCAGTCCGGAACCGCGCGACTGCTGCGGTCGCAGGTTCGAATCCTGCCTCGGGCATGGATGTGTGTGATGTCCTTAGGTTAGTTAGGTTGAAGTAGTTCTAAGTTCTAGGGGACTGATGACCACAGATGTTAAGTCCCATAGTGCTCAGAGCCATTTGAACCATTTTTCTTTTTACGATTTGAAGAAGGTGGGCGTGGTAAAGCTTACAGGGAGAACCGGTAATGCTCCATAGGTAAGGGACGCTCGGACTCTGCATAATGAAACTGGATCACTGTCCGCCTCACTTCTGAACCATTGCAGAAGTGTTATCTCTTATTTTACTAATTATTTCTTCCCTTTCCGGTTCTAGCGAGGGTGTAGAATGATCTGACTATAAAACGCACAACATCCGTATTTGCGGGTTGCCTATCTAATGGTTTCCAGGGGCAACAAAAATTTGATTTTCAGTACTCCTTAAGCTTATTGACCGATTTTAAAAATTTAAAATGCTCTCATGATCGACTCATTAAGAGGTATAATCTGACGTTAAAGGTTTAACACAGTAAGTCTTCTATTAAAGTTAGAAGCTGTGTATGTGACACGACTCAGACAGCTCGGCGCGCAAATTACGAAGCTTGTATTCATCCAGTATTCAGAAAGAGAACACGTAGCGACTTCCAACAAACTTTACATGTAATTTCAGACCTTTTCTAAATTTTTATCTCGATGGAAAAATAATAAAAGAATTAAATCTACCGCATACTATATTTTTCATGTTTATACAACAGAACTCCAGCGTCAGGTTTGACGTTCCAATTTATTATTGCTCTTCTATTAACTGTACTGGCTACCCGTTTTGCACACAATCTCCACATATACCCTTCAATGTATCTGCAAAATTATGATATTGCATGACATGTAGTTCAGAAGATACGAAGTCATAAACATTGAGATGCATGAAAAGCTAGCTTTCATTAACACAATGCGCAAATTACCAACATATTGGGCTGGTGCAAAAGGTCGTAGCGCCTTTTCATAAATTTAGTGAATATAACAGACACACTAACAAAGAACGTAGTCGTTAATAATATATTGTCTCTCACTATCTACAAGAGTCTGCCCAAGCTGGGGTAACATTTCGATTCCGTGACTGTAGAAATGACTTGGTTGTGAGGCGACGAACTCATCGAGTCATGTTCGCGACGCATTTTTTCCGGAAAGGAAGTTCCTGAAGGTTGTTCTCGAGAGAGCAGAAAAGGTGAAAATCTGCGGGCGGGACAGCAGGTGAATAAGGTGGGTGCGGAACGACTTTCCAACCCAACCCCTGTAAAGTGTTTCTTGTCAGTCTAGCAGACTCCTCGGCAGGCGTTATCGTGGAGTAGCATCACTTCACGCAGTCTTCCTGGTCGGTGTTCTTGGACTGCGTCTGTAAGACGTCTCAGTTGTTGAGGAAACATTTCAACAGTGATGGTAACACCTTTCGGAAGTAATTCGTAGTACACCACACCGTCGCTGTTCCACCAGATGCATAACATTATCTTTCGTGGATGGGTGCAGGTCTTTGTACGGGGCGTTACTGCTTTGTTTGGGCTCAACCATTGCTTTCTTTGCCTTACGTTATCATAAAGACACTATTTTTTTGTGTCATCAGTAGCAAGACAGCATGGGGATGGTCGGTGTTGTTCATGAGCCTGATGATGAGCAAGCAGTGATACGTATGTTACCACCCGCTGATTTTTGTGATTTTGGTTCAGAGCATTGCTGAACCGTCCCCATTGCATGAAAATGTCTCACGATGGTGGAATGATCACAGCTCATCACAATTGCCAGTTATCGAGTACAATGACATTGATAACTGCGGATTAATGTGTTTAAACGATCACCATAAAACCCAGAAGGTCTTCCTGAACGTGGAGAGGCACTAATGTCAAAACGATCCTCCTCAAAACTAGAAAACCATTTTCCCACCGTGTTCCATCCAATGTCATTATCCCCACACACGGCACACCTGTTTCTGGCTGTCTTCGCTGCTGTCACCCAAATATTGAACTCAAACAAAAGAACATGTCGGAAATGTTCAGATTTCTCCACTTGGCACTCCATTTTCTACCGTTCACAGCTCAACTCACTATACCGAAATGACGAAGTAATAATATGTGATCTCACGTAGCAACAGTGAACTATAAATAAAAAGTGACAATCGATTAAAAAAATGTTCAGATGTGTGTGAAATCTTATGGAACTTAACTGCTAAGGTCATCAGCCCCTAAGCTTACACACTACTTAGCCTAAATTATCCTAAGGACAAACACATACACCTATGCCCGAGGGAGGACTCGAACCTCCGCCGGGACCAGCCGCCTCTAACCACGCGGCCACTCCGCACGGCTCAAAAGGCTCTAAGCACTATGGGACTTAACATATGAGGTCATCAGTCCCCTAGAACTTAGAACTACTTAAAAATAACTAACCTAAGGACATCACACACATCCATGCCCGAGGCAGGATTCGAACCTGCGACCGTAGCAGCAGTGCGGTTTCGGACTGAAGCGCCTAGAACCGCTCGGCCACAGCGGCCGGTCTCCGTGCGGCGGTAATACGTAAACCAACATGGACCGACTGTGATGGAATTCTTCCACTCTTGTAGAATTATATACTAAGTTGATAGCTTAAGCCTGAGCGCCAGCGCACAAAACTAGGATCATTCTTTTCTCGAGTAGTGTTCCACCGCACCCACTCCTATGTCCTAGCTGTAGCTTGACAGATGTTACTTCACCATGCTTCACAAATACCGAAAGCCGGCACACAATCTTTGTGTTATTGATACACTGTATATTGTACTAAGAGTCAAATAACTTCTATTCGGTAGAATTCTAAAGCTGTCGTAAGTCAAGTTATGCGCTATATCGATCGTCCCGAACATGCTAGTTCGACAGCATCTTCGAAGAGACTGTACGTACCACACTTTGTCCAGATTCGTATCCCGCGTACGCGCAGTGACGTGTAAACCCGAGAATCGAAACACATCTTGCTCGAACTCAAAGTAAAGAACCTTAGCTTCTCCTCCGCTGACTTGCGTCACGTGCTTCGCACAGGAAGTTCGTTGACTGGAAAATGTAGTGTGCCTTTTGTCTCTCCTTTTGGCTCAGCACAATGCAAGGCCGCGCCGGTGTTTCAGAACGTGGGTCTTCGTCCAACTTTGTGACCACACCCAAGGTCGCGTGTCGCCGCGGGATCTATTCCCTCCACTTTCTCCTCCCAGACAGGCGAGCATAGCATCACGCGACGCTTCATTTTTAATGGAAGGCGGAGGTTGAGAAGAACAGGCGTGAAACCAAAGCAGCGTCAGTTGTATCTTCCTTTGTCTCTTAGAGCGCTCTGTTTATTTTATCAGTCAGTATACCATAATTCCTGTAAACGACCTTAGAATATGGTTAGGTAACTGTGAGAAATTATTAAATTATTCAGCAACACACACACACACACACACACACGTCTTCGCTAATGTTCTCGGCAATAATCAGTAATAGTTAACGTCCATGCAACAAGAATATTACCTTGCCATTGTATTTCAATTAAAAACAAATCTTATAACGTACTGCCTGTCACCATTCTATTATTAGAACAGTATAACATTTTCCAAACAAAGTTAGTACGTCACAACAAAAAATTTTCATCATATGGTGAAAGACTTTTTCGTTGTACCAAAGTCATGATTGTTCTCTTACGAATAAAATACGAACGATCCGAGAAGCTGAATTCCTCTGATTGCATGTTAGTAACATACATTATACTGTTGCCGGCTGCGGTGGCCGAGCGGTTCTAGGCGCTTCAGTCCGGAACTGTGCTCCTGTTACGGTCGCAGGTTCGAATCCTGCCTCGGGCATGGATGTGTGTGATGTCCTTAGGTTAGTTATTTTTAAGTAGTTCTAAGTTCTAGGGGACTGATGACCTCATATGTTAAGTCCTATAGTGCTCAGAGCCATTTGAACCATTACACTGTTGTTATGAACTTAACAAGGAACATGCGAATGAAATAAGACTGTACATCGAAAACTGGCAATTATTTTTAGTAGGTTAAGTTTTTGCTTTTTGATAGTAAGCTATACGAGCATATTTGTGTACCACTTGGGTGCTGTCATAAGTCTTCGCGTTCGTTTCCTGTACAGTGTGGTTATAATCAAACTTCCGCAACTTGAAAGGGCCCCATGAAAAACGAGCAAACGTAGCACAATGAAACTTTGTAGAAACATTTGTAACGCCACGTGGAAGAAAAATAACGGCTAAACCTTTAATTTATACATGAGGGGATAACATTCGTTAATTACGAACAATGTTTGAGTTCCAGGTTACAAAAGTTTCACATTGTGACTACCATCTGTCTCAACGAAAACCTGTAACCGCACTAGAGAGTATCCTACTGCTGTCCGAAAGAAGGAAGGAAGGAAGGTAGACAAGCCTCAACGTCCCGTCAACGTGAGGTCATTAGAGATGGAGCACAAACTCGGCTTGTGTCAAGGATGGAGAAGACAACCGGTACTTCCCTTTCAAGGGAATCATCCTGGAATTTCCCTGGAGCGATTTAGAGCAATCATTGAAAACCTAAATCTGGATGGCCGGACGCGGGTTTAAACCATTGTCCTCCCGAATGCGAGTCCAATCTAACTACTGCGCCACCGCGCTCGCTTATTACTGCCCGAAACATCTCAAATGGGAAGTTGGCTACCTCGTTCGCTATGCCCATCTTTAGCCCGTTTATAATCGCTTTCCTTCAGGTAACCCCACAGCTAGAAATCACACTGTTCAAATTTGGTGATCTTGGTGGCCAAGCAGATTTGAACGATCGGCCAATGATTCGGTTTTCTGCAGATGTGTTGCGGAGTAACCGATTGAGCTCAAGAGCGAAGTGAGCTGGAGCTTCGTTGTTCATCAAAACGCTTGAGTCCAAAGCACCTCTCTCCCGCAGAGCAGGGATCACTCGTTGTGGGAAAAAAAAGAAAGTGGACAAGAAATTAAGTGTGCCGTGAAGCCACACCCTACAGTGACATGTTCACTATGCACAGAAACTTCATGAACTTTTGTTGGCGGTGACGATCCCCAAATGCGACAATTGTGACTGCCAACTCCCTCAGTGAGGGTAAAGTGTGCTAAAGCACTCCACAAATTGTTCTAAGACCACATGTCGTCATTTTCAACCTTTGCAAGAAACATAAGAGCGAAGTTTACTCTAATTCTGCGCCACGTGGCATAAGTCGGTGATTAATTTGAAGTTTGCACGGATATGGTATCATACAGTTCGCAGCGCTTTTCAAATGGTAGAACATGAAATGTTCAGCAGTCGTGACACAGGTCGTGCACTGCTTGAAGATCTCACATTACGTCCAACATTCTCAGCTATGACAAAAGCAACTTCTTCAACAATTTGTGGCGCAATTGGCCACCCTTCATTCCCAGGAGCAGTTTCCATATCGAGAGTTAATTCGAACTTCCGAATCATGTTCTTCAACCTGCTGCAGACACAGAACCTCTCCGTTTTTATTTAACCAATCCTATGAAGTTGGGTGCCCACATTGGCCCAAGTAGATAAAGCTTAATGAGACTCATCCTGCAATTCTTCTCGGTGCTCCCAACTATGGAACACTATTCTACAGTGACTTGCGTGATGGTTTTGTGGGAACACCACACATTTCCAAAATGCCTTTGAGCTGAATTCTAGACAGAAGGAGCACCGGGGTTGCAGCTTATTGTGTCGTCGACGATAAGAGTGTTTGGGTCTGCGAATGAGCTCGGATATCGCATGAACTGGAAGGAAATCGGCTGGCTTATTTCTATAAACTTCGATGGCCAGGCAGAGGTTCGAACTCCGCTCCTACCGCTACTAGTCCAATAACTGGCTTTTCTGCAACGAATTACAAGGCTTCTTTTCACTTCATACAGTTTCGCGTGCTTGCCTCTAAATGATCGATGTGAATGTGTCCAGAACTGAATCACTAATGCTTGTACGAGAAGTATATTTTTATGTGTATTATTTGTAGTTGGCCTACATTCAAAATGATTGAAAGTTCATTTTGCCGCACACAATATCTCTCCAGATAGCTCTGAATCTGTATGCACTGTTTGAGATGGTGCAGTTATGAAGCACTGGAGTCACATTTGGGACGACGGCGGTTATCCTAAATCACTTAAGGCAAACTCCCGGAGGATTCAGTTGAAAAGTCGATTTCCTCTTCCATTCTTCTCGAATTCGAGTTTGCGTTCCATCTATAACGTCATCGTCGACTGAACGTTAAGCTCTAATCTTCCGTCCTATTCCTGAGACAAAAAAGAAGGCGTGTCCCTCAGGATACTGGTCAGTCGCGTTAGTCGTGCATCCAGTCGAAATAAGGACGAAAGTCTACGTTTCCGTCATTACACACATGTCGGTACTTGCCCCCACTGCGTTCTTACACTGAGAAAACTCTTGACCCCGTTAGCTGCTCTAAACTTTGTGATGGCTAGATATGAAAACAAACATTTATTTTGTTGATAAGTGGATCTTCCATTATTTGCCATCGTAGTTTATCTTATCGCAACTTTGAAATGACCTGAATGTGAATGACAAAGACTGGACCGTTACCTCAAATAAAGTAAGGAAAGGTGATTAGGGTTTAACATCCTGTAACGACAAGAACATTGGAAGAAAGGAAACGGGGAAATAAATTATCCATGCTCTTTCAAACAAAACACCCTCTCCCCCTGCATTTGGCCTAGCGATTTAGGGAAATCTGTGAGAATTTTAATCAGGATGGTTGGACAGTGATTTAAACTGCCGTCCCCGAATACCACTGCACACCTAGCTCTGTTTTACCTCAACTGTCCGCAGCTCTTGGGTTACTGGTAGCCGGCTCGGTAGCTCAGGGGAGTGGACATTCCCTGTAACTAAAAGAAATGAGTGAAGGTTTTATCGATGGAATTTGAAAGATGTCATGTGGTATCCGCACAGACCTGATAACGAAAAATGACAAAGAAACAGGTAGATACAATTAATAAAGAAGTAAATGAATAAAAATTGGCTGACTTCACTGTCTCTCGCTCACCAGGTTCGAGTGCCAGACGAGTCAGAGATATTAGTCACTCGGTGCCTGCGAAAAAAAAAAACATGTAGACAGAACAAATAAAATAAATGAATAGTGGTTATCTTCACTGGCTCTAACTCATGCAGTACCAGGTTGGATTCCCGGACGAGTTGGAGATTGTCTTCACTCTGGGCCTGCGTGTTTGTGTTGTCCTCATCAATTCATCTCATCTCCATCGGCGCACTAGTCGTTGAAGTGGCATCAAATAGACAGACTTGCACTAGGTGGCCGATCTACCCCAGACGGTGTCTTTTAGTGAGTCGTGCCATATGATCGTTTTGTTTTTTACCTGAAATAATAATAATAATAATAATCAACAACAGACTGACAAAGCATAATTATAATTCTCCTGTTAAGAAAAGCAATTGAAAAACAGTCATAGATACTATGTAACAAAACAAGAATGGTAATGATCGTATGGCAATGTTGGCCGGGAGGCCCCATTCGGGGGAGTTCTGCCGCCATATTGCAATTCCCTTTTAATTGATGCCACATCGGTGACTTGCGAGTCAGTGATGATGGAGGACACACACCACCCAGCCTCCTGCCAGGAATCGAACCCGGCCCCCCTGCGTGGTAGGCGTTAATGCTACTGCTACGCTACAGAGGCGGACTGTAACAAAATAACTGAATAACGTTCATAGCAGTCAAATTATTCGAGTTTAGCATATTTCGTGTATAACTATACTTTTCTTCGTAGATTATCTAGGAAACACGATTGAGTGACCCCCGGGCTGTTGGACAGTCGGAAAAGCGTTGCAACATGAATTCACCAGGGGGAGCCACGGGTGAATTATGAAACAAACATATTTCATACTGAGAACTACTGCAGATTAAAGAAGACCAAGGGCATCTTAACGCAGGATACAGTGGGCATAGAATTAGAGGAAAAAATGCATCGTTTAATACACACTGTGTGATCAAAAGTATCCGGACACCTGCAAAAACATACGTTTTTCATATCAGGTGCACTGTGCTGCCACCTACTCCCAGGATCTCCATATCAGTGACCTCAGTAATCATTCGACGTTGTGAGAGAGCAGAATAAGGTGTTCCGCGGAGCTCACGGAGATTTCCACACTCCTAAACAACCACAGGTCCTCTGTTTCCGTTGTGATAGTGAAGTGGAAATATGAAGAGACATGTACAGCAACCTTCCAGTACCAGTATGCCTGCGAGAGTAAAAGCTGTCGTCAAGGCTAAGGGTGGGCCAACACCATAATGAATACCAGCATTACCGATGGAGGGCGCCATGAATTTGTAAGTCATTTTCAGCCACGTGTCCGGATACTTTTGATCACACAGTGTATCAGTAGTATTTCCTACAGAATGAAAATATTCAACCATTCAGTGCATGCATTAGTGCGTGCCTATAGTTTGAGCTCTACTTATACCTTGTTTTAAATGGCATTAATTCGAGCATCGCTCTAATAGCGTAGAATCGAAATTCACAACAATACTTATCCTGTAATCGATTGTTGTCCAGGGTTGCTGTTCCTGTGATTTATTTATATGTCTGTTGTGACCTTTTCATTTTGCAAATGAAAAACATAAACTGAGCGTAATGTTTGTTTATTTGGCTTGCAAAATAAAACTATCTCGCTACGTCAGTAGCTTTAGCTTCTTGCTTGTGAAAAATAGGTGCCGTTTTCAAAACATACGCACTACTGTAGCCGACAAAAGCGAGTCAGGACTCTCATCACAACCGCCGCCCACACAAGTACTGGCCAAGTACTACTGCCAAACCTCAACTGAGGTTGCTACTTTTATTCCAGTGACTTTTTACGTGGTTCAGATGGCGTCCAGCAGTCCGTTGGCCGGATTACAGTGTGTTTCACAATCAAATTTAGTACTACCCCTCACAAATCGCCGATTCTACATCCCTCACGAGTTGCCGAATCTTGTTGTATGCAAACAAATTGTGTTCATAGAATACTGACTAAACTTGTTGAAAACAGTTGGAAGGGCTAAATGCGTAAAAACAAGCGAGCCAATAGAAAAATATTAATATAAAAATCAAACAGAATAGTATTGTGTTGTGTATCAAACGATTTCGTTCGATCAGACGACTATAAACGGAAATGGGATTTTAGCAAAGTGCTATGAAAATTACTGTTGCACGTGTTCGGCCTGTAGTCACTGAATGAAGGAGAATTGTCTTCAGTGAAGAGTCCCGCTTCGAACTGAACCCCGACGACCAGCGAAGGCGTGTCTGAATATGCCGCAGTCAGCAGTGGGATACCAACTTGACTGTCGCACGTCACACGGGCCGCCAATCGCGAGTGATGGTTTGGGGTCCTACTTCTTTCAAAAGAAAAACCCATTTGGTTGTCATCCGCGCCATCCTTACAGCACAGCGGTACGTCCACAATATTCTTCGACCGGTTTTGTTGTCCTTCAAGGTAAGCCATCCTCGGCTTGCATTTCAGGAAGATAATGCCCACCCGTACATGGCGAGAGTTTCTACTACTTGTTTTCCTGTTTGCCAAACACTACGCTGCTCGGAAAGGTCGCCGGATCTCTCCCCCACTGAGAACATTTGGAGCATTATGGTAGGGCTCCCCAACCATCTCTGGATTTTGACGATTAACGGGCCAATCAGACAAAATGCACGATACCTCTCAGGAGCACATCCAATAATTCCATCAGTCAGTGCCAAGCCGAATAACTACTTGCGTAAGGGCCAGAGGTAGATAAACGCGTTACTGACTTGCTCAATTTGTGAAGGTCCTTCTCTTGAATAAATTATCCAATTTTTGTGAAACTGAATAAATTATCCAATTTTTGTGAAACTGTAATCATTTGTTTGTCTGTACATGTACATCATATCTACCTATTTCCTTCCCATTCGGATAATTCCTTCTTGGTGCGCCGTTTTATTTGTTTTTTGTCTCAATAGTGTACATTCATTATTTTTCTAAATAAGTGCCAAAATTAAGACGAGCAGTGTACGCAAATCAGGCTTTGCAGGATTAATGTAGATAAGCTGTTCGCCACAGAGTCTGTTACGTCATTCTGAGTAAGAGGTGGTTCTCACTTGAATTACGTGTTACTAGAGCTGGGATTAATTTCTAAAAGGGAAACGAAATACGAAACCTTTAATCACACGAAGAAGGCTGATAAAGTAAATACCTGGAAAACTAATGATATAGACAGGGATGGGAGACGTCAAGCAAGTTTGCGCAGTGGACGTTAAGTGTCTGTTGCGTTACGTCAGAAACAACTTTTATTACTTATGTTATAACGAAGAATGTAGTGTTCATTCGAAAGTAATGGATCTCCATTGGTGTCAGTTTTAGGTTTCTTTATTAAAGGCTTTGACGTAGTTAGTCCTTTGCGAAATCACATGTGACAAACAAAATTATGAGTGTTTCTCCTCCTAAATAGTCTCGTCAACGTAACTTCTCCTGATGCAAATCATTGAATTTTGGGTGTAGCCGTAGATAAAAAAACCGACTGAATGAAAATAACGTAGTTTATTAAACTTAAATAATTATTTCTTAATCCACTTACATCATTAACAAATTGTAATGAAAATTAAGTTCACCACTCTTAGCATGATATAGGGTACATTTATGGGAATAGAGTGGAACCCGTGGCAAATGGAAACTCTGAGATGGTCCGATGGACGTTTATGGATACTTCAATTGATAGAGTAGAACATTATCCGGGAAAGTTAGGAATATGTGCCTTAGGGCCCCCGGGGCCGGAGTACAATTTTCTTACAAATGTTCACTGTATCGAGCACATAATGAAGACACTAAAAACAATAACGAACATTTGTTTATAAATTATCATGGGAAGAGAAGAACGGAGATGAATTATAAGAGGCAGTTCGTTTCATCAATGTTGTATGCTTCCACGACCAATGACGTCTCACTGAATGTGTTCGAATTTTCTGCTAAAGTATCTGCTTTAAGAATTCAGAAAATACAGCCATCAGAAGTAGGGGAACAGTACAGTTCCTTGCTTGTTTCGCTTTAGGAATGAGTCCATAATTTTTGATCACTTCACAGTGTCCTCCATAATCATGGTGATCTCCTTATCTAATACGATATCAGCCAGATAAAAATCTACAATTACGGTTTACAGTTAGTGGAGTGGTGAATAATTCAAGGTCGGCGAAATAATTCCAAAAAGAATCGGTGTGGTATGAAACATACGAGTGAAAAATGTAAGAGCTACGCACGCTATATCTATGCAGTTTGTTGGGATAAGTTCAGTTATGAAATGCCGTGTAACAACAGAAGGAAAGTATCGTGGCGAAATAACGGGAAAGTCTGCGGGACGCTGAGGGAGTATGTTCTGAGAGAACACAGATAACAGGCTGAAGAACTGTAAGCATTCGCTATCTCTCTACAAACTGCTACTCTCTTCACAAATCGTACAACTTCGAAGGCACCTTTCTTCTGTTCGAATAATTTTCGTAGCTCCTGCTTCTGGTTAACAACACGAAAACAGCAATTTTACTTCGTCGTGATACATTGCAGGCCTTCTCTCATTTCATAGTTTAATACACAACTATCTCGTATTTTTGAATTATTAAACCTGTCGTTTGCTGTTGTACTGATTTGGCATTGGACTGTTTGTCGACAGCATTTCCCAACAACTCACTCACGATGCACCCTCCTCACAAGAATGATTTCCATAGCCCTATGCCTTTGTACCAAGTGTCTTCCCAATCTGCCGCTGCAACTACTCAATATGAGTTACTCAATGAACATATTGCAAGAAGAGGTATCTTGAAATTAAACAGTTCTTAATAACTTTAGTTTTGTTATATTTTTGGAAAAGAACTCTTATGTCGTTTTGAAGTCCAGTCACCTTACATGAATACAATCACTGTTCATATTTTCACTCGAATTAGCCATTTCTTTTTCAAATTTCGTTCGGTCGCTGTAATGAAAAATAAGCTGCGTGGTAAAAAAGTGAAGCACCCTGCACATGGTCCGTGTAATTTCGTATACGTACACAGGATGAGAGTCGCAATTTTCTGCGATCGGCAGAACGGCCACGACAGTCCATTAGTGTTGTTCATGTTCAGAGTTTTTAGCGGGCGGTATAGGGCCTATAAGGAGCACGAACAGCATCAGGTGTTGAGTGATCACTGTGAAGGACAGAGAGATGCCACGTATTCGTGTGAGACTGCGTTATCAGCACCTGACGGCGTTGCAATGGAACTTCATTGTGGGTCTCCATACGGCCGGCTCATCGAATCGCGCTATAATCATATATTTGGGGCATTCGGTTGCTACAATGGTTCGATGTTGGACTGCTTGGGAACCTGAGGGCAGGAATCTTCGTTGTCAATGTTCCGGTCGGTCATATCTGGCTACCACAAGAGAAGTTCAATGTATTTTGCACTAAATACATCGTAACCCCTTCACATCTGCGTTTCGCAGCGGAGAATAAGTAACGGACTACCTGCGACAGCACCATTGGTTAGAGACTAGCCACAGCCGATCTTCGCAGTCACCGTCTGATGCGCAATCTGCCGCCAATGCCGTAAGAAAGACGTCTGTGTTTAGAGTGGTGTCGTGCCCGGGTAGCGTGGACTACTGATGAATGTTGTAGCATCGCGTTCAGCGGTGAATCGTGTTTCTGCCCAACCCCGGATGACCATCGTTGGCATGTGTGGTGGTGACCCGGGGAGAAGTATCATTCTTCCAATGAGTTGGAGAGGCACAACGCTGATAGGACTGAGATACACGTGAGAGGTTTTTGCTCTCAGAGTGTCTGGAACTATCAAATAGTACTCGCAGAATTATTTACACCAGAGGCGAATGTTCGCTCATAGTTACTGTCTGATAGCTCCTTGCGAGTATTTTCTGTAAGTGTCTGAGAGTCTTGTGAGAGCAGATGTCGGAAACATTTCACACGCAGCACGGTGAGACAATGTCAGTATTGTTTATCTCGTCTGACAGCTTTGGTGAGCTGCTGTCGATAGACAGATGCTGACGTCTACACGAGAGGCCTAAACGCGCAGAGCGCGACTATCTGAGTCCTTGCCGCACTCTCGGTCACTGCCGGTGATCTGGATTTCGGCGAGCCGGCCGGGGTGGCTGAGCGGTTCTAGGCGCTACAGTCTGGAACTTCGCTGCTGCTACGGTCGCAGGTTCGAATCCTGCCTCGGGCGTGGATGGGTGTGCTGTCCTTAGGTTAGTTAGGTTTAAGTAGTTATACGTTATAGGGGACTGCTGACCTCAGAAGTTAAGTCCCACAGTGCTCAGAGCCATTTGAACCATTTGGATTTCGGCGATGTTTACACTACACGTGTTAATCACAAAAGTTCTCTGAGAGTGCAGAACTCTGACGTGTATACCTAGCTTTACTCCTGCTGTCATGTAGTGGGGAGCCCTCGAGTAAAACTTCAGGTCACGATTCTACTGACTGAGAAAACGCTGACAGCACAATGGTACATCACAGACATCCTGCGTGCTCTCATGCGGCAATATCGCAGTGCCATTTTTCAACAGGACAATGTTCGTCTACATGCGGTACGTGTCTCTGTGAACTGCCTGCGTGATGATGTAATACTGTGATCAGTACGATCCACAGATCTGTCCCCGATAGAACATGTGCGGAACCTGCTCGGACGTCAACTCTGTCCCAGTCTAAGTTTCCATGATATCAAGGACCGGTTGCAACAGTTGTGGGCCAGCTTACGTCAGAACAGGATATAACGCGTTTATGACACCCTTCCCAACCGAATCAGTGCACGTGTCCAACACGGAGGTGGTGCAATCTCATGCTGGTAAAAGTGGGCCCATACTGCTAAGTTCTTGGTAAATTTGACTCGATATTTTAATCAGCATAATAACATCGCATACCCTCTCAAAGTGTGAAGTTTCATTTCGTTTATTCCTCCCATTATGGCTCTTTTTTTCTCGTTTTTTTGTTAGGCTGTGTGTATCAAACCGCACTGTGCAATATTAATCCCCAAAATACAAAGGGAGGAGAGGCACTTTATGGTCCTTTTGAAACTATTGTAATCTAGTCAGTTGCTTTCTATTTTAAAATTAAAAAAATATTTATTGGTTTTAGTGAATTCTGTTACATGTATGTTTTAAACTTTTTGGTTAACCTTAACCCAAAAACTGAAGACTCAGTTGTAGGTGTCATATTCCTCAGTGAATGTCGTATTCAAAATCTCCAGTTTCAGGACCTCACTCACACACCAGTATCTCCTTAAAAATATATTGAGTGTAAAAGTCAATGACAATGAACAACGTTTGCATTTTTAAAATTTTTATTTTGGTGGCCATAAAGTCAGTTGTACACCTTATTGAAAGTGCGCTGATGTTACTAAGTGAGTGCTAAAAGGTATTTTCAATTTCTGGACTCTACTTACAGAGCGGTACCTCCTTAAAAAGTGTATTGTTAGCATAATTAAATAAAAATTAACAAATTCTTTTTATCTTGTAATTAAATGTTTCCCTGAGACATTTAAGTCTCTTTTTATTGTCTACGATAATGATCGAAACAGACGAAATGAATTAAAATTTGTGCTGAAACCGGGACTCGAACACCGGGTCTCGTTGCTTGCTACGCAGAAATGCTAACAATTATACCATCGCAGTTCGATGCTCCTGTGCTTGCTAATATCGGAGAGTCCTGGCAGAAGTTACAGTACGTAAGGGAAAAATGAACTGAAGTTTGTGTAGGGGAGGGTACTCAGCTTAGGTAGTTCGTGCAGCAATGTTAACCATTGTACTGCGGTGGTGTAATGGTTAGCATTAGCAAGCAGGAAGACCCGAGGTTCGAGTCCCAGCCGCAACACAAATTTTAATTTATTTCCTCTGCTTCGATCGTTATCGTAGATTCTTTTTAATTTTTTATTCTGGGGGGGGGGGGATAGGCATAAAATCCCCCCCACCTTGACCCTTGAAAAAGCGCGTTATGGAAAATGCCTTGGTATTGCTAGGGTTAAGCAGAAAATAAACGCTTCGCTCCGCTATTCCAGCCAATGGAGGCTAAACACTGACCCCTTCTTTCCACAAGCCGACCTTGCAGACTATGTTCGTGACATTTTTTGCAGGCTCAAAAAGATTGCCCCACTCCCTAGCTGGCGAAGCATCCCCGCACCACCTGTCGTCTTGGGTCCAGCGGAGATGGGCATCGTCACGGTATCGGTATCTGCGCCCTTACAACTGGTAGTGCTGATATGAGTGTCATTGTGTTTAGACCGACAAAAATGGCTCTGAGCACTATGCGACTCAACTTCTGAGGTCATCAGTCGCCTAGAACTTAGAACTAATTAAACCTAACTAACCTAAGGACATCACACACATCCATGCCCGAGGCAGGATTCGAACCTGCGACCGTAGCGGTCACGCGGTTCCAGACTGAAGCGCCTTTAACCGCACGGCCACACCGGCCGGCAGACCGACAACGACCTGTCCACGCGGTACTCAGACTAATCTAAGCGTACAAAGGCGGATTCGCTGCACAGAAGTTGCAGCTCTGTAGCGACATTCTCGAACGACGGTGCCTGCTGGAAGCCACGAGGGGCAGAGAAAGCGGAGGGCTGGTGACGCGTACTCCGCGCTTCCAGACTCGGGCCTTCGGCGTCGCTCCCGACCCGCTACGCAGCCCAGAGGCCGGCCCGGCCGTATGACGCAGACTCCAAATATTTGCCAGTGGAGCCGCGACGTCACCGCGGCACTGTGCGCCCGGCTCGCGACCTCGCCAGCTGTTGCGCAGCGCTGCGCCTCAAAAGTTCCGGGAATCGCTCTGTCCCGCATACATATTGATAAGTCGTCTCCTGCTTTCCATTCAACATTTTCCGCAACCGTGCTACTTGAGTCACACCGTACGTATTCGCGCATCCTTCGAAACAGATAGCATTTCATTACCTGGTAACGATACCGATATCTGGAAATATGGCTTGAGTCAGCTTTGGTAAGAAACGAATTTCTCCATAACCATCGTTATCTGTGACGCATCTGACAGCTAGCAAGAAACCATCGTGAACCGTTACTCTGTGCTAAGAGCAGTTTGATCATACAGATAAGGCAAAGCTGAATTCAAGATAATTTCACATTATCTTGTTCGGACGAAGGCCTCAGCACTTTCAGTGAGATAGTAAACTGCTGCTCACAGTCGTTTTTTCTGCTTGTTGTGCCTGACGTGAATCAGGCAGTGATCCCAATTTTTAGGTGCTACTTATCCACATCCAAACGAATTTGAATTTATGGAAGATCGGCTTTTGTGCGTTCTTCAGTTTTCTTCGGCAGTCTGGATTAGACTAACGAAAACTCAAAGAACGCCTGCACACTACTTGATAGAATTTTTTATGAAGTATGAGTATTCTATCCTCTCATTTTCGCTACACTGAAATAGTTACAATAAATTCTTTTAATTTAGTTTTGCCCACATTTTGCAGCTGTGGATATTTCAGAGCCTGTGGGTCTATGTTCAGGTGCAAATCGTCTAAATCATAATTCACGTTCGCTCTTGAATAAAGTCAAATGCGTTTTCCTGTTATGAGAAAAGTAAATATTAGGTTTTGTATTTCGTGAATCGAGTGCGGCAAATAAGTGAGCAACAGTGGAAAAAGCAGTGAAAAACTTACCAAACAAACAAGGAAGAACACTTTTAACATTTTGAGGTCCGCATACGCTAGCTGATTATTTCTGTCGCCGCACATTACGTCACTCGAGGCACATATTTGTTTACACATTTTTAAAAAAAATTCACAGATTTAGCTTAACCTGATGTGGTCAAAGATGGAGTGCTTCACATAGTGTTAGAGTTTGGTTTTTAAAAGGTTGACATATGAAAAGAACAAATTCAAAATAAGAATCTATGTTAAATGAAGAGACAGATTTGACTAGCCATCGTTATTTTAGCAATTTTGAAGACTTTTTTTTGAATTTATTCCCTGCATATGTCAACCTTTTAAAATTCAGGCCTCTGACACTATGTGAACAATTTTATCTATGATCACATCAGTTTAAACTACAGAGGTTTTATTTTTAAAATGTGCAAACAAATGTGCGACTTGAGTGACGTGATCTGGGACAACAGAATGAATAAACCAACGTATGCTGACCTCAAAATGTTAAAAACGTTCTTCCTCGTTTGTTCGGTAAGTTTTGTGTAGTTTTTTTCCACTGTTCCTCACATATTTCCCACATTCGATTCACGAAATACAAAACCTAACATCTAACTTTCTCATAACAGGAAAACGCACTTAACCTTACTCAAGAGCGTATGTAAATTGTGTATTAGAAGATTTGTACTTGAAGATAGACCCACAGGGTTTGAAACACGTCACATAGTTAAACAAAATATGATAAAATTTATGAATGAAGGCGTTTTCACTCAAACTTTTTCTTCTTCTTTTGCCATTCCAGGATTAGGAATAATGCCCGTTCTGGTCTCTTCATCTCACCCTCGGTCTTCGCACAGTTCTCTTGCCACGTGATTTATAATCTGTATTCAAACTTACGTGATTTAAAATAATATCTCTTGCGAAACCTCACTAATAGCTACAAGGTTTTGATGATGATGATGATGTTTGGTTTGTGGGGCGCTCAACTGCGTGGTTATCAGCGCCCGTACAATTATCCAATCTTTGCTCAGTCCAATTGCGCCACTTTCCTGGATGATGATGAAATGATGAGGACAACACAAACACCCAGTCATCTCGAGGCAGGTGAAAATCCCTGACCCCGCCGGGAATCGAACCCGGGACCCCGTGCTCGGGAAGCGAGAACGCTACCGCGAGACCACGAGCGGCGGACTGCTAGCTACAAGGTTTTGTGTTTACTTTTCTCAATACGTTGAAATGAGACAAAAGATTGAGGTATCACCTTTCGTAGGTTTGACTGAATATTTAAAATTTCGCTTTCCAGTACAGAAGAATCCCGTTCATCCGAACTAAGTGGAACCAGATGTAATCCGGATAATCTGGAAATATTTAACTACAAACAAAACGCTACTACAATAAGCAAAGCTTTAACTTGGACACTAACAAGTAAGAGTTGTTTTGGCACTTAAGCTCTATAGTCACTGTAGTCTATTGAGGTTTATTTGCTGAAATAATGTGTACGTTCCTTTTGTTTCATATTTGTGTGACGTTTGAGAGCAGTACTATCTCGTAGACGTTTCAGAACACCATTTCAGAAGGACTTGGTTCTACCTGGCGGTCTAGATAAATCATTAGTTTTTCCAGCTGTGCCGTTGCCTCTGCATGATGCATTATTCCTTTCATTGAAAAGCCACTCTTGCTATCAATTTCACCATCACTGTCGTCCTCTCTAGTACAACTGGCGATAATACAAATCTCGTCATTAGTCATCAAGCTGTAACAGAAATCACTGTCATTCTGCAGCCAGGCATCTACTTCACTATCGTCCACGTCCGAACAACCAGGAATGTTTGCTAACGTTTGAAGGAATTCACAGGTGTTGACAACATTACAAACTTCAGCGTTGGAAATAATTTCTTCAAAATCTTTTTTGAAGTTTTCCGAAGTCACTGTATTTCCCGAAAAACTTTCGCTTGTCACTAAACGCTTTCGTATGCCATGACAAGCTTTCCATGTGTCAACTAATCTTGGCTGTCTGCGAAATTGGCTTGCCATCCCGTAGCTTGCTGTTTAAGTTTAGGACCTTTCGTGCAGTACTGGACCGAATATCGCAACGCCATTCTCATTTTTCTCACTGAATAATACTGAGTCCAGTGTTTCATTTCATGATTTCTTCATTGTATTGCGCTTTCTCCAAACTGACTTCAATCATCATTTTGAAGCAGAAGTCTTCAATTTCCTTTCGGTTCTTCTTCCAGGTTGACGCAGCTTATGTCACTACACAATATTCTGTAGTCATATTATTCAGATGTTCTCCTTTGTCTATTCTGTTTAGCGCTCGCAACTTTGTGTCCATCGGAACAACCACTTTCTTTCGATTCGAAGTCGCCTTATTCACGAACATACAAAACACAGCAAGTAGCAGTACAGCCTCATAACTCTGTAAGTAACAGCTCCACACTGAACGTAGTTACAGTAGCAGGATGCGTGGGACCGGCGATTTGTATCCTACCTGCGGCGCCAACACATCAACCGTACATATAATTAGAATATGCATGACCTTTGTGCCAAATAGTGGTTCCCTCAGGAAGCATACAACAGCCTTCTTTGATTTTAAAGAGGCTCCTGAAACATCGTAGTCAATATAGGCGTGCAATGCCTCCAAATGCAGTATGATCAAATAGTCTCATACTTATTTATCTCAAAGAGTTACAAAAAATTCTTACTCTGAAACAGAAGAATGGGAAAATGTCCATGCATTCAAAAGAGGAAAGACCAAGTCTGATGCGTGCCATACCGCACTTCATCTGAAAGCCCAGTCATGTTCCTCAGTTGCTAAACAGAAATACTTGTTGACAGTGTTCCCACTTCTTGAACAACGCAGCGAGTTTATAATAAATTTTGCAACATCTGATACCAAGAATGGAGTTCTGTAAGAACTAAGTATTGAGAGAAATGGTTTCGTGAATTTAATGTTTTTATTCTTTTGTCAAAAATGTGAAAGACGTAAGACATGGTTTTGATGATTACACTTCTACTAGTTAAAATATTAGAGCTGTACTAATGTACTTGTATTATGATTAACGAAACGTAGTGCCTCTGTATTAATGGCACTTGGAACAACCACTTTCTTATTGGCACTGAGAACCAGTGAGTTTAGCGGTACGTCGCTTAGAAAGTTCTGCGTCTACACCTACGCGATTACTCTGCAATTTACAGTTCACAATTAAGTGTCTGGCAGAGCGTTCATCGAACCACCTTCAATCTACTCGTATTTCACTATCGATCCACTCTCGTACGGTACGAGGGAAAAACGAACACACAAAGTTTCCCTACGAGTTCTGATTTCTGTTATTTTATTACTAGCTTAGTGCCCGCTGCTTCGCTATAGTTTGCTACCCAGTTACATAAAAAACAGTTTTATAAACATATATTACGTCTACTGAAAGATTAATGTTTTAATGATCTGTTTCTTTTTCTATGTAATTCTAACAAAGTCAGTTTGTCGTGGTGACTGTTATTAGTTGTCTTTGATTTAGTTCACAAACGCCAACACCTTCTAAACATTTCACAATAATTAAAGCTCCTAAGGTATGGTCTTCCCAAACGTACTTTTGATCAAAAAGCGATTCTGGTAGCTGGAGTCTAAGGTTTAAGTTAATCATACCTTTTGCGTTCTTGTGCTGATATTTCCATAGAAACTTTCGTCCTCTATCACGTGATCCTTTATATCTAACCGAGAAGTGAAATACCAGATTTCATAGATTTAGCTTTTTTTTTTTAATGTAACGAAACATTTTCTTCAGAATTTTCATCCCCTATTTCGCGCACTTGCGGGCTGAATATCGTAAAACAACAAACACATTTTGTTTTTAAATTTGTAACGGAGATGCTAAATACAAATTTCCATAGATTTAGCTTTGAAAAGGATTTCATGGTGAATAATTTAATAAAAGTTTTCATCCCCTATTTAACTCCCTTAGGGGGTTCAATTTCCAAAAACATTGAAAGACCTATTTTTTTTATTTCTTACCGAGAAGTCGAATACGAATTTTTAATAGATGTAACTTTGGAAATGCCGTACTGGTTCTTAAATTATCATTTATTTTCAAAAAATTCACCATCTGTTTTCTCTCCTTAGTAGTTGAATTTCCAAAAATTCTGAAACACTTATTTCTTATTTCTGGTAGAGAAACCAAATACCAATTTTCGTGGTCCTAGTTTCAAAATTGTCTTAATAGTGACATAGTTTCAAAAAAACTTTCATCTCCTATTTCACCCCTTTAGTAGAAGAAGTTCGAACAATCTCTTCTTACACGTCGCTTGCAGTGTAGGATCAACGGGTTTACCACTTTTCAAATTTCTATCCTTAGCGGTTTTGGCTAAACCCCGTAGAGGATGATTGTCTAAAAACAGTGAAACACGTATTTTTCATTTCTAACTGAGAAACCAATTATAAAATTTTAAACACGTAAGTTTTAAAATGCTCTCACAATGAAACAATTTCATAAAACATTCCACCCGTTATTTCACCCCTTATGGGCTGAATTCCAAAAACAGTGAAATTCATATTTTTTATTTCTAACAGAGGATAAACCAAAATTTTCATAGATTTAGCTTCAAAAATTCTTGGATAACAAAAAAATTCCATAAAACTTTCATCCGCTATTTCACCCCCATAGGGGGTCGAATTTTCAGAAACAGTGAAACAGGTACCTTATTTTCTAAGCTAGAAGCCAAATTCAAATTTTAATAGATTTAGCTTTGAAAATGATTTCATTATGAAATATTCTCATACATCATTTCATCGGTTATTTCACCTGCTAGTGGCTGAATTTCCAAAAACACTGAAACACTTGATTTTTATTTTTAACCGATGGGTCATATACCACTTTTCATGGATATAACTTTCAAAATATTTTAGTAGTTCTTTAATAATGATCTACTGTAAGTAGGCTGTATAGGTTTTTTATTGGTAACGCCACATAGCGCTCTGTATGAAAATCACTGGCTGTACTGTGTGCAGTCTGTGGCTGGTTTGCATTGTTGTTGGCTATTGTAGTGTTGGGCAGCTGGATGCTAACAGCACGTAGCGTTGCGCAGTTGGAGGTGAGCCGCCAGCAGTGGTGGATGTGGGGAGAGAAATGGTGGAGTTTTGAAATTTGTAAGACTGGATGTCATGAACTGCTATATATATTATGACTTTTGAACACTATTAAGATAAATATATTGTTTGTTCTCTATCAAAATCTTTCATTTGCTAACTATGCCTATCAGTAGTTAGTGCCTTCAGTAGTTTGAATCTTTTATTTAGCTGGCAGTAGTGGCGCTCGCTGTATTGCAGTAGCTCGAGTAACGAAGATTTTTGTGAGGTAAGTGATTTGTGAAAGGTATAGGTTAATGTTAGTCAGGGCCATTCTTTTGTAGGGATTATTGAAAGTCAGATTGTGTTGCGCTAAAAAATATTGTGTGTCAGTTTAAGCACAGTCATGTATAATTTTTCTAAGGGGACGTTTCATATGTCGACCCTTAGCCGAGGATACCTCACTGGAATCGTCTGATTTTTTCTTGTAGTTTGTGTAATTAGTGTAGCTATTGTTTATTGCTAGCGCATAATTATAGAGAGAATTTCCTTTGTAGTTGTAGTTTTTCATTGTAGATTTGCACCAAGTATTTCGCAGCTGCGCTTGCAATTAAGAAGATATTATTTTCAATGCTATGTTAATATGTTTTCTTATTTTGCTCTTCAAATTGTGCTTTTCTGTGTTGTCGTGTGAAATATTGTGACAGTAACGGCGTGTGAAAAACGTAATACTAGGCTCCAAAGTAGAATGAGAAATGACAGTGAAGACGAAAGCAGTGTGTTAGCGCCACTATGTAATGAATTAACTAATGTTCAAACTAGTAATTTGGTAACTGTGCATAGGGAAATGGAGCGGGCTGCAAATAATGGTGTAGACAGTGAAACAATTAGTGAACAGGGAAGCATTATCGATCGATCGGTTGGCAACACTTCCTCTCAGGAATCCGAAATGACAGGACACAATCTTGCAAATACTGTAGATTCAGGTTTTGCGTCTTCTCCGTTTTCTCAAATAAGTCAAGACACATTTTCTGCTCGTCAAAATGTGAATGTTGCCGGTGCAAATGCACTGCCGAAAAGCATAGAGGAACATATTCCACACACTAATACATTATTATTGCAGTTAATGCAACAAATAAAACAAAATTAGAGACAAACATAGCAACAGTTAGACACAATGGAACAAAATCTTCAAAAGTTAGACACAATGGAACAACACCAGAGACAAACACAGCAACAGTTAGACGCAATGGAACAAACAGATTCAAAAGTTAGACACCACGGTTGAACAAACACGTGAAGATTAAACTACCGAGTTACATAAAATCGAATCGAAATGTCAAAAAGTCTGTAATGACGTAAAAACACAAATTTGTGAGCATTTCCAATCTATTTTTTCGCGTCATGAAAGTGCATTACAGAATCACAAAGCAGCCATAAAGGAACTGCAAACTATGGTTCATGAAAATCACGACATCTTGCAAGCTAAAATTGACTTAGCTGCATCTACCGATTCGGTTATGCAACTTGCAAAAACTCAGGAAAACTTAAAGGACACAGTAGATACGATTTCAACACAAATGGACACGCTGAAACTCGGTTCACAAAAACACACTGAGGAAATAAGTTCACTATCGGAGAAAGTAGCCGAACTTTCGGATCAGTTCACTAACTTATCTACAAAGGTGGTTGATGATCTGAGTGACACAAGACCTGTAGCCTTCACTGACACAGAAGAGTATGAACAAATTAAGAAATTCAAACAAAATCAGAATCAAATTAATACGCAACACAAAAGAGAAATCCGGGAAGTACAAGATCAGTTGGCACAAGTAATACAAGAATTACATATTTCTGAGGACACTCGCGCTCCAGTACGGGAAGAGGGCATAGAAATATGGAACAACCACAAAATAATAGCACAGCGCATTTCGGAAATTATGAAAGAAAATGGCAAGGTGCACCGAATTTCGAAATGGAACCGCCAAAAAGACGTAACAATGACCGACATGCGACTCGCCGACACGATGATTTTGACTATAAGCTGTTCATTACTACATGTAAATTCAAAACATTTAAGAATTCTGGCAATGACATTCATCCACAAGCTTGGCTCCATCAAGTCTCTCATTGTTTTCCTCCCAACTGGTCATTAGAGCACAGATTAGAATTTATGTGTGGCTACTTAGAGAATAAACCAGCTGAAAGAATGCGATCGGACATTCACGATTGTCACAGTGAAGGAGAATTTTATCATGCCTTCCGCTCAGCATATTGGTCTCAAGCTATACAAGACCGAGTAAAACACAGCATCATAACGATGAAACGTTTCGAACAATCTGAATTTTCCAGTCTTGTGAAATATTTTGAAGACATGTTGCACAAGAATCAGTACCTGTCAAACCCATACAGCCCCTCAGAACTCATCCGCATTTGCTTAATCAAATTGCCTGAACATTTACGACACATTATTTTGGCAGGACGTTGCAAAGACGACATTGAAGCTTTTCAGGGACTGTTACAAGAATTGAAAATTGACACTGACAATCGCAGAACGCGAAAACTGGAGCACAACAATTACAGGTCACATCCGTCACAATTCCGCAATGACAGAAATAATAAGTGGACACAACAAGGCTTTTCTTGCAATGCAAATCGTGACCAAAACAGACACCACCCATATGACAACCACTGGCAGAGTAATAGTTACAGAGAAAGATCGCATTTCCGTAGTAATGAGTAAAATTGTTCAAATGGCTCCGAGCACTATGCGACTTAACTTCTGAGGTCATCAGTCGCCTAGAACTTAGAACTAATTAAACCTAACTAACCTAAGGACATCACACACATCCACGCCCAAGGCAGGATTCGAACCTGCGACCGGAGCGGTCGCTCGGCTCCAGACTGTAGTGCCGAGAACCACACGGCCACTCCGGCCGGCAGTAACGAATATGACAGAGACAATCATAGAAACAGACTATATGGCAACCAGAACTATTATTATCACGGGAGACCGAATAACTTCAGACGCAACGGTCCACCGTGCAGTGATACTTCAGGGAGAAATTCTCCACCACTTAACCGACAAGAAAGAAACTACAGGAACTACCGACATGACGACAGATGATATAATCATAACGACAGACCTGAATTTCATCAGAACTGGCGACATTCAAACAGGGCAGGGCCCTCTCGACAAGGTGAATTTGTAGAAGTTAGGTCTCCTAACCCCAATAACGATGCACGCCAACAATGAGATAGCAGGCAATGACTCGCACTGTAGGCAGCCACGTGCGCCGACTGGCTCAGAGAAAAATAACATAGACGCTAACCTTGAGAAAAATTTGAGCATTCTTTACCGATGTACCATATACCACATGATAATTCTGTTGAAGCTGAAACTCTGCGTACTAGGAAGAGTAAAGAATTGTACCACATTTCACATGTAAAATCGTTTATTGAAATATAATCTGCTTTTTAAGTTAGTCTTTGCTATAAAATTTTTCACTTCATGTTACTAGTACTCTTTGTCACACTTACAAACTGTTAACATGCAACTATGTTTTAAAGTTAAGTATCCAGTCAAGAACCTAGGAAATTCAGACAAGTAATTACAAATGCATTGTTATAGTGAACAGACAACACAGTGTTGTTATTTGTATTTTCTTCCTTGTTAGTTGCACGATTACGTAACGACTATCAGGCTTACATACTTAGAACATATACTGGTACTGCTAATGAGATTTTAATGCAACATTTTGGTTCACTTGAAAATATATTCTGGATTTAAAGTACTTCCTGAGAGATATCAGATGACACAGTGGTTAGTTTATTTGACAGCTACACGAGTATATCACAACACTACTAATGAGTGACACAATTTATATTATTGCTTTTGCGCTGTATCTGTTTTTTATCTGCACAGCTTTTCTGAATTCTTCTGAAAAGGAAAACATGTTTTAGGAGTAACTTTTGTGGTAGAGCTACAATGAGACAGCCTTTTCTGTAGCACAACAATACATTACAGTACAGTACATTGACTTCTACAGAACTTTGCTTACGGACAACGATAATTACGACACTTGGCACATTTTTTACCCCCGAGTATAGACAGAGATTATGTTACAACAAGACGCACAATTTAGCGCCGCAGTACACCTATTCGAGTGATTAATTTTGTACTTAAAACATTTTTAAAGATTTTTGAATTACAAAGAAAGTTTTCCGTGATATATTTCATTCCATTTCTGTAATCTGTAACACCTGAGGTTATAATTACATTAATCCTCAGGGGGGTACAGGCCTACTTTGTGTACCATGTGTTTGGCAAGCACAAGGAGCCCTAGATAATATGGTATTTGCTTATACAACTTTACACATCGGTACCATATTCCTCTAACACAAAATTACACAGCTATCTGATTATTTAACAGAGAAACAAAATTTTTTTTACTATGTTAGTGACAGATGTTTACGCAGTTACACAGTTGGATAACTTCACACTTATGAAATTGTATTTCGTCTGTACTTTGTGAACTGTTCATATTTTTTCGGAACCATTGTGATACTATGAGAGCTCTGAATGATGTATTTGGTATGGTATCATGATTTTAAAGTACGTTTGAGGTAGATGACACTATTGTAATGAGCGGAGAAATTTTTTAGGTTTTGAAATTATTGCAGAAAGTTGCGACGTTTTTGAGATTTGACTGAGGTGTTATGATGTTATTTTTAAGACGACGATGTGTATTATGCTGTTGAGGTATGTTTATGATCAATAAACTGATGCTATATGAGGATTTTGATTATGCTACATATTTATAATGATGAAATATTGAAGAATGTCGACGAATATGTATATGTGTAATACGGTAAGGCATAATGAGTAGTGGTTAGGGACTCTGATTTGTGAAAAGGGATGTTGCAAACCAAGAATCGTACTTTAAGAGTTATGAAATGTTTGTATATGCGTAAATGTATCACAACGCCGACGAAAATTTTTTGGACACTGTTATATTTATAAGATTTTGTTTCTATACATTTGTAATGCAAATTCTCGACCTGTGAAATTTTTAATATGAGACTGTCACTGTAGTGCAAACTAGTGTCATAAATATTTCGGTAAGAAAGCTAAGTGACCTTAACGTAATGCGTTATGGGCGACCAGCTGTGCGAGTTGCCTGGAGAAAAAGCCATTAGCTGAAAAAAAAAAGAGACCGTTAACCTAGCTATTGACATTCCATTGTAGAAAGCATCATAAATACGACACGGTCATTACTTGGAAACATATTGTACTTTGTGCTACTTACTGAAATGCTTATGAATTGATGGGAAATATTCTTACATCTGCAAACCTGATTATGACAAGTGTCTTTCTACAAGTTGAGAGCTACTGACTTACGAAATACCACATAGCTATTGAATGATGTTTTTATGCTTTGGTTTGCGTAATTGCTTATTTCATTTGATATCTGTTTTCCACCTGTGTTGCAGCATTGGTTTTATAAAATAAACTTAAATGCATTTGCTAATGTGAACACTTTCTGTCAACAGATCTATTAAATAATTATTTTATGATCCACATTCTTCGAAAAAGGAGCTCTTGAAATGGAAAGAACTATAAGAAGGGACTAATAACAGTAACTGCATATATAATTTTCTTTTCAAGTACTTGGTAATTTCTTGTAGAATTAGTTTTTGTGGTGCACCACTTTAATTACATAGACATTAAGATGTGATTATACATTTCCCTGATCTGCATTGTTGTCTTTAGTGTACTATTTTTTCTGCTTGTGGGTTTGTCATGTTTACATATAAGTTATTACATTTACTGCTGCTTGCTTTGCCAATTTCCATTTTTTTGTCATTGCTGTTTGTATTAATTGTTTTGTGCTGCTGCATTGCCTCGTCCCTTAGTTTATGCATCTGAGCTCAGTAGATTTAAGTTAGCTTAAGAGGGGTAGACTATATAAGAGAATGAGTTGCGATGAATTGGAAGAAAAGCATTGAGAAGTTATATGAAAAAAGTACAGAAAGCAGGTATAGAAAGGACTTTTTGGAAATAATGAAGAACGAAGGGAGTTCTCCGAGAAGCAAAGAAAGTTTTGTTTCCAAAATACTGCAGTAAAACAAACCCTGTCCTTTCCTTGTGTTATCCCACTATGTGTTTGTGTACCCTTGGGTATTTGTGTTCTTCCTGTCATTATGTGTTTATCTGATGAGAGATACGTTGTAGAATTTTTCTGATAATATGTTATTTACTTTGTAAAGATGCTTAGATATTATTTATTCTGTTTTGTTTTAATGCTCACGTGTGAAGTTGATGTTTCGAAAGTTATTCTGACGTTTTATATATTTACTTATGTCATAATTCTTGTAACACTGATGTATATGTTATTTCGATTCTTTTGTAAAGCCTGCATTACCACAAATGTTATCTGTGTTGTTATGTTCTTTAATGATGTATTTTGTACCTTTGTTATTGTAATCTTATGTTATAAAACTGTAATTGACACCAATTCATCAAATTAAGTAACTTGTACGTTACATTTCACTGCACACGTTTCTGTTGGCCATAGTGTATGGACAATATGTGAGAAGTAGGGACTGATAGTGTTTGCACGTGTGTTAATAATTCAGCAAGGGACTGGATAACAGCATTGCTGGTTCTAAGGACATTTCAAACAATTTTTTTGTGAGTGGACAAGTGGTGGTTTACGGACTTGCTATATTCTCCGCGAGACTCTTCGATGGTGATTGTGCACCTGCACAGTCGCAACAGATAGCTGCTGGCCGTGTCTACAAGGACTACAGTGGGTCTGCATCTTTGATGACTCACCAATACCATTATTTCTACAAGGACTGCAGTGGGTCTGCACCTCTAGTGGCCCACCAATACCACAATCTCTTCCAGGGCTGCAGTGGGTCTGCTCTGTGATGACCTACCTACCAATATTCTTCAAAACTTCGTCTGACTCTTCTGTGGGTTTGCTCTGTTGTGGCCCATTACCTGTCTGCATGTCAAGAGTCAGCACTGTCTTTCCGTTGGAAGGACAACACTACTTCTTCAAGACTGCATCGAAATCCACAACTTCCGTATGAATTCTCTTTTACTGCTCAGACTTTGAGAAAAAAAAACACTGCAATTTTACTGTGATGAATGATCAGGTCTGTCTTTATAGACTGTAAGAAAATTTTAGCTTTTGACCAACATTGTATCAATAAGTGTGTGCATTTGATATCTTTGTTATTGTAATTATGAAAAATTTTATCAAATCATTATTGGCCACTGCCCAAAACAATTTATAAAATTTTTTGTGGGGAGCATGGGGGCTATGTAAGTAGGCTGTGTAGGTTTTTTTATTGGTAATGCCACGTAGCGCTCTGTATGAATATCACTGGCTGTGCTGTGTGCAGTCTGTGGCTGGTTTGCATTGTTGTTGGCTATTGTAGTGTTGGGCAGCTGGATGTTAACAGCACGTAGCGTTGCGCAGTTGGAGGTGAGCCGCCAGCAGTGGTGGATGTGGGGAGAGAAATGGCGGAATTTTGAAATTTGTAAGACTGGATGTCATGAACTGCTATATATATTATGAATTTTGAACACTATTAAGGTAAATATGTTGTTTGTTCTCTATCAAAATCTTTCATTTGCTAACTATGCCTATCAGTAGTTAGTGCCTTCAGTAGTTTGAATATTTTATTTAGCTGGCAGTAGTGGCGCTCGCTGTATTGCAGTAGCTTGAGTAACGAAGATTTTTGTGAGGTAAGTGATTTGTGAAAGGTATAGGTTAATGTTAGTCAGGGCCAACCTTTTGTAGGGATTATTGAAAGTCGGATTGCGTTGCGCTAAAAAATATTGTGTGTCAGTTTAAGCACAGTTATGTATAATTTTTCTAAGGGGACGTTTCACTACTTAAAAAAAATCGTTCACCCACTATTTAACCCCCATAGGGACTAAATTTCCAAAAATGCTGAAAGACGCATTTCTTTATTTATGACCGAGAAAACACGCCAGTTTTGATAGGTCTACGTTCAAAACTGTCTTAACACCAACATAATTCCAGAAAACGTTTCATCACCTACTTCACCCCCTTAGGGATGGAATTTCAAAAGATCCCTCGTTAAACGACGCGTATGGGATAAGATCAACGGCGTCTACGAGTCAGTCAGCCGGGACATTGCCTTTTATATGCAGGGCGCATCACCTGAGACTTGCACTGCAAATATTGAGTAAATGGAAAGCGCTATAGCTGTGCGGTTTTCACACAATGGATTGGTAGTCAGTGGGTGGTATTGTTAGCCAAGCAACAGACTGTGATAATACTTACACTGGTCAACCAAAACATTATGACTACTGACCTACTATCGGTATAAACCTGTCCAGGTGATAGCAGCGTCACCTCGCGAGCAATGACTGCTAGTCAGACACACGCACTGTGCATTCTGTGTCAGTGAGCCTGCTGTTCTTCTGCAGAGTGCAGAGGCGGGCGATCTATCGGAGTTTGACCGAGGGCAGAATGTGATGGTCCAGAGGCTCGTCGCGAACATTTCGGAAACTGCACAACTTGTCGGGTGTTCGAGGAGTGCTGTGGTTAGTGTCTCCATCACGCGGGGAAACTAACAAGGGAACCTCCCCATCGCACCCCCCTCAGATTTAGTTATAAGTTGGCACAGTGGATAGGCCTTGAAAAACTGAACACAGATCAATGGAGAAAACAGGAAGAAGTTGTGTGGAACTGTGAAAAAAATTAGTAAAATATACAAACTGAGTAGTCCATGACCAAGATAGGCGACATCAAGGAGATTATGATGTCAGGAGCACCGTGGTCCCGTGGTTAGCGTGAGCAGCTGCGGAATGAGAGGTCATTGGTTCAAGTCTTCCCTCGACTAAAAATTTTACTTTCTTTATTTTCGCAAAGTTATGATCTGTCCGTTCGTTCATTGACGTCTCTGTTCACTGTAATAAGTTTAGTGTCTGTGTTTTCCGACCGCACCGCAAAACCGTGCGATTAGTAGACGAAATGATGCACCTCTCCAATGGGAACCGAAAACATTTGATCGCAAGGTCATAGGTCAACCGATTCCTCCACAGGAATACACGTCTGATATATTCTATACGACACTGGTGACGGCATGTGCGTCACATGACGGGAAAATGTTGTCGACCCTCCTAACTTGTACACTTAGCGAATGGGTAAAAAGATTCTTCTACCTTGCCCGATTTAGGTTTTCTTGTGGATGTGATAATCACTCCCAAAAAAGTGATGAAAACATAAGAGTTTGTCACATGTACTGAAAATAAAAAATTAAACTTTTCACTCGAGGGAAGACTTGAACCTGGGACCTCTCGTTCTGTAGCTGCTCTCGCTAACCACGGGACCACGGCGCTCCTAGCGTCCCAGTCACCTTGATGTTGCCTATCTTCGCGTGAACTACTCAGTTTGTATATTTTACTAATTTTTTTTATAGTTCCACACAACTTCTTCCTCTTTTCTCGATTGATCTGTGTTCAGTTTTTCAAGGCCTATCCACTGTACCAACTTATAACTAAATCTGAGGGGGGTGCGATGGGGAGGTTCCCTTGTAAGATGAAACCACGTCCAGACGTCATGGGCTGGGCGGCCATCCCTCATTACTGATGTCGGAGGTCGTAGGCTGGGAAGACTCCTAAAACAGGTCAGGCGGTGAACTGTGGCGGAACTAATCTCACACTCTAATACTGGCAGAGTACAAGTGTGTCTGAACACACAGTGTGACGAACACTCCCAACGATGGGCCTCCGCAGCCGACACCCCACGCGTGTGCCAATGTTAACATCATGACATCGGTTAGTACTACTGAAATGGAGACGTGACCATTGGCACTGGTCGTTGGCTCAGTAACAGAGCGTTGCATGGTTTGATGAATCCCGATACCTTCTTCATCATATCGACGCAAGGGCGCGAGCCCTATGTCTTCCAGGGGAACACCTTCTTAACACCTATACTGCGGGACAGACACCAGCTGGCGGCGGCTCCATTATGCTCTGAGCGAACATTCACGTGGGCATTCATGGGTACAGTGGAGCTCATGCAAGGCACCATGACGGCCAAGAAGTATCGTACACTGGTTGCAGAACATGTGTGCCCCTTCACGACGATCATGTTTGCCGACGGCAATGGCAGTTTTCAACAAAGTAATGCGCCATGTGACAAGGCCAGGAGTGTGATGGAGTGGTTCGAGGAACACAGTGGCGAGTTCCAATTGATGTGCTAGCCCCCCAACTCACCCGATCTGAACCGGACCGAACGCATCTGGGATGTGATTGAACGTGGACTCAGAGCTCATCGCCCCCCTCCCAGGCATTTACGGGAAGTAGGTTACTTGTTTGTGCAGATGTGGTGTGCCAGCTTCCTCCAGAGACCTACGAAGGTCTCATTTTTTGCATGTCACGACGCGTCGCCACTGTTATCCGTGTTAAAGGTGGACATACAGGCTATTAGGTAGGTAGCCATAACGTTTTGGCTTATCAGTATAGAAAGTGTATTTTTTGTGCAAACATGCTCTTTCTAAATGGAACAATGCCCTGTTGGCATTAACAGACGAAAGTAGGGTGAAGTAAAATGTCAGTGGTGTTTGTTGCAGGATTCTTCTACGAGTCGTTTACGGCACATCGTATTTTGAGACGTTCCCACGCCGACGTTTCTACAATATCTGCGTTAGTACACACTAAAGGACAGCACAGGTGCATGTGGTCATTATGTGGACTCTGACCAGTAACAGGACAATCGGCCATCACAGGTTGGGTTCAAAATGACCACAGCAGCGGCAATACACGCTTCCAGTCTGGTATGGAACGACCGCTGCACACATGCTAGCATTTCAGCTGAGATGTCCGAACTGGCTGTAATATTACGTCGTGGCATATCTCAGGTATAGTCGGTATGTTCTTGCAGACAGCGTCTTACAGCTTTCCCCACAGAAAATGTCTACATTCGTCAACTCCGGGAACATTCCGGCCAAGGTACATGTCCTCTGCGTCTAATCAAATGATTTGGGAACAATTAGTGAAGACATGCTGTAGTACCTCTGCACTATGGGCTGGACAGCCGTCATCTTCGTACCACACGTTCCTTCCCGTCTGCAGACGTACGTATTCTAGCATCCGTGGAAAATTATCTGCTAGGAGTTTGCGATACTTGTGCCTGTTCAGTGTTCAGTCTACGAAAAACAGGCCTATGAGCTGACGGTTCGCTATCCCACATCACACGTTTCCGCTCCACGGACGCCGACGTCCCACCTGAGGATACCAACGCGGATTGTCAACAGACCATTAGTGCACGTTTCGGCGGTTCACCTGACCATGATTGGTAAATGTGACTTCATGACTAAACAAGATACATAATCATCTGGAGTATCCTGTTTTAATAGCCAGACATAGAAGTTAACACGATTCTCATAATCGTTTCCATGCAGCTCCCGATGAAGACAGATGTGATAGGGATGGAACCTATGACGATGGAGAATACATAGACCACTCGTCTCACTCATGCCACTTCCTCGTGCGATTGCGCGGGAGCTAACCTACGGATCAAATGTTCAAAATGTTCAAATGTGTGTGAATTTTTGAGGGACCAAACTGCTGAGGTCATCGCTCCCTAGACTTACACACTACTTAAACTAACTTATGCTAAGAACAATACACTCACCCATGCCCGAGGGAGGACTCGAACCTCCGTCTGGAGGGACCGCTCAGTCCATGACATGGCGCCTCAAACTGCGCTTCCACTCCGCGCGGCGCGGATCAATTTCAACAGCAGCAAGAACATTAATTTCCCCCTCTGAGCTTGATGAATAATCGCCGAGACGATTGACGTCTATTGGGATATCTTGTCGCATACAAAACGCCGCATGTGAAGAAATCGAAAAAGAAATGATTATTGGAAGAACTGACTCAGCATATAGGAAAGTCAAAACAACCTTCGGTGAAATTAAAAGCAAGAGTGGTAACATTAAGAATTCAACGAGAATTCCAGTGTTAAATGCAGAGGAGAGAGCGGATACGTGGATAGTGTACATTGAAAGTCTCTATGAGGAGGAAGATTTGTCTGATGTGATAGAAGAAGAAAGAGGAGTCGATTTAGAAGAGACAGGTGATCTAGTATTAGAAACAGAAGTTCAGATAGCTTTGGAGTACTTAAAGTCAAATAAAGCAGAGGGGATAGATAACATTCCATCAGAATTTCTGAAACCATTGGGGGAAGTGGCAACAAAACGACTATTCACGTTGATGTGTGTAGAATGTATGAGTCTGGCGACATATCCTCCACACAATTCCGAAGACTGCAAGAGCTGACAAGTGCGAGAATTATTGCACAGTCAGGTTAACAGCTCATGCATCCAACTTACAAGAATAATATACAGAAGAATGGAAATGAAAGTTGTGGATGTGTTAGATGATGGTCTGGGTTTATGAAAGGTAAAGTCATCAGAGAGGCAATTCTGACATTGCTGTTGGTAATGGAAGCAAGAATAAAGAAAAATCAAGACACGTTCATAGGACTTGTCGACGTGGAAAAACCGTTCGACACTGTAAAATGGTGCAAGATGTTCGAAATCCTGAGAAAAATAGGGGTAAGCCACATGGAGAGACATGTAACGTACAGTATGTACAAGTGCCAAGAGGGAGTAATAGGTGTGGACGACCAAGAACGAAGTGCTTGGATTAAAAGGGGGTAAGGCAGGGATGCCTTCGCCCCTACTGTTCAATCCCTACAGCGGAGAAGCAATGATGTAAATAAAAGAAAGGTTCCGGAATGGAATTAAAATTCAAAGTGAAAGGATATCAATGATCCGATTCGCTGATGATATTGCTATCCTGAGTGGAAGTGAAGAAGAATTACATGATATTCGGAAGGAATGAACAGTCTAATGAGTACAGAATACGGACTGAGAGTAAATCGAAGAAAGGCGAAAGTAATGAGAAGTAGCAGAAATGAGAACAGTGAGAAACTTAACGTCAGGATTGATAGTCACGAAGTAGTTGAAATTAAGGAATTCTGTTGTCTAGGCAGCAAAAGAAAGAATGACAGACGGATGAAGGAGGACACAGAAAGCAGACTAGCAGTGGCAAAAAGGGCATTCCTAACCAAGAGAAGTCTATTAGCTTTAATTTGAGGAAGAAATTTCTGAGAATGTACATCTGGAGCGCAGGATTGTATGGTAGTGAAACGTGGACTGTGGGAAAACCGGGACAGAAGAGAATCGAAGCATTTGAGATGTGGTGCTATAGACGAATGTTGAAAATTAGGTGGACTGAGAAAGATAACGAATGAGGAGGTTCTGCGTAGAATCGGAGAGGAAAGGAATATGTGGAAAACAAGGAGAATGAACAGGATGACAGGACATGAGTTAAGACATCAGGGAATGACATCCATGGTACTAGAAGGAGCTGTAGAGCACAAAAACGAAGACGGAGATTGGAGTACATTCTGCTTATTTGCAGGATCGAAAAATAAATGATTATTGGAAGGACTGACTCAGAATATAGGAAAGTCAAAACAACCTTCGGCGAAATTAAAAGCAAAAGTGGTAACATTAAGAATTCAACGAGAATTCCAGTGTTAAATGTAGAGGAGAGAGCGGATACGTGGATAGTGTACATTGAAAGTCTCTATGAGGAGGAAGACTGATGTGATAGAAAAAGAAAGAGGAATACTTGAGGACGTTTGTTGCTAGCTCTACTCTGGGATGAAGGGGATGGCACAGGAGAAAAGGTACCTTGAGCATGTTTAAGGACTAGCAGTACGAGCCCCTGACTACCAATCCATTCTGTGAAAACCGCATACTGGTAGTACATTCCATTTCGTAAATATTTGCACTGCAAGTTTTAGGTGATTCTCCGTCTGTAGAGAAGATGATAATTTCTTCTTATGTACATGGTCGCCAACAAAGTACACTCCAGGAAATTGAAATAAGAACACCGTGAATTCATTGTCCCAGGAAGGGGAAACTTTATTGACACATTCCTGGGGTCAGATACATCACATGATCACACTGACAGAACCACAGGCACATAGACACAGGCAACAGAGCATGCACAATGTCGGCACTAGTACAGTTATTAGACCCTGTTTGGTGGAGGAAAAATAAATGAATTGCTGCCATTGCAGCAATAATAAATGGTAGTACAAAATGAAATGTAAAGAATCGGTTTAATGTTGCATTATCAACAGCAATGCAGGCTGCTATTCTCCCATGGAGACGATCGTAGAGATGCTGGATGTAGTCCTGTGGAACGGCTTGCCTTGTCATTTCCACCTGGCGCCTCAGTTGGACCAGCGTTCGTGCTGGACGTGCAGACCGCGTGAGACGACGCTTCATCCAGTCCCAAACATGCTCAGATCCGGAGATCATGCTGGCCAGGGTAGTTGACTTACACCTTCTAGAGCACGTTGGGTGGCACGGGATACATGCGGACGTGCATTGTCCTGTTGGAACAGCAAGTTCCCTTGCCGGTCTAGGAATGGTAGAACGATGGGTTCGAGGACGGTTTGGATGTACCGTGCACTATTCAGTGTCCCCTCGACGATCACCAGTGGTGTACGGCCAGTGTAGGAGATCGCTCCCCACACCATGATGCCGGGTGTTGGCCCTGTGTGCCTCGGTCGTATGCAGTCCTGAGTGTGGCGCTCACCTGCACGGTGCCAAACACGCATACGACCATCATTGGCACCAAGGCAGAAGCGACTCTCATCGCTGAAGACGACACGTCTCCATTGTCCCTCCATTCACGCCCGTCGCGACACCACTGGAGGCGGGCTGCACGATGTTGGGGCGTGAGCGGAAGACGGCCTAACGGTGTGCGGGACCGTAGCCCAGCTTCATGGAGACGGTTGCGAATGGTCCTCGCCGATACCCCAGGAGCAACAGTGTCCCTAATTTGCTGGGAAGTGGCGGTGCGGTCCCCTACGGCACTGCGTAGGATCCTACGGTCTTGGCGTGCATCCGTGCGTCGCTGCGGTCCGGTCCCAGGTCGACGGGCACGTGCACATTCCGCCGACCACTGGCGACAACATCGATGTACTGTGGAGACCTCACGCCCCACGTGTTGAGCAATTCGGCGGTACGTCCACCCGGCCTCCCGCATGCCCACTATACGCCCTCGCTCAAAGTCCGTCAACTGCACATACGGTTCACGTCCACGCTGTCGCGGCATGCTACCAGTGTTAGAGACTGCGATGGAGCTCCGTATGCCACGGCAAACTGGTAGACACTGACGGCGGCGGTGCACAAATGCTGCGCAGCTAGCGCCATTCGACGGCCAACACCGCGGTTCCTGGTGTGTCCGCTGTGCCGTGCGTGTGATCATTGCTTGTACAGCCCTCTCGCAGTGTCCGGAGCAAGTATGGTGGGTCTGACACACCGGTGTCAATGTGTTCTTTTTTTCATTTCCAGGAGTGTATTTTCCCATTGGGAGGAGAAAGTTACTGATTGAAATTTCATGAGGAGCTCCTGCCAAAGCTCCTTTCTTTTAATAATTGCCATACCAGTTCGCGTATCATATCTAGGGCACTTTCTCCCTGTTTCACGAAAATACAAAACAATCTGCTCTTCTTTGAGCTTCTTCGATATCCGTAGTAAACCATACCACACGGCAGTACTCATGCAGCAGGCGCACAAGCGTAGTGTATGCAGTCTCTTAGCAGGCCTTTTCCATTTTCTAAGTGATCTGATAATAAAACGCAGTCTTTGGTTCACTTTACCCACTACATTCTCTATGTGATTCTTTCAATTTAAGTTAATCATAATTATAATTTCTCAGTACTTAGTGAGTTCACAGCCTTTAGAATTGTCTTCTTTAATGTGCAACGGAAATTTAGCGGTTTCATTTAGTACTCATGTGAATGTCTATGTGCTTTTCATTATTTGGAATCAATTTCCAGTTTTTGCATCATAGAGATATCTTGTCTAAATCATTTTACAATTGGTTTGGATCACCTGGTGAGTTTACATGAAGGTAAATGACAGCATCGACTGCAAACAGTCGGAGAGGGCTGTTCACATTGTCCCCTATATCGTTTATGTAGATCAGAAACAGCAGATGGCCCATAACACTTCTTTGGGAGCGCCAGATATTACTTCTACTTTACTCGATGATTTTCCGTCAATGACTACGAACTGCGACCTTTCGGACAAAAGTAGTCACGAATCCAGTCGCGGAACTGAGACAATACTTCGCAGGTAGGCAATCTGTTTGGAAATCGCTTGTGAGGAACAATGTCAAAACCCTTTTGATAATTTAAAAATATGGAATCAATTTGACGTCTCCTGTCGATAGCACTCATTACTTCACGAGGTAGTTGTTTTTTCCAAGAACGATACTTTCTGAATTCGTGTTGACTGTATGTCAATAAACCGTTTTCTTCGAGGCAATTAATAATTCTTAATAAAATATTTACTTCCTAATTTGCATTTTTTTGCAGTTATGAGGTGGGCAAAATAATTATGTTGTATCACAATACGTTCTAGATTTTTTGGATGCAAATAAGTTATGCACAAATAGAGATTTTCCTGGCAAACGTGATATGTGACACTTAGGACGTTTTAACTTCCACTCTTCATTTGGTTCCAGTGTTCGGAAATTACCGTAACAAACTTCTAGGACTTCTAGAGGGGACTGAGTAGATAAAGCTTTGAACTGGAGATCATGTCCGGACAACACGAACACCCAGTCCCCAGGCAGAGAAAATCCCCAACGGCTGCGAAGCTAGAGTAGGTCTCTCGACGTCGTCCCTGCCTGACGACGTTTTTCGAGACGTAGCGACTGAGGAAGAGCTGGAAAAACTAGCAGAGAACGTACAAACAACACAAAGGTACAGAGAAAACGAGATGAATCAATGCAAGAGGTACAGGTCCATGCAGAAGACATAGATGAGGATGCAATCCCTGATGGAGGAAACCAAAACAATGCTGAAGCCATGGTTATCTATGAGCCTTCCATTTCTGTGGTTACCGAAAATCCTTTTTCTGCTATCTGTGGCGTTGCTTAAAAGAAACCAGCAGTGCTCTTGCATGTCAAAAGTGTGGCCGAAACGTTCATGCCATCTGTGGACATTCACCTGAAGACTGCAGAAGGAATCTTGATGCAGCTCTACGTAGGACCAGAATTCATCGTATCTCCAAAGAACTCAATGAGGATTGAAGACGTTCCTGACCACGACATACATCTCCGATCTGCAGCTGCTTCCCTGTTCACAGGAAGAGGCCAAGGCTTCGTAAGGTGTATGTGTAACGCGAAATACCAAAATATAAAGCGTCTTTCTGTGAAAAAGAAAATTAAGTGCTATTCAAAATGTCAGCTTAGTTGCTGTAACAAGTAGGTCAGGCCAGTTCTGCTTATTGTTTTACCGTTAGCAATATTCTGTTCGCATTCTTATTTAAGCGGTGAAATGCTTGAACAAGATCAAATTGCCAAAATAAGTGTTTTTTTGCGAAGAAGAAAAGTAAGTACCTACTGTAACAAGCACTTCAATCTCAGTTCTGCTTTCATTGTTTTTCAGTAAGACTTTCCTCTGCTTTATTTCACAGTTTTATTATTCCAGTTTCAAATGCGTATTATATAATGAAGGCTACTCTTTTGTGCCCTTTTAACGCCTTGCGTAATGGCACTGGTCATTCTGTAAACGCCTAGGAATTGTATACAGAGCCTAGGAAAAGTATGTAACATCTTCATAAAAAACATGCCGCGTAAAGCCATCAGGCGTTCTATTCATTGTCTAGGCTGTTGTGTTGGCAGAAGAGCCAACACCGTGTTACTAGTGGAGGCCGAAATGCACGCGTTTTAGCTCACGTAGGCTGGCGTGAGGAGGAAAGGACTATGCTGACGTGAGGTCTGGAACATGACAAGGAATTAGAATTCAGAAAGCGGACGTAATTAGTTTGATACTTAACTTAATCCATTGATGATGAACGTCGCTCTTGACGGTACATGATTCACAATATTAACTGTTCGGAATACATTCATAGAAACTGAATATGGCGCCTTGCTAGGTCGTATCAAATGACGTAGCTGAAGGCTACGCTAAACTGTCGTCTCTGCAAATGAGAGCGTATGTAGACAGTGAACCATCGCTAGCAAAGTCGGCTGTACAACTGGGGCGAGTGCTAGGGAGTCTACAGTAGACCTGCCGTGTGGCGGCGCTCGGTCTGCAATCACTGAAGTGGCGACACGCGTGTCCGACGCATACTAACGGACCGCGGCCGATTTAAAGGCTACCACCTAGCAGGTGTGGTGTCTGGCAGTGACACCACATAGACAGTGCCAGTAAGATAGAAATGTAGAATAGTTAAACGTTGTTAGCGAACAGGAAAGTTGTACTTATAGCATAACAGCTTATGATTAGAACGATTATAGAATCAGAATTTGTAATAATAATAAATAAGGCTCAAGATAAGAGAGAGGGGGATAGGAGGTTGATAGAGGGGTGGGAGGATATGGACAGAGAGAGGGGGAGCGGGAGAAGATGGATAGACAGAGAAAGGAGGAAGAGATGAACAAAGATAGCGGGAGGACGAGACGAACAGAAACAGGGGGGAGAAAGAGATTACGACGTATACCCAAATCCCATTCATATTGAAAATGTGTGCTTTTCTCTTCTGTTTAACCAGAGTGAGTCACGGCAATGCGTGGCTGGAAACAGGTAATTTCATGATATTATTTGAGGCAGTGTTCGGTGACAACAAAGCAAATCAGCTGTCACTCTATCGAATATAATCATGACAGTAACAAAGCACTATCCTAAACCGGGTAAGAACGGGAAGGCATACTGGGTCGATATATTTGCCGACGAAAAGGAATTATAACAACAGCTGTCGAAAATACAGCAGAGGGACAGGAGAAAGTAGAACAGAAGAGAATAAAAATTCTGGATGAGGCGGAAAGAGGGGGACACCAGAGAAGAAAGCTTTAGTCTGGGAGAGGAAACAGCAACAGTTTCAGGAACCTGCCCATAGGGAGACCAACTTATAATGATGACGATTACTGTAAAGGCACAGATATGGTTACAATGAAATGAATACCCTTAGCTGCGTACAGGCGTTGACATAAGTCAACGGGGACAGTTAAAAAAATGTGTGCCCCGAACGGGACTCGAACTCGGGATCTCCTACTTACATGTCAGACGCTGTATCCATCTTTTTTATTTATTTATTTTTAATCTCATTGTGTTCGCGTTCGTTGCATCTGCTCGGGGCGGACGTCGTAAGACATCCGTTTAAGTTCGTTGTTGATCGATTAACTTTGTTTTATTACAGAGGGCAGCTAACACTCCCCATCTGAGCCACCGAGGATACAGAGGATAGTGCGACTGCAGGGACTTATCTCTGACACGTCTCCCGTGAGACCCACATTCGCAACTTATTGCCCCGCAGTATATTCATAGTGCCACTGTCCATCAAATTCATTACTGAGCTTCACCGCCGATTCCCGTAAGAATTCGGGCACTGTTTGTGCATCTGCACAGAAGAAGATGGTCAAATGGCCGGTGAGCCTTTTATATATATATATAGGGTGAGTCACCTAACGTTACCGCTGGATATATTTCGTAAACCACATCAAATACTGACGAACCGATTCCACAGACCGAACATGAGGAGAGGGGCTAGTGTAATTGTTTAATACAAACCATACAAAAATGCACGGAAGTATGTTTTTTAACACAAACCTACGTTTTTTTTAATGGAACCACGTTAGTTTTGTTAGCACATCTGAACATATAAACAAATACGTAATCAGTGCCGTTTGTTGCATTGTAAAATGTTAATTGCATCCGTGCATTTGTTTATGGTTTGTATTTAACCAATTAGACTAGCCCCTCTCCTCACGTTCGGTCTGTGGAATCGATTCGTCAGTATTTGACGTGGTTTACGAAATATATCCAGCGGTAATGTTAGGTGACTCACCCTATATATATATATATATATATATATATATATATATATATATATATATATATATATATATATGAAGATGGTATCTGTTCTTTCGGAAAAGTCCGAAAGAACAGATAACATCTTCATATACATACAAATATGCTTCGTTTTCTCAAAAAAGGCCACTGGGGTGATGTTGACGAAACCCCATAAGCTGCATTGAGAAGTCAGTGTTTGAACCCTGGAATGGCTCATAGCGTACGGGGATTATTCCCTAAGACTTAAGGATTGCCGCCGAACGGTGTTGAGTTCTTGCGCGGACGTTTAGGGTGACAGACAGGCAGCTATTTTTTGCTATTACAGTTACAATGAGAAGCACGTTGATATAAGCAGTTGCTGTAGTGGGAAAGGTATTGAATACGCGAGACGGTATTATGAGGGACTGGGAGACACCATTAGGAAGTGGTCCGGCCTCTGTTGATTTATTTTGTGGGCCAAACATAAATGGAGGCTCTGGCTCGTTAGTGAGTCACTCCCTGGGCGCGCAAACAAGCGGCGGCAGCGACGCGGCCGGCTACATTCAGGAGAGCACACACACACACACACACACACACACACACACACACTTCTACACGCGCCCACTTGAAACCCCTCTCCTCTCCTCTCCTCTCCTGAGAGCCACAGCCAGCTGCTCCGCACGTGGCCGCCACGGGTGAGCGGACAGGCGGAAGACAAACACTCGTTAACGAGGCAGCACCCAATCAGCAGCCCGGCCGTTGCAGCGTGGACCGCGAGGCGCAGTACTTAGGAGGAGCCGTCTGTTTCTCCACGTATCTGCCAGCGTGCGAGCGTAGACGTGTATGAATGAGATGCCCGGAGGTGGGTTGGTAATGGTAGGGAGAGGAGTGGCTGGGGGGGGGGAGGGGGAGGGGAAACCGCAAAGTGGCAATGTTAGGGAAAGAGGAGAATGAGCAAATTAAAGATGAGGTGGAGAAGTGATGCAGATACAGTACACCGAGACGAAAAAAGTAATGGGATACCTCCCACTATCGTGCCGGCCCTCCTTTTGTTCGACGTATTGCAGCAACTCGACGTGGCGTGGACGCAACAAGTCGTTGGAAATCCCCTGCAGAAATATTGAGCCATTCAGCCTCTATAGCCGTCCATAGTTGGCAATGTATTGCTGGTGCAGGACTTTGTACAAGAACTGACTTCTCGATTATGCTCCATAAATATCCGATGGGATTCACGCCCGGCGATCTGGATGGCCAAAACAATCGCTCGAATTGTTCAGAATGCTCTTCAAACTAATCGCGAACAACTGTGTCCCAGTGACATGATGTCATTGCTTGGGAACGTGAAGCCCATGAATGTGTGTAAATGGACTCCAAGCAGCCGTACATAACCAATTCCAATCAATGATAGGTTCAGCTGGACCAGAAGACCCAGTCCATTCCATGTAAACACAGCCCACTCTATCATGGAGATACCACCTGCCTGGCAGAGCGGTTCTAGGCGCTTCAGTCTGGAACCGCGCGACCGCTACGGTCGCAGGTTCGAATCCTGCCTCGGGCATGGATGTGTGCGATGTCCTTAGGTTAGTTAGGCTTAAGTAGTTCTAAGTTCAAGGGGACTGATGGCCTCAGATGTTAAGTCCCATAGTGGTCAGAGCCATTTTTGAACCACCAGCTTGGCAACTTGGTGCCATGACTCTAAGGGGTCTGCGCCACACTCGAATGCTGCCATCAGGCATTTATCTGATCAGGCCATGGTTTTACAATCGTCTAGGGTCCGGCCGATGTGATCACGAGCCTAGGAAAGGCACTGCAGACGATGCTAGCAAACCCTACGCAAACGCCACTGCGCTTGCTCGTTAAGTGGAGGACGTCGGCCACTGCGTTGACTTTGGTAAGAGATAATGCCTGCAATTTGGTATTTTCGGCACACTCTTGACACTGTGGATGTCGGAATATCGAATTCCCTAACGAGTACCGAAATGGAATGTCCCATGCATGTAGCTCCAACTACTATTCCGCGCTGAAAGTCTATTAATTCACTGATCATAGCAAGGCCAGAATCAGAATTTTACTGTCTCATTATACACATAAGTAAATAACTGATCTAAATTACAGGAGATTCATCAGTATAAATAATGTAACTGAAAAATGTACAATGTGTCAAAAAATAAAAATTAATCTTAGTTTGCAAAGATCATTACAAATTTATTTCATTATTCAAGAAAGAAATCTTCATCATCATTTGAAAATTCCGTGACTGCATAATAACATTTTTAGACTGGAATGGTGGGTAATTTTATTTTCAGTTAACTTAGCTCATACTGTGAAAATTTTTCACTTTTGATTCACTATAAATTTTCATTGCCTTGTATTGAGGAATCTTGGAGTAGTGTTTTTATTTATGAGATGGGTACATGGAGGTATGTTTGTTACTTGTGTCATATATATGTTGCAAAGGGGTTTCTATAAATAACTCTCGATGGGGAATTTATTCTGTGGTCTCAGTTTCGATAGGTACACAAGTGTCAGCTCCAAATAAAACTGTGTGGAATGTTATATTTACAGGTAAATGATTTACACAAAATAAAACAGGATTGAGACTAAAATGGAACTTTTGTGACTCCTTATGAAATACTTTCTCCTTCTGAGAAATAATCTCCTCCATCCTCAGTTATAACTACCCTTTGTTTCCTGTTAAGTGTTATACGAATCATTTCAAAGCACTAATGTTCACTAAATTTCTTCGTAACTTATCCTACAGTGCAGAGTGGTTTATGAACTACACAAAATAAAACAGGACTTGGCCTAAAATGGAACTTTTTGTGTCTCCTTAAGAAATACTTTCCCATTTGAGAAATAATATCCTCCACCCAATGTTACAACCACCCTTTGTTTCCTGTTAAATATAATTTGAATCATTTCTCAGCACTACTGTTCACTAAATTTCTTTCTAATTTATGCAACAGTGCAGAGTGGTTTATACCATCAAAGGCCATTGTGAGGTCACAGAAAATTCCTGCGACTTTTTTGGATTCATCCAGAGATAAGCAAATTTTCTCAACAAATTTGTTGATGGCACATACTGTACTCTTCCTTTTCTGGAAATTAAACTTATTTAATGTGATGGCATTAGATTTTGCTATGACATTTTGGATCTGGATTGCAACAACTTTTTTGAATACTTTTGAGAATATTGGGAGAAAACTTACTGGTCAGAAGTTTCCTACAGCTTCCCTTAAGTCTTTCTTGATTGATGGATTTACTTCTGCATACTTTGAGACATCTGACAAGAAACCTTCCTCAAATGACTGGTTTTTATTTCAGATAGCAGTCCCAATACTATAGTAAAAAAGGTTTTGGTTGCTATAGTGGGTATTTAATCCTAACTGTTTAATTTTTATTCACCTTTTCTAAATCTTTAGCTATAATTTGCTCAAATTTAGTTATAACTTCCTGTTTCTCTGATTTTCTGATCATCACATGATTTTGATACATTTATAAAAAGAACTCATTGAAATATTCTAATATTTCTGAAGGATTTACAGTGGATTTGTCATCTACCTTAATTTTAAAATTAGTGGGTTGGCAGCTATGACACCAAGTTAAAATTTTACGACTGACCACATGGAAATTGATTTCTAAGTATGATTGAGAAAGAATTCTTTGTGTCCCACCTCTTCTGCTGCCTTTAACACCCTTCTAATTACAGTTTTATGCCTTTTTCACACTTCATAAAATCTACATTTGTATTATTTTTCAGTTCATTGTGTAACTGTCTTTTCTACTTGACGCTTTTATACCAGAGATTATCCATTTCAGTTTGCTTGTAAATTTTATGGTAGAGTGGATGGAGAAATATTTCGTTAAAAACATGCAAAATAACTTAAAGAAATGTCATAATTTTCAACACTTGTAGTATAATGATCTACCTCCCAGTTGACTCCTTCAAGCATACAATAAAACAAATTTATATTTTTCGTAGTGAAGCATCGTTTGATGAATTTTTTTCAAATCGCTGGTTCAGTTATTTTTGGTAGCCGCAGAAACGGTGCAGAATGATCAGAAATGCCTAAATGAATGCAGAATTTTTTTTCTGTCATGAAATGAATAACTTTTCAGAATGTTATCTATACAGGTTGCAATTTGTTTACTCTGTCTTGTGAATTTTGTGAAGTTCAGCTCGAAATGAAATGTCTGAATCAGATCAACAAATTCTGTTGATTCACTGGTTGGTTCAAATGGCTCTGAGCACTATGCGACTTAACTTCTGAGGTCATCAGTCGCCTAGAACTTAGAACTAATTAAACCTAACTAACCTAAGGACATCACACACATCCATGCCCGAGGCAGGATTCGAACCTGCGACCGGAGCGGTCGCTCGGTTCCAGACTGCAGCGCCTAGAACCGCACAGCCACTCAGGCCGGCTGATTCACTGGATTCGTTTATTATGTTTATGTTAAAATCAGTGGCTATGATAATCATGTCCTTTTGCTCTTTTGTCAGTTTCTGTGAGAGACTTCTTAGTTTAAACAGAAGTACTTCTGTTACTTCTTTACCTGGGATACTCGACATCGAAATTATTAGAATATTTTGTCTCTCTAATTCTAAACAGCAACTTCCAAACATGTCATCATCATCAGATAAATAAAATCATTTATTAAGTTATATGTTAAATAAGTATTAATTAGTGTACAGGAACCCCCTGAGTTTTATTTCTTCCACAGTAGCTACTGGCTACAACAGACTTCTCTGAGTTATTAAGGACTTTGATGCAGTCTTTTGTTAGCCAATTTTCGTTTACTCAGATGAATGATAAATTTCTCTCTCCTCCCAGGAAAAGGAGTAGATCGTCAATTTTTGCTGCTCTGCCATTTATATGTTTTGTAAAAATGTGCTTTTAATATTACCTATCGTTTTAAGAATAGATTTTCGTATCGGATTTTTACCTTTTATTACTTTATGCAGCTTGTCACTCCCGTAACTTACATTTAGTTTCCCTTATCCTTTATGATTTTGCACTTGCCAATAAATATCTTCCTGAATTTTGCAGACCCTAACCTGTTTAGGTGTAGGTTACCCTGTGCTAGGCAATCTGTGGTTATAAAATTATTTTGTCTATACGTTTGTTACTCGCTGATCTTCTGTGGATAGTGCCACTTACTGCTGCTCTTTACGCTGTAATACATTTTTCGCTATTTTCATTATATTTCTTGTTTCATTGATGACGTCTTCTTGACTTTAGCTTCGAAGGAAACTTCTGCCCAGATGGTAAATAATGCTTTGCAATTTGCATTAAAGTGAACACTTTCTGTCATACTATGTTTTGCTTCCAGAACGTTCTTCAAAAGCTTATTCATTTGATGTACTATGTGCACTTATCTTGTAGTTTATGTTGCACTTTTATATTTGTCTAATGGTTTTGCACTCTGTTTATTATTTGCAGTTTCTCCAATCACGCCAGGTTCCATCGTATTACTAAAGTCTGTTTTATTACGCACACACGCGGTTTTGCAGCTGTGTTTCTTCAATGTATTTGTATTTTCATTGGCACACGATTTTTTTTAGTTTTATATTTTCTCCACTGAAGGAATTTATTTCATCTTGAAGAATTTCAATGTCTCTGGTCAGCAGATTCATAATATCGTTTTAGAGCTAACTGTGTTTATGAACTCTACACGTTCGTCACGCTCGCCATACATTGGACAACCAAGGAAATTAGACATTAAAAAAATTTAAATTGATATTCGCGCAGTCATTATGAAACCAGAAGGTACCCTTCAAACATAAAGCACCTATTAAAACGGGTTTTTCACCTACCCTTGCACGCTGAACTACTATAGTTTTTTGTGGAACCGGAGTGGCACTGCACAGACCTGTTGGCGCCATCTAGCACTCTGTGTATTTGCCGTTATGCAGTGTGGTCTTATGGTGCCACATTGAAATTCTGGTGAAGCTACTTTTCCTCGTCACTAGAACGTGTCCTAACATCTGCCGTAGTTTTTGGTTGTACTGTTGAGGTTGGTCCATAATGTCGCTGTAAGTTGAAGCACGGGGTGCTTTCTGTTACACCGGGTGTAATGCCAGTGCCCTTCCTCGTGGTACACTCTGAGTAGCATTTGTTGAATATTAAAAGAACCAGCGTAACACTGTTGACCAGATAATTCTTGGAGCTCCTGGTCGTCGCCTATCACATCAGCTCCAAAAATAGATCGAAATATTTATAACAAAATTACCCACAATTCCAGTAAACGTCTTCTCATAAGGGTATCTGTCACTCCGCCCAACAGTGGCTTGCGACCGGTCCCATGGTGTAATGGTTAGCACTCTGGACTCTGAATCCAGCGATCCGAGTTCAAATCTCGGTGGGACCTTGCATTTTAATCCTTCCCATAACACACGAAAAGCGCATTTACAGCGGAACAATTAAGTTACTGAAAAGATAAATGATGATGTGGCAAAGAAAAGTAGAAAAAGTATAAAATACAGAGAAATGCAACCAGACACTTTTCTTTAAAAAAATATTCGTTTATTCCCGTAAGCTAGTTTTCACCCTTTTGAAGCTCACGTTCAGATGGGGCACATGAAATTTACATATTTACTTTCAGAGCGCGGAAGTTACGAGATAATTTCGACAGCGCTTTAGAAGTAAACATGTAACTTCCATTGGCCCATCTCAAGATAAGTCTGAACAGGTTCGAAAGCAAGTTTGTAGAGATAAACGAAATAGTCAAACAAGGGAGTATTTACTGTTTTCTTTATTTATATTCAGTACACAGTCACGGGTTGTAAAACATCCGTAATGGGTAGGTTTAATCTGCAGAGAAGGTATACCTAAACTGTAAAGATAGTTTATACACTTTTATAGAACAGACACACTAGTAGTAACTTTTCATACGCATTCGTATTCAGACGAGTTTTCAGTTACAAATCTGCAGCGGCCATCATATAATGTTTTAAATCTATCGTTGATAATGGTCCTATCTATAATCCCATAAAAGAACTCAGGACCAGAATCATGGAACGTAAAGGAAGTTCTAAAATAATGAAACTCGCATACAAGAACTCATTTTCGACACATGTCAAACATCATATAATGGTCAATGAAGATGAAAAAAAGTGCTTCGGAAAGTGTTTGGAAATAAATACTCATAAAAACTTCAGATACGGTAGTTAGTAGGAGATATGTGACCAAGGTGAAAATGTCTTGTCCCGACAATGAAAGAGTCTTTCCGAATGAGACATGCCTTTACTTTTAGGCATAGTCATGTTTTAGGTTAATGTGTTCAAAATTTTTTCAGTGACTAAATTCAGTCCCTGGTGAGCAATTCTGGAAACGTCAATCTAAGGCTGTCATAAGCTCTTCATTCGAATACACGTTGTTCAGTTGTATATATCGCTGAATGTTCGAATGGGGGGAAATCGTAGGATGTAAAATCAGGTGAATAGGCTAGATGTTCCAACCATTGATTCTGTAGATCATTCAATTTCCCCGTTGCTAAAGCATTCCAGGACGCTTCTCACCTACTTTTTATCAAATTAATTCAGGAATCCTGCCTAATATTCGCCAGTTATTGTTTTATATTCTCCAATATAACTCAATATGAAAAAGAGACCTGGCATAGAAAAACCGTCTGATTTAAACTTTGGAAGTATCCTATACTTGGCTGTTTCACACATCTTGAATCGGCAATTGTCCACGACCGTATTAAGAACTTACTGCTTTTATCTGTGGCTTTACTTTTGGGTCGGTCTTCACGTGGATTATCTCGAATTAAGTACACCCATGTTTGTATTCAGTCTACCCTTTATTAACTGTTGAAAATGAATGCGCAAAACCACTGAAGGTGCTCCCGTTTATAATTTTCAACTAAAATCACAAAATTATGTGTAAAGAAACCTGTTCCGTTCTGAAACTCGACTCCTGATTTACTTTACAGCGCAACGTGTAGGAATGTTACAAGAATAAAAGTTCAGTAACGTGTCTCTCTAGGATCATGAGAAATGCCCTTCTTTACAGAATACTGTGTGATTTACTACAAGTCTTTAAACTTTTGCTCCAAAAATTAAACGCGAATAGAAAACTATAGCCGCTGTATAGCATGAAAAATAATAAAATTAATTTTTTTGATACTGCCATGGTACCTACGGTTACTGGTAGTGCAGTTGCTCTTCCAAACAGCATCCTATATCAGCAATCCGATTACTCGTGGGCAGTGTTTACTGGGGCTACGCACAGCTCTCTTTAAAAAGAATAGTTCGATGCAGCTATAGAGTCGAGCCGCGCACGTCTGCTTTCATGCCCCACAGCTATTTCGCTGCAGCTAATAGTCTGTAGCTGTGATCCTGCAGTAGGATAGTCTGTGCATTGGCTAGGATTGCGAATTAATAAAATATATATATATATTCAAAATAGAAGTTAAATGAATAACTTAATAACTCGGGATCCTTTCTAACGTCTGTAGTTGGTGTAGACTACAGAGGATCATTTTGAACGATGTTTATTCAAGAAATGACATCTCAAATAAACGGGAAGTGGTCCTGCGATAATCATTTAAAGTACAGACAGAAAAACCCCTGTCAAACGCAGTAAAGTTGCGTTGAAAGCGTAACAAGAACGGTAGCAAAATCTCCAAACTGAACACTCATCGAAGACACGTGAACTGCGTCGATTTCGTAGTCACAATAGACGAAATATTCGTCAGATCAAAACAGTACAGAGTTCAACATGGTGGTTCACAAATTGACACACGCGATTGAGAGAACAGAAACTCATATTCTAACTATGCGCAGTTCCGTATTACAAGCGGAAAAAAATTTGAGTCCTGCTCTTTAGCACATTCAGACCTCTCGAATTATAAAGTATGATGGCGGCCGTTCACCACCCAGAAACAAACACCTCCACGATCGGATAATGCACGTTACTGCAGGCAGGTCTGCCTTCTTCCAGAACTCGCTGCGAAGTGTCCAGGGCCGCTCCCTTGAGCCGTTCCCGAAGAGCCCCATTTTTCACTTGACTCTCGTGGTGTTCCGCAACTGTCCACTTTTTCATTGGCTGAAGGCCATTCCCATCCAAAATACATCGTCCTTGAGCTCTACAGTCTTGATTTTATTCAAGTTGACCATTTACTGCACTAAACTAACACGTTACGACATTGGCTCTGAGCACTATGGGACCTAATGTTACGATATTTTTTAAATAAAAGAAATGTTATAATCATTCGTTTACACTAAGATCATTTACAATAAATATGAGTAATAGTTGGTTCATAAATAAATAAGCAAACATTCTTGCGCATGTGTGCTCTCGATAAATGAGAAAACATTGTCGTATAATATTTTTTAAACACTTATTTATGCCATCTTGACAGAGGCGTCTTTTGGTTCTCTTTCCAATCGTAGTGACGGTAACACATGCGGTTGACGACTTGTAAAATTAGAACGCCTTTTTAATAGCATTTGCAATCAACATTTAAATAAAGTTACTGTCAAAATAGTAAACTGTTCGTTAAATAAAATACAAGTAGGAAATAAACCTAAGGTAGTGAAGCTGTGTTCATTTGCTGGGTAAATGTAGAAAATTCAATGTTCTGACAAGCGTATGCATAATAAAAAAGATATAAAAGACGTAATAAATCAAGAAATAAAATAGATACAAATACATAGCCTTCAGGGATGACAGCTATGTGGCAATACTATCATCTGAGATTTAGTTTGTTGGAATCGCATAAAGCCTTTAGAAGTTGTTAATTCAGAGATCCATTGTGTAAATGTTAATTCACTATGGAATATTGACTTCTGTAGTTTTAAGGATATTGAAATTCTGTTGTGTCTCTGGATGCACCTCATTTATCTCGGATCGTCGATGTATTCAGCTTTGCATTAATATTACGCTGTAAATATTTATTGACTCTCAAGAGAGCTGTAAGTAGCCGTCTTTCAGTATGTCTCAAAGCCTGCCATTCCTGGGAGCCCAGCCCGCCCTCTTAAGTTGGCGACATGTCGTACAAATCCCCCATACTGGGATTTTCTGGTTTCCGCCCAGGTGATCCTTGTCCCTTGCCCGGTTGGCCTGAAGCATCCTGACCCCTGGGCCCGCTACAGTTCAGCCGTACATCAAGTTCATCTTACCTCGTAGCAATTCTAGGCAGACGATTAGCTCGCCTACATACGTGTAATGTTACAGTTCAACACAACATTAAATTCTGTATACAGGGTGAGGCACCTAACGTTACCGCTGGATATATTTCGTAAACCATATCAAATACTGACGAATCGATTCCACAGACCGAACGTGAGGAGAGGGGCTAGTGTAATTCGTTAATACAAACCATAAAAAAATGCATGGAAGTATGTTTTTTAACACAAACCTACGTTTTTTTTAAATGGAACCCAGTTAGTTTTGTTAGCACATCTGAACATATAAACAAATACGTAATCAGTGCCGTTTGTTGCATTGTAAAATGTTGATTACATCCGGAGATATTGTAACCTAAAGTTGACGCTTGAGTACCACTCCTCCGCTGTTCGATCGTGTGTATCGGAGAGCACCGAATTACTTAGGGATCCAAAGGGAACGGTGATGGACCTTAGGTACAGAAGAGACTGGAACAGCACATTACGTCCACATGCTAACACCTTTTTATTGGTTTTTTTCACTGACGCACATGTACATTACCATGAGGGGTGAGGTACACGTACACACGCGGTTACCGTTTTCAATTACGGAGTAGAATAGAGTGTGTCCCGACATGTCAGGCCAATAGATGTTCAATGTGGTGACCATCATTTGCTGCACACAATTGCAGTCTCATGCGTAATGAATGTCGTACACGCCGCAGTACATCTGGTGTAATGTCGCCGCAGGCTGCCACAATACGTTGTTTCATATCCTCTGGGGTTGTAGGCACATCACGGTACACATTCTCCTTTAACGTACCCCACAGAAAGAAGTCCAGAGGTGTAAGACCAGGAGAACGGGCTGGCCAATTTATGCGTCCCTCACGTCCTATGAAACGCCCGCCGAACATCCTGTCAAGGGTCAGCCTAGTGTTAATTGCGGAATGTGCAGGTGCACCATCATGCTGATACCACATACGTCGACGCGTTTCCAGTGGGACATTTTCGAGCAACGTTGGCGGATCATTCTGTAGAAACGCGATGTATGTTGCAGCTGTTTGGGCGCCTGCAATGAAGTGAGGACCAATGAGGTGGTCGCCAATGATTCCGCACCATACATTTACAGTCCACGGTCGCTGTCGCTCTACCTGTCTGAGCCAGCGAGGATTGTCCACGGACCAGTAATGCATGTTCCGTAGATTCACTGCCCCGTGGTTTGTGAAACCCGCTTCATCGGTAAACAGGTAGAACTACAACGCACTATCTGTTAATGCCCATTGACAGAATTGCACTCGATGATTAAAGTCATCACCATGTAATTGCTGATGTAGCTACACATGAAACGGGCGAAAGCGGTGACGATGCAGTATGCGCATGACACTACTTTGACTCAGTCAACCGGCTCTCGCAATGTCCCGTGTACTCATGTGTGGGTTCATGGCAACAGCAGCTAAGACACCAACTGCATCCGCTTCTCCTGTGACGGGCCTATTACGGACCCGTTTGCGTGCTACGACCATACCTGTTGCATATAGTTGGCGGTAGATGTTTTGCAATGTGCGGCACGTTGGATGCTCTCTGTCCGGGTACCGTTCTGCATACACCCTGCAGACTTCAGCTGCATTTCGTCGACACTCGCCATAGATGAGTATCATCTTCGCCTTTTCAGAGTTCGAATACACCATGGTCACAGTTCCTACAACACTACAGTATCACAGAAGTCTGCTAACACGGTGTACTAATGTTGGTCTGCGTGCGGAGACGAATGCAGAACAACAATAGCAGCAAGCGCTACATGCGGACACTGCGACAGCTAGACCAAACCACAACAGTGCACTACAGCCACACTCGTAAACACGGTCGTCATCGTAAACATGTCCCTGCAGATGCTGCTCGCCGACCGTGGCCGGTGTTTGTTACAACACGCAACTGAACGTCGGAGGTTTCAAGCATCAACTTTAGGTTACAATATCTCCGGATGTAATCAACATTTTACAATGCAACAAACGACACTGATTACGTATTTGTTTATATGTTCAGACGTGCTAACAAAACTAACGTGGTTCCATTTAAAAAACGTAGGTTTGTGTTAAAAAACATACGTCCGTGCATTTTTGTAGGTTTGTATTAAACAATTACACTAGCCCCTCTCCTCACGTTCGGTCTGTGGAATCGGTTCGTCAGTATTTGATGTGGTTTACGAAATATATCCAGCGGTAACGTTAGGTGACTCACCCTGTATATTGACGAATGACGAAAGGTGAGCAGTTCACGAATTAAGAAAGGATGACAAACTAAATGTGGCGTATTTCTTGAAAGGTCTAGTGAAACCGAAGTTGTGTCTGAGAATCCTCCAAGGAAGCATTATAGACTCTCTGATGATCTTCATCTACAGGAACGATTTAGAGCACAATCTGAAGAGCACACCTAGACTGTTTGCAGATAATGTCACTTATTGTCCAATAAAGTCAGCTGGCCGCTGTGGCCGAGCGGTTCTAGGCGCTTCAGTCTGGAACCGTGCTGCTGCTACGGTCGCAGGTTCGTATCTTGCCTCGGGCATGGATGTGTGTGATGTCCTTAGGTTAGTTAGGTTTAGGTAGTTCTAAGGCTAGGGCACTGATGTTCTCAGATGTGCTGAGTCCCATAGTTCTTAGTCCCATAGTGCTTAGAGCCATCTGAATCAATAAAGTCATCAAAAGACCAAACGAATTACAACAAGGCTTAGACGAGATATATGCACGGTACATAAACTGGCAACTGTCCTTAAACTATAAAAAGTGTGAGATTGTGTAGATGAGTATTAAAAAAAAAAAAGAAGCAAGTAGGTCCTCAGTACCTGCATATCCATCGAATTGGCCCGAGAAGTGGGTTTTGAAATAAGGCTATTGTCAATGAGGTAGTTGTACAACCCCACTGTCCACACCTTTGGGTAATTAATCTGTTTTCAGTATGTAGATTCTCAATGAAGACTGTAAACCACCATGTATAAAGCAAGGATTTTTAATTAATGCTAAATTATGGCTGTACATACTTCAAAAGGTTGGTGGAATAGCAATGCTCTAATTTAATTTTGTGATGTAATAAAAGTCAAAGTTATCAGAAGTTCTATTGTTTATTATAAATCCTCACACAAAATGGTTGCAGTAGTTGCACTGAAGCATAACATGAACATGTTGAATAACATCCTATTCACTGAAAAATTGTCACAAGAAAATGAAACAGTTACAGGTAACTAAGGTTGGCAGAGATTCAAGACAAGGAACCAGTAGGTAGGTTACTACATTATTAGCACACTGATCTGTTTCCATGATCTGGCAACAGTGACTGCCAAGATGTGAGTTCGTAAAATTGTGCATGCCAGAAAAGGCGTCTTCCTCCAACTCACTAACACTTTAACGATTGAGAGATTGCAGGGCACTCTCACTTCTTCAAATGGTTCAAATGGCTCTGAGCACTATGGGACTCAACAGCTATGGTCATCAGTCCCCTAGAACTTAGAACTACTTAAACCTAACTAACCTAAGGACAGCACACAACACCCAGTCATCACGAGGCAGAGAAAATCCCTGACCCCGCCGGGAATCGAACCCGGGAACCCGGGCGTGGGAAGCGAGAACGCTACCGCACGACCACGAGCTGCGGACACTCTCACTTCTGATTCGATGTTATGCTGCGTAATGTTCTTAGGGAAGTTGATCTTTATTACTTGGTTGCTATACCTGGATACGATCTGTCTTCATTCATATGATGAAATGGTTGGCAGTAGTTAACACTCTTGGTTGTGTGCTCTAGTGAAGGAATAGCTTTGCCTGCATAAAAAAAAGAGAGGGTGCCGATTTAAACGACTGCAGTAAAAGCGTACAACAGCTAAGGGCCAAGAGGAGCGTTTTATTAAGTGGAACCTTGGTGGAAAAGATGCGAACTGCCGAGTTCCCCGGTCTCATTGTGCAGACACATCGGATGGCGCCAGTGCGTTGGCGGCCGCGTCCAGGTAGGCTGACTAGTTCCGAGGAGTTAGGCAGGAAGCCAATGAGACGACTGAGTTTCTGCAAATTTCTATGGGACAGGTCAGTGGCGCTCAGACATGCAGACTCTGCTACAATACATACACTCCTGGAAATGGAAAAAAGAACACATTGACACCGGTGTGTCAGACCCACCATACTTGCTCCGGACACTGCGAGAGGGCTGTACAAGCAATGATCACACGCACGGCACAGCGGACACACCAGGAACCGCGGTGTTGGCCGTCGAATGGCGCTAGCTGCGCAGCATTTGTGCACCGCCGCCGTCAGTGTCAGCCAGTTTGCCGTGGCATACGGAGCTCCATCGCAGTCTTTAACACTGGTAGCATGCCGCGACAGCGTGGACGTGAACCGTATGTGCAGTTGACGGACTTTGAGCGAGGGCGTATAGTGGGCATGCGGGAGGCCGGGTGGACGTACCGCCGAATTGCTCAACACGTGGGGCGTGAGGTCTCCACAGTACATCGATGTTGTCGCCAGTGGTCGGCGGAAGGTGCACGTGCCCGTCGACCTGGGACCGGACCGCAGCGACGCACGGATGCACGCCAAGACCGTAGGATCCTACGCAGTGCCGTAGGGGACCGCACCGCCACTTCCCAGCAAATTAGGGACACTGTTGCTCCTGGGGTATCGGCGAGGACCATTCGCAACCGTCTCCATGAAGCTGGGCTACGGTCCCGCACACCGTTAGGCCGTCTTCCGCTCACGCCCCAACATCGTGCAGCCCGCCTCCAGTGGTGTCGCGACAGGCGTGAATGGAGGGACGAATGGAGACGTGTCGTCTTCAGCGATGAGAGTCGCTTCTGCCTTGGTGCCAATGATGGTCGTATGCGTGTTTGGCGCCGTGCAGGTGAGCGCCACAATCAGGACTGCATACGACCGAGGCACACAGGGCCAACACCCGGCATCATGGTGTGGGGAGCGATCTCCTACACTGGCCGTACACCACTGGTGATCGTCGAGGGGACACTGAATAGTGCACGGTACATCCAAACCGTCATCGAACCCATCGTTCTACCATTCCTAGACCGGCAAGGGAACTTGCTGTTCCAACAGGACAATGCACGTCCGCATGTATCCCGTGCCACCCAACGTGCTCTAGAAGGTGTAAGTCAACTACCCTGGCCAGCAAGATCTCCGGATCTGTCCCCCATTGAGCATGTTTGGGACTGGATGAAGCGTCGTCTCACGCGGTCTGCACGTCCAGCACGAACGCTGGTCCAACTGAGGCGCCAGGTGGAAATGGCATGGCAAGCCGTTCCACAGGACTACATCCAGCATCTCTACGATCGTCTCCATGGGAGAATAGCAGCCTGCATTGCTGCGAAAGGTGGATATACACTGTACTAGTGCCGACATTGTGCATGCTCTGTTGCCTGTGTCTATGTGCCTGTGGTTCTGTCAGTGTGATCATGTGATGTATCTGACCCCAGGAGTGTGTCAATAAAGTTTCCCCTTCCTGGGACAATGAATTCACGGTGTTCTTATTTCAATTTCCAGGAGTGTATTTGTGAAGGCACAAGGCTTTTAGGGAGTTTATGGCTGTTCTTTGGAAAGTTCGAAATGGATGTAACAGGGGGGATAACGATCTTTTTATGGAGGGCTGTGGTTCCATCCATTTAGCAAAAGACAAGACGTAAACGAGTGGGAAAGAGGCCATGAAGCTGAATCTTTTTTCCTTTTCTCCCAATTAATTTTTAAAATCACTGATTAGTCAAATCTGTGTATGCAGAGCAAGGGTCAGTCTCCCAGCTTTGAGTGCCGCACTCCAGCTCGTGACTGACTTGGGCTAAAGTAGGAGTAGTGCTGTGCTGTGCTTCCGAGCTGGCGAGGAAAGCTAGTGTGCCGCTTAGAGCCTGTGCCAGTCACCATCTGAACTGTCAGAGGTACTGCTTCCAGCATCACGCACACAAGAAGTGATGCGTGGGTGTACTTATTTGTTTTGGGTCGGCCGTCTAAACATTTGACATATTCTGTCACGCATAGTCACGGCACGGAGTCAAATTGGTTTGTCAGACCAACAAACGGGTCCAACTGCACACTGGAATCCACCGGGGGTTCAGAGGCTCATAGAAGTACCTGCGTTCCGAATTAGCTGAACCCGAGACGGAGTACTTGTATGTTTTCGAGCGCGCGCCATTAATAACAGTTTGCAGCCGTCCATGACTCCAGTCGCTGAGCGCAGCGTGGTGTGCTGACCTGACCTGCAGAAGGGTAAAAGTATTCGGTACTACGGCGTAGGGCTCCAATATATGCTTCTCAGCACCCTGTTCTTTGGAACCATATTTTTCTTTATGAAATAGTAAAGTATAGATGTTTGATAGGAGCGTAGTTTTTGGGCCATACCACGGATTGACAAGTGTGAAGTCAGGTAAAGCGATTAGTTCCATTGTTATTTAGATCACAGCTCCTCCCAGTGTTCTGATTAACAATACCTTTTCCTTTTTTATTAAAGTCTTGATTACAATTGAAAGTAGGAAGCTTGCAAATTGGCGAACCGCTGGCAGGATCTAGGTCGTTGACACTCCTGTGATGCTGTCATTTAGCGTCCATGCCGAACAGATCCACACTATGAAGAAATAAAAAAAAGGGAAAATATGGTTCATTAGTACGTTGTAGATACTTAATTCTCTGACTGGTGTGTTTACGTGTTTGTTTCAAAAAATGGTTCAAATGGCTCTGAGCACTATGGGACTCAACTGCTGTGGTCATAAGTCCCCTAGAACTTAGAACTACTTAAACCTAACTAACCTAAGGACAGCACACAACACCCAGCCATCACGAGGCAGAGAAAATCCCTGACCCCGCCGGGTATCGAAACCGGGAACCCGGGCGTGGGAAGCGAGAACGCTACCGCACGACCACGAGATGCGGGCTGTTTGTTTCATTTACACTGTATTTTTTTTCAGTGACTTCTGTGTCACAAGTCGACCGTTTTCCCGTCGTTGCTAACGGCGTTGTCGTATTATTTTTGTCGTGTTTGCTATTGTATTTGTTTTGTATTTGGTTTTTTTTACTCTGTATTTTGTGTACTATTGGCGTAGTCTCGAACTGCATACGGCTTTGCTATTTTTTTTAAATTTTTTTGCGTCGTTGTATTGTACTGCGTATATCTTGTGAGTTATGAACAGAGAATTTGAATGATAACGAGAAGTAGGGCACGGAGACAAGTAGACTGGGAGCGAGAAAATGAAGTGTACGTCACTGAGGAAGAGCGCAATGAAACGGTAGAGGAACAGTTTGAACATAGGGAGACGTTGCTGTTGAACGGTGTTAGCAACAACGATGTCGTGTAACAAGGAAATCAGAGAGACGAAAGGGATATGGCCTTTCTCGAAGGGACAGACAGTGTCAGATCGCATGCGATATAAGATTTGAGCGTACCACAACATATAGAAACAGAGTCGATTATTAGAAATCCGGACAGAGAAGACAGGACGGTATCAGAACGCAATGTTGCGGAGACAACACCGCAGAAATCAAGTATGAGTTCGGTCGATCACGATACCGAGGAAAAGGAAGAGAACTCCAGTCTGGTGTCATTTTTAATGGGAATGGAGAAGAAACTTGACAGACTAAAATGAAGGAAGGAAAGATTAATGGGCTAAGAACAATAGAGGAGAAAATTAATGAGACGAGGAGGGACACAAACAATATCGGTGCTCAGGTAAATCAGATGTGAGAGGAACACAAGTCATGGGCAAGTAAACTCTAGGAAAACCTACGTAAAGTAAACACCAAACCTATGAAAGGTTTAAAGATTTCACATGATGCTAAGAAGACGGTAGAGAGCACCAAGACATTAGCAAGTTTCGTAAGACGAGTAGCAGCTGAAGCATCGAAAACTATTAAACGCATAGCATAGCAGGGACGTGAGGCAGTGGTCAATTTCAACAAGAAGGTCGAAAGCGCGGAAAAGCGGCAAAATGACGCGGAGCAGCGCATCGACACGAAAATACGTGAAGCCACTGATCTTCAAGCGACGGAGGCCATAAACAAATGAGAATTTGAACTGCGAAAATTGGGGACTGGTTCGGATGTGACAACTGCAACTCCAGTGAGCGAGACTGAAGAGGTCTGGACTCTCCTTTCGTTCAAATCTCAACAGGGAGCTATCAACATGCGTATGGAGAAGAAATTGGAGGAGCCGCTAAGAAAACAGATTAAAATGCGGCCAAGCACGAACGCAACGGAACCAGAAACAAATTCGGACGGAACGGATAACTGCATACCGTTAAGAGCGAGCACAGAACATGGTGAGATAAACGTCACATTTTCTCGAAGCTGTGCAGGGAGCACATATGAGGGGACGTCGAACGAGGACAACCAAAGGACTGATATTTTCCGTAGGACGGAAGTTGTTGACGAAACGCCATTTGAATTTGAACACTTCTTACAAGTCCGAAAATTCGAAATTTTCCGAGATGAGAGTAACTTTACTCACCCACGCACTTCGATCTCACAATCTGACTTCTCTTTACCTGCAAATTCGCCTTTAAAATACAAATTAGATTACATTTGTGGACACTTGCAAGGGTCAGTTGCGGAGGAAATGAGCGGAATTTCAGCGACGTGTAGGAGTTACCAGGAGTTCAAGGGGAGCTTCCTAAATATCTACTGGTTCAAGGAGACGCAAGAGCGCATAAAGTACGAGATGATTGTTGGGAAAGATTTCGAGAGTTCAGACTACAAAAGCCCAGTCAAGTTCCTTGATGCAATGTGATTGACAAGAACCAGTATCTTAACGTACCATGCTCTACGGATGAAATGATGCGTCACTGTTACACCAAACTTCCGTCAGCATATCAACAAGTATTAGCTGGCAGGTGTAACGTGGAGCTCAGTACTTTCCGTAACACTCTTTACGAATTAGAGTACGCCTTCCGAGCAGAGAACTTCAGAGAACACAGAGGAAAGTCTGACAGATGCGTCGCAGACCCTATGTCGCGTCAACAATACAACCATTATAATAATAGGAACGAAAATGTACGAAATGGAACGCCTTACGGAAACCATTCACGGTCGGGAAATTTCGGAAGCAATGTATTTGAACAACGAAGAGAATGAAATGGGAACCACAATAATTATGTACTATGCAACAGAGGCTGGAATGGGAGGAGAAATGAAGGCTACAACCACAAAATAACGGATGGCGAAACTATGGCTCTGATTTCAATGATAATGGAAGATGTGGGCTAATGAACAACAGTGGAAACTGAGATTCGGGAACCGAACCCAGGACGAGGAAATATCAACCAACGTCAATGACTAGTTGAATAGGCAGAAGAGGCACAAACCGCATCTGCAGCTAGCCTCACCAATCTTATTAGATACGACTATCTAGAAGGAGCGTTGCTGGAAGTTTATTGGCTCTGAGCACTATGACTCTGAGCACTATGGGACTTAACTGCGGAGGTCATCAGTCCCCTAGAATTTAGAACTACTTAAACCTAACTAACCTAAGGAGATCACACACATCCATGCCCGAGGAAGGATTCGAACCTGCGACCGTAGCGGTCGCGCAGTTCCAGACTGTAGCGCCTAGAACCGCTCGGCCACTCCGGCCGGCGTGGAAGTTTATTATTCTGTACAAGCAACAGGTAGTTTAATGGTCGGTGACAGCCGAACATAAGCATAGTAGCATAAGTTTTGTTTAGTTATAATAGTGTTAAGGACACCAATCATTTCTTTAGATTTTTTTTTTGTAAATCCACCATGTTAATTAGCATAGGAACTTCTCCCATTACTGCTAATCATAAGAGTTAGGCATTGTTAGAATTTCACTGTACAAATATTTCTTCGTAACATTTATCAGGTTTATAGATGTACGACTGGTCATCCCAGAGCTGACTAATTACAGTTGTTGAGAGTAGAAACGTGCCGATTTCGCGACGGAAACTTCGTTGTTTATTTGAGTGCAATTTCGCGTGAGTTAATATGTTCTGATAGCAGTTTTGCAGTTTGCATGGAACGACAGAATCAGGTATCACAACAACGACAGATATTTATGTCTTCGATCCGAAACAAGTGCACGAGTATTGGAGGTAGAACTCTTCTCGTAACTTCTTAGAGTTCAGCTATAATCATATTTCTTCTGTTTATTGTGTGTGCATTGCAGTAAACGCACTTGTACGATCCGGTATAAAATTCGAGGTATAGTGTGTGAGAGGGGCGTCATTGAGATTAGTTTGCAAGACCCATGGAGGTATTTTGCAGAATGGTCGTGTATTGTCCACGGAAGAGGCGTGTTTACTTTATTGTGTGTTTCGCCGTGGTTTCTGACCATTGCCCAATGCAGTATGTCTTCACTGTGGGCTGATTATTGTCATCGCCAGTGGCGCAGTGTATTTGTGGTATGTTTTTTGTCTATGGATGTCGCCTTTGGTGCGATGTTTCTCGCGAATGGGATATTTTATTCGAGTGTGGTTACACAGATGAGCCATCGCGTCTGAAGCGATGTTGTTCACTGTGGTTATTCGTTTGTGGTTTTCGCTTGTGGTTTTTCGCAGTCTTGTGTGATGACATTCGTGTGGGCTTTCGCGAGTTGTTCGCGAGCGCCTGAGTGGTAGATCTTGGGCCATAGTTTGTACTATGTGGCGTGAGCACTCGATGTATGAGTCACTTTGGTACGCGAGGCACGTTTAGTGAGTACACTGCGACCTACACACGCTGAAGCCATTTGTAAATCATACCCCCTTTTTTTTTTAACAGCCTTTTTGGTGTTGTCATCCAGTACTGTTGTCGACGATGCCTGGACTCCCAAAAAGGTACATAATGCAAACTTTACATCATGCTAGAGTTGAAGCTGCAAAGTGAAAAGATTACTTTTCACATCGAATTCTACGAGCAGAATTTAAAGTGATTCTCTAACTAGCAGCGGACGAAGTGTCACCTTAGTTCTTCCTCTCTTCCCTCATAACATTTGGCCCTTCTTAAAGAGCCAATCCTAGCCTCTCATGAGCACTCATCTAATGATAAGTGTCAATTAGCCTGGAGCATAGTCCCACTTCTCAATAACGTTCCAAAGCTGCTATGTCAGACCAGGCTGACAAATGAAATGCCAGCATTTTCGCGCCCAGAGCCTTACAGCTAAAGAAAGGTATGTGTTTTGGCCCTGTCCTGTCAATGCCTCACAGGAGCCGGCCGGAATGGCTGAGCGATTCTAGGCGCTACAGTCCGGAACCGCGCGACCGCTACGGTCGCAGGTTCGAATCCTGCCTCGGGCATGGATGTGTGTGATGTCCTTAGGTTAGTTAGGTTTAAGTAGTTCTCCCGTATTCTGCAGAGAGCATAGCGCCACAAATACCTGTAGCTTTCACAGAGCCTGCATAGTGTCCACTGGCATATTGCTCTTCTACCAGCAGAATGGCGCCGGCTTCTCTCTGCATTCTTTACGCAAGGCTCATTGTTGCATAGTCGTCAAAATATGACTATGTGGAGATGCACCTTGGAAGACACGGCCGCAACAAGGGAAGTAGCCACGATGTTTTAATTTTATTATCTAATTTAATGTGCCTGGTGCATGTTCCAGTTTAGCGAGTTTTAACAGGTTCTTTTACTTTTTATTATTCTGATGATGGAAGCTTGACTTCCGAAACGCGTCAATCTTAGTGTTTTACATTATAAACAAGTGGTTGAGCCGACATATTTTTTGACATTGAATATTCACAACCACGACCTCTCATCCAGTATGGATAAAATCAAAGTTTTTGATTGTGCTGACATCTTTTCAAAAAAGTTCAATGATTAAATTTCTCCTCCGAAAGACAAATTTTTGTTGCATTCCATCTACATAGAGACTATCGCGGTAAGAAATTATAAGTCAGAGATTGATCGGAAATATTTAGGTGTTCGTTTTTTCCACGAATTGCGAGAGTGGAACGGTACAGAAATTGTCTGAACGTGGTTTTGTGCACCCTCTGTCAAACAAATAGGTGTGAGTAGCGATGAAATGATGCAGATATAAGTGTATGGGTATACCATATATGAAGCAGTGCGCAAATATCCGAATCAAATGAGATGATACTGAGCGGATTAGATTAAGAAGTTGTAACCTCCCCCTCACTTATCGACCTTAATGACAGTGAAAAATTAAACCGCGTGTACCTAATGGAAATTTGAGAAAAGCGATCGTCACCGAAGTTAATCTGTCGGCAAGGAGGGAGGAAAGGGTTACATCTAAATGAAAGGAAAAATGCAAATGAAACTGGTGGAAATTAATTTTGAAAAGGGGTAAAGTTAATAAAGAAAGTAAATGTGCGGCCGTTACGTTAACAATTAACTAGCGGTAATTAGATATTTGATATTTGGGGGAAATTACGGTCGCCAGTCCTAAGGACAATTACTATAGTAACTGAAAAAGAAAGGTTATTATACATATAATTAGCACTAGAAGCGTGGCAACTGAAGGTTGACATGTGTAGTGTGAAAACTGAAAGTTTGTCAGAAGTAATAAATTTCGCTACACTCTGACTTAATTTAGCAAAAGAATTAATAAAACCGGAAAATCGAAAGTTAATTTAGTGACTGAAGTTAATAGTGAGCTTTCTTTCTGAAGCACATCGAAATTCAGTAAAATACGGTTAGTCTTGGACTACCTCAACAATCATTTCAAAAGCTACTTGAATCTACACAATTTAGAAATGAGAGATTTAACTCTGAACTTGAATTAAATGATTCTAAACAATTAACAATAGTAAAATTTAGTACGTACCAAGCTGAGCTGCAGTCACAGGTAAGCTAAAATACGGTAACAAAACTCGCACTCTTAATTTGTGCTTGTGTAATCTAAATATTGTAGCCAGCTATGAAAACCTTAACTGAACTTTGAAATTAAAGCAGTGAAATCGAATGATGCTGGCGTTTGAATTTCAACGACACTCGGGTTCATTCCGGAAAAGGAAGGGACCCTGCTTGGTAATGCAATTGGGACAATGAGCAACCAACGTTCATGCTAAGTTGCTGAAATTTTGTGATGCAACAATTTTAAAAGTTTGAAAAGCTGAGGTCTGCCATACAGTTCTAAAACTTTACGTGCTTCCAGTCTTCCTTGTTGGTTGATTGAAGGTTTGAAGCCGTCGATCGAGGAGGTGGCGTCAGTCACTCATTGTCGGCCGTCGCTGTTGCTGAAGCTGGATGTTGGCGATCCTTCTTCTCGACACGGTCACCAGACGAAACGGCTCTTGATGTGCGCCAGCTAATGCTTCCCGTCCGCGACACCATGTCAGAAACTATCATCGCAAGTCGAGCGCAATTACATGCTGCCAAACCGCGAAAGCGCGGCAACTAGCGGGAGCGTCACACAACACACCTGCGCCACTCGCTACTCCAGCCAGACTCTCTCTGCTCTGCCCGCGCTCCACGCGGCAGAGTTAACACTACCATAGATCCTAAACACTCTGGTTATCCACACGACCTATCGACGTATTCGTCCGATAGCATAGTTTTCCCTAGGCCAGACCCAGCGTATAAATACAAATAATATTCACAAAACAAACCAATTATAAATCGACATAAATGGATATATATACAAATAGTAAAACAATTACAATATATAAAGAGACAGAAACGTCATATCTTCAGGTGACAAAATAAGGAAAAAAATTATAGTACAATAGATGGAAACAGGAGGATATGCATTTCCGGCGTTACAAAGTGATACACTAAAAGGAACAGTATGAGTTTTCCTAAAAATTGGAAATCAAACAGGAAAGAAGAGACTACAAACTTTTGAAAAGTGGTTTTAGAGTATGGTCTTGCTTGAGGCAAAGAAAACAGCGGTTGCACAACCTAAGCATGTTGAGGCGCTCTTGTGCCTCTTGTACGGTTTAGCAGTCAAGAGCACAATGATCTCGTTGTGCGCAGGACACGCAATACAGTTCCGCGTCCGCTTATTACTGCGTTTAGAGCGAGTTTGTTTAGGCTCTATATTAAGAGCTGATGCTGAGGGAGTGTAAGACGTTTGAAATTGGTTATATTTCTCTGTGGAGTTTCTGAGCAATGAGCCGTCCATCAGCTTCTTGCGCTGGCAACTCCATTAATCTTACTTAAAACGTCTCCTTCGGAAAAGTTATGTCATTTCACGCGGATTATCCAGCAACAACAGATTTCTTCTGAGAAGGCGTGCAGTATCCCCGGAACCAAGACTTCGCCGTAGCAGTTGACTTCTTATTATGGTGCCTGTATTCTTTGCCTACATTCTATGAACGTTAAATTGAGGTTTTCCAAAGAGAAGAACTGAATAGGCGCAATCGCTTTCAAATAATTTAGGTGCGCCTGAATGATTTTATCTCTGTACTGTACCCGCAGAATTTTCTTTGTACGAGTATCCTCGTATGTCGACGCTGTTACGGCGACCCATCGACCAGCATCTTAGGTTCGCTTTCGAGAGAGCCTTGAAGAAAGACGCGCTTTTTAACACTAGAAAAACAGGGGTTGCTATCCAACGAGTTTTCAAATTGTTACCAAAATCGGTGAGTTCTCCACGTCTCCTGTGAAGTGCTCTAATTTAATGGACGATGATTTGACTTTCGTAGCAGCTGCGTTGGGCGGAGAGACTACATTATTTTTGTTTAAGATGACAACGGTTCAGAGAGTTTTCTTTCGATACCGTGAGCCCAATGGTTAGGGTGCGCTTTATCAATAAACCTCTCATACAAAGTACATGGGTTGGATAAAAAGTAGTGGCAACACCGTCATAACATGAAGAATACACGTCACATGGCATGCCCGCTGTCTGTAACTGATAACAGAAGATCAGATCAGTAGTGCAGAGAGCGTCGATGGCTGTGTTAGAGTCAGTTGCTGTGTGCAATGTCCGAAAGTGAGGAAAGACAATTCGAGCGCCATAACAGCATCTTTAGAAACACAAACAACTTGCGTGGACCAATACAGAAGTGGCATGTGGTCGGAGCGCACAGCAATGTTCCCTTCTGGCAACGCATAACATCATTCTTCATGACAAGGCACGATGCCACACAGCGAACCTCGTGCAGGAGTTCCAGCGTACATGGAGGTGGGAGATAACGGAACACCCGATGTGAGTCCCTGTGATTGCGACCTGTTCGTCAAAATGAAGGGCACGCGATACAATCCAAGAGAGTGTTATTGAGTGCTACTGACAAGGGATTTCAGATCGATTCCGTATTTCTGGATTTCCGGAAGGTCTTTGCCACTGTACCACACAAGCGGCTCGTAGCGAAATTGCGTGCTTATGGAATATCGTCTCAGTTATGTGACTGGATTTGTGATTTCCTGTCAGAGAGATTACAGTTCGTAGTAACTGACGGAAAGTTATCGAGTAAAACAGGAGTGATTTCCGGCGTTTCCCAAGGTAGTGTTATAGGCCTTTTGCTGTTTTTTTATCTATATAAACGATTTGGGAGACAATCTGAGCAACCGTCTTCGGTTGTTTGCAGATGACGCTGTCGTTTATCGACTTATAAAGTCATCAGAAGATCAAAACAAACTGCAAAAAGGTTTAGAAAAGATATTTCAATGCTGAGAAAATTGGCAGTTGACCCTAAATAATGAAAAGTCTGAGATCACCCACATTAGTGCCAAAAAAAAAAAAAAAAATCGTTAAACTTCGGTTGCACGATAAATCAGTCAAATCTAAAGGCCGTAAATTCAACTAAATACCTAGGAATTACAATTACGAACAACTGAAATTGGAATGAACACATAGAAAATGTTGTGGGGAAGGCTAACCAAAGACTGCGTTTTGTTGGCAGGACACTTAGAAAATGTACAGACCTACTAAGGAGACTGCCTATATAACGCTTGTCCGTCCTCTTTTAAAATACTGCTGCGCGGTGTGGGATCCTTACCAGATAGGACTGACGGAGTACATCGAAAAAGTTCAAAGAAGGTCAGCACGTTTTGTATTATCGTGAAATATGAGAGAGGGTGTCACCGAAATGATACGGGATCTGGGCTGGCCATCATTAAAAGAAAGGCGTTTTTAATTGCGACGGAATCTTCTCACGAAATTCCAGTCACCAACTTTCTCCTCCGAATGCGAAAATATTTTGTTGACACCGTTTTTGAAACGATCACCACGATAAAATAAGGGAAATCAGAGCTCGCACTGAAAGATGTAGGTGTTCGTTCTTTCCGTGATTAGAATAATAGAGAACTGTGAAGATGGTTCGACGAACCCTCTGCCAGGCACTTAAATGGGATTTGCAGAGTATCCATGTAGATGAAGATGCAGAAGAGAAGACATCATCCGTGTCACCGGGCGGTTCTTGCAAGACATCGACAGAGATGGATGCGCTGTGGTGTAAGCCGCCTTCCATCACTGTGGGGAAAGGTGATCGAGATGCGATACGATTGAGGGGAAGTTAACACGGTGAACCTCTGTTAGTAATGTCTGCTATGTACTATCACTGTGTTGCCTCTATCTTTTATCAGCTCATGTATTATGATCTGCTTCGTCAAAGGGTCGTGTAGGTCTGTTTAGACGCTCAAAAGTATAACACTTGACAGCGTCTCCTCCACATGAGCATTGAGAGTGTCTAAATTTGGAGAGCTGTGTCTCAGCTGAGAATTCTCCTATAGCGACGACGAATGGAGTAATATTCGACCTCTGATCGCCTTCTTTTCGGAATATTTAGTTTTTTATGTCGACATGTCTAGAGTACTGTCAGAAGTTAATAATCTTCTCACAAGACAATTAGTATTTGTCGTGTAAAAAACTATGGCAGTAGCAAGTAAAATAAATAAACAACTAAATAAATAAAGTGACAGCTACTGATGACAAAAGGGGCGCGGAAATAAACCAGAGATAATAGCAATCGCGAGTTTCGCCAATCGTCGATACACAGAGATCTGCACTAAATGTCCCACGGCATTATTCATAGCAGTAATTGGCTTGCGATTTTTTCTCGAAAATAGAGCATGACGTATTCTATAAGAGGTGTGAAACAGAACATTTCCCCGATCGTGGATGTATAATGTTGCTCATCATACCTTAATATGACTGCGTCGTTGCTCCTCTTTTTGAGCAAAGGCGGAAGTGTTGCTCGCAGATATTCTTCCACGTGAAGTCTCCGGCGATCCTCATCCGTGTGTCGGCACCAAAATATTCGACGTAGCTCTAAGCTAAATAACTAAGACGCGTCGCTTGCTTTTACAACACGAACTTTTCTTTACACCAAAGAGAAAGAGATTTACTCAAAGATATCACAATACGTAATTCCATGAACCACGACCGTACAGCAGAAAAGTCTCTGGAATGAGCATTGCGTTCTGCGCATGTTAACATTGAACTGGGATTGTGAAGTCATCTCTGGTTACCGCTGTTTGCATATGCTTTCTACAGAGTTCGAAACCTTTTGTGTTACATGAGTACATTTATGTTACATTGAAGATGCACTATGAGAAATGCAAGGTTACCACACTATTTAACTTTTACTGACAGTTGTGTCATAAGTTTACGTCAATTCTGTCTCTGTCTGTCTCTCTCTCTCTCTCTCTCTCTCTGTGTATGTGTGTGTGTGTGTGTGCGTGTGTGCGTGTGTGTGTGTGTGTGTGTGTGTCTGTGTGCGAGGGCGGGGGTAGGAGGGTGGGTGGGTGCAGGAGAGTGAGCCGTCTTCTACATATTTTTAATATTTGTAGTACATTTATCCAGCTGTTTGATTTTTTCACTTGTTCCTCATGCTGCAGTATTGTGCGGGGTTGCACAAAAAAATTAAAAAAAAATAAAACGCTAAAGTGCATCAAAGTGTTACCAGTAAGCAAATTTATGTTATTACACGCAAACAAGAGAAAAATAAATACGTAGAAGGTTATTAAGAAGCGGGTGGTATAGTCGCTGATGTTCGGCAAATTTAGCGTTTTTCGGGACGCTCTCAAAGGCAGTGTCGAACTATTAAGTCGATTTGCAATGGCATTAAAGCAAAAATGACTGAAACAGACTCGGAAATGTGCCGCATCAAACCGAAAACTAACGGTGACTGTCACAGAAATAAAAAAAGGCACAAGTGAGCTGTGACATTCGTCCCAAAGAAACGAAATGGCTCTTGCGTCTGCTCTTCCAAGCTAACAGCCTTGTTTTCTTTTCAGATATCAGATGCAAAATGTTATGATGTATACGAAACGCCTACGCCAAATCCATACCACTTACGAATAGAATCTGTCTGTAATAGCGATGTAATGACATTCTAAATGTACAGGACGCTTTACTAAGAAATCCACACCAACCCGAAATCACGTAACCAGAGTGGAAATGTACGAGTATGTTGACAACACAAAATTTGTTCTGCATATCTGAATGCTCACTCCAGAGATACTTCTACTCTATGGCTGCGACATGTGCTGTTACAAAAGGATGTTTAAGGTTAGATGGCTAAAAAGAGTAATTAATGTAGGGGTACTCAATCGCATTGAGAAGAAAAGACCTTAAAGGCACAGCTTGAGTAAAACAAACAGTTAGGTGCCAAGGAATAACTATTTTAGTAATTATGACCTAACCTCTCTCGCCCCATTTACTTGTTGCAGATTGATAAACCAACCTGCGTTGGCACATACTACCACTGCGAAATACGAGCACCCAGAATGGAAATGCTGCGAAAAAATTATGTATGGAGAGAGCCCAGGATAAGTGCTCCCGAGAGTTAAGGTGTTTTACAGCATTTAAATTTTTTACGGAATTTCCTTTCATTCACAACTGTTACATTAATCTACTCCATATAAATTATTATTTTTCTTCGTTGTCATTAGATAATTTTAATATAAATAACATTAAACTTATAAGTAAATCGTCGCTCTTAGCGGAACAAAACTGACAGTTGTATGGGTAATTTCGAGTACCCCAAGAACGTGTAACAGGACCGTTACGATTTACATTGTACATAAACGACATAGTGGTTAACATCGGAAGCTCCATGAGAGTGTTCGCAGATTATACTGTTGTCCATAAGATGGTAGCGACTCGGGAAGACTGCAGGAAGACCTAAATGATGCAACGGCTGGCAGCCAACGCTCGAAGTAAATAAATATAAGAAACAGCACATAAATAGGCATTGCAAATGCACTGCAGGAGTTTTCTGAGTGAATAGTAGTACGCAAAGTAAGAAGAAAGTACAAGAGTACTGATAATAATAACGCCGTGTGGCTCAGTGGTCAGGAGAAAATCTTTCAATTAGAGGCAGTTCGGGCGTCTTGTGTGCCCCTAATCTATGGCCGTTATCCTACCGGTGAAAGTGGGCTTTCAGTTTAATGTGGAGTCCGAACCACGTCTCCTTCCTGGCGATTCTTCCAATCATTGAGAGGTTGAAGGCTACTTTAAAGGCGGAAAGAAGATTCTGTGGTCCGGGTGGGACTATATCCCGCGACCTCTGATATTCCTGGCCGGACACCAGTGTACTGTAATACATCAAATACGCCAACGGAGTACAGGTGTCCTGCTATTACTTCTATCAAAAATCTCGCTGTCTTCCAATTCAAATTAAAAGAAAACGACGATACTCAGTTTCATTTACAGATGGTCAGTTGCTGTATCTGTGTTGCGTCTGTGTCGGGTGTGTGTGTGTGTGTGGGGGGGGGGGGGGGGGGAGAGAGAGAGAGAGAGAGAGAGAGAGAGAGAGAGAGAGAGAGAGAGAGAAAGGGGGAGGGGCTGAGTAAAACATTTGGAAGGTGTCCAAGAAATGAATATTGCAAGTAGGTTCAGTTGCATGTAGGGCATATGAAAAGACTTGCAGAGGGCTATTGTAGAGAGTTCCATTCAATGTGTCAACAACAAAAAAAGACCGACCTTTTTCAATTAGTCAGCCTGCAATAAAGTGACACTAAACATAAAGAAAACATATACTATGAATTTCGGTTTGAAGAGGGAAAATAACACTGTTAAATTGAATGTAGATGGCACCTCTACAGAACGTGTAACTAGCACAATATTTCTATGACTGAATATTGATTCGCAGTTGATGTGAGAGTACAAAGATACTTCCAAATAGAATGTCATCAGCTTACTATGTCCTTAGGTTTCTTTAATCAGGCTGTAACATACTTTTTATACGTGCACTAAATTCTTAGCAATGGAACTCTTCCTGGGGAACAAATGCACAGAATGTGGACTCAATTTTCTAACTACAGATAAAGCCCACAAGAATAGTAACCAACAATACTAGTCGATCTCAGTGTAAACAGAATTTCTACCAAGGAATGGACTGTACAATAAAACTTATTTAAAAAGGCAGTAAAAAGCATCTGTTCATCAATTCACTCTCTACATTGACGGTTTACTTAGATAGCACAGACTACACGTTTGGTAAAAAATGTAATATATGTAAATAAAAATAACAATAATGAAACATATATCCTTTCACATACCATTTTCATACAATTTTTTTCTATCTCTTTTTTTTTCTTTTCTGGAAAAGATTGCTCCCAAAAAGTAATTTCTATGAAAAGTATAATACAAACACATTATACTCTCTCTGAGGTCAACATCTAACTTTTTTACAGAGGTATGCTGACTCAATTTTTTCTGGCTAGCACTTGGGAAGTTACTGTACACACAATAGAGACAGACATCGCCACTACGACTCTGACATCCGCTGATAGTGTGTGTGGTGACATGTTACGAAACAATGTGTGTATAGTGTGTGCAGTGTATGTACAGCGACTGGCAGTGAGAAATGAATGAACACTGTAGCACTAGGCATTTAAATTTTGCGAAAGAGTATTGAACACTAAGGATAAACCAAATGAGGCAGCACTGTTTTAAAAAGAGTGGCCTTATATTCTGCAGGGTGCACGCTCCAACATTCATCCGGCCATTATGATTCAGGTTTTCCGTGGCTTCCATAAAGTACTTCCTGCAATGCCTGGATTGTTCCTACTACATCAGGCCACGCCAATTCATGTGCTTCGCGAGCACCGGCCCTCATCGGCAAAAGCACCCACCGGTGCTCCGCTGTGGCTGTGTAAGGTGAGGTAGGCAGACGCAGCATTGCCGTGGCAGTGGTTGGGGAGGAACCTGTTGTGGCAGCGTTTAGCGAGGCGAGAGTCGTGTTGTTTGGTGAATGGCGCTCGGCAAATCAGAGGGCGTCAGATGGCGTACCGGTACTGAAACGAATAATAATAATAATAATGTCAATTTAACGTTCCATACTTAGCTTTGCAGATGACTTGGCGATTCTAACTGACAGTGAAGAAACAGCAGTGAAACAAATTGAGACCCTCAAAGAATGTGTAGAGAAGGTTGGGCTGGAAATCTCCTTTGAGAAGATTGAATTCATGTGTTCCGAAACTTAAAACAAATTATGGTGAAATCAACAGATTCAAACACTTAAAGTACCTCGATGAAATTATTGAGCCAACGGGACTTGAAAAAATTGCACAAAAAACAGATTGCAGAAAATCAAGAAAGGGTCTGGACTTGTTTCAAGTTTGTGTAACCAAAACTGCCTGTCAAAAGGCACTAAAATCAGACACTAGAACACAGTAATCAAACCGACAGTCACATATGCAAGTGAAGCACCCTCATTGAATCAAAAACTAGATTTACGAGGAATTAAGAACGGGCAGAGAAAGATTATTAGAAAAATTCTGGGACCATGATACACAAAAGATGGATACAGACTGCAAACCATCGAGAGAACAGAAAAAGTGTCGAACATCGAAACTGGCATCAGAAAGAGACGAATGAAGGTCTATGAACACCTAGACAGATTACCTGGAAACAGATTAATTAAACCGCTATTGGCCTATGTGACATCTCTTAAAGCATCAATACCTTTGGTAACTGAAGTTAAGAAGGATTTGATAAGAGCAAAAATTGAGATAACAAACATCCAAAAGCAAAATGGGTAAGCAGAAGTTTATTCCAGAGATGGAACCAAAACCATACCGACCAAAGTGGACTGAAGAAAGAAAGAAAGCCTTTGGGGAGAAAATGGAGAAATATTTGGAAATTAAGGAGAACCCTAAGAAAGACTGAAAATCACCTGCTTATCGTTCTCGAATGGGGACATTCGCTAATAATAATAATAATAATAATAATAATAATAATAATAATAATGTTAATTTTGTGTACAGACAGAAAGAATGGTTTTATAGCGCTCCTTTTTTACACTAATTTACATTTTTTGTTTATCTTTGGCATCGCTTTGAAGCCACTAATTTTCCTATATTTGGAACAATCGTTTTGGCAGTTGGATTTCGAAGTATAGCAGCTTCCAACGAAGCATCAGACAAACCTGACCTTAGTTTTGTTTTGTTAATGTTCATAACTGAAAACATTTATTCACAAACGAACGTTGTTCCGAATATAGCAACACATTTCAGTTCAAGGGAATGAATCTCGGGACTTTTTGTTGATCAACACCTATATAAAATGAAATCAGATCACCTTTGTAATGATAATATAGTCTGTCGGTAAACTGAAGAGCGAAGAGCGAGTCCCCTCTGCCTTTCCAGCTACGTCACAAGGCGCTTCTACAGGCTGTTTCACAACGTAGTACCGGACCTGCCGCGGAGCGCGCTTAAATGTGTGGCGACGCCGTGGACAGATACGTCCCGGGGCAGCGTTTATTTTTAGACAAATGCGATAAGACCATAATGAATACAAGGAATATTAGCCAACTGTTCTTTTTATGTCGCATCCTTTACACACGCCTTAATAACATTAGTGACGATCGAACGCGCGTTACTCCGCAGATATCTCCTCTTCTTCGTATTCTGCGCATTTTCTTGCAATGCAGGACGATTATCCATCACTTCCGGATACCGAAGTATAACAGTGAGTACGCAAAGTTAACTGACTGACGCTGGCAACTAAGATCCCACGAACAGAAACGACGTATTGTATATCACTGCACCCCTATCTACACCGCTAGAGAGGTAACGGCCAACTGAATGGGGTGCCTCTGTAGGCCAGTGGCAGGGTCCTTCAGGAAAAGGCCACTTCCTCCACCAAATGCGCAGCTCGCTCTTGAGTTTACAGGCAGACTATAGCAGTCTATCAAAATTGAATCGCATTGTAGTTTTATGAGCTCCGTTTAGAGACTTGTTTGGGGCATACTCTGGGCACACCGAAAAAGACGTCATAAAATCTTTGAGTGTAAATTTTACTTGTTTCATTTCTTCAAATCTGTCTTCAGATTCTTTATGCAATGACTGTAACACTTTTGTGTACTCGCTGATGTGTTCATAAGTATCTAAATTCAAGATTTTTTGAGAGGGAGTGGTCCTTGAAGCTGACTTTTAAACAGCAAAAGCTGCAATTTGAAACCTGCAATATGGTCACACATACAACCGATTAATTTATTTTTACCATGCAACGAGATATTTAAATCATTAAATACCCCGTTATGTCTTTCATGATAGCTTGGTCAGCGATCCATTGCTCATCATCTAAGTCTGACTGTGGTGAACCTCTCATATAAGTGAACAGAGCTATTTCTTTTCTCAAACCGAAAAAGATTGAGAGTACTTTTGAGCAACTTAACCATCGTGCGGAAAGGGAGTGTCTTTGTGAATTAATTCGAGATCGAAATATCCTTTAAGTTCTTCATGATACAAGCCTTGCTTTCTACAAAAACGCACAATTTTTGCAACTTCACCATGATGGATCTAAGCTTGTGGAAAACTTTTGCACATAGCTGTTCTTGATGTAAAAGGCAGTGTATTGTCCTCGGTAACAGTGAAATCTTTCTCGAAACTCCTTACAAAAATGTAAGTTGAGCCGTGGTACTATTTATTGTCAGTGCTCTCATCGAAGACAATCGATTACTCTACGAAGTTACGACGTTTATGGCGCAACTTCTCCTTTAATTCCGCACCAATATCTTGCACGCTTCGAGAAATTCTATGTTCAGACAAGCTTAACAGCTCAAATTGGGCCACTACAGACGGGCATATTACCTTCGTACACTCTACAAAACACTCTTTTACAAACCGGCCTTCTGTAAAATGTCTTCAACTTCTTGCAATTTTCAGTGCAACAATGTAGCTTCCTCGAAGTACCGTTTCCGATATGTAGTTCAGCTCAGATCTCTGCGGGTAATTTGGTTTAACAACAATATCCCAAGTGAAGTAGGGCAAGTTTCTATAGATAGGAGTAGTATTACAAAAAACTATATTTTTCTTTTTCCTTTAGAATGAACAGTAAAACAAGGCTTACCTCTTCAGACTGTGGCAATTCTGATTTTAATTTAGTAATCAGTTCGCTTCTGTCCATTCCAACAATCACTTCGTGTGTTTAACTCCTCTCGAACAGGCCATGAAGGCCCAAGGGTACCGACCGGCCGCCGCGTCATCCTCAGCCCACAGGCGTCACTGGATGCGGAGATGGAGGGGCATGTGGTCAGCACACCGCTCTCCCGGCCGACTCGGTTTCCGAGACCGGAGCCGCTACTTCTCAATCAAATAGCTCCTCAGTTTGCCTCACAAGGGCTGAGTGCACCCCACTTGCCAACAGCGCAAGGCAGACAGGATTGTCACCCATCCGACAGCGCTTAACTTCGGTGATCTGACGGGAACCGGTGTTACCACTGCGGCGAGGTCGTTGGCCTTCGTGTGTTGAGAAATGTTTGTTTTCGTAGTGACGGCGCACTGTCCATGCTTTGATATTTACTGCAGAGTGGCATAGTAAGCACAGTGCTTTCCCATCAATCTTTACAGACAAATCTACGAATCTTCCCACTGAGCATTAACAAATGGCACATCTAAATGCGAATCTTTTCTGCTCATGTTGAACGCTCGCAAGACAGATTAACAGTGTCCCATTTGATAAGATTCCGGACGGATACTTCAGCGCACCGAAGACGATGCTGTCTCTGTCGCACACGTGCTGCTGCAGCCACCACACGGGAGGAAAGAGGGGAGGGATGGAAAAAGCACCGGTGTCGCTCGGTGTGGCACTGAGCACGCAGGCACTAAGTGCTCCAGTTGGCGTGGCCTGTACTATATGGCCGCGACCGGCTATCTGCCCCGTCCTCGCCAGATTAGGCTTGTAAGTTTGCAAATGCTTCCGTACATGAGTTACATTATTTTTAACTTCAAATGCGAACATTTTAGGTTAGACTTTACTGTGACTGCTATTGACATTAAATGAAACAACAAGTTTACTGTTACCAGTCACCGTTTTATTTATCTCCACGAAGCGTTTCAAAGATTTAAACCTCCATCATCAGGTGAATTTACACTAGTTAGTATGGCATTTGTGTGTGTGTTGCGTTACGAATTTTTGGAGGAACTTGTGGCACTGCCTAGTGGAGAAACAAGACACCATTTCAGAACATGGTAATGGGTTTCTTTTGACAAAAAATTAAACTAATGGTAAACATGAAATAAGTAAAATAGAGTACCTCCATTTGTCACAGGTTCCTTTCGCTGTTATAACACATCACATGTATAATGTCATATTTGTAAACAAGTATGGCGTCTTGAAATATTTCACCTGATTGTATAAATGAGTATGAAGTTTAAGCCATTTTAACTTCTCAAAATCGGATTTATATGCCACCTGAAGTATTTATTCTAACACATGTATTCGACACCTCAAAACAAACACCTCCAAACCCTTTAAAAAAATTATTTTGTAATAATGTTGTTACGATCTATATTCTTTGTACTTTGCGATAACGTCTTCTCTTCTGTTATACGAACCTTGCACCCAGCAGTTTCCAGACGCCATATTTGTTTACAAATATGACAGTATACATGTGCTGTGTTATGACAGCGAAAGGAACCTGTGACCTCTGGAGGTACTCTATTTTACTTATTTTATGTTTACCGTTAGATATAAGTTTAATTTTTTTGTCAGAAGAAACCCGTAATGATGTTCTGAAATAGTGTCTTGTTTCTCCACTAGACAGTACCACAAGTTCCTCCAAAAAATCGTAACACAACACACACACAAATGTCATACTAACTAATGTAAAACCACCTGATGATGGAGGTTTAAACCTTAGAAAATCTTTGTGGAGGTAAATAAAAAACGGTGACTGGTAACAGTAAACTTCTTGTTTCATTTAATACATTATTTTTGCTATTCTTAAAATTGTACACAGAGCGTTGAATAAGTAAACTAGCACTTTTTTCGGATTATTTCGGTTGAAAAAAATAGGGAATTTGTTGTGGGACATCGCGAAATATTCGCACTTTAGCCACTACAGTTTCATGAATTTCCGATAGGTGGCGGCGTTACAAGTCGCCTTCAAAACAGCGTCTGTAACGGAGATACGTTCCAAGCAGAGAGTTGTTACTGAGTTTTCTTTGGCGGAAAACCGGAGCGTCCCAGATATTCATAGGCGCTTGCAGAATGTGTACGGAGACCTGGGCGAAATGTCCGACATCATGGCAACAAGGTCGCTCAGACCTGTCCTATCCCCCGCGTGCCGGCCGTCCGCACACAGCTGTGACTCCTGCAAGTTGGAATGTGTAGGCACATTCATCGTGATCGACGGATGACAGAAAAACACGTTGCTGCCCAACTACACTCCTGGAAATTGAAATAAGAACACCGTGAATTCATTGTCCCAGGAAGGGGAAACTTTATTGACACATTCCTAGGGTCAGATACATCACATGATCACACTGACAGAACCACAGGCACATAGACACAGGCAACAGAGCATGCACAATGTCGGCACTAGTACAGTGTATATCCACCTTTCGCAGCAATGCAGGCTGCTATTCTCCCATGGAGACGATCGTAGAGATGCTGGATGTAGTCCTGTGGAACGGCTTGCCATGCCATTTCCACCTGGCGCCTCAGTTGGACCAGCGTTCGTGCTGGACGTGCAGACCGCGTGAGACGACGCTTCATCCAGTCCCAAACATGCTCAATGGGGGACAGATCCGGAGATCTTGCTGGCCAGGGTAGTTGACTTACACCTTCTAGAGCACGTTGGGTGGCACGGGATACATGCGGACGTGCATTGTCCTGTTGGAACAGCAAGTTCCCTTGCCGGTCTAGGAATGGTAGAACGATGGGTTCGATGACGGTTTGGATGTACAGTGCACTATTCAGTGTTCCCTCGACGATCACCAGTGGTGTACGGCCAGTGTAGGAGATCGCTCCCCACACCATGATGCCGGGTGTTGGCCCTGTGTGCCTCGGTCGTATGCAGTCCTGATTGTGGCGCTCACCTGCACGGCGCCAAACACGCATACGGCCATCATTGGCACCAAGGCAGAAGCGACTCTCATCGCTGAAGACGACACGTCTCCATTCGTCCCTCCATTCACGCCTGTCGCGGCACCACTGGAGGCGGGCTGCACGATGTTGGGGCGTGAGCGGAAGACGGCCTAACGGTGTGCGGGACCGTAGCCCAGCTTCATGGAGACGGTTGCGAATGGTCCTCGCCGATACCCCAGGAGCAACAGTGTCCCTAATTTGCTGGGAAGTGGCGGTGCGGTCCCCTACGGCACTGCGTAGGATCCTACGGTCTTGGCGTGCATCCGTGCGTCGCTGCGGTCCGGTCCCAGGTCGACGGGCACGTGCACCTTCCGCCGACCACTGGCGACAACATCGATGTACTGTGGAGACCTCACGCCCCACGTGTTGAGCAATTCGGCGGTACGTCCACCCGGCCTCCCGCATGCCCACTATACGTCCTCGCTCAAAGTCCGTCAACTGCACATACGGTTCACGTCCATGCTGTCGCGGCATGCTACCAGTGTTAAAGACTGCGATGGAGCTCCGTATGCCACGGCAAACTGGCTGACACTGACGGCGGCGGTGCACAAATGCTGCGCAGCTAGCGCCATTCGACGGCCAACACCGCGGTTCCTGGTGTGTCCGCTGTGCCGTGCGTGTGATCATTGCTTGTACAGCCCTCTCGCAGTGTCCGGAGCAAGTATGGTGGGTCTGACACACCGGTGTCAATGTGTTCTTTTCTCCATTTCCAGGAGTGTAGATGTCGTTGCTGGTAGTGCTGATACACTCGTCCACTCAACGGTGTGTGACCGCAGGGACTCACTAGGCAGGAGGGTGTGTGTGAAATCTTATGGGACTTAACTGCTAAGGTCATCAGTCCCTAAGCTTACACACTATTTAACCTATATATCCTAAGGACAAACACATACACCCATGCCCGAGGGAGGATTCGAACCTCCGCCGGGACCAGTCGCACAGTCTACGACTGCAGCGCCTGAGACCGCTCGGCTAATCCCGCGCGGCCCCACTAGGCAGCCTGTATCTTGCACCTTACGACTTTCATTAGTTTGTCTCAGTGATGGATGCATACCGTGGTAGGAAATACGTGAATGATGGAAAAGTTATTGATGCAGCAAGACGTTGACTCCAACGTCGACCATTAGAGTGGTAGCATGCAGCGCTACAGGCCCTTCCGGTGAAGTGGCGTAGGGCGCCACATTGAACGGAGATTATGTTGAAAAACAGGGTTGTGGAACCAAGAGAGTGGGGAATAATGTTGTTTGTTTGTTGTGGTCTTCAGCCCAGAGACTGGTTTGATGCAGCTCTCCATGCTACTCTATCCTGTGCAAGTTTCTTCATCTCCCAGTACCTACTGCAACCTACGTCCTCCTGAATCTGTTTAGTCTCCCTCTACGATTGTTACCGTCCACGCTGCCCACCAATACTAAATTGGTGATCCCTTCATGCCTCAGAATATGCCCTACCAACCGATCCCTTCTTCTAGTCAAGTTGTGCCACAAATTTCTCTTCTCCCCAATTCTGTTCACTACCTCCTCATTAGTTATGTGAACTACCAATTTAATCTTCAGCATTCTTCTGCAGCACCAAATTTCGAAAGCTTCAGTTCTCTTCTTGTCGAAACTAGTTATCGTGCACATTTCACTTCCATACATGGCTACACTCCATACAAATAATTTCAGAAACGACTTCAAGACGCTTAAATCTATACTCGACGTTAAAAAATTTCTCTTCTTCAGAAACGCTTTCCTTGCCATTGCCAGTCTACATTTTATATCCTCTCTACTTCGACCATCATCAGTTATTTTGCTCCCCACATAGCAAAACTCATTTACTACTATAAGCGTCTGATTTCGTGTTCAAATGTGTGTGAAATCTTATGGGACTTAACTGCTAAGGTCATCAGTCCCTAAGCTTACACACTACTTAACCTAAATTATCGTATGGATAAACACACACGCCGGGCGGAGTGGCCGAGCGGTTACAGGCGCTACAGTCTGGAGCCGCGCGACCACTACGGTCGCAGGTTCGAATCCTGCCTCGGGCATGGATGTGTGTGATGTCCTTAGGTTAGTTAGGTTTAAGTGGTTCTAAGTTCTAGGGGACTTATGACCACAGCAGTTGAGTCCCGTAGTGCTCAGAGCCATTTGAACCATTTGAACACACACACACACCCATGCCCGAGGGAAGACTCGAACCTCCGCCGGAACCTGCCGCACAGTCCATGACTGCAGCGCATAAGACCGCTCGGCTAATCCCGCGCGGCGTCTGATTTCCTAATCTAATTCCCTCAGCAGCACCCGACTTAATTCGACTATATTCCATCATCCTTTTTTTTTTTTTTTTTTTTGCTTGATGTTCTTCTGTTCAGCTGCTCTTCCAGGTCCTTTGCTGTCTCTGACAGAATTACAATGTCATCGGCGAACCTAGAAGTTTTTATTTCTTCTCCATGGAATTTAATTAATATTCCGAATTTTTCTTTTGTTTCCTTTACTGCTTGCTCAATATACAGATTGAATAACATCGGGGAAAGGCTACAGTGTATTGAAATCCTGAATAAACCAAGCTGTTTTCAGAAAAAAAGTGTTGCATTACTTATTAGTGCCCCTTCTAGTACCAAAATAGGTCCATTACCCTTGTAAAGGTGATTTACTTATAAAACTACTACTGTTTCTACTACTATTACTGCTATCCTGTTGAAAGCTGCTTATATCAGTGAGTGAAACCTTGGTCCAAGATTTTGCAATAGAACGTAGTCCACGAGAGACAACAATTGTAGCAGGGCAAAGTGGCCGGCCGGTTCTAGGCGCTACAGTCTGGAACCGCGCGACCGCTACGGCCGCAGGGTCGAATCCAGCCTCGGATATGGATGAGTGTGATGTCCTTAGGTTAGTTAGGTTTAAGTAGTTCTAAGTTCTAGGGGACTGATGACGTTCGAAGTTAAGTCGCATAGTGCTCAGAGCCATTTGAACAACAATTTTACGAAAAGTGACACCGAATGCACCTGCCTAGGACGACGCAAAGCGTAATCGCCCGCTTGTAGAAATACCGGCGCGTCGGCCGCGAATGGTCCTCGGCGGTAGCGTCCGCTGCAGTGGCCGAGCAGCAAGTGGGTCAGGAGGCGGCGGAGCGCAGCGCTGCGCGGTGGGGAAAGTCGCGGGGCAGCCGCGGGGGCGGCAGGCTCCGCGAGCGCTGCAGAAGGAGGGCCGTTCGCGAAGTAACAGAGCTCTGCACTGACAAAAGTCATGGGATAGCGATCTGAACGCATACAGATGGCGGTAGTATTGCGCACAAAAAATGGCAGCTCATCTGTCTTTTGTACTCAGGTGATTCGTGTAGAAAGGTGTCCGGCGTAGTGATGGTCGCACGACAGGAATTAACAGACTTAGTACGCGGAATGGTACTTGGAGCCAGACGCATGGGACATTCGATTTCGGACATCATTACACAATTTAGTATGCCGAGAGCCACAGTGTCAAGCGTGTGCCGAGAATATCTCATTTCAGGCATCACCTCTCACCACGTACAGTGCAGTGGCCGACAGCCTTCACTCAACGACCGAGAGCAGCGGCGTTTGCGTGCAGTTATCAGTGCCAACAGGCAAGCAACACTGCGTGAAATACGAGGGCAGTTCAATAAGTAATGCAACACATTTTTTTTCTGAAACAGGGGTTGTTTTATTCAGCATTGAAATACACCAGGTTATTCCCCAATCTTTTAGCTACACAACACTATTTTTCAACGTAATCTCCATTCAATGCTACGGCCTTACGCCACCTTGAAATGAGGGCCTGTATGCCTGCACGGTACCATTCCACTGGTCGATGTCGGAGCCAACGTCGTACTGCATCAATAACTTCTTCATCATCCGCGTAGTGCCTCCCACGGATTGCGTCCTTCATTGGGCCAAACATATGGAAATCCGACGGTGCGAGATCGGGGCTGTAGGGTGCATGAGGAAGAACAGTCCACTGAAGCTTTGTGAGCTCCTCTCGGGTACGAAGACTTGTGTGAGGTCTTGCGTTGTCATGAAGAAGGAGAAGTTCGTTCAGATTTTTGTGCCTACGAACACGATGAAGTCGTTTCTTCAATTTCTGAAGAGTAGCACAATACACTTCAGAGTTGATCGTTTGACCTTGGGGAAGGACATCGAACAGAATAACCCCTTCAGCGTCCCAGAAGACTGTAACCATGACTTTACCGGCTGAGGGTATGGCTTTAAACTTTTTCTTGGTAGGAGAGTGGGTGTGGCGCCATTTCATTGATTGCCGTTTTGTTTCAGGTTCGAAGTGATGAACCCATGTTTCATCGCCTGTAACAATCTTTGACAAGAAATTGTCACCCTCAGCCACATGACGAGCAAGCAATTCCGCACAGATGGTTCTCCTTTGCTCTTTATGGTGTTCGGTTAGACAACGAGGGACCCAGCGGGAACAAACCTTTGAATATCCCAAATGCTGAACAATTGTGACAGCACTACCAACAGAGATGTCAAGTTGAGCACTGAGTTGTTTGATGGTGATCCGTCGATCATCTCGAACGAGTGTGTTCGCACGCTCCGCCATTGCAGGAGTCACAGCTGTGCACGGCCGGCCCGCACGCGGGAGATCAGACAGTCTTGCTTGACCTTGCGGCGATAATGACACACGCTTTGCCCAACGACTCAACGTGCTTTTGTCCACTGCCAGATCACCGTAGATATTCTGCAAGCGCCTATGAATATCTGAGATGACCTGGTTTTCCGCCAAAAGAAACTCGATCACTGCCCGTTGTTTGCAACGCACATCCGTTACAGACGCCATTTTAACAGCTCCGTACAGCGCTGCCACCTGTCGGAAGTCAATGAAACTATACGAGACGAAGCGGGAATGTTTGAAAATATTCCACAAGAAATTTCCGGTTTTTTCAACCAAAATTGGCCGAGAAAAAAAATGTGTTGCATTACTTATTGAACTGCTCTCGTAACAGTAAAAATCAATGCGGGACGTACGACGAATTTACCTGTTACGACAGTGCGGCGAAATTTGGCGGTAATAGGCTGTGGCATCAGACAACAGACGCGAGTGCCTTTTCCAACAGCACATCACCTGCAGTGCCTCTCCTGGGCTCGTGATCATATCGACTGGATCCTAGACAATTGGAAAACTGTAGCCTAGTCAAATGGTTCAAATTCCTCTGAGCACTATGGGACTTAACATCTGAGGTCATCAGTCCCCTAGAATTTAGAACTACCTAAACCTAACTAACCTAAGGACATCACACACATACATCCCCGAGGCAGGATTCCAATCTGCGACCGTAGCAGTCGCTCGCTCCCGGACTGAAGCGCCTAGAACCGGTCGGCCGGCAATGGCCTGGTCAGATGAGCCCGTATGTCAGTTGGCAAGAGCTGACAGTAGGATTCGAGTGTGCCACAGATGACATGAAGCCATGCCCCCAAGTTGTTAACAAGAACTTGTGCGAGCTGATGGTGGCTCTGTGATAGTGTGGGCTGTGTTTACACGAAATGGGCTGAGTCCTCTGCTCCAATTGAACCGATCTTTAACTTAATTGTAAATGGTTACGTTCGGCTACTTGAAGACCGTTCGGAGTCATTCATGGGCTTCATGCCCCACCCCAAAAACCGATGTAACTTTTGTAGATGACAATGCACCTTGTCACACGGCCACAACTGTTCGCAACCGTCTGAAGAACATTCTGGACAAATCGAGCGACTGATTTGGCCACCCAGATCGCCCGATAGGATTCCTATCGAAAATTGTCCGACGTAATCGAGAAGTCAGTTCGTGCACAAAATCCTGCACCAACAACACTTTCGCAATTGTGGAAGGTTACAGAGACGGCATGGCTCAGAGGACTTCCAACACAGTCAGCATGGGTTTAGAAAACATCGTTCCTGTGAAACACAACTAGCTCTTTATTCACATGAAGTGTTGAGTGCTATTGACGCGGGATTTCAGATCGATTCCGTATTTATGGATTTCTGGAAGGCTTTTGACACTGTACCACACAAGCGGCTCGTATTGAAATTGCGTCCTTATGGAATATTGTCTCAGTTATGTGACTGGATTTGTGATTTCCTGGTTCAAATGGTTGAAATGGCTCTGAGCACTATGGAACTTAACTTCTGAGGTCATCAGTCCTCTAGAACTTAGAACTACTTAAACCTAACTAACTAATCTAAGGACATCACACACATCCATGCCCGAGGCAGGATTCGAACCTGCGACCGTAGCGGTCTCGCGGTTCCAGACTGAAGCGCCTTTAACCGCTTGGCCACACTGGGGTGTGATTTCCTGTCAGAGAGGTCACAGTTCGTAGTAATAGACGGAAAGTCATTGAGTAAAACAAAAGGGATTTCTGGCGTTCCCCAAGGTAGTGTTAAAGGCCCTTTGCTGTTTCTTATCCATATAAACGATATGGGAGACAATCTGAGCGGCCGTCTTCGGTTGTTTGCGGATGATGCTGTCGTTTATCGACTAATAAAGTCATCAGAAGATCAAAACAAACTGCAAAACGATTTAGAAGTGGCAGTTGACTCTAAATAACGAAAAACGTGAGGTCATCCACATGAGTGCTAAAGGGAACTCGTTAAACTTTGGTTACACGATAAATCAGTCAAATCTAAAAGCCGTAAATTCAACTAAATACCTAGATATTACAATTACGAACAACTTAAATTGAAAGGAACACATTGAAAATGTTGTGGAGAAGGCTAACCAAAGACTGCGTGTTATTAGAAGGACACTTTGAAAATGTAACAGACCTACTAAGGAGACTGCCTACACTACGCTTGTCCGTCCTCTTTAAGAATACTGCTGCTCGGTGTGGGATCCTTACCAGATAGGACTGACAGAGTATATGGAAAAAGTTCAAAGAAAGGCAGCACGTTTTGTATTATCGCGAAATATCGGAGAGAGTGTCACAGAAATAATACAGGATTTGGGCTGGACATCATTAAAAGAAAGGCGTTTTTCGTTGCGGCGGAATCTTCTCACAAAAATCCAATCACCAACTTTTTTCTCCGAATGCAAAAATATTTTGTTGAGACCGACCTACATGGGAAGAAACGATAACCACGATAAAATAAGGGAAATCAGAGCTCATACGGAATGATATAGGTGTTCATTCTTTCCGCGCGCTATACGAGGTTGGAATAATAGAGAATTGTGAAGGAGGTTCGACGAACCCTCTGCCAGGCACTTAAATGTGATTTGTGGAGTATCCATGTAGATGTAGATGAAAAAAGTCCATGTCACGTGCAGTTTCTGTACTACGCCGGAAAAAAAAGATGTCCGACACACGCCGGCGGTTCTAGGCGCTTCGGTCTGGAACCGCGCGACCGCTACGGTCGCAGGTTCGAATCCTGCTTCGGGCAGTGATGTGTGTGATGTCCTTAGGTTAGTTAGGTTTAAGTAGTTCTAAGTTCTAGGGTACTGATGACCTCAGAAGTAAGTGCCATAGTGCTCAGAGCCATTTGAACCATTTTGTCCGACACACGATATTACGATGTATCCCATGTCTTTTGTCAGCTCAGTGTGAACAGAACGGAAGGATCGAGGAAAGACTTCTGCTGTCCTCACATGAGATGTGTTTCTCAGCGCGAAGCACGTCAAACGTGGTGTCTGTCGTGGTTGCTGCACGCTCAGACGCGACCAGCTCGTGGTCGTGCGGTAGCGTTCGCGCTTCCCACGCCCGGGATCCCGCGTTCGATTCCCGGCGGGGTCAGGGATTTTCTCTGCCTCGTGATGACTGGGTGTTGTGTGCTGTCCTAAGGTTAGTTAGGTTTAAGTAGTTCTAAGTTCTAGGGGACTGATGACCATAGATGTTAAGTCCCATAGTGCTCAGAGCCATTTTCAGACGCGACCTGCTACATCTCGTGGAACGTGCTCCTGGTTGTGATTTGCTACCTCAGCGCTCTCCAGCGGCAGTCTGTGGTATTTGGCGCAAAAATTACACAGTTTCTTTACGAAAATGGAAGCATGTAAAATAGCTGTGTTAATTTTATTAGCTATTGTCGAAGGAAAGAGGAGTAAATCGCGAAGAAGATTCTGGACTCGTCGATGGCTTGAACAGTAAATAATGGTGTACAACGATCAGACGTACATGCTAGTAGAAGTTACTTGTTAACTCAACTGAATATTCATCCCATTTTCGGTTTTAAATTGAATATAGTTGTAGTATCTAATGTCAGTTTGTGCATCCATAATATCGATATTCGCGATCTTGCATTAACTGCCATCATACTAAAGTAAAGACCTAGTCACATAGTTATCAAGAACGAGATGCGTAACTTTATTTGAATGGAAGAGAAGATTTTTTTTTCTAAGCTACTCACTATCATCGAAAAGATATCTACCGACCATACATAAATATGCGGGAGTACTCAGAAGGAAGAGACAGGTACATATATTTTAGACAAAGTTTCAAAAGAGCAAAAGCTTCCTATGTGTAACTTGTGTTTACTTTCTTACATACGCTGGCAGTTATGTTATATTTATGGCTACTGGGAAAACGTTCCACTCGTTGGTTTTTGCAACAAGAATTGCAGAAAATGCATTATTTACGATAAATAACATTGAGTACCGCAGATAACACTTTTATTAAATTAATTAGTAAGATCCATAGGCGAAGAAATTGGAAGGAGGTGGGCGCGAACGTGCTACTCTGTGCCTCACAACTCACAACACTGTCCACATTTTTTTTTCTTTTTCCTCTAGGGGCTGCGGTACAGTGGATAGGGCTCGCAGCCCGTGACCTGGGCACCATGCCTCGTTCCCTCCCCCAGGGAACCAGGAAAGCGTAGGGAATGAGGAGTAGAAGTACAAAACACACTAATCAGACAATTATTTTTATAGCACCAAGCGTAGCAGGAAACCGACATCGATAAGAGGAAGGAGACCAGTTCGACGTACTCGGTGGGACTATCGATGCATAGTTTCTCGGACAAGAACATTACAATGATCAGAGAATAATCGGTAGTACGAATGGAGAATGCGTGGATCAGCTTGTCATTGCAGTAACATCCCAATTTGAGTGTGGATTAAGAAAAACACTACAAAGAAAACAAGCGAAAAAAGTCTATATTTAGGGTAGCGAACAAAAAGTACCAAAACATTTTCTTGACGTCAGCAATCAAGTAGTGAACTGTGTGTCCCCAAATCCACTACACGGTGTTCGTCTTCGTTTGTGGGAAGTATCCCGAATCCGGAAAGAGGAGCGGGTCAGAAGGTATCTGATGAGGAGTGATACGGGTACAAAGCCCGGCATCCGTCGCACTTCGAACAGGACACCAATCGCCGATCGGCACGCCTGGCGAAGCTCGTCTGCGTCCAGAAAATCACCGTCGACACACAATGGGGTGTCTGCAAGGCGAATCTTCTGAAGCCGTGCCGGCGTACTTCCTTTCCACTGATTGTAAGGTACCATGCAGATTAGACATCATTGTCATGATAAGGAGCGCACACCGATCGCCATAAGCACGACAGTCAACGTGGGGACGCTTCCCCTCAATCTCATTCTGCTGGAGACAGTCATAGTTCGCCTTTGCGGACGTCAAGCGCGTTGGATATAGCACAGTACGGACATAGCTTAGTTCGAGGAAAAAACCAGGACGTCTGAAGGAGGGATAGGGGCTGAGAGAGAGCGTGGTGCAAGAGTTTCCATCAGCGGGCTGGCGAGGCACATGGGACAGTGGTGCCACAGTACTGCTTGAGAGCTGATCAAAAGGGCTATCGCTCTGTCAGGGACAGGCCTAATCTGCACCCGCCCTGCAGGAGGGGTGAAGATCTCGTGTAGAATCTTGAACAGCGAGCCGTGGGAGACGTAGAAACCCAATGTCGCTAGCATGCGGTGGGCCATGGATGGCGGAATGGTTAATGTCTGTGCCAGATGAGGGACACGTGACACCAAGTATACATTTACATATTGTGTCCGTTTTAAACGATAATCTAGGATTCCACGTCGTAGTTAAGACAGTAGGCGCTGGCAGTCGAGTAAATCGTGTGCCGCAGATCGCCTGTAAAACCAGGTCCTAAAGCCGTCGGCACACGGACCGTGCATCCGAACGTTGAGCGTTGAGCGTGCCGTGTTTCTGACGTCATAGCGTGGAATAGCACGTTCGGGAGTCTTTCCGAACGTGCAGAGCAATATCTAGCGTGTCAGATATTCTGAGCGTGCGTCTGAGCGTTGACCAATGAGGTGGCACATCGCCACCTACGTCACACGCACGCCGTCTCCATTCAGTACAGTTACGAGGCGCCATATTAGCATTCATTTCAAGCCTATATGTATATATGCCGTTTCTGAGCACCAGAAAATTGAGAATCACTGGAAAACCCGTTGTTAGTTGTGTGATTCGTTTCCAATAAAATACTGAGAAACATCATATTCGTGGCAAAAGAATTATTGTAACTTGCGTATTATGAGAGTAGGCTATTTGAAGGCTGCGACACACTGAAGATCAACCCAACGCATTGTTCTTGGCACAATTTGTAATAATTAAATTTCAGTTAGTGACATAATTATCTACTATTAACGTTTTTAGCACGTAGTAATACAATATGATTGGGTTCTTACCGTATATAGTTGATATAGCGTAATGAGTAGCGTCTCTATCTGACAATTAATTTTTGTTGAGGCGGTGGTTCGCGTCTTAACACTTCCATATTTTTTTCCTAACATTCGCGTTTTTATTAGGTTCTGATACTTTATTATTAGTTTAATATAAGTATATGCTATAATATTTGATGTTATATAAATATAAGTTCACTTTTTTTTGAGGAGTGACTATTCGCTTGGCTTAATCTACAGGACAGCTTGCGCTACTTGTATGAAGATATCTTGCTCCTTTCTCTTTTACGCTTCGTAATTCACATGTTGCAAAGATTCTGCTACTGGGTAAGAGCAGTATTCAAGTAAGACTGACCTTGGGGTTTTACTAAAATGTGGGAATGATGAAATAATGTTTGTCTTATGCGCAGAAGTATTCCAAATTTGTACCACACTGTTTGTAATGGAACTTTTATAAGCCTGTGTCCTTATTGATTGGACATGGTACTTTCTTTTTCATGGACGATGGAGGAAATGTGCGTTTTAATAGAGCTAACGTGGTAATTTTACGCGCTCCCGTTGAGTAAACAGTGTGATTTGCGAACTAGAAACATCCCTCAAACTGCCGCTGGAGTGCGTTGCGATCGCGTATACCACGTTGGGGCCCACGTACCGTATGCACAAGTAGCATCGTTCCTGAGCGTTCTGCAGCACGTTGAACTTGGCACGCTCAACGTTAACGTTCGACAGCACGGTCCGTGTGCCGACGGCGTAAGCATCGAATACTAGCAGCTACACGCAATGGACAAGCGCTATCCGCATGAAACCGCACACAAAAAGCCATAACGCTCTTTTTGCGGACGTTAAGGCAGAAGCTTCTCCTTAGGTGCTGGCCCACGCCAAGGACTCCCTAATCGCAGCATCGCTACGAAGAACTACGCCGTTATCGTCCACATAAGCAGTGCACCAAAAGACATGAACAAAAAAAGACCCCCAGCACAGGCACTGACGGAGGCCACAGAGCAATGGATCCAAGATGAAAGCATGCAACAAAGTAGAGAGAGCGCAGCCCAAATGCACTGAACGACGGATCAAAATGGGAGGAGAGAGACGGCCATTGTAGAATACACAGGACGCCGCTCCGCGAAAGAGACGCAGTACGACGGCGACAGTAGCATCATCGTATCTCATTCTGTGGAGCATCACTTCTAAATAGTCGTGATCGACCCGATCGAACGCCTGGCTGAAGTCAAGGCACACAACGAGCCTGAGTAGGAGTGATTATGTCTTGATAGCTCCAGAAGGCAGTGCGTATGTTATTAGCACCGCGCAAAGAACTTTGATGAGTGGAAAAGATCTACAGTCAACTGCCGAGTAGAGGTCTTTGGTGTTGCTGTTGAGCCGGCCAGTGTGGCCGTGCGGTTCTAGGCGCTTCAGTCTGGAACCGCGTGACCGCTACGGTCACAGGTTCGAATCCTGCCTCGGGCATGGATGTGTGTGATTTCTTTAGGTTAGTTAGGTTTAAGTAGTTCTAAGTTCTAGGGGACTGATGACCACAGAAGTTAAGTCCCATAGTTCAAAATGGCTCTGAGCACTATGGGACTTAGGTGCTGAGGTCATCAGTCCCCTAGAACTTAGAACTACTTAAACCTAACTAACCTAAGGACATTACACACATCCATGCCCGAAGCAGGATTCGAACCTGCGACCGTAGCGGTCGCGCGGTTCCAGACTGAAGCGCCTAGAACCGCACGGCCACACCAGCCAGCTAAGTCCCCTTAGTGCTCAGAGCCATTTGAACCATTTGTTGCTGTTGAACAACATCAAGGGGCGATAACTGAATATCCGTCATGTATCCCAAAGCCGAATAGCAGTCCGTATCGAGGCTCTGATAACTAGTGTGGTGGGGAGGCATGGCAACAGAACTAGTTGTGAGCTTTTTTTGTCTTCACTGTAGTTTCATTTTCCCACGAGAGAGCGCAATGGCAGCGGATAAAACCACTCTTAAGCCAAAGCTTCCACATGTTTAAGAAATTATAACTGTATAAAACAGCTGAGATAATTATGTACTACAATACACATCGGGGAAGGTCCTTTGTGATTTGTAAAGCAATTTGGATGATTTTATATAACAGTTCAAACTTAATCACGGTTAATGAAGGTGATGCTGCTATGAATTAACTGTAATGTTTTGTTTAAATACTGAGTTTTTCAATTTAATTTAGTTAATTTAATTTACACTTAGGACCAAGAGACCGTCTCTTAGTACTAAGTGGGCGTTCTCCATGTTTTGCATTCAGTAATTACGATATTATGGAAACACAAAAATGTAAATAAAACCCAATCCACTTTCGTTCATGAGAAGTGCAACAACAAAGACGGTTTACTGGAATGTAGGTTTACACTGTAAGCCTTGAAGCAATAGACATAACATAGAGATGGCAAGTGGATAAGAGAGAGAGAGAGAGATAGGAATGCTTTAGAACACAATCAGTGAAGATAGGGGAAGCAAAGTGGCGTCACTGATTAGGAAATGAAAAGAGAAAGCGTAAATTGAAGAAAATGGTGTGACGACGCACACTATCCTATACTACCGATAAAGTTGTTGGATGTCCTCCTGAGGGATATCTTGTCAATTCTAACTGGCGCATTAGACCTTGAAAATACCGAACGGGTTGGAGCCCCAGGCCCACCATTCTCCAAGCGTTCCCTATCGGAGAGAGATCCGGCGATCTTGCTGGCCAACCTAGGGTTTGACACGCACGAAGACAATCAGTAGATACTCTTGCTGTGAGCTGGTGGGCATTATCTTGCTGAAATGTAAGCCCTGGATGACTTGCCACGATACGAAACAAAATGGGCCGTAGAGTATCGCCGACGTACGGGTGTGCTGTAACGGTTTCTGGGATGAGAACCAAATGGCTCCTTCTGTGAAATGGCGCCCCAGACCACCACTCGTGGTTGTTGAGTGTTGGGTGTTATGCGGGAGTCAGTCAGGGTAGTATTGCACCACAGTCTGGGGCGTCTCCAGACTTGTCTCCGCTCGTCATTGGGGCTCAGTCAACACCGACTCAAAGGAAGGCCTCGGCGTTTGTTGGTGACGTCACGTCAGCTAGGCACGGCGAACGCCAGGTCTCATAATGGTGGTGTCTCCCTCTCTGACACAGGAAAATGTGAAACTATTGGCGGTAGTTGACCGACACACATTGTTCTGAGAGATTTCTGCAATCAGTTAATTGTGCAATTCATTACACTTCTCAACAGATAGTGTACTCCTGAACTTAAATTTCCTCCAGTTTTAAGGATAGACATACAAAAACAACTTCATGGTCCAGCAGCAACAGAAGTCGTGCTTCTTTACCTTATTTGTAAATATGAGGAAGTTACGTTTATACTGGGTTGCTTTTAGAAGAAACTGTGAAAATATTGGTGCTCTTGTTTAGGTATCTTGGTTGACTATGGGGCGAGGAGCACTGAATGTTAACGAAATATCTTGCGATTGTTGAAAACGACTGTAATCTAATGACTGGCAACAGTTGGACATTTACACATGTAAATTAGTTCACATTTCCAGTGACGTAGTCAAACGAAAATAAATAAATAAATAAAAAAAACGAGTTAACTGTAAGGGGGTTGGGGTAAGTTTCGATAACAAAATGGATCAAGTAATTATAGTTACTTGAATGTAAAATTTCGAAGCTTGCAATGGGGCAAAGTATCTTCTCATATTGATCTACGTTTGCTTCGACAGGATTCAGTAATACAGAACTATGATCTTCATTTGTAGCTTTACGATAGTAAGAAAATCTTTCATCTAAATAAAACTGCAGAATCCAAAACAATACCAAACATTTAGTCCAAAAATAAGAGATGTATAGTGATAAGTACGCCCAGGCGTTTCAGCCTGCAACAGACCTGGCGTTCGCCGTGCCTAGTTGACGTGACGTCACCAACAAGCGCCGAGGCCTTCCTTTGAGTCGGTGTTGGCTCAGTTCGAAACGGGACATCACTGGAGAACTACTCCAGTCAATGAGATTCAAGGCCGAAGGCGTGTCTGGTGACACACGTGACGGCAGTGGGATACCAACATGACTGTCGGCCGCCATACCGTCCGACAACCATGGGTGATGGTCTGGGGTGCCAGACGTATCGTAAGACCATTGACGCTGATTCGTCCGTCACCCAGACTTCAAGGCTGGCGGTCTCCCTGGTGCTATTCGAGAGGAGTGGTGTATGTGTTGACACTGGGTTTTATCCTCTTCATTCTCATCATGTGACAACAGGACACACATGTCTATTACAGCCACCTGTGCTCAGCAAATAGACTAAAAACACAACTCTCGTACATCCCCTGGAAACGGGCCACAGTGAAGGCAGAAGGAAAGTAATCTTCCAGCCAATAATGCCATACAAATCTTTTCTTTCTCTTACCAGCAGCTTTAGGATTTCTTTCTACATTTCGTTTCCAAGTTTCGAACTGCAAAATACTATAAGTTGTAACGATTTATTCGGAGGCGTTTGCAGTCTGTTTATTTAACAGAAAAATGTAATATACACCCTACAGTGCATGTGAACAACAGCTGCGCTTCTCGAACAGAACTAAAAAATGGTTCAAATGGCTCTGAGCACTATGGGACTTAACTTCTGAGGTCATCAGTCCCCTAGAACTTAGAACTACTTAAACCTACGGACATCACACACATCCATGCCCGAGGCAGGATTCGAATCTGCGACCACAGCGGCCGAACACAAATAATACCTCTGTGCCACTTTAACAATGGAGGTGTTGGGGGTGGGGGTTATGAAGACGGGAGAGAGTTATTAAAAATGTGGTGTGAGTACACTTCCGCACCACCTTGTCCGGAAACCGAACCATGTAGTTTCGCTTGGTCTCAAACAGAGGTTGTGGAAACTAGAGAAAACCAATACTAATATGACAAGAGGAAGTTCGAATTTCACTCTCTCCGAATAAGATGCCAGTGTCTGAATCTCAATGAGAAAAGGAATACCCAGCTAGGGGCAGGGGTAAGAAGTCCTTCCCCGAGAAAAGGAAAGAAAAAGAATCTACGAAAATCATTCTTACATGCTGACCCAGAAACATACATATAAATTCAGTATCTAAGAGAACAAGGCTAGAATATGAAATGCACTACCCGATAAAAAAAAGGAACCAGCCAGAAGGCATGGTCGGATGTCATTGTAACTTCGTGCAGGTATACAAAGTCGACGGTTTGGTTAATGATTAGAGTTGCAATTCTCTGTGACGGGTACAACAGGTATCAGAATACAGTACTGTTGTTCGTGTTTGGTGTTGTTATCAGGCTTGGTAGGATATACAACGGAAATGAATAGCTTCAGATACTGAATGATCACAGCGAAGGAAGGAGACACCACTATGTATTTATATGATGTGAGCGTGTGGGTGCTATTCTGTCATTCTGCGCAACGGATTAATGTGAGATGTACCCTTTACCCTGTGGTTCCTGCAAGATGCAATTCCCACCCCCACACTACTACAAAAATCAGACGCTCCTAACGTGCTAAAGAGAAATGCCTGAAAAACTTTCAGCAATAAACATCTTCAGGAGGCATCTGCTGTAAGGAAATGACACAAAAATTCACAAATTTCTTATGTAACAAATTTCTTATGTAACTTGGGTACTGGAGTAGTGCTAGTTAGTGTAAGAAAAACATGAGACTAACGAAAATTATTATTTGTTTTTGCAAAAATTCTGAGAAAACACAATGGCACTTTTAGTTATGAACTGAACAAGTATTTCTGGGTTCTTTTTGAAATGTGAAGTTACCTCTGAAGGATAGGTTTCGCTAATGAAATTTCTATACAAAGTTTAAGATTGTTATTGACTTGGTAGAATGGCAGAGAGACACACCTACTCAACTTCAATAATTATCCATTAGAATGTTGCTAGATATGGTCAAAGCTGTTGCGTGTGAAATGCAGTGAAGTGTACTGTTGTGGAGGAAATATGGGGCTCGCAAAAGCTGTAGCGCACAATACCGTAAGATGCGATGACTGCTGTCTGCGCCGCTCGCTGCTGACAAATAAGATAACTCTCGTTCTATCTGGATTGACCTTCGCCAGTCAAACTCTCCCTATGCCGTGATGAAGTCAAGGACTCCTATTCGCCCCTAGTCTAACTATTGGCGTGGTACACCGGTCAGATAACTAGTCCATCGCGATGCCACTCAAAAATTCGCTCGCTGGCGTTTAACTGTAACTCTGTCTGTTCACACCGCACAATAAGTGTGGCAGCCAACACAATGAACAATGCTTAATCGCAAGGACTCGATATAGAGTCACACTCCCATTCGCTCTCAACAGAGGTGCTCTCCCAGTGAAGTACTGAGGAGAGACTCGTTCCTCGCTCTTTGAGTACACGTACGAGCGCACACCCTCTCGTTACGTGTTCTCACTCCAAGAGCGACAACGGGACGGCCCCTCTCCACGCCAGACGTGAAGGGGTATATCTTTCGGTCTCTTCCATTACTCCTTAAGCTCAAGGCATCAGGAATATAGTCTGCCAATCCGCATTGCTCTTCTAAAACGGGAGAATGATGTTTCATTTACGGCGACCAATCCGGAAATCTGTAGCTTCGGCATTTGGCGTTTGCTGTCTCCCTGTGAAGACCTCTGAAACTGCGTGCTATTTTTGTAAAGAATGCGTAGGCTGGGCGCTCCCACACAATGTAGCGGACTTAGCTTTTAATCTGAATATGGGGTCGTACTTCCTTTCACTAGAGAAAATGCTGTCTGTTCTACAGGCAGTCACTGGCCGGAGTAGGAAGGCTGACTTGTACTCTGAAGGGACCGGCCTCCCGGCGTGCGGCTGCCTCTCCCGAACTAAAAGCTACTGTAACCATCGTGTCTGGAATGTGTGTGTGTATTCCAGCCTCGAGTAATTCAATCTCGGTGCACATTTGCGATTTACTAGTTATTTGCATATCATTTACAATAATTTATACAACATTGACTTTATCTTATCGAGTTTGGGTCGAATGCAGCGTCTTGATGTGCGGAATGTGATTGTGATGTAAGCAATGAAGGTTAGGAGACCACAATGTCTTACATAGCTCCCTCCTTCTGACAAAATTTTTGTCTGGGGTTTGTCAATGCCGAGGAAAACATTGACAAAGTCAGGCAAAAATTGTTCTTTTAGATTTTCCAATAAACTTTTCTCAGCCGTTCTTAACAATTTTTTTCTTATGATTTCTTTATAGCTATTGTTTCTATTTTTTAATTCTACAATTCATTTTTTTTTGTTAGGCAAATATAGACTTTACAAAGGTTGTTATTCTTTGCCATTGCCAGTACGTGCCTGTTTTTCCTTTTCCACTTCCAAAATTTGTTTTTACAATATTAATGTTTCTAAACTCGTTAGTGTACAGTGTATCATGTTTTAGTGTGGTTATATCTTTTCTTTAGTTAAGCTTCGCGTGAATGTTCGCAGTAGCTCTCTTGTGTGACTTTGTTTTATTTATTTAGGCATTATTTGTGTCACTGTTTTAAGAGTGAAGAAGTGTTTTCTCTTTATTCTATCCTCTTTGAACCTATGATTAACCAAAACCGTTTTTATGTAAAAAACTAAGTTGGCTTTACAGGGATTTTTGGGATTATCTTCTTATACTAATTAATTTTCTTTACATAATATTGTGAGGTCTCTATCACATTATGGGCTTTACATATACGATAAAGTAATTCCATTTACAAAAAAGGAAAAAAATATTTTTTACAAATATATCATTTTCTTAACTCTACATTTGTATTTTGTCAATCTTTTCATTTTGTACTGCATCAGTTTCTGTCCTTGACGATCCCCACTGAAATACTGGAAGGTGTCGACTGATTTTTATGGGTGTCACATACTATGAGAGAAGCATTCTAGCATGCGATGCACTTTTGCTGAATCTATTTCTAGATAATGTTGGTTAGTACTACTTAATATTCCGTTTGCCGTTTGCTTATATTTGTTTGACGATTCAAGGTTTATTTTTGCAGAGGTGGTTGTAGTAGTTGCCATGCCTCAGAGTTCATGGAAAGACGTTTGTAGCAGTTTACTTTGTAGGATAGGAGAGAAAGGTACCTTGCTGTCTTCTGCCCTTCTTCATCTTGCATCTTCTGTTCTTCTCTTCTTTCTTGCATTCTTCTGTTCTTCTTGGGCTAGGAATATATGAATTTTAGTGTAGGAGTGATGTAGCATTTGTAGGATCTGACTGCCTTTCCAAATGTTACTTGATGAGTTTGGAGATGTTGGTAATTTTTTGTACCTTCTTTGTCGTCTCGTCGTATTATGATTCTTCCCACGCTCTTCTGTTGTGTAGCAGTGTCGTGACATATGAAATGTCCGTGCTGCACGTTGTCCTCCTGAAGTCCAACCTGGTTGCGACCTGCATTTCCAGTGTGGCGTTGGTCTTCATGTTGTTGTGATTGCCCTAAGTGCCTTCTCAACATGTCTGTACCCTCTCTGTCGCTATCTCGAAGCATCTGGTGTTAAGGGAGCTGGCGATTGATGTCGGTGGCGATGTCCCTCTGATGCTTAGAAATATTTACAATTTTTGTTTTACATATATTTGTTATAGTTATTTACAAAAAAACTCTGTTTTTATATAATGCAAAAATTTTCTGATCGTGGCAAAAATTATTAGATCGATATATTTCTTTATTCTAATTATGTCCTACCACTTCTTCATCCTTTTATGGGTTGTGTGTCATTTCTTGTTTGTGTGCATGTTGCAGGATACTCAATGCTACAAGAGATTGTTAGTCTGTTTTGTGTCCTTTTTTTCTTTTAATTATGTTGTTCTGTTGATCTATTAATTTAACTTTTATGTAGTGGTTAGTATAAGATAGGGTGGACCTTAGTTTACCTAACCTCTTCCGCATTTTTCAATTCAACCTTTACGTTTTGCAGTATTCCGCGGCCTAACTTCTAAATCTGGTTTCTCTTTGCTGCGTTTTCTTGTCTCTGTGGACCATAATTTCCTCGGTAATTATTCGCGCCCTGGTCTCACCAGTTGCTGTTTTTAACATCGTGACCTCTTTCAAAGTACCCTTGACCGTTGGCATTTTGATTCCTAAACCCATATCCGCCACTGTATGAGTGTCCATTACCGTTCCTATTTCGGAACCAATTATTCTGGTTATCGTTTCTATGCAAATTGTCCCCATTGTGCCACTGTCATTGTCTGTTAAATTGCCTGAAATTATTGGTATTAGGATTACGATTATTATTATTGGAATATTCGTTCCTAGTCCTCTCCTTTTGCTGTTCCCTTTCCTTTCTTTTTTCTTTCACCTCGTATTCTTTAAACATAAATTCAAGTTCCCATAAAACCTTTTTGAATTCTTCGGTATTTTCATTTTTTCCTACTGTCGCCTGTTGATACTTTACCGGTAATTTCATTCTACATGGACGTATCAGCTCTCCGTACTGTACGGTTTGTCTAGGCATTGATTCTTTTTGTCCATTATATCAAAGAATTTTACCACGTTTTTCTCTCCTGAGTTTTCATATGGTGTCATCTGAAGTAACTCGTATTTAATTTTGTTTAGCGCCTCCTTAGACCGATATCTTTCGAGAAATGCTGGTTCAAATGGCTCTGAGCACTATGGACTTAACTTCTGAGGTCATCAGTCCCCTAGAACGTAGAGCTACTTAAACCTAACCAACTTAAAGACATCACACACATCCATGCCCGAGGCAGGATTCGAACCTGCGACCGTAGCGGTCGCGCGGTTCCAGACTGTAGCGCCTAGAACCGCTCGGCCACCCCGGCTGGCGAGAAATGCTGTTCTGAACTGTAGGTAAGACGTACAGGTAGCCGCGATCTTTTGCATCACCTCTGCTACTGTCCCTGACATGTGTGCACAAAGGAAGTTAAGTTTGTGAGCTACGCTCCAGTGGTTTGGTAAGCCTACTTGAAACTGATCGATGAATGTGCGTGCATCCAAGCTGTCGCCTTCTTCCTTGAAATATTGAAATTTTCTAACTGTAAGGAAGTGGTCTGTAACATATCTACTCATAAATCCGGTTTGTGGCTGATTCATGGACTCAAATAATCTGCCACTGCTTGTGTCATTGTGTTTATTCTCTGGTAATCTACTGCCTGTCTGCCTATTCTCAATTTCCTGACTCATATCCGCGTCATATCGTATCATTGGTGAACAAAAGTGTTGTTCGTGTGTTTCTACTCTCGTCGTTCGCTGTATAGTACCAGTGCTGCTATTATGTTGTGTCATTGGATTTACTGGTTCAGTTGCCTGTCTTTCGATTGGTATCGGCTGGATGTATGTGTTCCGTTTTTCCAGATACTGTGCCTGACCCTGTGGCATTTCATGTATTACTTTAATCGGGGTTTTCTGTTTCGATTTCTACGCGAGTGTTACGTCTAGCCTTGGTTCTACTTGAACTTTCTTAGACGGCGCGTGTTCGTGTGCTGAATTAATGCTTGGCGTGTCAGTTGTTTCGCTACAGTTGTAATCGGTCTCGATCTTTTCTTCGATAGTTTGTATCAACTCTGTTCGAAGCTTTTCAAACTGATCTTTGTTTTTACTTTTTATTTTATTGATCCACTTGTAAGTAGGCTGTTTATGTTTTCTTTATGTAAGTAGGCTGTTTAGGTTCTTATATTGGTAACGCCGCCGCCACGTAGCGCTCTCTGTATGAAAATCACTGGCTGTGCTGTGTGCAGTCTGTGGCTAGTTTGCATTGTTGTCTGCCATTGTAGTGTTGGGCAGCGGCAGCTGGATGTGAACAGCGCTTAGCGTTGCGCAGTGGGAGGTGAGCCACCAGCAGTGGTGGATGTGGGGAGAGAGATGGCGGAGTTTTGTAATTTGTCATGAACTGCTATATATATTATGACTATTAAGGTAAATACATTGTTTGTTCTCTGTTAATATCTTTCATTTGCTAACTATCCCTATCAGTAGTTAGTGCCTTCTGTAGTTTGAATCTTTTATTTAGCTGGCAGTAGTGGCGCTCGCTGTATTGCAGTAGTTCGAGTAACGAAGATTTTTGTGAGGTAAGTGATTTGTGAAAGGTATAGGTTAAAGTTAGTCAGGGCCATTGTTTTGTAGGGATTATTGAAAGTCAGATTGCGTTGCGCTAAAAATATTGTGTCAGTTTAAGCACAGTCGTGTATAATTGCTCTAAGGGGACGTTTCACACTGATCATATTTTTTGAGTGCAACCTTTGCGACCTTGCTTTGAATTGCTTGTTCTTCCGAAATTTGTATTGCTGTTCGAGTGGCTTTTTTCGTAAAACGTTCCACCTTTTTGTCAACGTTTACGATGTCCAGTTGGACCTTGTCCACATCAGTGCGTAATTGGTGCTGACCTTGTGTTAGTACCTGAATTCTTTCTCTAGATTCTTTCGCGTCTTTGTTTATCTTAGTGATCTGACTATCAATTCTAGCGATCCCTTCTTCCATCTGAATTTTGACCTGTTGAATCTGTGTCTTTATCTCTTGTCTCAAGTTCTGGTTGTTGTTGTTGTTGCGGTCTTCAGTCCTGAGACTGGTTTGATGCAGCTCTCCATGCTACTCTATCCTGTGCAAGCTTCTTCATTTCCCAGTATCTACTGCAACCTACATCCTTCTGAATCTGCTTAGTGTATTCATCTCTTGGTCTCCCTCTACGATTTTTACCCTCCACACTGCCCTCCAATGCTAAATTTGTGATCCCTTGATGCCTCAAAACATGTCCTACCAACCGATCCCTTCTTCTAGTCAAGTTGTGCCACAAACTTCTCTTCTCCCCAATCCTATTCAATACCTCCTCATTAGTTACTTGATCTACCCACCTTATCTTCAGCATTCTTCTGTAGCACCACATTTCGAAAGCTTCTATTCTCTTCTTGTCCAAACTAGTTATCGTCCATGTTTCACTTCCATACATGGCTACACTCCATACAAATACTTTCAGAAACGACTTCCTGACACTTAAATCTATACTCGATGTTAACAAATTCCTCTTCTTGAGAAACGCTTTCCTTGCCATTGCCAGTCTACATTTTATATCCTCTCTACTTCGACCATCATCGGTTATTTTACTCCCTAAATAGCAAAACTCCTTTACTACTTTAAGTGTCTCATTTCCTAATCTAATTCCCTCAGTATCACCCGACTTAATTTGACTACATTCCATTATCCTCGTTTTGCTTTTGTTGATGTTCATCTTATATCCTCCTTTCAAGACACTGTCCATTCCGTTCAACTGCTCTTCCAAGTCCTTTGCTGTCTCTGAAAGAATTACAATGTCATCGGCGAACCTCAAAGTTTTTACTTCTTCTCCATGAATTTTAATACCTACTCCGAATTTTTCTTTTGTTTCCTTTACTGCTTGCTCAATATACAGATTGAATAACATCGGGGAGAGGCTACAACCCTGTCTTACTCCTTTCCCAACCACTGCTTCCCTTTCATGCCCCTCGACTCTTATAACTGCCATCTGGTTTCTGTACAAATTGTAAATAGCCTTTCGCTCCCTGTATTTTACCCCTGCCACCTTCAGAATTTGAAAGAGAGTATTCCAGTTAACATTGTCAAAAGCTTTCTCTAAGCCTACAAATGCTAGAAACGTAGGTTTGCCTTTCCTTAATCTTTCTTCTAAGATAAGTCGTAAGGTCAGTATTGCCTCACGTGTTCCAACATTTCTACGGAATCCAAACTGATCTTCCCCGAGGTCGGCTTCTACCAGTTTTTCCATTCGTCTGTAAAGAATTCGCGTTAGTATTTTGCAGCTGTGACTTATTAAACTGATAGTTCGGTAATTTTCACATCTGTCAACACCTGCTTTCTTTGGGATTGGAATTATTATATTCTTCTTGAAGTCTGAGGGTATTTCGCCTGTCTCATACATCGTGCTCACCAGATGGTAGAGTTTTGTCATGACTGGCTCTCCCGAGGCCATCAATAGTTCAAATGGAATGTTGTCTACTCCCGGGGCCTTGTTTCGACTCAGGTCTTTCAGTGCTCTGTCAAACTCTTCACGCAGTATCTTATCTCCCATTTCGTCTTCATCTACATCCTCTTCCATTTCCATAATATTGTCCTCAAGTACATCGCCCTTGTATAAACCCTCTATATACTCCTTCCACCTTTCTGCCTTCCCTTCTTTGCTTAGAACTGGGTTGCCATCTGAGCTCTTGATGTTCATGCAAGTGGTTCTCTTCTCTCCAAAGGTCTCTTTAATTTTCCTGTAGGCAGTATCTATCTTACCCCTAGTGAGACAAGCCTCTACATCCTTACATTTGTCCTCTAGCCATCCCTGCTTAGCCATTTTGCACTTCCTGTCGATATCATTTTTGAGACGTCTGTATTCCTTTTTGCCTGCTTCATTTACTGCATTTTTGTATTTTCTCCTTTCATCAATTAAATTCAATATTTCTTCTGTTACCCAAGGATTTCTATTAGCCCTCGTCTTTTTACCTACTTGATCCTCTGCTGCCTTCACTACTTCATCCCTCAGAGCTACCCATTCTTCTTCTACTGTATTTCTTTCCCCCATTCCTGTCAATTGTTCCCTTATGCTCTCCCTGAAACTCTGTACAACCTCTGGTTCTTTCAGTTTATCCAGGTCCCATCTCCTTAAATTCCCACCTTTTTGCAGTTTCTTCAGTTTCAATCTGCAGTTCATAACCAATAGATTGTGGTCAGAATCCACATCTGCCCCAGGAAATGTCTTACAATTTAAAACCTGGTTCCTAAATCTCTGTCTTACCATTATATATTCTATCTGATATCTACTAGTATCTCCAGGATTCTTCCAGGTATATCCTGTTTCAATTGCTGATTCAATTCCTGATACTGTTTTGTCATCTATGTATTAATATCCTGATTCTGTTTCGTCATACTAGCGTTCCTTTTTTGTAACATCTCCATGATCGCGTCCTGTCCTGTAACACTACCTTCTGCTGAACTATGTATTCTCGATCTATTGTTTTCTACTCGGTCAGTTACGTCGTTTACTGGGCTATGCTGTGACGTTTCTAAGTTTGATAACTGCAATAACCCGTACTGTCTGTGTTGAGGACTAGTTGCGTTTGTCATTGAACCGTTACGTGGCGCAAACAACTCCGCATTGTGCCCTCTCTGTTGTGTATGTCTTGTATTTACAGGTACAGTTGCGTCTGTTACGGAACCTTTTCGTGGCGCTCGTAACTCCGCAAAATTCTGTGTCTGTTGTTGGGGCATATTTAGAATGTGTACGACAGGTTCAACGTATTCTAAATGTTCCCCCTCTTCCACACTGTCTACTTCTCTTTGAACATTAGCCAACTGCTGGTTCATTGACTGTATTCAGGCGTATTCTGTCCCTGAATATGCGGCAAACAAACGCGTTTCCTGTGCTCGTTTCGCTTCTAATCTTTGCCATTTCCTACATGGGCTGTCTATTTCTGGCTCAGAATGTGCCCTACCTGGAATTTCATATTCTGGAAATTCGATGTCTCGTCCCTTCGATTCCCATCTGCCTGATCTGTCTCAATTTTATCCCAGTCTAAATGAGCCTGCTGATTCTGCAGCTCCCTGGATGTTCTATTCACTGATTCACCGTCTGTCCTTTTCTCAGGTTCACCTTCTGTCCTATTCTCAATAAGCTCGTTTATTTGCTGTCTATCTGGTTGATTCTCTCTCATCTTGTTTACATGCAGTCTCTCACGTAAACTTTTGGCTTGTGCTCTCGTTAACATGGAAATTCTTTCAACGCACCACAACCCTATCTACAAAACTGTATGACCACTTACCAGTTGGTTGAACCAACAACATCAACAACGTCATGACTTCTCGGCTAATGTTCTGTCTGCTGCTCTACTACAGTCTCCAATCTCCACCTGTGCGCTTGCAAAGGGAGAAAAATGTTATTTCTTAATTCTAACTTAATGATGCTGCGTCACACTGCGTCTCTGCGCCACTCTGCGTCTGTGCCTATCACCTGAAAATCCTATGCCATAACAGCCACACAAAAATCGTAAGAAAATGCAAAATTTTCCAACACAATAACACAAGCCCTTTTCCCTACAATTCTGCTTTCTTCACTACCTGTATCCACTCTAATCCTAATCTTTGCAAATAGCTATTTAATACATGAAAGAAGGTTCTTCAAAGTGCTACTGCTGCAACCTGCCGTAACTAACTATCCTGACACTTTCCTATCTGGTAGCTTACCTATTTTACCTATCGTGGCAGGGTCGCCATTTTCTGTGAGTGTGTGGGTGCTATTCTGTCATTCTGCGCAACGGCTTAATCTGAGATGTACCCTTTATCTTGTGGCTCGTGCAAGATGCAGTTTCCACCCCCACACTACTACAAAAGTCAGACAGACGCTCCTAACGTTCTAAAGAGAAATGCCTGAAAAACTTTCAGCAATAAACATCTTCAGGAGGCATCTGCTGTAAGGAAATGACACAAAAATTCACAAATTTCTTATGTAACTAATGAGATACTTGGGTACTGGAGTAGTGCTAGTTAGTGTAAGAAAAACATGAAACTAACGAAAATTATTATTTATTTTTGCAAAAATTCTGAGAAATCTCAATGGCACTTTTAGTTATGAACTGAACAAGTTATTTCCGGGTTCTTTTTCAAATGTGAAGTTACCTCTAAAGGACTGGTTTCGCTAACGAAATTTCTATACAAAGTTTAAGATTGTTATTGACTTGGTAGAACGGTAGAGAGCCGCGCCTACTCAGCATGAATAATTATCCGTTAGAATGTTGCTAGGTACGGTCGAGGCTGTTGCATGTGAAATGCAGTAAAGTGTACTGTTGTGGAGGAAACATGGGGCTCGCAAAGCTGTAGCGCACAATACCGTAAGCTACGATGATGACTGCTGTCTGCGCCGCTCGCTGCTGACAAATAAGATAACTCTCGTTCTATCTGGATTGACCTTCGCCAGTCAAACTCTCCCTGCGCCTTGATGGAGTCAAGGACACCTATTCGCCCTTAGTATAACTATTGGCGTGGTACACCGGTCAGATAACCAGTCCATCGCGATGCCACTCAAAAATTCGCTCACAGGCATTTAACTGTAACTCTGTCTGTTCACACCGCACAATAAGTGTGGCGTACAACACAGTGAACAACGCTTAATTGCAAGGACTCAATATAGAGTCGTACTCTGATTCGCTCTCGACAGAGGTGCTCTCCCAGTGAAGTACTGAGGAGAGACTTGTTCCTCGCTCTTTGAGTACACATATGAGCGCACACCCTCTCGTTACGTGTTCTCGCTCCAAGAGCGACAACGGGACGGCCCCTCTCCTCGCCAGTCTCTTCCATTGCTCCTTAAGCTCAAGGCATGAAGAGCATAGTCTGCCAATCAGCATTGCTCTTCTAAAACGGGAGAATGACGTTTCATTTAAGGCGACCAATCCGGAAATCTGTAGCTTCAGCGTTTGGCGTTTGCTGTCTCCCCGTGAAGACCTCTGAAACTGCGTGCTATGTTTGTAAAGAATGCGTAGACTGGGGGCTCCCACACAATGTAGCGGACTTTGCTTTTAAGCCGAACATGGGGTCGACTTCCTTTCACTAGAGAAAATGCTGTCTGTTCTACAGGCAGTCGCTGGCCGGAGTAGGTAGGCTGACTTGTCCTCTGAAGGGACTGGCCTCCCGGCGTGCGGCTGCTTCTTCCGAACTAAAAGCTACTGTGACCATCATATCTGGAATGTGTGTGTGTACTCCAGCCTCGAGTATTTCAATCTCGGTGCGCATTTGCGATTTACTAGTATTTGCATATCATTTACATGAATTCATACAACATTGACTTTATCTTATCGGGTTTGGGTTCGAATGCAGCGTCTTGATGTGCGGAATATGATTGTGATGTAAGCAATGAAGGTCAGGAGACCACGACGTTTTACAGTGAGACAGTTTTATCAGCACCTGTTAGTTTTTGAAAGTGGCCAGATTGTTCGTCTCCATTTGGCCGGATGGTCTAACCGTGCAGTACCTATATTTTCCTGGCATTCATATGCCACAGTAGCCAGATGTTGGACTGCATGGCAAGTGAGGGCATGCGTACTGGACACGAAAGTTCTCATCGATCTGACCGTCACATGGGAGCATCACCACATTTCCATCAACCACCCTTTCAATCTGCACCTGCCATTCGAGAACAAGTAACGGAGTCCTTGCAAAATTCTGTATCATCCTGAAACATTGATCGGAGGTCCAGATTGCATAGGTTGCCAGTAACACCACAACACAAACGGCTGCGTTTGGAGCAGTGTCATGACCGGGTAGCATGGACAACTGATGAATGTCGTCGCATTGTGTTCAGCGATGAATCGCGATTCTGCACTGCCCCAAATGACCATCGTCATCGATTATGGCGTCGACATAGGGAGAGGTATCATTCTTCCAGTGTTTTGGTGAGGCATTTGGTATGGAGAGCGATCGACCTTTTTTTAAAGATAGGTGGAGCCCCTCCACGCCCACACTGGCAAGATGGCCAACTCAAAAGGTCTACTGCCATCTCTGCATAAGGGTTAGTTTTCATTTAAGTGAGGTGCCGCAGGATATGGGTACTGTCATGTTTACGTACGTCTGGTTAAGGTTAACCATTAATACGCGCTCATCTGGAGGTAGACTGGGTTGAAAGTCCAACGAAGGGTAGAGGTTTGAAGGGCAGAGGAAGAAAAGTGCCAAGGCAAGAGCCAAGGGAAAAAAAAAACTCACCGATAGTTAGGTCGGGTGGTGAGAGCAGTAGCGGATCTCTTGCTGTCTGCGACAGGTCATGCAATGGTAGGCTTTGTTAGTAGTGGGTATCATGCATATCGATACCTTTGACGTTGTGCGGTGCTGTTACTCGGCGGCTGCCGCTGGGTGCCGGTGTCGATCTCTGAGTCAGCGTCAGCAAACCTGTAACACTTAGGTTCATCATCGTTTTGTGTCCGATATGTCTTATATCAGATGCACAGTGTAGGATGATGTTGGCGATTTGTTGGTGCGTCAGTGGACGAGCTCGTCGCTTTCCCTGTTGTAGCCTGTTGACCGGCTTTAGTAGCAGCTGGTATTTCCAGTCAACGTTCCTGATATGCAGGGGCTTGCCGACGTTTGTCGCTTGTTGGTATGTGTTATCTTGCCATAGGTGAATACACCCTAGCTAGCGGGGAGTGATCGAGTATGACTTCAGGTAGCGACTCATAGTGACTAAGGCAACAGTGGAACGGTACTTCACGGAAATCCTGCTCCCTGATGCGTTACCCTTCATGCAACAGAACCGCGGTATCATTTTTCAACAACAAAATACTCGTCAGAGATGGCGCGTTTCTCTATGAACTTTCTGCATGATGAGGAGTTACTCCTTTGCCCAGTAAGGTCCGGCCGGTCGTTGTGGCCGAGCGGTTCTAGGTGCTTCAGTCCGGAACCGCGCTGCTGCTACGGTCGCAGGTTTGAATCCTGCCTCGGGCATGGATGTGTGTGATGTCCTTAGGTTAGTTAGGTTTAAGTATTTCTAAGTCTAGGCGACTGATGACCTCAGATGTTAAGTTCCATAGTGCTCAGGGCCAGTTGAACCAGTAAGGTCCCTCTATCTGTTCCCGATACAATATGTGTGGGGCCTTCTCAGACGTCAATTCCATCCCAGTGCCAGTAAGCAGTATATCAAAAATCGGTTACAACAGTTGAGGGCCAGTATGCCTCAGAAAAGGATACAAAGGGCTTTAAGACACCTCCCAACAGATTCTGTGGATGTGTGCCGGCTAGAGAGAGTTTTATGTCGTACTGATAAGAGCTTTTATTGTGCCAAATTCGTTGTAAATTTGACGAGTTTGCTGTAATCACTGAAGTAATATCACAAGCTCTCTCGACATATTAAATTTGATTCATTTCGTTTCCTCCTCGTCTTGTGGGTACTTCACTTTCTTCAGTGTAAATACTGGCAAGTAGCAAGTATACCGAGAGGAATTTGTGAAGTCTGAAAAATATGTCGTCATTCCCTGTGACACTGAGATCCCCCATCCCCACCCCTCCAATTTACCCGTCACAGAGTCACATTCTATTTACACTCCTCGATGTAAAACACTGATTCAAAAAAGATCGCAACACCAAGAAGGAGTTACGCAACATAAAAGAAAGTTGGTAGGTGTGTTTCTACATCTGAAAAATGATGTCCATTCAAAATTCGAGCCAGTCGCGTAAGAATGGCGCCAGTAGCGCCACTGTGAGGACATAAATCAGGTTTGCTTTAAAAACACGCTGCAACGGTCGTGACCGTCAGTTACCTTTCATGTTGGACGTGTTGAGTTGATGTTAGTCAAGAACGCATTTAAGGCGACAAAGTCGCCATTATTAACACCTCGCTGAGCCGGAACGAGTTCGTGTAATAGGGCTACGAGAATCTGAATGTTCCTTCTGCGATATTCCAGAAAGACTTGACAGGAAAGTAGCCAAGGTGATCAAGAGAATGTACGGTTACAAGAAGACCAGGTTACGGACGGCGACGTGGAAGACCGAGAAGCAATCTGAGGGCTTGCAACCAACCTGTGTGCTTGCTAGACACACTGGGCCTACACCAGGTGTTATCACCCGTTGTGCGATTTCGTATGATAGCAGGAGAACACTCGTGGTTATCCCACACACCCTGACTGCAAATTTGTACGTCAATTTGGTGACTGAACTTGTGCTGCCATTCATGAAGAGCATTCTAGGAGGTTTTTCCAACAGGATAACGCTCGCCCACGTAACGCTGTTGTAACCCAACATTTTCTACAGAGTGTCCACCTGTTCCCTTGGTCTGCTCGATTACCAGATTTGTCTCCAATCGAGCACATATGGGACATCGTCTGACGTCAACTCCAGCATCACCCTCAAACAGCATTGACCGTCCCTGTACTGATCAAGTTTAACAGGCATGGAAATCCAGTCCACAAATCCGGCAGTTGTCCAACACAATGCATACTTGTCTGGATGTCTGGATTCAATATTCTGAAGGTTGCACCTGTTATTAAGGAACCAGCATTTCAGATTTGCAATGGCTTTTGTCGCACTTGCATTAACCTGTGATCTTGCAGTGTTAATTGCTTAAATGTATTTTTATACAAATGTACTCCTGAAATTTCATTACATTAATTCCTTTTTTTGTGTTGTTTTTTTCCGTCAGTGCAGTAAAAAAACTGAAATCATGTAAATACACTACTGGCCATGAAAATTACTACACCAAGAAGAAATGCAGATAATAAACGGGTATTCATCGGACAGATTATTATACTAGAACAGACATATGATTACATTTTCACGCAATTTGGGTGCATAGATCCTGGGAAATCAGCACCCAGAACAACCGCCTCTGGCCGTAATAAAGGCCTTGATACGCCTGGGCATTGAATCAAACAGAGCTTGGATGACGTGTACAGGTACAGCTGCCCGTGCAGCTTCAACACGATACCACAATTCATCAAGATTAGTGACTGGTGTATTGCAACGAGCCAGTTGCTCGGTCACCATTGACAAGACGTTTTCAATTGGTGAGAGATCTGGAGAACGTGCTGGCCAGGGCAGCAGTCGAACATTTTCTGTATCCAGAAAGGCCCGTACAGGACCTGCAACATGCGGTTGTGCATTATCCTGCTGAAATGTAGGGTTTCGCAGGGATCGAATGAAGCTACCCTTCGGGTCGTAAAACATCTGAAATGTAACGTCCACTGTTCATACTGCCTTCAATGCGAACAAGAGGTGACCGAGACGTGTAACAAATGGCACGCCATACCATCACGTCGGATGATACGCCAGTAGGGCAATGACGAATACACGCTTCCAGTGTGCGTTCACCGCGATGTCGCCAAACACGTATGCGACCATCATGATGCTGTACAAAGAACCTGGATTCATCCGAAAAAATGACGTTTTGCCATTCGTGCACGCAGGTTCGTCGTTGAGTACACCATCGCAGGCGCTCCTGTCTGTGATGCAGCGTCAAGGGTAACCGCAGCCACGGTCTCCGAGCTGATAGTCCATGCTGCTGCAAACGTCGTCGAACTGTTCGTGCAGCTTGTTGTGGTCTTGCAAACATCCCCATCTGTTGACTCAGGGATCGAGACGTGGCTGCACGATCCGTTACAGCCATGCGAATAAGATTCTTGTCACCTCGACTGCTAGTGATACGAGGCCGTTGGGATCCAGCACGGCGTTCCGTATTACCCTCCTGAACAGACTGATTCCATATTCTGCTAACAGTCATTGGATCTCGACCAACGTGATCAGCAATGTCGCGATACGATAAACCTCAATCGCGATAGGCTACAATCCGACCTTTATCAAAGTCGGAAACGTGATGGTAAGCATTTCTCCTCCTTACACGAGGCATCACAACAACGTTTCACCAGGCAACGCCGGTCAACTGCTGTTTGTGTATGAGAAATCGATTGGAAACTGTCCTCATGTCAGCACGTTGTAGGTGTCGCCACCGGCGCCAACCTTGTGTGAATGCTCTGAAAAGCTAATCATTTGCATATCACAGCATCTTATTCCTGTCGGATAAATTTCGCGTCTGTAGCATGTCATCTTCCTGCTGTAGCAGTTTTAATGGCCAGTAGTGTGTGTATGTCAGGGCTTGCAGCATGATCTTACAGGAATTCCACTTGTTGGTGCTAGGAGGGAAGGCTAGTGTCGTGCGCCAGTGCAGGCGGCAAGACCGAGGTGAGGCGAGCGACGGCTGGTCGCGGACTCTCGCGCTGGCGACCTGGATCGACGGCGGAGTTCCCGCGGGCGACTCGGCTGCATCGACCGCCGCGCGCCGCATTGGGACAGCCCGGCGATCATGTCGCTACGTGAGGGAAGACCCAGAGGAAAACCTGGCGCGCCCGCGGCCATCCGACCGCCGCCGCGCCGCCGCCGCCGAGGCAGCACGCGAGCCGCGCCGCTGCTGCCCCAGTGTCCTCTAACCTGGGGAATCACCTCACCTGGGCCACGTCGTGATGTTCTGCGCCTAAGGAACCGCGACATTATGTGTACATACTGTCCTGTTGTTGAATTCAGTCCGAAGACCTTCCATACAATCTATCCCGTGCAAGCCTCTTCATCTCTGCTCAGATACTGAATCCTACATCCACTTGCACCTCCTGCTACTGTCAAGACTTAACTTCCACTACCTCTACAATCCTCCCCCACTTCCCTTCACCACTAAGCTGAGAATTTCTTCATAGAATGTGTCGTATCGACAGATTCCTTCTTTTAGTCAAGGTGCGCAGTAAGTTTCTTATCTCGCCAATGCTATTCGTCGGCCGGTGTGGCCCAGCGGTTATAGGCGCTTCAGTCTGGAACCGCGCGACCGCTACGGTCGCAGGTTCGAATCCTGCCTCGGGCATTGACGTGTGTGATGTCCTTAGGTTAGTTGGATTTAAGTAGTGCTAAGTTCTAGGGGATTCAGTACGTCTTCATTAGTTATTGAATCCACTCACCTGCTCTATTTTCTTTCTGTTTGAGCTGTTTATCGTCCAAGTTTCACTGCTGTCTACATCAGTGCTTCCCAAACGGGGGTTCATTGAAAATGAAATTTTCCAAGGGTAAAAAACTAAACGATTCGATTCTGTTCCAGTCACGAAACTAAAGTGTCTTCAAAAGTTCATTACTATTATCACAATTCTGTAAGACTCAAATACTGAATATATAAGTTCTCAATAATTACTTTTTCTTAGTTTGTAGCATTAATGCGGCGGATGTTACAGATTCCTCACATAGTCCACCCACGACACACATTCGTTGTGCTTTGTCCCGCATATCGCTGCAGTCGTGTGACTAGCGCCTCCCGTCGGGTAGACCGTTCGCCGCGTGCAAGTCTTTCGATTTGACGCTACTTCGGCGTGACCGGGGTGGCCGAGCGGTTCTAGGCGCTTCAGTCTGGAACCGCGCGACCGCTACGGTCGCAGATTCGAATCCTGCCACTGGCATGGATGTGTGTGATGTCCTTAGGTTAGTTAGGCTTAAGTAGTTCTAAGTTCTAGGGGACTGATGACCTCAGATGTTGAGTCCCATAGTGCTCAGATCCATTTGAACAATTTTTTTTTAACCCGTGCCCTTAGGAATGACATTCTGTCGCGCTGACCACTCAGCTACCGTGGTCGGACCCGTACATCGCTGATGATAAGACATATACGTAACAAATGCTAAATATCTCGAGAAGATGTCTTACCCAGGTTGTAGATAGTACCTGCAGATTCCTTCATTAATCGCTTCGAAAGAGATAAATGAATTAATTGACAGCACGACTCAGCAGTAAGTACATAAGGGCCAATATAGTGCTGTACACAGTTTTATTATTACTATTGTTAGAGTGGTTAGACACAAAGCATTAACAACCTGAAATCGTCCAATTTCTGCCAGTTGAGAAGTAAGGAGTGCAGCAATGAAGTGATTTACGAACAGTAAGTATGGTGGACATATTTGAACGTGTTTGATTTTAAACGGAATTTCAGTGTGCCAGTCAAGCAAGTGCGCAATGGAGAGAAGTGATGCAGAGGAAGCATAATTTGTAACAAGTGTATACGCCTGCTGTGGATAGTTTGTTTTCTTTACTGAGGAGCTGTTGGTAGCAGTTGCGACGCACCACGAATTCCTTCGTCATTCATTCTGACACACACACACACACACACACACACACACACACAGACACACACACACACACACACACACACACACACACAAACTAAATATCATACATCTTTCATCGTTTTAAAAATAAAAGTGTTCCAAGGAAAGTCTTTCATTCTACGCCGAGTCGCCGTTGAGGAGTGGGACAATCTGGGCCAACAGTGCCTTGATGAACTTGTGGATAGTATGCCACGACGAATACAGGTATGCATCAATGCAAGAGGACGTGCTACTGGGTATTAGGGGTACTGGTGCATACAGCGATCTGGACCACCACCTCTGAAGATCCCGTTGTATGGTGTTACAACACGCAATGTGTGGTTTCCATGAGCAATAAAACGGGCGGAAATGATGTTTATGTTGACCTCTATTCCAGTTTTCTGTTCAGGTGCCGGAACTCTCGGAACCGAGGTGATGCAAAACTTTTTTTGATGTGTGTAGTTCGCACAGCATCGCCTGATTTAATTCGACCACATTCTATTATCCTTGTTTTACTTTTTTATGTTCATCTTATAACTTCTCTTCAAGACACTGTTCACTCATCTTCCAAGTCTTTCGCCGACTCTGAAGGAAAGACCGCGTCGTCGAAGACCTTAAATATTTCATTTCTTGTCCTGAACTGTAATTCCCATTTTAAATTTCCTTTACTGCTTGCTGGATCTACAGACTGAATAGCATCGGGGGTAAGCTACAACCTGTCTCACTCCCTTCTAAACTACCTTCCCTTTCATACCCTTCATCTCTCATAGTTACTTGTTCATTTCTGTACAAGTTTTGAATACACTTTCGTTTCCTGTATTTTTTTCTCTGCTGTTTTCACAATTTCAAATGTATGTTCACACCAACACTTTCAAAAAGTTTTCCAGAATCTACGAATGGAAGAAACGTGGGTTTGGCTTTACTCAGTCTCTATCCTGTGATCAATCTTGGCGTCGGTAACGCTTCACGTATTCTTACATTTCTATTTAATCCGAACTGTGGTACACTGAAGTCAGCTTCTACGTCTTTCCATTCTACTGTACATTTATTGCCATGGCATTTTGCCACAATGACTTATTAAACTGGTGGAAATAAGTGTCAATAAATTATTTAGTCACGTAATCTTTATATACTTGGACTGCACCAAAAGCACTTCACCAGTGTTCACGACAGCACCAAAAGCACTCCACGAGCGATCACAATTTATGAATACGTAGACTTCCAGCGCATGTGTCAATTTCTAAGGAATCATTTTTACTACTGGGGTGGATGATTTTGTAACATATAACCTTTTGGATATCAGCTGCCAATTGACTGCTGCCTGTCAGTTGCCTGAACGAGGCAACAGCCTTCTGTAATCCCCCCATAGCAATCTGGGCTGTGTGTGCTGTCCAGTGATGTTCCAGAATAATAACGCTGATTGTCACGAGAGGACGATCATCAGAACCCAGCAGTTCCGTCACCCTGAAGAGGAGCGCTGCGAAGGCGGAGGGAACACAGTTTTTATTTTATAGTGGGTTTCAATGTTACAGAAATGGTCTAGCCTGATACCCAAATGGATTTTGTTCAAAATGTTCGTGGTTTCCTTATCACCTTATGCAGTCGTTCAAATTGTGCATGTAGTTCGACTGACTTCCTGTACACAGATGTCACCCTGCAGCTGCCGCTAATAAGTTAAGTACTACACTTAAGTACTACGCTGTGATCCACTGGACTTTTAATTAGACTAGGGTCTGTATCCTATTCTCAATTACTGCATTACGCATTATGTATATTAATATAATTTAAACGTGTCCCGTCGGTGTTTCACGATCATTTTTGTAAAATCCCATTATTTGAGACATTTGTAAGATAGTACGTTTATAAAATAAGCAAACATTGATCCTTTTTTTAAAAAAATAGTAGCCAGTCTTTAAGCTGTTTCGATATAACATTAATGGCTTTATACAGTAACTAACGCCTTATTTCCTGTCATTTAGTCTCTTTCGTTACTGAAAGCTTTTTTCACAGCGACGGTCCCTTTTCTGATGTCTTTCTTGCTTCAGCCGTCTCGATTACCCAGCTTTCTAAATATAATTCTGCCACTGTGTCTTTCGCAACCAATGTAGTTTTCATATTGAAGGGAAGCGACGGAGGGTTTCTTAGGGTAGTCACAGCCGAAGCACTAGCAAAAAAAAAAATGCAATACAAGTTGTACTGTGTTGAATTTTGTATGGAGAAATTTAATAGCAATTTCCAACAGTTTCTCACCGCATCAGTTTTCTTTGTCGTATCTTCATTAGGCTAAACGTTATCAAAGAAATCAAAGGGACGAGTTATATTTATTTGCATTGCCAGATACTGGCAGTCTGGTCCTTTACACACACTTCCTGTCTACAGTGTTCATCTTGATGCAGTTTGGTTCACTTAACAGTACAAACCACGTTCCTTTATTTGTTGTTGTCGCAGTGGCCATTGAGCATGAGGAATTGCTGTTCAAATATTCGCTTAGAGTCAATTTCAGAGGTTATATTTGTCACGTCTGTGGAAAGTACCCAGTACCATAACTCACGAGCTTCAGTCTAAACCTTCACGGTGGTCATGTCACGCGTGTACATTTTATAAAACCGCTTTTAATGCGTTTTCGCTGTCAGTGTTCGTCCACCTCTAATTAAACAAACCTTCGAGCGAAGAACTCGTATTCGGAATGGCGGCAAGGAGAAACTAAGAACCGGGAGCATACTTCATCCTTTCGCAGATACACCATGCCTCATAAATTTTCATAACGCTCAAGGTATGCTACTATACATGGTACCGAAGAATCCAAACAATCTGGGTCACACATTCTTGCGTTGGCCCTGCTGCAGACGACTGAATCACAGACCACGTGTGCTGGTTCATGGATTTCTGGTAGATGGTGGAGAGAGAGGAAGCAACAGACGGCGACTGAAAAATCTTTGCGACACTACTGGTACCAAGTAGCGACTTCTTTAATAAAGAATTATTGGCGCCAAGAAGTTCGTAAGGTTGCTTCTCAGGCTCAGATGATTATCATTTTGAAAACGTTTCTGATTTATTGATAACGATTAAAACACTTGTAAGAGAGTACCGTTACGATTTCTTACTTTATATTTTATCAATAAAAACACTGTAAACGTACTATGCACGATTACGTTTAGCCGAAGTCGTATACATTTTCTTCCAACGGCGGTTATGTTTAAGCTGTCGCACGGCTAACGTTAGTGTAGGTATCATGGCAGAAAAATAACGTGGCTTAGGAATGCCAGGAAAGTGATTACGTTGGAGCAGAGGTCCGCCAAGTGATAGTAAAGGGCTAAGTTCAAGACAAATAATAGTTTTCTATAAAGTAGTGAATACTACAGTGCCGAAAAACAAAAATACAGCACTTTCAAGGACTCTGTTCAGCGACACCAGTTTATAATATGCGCATCTGAAATGCTGTAATGTTAGTGATTCATATATCACAGTCATCGGTGATCTGATGACACTCAGGAGAGTGTCCGCGTTCCTGCTGTTTTGACTCTGCAGGCAGTAAGGGTGCTGATATTTGAGGAGAACATTGTTTACAAATTCATCCTATTCTACAGTCATGGCCCCCCAACGAGTACATACATCTGCTGAACAACTTCAGCCGTTTAAACGGGGTCGTATTGTGGGCCTGCGGGATACTGAGTGGACGTATTGCTGCACATGTTGAGAACAATATATCAGTGGTGTATCGCTGCTTCCAACTTTGTGGAACATTCCCACATCAATAGACTTGGTTCTGCAAGTCGGCGTAGTACAGACACGTGTTAATTTAGAAGCACTGTGCGAGCAGCAGTGGGCGACGGAACATCATCCTTGGAAGAAATCTACACTACTGACCATTAAAATTGTTACACCAAGAAGAAATGCAGATGACAAACGGGTATTCACTGGACGAATATATTATACTAGAACTGACAAGTGATTACATTTTCACGCAATTTGGGTGCATAGATCCTGAGAAATCACTACCCAGAACAACCAACTCTGGCCGTAATAACGGCCTTGATATGCCTGAGCATTGAGCCAAACAGAGCTTGGATGGCGTGTACAGGTACATCTGCCCATGCAGCTTCAACACGATACCACAGTTCATCAAGACTAGTGACTGGTGTATTGCGACGAGCCAGTTGCTCGGTCACCATTGACCAGACGTTTTCAGTGGGTTAGAGATCTGGAGAATGTGCTGGCCAGGGCAGCAGTCGAACATTTTCTGTATCCAGAAAGGCCCGTACAGGACCTGCAACATGCGGTTGTGCATTATCCTGCTGAAATGTAGGGTTTCGCAGGGATCGAATGAAGGGTAGAGCCACGGGTCGTAACACATGTGAAAAGTAACGTCCACTCTTCAAACTGCCAATAATGCGAACAAGAGGGGACTGAGACCTGTAACCAATGGCACCCCATACCATCACGCCGGGTGATACGCCAGTATGGCGATGACGAATACACGCTTCCAATGTGCGGTCGCCGCGAAGTCGCCAAACACGGGTGCGACCATCATGCTCTGTAAACAGAACCTGGATTCATCCGAAAAAATGACGGTTTGCCATTCGTGCAACCAGGTTCGTCGTTGAGTACACCATCGCAGGCGCTCCTGTCTGTGATGCAGCGTCAAGGGTAACCGCAGCCATGGTCTCCGAGCTGCTGCAAACATCGTCGAACTGTTCGTGCCGATGGTTGGTGTCTTGCAAACGTCCCCATCTGTTGACTCAGGGATCGAAACGTGGCTGTACGATCCGTTACAGCCATGCGCGTAAGATGCCTGTCATCTCGACTGCTAGTGATATGAGGCCGTTTGGATCCAGCACGGCGTTCCGTATTACTCCTCCGAACCCACTGATTCCATATTCTCCTAACAGTCATTGGATCTCGACCAACGCGGGCAACAATGTCGCGATACAATAAACGGCAATCACGATAGGCTACAATCCGACCTTTATCAAAGTCGGAAACGTGATGGTAAGCATTTCTCCTCCTTACACGAGACATCACAACAACGTTTCACCAGGCAATGCCGGTCAACTGCTGTTTGTGAATGAGAAATCGGTTGGAAACTTTCCTCATGTCAGCAAAATGGTAGAAATGGCTCTGAGCGCTATGGGACTTAACTTCTGAGGTCATCAGTCCCCTAGAACGTAGAACTACTTAAACCTAACTAACCTAAGGACATCATACACATCCATGCCCGAGGCAGGATTCGAACCTGCGACCGTAGCGGTCGCGCGGTTCCAGACTGTAGCGCCTAGAACCGCTCTGCCACCCCGGCCGGCCCTCATCTCAGCACGTTGTAGGTGTCGCCACCGGCGCCAACCTTGTGTGAATGCTCTGAGAAGCTAATCATTAGCATACCACAGCATCTTCTTCCTGTCGGTTAAATTTCGCGTCTGTAGCACGTCATCTTCGTGGTGTGGCAATTTTAATGGCCAATAGTGTATTTACACGTTATACCTGCTGTGTGATCCGGGACCATTGGCAATCATCTGCTTACAGGAGGACTAAGTTCATTTGTGCCTCTGGCCCGGCTTCCACTGACACCACGACACCACCAATCGTGGCTACGCTGGTGTCACGAAAGAGTTGACATTGTCGCGGGCGGGAGGGGGGTAAAGTCAGGCACAGGCTGTTATACTCGCGCTACTACCATTTCTTCAACAAAAAGGTGGTGCTTATTCAGCGTGAATATGAACATCCAAAAATGGTTCAAATGGCTCTGAGCACTATGGGACTTAACATCTATGGTCATCAGTCACCTAGAACTTAGAACTACTAAAACCTAACTAACCTAAGGACATCACACACATCCATGCCCGAAGCAGGATTCGAACCTGCGACCGTAGCAGTCTGGCGGCTCCGGACTGAGCATGAACATCCACATACGGCTGCTGCGACGTAATTTGGTCCGCGTAGCCAGCGAGATCTTCAGATCTCTTACCATTTGAATATGTGTGGGACATGATGAAGCGGGAACTTACTCGTTCTCCAGAGCCTGCAAGAAACATTGCCGAGTTGCAACAAAAGGCGCAAGATGCTTGGGACAACCTGTAGCTGGATGCCATTCGGCACCTTTGTGTTCGGTTGAATATAAGGATACACACTTGAGTTGGAGCCTGGGGGCGTTAAACCGTGTACTGATACGGGTGTTTAGGCACACTTTACTGTGACATGAGCGTTTCATTTGGTCTCAGTTTGTTACCATATACTCTTACAATGTTGAACATGTCAACTCACTTGTTAGTAAAATGACCTTTCCTTGAGTGTGTTGAATTTTTTCTCCGGCAGCGTAGTAACATGGATTAATAATGAATGAAGAATATCTAATTTTGAACAATTCTACTGTATGTAACTTGATTGCATGGATTGAGGCCGATGTATGAATGGTGTGGAGTAGCTAGATTGCGAGTGTTAAGAATACGATGAGTTTATATGAATCTTATTGAAATTTCTTATCGACAGTTTCGTGCTTCTAATGGCTAAACAGTCATTGTAGAATATACTTAAAACTTAGACCTCAAAGCGCATGCGCCCACGAGTGCTGATGGCAGCTTGCCGAACTCTAGAAAAATTGACCTTGAGTGGGTAAATAATCCGATATCTTGTTTAATGGACTATTCAGCTGCAATGGCATAGTATGGATGAAAAATGTGATATTTCGAACTGATAGACATTTGATGATTATTTAAAAATTGATCGGCGGGGAAAAGTACTAACGCACGGGATAGATATCTGGAGCGATCGTATAGAAAGGTGTACAGTGCGTATACGGGCAGCATTCTTGCCTCTTGGAGTGCTGATAACAATCGTTAGCTCAACTCAATACCGTAATTGTACTCCCATTAGAGTGAATACCTTACCTGCTATTATTACCATCAGGACGGTTGCCACCTATCCGTTGTACAATGAAGAAGAAGCAAGAAAGGGTAGAGTTCTTGTGTCTCATCGAATCCAAGGGCATTACAAACGGTGCTTTAGGCAGCTGAATAAAATTAGCAAAGGAAACAGCAGTAAGTTTATGGAATCCACGGAAAACCTAGATCTAGACGGCCAGGCGGCAGATACATTCATCAGCCAGAACATTATGCCCACTTGCCTCATAACCGGTATGCTCACCTTTGGCACGGGGTCCGCAGCTCGTGGTCGTGCGGTAGCGTTCTCGCTTCCCGCGCCCGGGTTCCCGGGTTCGATTCCCGGCGGGGTCAGGGATTTTCTCTGTCTCTTGATGACGGTGTTGTGTGATGTCCTTAGGTTAGTTAGGTTTAAGTAGCTCTAAGTTCTAGGGGACTGATGACCATAGGTGTTAAGCCCCATAGTGCTCAGAGCCATTTGAACCATTTTTTGGCACGGGTAACAGCGGCGATGGGTCGTGGCACTGAAGCCTTGGTGTGTCGCTGGGTGGAATTGGCACTACATATACACACACAAGTCACCTAATTCCAGTAAATTACGGGGAAGGGGGCGATAAGCTCTGATGCCACATTCACTCACATCTCAGATATGTTCGACCTGGTTCAGATCTGGTGAGCCGGGGGCCAGCACATCAATTGGAACTCGCCACTGTGTTCCTCGAACCACTCCATCACACTCCTGGCCTTGCGACATGGCGCATTATCTTGGTGAAAACTGCCACTGCCCTCGGGACATATGATGGTCATGCAGGGGCGTAGGTGGTTTGCAACCAGTGTACGATACACCTTGGCCATAATAGTACAGTGCACGAGCTCCATTGGGCCCATGGGTGGCCACGTGAATGTTCCCCAGAGCATAATGGAGCCGCTGCCAGGTTGTCTCCGTCCCGCCGTACAGGTGTCAAGAGCTGTTCCCCTGGAAGACAACCGATTCCCTCCCTCCCATCGGTGTGATGAAGAAGGTATCGGGATTCATCAGACTATGCAACACTCTCCCATTGCGCCAATCTCCAGTGCCGATGGTCACTTGCTCATTTTAGTTGCAGCTGCAGATGTCGTGGTGTTAACATTGGCACATGCTTGGGTCGTAGGCTTTGGAGGCCCATCGTTAGAAGTGTTCGGTGCAGTGTATGTTCGGACAGACTTGTACTCTGCCCATCATTAAAGTCTGATGTTAGTTCCGCCACAGGTCGTCTGTCCAGCTTCCGACATTCGGCATCTGTAATGGTTTCACCACCCGTTGAAGACGCTCACCAAAGCACTCCTCGAACACCCGACAAGTCGCGTAGTTTCAGAAATGATCGTGCCGAGCCTCTGGGTCATCAAAACATACCCTCGGACGAACTCCGATACGTCGCGCACCTTCCCATTCTACACACGGACAGCACGCTCACTGATACTACATGCACGGCGCGTGTGCCTAACTGGCAGTAATTCCTCGCCAGGTGACGCTGGTATCGCCTGGAGACATTTTGTCGATAGCAGGTTGGTGGTCATCATGTTATGGCCGATCAGTGTATATACACCGTGAGAAAAAAAAAATAAAAACACCCGAATGGTACAGAAATTGTTTCTCTTGCCGTATGGCGGGGGTGGTATCCCGCCGCTGTCTTGGGCGTCTCTAGACACCTCTTCGACCCTGGACATTGTTGACTGGAGTAGAATTGTCTTCAGTGATGTGTCCCGCTTCAACACGGTCCGGTGACTGGTGGAGACGAGTCTGGAGAAGCCCTGGATAACAGTGGGATACCAACATGACCGTCGCCCGCCATACGGCACGATAGCCAGGAGTGATGGTCTGGGATGCCATTTCATTTCATTTCATAGCAGGACCACTTTGGTTGTCATCCGCGGCACCCATACAGCACAGCGGTACGTCGATGACATACGATGCACTGATTAGTTGCCCTTCATGGCAAGCCCATCCTAGGCTTACATTTCAGCTTACCAGAGCCTACCTTGCTCAGCAAGGTCATCGGATCTCTCCCCGACTGAGCACGTCTGGAGCATTATGAGCGGGGTCCTCCAACCTGCTTAGATTTTGACGATCTAACGCTCCATTTGGACAGAATTAGGCACGATATCCCTCAGGAGGGCGTCCAACAAGTCTGTCAATCAGGGCAAAGCCGAATAATTGCTCGGAAAATGGCCAGAGGCGGTTTTATCGACTTGCTCAATTTGTGGCGCTCTTATCTTGGATAAGTCATCCAGTTTTTTTTCTGAAATTGAGATAATTTATTTGACTGCACATGTACATTGCATCTACCGATTTCCATTCGAATATATGTGTGTATACATACATATATATATATATATATATATATATATATATATGTGTGTGTGTGTGTGTGGGGGGGGGGTCTCTCTACAAATAGTCGTAAGGCGCATTTAATCTGATGTTTCGGCAGGTATTTGCAATTTCGTTGCTGGTGTCAGCCCAAACAAGTCCTGCTTATCACATCTTTCAGGCGACGTCCATTGTAGGCGGAAATCGTCCGCTTCTTTCACGTTACGAACAAAATGATTTTCAAACGGAATTTTACGTGCACCTTTGACAGAGCGGTCCTAAATTAGTCTAGTGCGATAGTCGTTTTTATCGTTGTGTATTAACAGGGACAGAAAACTCGAAGAACAATCAGTACTCCAGCAGCGATAGCACTGCCCCAGCACGCCCTGACTGCAGCCACCATCCAAATGGTTCAAATGGCTCTTAGCACTATGGGACTTAACTTCTGAGATCATCAGTCCCCTAGACTTAGAACTACGTAAACCTAACTAACCTAAGGACATGACATACATCCATGCCCGAGGCAGGATTCGAACCTGCGACCGTAGCAGCAGCGCGGTTCCAGACTGAAGCGCCTAGAACCGCTCGGTCGCAGTGGCCGGCCCGCCATCCAGAAGCACTGCTGAGTCGCTGCTGAAGTACTGATTATACTTTGTGTTCTACTGTTCATGTGAACGTATATCGATAAAACTAATAACGCAGTATACTAATTTTGAACCACTCTGTCAAACGGGCTCGTAAAATTACGATTTGAAAATCATTTTGTTTGTAATGACAAACAAACTGACGGTTTCCGTCGACGCTGGTCATCGTATGTGAAGTGTAACGAGGAGGATTTGTTTGGTAAGCTCCAGCTATACGTTACAAAAACGAAATTGCAAATACCTGCCGAAGCGCCAGAGAAAATGCACCTCGCAACTCACAGGAGAGACACCCTGTACATACATAAGTCTATTGAAGAAAAACATGATGTATTAGCAGAAGTGAGGCTGTTAAAATGGGCCGTTGGTAGCGCCTGTAAAACTCATCCCAGAAGAGTTCTTCCCGCGAAATTCAAAGGTCCAGATTCGAGTCCCAATCGATTAGATAGTTTTAAAATCAGGTAATCTGATATAATGAATATAAAATAATACAGTGGGTAAGGTACTGTACCAATTTATGTCTAATGTGGTTTAAGTAGTGGATTACCATTTGGGAGAATGGGGGCTAAAATACCTGCGCGGTCATTCAAATTTAGGAGTGCCGTCGTTTCGTAAATCGATTAATACGAATCGGTAATATTCCTTTGGAAAGGACACTGCCTCATTCAGGGATGTTCCTCGCAGTTTGTCATGAATAAGACGTTAATCCTTATTTTCCTTCATTTTTTATAAAACGTTTACATTATCTTGTTTACTTATTTAAATCAAATAGTGTTATGAGCATTCCTCAGTACTCTGAGCATAGCTGATTGTACTGTCCTATCAACTGACATAATGTTCACTGGAGTTTCGCTTGTCGAGACGTAAGAAAAATGTGGCAGGCGCGCCGGCCATAGTGGCCGAGCGGTTATAGGCGCTACAGTTTGGAACCGCGCCACCGCTACGGTCGCAGGTTCGAATCCTGCCTCGGGCATGGATGTGTGTGATGTCCTTAGGTTAGTTAGGTTTAAGTAGTTCTAAGTTCTAGGGGACTGATGACCTCAGAAGTTAAGTCCCATAGTGCTCAGAGGCATTTGAACCATTTGTGGCAGGCGCAACTACAGTCAACGAAGACGACGACATGGGACAGCCTGTGCAGCCGTTCGGTAGCACCACTGCGTCACCACGAAACTTCGACGGTTCATGTTGCGTTGCCACACATGCTCTGCTGTCACAGGGGACTGTTTGAACATATCGTGTGAGGTGGCCACTACTTTCTGCAGCACTATGGGGTGTAACTCGGTAACAACGCTCTGTGCGAACCTTGAAAAAAGATGCTGATTATAAATTAATAGCTTTCCTCATAAAATGAATGTACGGAACTGTTGATCAGTGTCACCTAACTTATCTAAAAATTTGAAATGTGAAAATTGTGATCTTAGTAGCAAAAACTGGTTTTCAAAAATTGTCTTCAACCATATTAAAAACACACGACTCAAAAACCAGTGAAAGTCTGGATTTCAAAGCTTGACTATTGCTACATTTTTACGTGATAGACATGATTTTAAAATTCTGTTCAAATCTGAAAAGTAGAAGAAAAGTTAAATTTTTGAGTAGAGTCTCCCCTTAAGGCAAAGGCTGGGATGGTTTCTTTGAAAGGGAACGGCCAATTTTCTTCCCCGTCCTTGAAACAATCCGAGCTTGTGCTCTGTCTTTAACGACCTCGTCGACGGGACATTAATCTCTAATCTTCCTTTCTCTGCCTTGTGTGTCCTTTTTATCTTTTTCTTCTTGTGGGTTACCAGCTGCCGTGTGTTACAAATGCTTAAACGTACTTCTCCTGGAGCTTTCCGAGTCAGTGGGTGTGATTACGGCGCGGCAGCGTGGTGGTGCTTGTAGCTTGTGGGCGCTCTCTGTACGTAGAAAGTTTCAGCCATCTCCCGTGGCGACCAAGTCCCGGTCTGGGTCATTGCCGTCGAGCTGTGGTGACAAACTTCCAGTACTGTCCATTAAACTGATGAAATCCGCTGAGTAGGGCTCAGAAAGGGGGTACCATTTCACCATCTTATCCCCGCACTTTTAAATTAGTAATTTTTGTGATATGCTAATTAGAGACATGGAAGATGACTACGTCAGAAGACGGTGGCGCTTGAAAGTTATCGCCCCGCTTTGTTTACAAGTAGCTTAGCGTCCAACCCTCCGCTCGCATTGACTGTGTAGTCTGCACAGAATTTTTTGGTTTCCTTTAATCGAATTTATTCACAAATTGCAACGTCTTCTAAACTTTGCATGCTAATTAAGGCCGTAGAAGCATGGTCTTTTCCGGATCACTTCTGACCGAAAAGCGATCCTGGTAGCTAGAGTCGGAGATATTTGCTAATCCTGTCTTTTGAGTTCTTGCGATGACATTTCCATAGAAACTTTCATTCCCTAACACTTGTTTACTTAGAAGTCAAACATAAATTTTCATAGATTTAGCTTTTAAATGTTTTAATGTAATGAAATATTTTCATATATATATATTTTTTTGTTTAGATTTCTAACCAAGAAGTCAAATACCAATTTTCATGAAAGTAGCTTTGAAAACGATTTATTACTTCTTTAATAATGACTTGTTTAAAAAAACACCAATTATTTCACCCCCGTAGGGTTTAAATTTGCAAAAAATACTGAGAAACGTATTCTGCCCGAGAAACTAAATACCAATTTTCGTGGCTCTATCTTCAAAATTCCGTTAATAGGGATACATTTTCAAAAAAATCCTTTTATTTCCTACTTCACTCCCTTAGGCGTCGAATTTCGAAAAAAATCCTTCTTAAACGAGGTCAACAGAATAAGGTCAACACCCTCTTCAAATTTCCCTTTTTTTATCTGTAGTGGTTTGGCCTGGGCGATGATGAGTCGCTGAGTCAGTCAGTCGAGACATTGCCTTTTGGATACAGAGATGTACGTTTCTTGGACAGTGCATAAAATTCAGAACGCTGCTTTAATCTTTTTAAGGCTGCGCATTTAATTTATGAGCTGAATGCAATTTTCGTGTAGGGCTGTAACTGTGTACTAACTGTGATTAATCTAAATCGATATTTCTATTAGCAGTACTAACTAATAATGTTTCACTGCGTAAATGTGTCGAATTTCTGTCATATTGTTATTAACGCATTTTCTTCTAGTGATGATATTTTTTATTCTTTTGCTTATGGGTGACAAGAACTGGTTTACTTTTTGCAGTTAACGGTTTCAGCAATGATTTACAGACACCTTCATATCAACAAATAAGTAAAACTAAAAATGCAGATTGACAGTGCAGATCGAGAATATTAAAACTGCCGTACCAGTGTTGGCAGTATAGAACTCTTGTAATAAAATGGCTCTGAGCACTATGGGACTTAACAGCTGTGTTCAAATGGCTCTGAGCACTATGGGACTTAACAGCTGTGGTCATCAGTCCCCTAGAACTTAGAACTACTTAAACCTAACTAACCTAAGGACATCACACACATCCATGCCCGAGGCAGGATTCGAACCTGCGACCGTAGCAGTCGCGCGGTTCCGGACTGCGCGCCTAGAACCGCGAGACCACCGCGGCCAGCGAACTCTTGTAATACAAAGGCTCATGCGTCTCGGTGCTAAATGGCTCTAAACACTATGGGACTTAACATCTGCGGTCATCAGTCCCCTAGACTTAGAACTACTTAAACCTAACTAACCTAAGGACACATTCATGCCCGAGGCAGGATTCGAACCTGTGACCGTAGCAGCAGCGCGGCTCCGGACTGAAGCGCCTAGAACCGCCGGCAGTCTCTGTACTGTTTAATTTGAAATAGAAATGACAGATGTACAAGAGAATAGTGCATGGCAAAAAACGACACTGGCAGTAAAACCATAAGATCGTTGCATACTGACTGAGATTTAAATATACAAAATTTTATCTAAATAAAAAATGAAAAGGGAATCGTAAGCATGTATCAGCTACAGCTTTCGATAAAATAGGCTAAAAGAGTCGTGAAAAATATATTATAAGTCACAAAAAAATGGTTCAAATGGCTCTGAGCACTATGTGACTCAACTGCTGTGGTCATAAGTCCCCTAGAATTTAGAACTACTTAAACCTAACTAACCTAAGGACAGCACACAACACCCAGCCATCACGAGGCAGAGAAAATCCCTGACCCCGCCGGGAATCGAACCCGGGAACCCGGGCGTGGGAAGCGAGAACGCTACCGCACGACCACGAGATGCGGGCTATAAGTCACACCTTCTGAGCAATGCTAAAGGAATTACTGTAACATGACACTGGAATGTACATTCAGAACAGGCGAGTAATGAGAAAACATCGATCAACATAACGTATTTGGCGGTATTAGTAAAATACGTGAGAAACAGCAATCACTATCCTGAAAGAACTATGCCAGTAAATGATGCTCGTCCGCCAAAAAGCGCTACTTTTCGTCGCATTTAGCCAGATCCCGGTCGCGTGTAGTCAAAACAGAGCGGCCGAGCGTCTGCCACAGTATCGCGCCGCCAGCAACGGCCGTAGGCCGATCCGTAGCTGGGGTCAGAAGCACGACTTGGACAAGGCATTAAACCAATAACACGCCATCTGCTCCAAACGGAAGAGACCTAAGAATCACGCCACACTGCGTATGCGCAAAGCCTGCTCTCCCTCCTTCTCCTCAAACAGCTAAATATTTGTGACAACGAATAATAGACACTGAGCTGACAAAAGTCATGGGATAGCGATACGCACATAGATAGATGGCGGTAGTAACACGTACTCAGGGAATAAAAGGGCAATGCACTAGCAGAGCTGTCATTTGTCCTCAATTGATTCATATGAAAAGGTTTCGAAGTTGTTATGGAATTAACGGACTTTGAATGCGGATTGGTAGAGCTAGACGCAGCAGACATTCCATTTCGGAAATCGCTATTGAATTCAATATTCTGAGATCCATAGCGCAAAGAGCACGAGAACACAAAATTTTAGGCATTTCCTCTCACCATGGACAACGCAATGGTTGACGGCCTTCACGTAACGACCGAGAGCAGTGGCGCGTGCGTAGAGTATCAATGCAACAGACAAGCAATTCTGCGTGAAATAACCGCAGAAATCAATGTAGGACATACGACGAATCTATCCGTTAAGACAGTGCTGCGAAATGTGCCGTTAATTGGCTATGACAACAGGAGACCAACGCGAGTCCCTTTTGCTAACAGCACGACATCACCAGCACGCCTCTCCTTGGCTCGTGACCATATCGGATGGACCCTAGGCGACTGGGAACCATGGACTGGTCAGAGGAATCCCGATTTCACTTGGTAAGATCTGATGCTAGGCTTTGAATGTGGCGCAGACCCCACGAAGCCATGGACCCAATTGTCCGCCAAGCACTGTGAAAGCTGGTGGCGGCTCCACAATGCTGTGAGCCGTGTTTGCATGGAATGGGCTGGGTCCTCTGGTCCAACTGAACCGATCATTGACTGGAAATGGTTATGTTCGGCTACTTGGAGACCATTTGCAGCTTCATGTTCCCAAACAACAATGGAATTTTTATGAATGTCAGCGGGCCACAATTGTTCACGATTGGTTTGAAGAATATTGTGGACAGCTGGGGCAAACGTTTGGATCATCCTGATCGGCCGACATGAATCCCTATCGAACATTTGTGGGACATATTCGAGAGGTCAGTTAGTCCACAAAGTATTGCAGCAGCAACACTTTGGCGGTTATGGACGGCTATGGAGGTTGCATGGCTCAATATTTCTGCAGGGAACTTCCCACAACTTGTTGAGTCCATGCCACGCCAAGTTGCTGCTCTACGCCGCGTAAAAGGAGGTACGAGACGATATTAGGAGGTATTACATGACGTTTCACTCGCAGCATTTTAAGCTTTACTCTTAGGTTCCTGCCTAATTACACACTCGGAAATCGCCATATACTGAAAATAAACAGCCAAATATTTATTTCATTCTTCTTTTTCTAATCAGACGGAAATATAAATAACATGGACTATTGCAGAACATATATTCATAAGGAAGACCGAGAATGTGTGAAAAACGTGTGAACAACGATAAGATGAAAAAAAGAAAGAAAAGAAATATTTCTACGTCATTCAGGACCGTATTCCACGACATTACCCATTACGCCACGGCGTTGTTGGCCTTTCGTCTTGAATATGATTCTGCCTCTCGAAGGCTTGTATCGTTGATGCGTCATTAAATGTCATTTAATGGTAAGGATGACGAGTTTGTGATAAATTTTCAGTACGCCGTTACCTTGAAAACGGACTGGATTAAGAAGAAATTTCAAGAACTAGAAGAGTTAAAGGAACAGATTGAAATAAGACTAATTTTATCACAAAGGGGTCTGAGTCACAGTTTGGTTCTCTGCAGCCTCGTACATCCATAACTGACGTGAAGTGGCGTGCAATCACTAAAATATTGTCAGTCTGACTGACTACTCCATCGTCTGCAGACTTCTAAGTATCCAGATGGATCCTTTTGCTGGGGAGGAGGGTACTTTTAATAATAGTATTATTCCTTGCTGCGAATTTGCGTAGTAAGTCTCCACTGTCGTTTTTTTCTTCATGTAGTTAATATGTTCTAGAAACTCTATATGGATGTTCATTCCTCTCTATTTTTTCATTAAAATCTCCTATCACTAGCATCAGGTCATATTTTGGTACCGCACAGCATACTTTTTCCAAGTCTTCGTAGAACTGTTCTTTAATTATATCCTCTTTTTCCTCCGTTGGTGCATGTGCATTCACTATTGATATATTCCTAAATTTCTTTCTAGTCTGAGTCTGCACATTCTTTCATTTATGGATTCAAATTCAAAATGGTTGAAATGGCTCTAAGAACTATGGGACTTAACATCGGAGATCATCAGTCCCCTAGACTTAGAACTACGTAAACCTAACTAACCTAAAGACATCACACACATCCATGCCCGAGGCAGGATTCGAACCTGCGACCGTAGCAGCCGCGTGGTTCCGGACTGAAGCGCCTAGAACCACTAGGCCACCGAGGCCAGCGATTCAAATTCTAATAGGCTTTTCCTAAATTCCCTGGTTATGAGTACTCAGGTTTATCTATCTGCCATTCCCTTACCATCTTATTTCCTGTAGCCGTACGTCATCTTACTTAAATTTTAAAAATTCATTGACTGTTTCTTTCATTTTTCCAGGCTGAAGCATTGTCCTCACATTCCATGATGCTGTTGTCAGATCTTCTATCCGTGTACTTTTCCGGGGTCGTGATACATGTTTTAAGTCCAGTTTCCGAGGCTTCTGTTAAATGGTTCAAATGGCTCTGAACACTATGCGACGTAAATTCTGATGTCATAAGTCCCCTAGAACTTAGAACTACTTAAGGGGCTCCGGAAAGGCTCAAAATCATGAAAAGTTCAATTTTTACTTTTTTGCATTTTCTGAATCTGCAGACTATTACCTTTTAATAGATATATAATTTATTCAATTCCGAAGACTACAACTATTTTTAAATTTTTTTTGAAATGTGTTTTATATGGGCGTGACCCACTGTGGCGCTGTTAAACTGCTGTCAAATGGTGTTATTATTAACGTCCGTGTTCATCAGGTACATTTCAGTAATGTGAGATAAAGTATGTGTTGTGGCTAACCTGTGATGGTTCAATATATATCGCTGGTGTGACTGTCGATTGTTTCATGTTTACTTACTCTATCGTTATCTCGAAAATATTCGTAATTAATTCTGTTTTTTGAGTCTCTGTTTTGTTGAAGTATAATAATGAGTAACAGTAAAGTTGCTGTTGCGACTTTCAATGATGGCAACATTGTAAGGTGCAAGGTATTTAGAAATATGGGAACGAAGATAGGTTCTAACATGGTACGAGCGATGCTTGCTTTAGACAAGGAACGCCTTCGGGCTGCAGACAGGGCTGTAAAGAGCCTAGAAATACAAGCAAGAGTTACAGCAGGAGGAACAAGAGGAAGCTGGAGTAGGAGTTTGCAGAGGATGAAGATAATCCATCCTATGGACCTGGAATGCACTAAAAAGTTAATCCAATCTTTGTCGCTCGACTCCCAAAACTTTTATTTTCTCATACTAATTACATGTTTTCTAAGGATCTTCCAAACAAATTTGTTTCAAACTTTCAGTAAATGTTACACAGTACCTTCTGCATAATTTAACACAGCCTTTTTCCAAAAAACTGTATATTTTTGAATATATAAATAAAAAATTGCAAAAAAATGTTGTGAATTTTCATTACAATTGAAAAAAATCATCTTTAATAACTGAACTAAAATTTTGTAAAATCCCTGTGTTAAGTTGTAGCCCATATTCCAATAAATAATCTGTAAAAAGTTCAACTTCCTACCTCAAATACTTTGTGAGGAAAGATGTAATTTATAAGCGTTATTTTAACATTGCAGGTATAGGGCGTTCCGGAGCCCCTTAAACCTAACTAACCTAAGGACATCACACATATCCATGCCCGAGACAGGATTCGAACTTGCGACCGTAACGGTCGCTCGGCTCTAGACTGTAGCGCCTAGAACCGCACGGCCACTCCGGCCGGCTTCTGTTAAATTTCTGTAATATTCTTGGCTGGCACATGAAGTGAATAATAATAATAATAAGAAGAAGAAGAAGAAGAAGAATTGCAGTGTGCGTGTGTGCTGGAAAGAGCGGCCGGCTGCAGCCTGACGTTCCCAGAATCCGCCCGCTGTCCCCGTGGACGGTTAACGGGCCCGCCTGTGCAGCCACGCATGTCGAGCTGCCGACTCATCCCGCTGCTGGCTGCACACGGGAACGCCGCGAGTGCAGCTTTCGCCGTCCGCTGGCGCAGTCCCGCCCTGCCGGCGCAGCGACAGCGCGATAGACGTTAAACTACACTAAAGCGCCAAAGAAACTGGTATAGGCAAGCTTAATCAAATACTGAGGTATGTAAACAGTCAGAATACGGTGCTGTGGTCGGCAACGCCTATTTAAGAGAACAAGTGTCTGGTGCAGTTGTTAGATCGGTTACTTCTGCGACTGTGGCGGTTATCAAGAGTTATGTGAGTTTAAACATGGTGTTATAGATGGTGCACGAGCGAAGGGACACAGCAGCGATGTGGGGATTTTACCGTACGACCATTTCACAAGCGTACCGTATCAGGAATCCGGTAAAACATGAGATCTCCGACATCGCTGCTCCCGGAAAGGGATCCTACAAGAACGGTACCAACGACGACTGGAGAGAATCGTTCAACGTGACAGAAGTGCAACCTTTCCGCAAACTGCTGCAGATTTCAGTGTTGGGCCATCAACAAGTGTCAGCTTGCAAACCATTCAACGAAACATCATCGATATGGGTTTTCGGAGCCGAAGATCGTGTACTCTTGATGACTGCTCGACACAAAGCCTAACGCCACGCCAGGGCCCATCAACACTGGCATTGGACTGTTGATGAATGGAAATATGTTGCGTGGTCGGACGAGTTTCAAATGGCTCTGAGCACTATGCGACTTAACTTCTGAGGTCATCAGTCGCCTAGAACTTTGAACTAAGTAAACCTAACTAACCTAAGGACAACACACACATCCATGCCCGAGGCAGGATTCGAACCTGCGACCGCAGCGGTCGCTCGGTTCCAGACTGTTGCGCCTAGAACCGCACGGCCACTCCGGGAGGCGGACGAGTTTCGTTTCACATTGTATCGAGCGGGGGTCGTGTACGGGAATGGAGACAACCTCATGGATCCATGACCCTTGCATATCAGCAGGGGACTGTTCAAGCTGGTGGTGGTTCTGTAATGGTGTGGGGCGTGTGCAGTTGGAGTTATATGGGACCCCTGATACGTCTAGATACGACTCTGACAGGTGACACGTACCTAAGCATCCTGTATGATCACCTGCGTCCATTCACGTCCATTGCGCATTCCGACGGACTTGGGCAATTCCAGCAGGACAATGCGACATCCCACACGTCCAGAATTGCTACGTGGTTCCAGGAAGACTCCTCTTAGTTTAAACACTTCCACTGACCATTAAACTTCCCAGACATGAACATTACTGAGCATATCTGGGTTGCCATGCAATGTGCTATTGGGAAGAGATCTCCACCCCCTCGTACTCTTACGGATTTATGGACAGCCCTGCAGGATGGTATGGCGTCAATTCCCTCCAGAACTACTTCAGACGTTGGTCGAGTCTATTCCACGTCGCGTTGCGGCACTTCTGAGTGCTCGCGGTGGCCCTACACGATATTAGGCAGGTGTGCCAGTTTCTTCGGCCCTTCAGTGTAGAAAACTGTGGCATTTTGAATGCTGATGGTCAGAGCTTAATGTGTAACTTTTCTGAATAAAAATGTGTATTTATCGTGTACCAAACATGAACCGCTTTCCAATTCTTAACTTCGTATGTTAGTGTTGCTGTCCTCAACAATACTCGTGATATAATTACGAAACGCTATCTGATAAAACGAGTCGCCAAATGTTGAAAATTGTATACAGTTCAACGATATTAATTAGAGAACCTGAAGCTGAAAACTAAATTAGCTGTCCTGCGAAACTGTACTGCACAGCGCAGTGAATAGTGCTACAATGCGTCAAGTCACAATATATGCCTTACAATTCCATCACAGCAAACTAATAGAATCAAAAATGCTACATAAAATTACAAACTGAATTCTGAAAGAATACATAACCTAAAAGTTTCTGTTTAAAGCTGTAAATTTGTACGGGAACTCGTTATTCCTCGTAGTGATGAACATGAAAAATGCAGCTCAGTAGCAAACCAGCTAAAGCAAAGACAGATTTGCGTAGTGCAATGCAGCGAGATGGACCTCTTCTAAGCAAATCATGTTTTAGCCACTGTGTTTCGCTGAGTACAGTGCGGTGGCACACATAATCAGACAACAAACTTTCGTGAGGAAACAATCGTACACTTTATACTTATTGAATGACTGAAAAGAAACTAACCTTTTTTAAAGAACTATATCGTGAATAGTGGAACTCATTGTCTGAATATCAGAATCATCGTTACAAAAGTTACCGCTTACTTAAAATATGACTGTCATGAAATTAATTATTGAAATGGCAAAGGAATGGTAATTCTGTAACTTCTGATTGCAACCCATGTGAATAGAGATCTTGTTAAAGTACATCTCAATAATGAACTAACTGACTCAAATCATTAAGAAAAATCCTACTAAAACTTTCCGTTATCCAAACACAACGTAAACTACGCGCAAGCAAGAAGTGCAGCAACAACAGTATCTGGAAATCTTCACTTCTCAAATTAATGCTTACCAAATCACACATCCAAAGTTCACCATCTGTGCGCTCTCTGCTCGTTATTTCCAGACCACTCAGTAGCACGGCCAACGCTCGACTCACTCAGTAGCTTTCCTCACAATGCTAAAGCAACGGCAGTCCTGCTAGCAACCGGAGATCAAATTGCTTGTACCCAGAACCTCTGTGGCTGTTCGAAAGATATCCAGTATATACATATGCAGCATGACACATTCAGTCAAATTAGAGCTTACATCACTTTTCTCGAATGCACTACGAGGCTGGATTGCTTGTAAAGTATTGTGAAGCGTTCAAACTTCTTTTCTTCGTTCGAATCTTGGTCTGACGATGAGCAACGTGGCACAATATTATCTTCTTTTTCTTCTTTTTCGGCGTTTCCCCCTAGAAGTTTAGCCGTGTCTGACCACAAGTCTCTCTCGTCCCAGTAATTCGGTTCTATATTTCTGTCTTCCATTGCTTCCTTGCGTATTTTTACCCTTAGCGCTGGCCTCCCTCGCCTTCTTCTTCCATGCAGCTTCTAATTCAAAATCTTCCTTGGCCACCTACAGTTATAGATTCTCTGTACGTGCTCGTATCACCGAATTGCTCTACTCTCCAAAGTTTTTTTTAAATTTTTTTTTTTTTTGTGGAGCATCTTATCTCTATTTACTCCCCCATACTTTCTCATTTCGTATCCTACAACGCGTCGTTAACTGCAGACATCACATATAGTTCATTTCTACTGCTCGAATTTGCAGTCTAACCTTCCCTGTTGGAGGCCCACATCTCAGCTCCATATAGAACTATGTTCTTCACCACACTGTGAAATATTCGTTTGTTACTGTCCTTCCGAATATTGTTGTACATTATCCCAATCAAAATTTTAGTAGCTCTCTTTTCAGTTGCTATTCTGGGACTAATACTATTGTCACGAGTACCTAAATTATCTCTTATTGTATCCAAACGTTTGTAGCTCGTGCCGACCCGTGTGGCCGAGCGGTTCTAGGCGCTTCAGTCGAATCCTGCCTCGGGCATGGATGTGTGTGATGTCCTTAGGTTGGTTAGGTTTAAGTAGTTTTAAGTTCTAGGGAACTGATGACCTCAGATGTTAAGTCCCATAGTGCTCAGAGCCATTTGAACCATTTTGTAACTCGTGTAGGATTTTATTTCTCCTTCACCTGTGACAATTTTCATCAAATCCTGTCCCATACAATTATACTCCGTCTTGTCCAGATTTACTCCCAAACACAGTGCTGGACGCGTCCTCATATGACGAAAGATGGGAACACATAATCCACTTGGGAATATTATGCAACATGATTCTTTTAGTGGTTCAAACCTTACGGTGCGGGGAGACACAATATTGCATGGATGTTTTGGCCTCCAAATACCCTCTAAGACAAAAAATAAATCAATAAATAAACAAAAATCCGTAGAGCTGATGTACATGTGCAGACAAACAAATGACTATAATTTTAAAAAAAGAAGAATTAAAGAAAGAAAAGAATTGGATGATTTATTCAAGAGAACGAGTTTCACAGATTGAGCAAGTCAATAACGCGTTGGTCCGCCTCTGTTATTCGGCTTGGTACTTATTAACAGTGCTGATGGATAACCTCCTGTGGAATATCATGCTAAATTCTGTCCGATTGGTGCCTTAGATCGTCTAAATCCCGGCGTGGTTGGAGGATCCGACCCGTAATGCTCAAAACGTTCTATATTGCGTTCTCTATTGCGTTCTCAATTGCATTCTCAATTTCCTCTCTGGCGATTGCTCGATCCTCAGCTTCTGTGGTTTCTCTAGGTCGGCCGCTTCCTTCTTGATTTTGTGTCCGGCCATGATTCACCCATTGCCGTCAACATCGCCGAACAGTGGCGTCGCTCCTATTCAAATGTCGAGCGATTCGCCGATTACTCCAACCGGCTTCTTTAAGCCCAATTACACGTCCTCTCTCACATGACGCGCATGCGCGGTCGGATGTGTGGATCCTTGCCATCGTAGGTCGTGTACTGCCTGTTCGAGCATAATTGCAAGTTAAGTTCGTGGAAGGTTTAATCATTAAGTAATAATTTTGTGTAACCAGCATCTCTTCTGCCTTGTGGCCTCCGGCAACTGGGTTTCCTGTCCCTGGTACCGGTGTAATTGAAGACAGTGATCTTTCCTCCTCCTCTCGTTACTGACCGATGGGAGGTGTAGTTTTGGCAGTTTAATTGTTTCGCTATTCTGTCGTGGGTTATGAGTACATTCATGCTTCTTGTTGGTTGATCATGTGGTCGCTCATTCAGGACTGTGTGGTGTAATGTTTCCTTGCACGAGGTTGGCTCTAATTCTGTCAGCACTTAAGACATCTTAAAATAAGTTTCCGCTGGCTAAAGGTCAGTGCAGTGACCAGCCTGAGAGTGGCAATTGTGTTTACGGGCGTGTTTAAATTGGTCATTATTCTGTCTAGCCTGAGCATCCCTGAGTGGGTGATTTGTGGCCGCCTTACACAGGTCCGTCATATCTATTATGTTCTAATGATATTCCAGGATACTTTTGTTTAAAAATTTTTTAAATTCCTCCTAGTCTGTAAATTCCTTTTACTGCCATTAATGGTGTGTTTGCTGAGACCTGTTTAATTTTCCTTTTAATGGCGGTGTTGGTAACTTCACTACCTCACCGTACCTTATTAACAAAGTTCTGTATTTACTTTAGTAGCCTATTTACTAATGTTCTTTAAATTTTTTAAAATTGTTGTATTGCTATAAATTACTTTGATTGGCGATAGCGGCGTGTTTTAAAAGGTAGTTTATTGCCGTACTGCTAGCTCCCGTGTTTTAAAAAAATTTTTTAAACTGTTGTATTGCTATAAATTACTTGGTTGCCGTTAGCGGCGTGTTTAAAAAGGTTGTTTATTGCCATACTGCTAGCGTCTTGTGTTTTTTTTAATTTTTTAAAATTGTTGTATTGCTATAAATTACTTGATTGCCGTTAGCGGCGTGTTTAAAAGGCTGTTTATTGTCGTACTGCTAGCTTCTGTACGATACGAATTAAACATTTGTGAAAATCTCAACTCGACAGTAAACTACTAGAAATTTGGCCCCGTTTCCCAACTTGTGGTGTGGCTTGTAGTAACCGTAACCACTGTGTGTGTGTCATTGCTCTACCCGTTGTACATAACAAATAAGAATACTCCTTTTTCCATCTCAGAAAATTCCTGTTTTGACCTTCGCAGACTGATTAAACCAACTTCTTTGATGCAGGTCTAGTGGCTTTGTCTCACTGCTTTGACGGTTGGTACTTTACTGCCGTGAAGTGGTCAACCTACTTCTCATCTGCAGCATCAAACCAATGTAGACAGTTAGCTTGATTCTCTTCGAAACGGTCAAATCATTGCTAATAAATTAGTTTTTGTCTTTACTTTCGGTCAGCATAGGTAAAATGTAGGTTTCATCCGGCGCAAAGCTGCCTTGTAGTTAAATTCTTCATGTAAAATGTGTCGCACTCCATCACTTGATATGTCTGTGGCTTGTGAGGTTTGTAACACCTCCAATCGCTGATCCTCCAACGTGATTTGAAGTCCTTTCCTAACGTTTCCATCGGAGGTTGTAGTTATCACCTTCTAGATCACAGGTAGGCAACCTGCTGGGCGTGGACAGGGTAAGGCCCGCGAAGGAATTCGTGGGAGAGACGGCGTGGACGTATTAGAACACTGAAAGTGTTAAATTTTAAGATGATTTATAATGAATTAGCTGCAATCAGTTGCTTTTATCGAAATTTAGTTTTCCATGACATTTCTAGATGCCTGGCTTCCCATCTTCAGACGTGCAGCCACGCGGGTTTAGCCGAGCGGTCTTAGGCGCTGCAGTCATGGACTGTGCGGCTGGTCCCGGCGGAGGTTCGAGTCCTCCCTCGGGCATGGATGTGTGTGTTTGTCCTTCGAATAATTTAGGTTAAGTAGTGTGTAAGCTTAGGGACTGATGACCTTAGCAGTTAAGTCCCATAAGATTTCACACACGCTTGAACATTTTTTTTTTCGAACGTGCACATTTATTTACGTGTCATAAACATTGTGTTTTCACAAACGGCATTGCACAATTTTGCGGGGAAGTTCTTAAGACACCTGTTGTAAAACGTCATAAGTAAAGAAACAGTGTTCACGACGCTAAATTAGATGGAAACGTCCTCGGATGATGTGAACACAAAATGAATGTACAATCAAAAACGTGTAGTTTGAGGAGTAATTTACTGGCGTGGCGTATCGGGAAAGGGATGCCATTCACATCGGTGTGTCGCCACAAAATCGTTAATGTCACATTATCTGTTGGTAACGAAGGAACTGTTTCGTTATAAAGATTCACTACCTTTGGCTGAACTATCGTTAGCAATAAACCGTCCAAAACAACAAAACAAGGAATTTTATGAAGTCGCGTACTTCTGTTCAGCCACTCGAAAGAAACACACTAACGACAACTAAAAAAAAAAAAAGGAAAAGAAAAGATAACCAGTCGTGGGGACACAGCTCCTGTGGTTGAAGTTCGTACGTCATTGCACAATACGTAGCGACACAAGAGGAACAAAATTTCATCTATATCAACGGCATCTTTGAAGCAAGCTGGGAAATTTTCATCTTCCCCTCATCTGTGCACTCCCCTGGACATAAAGACTCGTGTCTGGCAGAAACGGAACGTTGTGTGCATGAGAACAGAAGGAAGACTGTGGTTGCCAAACAGTTAATAACAATCTGTGTAATGGTATGAAGGACCTACCGTAGACGTTGAACCAGAGTTGTATACAGCAACCGAAGAACTAACGCACTTTCCAAGTCGACGCGAGAAGTGCTTTACGAGCGGAAAACGGTGCGCAGGTGATGTTGTAACGACCCGTTTGTCTCCGCGGGGCTGATGCCGCAGCGTTCCGGTCCGGTGAGTCAGAGAAGAGCCCGCCTGTCGCGCATCAATATGCATGATCGACAGGATCCGCCGCGGCATTTGCATTTCATGCCGCCGCTCCGACATGTAGGTGGCAGGTGGGTCACGCCGCCGCCCCGCATTCACTTTCAGCATTCTGTATGAAATTTACGTCGCAGGCCGTCGTGGAGCAACGGCAGTCGTTAACACGTCTGGGCCGACAGCAAACCTTCAACCGTGTATTCTTTACATTTGCCTTTCATACTGTATCGACTATTAGGTCCACATTAGAAAGCCTTTCACTGACAGTTCCACCAAAACGCGAAATTTCGTTTATTCAGATATTTTCAGTCTATTTTCTGCTTTTGATATTAAATTTGAGGGTAGCTCTGTGCAACCCTTGTCCATAAAAAGCTACCAAAATGGTTTTTAACGAAAGTCTGTGTTTTATTAAAGCGTCTAGGAATACTGACAGTCTCATGGATAAGTACATGAAATTAATAACCAGAGTTAATTGATAATAGACTGCAGCACTCATGCTGTGAAAACTCAATGCCATAGAGCAAACACGAATTGATGTTGAATAATACTGTACAGTATAAAGTATATATAGTGCGCGTCCAAGCTAAATACAAAGTGTGGGTTATGAACCTCTGAGTTTCACACCTAACAAGTGGGGAGCATCTACTGTGGGTCAGGGATGCGAATCGAACTGTCTTCTTTATTATAGAAAAGAAAACAGTTTTTATTTCGGGCTGTAGCTCGAAATTTCCCAATCCACCAGCCGATCCAGGGGACGACTATTGAAGTGTCGTCCTACACATATGCGAGCTCTGTTTCAGTCTGCAGTGCGAAATGTGTGATTATTTTCTCATATATGTATCTTTTTCGTGAAATAATCAACATTTCAATATTACAGTCGTACTCGTTTGACTTAAGAGATCAATACTAAAAAAATTTGTATTTTCTTTTGCAAACAATTAAAATTTATGTAATTTCTTTTAAATATTTTAATGAACAAAAATCAACATATGGTAATGACCGCAGACGACATTATTCTACAACTTTAACCATAATTTAGCTTATACATTCTGCACTACGCAGGTGTTCGGCTGTGACATCAAAAATCAACAGAAACGCAAAACCTTGTTCCACAAATCGCAGTAAATTAGAACTTCCTGTGCAGTACCAAGCGCATAAAAACAGACCTGAGTGTTGATTGTCAACTATAGCACAAGTTTAGCATACGACAGTATGCCGATAACCATCGCTGTGGGTAACTGATCAATAAACAGCACATGGGTTCAGATCGATTCTATATGATCCAAAAGCTTACTTATTAGCATGTTATTTGATTTGGGAATTCAGAGATGAAATTTTCAATGAAAAATTGACATATTTGTGAATTGGACCTATGTGCGCAAATCCACCACTCGCCGACAAAGCTCACTCACAGTATGAATAGAAGAAGAGATACAGGAACTGCTAAGTTTTAACAAAAGAAAAAAAAATGATGTCCACAATTTTTTTTAGTTAGGAGCATCTACGAGAAGATTATTGAAATGTGAAACTCATAATTTCCGCTCCCATTTTTGTAAATAGACACGAGTTCCTTGGGGCGATATAACTTCAGAACTATGCGTGAAATGCTCTTTCTACCCAACAAGCTTCAGTTCTGTTGTAGTACACAATCATGAATCCCTCGTTTTGCGTTTGTATCTATTTGCTTCCTATACATTACGTAAAATATACAGAAAAACCCACATGAAACAAGACACCAGAATAACACGGGCACTGATTGAGAAAGACAAAAACGATTTTGAGAAAAGATGATTGTGATTTTCACACAACTCTGCTTATATTGACAGGGATATTCCCGTTTACCTACGCGTTTTATACCATTTGTATTTTATTCAGAGACTGATTAGCAGGCCTTGTTCGAAGCTCATACATTTTCTACGACATCGCATTTGACTCTTACGAAAATGATGTACGAAAAATTTATAGTAAACTTGCTTTCTGTTGGACATCGCTATAAAATGTGTGCGTCTGTGTGCTCGTGTTTCGAGACTGTTTAGTTACTAGCTTAATAAAAGAAGTGAGGTTTCTGATACCTTCGTCGGGTAGCATTATCGGCAATTATTTTCGTAGTGCTGATGGCGCTACCAATGCGAGGTTCTTGACGCCGCCACCGTGGCGCTGCCGTCGCTTCCCATGGAAATAGCTCTCACTGTTGTCCGCAGCCTACTGCGAGTGCCGTGTTTACACCGGATTTCATCCATTTCCTTCTAGAAACACACCAGTGCCTCAGATACTCGCAACCGACTTATTTTCTCATAGATTGTTCTTTGGCTGTAGTGAAGCTGGTGAGTAAATAGTTTTATGTACCAGTTTTCATTCGAATGTTCCTACACTGCATTTACTCGCAGTCTATTATGGGTAGAATATTTGTAAGGGCTGTTCTAAGCTGTTGTTTAATTTATTCTGGTAACGATGTCAATTACTCCATGGACTGTATCTCACAATTTATTTTGATGATCAATTTATCAACAATAGATTACAATTTAGTCTCATAGTCAATCAAATTCTGAAGGTGGCAGGGGTAAAATACAGGGAGCGAAAGGCTATTTACAATTTGTACAGAAACCAGATGGCAGTTATAAGAGTCGAGGGGCATGAAAGGGAAGCAGTGGTTGGGAAAGGAGTGAGACAGGGTTGTAGCCTCTCCCCGATGTTATTCAATGTGTATATTGAGCAAGCAGTAAAGGAAACAAAAGAAAAATTCGGAGTAGGTATTAAAATTCATGGAGAAGAAGTAAAAACTTTGAGGTTCGCCGATGACATTGTAATTCTGTCAGAGACAGCAAAGGACTTGGAAGAGCAGTTGAACGGAATGGACAGTGTCTTGAACGGAGGATATAAGATGAACATCAACAAAAGCAAAACGAGGATAATGGAATGTAGTCAAATTAAGTCGGGTGATGCTGAGGGAATTAGATTAGGAAATGAGACACTTAAAGTAGTAAAGGAGTTTTGCTATTTAGGGAGTAAAATAACCGATGATGGTCGAAGTAGAGAGGATATAAAATGTAGACTGGCAATGGCAAGGAAAGTGTTTCTGAAGAAGACAAATTTGTGAACGTCGAGTATAGATTTAAGTGTCAGGAAGTCGTTTCTGAAAGTATTTGTATGGAGTGTAGCCATGTATGGAAGTGAGACATGGACGATAACTAGTCTGGACAAGAAGAGAATAGAAGCTTTCGAAATGTGGTGCTACAGAAGAATGCTGAAGATTAGATGGGTAGATCACATAACTAATGAGGAAGTATTGAATAGGATTGGGGAGAAGAGAAGTTTGTGGCACAACTTGACCAGAAGAAGGGATCGGTTGATAGGACATGTTCTGAGGCATCAAGGGATCACAAATTTAGCATTGGAGGGCAGCGTGGAGGGTAAAAATCGTAGAGGGAGACCAAGAGATCAATACACTAAGCAGATTCAGAAGGATGTAGGTTGCAGTAGGTACTGGGAGATGAAGAAGCTTGCACAGGATAGAGTAGCATGGAGAGCTGCATCAAACCAGTCTCAGGACTGAAGACCACAACAACAACAGTCAAGTATCAAATGTAAAAATTGAGCGCCGTCAGTATTATGAGTGTTCATTCAGACCAGGATACCTGAAGGAAATCAGCCAAAATGTCGAACTGAGGGTGCCACATATTCCAAACAATAAGCAGCTGGAAGTAAATTGATTTCATTAATGTATATGGGAGTAAGCAGACTGAAGCAAGCAATGAAAATTTGTACCCCGGCCAAGATTGAATCCGTATCTTCTGCTCACTAGGCAGATGTGCAAAGCAATACATCACCCTGGTGCAGTGGCTACACACAACTGCGTGGACTTCCCCAGCACGCTTCCCTACCCGATCCAAATTCCTATTTACACCTCAGTCCACTTCGTATTCCACCTAAACTTGAACAGGATTACAGAGGCTCTCCAACTGTACTGGAATTTTATTGTAGGATGTGAGGTCCACCAGTTACGCAAAACACCGTTTTTTCCAAGTACCCATACATGTTTCAGTACCACTGTGCTATCATGAGAGGGTTTCCGTTTTATTTATTCTGTAATGTGAACTTTTTATTAAATGATTACAAAACTATGTGGATATATAGTTCTAACAATAGTTCGTTTCTTAGTGTTAATACCTTTACACTTGGTGTTCATGATTCTTCCGGACCACTTGTGTATTATTTATTATAGGTATCTTGTCATCTGCAACCAAACGACGTTGATGAGAAATTTTGTTGGGAGTTAACCTATCATGTAAAACGTAATTTAGTTTTGTCGCGATGTTTCGCTCCTAAATTCGTTTTTACATACGTTTTCGTGTGGCAAGCCCCTTTATTCTCAGTATTATGGTGAGGTGTCGTGATGTACACTTAAATATAACACGTATTTTCACAAATAAGGTCGTAAAAGCACTTTTCACTTCACCAAAACACAGTGCAATTGTGGTTGTTGTGTGTCCCAGCCCACTCAGTATTCAGTTGTTCACCAGAGAGTTCGGCGTACGGAACACACATACACACACACACACACACACACACACACATACACAAACACAAAGATAATATGTAAACAAAACTCGAATTTGGCGCCTCCTTTTTCCCTTAAAAAAAGAAAACATTCTCTCTAAGTGTGATGTCCTTCGGACATCACTTCTCTGAAACCAACTGCTCTCACAACCACCAGCTAGCCTCGGCGTCACGGGTCCTGAGGCAACTCGTCAACTCTGCTGCAACTTCTGAACCTTTGATAAATCAGAGCTGTTTTGCCGTGTTATTTGCAAAACCAGGAGTTGTTTATCTGCTGAAGTACTTTTCTTAAGGTGATCCTAGCGCCTACCAACCACTGAAAAGAGTTCCATCCTTCAGAAGGAATGCTTTTATCTTGGCTGCCCACAGCAGACTCATGCTATAAACAGCACAATAGCCCCTGCCCCAGAACTCTGCTCAGAGAAGCGACTGTCTCATCGATAGGGCATAGTGGCTGTCACTGTTGTTTTCCTCCCATATAGTTCTGTGAAAGACTGCGTGCTCTCCGCTCCTTGGCGATCGTTTTGCTGAGCCTCTCTACAAGTGACCTGTCACACCACTGCTCACTTCCGAAGCTCACCTATAAAAAGAAATTTATATAGCCAATACCTTGTTACATGCCTGCCCGTTTGGCCATGCGGTCTAACTCACGGCTCTCCGGGTGGGAAGGAGCGCCTGGTCCCCGACACGAATCCGCCCGGCGGATTTGTGTCGAGGTCCGGTGAACCGGCCAGTATGTGGATGGTTTTTAGACAGTTTTCCATCTGCCTCGGCGAATGTGGGCTGGTTCCCATTATTCCACCTCAGTTACACTATGTCGGCGACTGCTGCGCAAACCAGTTCTCCACGTACGCGTGCGAGGTGCCGGGGCTCGCAGTGTATTTAACACTCAATTCTTCTAGAATCTACATATGTACATGATGCTCTAAGCCCCCCCTATTCTAACTCCAACTTTTGCTGTTGCACAAGGTTAAAAAAAATACGCGAACTGACTCTAATCAACCCTGCCAGTGGAGTAGAAGAGGGTTTGGCACGTGCAATAATTTAATTTGATAAATAAGTTAAATAAACGAAGGTTTCGTTAACATAGTGAGGAATGATGGGGTTGCTCTACCGATTAACAGAATGAAAGTTCTGTCCAAAATAACAATATGATTTATTAAGACTAAACACAAAATAATAAACAAAAACACATGAAACATTTACAATACATCAAATTGGCTCAAATTGGATACTCAAACAAACGCTGTGAATGTGAAGTTGTCCCTAAACTAGATTGTGATGATTATGACGAAGTGGTATGTGCAGCCAATTCCTTGCAACTCAAATCTTAGAGAAAACACATAGCCAACCCAACATTAATTCCTGCTACCCAAGATAGAACAAAGTTAGAAAAAAGACGAACAGGCGCGGTCTGCTGAGCTCTGATTATCACCTAGGAAAATCCCTATCTGCCGGTGCTGCGGACATACATTACCAAACTGTCTTCTTGACTGCCAGAAAACGATCTGGCGTACCGGAGCCGATGGCTGGTTGCTTCGACGTCCTCGACCAAAAGGCGAGAGCCGACTGCTGACAAGAGCACCCATAAAAAACCGAACACAGAACATTCCCGCCCCCACGACAGTGGCCGTGGTTAAACGTTCCAATCAGCAACTCGAAAACTGGCGGAAAATTCCACTCCATTGCCGGAACGCTACCATTCCACCAATGGAGATTCTTGGCGCCAATTTCTGCGCCGATCTTGCTACGTCACGGAGCTATGCCCTGAGCAAGCCAATCACAGTTACTATTTTGCAGAAAGCGCGGGAATGTTCTCGCCACAGCTGCCTGGGTACACAAGTCATTCCCATGCCTCGCTGGTAGCCCGCCAGAAAGTGTTTTCGCTAAGTTTCTGCGAAGTAACGGAACCTCTAGCCCAGCCGCTACTTCAGGCCCTGCGGGCGTGCCTCTTGACAATGTCGGCGTCTGGAAAGCATTCACTCGACTCCCTCACACCTGTCGGCTTACCCTTTCAAAGTCAACAGAGCCCGCCTGTCACTGGACCACCCGGGTGACGAGAGACGCTGCGTGGGAAGTCCGCGTGTGAAGGAATAGCAACTTTCCACCGCATGCAATTAGAGAGGAGAATCGTAAGATAGAAATATGAGAGAGGGCTCATGCCACCTCTCACGCGTACACCACCATTACTCTACCACGCGAACATACGGGTTACACTCGTCTGGTGTGAGCCGTTCCCTGGGGGGGTCCACAGGGGGCTGAACCGCACAATAACCCTGGGTTCGTTGTGGGGCGGCGGACGGGTGAAGTGGACTGCGGAAGTCGTCGTGGAGTTGTGGACCAAAAAATGGCTCTGAGCACTATGGGACTTAACTTCTGTGGTCATCAGTCCCCTAGGACTTAGAACTACTTAAACCTAACTAACCTAAGGACATCACACACATCCATGCCCGAGGCAGGATTCGAACCTGCGACCGTAGCAGTCATGCGGTTCCGGACCGAGCACCTGAACCGCTAGACCACCATGGCCGGCAGGTTGTGGACCACTGCGGCTGCGGCGGGAACGGAGCCTCTCCGTCCTTTCTGGTCCCCCGTTAACATACATACGTACATACATACATACCTTGTTACATTACAGAAAGTTAAAAACTGGAAATCAGATTAGCTCATAGAATCACTCTAGTCTCATTACCCTCACTAAACTAACTCAAGTCCCCTCCAGTCGCATTATTAAAGACAAACAAATGGAAAGAGGTGACTAAAGGTTTTTGTCGGACATTGTGGTCGAGCGGTTCTAGGCGTTTCAGTCTGCAACCGCGCGCCCGCTACGGTCGCAGGTTCGAATCCTGCCTCGGGCATGGGTGTGTGTGATGTCCTTAGGTTACTTAGGTTCAAGTAGTTCTAAGTTATAGGGGACTGATGACGTCAGATGTTAAGTCCCATAGTGCTCAGAACCACTAAAGGGTTTGCATCTTGTAAGGATTAACATTCCAAAAATGGGTTGTCTGACGTCACCGAAGTGCAGGAAAGTAACAGTGGGGGTGACAAGCCACTGTATCAGAGAATGTGCTGGGTGTTGGAAGAGATAAGACACAGGATGAACAGCAGCTCCACCTCTATGGCAGAGTAAGCTTCGTTTTCGCACATCTCGAATTAAACACATCTAATCAAGAACACCCACATACGCAATGTTTTGGTTCGTGTTGATAAAGTACATTTAGATGGTGACAATCCATACAGACTAAGACGATGATAATGAGCAAAGCTTACGCTGTGCAGTACACCATCACTCCAGTGCAAGTCAATGAAGCGGACTCTCTAGTTGTTTACTGCCTCAGTGTTGTGACTGACTTGCTGCTCATGATCTCTTGGTCACAATGGCGGGTTTAGTTCATGGTATGACTTGAGTAATGTAGGATTACTTATTGCCAGCAGATCCAAAACTATCTTGGCTTTGTGGCCTTAAGTCCCGTGTGGTACAATGCGTAAATCATATACTGAAGTGTTGTGACAGCTCGGAATTGTAAATTCACATGCGAGTAACGGTTTCGTACATTCCGGTAGTGCTGTGTTGATAGGAAGTAATTTTGGTTTTGTGAGCTCCCTGAATTCTGATATACACATGTAACTCTGCATAATTGCTGTAATGAATGTACGACTATCAAATTGGAAGACGCCGGGCCTCAACAACACATTAAGATTTTATCAGATTTATTTCTCCACATTTGCTTCTGCATCAACCTCACTCGGTGTATCGTTGTGTTACAGTAATTCGTCATTGGAATGGTATATGAACGACCTTGAGTATGTGTGGGTGGACTTTGTGGACAGTACCAACAGGCAGATCTGTCTTGCAACCCCTTTTAGTCTCCCACTTCATGGTACAGGGATTTGGTTCTATAATATGTTGTTGGGGGAAAGGGAGAGGAGAAGGTGAGAGAGGGAGAGAAGAGGGGGCAGAGGCAGTAGAGGGGGCAGAGGGGGGAGGAAGAGGAGAAGAGCTGAAGAGGAGAAAAGCTGAAGAGGAGAAGAAGAGGCGAGAGACGGAATGTAGAATGCAAGTAACGAAGCGAGAAGGGAAAATTGACGCGACTGAAAAACGAAGAGAGAAGGAGTCTAATTGGAAGAGGCGAGAGGAGAAGAAGAGGGGAAAAGATGCAGGGAGACAGGAGGAGGGGGAGAGAAGAAGAGGAAGAGAGGGGACAAAGAGAGGAGGGAAGGGGCAGTTGGGACAGAGAGAGTGGAGAGGGGAGATGGCAAGAGGAGACGAGTATTTGTAGCTAAGCAGATTTGATCAGTCTGGTATACTACAATCCCATCCTGTGGTCGAGCAACCGAACAATATACATAACAAGTACAATTCCTTTTGTTTTTATTATTGTTCTCCTGTTGCGACTGCAAGCAGTTACTAAAAAGTACATTTTGTTAACATCGTAAGTTACACATAATAAGAATCACTCTGATACTGTAGTTTACTCCTTAAAGGAATCGTGAAAATGATTGTGTATTTCTTGGTTGTCGTTTTTTGGTCTGGACTTGAGGAGAAAGATTAAAAAGGAAAAAAAATGTAGCTACTGTTATCCTGTACGGTATTTGATATCTATAAATATCTGCTCAAAACCAAAGTTTATTAGTGAAATTATTTAGATTAGAATACACATTTTAATTATTGACTAATTGCCTGTTGGCTGCTGTCTCAGGTTCTTCGGCCGATGTTCGTCTGATGATTTTTCTGACGTTTCGCCAGCACGAGTGGCTGGTATTGTCATAGTTTCAGCCTCCAATGCTGGTGGTGGACTGGAACCGAACTCGCGGCTTAAGACCATGTATGTACCTGGCGCGCCAACGTCCGAGGCCGAAGAACCCGAGACAGAAGCCAACAGGCAAATTGTCAAGTGGCCACGAAAGGGTCAACGATTTTAATTATTATTATCAAAAACAGAAACTATATACTTACACCACGGAAAGATACAACCCCGAGGATTCGCCGATCTGTAGGTAAAATACACTGATGAGCCAAAACGTAGTGACTACCTGCTTAATAGCTTCTTTGTCACTTTTTGGAACGAAATAGATCACTGACTCTGCGTATCAGGGTTACGACAGTTTTTTGGTAGGTTTGTAGAGGTATGTGGCATTATATGTCTGCGCACTGGTCTTATAATTCGCGTAACTAACGTCCGCTGATTTGCGTACGCGGTGATGACGCTCGATAGCGACCGAGATGGGTTCCACAGGAGTTACATCAGGCGAATTTAGTAGCCGAGACATCAACGTGTGTTCACTACAGTACTCCTCAAGCCAGTCCCGATGATCACATGCCCACTGCAATCGTAATTGACGATGTCGTTGGGTCAACATGTGAACACTTAAGGGGCTCCGGAAAGGCTCAAAATCATGAACAGTTCAATTTTTACTTTTTTGCGTTTTCTGAATCTGCAGACTATTACCTTTTAATAGATATATAATTTATTCAATTACGAAGACTACAACTATTTTTAATTTTTTTTTGAAATGTGTTCTACACGGACGTGACCCACTGTGGCGCTGTTAAACTGCTGTCAAATGGTGTTATTATTAACGTCCGTGTTCATCAGGTACATTTTAGTGATGTGAGATAAAGTATGTGTTGTGGCTAACCTGTGATGGTTCAATATATATCGCTGGTGTGATTGTCGATTGTTTCATGTTTATTTACTCTGTCGTTATCTCGAAAATATTCGTAATTAATTCTGTTTCTTGAGTCTCTGTTTTGTTGAAGTATAATAATGAGTGAAAGTAAAGTTATTATAAATCCTCTGAAGTGTCGACGAAATGAAGAAATCCGTTTGGGCTCTTTTTTTTTCATACTTCTTCAACCGATGAAAATCCCCAACATAGCTTGTGTCCCAAAGAAGAAGACAGTTGGTGTAAATATAACAAAGGATTGCTAACTGGTGAAGTGTACACTCATAAGCATAGTCTGCCTCATGCAATAATGGAGGTGATAAAACCTATTTTCAGAGACTTAGCAGCACCTGAACTGTTGAAAAAGTGTATTCACGGAAAAACTCAAAATCCCAATGAAAGTGTAAATAGTGTTATATGGTCGAGAATCCCCAAGACTGTATTTGTTGGAATAGAAACACTTCACTTTGGTGTGTATGATGCTGTTGCGACTTTCAATGATGACAACATTGTAAGGTGCAAGGTATTTAGAAATGTGGGAATGAAGATAGGTTCTAACATGGTACGAGCGATGCTTGCTTTAGACAAGGAACGCCTTCGGGCTGCAGACAGGGCTGTAAAGAGTCTATAAATACAAGCAAGAGTAAACAGGAGGAGGAACAAGAGGAAGCTGGAGAAGGAGTTTGCAGAGGATGAAGATAATCCATCCTATGGACCTGGAATGCACTAAAAAGTTAATCCAGTCTTTGTCGCTCGATTCCCAAAACTTTTATTTTCTCATACTAATTACATGTTTTCTAAGGATCTTCCAAACATATTTGTTTCAAACTTTCAGTAAATGTTACACAGTACCTTCTGCATAATTTAACACAGCCTTTTTCCAAAAAACTGTATATTTTTGAATATATAAATAAAAAATTGCAAAAAAGTTGTGAATTTTCATTACAATTGAAAAAAAATCATCTTTAATAACTGAACTAAAATTTTGTAAAATCCCTGTGTTAAGTTGTAGCCCATATTCCAATAAATAATCTGTAAAAAGTTCAACTTCCTACCTCAAATACTTTGTGAGGAAAGATGTAATTTATAAGCGTTATTTTAACATTGCAGGTATAGGGCGTTCCAGAGCCCCTTAAGGGTGATCTGCTGCGGAGCTCCATTTTCAGTAACGTACGATGAACTGTGTGCTCAGAAACATTTGTGCGTGCACCAGCAGTGTGCTCTTTCGTCAGAGACGCCACAGATCACCATCCATCCTACTTTACAGAGCAGACATGCCTCCGAATGCCACATTCTGTGAAGAGTCGTGGACTTTCAACCATTTACTGCCTAGTGGTAGTTTAACTGTCGTTCTAGCTCTTTCCGTGGATGCTCGCGACAGTAGCACGTGGACATTGAACCAGATTCCCCATTTTAGAGATACTCGTTCACATGCTCTGCTTGATAATAATCTACCCTAGATCAAAGTCGCTTACCTCCCCTTTTCCAGTCCACATCTTCGCTAAGGTGATCCCCGCTCGTGTCTGCTCTGCTTACATACTTTGTAAGTAGCCTGTTTATATTTTTGTATGTTGGCAGCACTATAGACTGTAATTAATATCGCTGACAGCGCTCTGCGCCCTCGATAAGAGACTCCGTGGTTGGACGAACTAGCAGTTAGCAGTTAGCGAGCTGACGGCTTGGATATGTGTCCTTCAGGGAGACTCAGTGTTGGTAGGGCATCGTAAAATTATGATGGATGTAGTTGGTAATGTTTGAGTAGTAGAATTATTGGCGACTATGTAATTTTTGGAACTGGCTGTCACATGAATAAGGTAAAATCTGCTAAATACATTGTTTGCTCGTCAACAAAAATCTTTATTTTGCTAACCATATGCCTCCTAGCAATTAGAGCCTATAGTAGTTAGAATCCTTTTTATTTAGCTGGCTGTAGTTGGTGCTTGCTGTCAGTGCTGTAGTTCGTCTTATGAAGATTTTCTGTGAGCTAAGCGACTAATGAAAAAGTATGGGTTATTGTTAGCATTTCTTCCACTTCAGAGTCATTCTTTTGTGTTAATTATTTGAAGTTATGTAGTCATTTTAGTGCAGTCATATTGCGTTGCGCTTGTATATTGAGGGTAATAAATGAATAGGTTAAGTTTGAGTTGCCTTTGTCAGGGAAAATTCTGTAGGTCAGTGTTCAAATGATAAAATTAAGTAACGAGACAGTTGGTTCAGTTTCAGTCAGCAGTTTAAAACTCACACAAAGTTGTTTCACCTATGCAGTCGCCTTACATGAAGCCCCATGGGCAACGCCAGTGCCACTGTGGACAACAGCATACTGCAGCCAGAGAGAGGAGCCGAAAGGCGCATTTCGCAGTCGAGCCACGCAATCCAACAACAGTTGTTTCATGAAACTCAAACTAAGAAGTTTCAACTTTTTTCACCGCGACACGTGCCCGCAACGACACCAGGCGGCATCCAGCGTCGCTGTGGGCAGTGGTCATAATGTTTTGGCTTATCAGTGTGTTGTCACCGCTAATAAATAAATATTATAAAATTATGTCACTGAATTTTGGTGCAAAGTAGTGCTCAACGATCGTTTAATGTGGTGTGGCAATTTAGCTGGGAGAGAAAAGGAAGGAAAAGTTGCTGTGCTCAAGATTCTATGCTGTGTATCCACCAAATTCATTGCGTGCTAATAAAACCGGGTTTTGATTTCCAAGAAATGCAAGTCTGTTCTTTGTAAGCTTACCTTCCGAAATACCAAATACCATAGGTATTGGTTTTATCGGTATCGTATTGTGACTCTGGCTACAACAGAAATTATTTCGTGATGAAGAAACATAACTCTGGTTTGTATTGTCTCCTTTTTCTTGTAACCTGAATGTTTCGTTGTCCAAAGAAACAAAAACATGTAGACGGGATTCATCATTAACCTGCCTTGTTTATTTTACTTTTACTTTTAATTTTACTTGCTATAATCTGCATGACTCGTTCTGTCCAATAATATTATTCATCACTGTGTATTTACATGATTAGATCTGTAAGATGTAATTCGACATTCTTCTAACAACGAATTTGTTTAATGTTTTTGTTCATAATAGTCCTTATGATGAGAGGAACTGAAAGTGAAGTAACTGGATTCTAGACAAAAAATAAATAAAAAATGTTTTCCTCACTTCAGTGGGGCGAATATGTACTCATATATTATTTACTGATCAACCAGCGAAACATATAAATACAAGGTCGGTTAGAAACTTAAATAGTGTACGAAATTTTTAAGAATAAGCTGCTTCCATCGATCGAAAGTAAGCGTGTTCAGAAGACGAGGAAATGGCATGGAGATGTTCGATAATGGTAAAAGTCCAAAGACCCCGGAATCTGTAAGCTGATTCTCTGAATAGCCCAGTTCTTGTTCCAGTAGACCATGTGTATTCATGGTGCAGACTGCCCTCAGCATAAACCACTTGACTTACTTGAGAATTATTAGTAATTGAGTGGAAACCGGTTCTAAGAATACAAATATAACGAGGGAGGTCGGCTCATAGGCGAAGAAGACAGGGTCACTGGATTCGGGGCACAAGTTAGGACTGCATATCGCTAGGACAGGAAAACAACCGATACCTGTTCGAAGTAACTAATTGGGAAAGCTTTATGGTACAACTTGACAAAAAGAATGGATAGGTAGGTAGGTACTGCACAACTCATCGCATACATATCATATCAGAGCTTCACTACAGTAAGCAATTCGATGGAGGGTGCTATAGCTGTGGAGAGATTAGAGATCTGTAATGTACTGACTAGGGCGGAAAGCTGCATGAACTTAGTCTTTGGACTCAAGATTACAGCAATAAGCACTATCTTCACTGTAGACGATTTGAAGAAATACCTGTAAAGTTAAATTGTAATGGTTCGACGTAGATATGGGCTCCATTGTTCCAGAAAGAAAGTCTAGTGATTTTTACTACCGCACCACCCCTTCGGTGTTGTGTGCAGCATAAAAACGAGGAGCTGAATGAGAATGTGAAAATTAGTTTTGCATTATATCCTGCAATACGCATCTTATATAAACGCATCTTTTTGTTTGTGAGAGTTGTTTGCGGATATGTAAGAGACCTACTGTAGTTAGTGTGTGTGTGTGTGTGTGTGTGTGTGTGTGTGAGAGAGAGAGAGAGAGAGAGAGGCGGGGAAGAAGGAATAATAACAAGAATAAGAATAAGAAGAGCTGAGGAAGGTAGGGGGGGGGGGTTGAGAGGAGGAGGAGAAGGAGAAAAATAAGAAGATAAGGAGGCTAAGGGAATCAGTTAAAATCAGGATTGAACATAACTGCCTGAAAAAGACGAACAAGCAGTGACGAACCGTCACTATCTATAAAAGTACTGCCATTTTTCCTCTTATGAATCCGTCTGAATGAGTTGTAAGATAAATTATTGTCAGGAATGTCTGAGGAGATTTTTCTTCTCCATCTGCAGTTAAGGAACTGATGGGTCAAAATAATGTAACGGGAAGTTTTGATCCCTCTGGGCATAGGTCCTCGCAAATCCATGGAGTAATCTCATCAGTGGTAACGTGAGTTGGTGACACATTTCAGAGACTAGATATGTTAAGAAATTTCTTTTAATGACCGCACAGCTGTCGGCAGATAACGGCTCATGGTGTTTGTTTATGGCGGTCGTCTTACATCCGTGCTTTAGCCCGATGTGTCGTTCTATAGTGGCAGGTGACATTTAATCAACAGCGGAATGACGAAACGGTGACGCACTGCCGTTCAGCATGGGAGTTCGGGCCATCGACCGGCCTGTTGGCGTTTCGCCCACCCCACCACATGCGGAACACGTGTTGCTAACAAACACTGCCTATAAATGAGCGATGTTCAGCGTAACTACGCTTTCATCTCCTTGATCAGACTCTTGAATATCTTCGTCCTCAGCATCCGAGGTCCCATGGTGTAATGGTTAGCACTCTGGACTCTGAATCCAGCGATCCGAGTTCAAATCTCGGTGGGACCTGTAAATTTTTTCTAATTGCTATCGTCTCTTAGCTTTGACCATACTTTGAAACTGAATTACTTGCTGTAAAGAAATAGTTCGTAACACTCTGAACGTCTCACCAACTGCGCAAAGTGCAAGATTATCTCGCATAGAAACCTATCATATTTTTCGTACGTTTACAACTGCCATTAACGTCAACAATTTAGTCATTATTTCTTCCATATAGTAACACAACACACAAGATTCAGGAACCGAGCAAATTAATACTACTTTTATAGTGTGGTAATAACCATTACTGAAGAGGTGAGAGAAAAGCGTAAGGTAAAGAAGATATGTAACACAACAAATACATGAAAAGTCACAACTAACAGCTTTTGAAGACACAGAGACTCGGAATCATCGTTGAAAACACTTTCAACGTTAATCTCTGAATACTGAAATCAAGTTAAGACAAACGGAATTAAAAGTAATCGTGATCAGTCGTCTACCTGTCCAAAGATTCCGGATAGTCAGATTTGCTGTAGTTACTCATCTGTGCGTTGTTTTATCGTAGGCAACTGGTCAATTTATAAAATTTGTAGCACAAGAGCTCTCATTCGTATAATTTGTATCCTTGTCAATAAAAGTCTTCTGAGTTTGTGATCACATTGTCAACTATAAACTTCCAAAGCCTCGGCGACTATTGCAAGACGCCTTCCTCAGGGTGTATTGCTCGGGCGCTGATAACCTCGCTGTTGTGCGCCCTAAAACACTAATCATCATCATCATCATCATCATCAGGGTGTATTGCTAACGCCAAAACGTCGGAATTTTATAGTTGACAATGCGGTCACAAACCCAGAAGAATTTTATTGACTGTGACTACGGCCGCGGAAGCCTGCGTTTACAGTTTGTATCCTTGTTCAAATTCATGGATTTTGTCATTTTTTCTCCAAATTTTGCAGTTAAATTATCTGTCAGTCTTCTTTGTACCTCGCCCTTGTTCTGGTCATTGCACATAATTTTAAGTCGTAAACATCTCAGTTTCTTCACTACTTACACCGTATTTTATTTTTATTTTATTTTATTTATTTTTTTTTTAACGGAGAGAGCAGGTTCTGACAGACAACTTTGTTTTAAGCTCTGACGTACGCGTAAGTTCGCGCAAATTCGTGGATGGTACCTGAAAAGTGAACGAGTACCATGTCACTGCGCTTGCTTCCGCAACAAAACCATTGATCTGTCTTTAACCACCTAAATATCGCCAGAGCACTGAATTGTAGCCCTCCGTCACTGCCTTTTTACAGCAGTCTTTCTTTTGAGGATTTTCGCTATTTTTTTAACTGAGACAACATGATGCTTCCATGCAAATAAATGTCATAAAAACGCCACAGCGTCTGCTGAAAACTTACTCATGCTGGCGAAGTTTCTGAGAATCGCCATCCGGATTTGCATCATAAAGAAAGTAGAGAAACAATCGTTTGTGAAACACTCGAATCAAGAGACATTAACGAACTGTACGAATTCGTGGAAACTAAACATCAATTTCTGTGGTAGTAAAAAACAAAAGTCTCAAAATATGAATAATAAAGTTTACTACTCACGTTCGGAGTGGAATAAACATAAACTGCAATATCCAGTCTTACCCAACTTTTATGAAATAACGCACAGTCGAGGATTAAATTAATCATAAGCACGATTACAAACTGTGTACAGATAACTTTGAGTGACAGTACGCTCGGATATGAGGCGGTATGTTCACGGAAGTTCATTTTATAAATGTTGAGGTTCCAAATTTTGCTTAATAAAGGAAAGTCAAGAAATACTGGCAATATTCATTTGCCACAATACTATGAAAATGAGTGATATAATGATTTAGAACGACGATGCTGAAAGTAGATGAAATCGCTAAAACTCAAGGCGCGAGGACCCAATGGATGGCCTGTCATGATGTATACAGATATGTAGGTGGATGAGTTTTACTATTAACCGTAAGTTAACGTACATCGCTGGAGAAATTCATACGAAGTAAAGGCCAAATCCGTCTCCAAGAGAAAAGCAACACTTGTGATTTGCAGAATTGTATCATACACTCGATTTCTAGCGATTTTTTAGCATACTCAGAGGTCGAACACATCTATCCACTTTAGGGCCGTATGTCTTTCTTCATAAAGAGTAACACGTATTTCGAAAACGATTACTTGGAAATTACCTCATGCTCTCTACGAATGATACACTAAAAACCTAAGAGCTTTTAGCACTATAAGGAATCACCACAAAAATGGTTCAAATGGCTTTGAGCACTATGGAACTTCTGAGGTCATCAGTCCCCTAGAACTTAGAACTACTTAAACCTAACTAACCTAAGGACATCACACACATCCATGCCCGAGGCAGGATTCGAACCTGCGACCGTAGCGGTCGCGCGGTTCCAGACTGTAGCGCCTAGAACAGCTCGGCCACTCCGGCCGGCAAATCACCACATCTCAAGGGAAATGTTCATACGGTATGCCTACTGAAGCTTGGTATTAATGACTTGCAGAGACTTTCCGAATAGACGCCGTCACACTTATGAGGGAGTGTTATCGGAGAAATTTAATAGTAATATCCTGTCAGATCTGTCCAAGTATCAACCTCATAGAAAACACTGGCAGCTAGCTCTTAAGGCGGAGGAACGTAAATGGTGCTTTTAATGAAAAGTGAAAGTATAGTATCCTTTGAATATAGGGTAGAGGAGTCACACAGGTGGTAGGGAGGCATATAATCACTCCGACTACCTCAGTCAAAAAACGATTCTGCAGATAACAGGTTGCTCAACTAAAACGGCTTAATAATTTGTTGGTTCACCACTGGAACGCACTATAGCAGCAAATCTACATGGCAGGGACTTGAAAAGTTCTTGATAGGTTTGCGGGGGCCTTGTGGCGCCCCCCATGTCTACGCACAGCCCTACGTAGCGGGCCGCTGCTTTGTAGACGCGGAGCTGGCGCCCGATAGCGTTCCAGATGTTTCCACTGTAATGTTAAAAGAGAATGGAAAAATGGAGATCTTGTCTCGATTGGTTTCTTCTCGCGTGCTGCCGCGCTAGTAATGAGGTACAGTTAACAGTCTGGCGCCTGCTTATTCAGTGCGCACTTCTCATTGGTCCATCGTCTTCCACCAGTAACGACTAAGTTAACATATTCTTCTCATTTACGTTTTTGCTTTCGTTAATGACTTTATGCAATAATTATTGAACTTCTATCAATGCAACCAATGTTGACGATGTGGCTGAAGGAGCATAGTAGCGTTCAAATAAAAATACTAACCATCAACATTGTACTGCCTCGTGCCACGTTCCCGGCAAGGTTTACCGTAGTCCAGCATGATTCAGTCACTGCTAGCAGGCGCTTTCCCACGCTCTGAGACAATCTGCCGCACAACTCAAAGCACGGTACTCTTCCTTCCTTGCTGCCACTGAATGTCTAGCCAGTAGAAGTAAAATAAAAATCTAATGTTGGCGAAAAATGTGGCGGAAACTCCACAACATCAAGCAGATATAGTGGGCGAGACATCGATGTGAGTTCACTATCAGGTTCCTCAAACCACTGTAGCACGATTCTAACATTGTGACACAGGCAGTTGCCCTGTTGGAAGATGCCATCGGCGTCGGGGAAGACTTCAAGCATGAAGGGATGCAGATGGTCTGAAAGAGTTGTGGCTGCTGTGTAAGAGCATAAGAGCACGTGAACATCCTAACTTTCTATACCTTGTGAATTTATTGGTTAGTTTACTATGAATGCTGTTAAATGGAACACAGATGCTGCAATCTAATAGATACGGCACTTAAATATACCGCGCTACTGCTCCTGTAGAATCCGTGAAACTTGGTATCAGGGTCGCGAGCACACCTTCAGTTGCGCACGTTTTAAAGAGCTTTTGCGCATGCGAAACTCGCTTGACGTAATTGCCTTACGGGCCAAATACATACGGATTTGATAAGTAACTTGCACAGCTCATAATGTGCCCTTGTCACTCAGCTGGAAGTTTACGTTAGTGCCACGAGGTGGCGAGGTGGTAGCACGCTGCGGTAGACTTTTATAACCGTTCGTTCGGAGTAAATCCTGCTAGATGATAGCACACTCGTCAGGTACGCTAATTCACTCACTGTAAAGTAAAATTAGACCGGACATCAGTGTGTGTTAAAGTTGTACTGACAGTAAGCCTATTTGTGGGTTTTGAATGAATTATGGAATATTAAGTATCATACAGTAATCCATTTGAGGTGGTGAGAAAAGGGTCTGTGAGACGTGGCACTTAGGGAAAGGCAGGGTTCAGTGTGGACGGGGCCGTTCTCAGTTACCGTTGGTTGCTCAGTTTTTTTTCTTTTAAATCCCGTAACCTTATTACACTTTATTTGAAAACAATTGTAAATAATGTTGACAATAAGGAACAGTTATCAAATTTGACTGTTAAGACACAATGTCTAATAAAAAATTTCTTAAGCAAGTTGCACTCCTGGCTGAAGGCTTTATTGACAATAAATTCAACTTATTTTTTGGCTGATGGCCCCAATAGTAACAACTCAAAAACAATTTGACGGCTGAACGCCTGAATAGCAAATTCTTAAGAACGAATTAAGCTACTCCAAGAGATGCTGAAATATTATAAAAAAATGACAATCTTAAAATTTTCAGTATTAAGACAGAATATCTAATTAAAAATTCTTAAGACAAATTGCATTCACGGTTGAAGGCCTTATTGACAATCATAACAATCTAACCAAATCAAGAGAGAAGTGGGCGTCAGGCAATGCTCCAAGGATCGACCTGGGAAAGTCGCTCAACTTCGTAAACGATGAGACAGGCAGTCAAGAGTTGTATTCACTTAACCGGATGGCAACTCAAACTATTGACAGTTTAAACGCAGGTCAAAACTCTTGCAACATCTACCTAACGTCTGATAACCAACACAAGGATGCAATAACCCAGGCAAGGTGGAACTGGCAGACAGCACTGCGTCTTCAAAATCTGGCGTTTAGAACATCCAGAAGCAAAACGACCCACTACGACCAAAGTAGACCAAAAGAAACAAATATCCGAACCACAATCAAGGAGGCTTCGAACTACACGCCTTACCGGACAGCAGCGGTAAGATGAGGAAAGGTACACTGCCGAAAAAATAGGCTAACTTCCAGGGCAGGTAACTGGGCAGTTAGCGGCCACTGGGCAGAAAAATACCACTGGTTGAACTTCATCAATAAACACAAGTAATTCAATGATTAATAATGAAAGGTGGAGGATGGCTAATTAATTTCGCCAACTCCAAACAATCCACTCGTTGCTCTAACGTTTCACCTTCTCTTTGCTCACCCCTTATTTTCACTACATACACTGATGACACAAAAGGTAGTGCTCCCTGCCTTCTACATGACTGAACGTCGCGTGGTGATGATGTTGGCACTTGACAAGGTACGGAAAGTACACTCCAGGAAATTGAAATAAGAACACCGTGAATTCATTGTCCCAGGAAGGGGAAACTTTATTGACACATTCCTGGGGTCAGATACATCACATGATCACACTGACAGAACCACAGGCACATAGACACAGGCAACAGAGCATGCGCAATGTCGGCACTAGTACAGTGTATATCCCCCTTTCGCAGCAATGCAGGCTGCTATTCTCCCATGGAGACGATCGTAGAGATGCTGGATGTAGTCCTGTGGAACGGCTTGCCATGCCATTTCCACCTGGCGCCTCAGTTGGACCAGCGTTCGTGCTGGACGTGCAGACCGCGTGAGACGACGCTTCATCCAGTCCCAAACATGCTCAATGGGGGACAGATCCGGAGATCTTGCTGGCCAGGGTAGTTGACTTACACCTTCTAGAGCACGTTGGGTGGCACGGGATACATGCGGACGTGCATTGTCCTGTTGGAACAGCAAGTTCCCTTGCCGGTCTAGGAATGGTAGAACGATGGGTTCGATGACGGTTTGGATGTACCGTGCACTATTCAGTGTCCCCTCGACGATCACCAGTGGTGTACGGCCAGTGTAAGTGATCGCTCCCCACACCATGATGCCGGGTGTTGGCCCTGTGTGCCTCGGTCGTATGCAGTCCTGATTGTGGCGCTCACCTGCACGGCGCCAAACACGCATACGACCATCATTGGCACCAAGGCAGAAGCGACTCTCATCGCTGAAGACGACACGTCTCCATTCGTCCCTCCATTCACGCCTGTCGCGACACCACTGGAGGCGGGCTGCACGATGTTGGGGCGTGAGCGGAAGACGGCCTAACGGTGTGCGGGACCGTAGCCCAGCTTCATGGAGACGGTTGCGAATGGTCCTCGCCGATATCCCAGGAGCAACAGTGTCCCTAATTTGCTGGGAAGTGGCGGTGCGGTCCCCTACGGCACTGCGTAGGATCCTACGGTCTTGGCGTGCATCCGTGCGTCGCTGCGGTCCGGTCCCAGGTCGACGGGCACGTGCACCTTCCGCCGACCACTGGCGACAACATCGATGTACTGTGGAGACCTCACGCCCCACGTGTTGAGCAATTCGGCGGTACGTCCACCCGGCCTCCCGCATGCCCACTATACTCCCTCGCTCAAAGTCCGTCAACTGCACATACGGTTCACGTCCACGCTGTCGCGGCATGCTACCAGTGTTAAAGACTGCGATGGAGCTCCGTATGCCACGGCAAACTGGCTAACACTGACGGCGGCGGTGCACAAATGCTGCGCAGCTAGCGCCATTCGACGGCCAACACCGCGGTTCCTGGTGTGTCCGCTGTGCCGTGCGTGTGATCATTGCTTGTACAGCCCTCTCGCAGTGTCCGGAGCAAGTATGGTGGGTCTGACACACCGGTGTCAATGTGTTCTTTTTTCCATTTCCAGGAGGATCCGACGCTTAGGCACGAACATTTCGAAAATTGCGAAGCTGTTCGGCTGTATCTATATCTATGGAAAGTGGTTGAAGATGGTGAAACAACCATATGTCCTCTCATCGGAGAATGTGGGGTTCAGAGGCTTATCCACTCTGTGGCACATCAGACGACGAAGAACACTGCTGGTGCAGGCACAAGTGTTTGGTAACTCACCATTGCTCACACTGTTGGACATGGGTTTTCACACCAGATTACCCTTACGTGTTCTCACGTTGACCTAACGACATTGTCAGTTGCGATTGCAGTCGGGTCATCGAGACTGGGGCGCGAGTCAGTGGAAACGTGTCACCTGGCAGGATGAATCACGTTTCTTGACACACTAGGTCAATGGTTGAGTTCGGATTCACCTTCGTCCAGGCGAAATTTGCTCAGAATATGCATTGCGCAGACCGTTGGGAGCAGTATTATGCTTTGGGGGGACAGTCACCGAGGTTTCTGTGGAACCCGTGGTAGTAATCGTAGGCACAGTGACAGCTATGGACTGCGTAAACATTATTCGAGACCGGTTGTGGCCCTTGAGTATACATTCTGGGTGTTTACGAATTTTTAGATTCATATAAATTTGGGAGTGTGTAATTAATAGCATCTGCTGTGTAATAGTTATGCTTATCAATAAGTTAATACAACTACAGCCACTGCCAATAACAGTAACGACAGTAATAATGATAATAATAATAGTAATAATATGCATAACTTATCTGACAAAAGAAAGAATGGTTTTTGTAGAATTTTGTTGTTTTGTACATAATTAAGTACAGTTTAGGGGAATAACGAAATGATGTGTAAGATTTCACAACTCTCCGCTTCGCATTTTTGTGTAAGTGGGACTTTTCGTGACTTCCATTTTTTCGGACAAATCTACAAGATCCCTAACAGAAGTATCAGTTCACGAATTTACTTCCGGACTGAAAATCAGATATTCTTACACTGCTCCCACAGTGCTACCTGTACACTTTCGTTGTTAAATGTTCGCTTGCAGTCATGCTTATTTGATTTCGTCACTCACTCAATCCAAGAATTTGTTCTCAGAACCCCTAATTCCTTTGCGTCAAACATTTCCTGATAATTTACTTTTATGTTCAAATGGCTCTGAGCGCTATGGGACTTAACATCTATGGTCATCAGTCCCCTAGAAATTAGAACTACTTAAATGTAACTAACCTAAGGACAGCAAACAACACCCAGTCATCACGAGACAGAGAAATTACTTTTATGTTCCCAAAGGAGCGTGCACTGATACGAAACTTCCTGGTGGATTAAAACTGTGTGCCGGACCGACACTCGAACTCGGGACCTCTGCTTTTCGCGGTCAAGTGCTGCCCAAGCACAGCTCACTACGCGTCCTCACAGCTTTACATTTCTGTTAGCATTTAAAAGAGATTCAACATAGTTCATGGTTACACGGCCAATGAAAGCCTATTCCTGCACAGAAAGCAACCAATTCCAAGCACAAACCGCCGTTTGTAGGAATGATTAAACTCAAGTAGTAATGTCTATCAACATGATCAGTTGACTAGGATACAAATGAGGCGCTGAGATCCATAAGGGCCTAAAGCACACCGCCGTCGATCCCACATTTAACTGAATACCAGAGAACGCAGCGATAGAGCTTTTCGTGAATTTTCGTACATTGTGGACCTACAGCAAAGATAAACTTGACTCTCCACAAGATCAGCAGATGTCAGAAGCAGCAATAAATGCTACAGCCTTACAATCGACAGTAATTTCCTGTAGACTGAGCCGTGTTGCGGCTCGCATTGGTGCCGTTGGTAGGTTGGCATCGTGTAATAGAGATAGTGGCGTCTCGTTTTCTTCTCGTGTTTACTGGCGCCACTACGTTTGCTAGCGTTGTCTGCCCGCGAGAGGCAGCAGCAGCGGTTATAGATATCTAGTGCCTTAGTACCATCTTTGGAAGGGCGTAAAGTGTTTTCCGCGTCGGAGTGTGTCGAGTAGTTCGGTTGGGACGGAGCAGCAGTGAGGTCCGGCAGCGCAAGGACATGCCGGGACCACTGACGGCACGCACACACTGCCGGATCGAGGGGCTGTAGTTGCGAGGGCCACAACCTCGTTCTCCACCGGATCCAGGACGTTTGAGTTGAGTGAACGTTAACCCAGTAGTGAAACCTCCACTGTTTTGAGATCACGCCATTTGTTCGCGCGTTGCTGCTCCCAGGGTAAAATGTTGATGTGCAAAAGTAGACCAAGCTCGTACTACAACTCACAAAAATGGTATACGGCAAATGGATGGCTGTTAAAATTTTACAAGACCCAGTACATACACATCAGCACGTCTCATAGAGCCCCAGGACCAGTAGCTAACAGCATATTTAGACATTTAATGCAAAAAGAAAAAAATAATCAATTTCATGGCTCTGAGCACTATGGGACTTAATTTCTAAGGTCATCAGTCCCCTAGAACTTAGAACTACTTAAACCTAACTAATCTAAGCACATCACACACATCCATGCCCGAGGCAGGATTCGAACCTGCGACCGTAGCGGTCGCGCCGTTCCAGACTGTAGCGCCTAGAACCGCTCGGCCACTCTGGCCGGCAAATCAATTTCATGACTATAAACCTACAGGGGTGGGACAACAACATGGAAACAACGCGAGAAATGCATGTTTGAACATAAATGCAGATGCCAGCTAAGCCTACAGGTTGCGCTCATGTATGTGACCTCAACAGGCACTTGTCCAATGTCGCCAATACGTTGCAACTGTCAATCGTGGTGAGAACAGTGTTCTGTGTATTTGTGAGTGCATTACGTCGGAGCTAAGAGAATTCGAACGTGGGCAAATCTTTGGTGCTCGTGTGACGTGTGCTTCCATGCACAAGGGAGCCAAAGTATTTGATTTGCCCAAAGGCATCGTATCGAAGATTTTTATCGGGTACACGGAAGCGAAAAAACGTCCGCTAAGTGACAACGCAGACGAAAATATGTGCTGAATGATCACGACAGACTGTCGCTGATGAGGATTCTGACGAAAATAAGAGGACAACAGCTACAAAAATCACTGCAAAACTGAATGTCCCACCCCGAACCCGTCAGCACAAAGACACGTAGGGAGCCCCATAAGAAGAGAACTGTGAGGGATCTTGAATTCCAAAACCACTCATCACTGATGCAGATGCATTTAACAGGAAAACGTGGTGCTAAAGCCATAAAACCATGACTGTTGGTAGAAAGACATTTGGCCGGATGCGTCTTCTTTCACAGTGTTTCCAACTTCTGGTCGAATTTACGTGCCGAGAGTGAAACATGTCGGGATTTCGGTGATGGTTTGGGAGCCATATCGTGGTATCCCATGGGCACCAAGGTGACTCTGCAAGGTCGGATTACGGCCAAGGATTGTGTGGTCACATTGGTTGATCACGTTCATCCTATGGTAAAACGTCTGCTCCCCAATCCTGATGCTGTGTTCCAAGAGGGCAGGGCTTCTGCTGAGATAGCTCGCACATCGAGGACTGGTTTTGTGAAGATGAAGATCAATTGTTGCATCTCCCCTGGCCACCACAGTCACCAGCTCTCAATATTACTGAGCATTTGTACTCTACTTTCGAGCGAAGGATGGGTGATCGCTATCCATCTACATCACTGTTTCCAGAACTTGTCACTATTTATCAGGAAGAACCATAGACGACCTTTATGTATCCATTCCGATACGACTGGAAGCTGTTTTGAATGCCAACGGTTTTGCTGCGTCGTTTTAGACGTGGTAATGTGTTTTGTTTTGGTATTTATATATTTTTGTCCATCCCTCTATGTCAATCAAGTTGGGGAACTCACACGCTAGACTTGAACAAGTATCTTACTTCAGTTACATTTGAAGTCCAAATGATTGCAAATATAGCTAATTTTATAATGAAGCTATAATGAAGAAATTAATCTACTCCAAAGTAAAGAGCTGCGCGTTATGTCGCGGGATCATTTAGCCGGCGCGAGAGCGTTTCGGAGATAATCAATAAACTCCAGCCGCAGACGCTACAAGACACGTGTTGTGTTCCACAGAGAGGTTTGCTATTGAAATTGTGAGAGCTTACATTCCAAGAGAAGTCGGGCAATACATTAATGTCTCCCACATATGACCATAACGAAAAAATTCGAGAAATTAGAGATAGTATGGAGCCCTCTGAAGATAAATTTTTCCATCACGATTCGTGGTTGGGTCACGGAAGGGGGAACAGGTACAGGGAGCAGAAATACACTCCGCCACACACCATAAGATAGCTTTATGCGTATAGAGATAGATGTAGATATTTCCATTTACTATGCAGTTACAGGTTGCAATAACGTTTCTTATAAGAATCATATCTGGTGTTAATCCTAGAACATCTTGAAGAGCCCCCTTTAAATTCTCAGTATTTTGACAACAGTTTCGATTTGCGTATACTGATTTGTTGTTTATCAACCCACACCTACAACTAAACGCATACTCTGCAAATCACTGTGACGTGCATAGCAGAATGTACTTCCAAATGTAACACTTCCCATTCCACTCACTTATGGAACATGGGTAGAATAACTGCCTAAATGCTTCTCTGCACGGTACTTAATCTAATCTTGTCTTCACTGGATGTTCGGGAACAATATGTAGGTGGCTGTAGTATTTTCCTATATTCCATGCTTCGTATTGGTTCTCGAAACTTTCTGAGTATGTTTTAGTGGGGTATTTGGTGTCTAACCCCAAGCGACTCGATTGTTCCAGAGCTGATTTACAACAACAGCTAGAAAATGGAAGCAGCATTTACGAGGAGCGTTCAATAAGTAATGCAGCACTTTTTTCCTCAGCCAATTGGAAAAAATGCAGAGCTTGTTGGGAGGCATCGTGGAATAATCCTGCTTCAGCCCCTAGAGTTACACGAAGTTCCGATTGGTGACTGCGCTATACGAAAACTTCAAAATGGCTCCTGTAATGGAGATGCTGTTCAAGCAGAGAGGTGCCACTGAGTTTCCTTTGCTGGAAAATCAAAGCCTCGTAGATATTCTTAGGCGCCTACAGAATGTCTACAGAGATCTATCATTGAAGAAAAACGCGATGAGTCCTTGGCGAGGCGTCTGCCGTCATTGTAACAAGCGCGCGCAAGCCTGACCTATCTTCCACGTACCGGGAGGCCGCACACAGCTATGACTTCTGCAGTGTTAGAGCCTCGCCAGAAAAACGTGAACAAACTTCTTCTTTTCCATGACTACGCAAGGCTTACACAAATCTGCGAACCCGAGAGGAGCTCACAGGACTTCATTGGACTGTTCACCATCCAGCCTACAGCCCGGATCTCGCACCTTCTGGATTGCGTCTGTTTGGCTGAATGAAAGATGTACATCACTGGAAGCGGTACGTGGGTGATGGAGAGGTTATTGATGCAGTGAGACGTTGGTTCAGACGTCGACCAGTAGAGTGTGTAGTGTTCCTTAGGCGATTTTTACGGGCAGTGCGCGAGCAATGCATATAAAAAACGTGAAAAAAGTAAAACAAGACTTAAGAGACATTTGTGAAGAAATGTACGATTAATATCTACAAAAAACTGTAACGTAAATACTCTGATGAGAAAAAGACCTTATCGCTGATAATTAATATCGTAGTAAAAAGTATATTGAAATAAAATAGCCGGCCGGTATGGCAGAGCGGTTGTAGGCGCTTCAGTCCGAAACCGCGCTGCTGCTACGGTCGCAGGTTCGAATCCTGCCTCTGGCATGGATGTGGGTGATGTCCTTAGGTTAGTTAGGTTTAAGTAGTTCTAAGCCTAGGGGATTGATGACCTCAGATGTTAAGTCCCATACTGCTTAGAGCCATTTGAACCATTTTTGAAATAAAATATTTACATCTTTGTGTAACTATATATAAGATGAGCAAAACAAATCGATCTTCATATGTTTCCTTCGCTATAGAGAGATTGTGTGGAGCGGTTAACGCTTGCATATGTTTTTATTGTTTTCTCTTCTAGATGATGCTAAGGTATGTATGTAAATTATTCGTGCGGTAGCGTTCTCGCTTCCCACGCCCGCGTTCCCGGGTTCGATTCCCGGCGGGGTCAGGGATTTTCTCTGCCTCGTGATGACTGGGTGTTGTGTGATGTCCTTAGATTAGTAAGGTTTAAGTAGTTCTAAGTTCTAGGGGACTTGATGGCCATAGATGTTAAGTCGTATAGTGCTCAGAGCCATTTGTAAATTATTGCTTAAAATACATGTATAAAAACAGCTCATATTATTTCAAGATAATGCAAGCACTTTAAATGCGAACATTTTAGTTTAGGCTTTACCGTTACTGTTATTGACATTAAATGAAACAACAAGTTTACTGTTAGCAGTCACCGTTTTATTTATTTCCACGGCGCGTTTCAAAGGTTTAAACCTCCATCATCGGGTGGATTTACATTAGTTAGTACGGCATTTGTGTGTGTGTGTGTTGTGTTACGATGTTTTGGAGGAACTTGTGGCACTGCCTAGTGGAGAAACAAGACACTATTTCAGAACACTAGGCAGTGCCACATGTTCCTCCAAAACATCGTGACACAACACACGCACAAATGCCATACTAACTAATGTAAATCCACCCGATGATGGAGGTTTAAACCTTTCAAACGCGTCGTGGAAATAAATAAAACGGTGACTGGTAACAGTAAACTTATTGTTTCATTTAATGCAAGCACCTCATCTTAATGTTTCACATGACGAGAGAGATGAATTAGTATTTTTCAGCTGCTACGACGCCCAAAAGCCGTTATCGCTGACTACCAACAATTGGCCGCCATTACGCGGCAGATATAAATATTATGTTATTTTGCTGTTATCATTCATAGCAGAGGCTACGAAATCATTTCAAATCCTTATTTAATTTGAGTCTGAGTATTTTCAAATTTGCGAGAGGTCAGATATTTTCAGCGATACTATTTGGGGTAAATATGTGAATTCTGGCCTTGGCTTTATTTCGTGAAATTATAAACTTGTAGGGAGCCTGGCGCTCATCTAAAATAAAATGAAACATCTATTTGGCCTCCTACAAAGTATTGAGCTTATAATGGTCTTACCTACGCAATGAAAATAATTAATGTTAAATTCTCATCGTGCGTAGTTTAAAGTAAGTGTAAGTAGGCTGTTTAGGTTTTTATGTTGGTAATGCCACGTAGCGCTCTGTATGAAAATCACTGACTGTGCTGTGTGCAGTCTGTGGCTGGTTAGCATTGTTCGAATATTCGCTATTGTAATGTTGGGCAGTTGGATGTCAACAGCGCGTAGCGTTGTGCAGTTGGAGGTGAGCCGCCAGCAGTGGTGGATGTGGGTAGAGAGATGGCAGAATTTTCAGAGCGGACGATCTGGACGTGTGTCCGCCAGAAAGAGTAAATTTGTAATACTGGATATCATGAACTGATATACATATTTTGACTTTTGAACATTATTAAGGTTCAAAAATGGCTCTGAGCACTATGCGACTTAACTTCTGAGGTCATCAGTCGCCTAGAACTTAGAACTAATTAAACCTAACTAACCTAAGGACATCACACGCATCCATGCCCGAGGCAGGACTCGAACCTGCGACGGTAGCGGTCGCGCGGCTCCAGACTGTAGCGCCTAGAACCGCACGGCCACTCGGGCCGGCCCATTATTAAGGTAAATACATTGTTTGTTCTCTATCAAAATCTTTCATTTGCTAACTATGGCTATCAGTAGTTAGTGCCTTCAGTAGTTAGAATCTTTTATTTAGCTGGCAGTATTGGCGCTCGCTGTATTGCAGTAGTTCGAGTAACGAAGATTTTTGTGAGGTAAGTGATTTATGAAAGGTATAGGTTATTGTTAGTCAGGGCCATTCTTTTGTAGGGATTATTGAAAGTCAAGATTACGTTGCGCTAAAAATATTGTGTGTCAGCTTAGTGTTGATCAGAATAAGTAAAGAGAGAAATGTCTGAGTGCGTTCAGTTCTGCTCAGCTGTTTGAGAATCAAATAATGTAAGAGGTTTATCAGCACAGTAAATCCTTAATTTTTCTAAGGGGACGTTTCATAAGGAAACATTGTAAGTGGTACCTTGTTGGCATACAGGTCCGCTCAGTAAGGTAGCGTAAAGCCGTCGCATTGAAAGGAGATTATGTTGAAAAATAGGGTTTCGTAGCCAGAAAGATGGGGGAAGATATGGTGTATTGGAATCCTGAGTAAAGCCAACCTGCTTTCAGAAAAAAAAGTGTTGCATTGCTTACTGAAGATCTCTTGTACATCTGTCACGAAGGTTATGCCTTTACAGGTGTAGCCTGGTATGTGGTTTCTAATTTCCTGGCTAGGAGCAGCCTCATGAGATTAGTTACCTACAGTGTCTGTTCACTCATTGCACTGATATCTCCGCACACCATGTCACGCACCACAACTGCAGGCGGCCATCTTCCGGCACGTCCGCAGTCGTGGGCTGTGTGTGGGGAGCCTGCGGCGGCCTGAATGAGGCAGTAGGAGCGCCGGGGCGCCATTCATCCCGACCCGCGGCCCGCTGCCTGCCCCCCACCCCGCGACATGGATGAGGGCGGGTGAGGCCGGCTGGCCGCCAGATCGGGTCCGCCGCGCCGCGCCGCCTATTATTACCACGCCGCGCCGGCAGTTCTGCTGCCCGGGAGGTGGGCGAGCCTGCCTCGGCACGGGCTGCTCCGCGGAAAAAGAAAGAAAACGGCCGTCACTACAGTTCTGCAATCCAGGTTCAGCCATTCACGGTTTGTTACACTGCAACCAGTCAGAGTAGACCAGCACCAGACAACTCGTGATGGCGAACAATCGAGTACCGTGTGGGAGCTCTTACAAAGCATAAAGAAATTCTGATCCAATGTGAAGGCTTCGACGGTACCAGACGCCCTCGTGGACGGGACGGTGACTCAACTTAAGGGTAGCAAAGCGGATCCAGAACCTCTGAACTGTTTCCAAATGTACCTTTACAAATGAAGAACCATGTTTATTGCCCCAGTCTAATTCTCGCGCTACTGCAAATCGATATAGATATTAGTGATGGTGAGAAATAGCAGAAAAGTTAAAATCGAACAGTGCTTCAGGTCCCAATCGAATCCCTGTGTAATCTCCCCCCTCCTTCCTTCTTCCATCTGTTGTCCACATTAAACAACGCCCAGTAAATGTAATTGATAAGCAAAGTCTTTTATGAAGATCTGAAAGGAGCGAAGATTATAATAAACTTTCAAGTTTGTCATGTTGAGATGGCTCCAGTTCTTCTTGTCTAGGTGTCTGATTCTTGAAGCTGAAAATTTAACATTGGGTCCTCACGGTTGGTTTGAACTAAATAAATTGGAAGATTGTTGTTGCAGAATTTTTTACGTAAATATATTTTCCACTGATTTTCTCACATTCTAGTATATCATATAGTATCTGGATTTTTCACATTAACAAAGCCTAAATTACATTGTTTGCACCTATTGTACAAAAATACGTCCCATCACATCAGAGGCAGCTTAAAACTCTCACACTCTGGGAGAATAACAATATTCCAAAGGATTTACAATTGTTCTTAACAAATCAGTTCCTACTAGTTTTCGTTACACTATTAATTTCGATTATTATTTCATAAATGAATCCAGAAATAAACATAGTAAACAGTACAGGATTGCGTAAGTATTTATTGAAAATTTAAGTTTGCAAATAATTCGTAGTTTCACTTGTTTCTAAAAGAATAATATTAATAGTACATTCAGAACTAGTACTGATCGATTATAACATCGAAACTAAAATTTTTGTAAAGTAATTCCTTTTCATAAATTTTAGCTTGAAACATAATATAATGCGTATAAAATTACATGACAGTTTTTAGAAAAGCACCTGAGATAATATTGACCTTTCTAAAATTCGAAAAATATAACACTGGTATCGACAACTACTGTTGAGGAAAAGCAATGCCAGAGGAGCATGTCGCGTTACACCTATCAGATTGCATTTCGAACCTGCGGCTGAATTAAGCCTTTAAATACACTCTAAGACGAAAAAGACGACGCACCACGAAGGAGTTTCGAACATTTGACACAAATTGACATTCCTACAGGTATAGGCGGAAGATGCAAAATTGTAAACCTTGGCTGGCTGTGGATGAATGTGTGATATTGTAGCGCAGTTCACCATTCCGCTGGCAAGGATGGTAAACAGGGGACATTTCGATACCAGGCCATCCATTCTTCGCGAATTTCATTCGGCCTGGGCAGTAACTACGCCTCGCAGTCGTGCGCGTGAGCAATATACACCGACGTCACCATTTGAGAGAGGTCGTGCTTTTGGGCTCAAATAATCCGGTTGGAGTAATTGGTATTCGAACAGGAGCGATGTCACTGTTCGACGCTGTTGCTAGGAATGGATGAAGCATAGCCGAGCACAGCGTCGAAAAGGAAGCGGTCGACGTGGGGCGTTGACAGAACGTGACGACCGAGCAGTCGTCAGACAGGCTCTCAGCGCCCTGGATTCATTCTGACGTGCAACTAGTGCTTCAAGGACCACGAGGACCATTACAAGGCGGCTCACTTAAAGGGGACTGAGATCATGGCGCCCCTAGCACCGACTAGCATCGACCTCTGTGCACCAACAAGCCTGTTTACAAAGGTGTCAAGCACATTCGGCCTGGAATATCATTGATTGGAGTAGGAACAGAGCCCTGCTGACCAGCATAGATATACACTCCTGGAAATTGAAATAAGAACACCGTGAATTCATTGTCCCAGGAAGGGGAAACTTTATTGACACATTCCTGGGGTCAGATACATCACATGATCACACTGACAGAACCACAGGCACATAGACACAGGCAACAGAGTATGCACAATGTCGGCACTAGTACAGTGTATATCCACCTTTCGCAGCAATGCAGGCTGCTATTCTCCCATGGAGACGATCGTAGAGATGCTGGATGTAGTCCTGTGGAACGGCTTGCCATGCCATTTCCACCTGGCGCCTCAGTTGGACCAGCGTTCGTGCTGGACGTGCAGACCGCGTGAGACGACGCTTCATCCAGTCCCAAACATGCTCAATGGGGGACAGATCCGGAGATCTTGCTGGCCAGGGTAGTTGACTTACACCTTCTAGAGCACGTTGGGTGGCACGGGATACATGCGGACGTGCATTGTCCTGTTGGAACAGCAAGTTCCCTTGCCGGTCTAGGAATGGTAGAACGATGGGTTCGATGACGGTTTGGATGTACCGTGCACTATTCAGTGTCCCCTCGACGATCACCAGTGGTGTACGGCCAGTGTAGGAGATCGCTCCCCACACCATGATGCCGGGTGTTGGCCCTGTGTGCCTCGGTCGTATGCAGTCCTGATTGTGGCGCTCACCTGCACGGCGCCAAACACGCATACGACCATCATTGGCACCAAGGCAGAAGCGACTCTCATCGCTGAAGACGACACGTCTTCATTCGTCCCTCCATTCACGCCTGTCGCGACACCACTGGAGGCGGGCTGCACGATGTTGGGGCGTGAGCGGAAGACGGCCTAACGGTGTGCGGGACCGTAGCCCAGCTTCATGGAGACGGTTGCGAATGGTCCTCGCCGATACCCCAGGAGCAACAGTGTCCCTAATTTGCTGGGAAGTGGCGGTGCGGTCCCCTACGGCACTGCGTAGGATCCTACGGTCTTGGCGTGCATCCGTGCGTCGCTGCGGTCCGGTCCCAGGTCGACGGGCACGTGCACCTTCCGCCGATCACTGGCGACAACATCGATGTACTGTGGAGACCTCACGCCCCACGTGTTGAGCAATTCGGCGGTACGTCCACCCGGCCTCCCGCATGCCCACTATACGCCCTCGCTCAAAGTCCGTCAACTGCACATACGGTTCACGTCCACGCTGTCGCGGCATGCTACCAGTGTTAAAGACTGCGATGGAGCTACGTATGCCACGGCAAACTGGCTGACACTGACGGCGGCGGTGCACAAATGCTGCGTAGCTAGCGCCATTCGACGGCCAACACCGCGGTTCCTGGTGTGTCCGCTGTGCCGTGCGTGTGATCATTGCTTGTACAGCCCTCTCGCAGTGTCCGGAGAAAGTATGGTGGGTCTGACACACCGGTGTCAATGTGTTCTTTTTTCCATTTCCAGGAGTGTACACTACTGGCCATTAAAATTGCTACACCACGAAGATGACGTGCTACAGACGCGAAATTTAACCGACAGGTAGAAGATGCTGTGATATGCAAATGATTTTCAGAGCATTCGCAAAAGATTGGTGCCGGTGGCGACACCTACAACGTGCTGACATATGGAAAGTTTCCAACCGATTTCTCATACACAAACAGCAGTTGACCGGCGTTGCCTGGTGAAACGTTGTTGTCATGCCTCGTGTAAGGAGGAGAAAAGCGTACCATCACGTTTCCGACTTTGATAAATGTCGGATTGTAGCCTATAGCGATTGCGATTTATCGTATCGCGACATTGCTGCTCGCGTTGGTCGAGATCCAATGACTGTTAGCAGAATATGGAATCGGTGGGTTCAGGAGGGTAATACGGAACGCCGTGCTGGATCCCAACGGCCTCGTATTACTAGCAGTCGAGATGACAGGCATCTTATCCGCATGGCTGTAATCAATCGTGCAGCCACGTCTCGATCCCTGAGTCAACAGATGGGGACGTTTGCAAGATCACAACCATCTGCACGAACAGTTCGACGACGTTTGCAGCAGCATGGACTATCAGCTTAGAGACCATGGATGCAGTTACCCTTAGATCACAAATGTAAAATTAAAGAGATTCGAGCGCGCACGGAGTCTTTCAGACAGTCGTTCTTTCTGCGAACCATACGCGACTTGAATAGAAAAGGGAGGTAATGACAGTGGCACGTAAAGTGCCTTCCGCCACACACCGTTGGGTGGCTTGCGGAGTATAAATGTAGATGTAAATGCAGACGCTGTATCACAGACAGGAGCACCTGCGATGGTGCAGTCAACGACGAACTTGGGTGCATGAATAGCAAAACGTCATTTTTTCGAATGAATCCAGGTTTTGTTTACAGCATCATGATGGTCGCATCCGTGTTTGGCGACATCGTGGTGAACGCACATTGGAAGCGTGTATTCGTCATCGCCATACTGGCGTATCACCCGGCGTGATGGTATGGGGTGCCATTGGTTACAGGTCTCAGTCCCCTTTTGTTCGCATTGACGGCAGTTTGAACAGTGGACGTTACTTTTCACATGTGTTACGACCCGTGGCTCTACCCTTCATTCGATCCCTGCGAAACCCTAGATTTCAGCAGCATAATGCACAACCGCATGTTGCAGGTCCTGTACGGGCCTTTCTGGATACAGAAAATGTTCGACTGCTGCCCTGGCCAGCACATTCTCCAGATCTTTCACCAACTGAAAAAGTCTGGTCAATGGTGCCCGAGCAACTGGCTCGTCACAATACGCCAGTCACTACTCTTGATGAACTGTGGTATCGTGTTGAAGCTGCGTGGGCAGCTGTACCTGTACACGTCATCGAAGCTCTGTTTGACTCAATGCCCAGGCGTATCAAGGCCGTTATTACGGTCAGAGGTGGTTTTTCTGGGTACTGATTTCTCAGGATCTATGCACCCAAATTGCGTGAAAATGTAATCACATGTCAGTTCTAGCATAATATATTTGTCGAATGAATACCCGTTTATCATCTGCATTTCTTCTTGGTATGGCAATTTTAATGGCCAGTAGTGTATCTGGAGACGCCCTGGACAGCGGGGGGATACCGACATGGCTGTCGCCCCTCATAATGACCGACAACCCGGAGTGATGGTCTGAATGCCATTTCATGTCATGGGGTATCCTTTTAGTCGTCATCTGCGACACTCTTACAGCACAGCGGTAAGTCGACGGTGTTCTACGCCCCGTTTTGTTGCCCTTCATGGCAAGCCCTCCTGGGCTTCAGTTTCAGTAAGATAATGCACACGGCGAGCGTTTCAACTGCTTGTCTTCATGCTTGCCAAACTCTACCTTGGCCAGCAAGGTCGCCGGATCTATCACCAATAGAGAACGTTTGGAGCATTATGGGCATGGCCTCTTCAATCAGCTCGGGATTTTGACCATCTAACACGGAAATTTGACAGAATTGGCATGACATCCCACAGGAGGATGTCCAACGACTCTGTCAATCAGTGAGGAGCAGTGTCGGACCAACGCGTTATTGACTTGCTCAATTTGTGAAGCTCTTTCTTTTGAGTAAATGATCCATATTTTCTGTAATTGTAATCCTTTGTCTGTCTGTACACGTACATCAATTCCACCGATTTCTGTCCTGTTGGGATAATGCCTTCTTGGTATTTAACTATAGATAGGGGAACTTCCCAAACAGACTGCAGGTACTTGGCCTGGATATTCTAACCCTGCTCGTGCCACTTACGACTCCTGGGTTTTCAACACTACGCCGGCTCCGTCGGTACGAATGACCGTTCCTATTGTGTATCAATGAGGCTATTGTTCTAATTTGTTCTGTTAGAAGAATTAGCTTCATCACACTAAGGAGTTCATTGTACAGGTTTCGAGTAACTGAACTAGGTAATCGGAAAGACAGTAAGAGCTTATGATCAACAGAGACTGATGTGAAAATAACGGAAAAGACACCAAAGTGAACGAACGGCTGGATCCAATTAGGAATCTGCAGAGACTCCATTCTCCTTTCCGCATGGTGACCCTTTCTGATCTACAGAAAGGATCTGCATCTAGGTCTACATACGTACTGCGGAAGCCATGCATGGCGGAGGGTGCCTTGTACCACTACTCGTCATTTCCTTTCCTGGTTCAAATAGCTCTGAGCACTATGAGACATAACTTCTGAGGTCATCAGTCCCCTAGAACTTTTGGAACTACTTAAACCTAACTAACCTAAGGACGTCACACACATCATGCCCGAGGCAGGATTGGAACCTGCGACCGTAGCGGTCGCGCGGTCCCAGACTGTAGCGCCTAGCCGGCCGGAGTGGCCGAGCGGTTAAAGGCGCTACAGTCTGGAACCGCACGACTGCTACGGTCGGAGGTTCGAATCCTGCCTCGGGCATGGATGTGTGTGATGTCCTTAGGTTAGTTAGGTTTAAGTAGTTCTAAGTTCTAGGGGACTTATGACCACAGCAGTTGAGTCCCATAGTGCTCAGAGCCATTTGAACCATTTTTTTGTAGCGCCTAGAACCGCTCGGCCACCACGGCCAGCTCCTTTCCTGTTCCACCCGCAAATAGAGAGAGACAAAAACGACTCTCTATACGCCTCCGTATGAGCCGTAATTCCTTTCATCTTCGTGGTCGCGAAGGGAAACCTATTTTGGAGGTTGTAGAATCATTCTGCAGTCAGCTTTAAATTCCATTTCTCTGAATTTGCACACTAGGGTTCCTCTAAAAGGTCGTCGCCTTCCCTCCAGAGTTTCCCATTTGAGCTCCCGATGAATCTCTGCAATGCTTGCGTGATGTTCGAACCTTCCGGTAACAAATCTGGGAGCTCTCCTCTGATTTGCTTCGATATGTTCCATTAATCCGACCTGGTTCGGTTACCAAACACGAGAACAGTACACCAGGGTCCTATATGCGGTCTCCTTTACAGATGAACCGTACTTTCCCAAATTTCTGCCAATAAACCGACGTCGACCATTCGCCTTTTCTACCACAATCCTCACATCTTCAATTCATTTCATATCGCTTTGCGGAGTTACGCGCAAATATTTAGACGACATGACTGTGTCAAGCAGGACACTAATAATGCTGTATCTGAACGTTACTTGTTTGTATTTCCTACTTATCCGCATTAACTTTCATTTTTCTACACTTGGAGCTAGCTACCATTCATCACAGAACTATAAATTTTGTATAAGTCATTTTGTATACTCCTACAGTCACTCAACAACGACACCCTCCCGTGCACGACAGCATCGTCAGCAAAAAGCTGCTGTTTGCTGGTCAGTCTGTTTGCCAGACCATTTTTGTGCATAGAAAACACTAGCTGTCCGATCTCACTTCACTGAGGCAATACTGGCGATACCCTTGTCCTGGTGAACACTCGCCGACGAGAACACCATTCTGGGTTGTATTAATTAAGAAGTCTTGCAGCCACTGGGCACTTATTCCATTTGCTCGTACTTTCGTTAACAGTCTGTAGTGGGGAACCGTGTAAGTAGGCTGTTTATGTTTTCTTATTGGCAACGTTACGTAGCGCTCTATATGAAAATCACTGGCTGTGCTGTGTGCAGTCTGTGGTTAGTTTGCATTGTTGTCTGCCATTGTAGTGTTGGGCAGCGGCAGCTGGATGTGAACAGCGCGTAGCGTTGCGCAGTTGGAGGTGAGCCGCCAGCAGTGGTGGATGTGGGGAGAGAGATGGCGCAGTTTTGTAATTTGTCATGAACTGCTATATATATTATGACTATTAAGGTAAATACATTGTTTGTTCTCTATTAAAATCTTTCATTTGCTAACTATCCCTATCAGTAGTTAGTGCCTTCCGTAGTTTGAATCTTTTATTTAGCTGGCAGTAGTGGCGCTCGCTGTATTGCAGTAGTTCCAGTAACGAAGATTTTTGTGAGGTAAGTGATTTGTGAAAGGTATAGGTTAAAGTTAGTCAGGGCCATTGTTTTGTAGGGATTATTGAAAGTCAGATTGCGTTGCGCTAAAAATATTGTGTGTCACTTTAGTGAATGTTTTAGTACGTTCAGTTTTGCTCAGCTGTTTGAAAAGCAAATAGTGTAAGAGGTTTATCAGCACAGTCGTGTATAATTGTTCTAAGGGGACGTTTCAACCGTATCAAATGCTTTTCAGAAATAAGGATTCCGCCTGTTGCTCTTCATCCATAATTTTCTTGTAGGCGGTATCTGTCTTTCGCATACTGAAATATGCTCCTAAAGCCTTACATTTGTCTTCTAGCCGTTCCTGCTTAGCTGTTTTGCCCTTCCCGTCAATTTGATTTTTTAAACTTTTGTATTCCGTTTCGCTTGCTTCAACGCTGCGTTTTTGTATTTTATTCTTTCATCAGTTAAATTCAATGTCTCTTGTGTTATCCAAGGATTTCTACTAAGCTTTGTCCTTTTACATATTCAGTCTCCTGCTACTTTCACTATTTTACTATATTAAGTATCTCTTATAGCTGCCCATTCGTCTTCTACTGTATTCCTTTCCCCTGTTCTAATGCACAGTTATTGCCTAACGTTCCCTGTGAAACTCTCAGCTACCTCTGGTTCTTTCAATTTATCCAGGTCCCATTTCCTTACTTTCTTACCCTTTCTTAATTTCTTCAGTTTATTCTGCAGTTCACAACCAATCAATTTTGTCCAGAGTCCACATCTGCCTCTGGAAATGTCTTACGTCTTACAATTTAAAATCTGGTTCCTAAACCTCTGCCTTGGCGTTATGTGATCGCTTTGAAACCTTCCGGTGTCTCAGGCCTCTTCTACATATACAAGCTGCTTTTACGATTTAAGAATCAGGTGTCAGCGATGAGTAAATTATGCTCCGTGCAAAGCTCTACCAGTCGGTTTCCTCTTTCAATTTTTTCCCCATTCCTTATTCCTCTACTATTTTTCCTTCTCTTCCTCTTCCTACTTACGTGTTCCAATCCCCCATCACTATTAAATTTTCGGCTATATCAGTTTTTTCCACGCCAGTTTAACGTGACTGTTAAAGCCACTCAAAGGAACCGTTGCCTGAAATAATCGATTTTCAATTTTTATTCCCATTATTGCCTGTTATAAACACTGAAATCGAACAAGGATTGAAAAATGTTGTCTTCCTCACCTTCAAGGTACAGGGAATAAAAGTATTAAATTAATTACGCAAATAAAATAAAACTTGATCAGTACCACTTCGCTGCTTTCCTGTAACTGTGATAACTAGTTGAATACTACAAAAAAATCACAAATATTCTCCAATTGATCTTAATTTTTTGAAACTCTGTTCAAAAAGTATCCTCTAATCGGGAATCATGCCGCTGTTTGGGGATTATAAACAGAAAGTACTAAAGAGGAAAACTGAGGTTGAAGAACTCTGTCTATCGTGTTAATTTGTCCGTTTTCTAGCATGTAAAGGCATATTATGTAGACACAGGCAGCAGATCACCTACTTTTTATTTTTATTGAATACTGTAAATAAATTGGTCTTAAGTTTTTAATTTATTACTCTACCATATTTTTCTTCCTCTTCTGTTATTTCAAGTTTTTAATTTATTACTATTATCGTAATTTCTTCCTCTTTTATTATTTCATAGAGATGGCAGACAGATCTTTAATCTTTTAAAGCACATTATACTTCCTTGCTATGTCACTTCGTAAAAATATTTCCCGGCTATGGTTGGTGTCATTCTGCGATACAGTAGATGTGTAGCGCCGACAGCAAAAATCTACCATATAGACCAGGTGGGGGCAAGTCTTGCATACTGCACGTATGCATGTACCTTAAGCCACGACATACGGTAACAAGGACATTATTGTCTCAGCAATACTGTTCCCTTTCTTACGCTATGTGTTTATTGCTCATTTCTGTCGGCATTCTTATTAAAACAGCACCGATCGCCTTTAGTATTGTCTATAACAACGCAATATTTCAAACCTACGCAGTTTACGAATAAAACTTACTCCTTTTTTAAAGACATGTTTATTTAAAAACGAAATATTTTAGCACTGCTGCTATGGCAAAATCATATTTCGGTTTTTTACTCGGTTACTAGAAAAAAATAAAGAAACACGTGTTATATAGCAGACCAAACAAATACCGAACTAAAATGTTGAACTAAAATATCACAACTAAAATGTCGGTATCAGTTTTAACCGGTGAGCTTTTCCCAGCCCTAAAACAGCCTCGGGGGAGGGAACTAGATTGTAGATGACTCAGAAGAAAATGCGATGTTGAAAATTTCGTTCAAGTGGAAGTGGACGGATGAGTTCCGGACAGGGCGCTGAGAACCAAGTGTGCGTGAACGAAAGCTGTTTTGCCTGTCAATGGATAACACACTAAGGAGAGTTTGAACCAAAAAAGTTTTTAGTGTAGTCCACTTCGTTATAAAACACTAAAACAACTATAGAGCTGACGTTTCGACCGTCTTCGCAGCGGTCCTCTTCAGGGCATGGACGGTGGGAGTCTACGAAGGAGGACTACAACGCGAAAACTGATTGTGTGGCGTACACCACTAGCTCTGTTATTGCTGGCACATTTCTGCTGAACTAAATGTTGAGCCAACACGACTGAAATATCGCGGGGAGACCTACTTCTTTCATGTAACAAGGTCAATTTTACAGTAACACAGAATGTGCTGCTGTTTGTTTGATGCACATGAATTACCAAATGACAGGCCGAAATCTTAACCTCAGAACAATGTGCTGCGACTCACACCTTGTTAGAACCGGGACTGTAGTTCTTGCAGGGCCAATAAATCCATGACGTCACTGGACTACCTCTCATGAAGGAGGGCACCACTGAGCGGAAGTGGCAGTTGTTACCGGAAAGCTGGCCGACACGCGCTGCCGACAAGGGCATCGCATCGAACGGTTGGAAACGTCACGCCAGCCACGCATTCCCGCCCACATTCAGTAAGATGGAGCTATTAACTGTCCTCTCGCAACTAACGGGACATTCCCCACGTCATTATTGTATTGAGAACGCACCTGCTGTTATTCGACCTCTATCCTATTCCTGTCCTGTATTAAAATTTTTCAACAGTAGTTAATCGTTTTTACAACTGCACTGCTGTACATTAAAATTGCAACACCATTAAAACAGGGCGCAACAAACATCAAACTGGCGTAACGTGTACTACGTCACTGCATCCATACATATTATAAAAACTGACCAGATGCGAGTAGAATTTTCATTCTGAGCCTCCCGTACGAACTTAATTATGTACATAGACAGTTCATCCATCCTAGGACTCGAGAATCTTGACGATTTATGCCTGTTTACAAGATTGATACTGCCAAGATTTAGGTCCGGGGAGTTCCAAGATTTTCTATAATGTTTTAATTTTAAGTTACAAGTCGAATAACAAACGAAAAAAGAAATATTTTTGTGTGATGTAATTACAAATTAACAATTTTCTGATTTTTTCCCCTTAACTTCTACTGCGAAACCTTGATTCTTGCCAAATTTCATGGTTCTAGGTCAACGGGAAGTACCCTATATGTTTTGAAGAGTGATTCTGCGAGTATTAAAATTTGTAATATGAATGACCCTATCTTTTGACTGCATTGACTTATAAACTTAACATATATTACACCGCCAACGGACCACACGCCTTAGTATGTGATATAAATTTCAACTTGATACAGTTGCCCATTTCTGAGAGAAAGGAGTCTTAACAGACGAACGGACAGACGGACAGACAGACGGAGAGACAGACAGACAGATAACAAATGAAAAAAAAATCCGTGTGACATAATTACAAATTCGCAATTTTCGGACTTTTTCCGTTGCTTTTACTGCGAAACATTACTTCTTACAAATTTTCATGATTGTAGGCCAACCCTATGTACCCTATAGGTTTTGATGACTAAGTTTGCGAGTATCAAAATATGTGATATAAATGGCCGCATCTTTTGATTACAATTTACTTAGAGGCTCATACTTTTTACAGTGCCAGAGGACCGTAGATCTTACTATGTGACGCGAATGTCAGCTTGATACATCTGGCCATTCTTCAGAAAACGGATTTTTAACAGTCGGACGGACCGACAGACAGATAGATTTACGGACGGACTAAAAAGTGATCTTGTAAGCGTTCCGTTTTCACCGACTGATGTACGGAACCCCAAAAATGTGCGTATGTGTATGTATATATTTATCCTAAACCTATGGACCGCTTTCAACAAAACTTGGTACCCACATCCCTTACTATCAAGCAACAATCGCTTTGGGGGTAAAAACCACGTATCACAGTTCAGAAGACATGCCGTCGTAAACAATGCTATGCGTGAAAAACTGTTGCATCATGTATGATCTTTAAGTTGATTACTTCTGTGCCATTAACTCTCTCCGCAACACATTTTGCCGACGGTATCCACACGTGGTGCTGAATGCACCTACAAAATTAATCGTTGTATGACACATGCACAAGAAGTTCTGGCGTCACAAACACCGAGACGCGTCAAAAAAAAAAAAAAAAAAAAAAAAAAAAAACCCTCATCATGCATGAAATGTTGACAGATATATTTTTTACTACTACGACATTCCTACAGTCGACTCAACTCAAGGAAATTCTTGATATCTGCACTTATGATAGCCTTAGGCGAAAACAACTGCTGTCTACAGGGCTACGAAGTGGCGTTCCCATGGAGACGTTTACAAAATCGTGTTATAGACAATCGAAGCAGCTGCGCCTCGCATACATATGAACAGTCCGGGATAGTGTGCTTATACACCTGTACATTATACATATTTCTTGCACGACTATTTCATGATTTCGAAGGTGTTTTCGTGGATACACGAAAATTAAATATGTTGAATATTACACTAAAGTTAATTTTTTGTTTTCTTTTCTAATGGAAAACTGACAATATGAATATCAGAGTAATGCCGGATTTGTCAGCTAGTTTATAAATAAATGATTGGCATTTCAACGCTATCGCACAAAACTGGTAAGAATAATACCACCTACATTTTTTGGAAGGAAAGATTACGCTGTGGGTATCCCATTCAGATATTGAATTTGAATTTTGTTTGCGTGTCAGAAGAGTCGAGGGGCATGAAAGGGAAGCAGTGATTGAGAAGGGAGTGACACAGGGTTGTAACCTAGCCCTATATTATTCAATCTGTACACTGAAAAAGCACAAAACGAAAGCAAAGAAAAATTTGGAGTAGGAATTAAAGTTCAGAGAAAAGAAATAAAAGCTCTGGGGTTTTCCGATAACATTGTAATTCTGGCAGAGAAAGCAAAGGACTTGGAAGAACGGTTGAACGGAATAGCCTTTGTCTTGAAAGGCTGATATAAGATGAACATCAACAAACGCAAAACAAAAATAGTGGAATGTAGTCAGATTAAATCAGATAATGCAGAGGGAATTAGATTAGGAAACGAGACACTTAAAGTAGTATATGCGTTATGCTATTTGGGCAGCATTTAACTAGTGATGATCGAAGTAGAGAGAATATAAAATGTAGACTGGCAATGGCAAGGAAAGCATTTCTGAAGAAAAGAAATTTGTTATCATCGATTATAGATTTAAGTGTTACGAAAGCTTTCTGAAGTCTTTCTGGAGTGTAGCCATATATGGAAGCGAAACGTGGACGATAAACAGTTAAGACAAAAAGCGAATAGAGGCTCTCAAAATGTGGTGCTACAGAAAAATGTTGAAGATTAGATGGGTAGGTCACGTAACTAATGAGGAGGTACTGAACAGGAATGGAGAGACAAGAAATTAGTGGCACAAGGTGACCAGAAGAAGGGATCGGTTAATAGCGCATGTTGTGAGACATCAAGTTATCACCAATTTGGTATTGGGGGAAAGTGTGTGCTTGTGTGTGTGTGGAGGGGGGGGGGGCTGGGAGGGGAGGGGCGTTTCAAATCGTAGAGCGAGACCAAGACATGAGTAAGCAGAGTCAGAAGGATGTAGGTTGCAGTACTTATTCGGAGGTAAAGAGGCTCCACAGGATAGAGTGGCAAGGAGAGCTGCATCAAAATCTTCGGACAGAAAGCGATTACAACATCAGTGAGAGGGTAACGTCATGCCTCCTGTAATATGGAGAAACATCTACCAGTACATGTTGAAATTCGACAGCTGTATAATCATGGGCTATCGAGACAGCAGTTTATCGCCCCCCCCCCCCACCCTATCCCTCCCCCTCTCCCTTGCCAACGACATCACGAGACCATGTCTTTGCCGACCAGCCTCGATTCTGCGAACAGGGTCACGATGAAAGCATCCGTACGTAGAGGTGCGGACGGGAACGAGAGCTGCCAGATTACTTTTTTCATTGTCATATGTCCCCACTACCTGGTGTGATAGTACGAGATGGCAGTAGTTAAGCGACACTATCATCTATGGCTAGCATAACCAGAAAATCAGACTGCAGATGTTATCCTTCTGTCGTGATAATGCCAGAGTTTGTGCCATTTCTACGAGGTCTCCGCGTCGTTATTTTTTAACAAGATAACGTAAGACCACATGCTGCCCGTGCTGTCCTGACTTACATGGTACAAAAGGTGTTCGAGGTTTGTCCTGGACAGCACGTTCTCCAGATCTCTCACCAACTGAAAACGTCTAATGGTAGGCTGCAGAGAGAACGAGACGCCATCCATCACTATGACTGATGAACTCGAGCATAGGCCTATAGTTGTTGCTTGGCACAACGAGTTATTCCCATTCTCCAGTGCTCAGTGTTAGATGTGACTTTTGCGGGTGTGTGGTTATGCCTCCCCATCCCTTAAAACATCACATAATTTGCTATCGTAAATAAACGTATCAAGAACCCGTATTGTATAAGTGATTGTAATAGGTTGGGGCATAAACTCGTAGCGTTTTTCAATGCGTTTAATAAACACAACAGACATGCATAACAGAGACTTTATTCATCTATAATATAGTCTTCTTCACTATTTACAACAGTCTGTCAATGCCAGGGTAACTTTTCTATTCCGCGACTGTATGTATCATTTGGTTTTGAGGGGAAGAACTCGTCGAGCTATGTTAGGAGCGCGAATATCCGCAAAGGATGTCCGTTGGAGGCTGTTTGACAGACAGCGGAAAGGGTGAAAATCTGAGGGTGCAGGATAAGATGAAGAAGGTGAGTGCGGAGTGACTTCCCAATCCAGCACCTGTACAGATCTTTATGTCAGTCTAACAGAATGCTAGCGGGCGTATCGTGGAGAATCATGATTTCCATTCAGTCTTCCTGGTCGTTGTTCTTGGATTGCGTCTGCAAGGTGTCTCAGTTGCCACAATTGTTGGGGATTGATTTGAAGAACATTCTGGACAATTCAGAGAATGATTTGGCCACCCATCGAGCATTTATGGGACAGAATCGAGAGGTCAGTTTGTTCACAAAATCCTGCACTGGCAACAGTTTAATTATCGACGGCTGTAGTGACAGCATGGCACAATACTTCTGCGGGGGACTTCCAACGTCTTGGTGAGTCCATGCCACGTCGAGTCGCTGCACAACGACGGGCAAAAGGAGGTCCCATGACGTTTGTCACCTCAGTGTAAGGTCTGTGATGAGAGACACTGCATGGGGGCTTTTTAAAATATTAATGAATATATTTTTTTAGTAGCTGTAAGTCCGATTACGCAAGTCTCGTAAACGACTGGCCCTGACTAGTATTATTACGCAATCTGACTGCATGAAACAACAACAAAGAATGAAATGAAAATTTCTGTTAGCACAATTAATTAAGTCCCCAGCAACTATAAAACCTACGAAACAATAAACACAAGTGTAGCTGTTCTGTGTGTGGAAGTATGACTCAACGTACACATCTGGCACGGATCTTCTTCAACAAGACAAGAAATTTTAAATACCATTTATACTGACGTGATAAAAGAAAATTAGAAATACTATAATTGCGCAAGAAAACCAGAATTACACTCTAATACAAGAACACACGCCAGACGCTTTGTTGACTGAACCTGTAATGACACATTATTCAGGTCACTGAAAGAATAAAAGAATAAAAGAAAATACCTCCATATATATTGACGAAATGCACTCTGACCATTACAATATCTCCATTAGAACAACATCTGCTATCTCTCCCATCAAACCACTGCATAAAACATGGAACAACACTCTCCACTACCACATCTCACTCTGACTTCACGACAAGCAGTGCCCACCACAACTTCTCGGCAAGACTGCCTGCCGCTACGTCTCAATAAGCACTGCCAGTGGAGGCGGCGCAACAATACTCTCTGGCGCGATCTTTGGCGCTGTGGCTCAGTGTAGCCACCTTTCAACACCTCTAACATTGTAATAGGAGTAGCCAGTATCGACACTCAGTAATGCCCATCCAAACTTCATTTCAACGAAACTACCGTCTGTCGTTCTGGCAGCCAGCCTCTTCGTTGGCGGTCCTCTTCAATCTGAAACTGAGAAGAATGCAGTTGTTTAGTGTTAAGTCTCTGATTTATGTTTTGCTATTAATAAAATGAGAGTCAATCCGAGAAGAGCAAGTGGTTCTCCATACCGGAATAAAGGCAATAAAGAAACAGGAAATTGTGAAGAAGATTGAAAAATCGTTGTGCTATTTAAAAACTAACACAGCCATCTAGTCCAAGCTCGATCGTGAGTTCAGTAAATGCAGCGTGTGCTTTACCTGAGTCAGGCACTTCCGGTATTAGAAACAATAATAACGGTACGCAGACAATCATTTCAGTTGACCCAAATGACACACACAAAGCGAATGATGATAGTGATTCAGTTTCTGACGGAAACTGGATAATAGATGAATTCCTTCCCATTAAACAAGATCATGTGCACAGAATATGGATTGTGCCGGCAATGTACTGACTTTCCGAGGTACACAAAGTTTTGTTTTGCAAATCCTTAAGGTTCAAATGGCTCAGATGGCTCTGAGCACTATGGGACTTAACATCTGTGGTCATCAGTCCCCTAGAACTTAGAACTACTTAAACCTAACTAACCTAAGGACATCACACACATCCATGCCCGAGGCAGGATTCGAACCTGCGACCGTAGCAGTCGCGCGTTTCCGGACTGAAGCGCCTAGAACCGCAAGGCCACGTCGGCCGGCAATCCTTAAGGATTCGCGAGAAATAACAAAGATGATTTTTAGTATACTCTAAAAACAAGGCAACTGAATTTTGTGTCGCATGTTTATTGTTTAATGGAACATTACAGTTTGCAAAACCTAATGAAGTATTTAATGCCGGCCGGAGTGGCCGAGCGGTTCTAGGCGCTTCAGTCTGGGCCCGCGCGATAGCTACGGTCGCAGTTTCGAATCCTGCCTCGGGCATGGATGTGTGTGATGTCCTTAGGTTAGTTAGGTTTAAGTAGTTCTACGTTCTAGGGGGTTGATGACCTCAGAAGTTAAGTCCCATAGTGCTCAGAGCCATTTGAACCATTTTTGAAGTCTTTAATGACTAGAAGAACGGTCGGTACCGACTGACTGCCCACGAAAATTCAGCCGAACTCAGGAAATGTGTGTTAACATTGAAAGCTAGTGGACAGTTCATGGGGAGAATAGATAACAGACTAACATCTCAGCTTGAGACGTGTTAAAAGGAATTGTTGCTATGATCAAAACCTTCTACTTACAAGGTCTATATTTCAGGGATCGCAACTATGATTCTGGGTCAACACATTGGGGAAATTTCGGGAGTGCACTACTGCTAATAGCAGAATTCCATCCTTTTCTAGCTCAACAAATACAACTTTATGGGAACAAAGGAAAATAGGCACATCAAATCTTTCTCTTCAAATGTGTGGGGAGTTTATATCAGTTTATATCAGTTCTGGCACAAATGGTGGTGAAGTACATTATAGGCGAAATGAACGAAACTAATTTTTTTCTACCATGTATCAGGCTCCACCAGCGATATCACACATGTAGATCCATTGTCTTTAGATATAAGCTAGTTATCAAAAGCTGGCTGTCTTGTTTAAAGATTATCTGTTTTGTCCCAAATTCAGGGCACAAATCAGAAGAATTAGCGGATACATTAATAAATTTTTGAAGTAAATATGATTTGGACTCCCTTATGAAGCCACACGACAGTGCAAGCAATATGGCTGGTACTGTGGTCTTCAAGCTAGAATTAAACAAATCAACAGTCCTACAACGTATATTCTGTGTGCAACTCACTCCGTCAAATTAGCAGAATTGTCTGTAGCAGAGTGTTGTCCTCATAAGGCTTCATTTTTCCTTTTATTACAACAAATGTACACTTACTTCTCCACATCGACGAGCCGTTGGAGTATTTTACACTCAAAAATTACATGGTTCAGTCTCCTTGAAACGACCTTCAGTAACACGCTGCCATAAATATAGGTAGAAATAATATCAGCTCTCTGAGTTATTAAGGGAGATGGAACTCAAAAAGCTACACTAAGATGTGAGGCGACTGGAATGCTCAGCAGTCTGCAGAGTCTGGAAACTGCGACAGTGAAAACGTTTTGCTCGGCAATATTGAAGAGATTTTAAACAACAAACAAATTCCAGAATGAGATTTTCACTCTGCAGCGGAGTGCGCGCTGATTTGAAACTTACTGTCAGATCAAAAATGTGTGCCTGCCCGAGACTGGAACTCGGGAGCACTTGCCCGCGAAAGGCAAAGGTCCCGAGTTCGAGTCTCGGTCTGCCAGGAAGCTTCAACAAATAACTTGTGGCAAAATGTTGGTACCGATTTTGGGCCTGTAATAATGTTGTACCATTTTTCACTTGAACACAAGAGAGAAACAGAGAATCGTTCTGTGTACGATACATGTGGAAACGCTGGCATTGGTAAGAATAAGATAAATATGTAAAAAAGAGCCGCACAAAAGTAAACTAAAGGCGGATGAAACAGCCGAGCTTGATACCATTTTTCAAGGAAAGAAAGATTTTCGGGTGAATACATTTCTGGTTATTATAGACAGAATGATATGGGAACTGGAGAAAAGAAAAAGTCGTTGGGAAAGGTTTATAGCAATTTTGGCTCCTATGAAATGTTCCTTGACGAGACAACACTGAACTATTGAAATGTACTAGAAAACCGCAAGGGGGTTATAATGACGACTTGGAAGAAATTTTGAGCGATGACGTTAGTCATTTTAAAGCATACGTGAGGTGCAACGAAATAAAGAGCTCCTCCCTACGTATTTTCTGCAAAGTGTTGCTTGAAAACCAAGTTCAGTAACTGTTCGGCAGCGTCCGAACAGGCGAACAACTTCCAAGCTGCTCGTTCCCTTGCGCTAGGCCATAACAATCTTCCCTCTCTCAAAGTCGCTTATGTCAGTGGATTTCCCCATTTGATACGCTTATCGTGGACTGAATGGTTCCCCTTTCGTCTTTGCTCCGCTTCTATAGTTTGAAAGTCGCTTGTTAAACTGCAGTTTCATTTTTTACCACAGCTGTTGGTTTAGTTTAAATCGTAAATTTGCCTTTGCAATATTCAACAAAACATTCAGCAATCTGCACTGATAAGTCGAGCAAACTCTTTGTGGTCCCTCTTAGTGACGTGGCTGTAGCGTGATTTTCACCTTTGGTGAGACGTTCGGGCTCTTAGCTAATCAGGGACGTGCGCTGTCGTCTTCACCACGTAGCCTGATGTATTTGACAACATCCCGTAATATGGAATTTGAAGGGAAGCAGTTTGCAATCACAGTGTTGCAGCTTTTGGTCAGACCACATCAGTTAGTTCCCCTCGGTTCTTCTTAGACAAAGTTTAGATAATGTCATCTGTGTGATAGAAATATTTGCACAGTTATCTTGCAATCACTCCGCACGCTGAACTTGTAGTGAATTGGAACTTGATTAGGAATTCATGCATGTGGCGCCACAAAGGCTCACAAATCACTTGTCACCGAGCGCGATGTCACAGTGGTTTGCACGCTGGATTCGCATTCGGGAGGACGACAGAGAAAATCCGCATCCAGCCATCCAGACTTCCCCGTGATTTTCCTAAATTGCTCGAGGCAAATGCCGAGATGGTTCCTTTGGAACCGCACGGCCGATTTCATTCCCCTTCCTTAAAACAATCCGAACTTGTGCTCCAGCTTTAATGACCTCGATGCCGACGAGACATTAACCCTAATCATCTTACATCATTTGTCTTTCGTAAGCTGAAAGGTGATTTCAGTATCGAGCCTTATTTTATTTAGTCCATTTCATTGTGCTCCCAGTCTTAGCATCCTCTCCTGCACTTTAAATAGTTTATTACTTGATTGGTGGACATGTACAGAAAATATATGCAAGGTTTTTTGCTTACTTTTATCACCCAATAAAAATGATGTGAGCTCTTTTTTTATTCGATGTGTCATATTTGATACCTCTACATTGCCCTCTGCCAGGCACTTTATTGTGAATAGCAGAGTAATCATGTAGATGTAGGTATTTTTCAGTTACAGAAGTCTTCAATAGTTGATATGTTAGGCCACAGAAGTTCTGAGAACAAGCAATGTGACCTCTCTTGTCAGTAGCATTGTCGTTGTCAGTGTAGCATTGAACATTCAGCGAGAAGTTAGTCGGAGAGTAGGGCGTGGTCCACGCTGCTGAGCAGTTTGGAAATAGCGATCAGAACACAGGGCTACAAATGTAGAGGATGTTGCTTTTTGGAAATATGCTCTTGTAAGGGCTGATTTGAGAAATGTGAATATATCCAAGTGACCTTGTCACTGCATTGCTTGCCAGCAAGTAGTTTATTATTACTTTGAAAAAGCACAATTTTTTCTTTATTGATTCGGGTTGATTAGTTTGATTGTGGAGACGTGATCAGACAAAGTGGTCTTCTTACATAGTATAGCCTCAGAGCTACAAACTCATCACTCCTTTAACGTTTCACTAACATATTATGTGGCAGAGTATAGTAAGACCGTCCACTGCCAATCTTAGCTTTTCAAAATTATTACAGGATTCAGTTCAGTAAAGCTTAGATTCGATGTGATTCACCTCGGCAGACAATCTTATTTTGATAATGCAATGTTGCATATGCGTGTGATTGTGCCACTTAGTGTTAAGAATTTTACTTAGTCAGTCTACATAGGTAAAATGAAAGGGCATTTTAAAGCATTTTTAGACATTTATTCCTTCAAATTTCGATTTGTAGTTCTATGGAGAATTTTTATTCTGTTAATTTTGTGTGTTGGGACAGTAAGACAAGCACTGTGACGTCGTGCATTGTAGCACTGTTCACTGTATTGCGCAATGCAAAATTGCACAGGACAGCTTATTTAGTATGTAGTTTTACGTTTTCTAATTATTTTTGGTAAAAGTTAACTGCAAGACACTTGAACAGTGACAAAGAATTTGGCGATTCTTTTTATCAGACAGTGTTTACGTGAGCACAGCGCTTGCATTGTTCAGGCACTCACGAAAGTTAACAACAGGAAATCAATTTACATACGAAACAACTACAGACAACACAACAATAAAAGAAAGCAGTTACAATGTAACTCTTGGCTTTACTAAACTTCGATTCATGTCACGCGTACTGCAGCCGAGGAGGTTTCCACCATTTGTCTGACCAATTTGAAATCTTATTTCACTATTATTGCTACTTACACTCCTGGAAATGGAAAAAAGAACACATTGACACCGGTGTGTCAGACCCACCATACTTGCTCCGGACACTGCGAGAGGGCTGTACAAGCAATGATCACACGCACGGCACAGCGGACACACCAGGAACCGCGGTGTTGGCCGTCGAATGGCGCTAGCTGCGCAGCATTTGTGCACCGCCGCCGTCAGTGTCAGCCAGTTTGCCGTGGCATACGGAGCTCCATCGCAGTCTTTAACACTGGTAGCATGCCGCGACAGCGTGGACGTGAACCGTATGTGCAGTTGACGGACTTTGAGCGAGGGCGTATAGTGGGCATGCGGGAGGCCGGGTGGACGTACCGCCGAATTGCTCAACACGTGCGGCGTGAGGTCTCCACAGTACATCGATGTTGTCGCCAGTGGTCGGCGGAAGGTGCACGTGCCCGTCGACCTGGGACCGGACCGCAGCGACGCACGGATGCACGCCAAGACCGTAGGACCCTACGCAGTGCCGTAGGGGACCGCACCGCCACTTCCCAGCAAATTAGGGACACTGTTGCTCCTGGGGTATCGGCGAGGACCATTCGCAACCGTCTCCATGAAGCTGGGCTACGGTCCCGCACACCGTTAGGCCGTCTTCCGCTCACGCCCCAACATCGTGCAGCCCGCCTCCAGTGGTGTCGCGACAGGCGTGAATGGAGGGACGAATGGAGACGTGTCGTCTTCAGCGATGAGAGTCGCTTCTGCCTTGGTGCCAATGATGGTCGTATGCGTGTTTGGCGCCGTGCAGGTGAGCGCCACAATCAGGACTGCATACGACCGAGGCACACGGGGCCAACACCAGGCATCATGGTGTGGGGAGCGATCTCCTACACTGGCCGTACACCACTGGTGATCGTCGAGGGGACACTGAATAGTGCACGGTACATCCAAACCGTCATCGAACCCATCGTTCTACCATTCCTAGACCGGGAAGGGAACTTGCTGTTCCAACAGGACAATGCACGTCCGCATGTATCCCGTGCCACCCAACGTGCTCTAGAAGGTGTAAGTCAACTACCCTGGCCAGCAAGATCTCCGGATCTGTCCCCCATTGAGCATGTTTGGGACTGGATGAAGCGTCGTCTCACGCGGTCTGCACGTCCAGCACGAACGCTGGTCCAACTGAGGCGCCAGGTGGAAATGGCATGGCAAGCCGTTCCACAGGACTACATCCAGCATCTCTACGATCGTCTCCATGGGAGAATAGCAGCCTGCAATGTTGCGAAAGGTGGATATACACTGTACTAGTGCCGACATTGTGCATGCTCTGTTGCCTGTGTCTATGTGCCTGTGGTTCTGTCAGTGTGATCATGTGATGTATCTGACCCCAGGAATGTGTCAATAAAGTTTCCCCTTCCTGGGACAATGAATTCACGGTGTTCTTATTTCAATTTCCAGGAGTGTATTTTTGCTATCCCTAAACCATTTTTCGATTATTGCACGTAAGAGAGATGCTTCCTTGATATGACTCCATCTTGTAGACACTTGTTGCCAAGATCCTCCTTTTGTCTTTTCAACGTTTAATGAGAGTGCGAATAAGCAAACATTTGTCATACTCAGCTTGCCACTTCATTAATGACAGATATCCCGCACTGTGGTTCAAATGGTTCAAATGGCTCTGAGCACTATGGGACTTAACTTCTGAGATCATCAGTCCCCTAGAACTGAGAACTACTTAAACCTAACTAACCTAAGGACATTACACACATCCATGCCCAAGGCTCGCACTGTGGATAAGTAACTTATAGGCACAGAAAGGTAAGCTTGGACGTGTTGTCCGGAATGCAGTTTCCTTCGGTAGACTTCACAGTGTGTATGTTGATATAACTGGACATCTTGTGTGCTACATGGTAGTGATGTCACCCCATTTCCAAAAGTATATGCAGATCTGCCTTGAACTACGTTATGATACTGTCGATTTGATGAGCCATTACAAGGTTAATTTTTTAAATACAAGATTGGTAATTACAGCAAGGAAGAACTTTCTTCATTGCACTGCCTTTGGCTACATTGGATTATTTTGGGGGAAGAGACCAAACAGCGAGATCATCGGTCTCATTGGTTTAGGGAAGGACGGGGAAGGAAGGTGTTATAGCTACGTCTCAGCTAGTAGCGTAATGGTAAGTATCGCGCACGGTAGATAAGATGTCGCGAATTCGAGTACACTCACTGCTATTTTTGTACCAGATAGGGTTGATAGAAGAGATAGAGAAGATCCAACGGAGAGCAGCGCGCTTCGTTACAGGATCATTTAGTAATCGCGAAAGCGTTACGGAGATGATAGATAAACTCCAGTGGAAGACTCTGCAGAAGAGACGCTCAGTAGCTCGGTACGGGCTTTTGTTACAGTTTCGAGAACATACCTTCACCGAAGAGTCAAGCAGTTTATTGCTCCCTCCTACGTATATCTCGCGAAGAGACCATGAGGATAAAATCAGAGAGATTAGAGCCGAAACAGAAGCATACCGACAGTCCTTCTTTCCACGGACAATATGAGACTGGAATAGAAGGGAGAACCGGTAGAGGTACTCAGGGTACCCTCCGCCACACACCGTCAGGTGGCTTGCGGAGTGTGGATGTAGATGTAGATGTAGAAGTCGGCCGTGCTCTTTCAAAGGAACCATCCCGGTATTTGCCTGGAGCGATTTAGGGAAATCACGGAAAACCTAAATCAGGATGGCCGGACGCGGGATTGAAACGTCGTCCTCCCGAATGCGAGTCCAGTGTGCTAGCCACTGCGCCACCTCGCTCGGTGTCTTTGGCTACAAGCTGAACGTGTTCACACTACATAATTTAGCTAGAGTTTCGTGAGTAATTACCGACTGACGTCGAATTACGAAAGCTTTGCATATTCTTCTCTCCCATTGCACAGATTCTTGTAACTGCGTGTGTTGTGTTGGCAGAAGAGCCAACGCCGTGTTACTAGAGGAGGCCGAAAGACACGCGTATTAGCTCACGCAGGCTGGCGTGAGGAGGGAAGAACTATACTGACGTGAGGTCTGGAACATGACAAGGAATTAGAATTCAGAAAGCGGACGTAATTAGTTTGATACTTAACTTTAATCCATTAATGATGAACGCCGCTCTGGACGGTACATGATTCACAATATCTGTTCAGAATACATTCTTGAAGAATATGGCGCCTTGCTAGGTCGTAGCAAATGACGCAGCTGAAGGCTATGCTAAACTGTCGTCTCTGCAAATGAGAGCGTCTGTAGTCAGTGAACCATCGCTAGCAAAGTCGGCTGTACAACTGGGGCGAGTGCTAGATAGTCACTCTAGACTAGATCTGCCGTGTGGCGGCGCTCGGTCTGCAATCACTGATAGTGGCGACACGCGGGTCCGACATATACTAACGGACCGCGGCCGATTTAAAGGCTACCACCTAGCAATTGTGGTGTTGGCGGTGACACCACAGCGTGTACGATGATAAACTCATTTATTTACTTGTGATCAGACTGCGTTTACAAACTGAATATTCGTTTATGGACACTAATGCAGCAGAGCGTAGGTTCATAGATCACGGCTTTGTCCAATAACGTTTGATAGTAGATCAATTCTAAACACAGACACACAGCTTACAAGTTTCCTTAGCGCGACATGTTCCCTGATCGTAATCAGGGCGTGGGTCGTCAGTGTAAAATGCAGCTTTTAGAAACACCTATAGCACAGAAAAAACCTATAACACAGAAAAAACGAGTCATGAGAAGAGATGGAATAAAGGGAACTAAAGAAAAGTAGGTCTGCAGTATGAGAACTGACTGCAGTATGAGAACGGAGCTAAAGAGGAACGTGATAAAAGAAGCAATGAAGACAGGGAAAGAGAAAAGTATGTTTTACAAAGAGCGCTCAGCGGCATTGGCCCCTTCCTTACCTTGCAGTTATAGGGGAATCTCTCGCCCAGCGCAAGGTCCCAAGCGTATGGAAAAAAAAAGCGCAGGTGACGCCTGTGTGCAAGAAGGGTAAGAGAACAGACCCGCAGAATTACGGACCAGTATCCTTAACACCGTTTTACTGCAGAGTCCTTGCACATATTGTCAGTTCGAATACAATAAAGTCCCTTGAGACGGAAAACCTTTCCACAAATCAGCAGGGTTTTAGAATGCATCGTTCGCGCGAAACTCAGTTTACCGTTTTCTCACAGAATATATAGTGAACTAGGGATGAAGGGCAACAGGCAGACTCCATATTCCTAGATTCGACACGGTGTTGCACTGAAGACTGGTAACCTAGGTACCAGCATACGGAATAGCTCGAAGACATCTTATCTACACTCCTGGAAATGGAAAAAAGAACACATTGACACCGGTGTGTCAGACCCACCATACTTGCTCCGGACACTGCGAGAGCGCTGTACAAGCAATGATCACACGCACGGCACAGCGGACACACCAGGAACCGCGGTGTTGGCCGTCGAATGGCGCTAGCTGCGCAGCATTTGTGGACCGCCGCCGTCAGTGTCAGCCAGTTTGCCGTAGCATACGGAGCTCCATCGCAGTCTTTAACACTGGTAGCATGCCGCGACAGCGTGGACGTGAACCGTATGTGCAGTTGACGGACTTTGAGCGAGGGCGTATAGTGGGCATGCGGGAGGCCGGGTGGACGTACCGCCGAATTGCTCAACACGTGGGACATGAGGTCTCCACAGTACATCGATGTTGTCGCCAGTGGTCGGCGGAAGGTGCACGTACCCGTCGACCTGGGACCGGACCGCAGCGACGCACGGATGCACGCCAAGACCGTAGGATCCTACGCAGTGCCGTAGGGGACCGCACCGCCACTTCCCAGCAAATTAGGGACACTGTTGCTCCTGGGGTATCAGCGAGGACCATTCGCAACCGTCTCCATGAAGCTGGGCTACGGTCCCGCACACCGTTAGGCCGTCTTCCGCTCACGTCCCAACATCGTGCAGCCCGCCTCCAGTGGTGCCGCGACAGGCGTGAATGGAGGGACGAATGGTGACGTGTCGTCTTCAGCGATGAGAGTCGCTTCTGCCTTGGTGCCAATGATGGTCGTATGCGTGTTTGGCGCCGTGCAGGTGAGCGCCACAATCAGGACTGCATACGACCGAGGCACACAGGGCCAACACCCGGCATCATGGTGTGGGGAGCGATCTCCTACACTGGCCGTACACCACTGGTGATCGTCGAGGGGACACTGAATAGTGCACGATACATCCAAACCGTCATCGAACCCATCGTTCTACCATTCCTAGACCGGCAAGGGAACTTGCTGTTCCAACAGGACAATGCACGTCCGCATGTATCCCGTGCCACCCAACGTGCTCTAGAAGGTGTAAGTCAACTACCCTGGCCAGCAAGATCTCCGGATCTGTCCCCCATTGAGCATGTTTGGGACTTGATGAAGCGTCGTCTCACGCGGTCTGCACGTCCAGCACGAACGCTGGTCCAACTGAGGCGCCAGGTGGAAATGGCATGGCAAGCTGTTCCACAGGACTACATCCAGCATCTCTACGATCGTCTCCATGGGAGAACAGCAGCCTGCATTGCTGCGAAAGGTGGATATACACTGTACTAGTGCCGACATTGTGCATGCTCTGTTGCCTGTGTCTATGTGCCTGTGGTTCTGTCAGTGTGATCATGTGATGTATCTGACCCCAGGAATGTGTCAATAAAGTTTCCCCTTCCTGGGACAATGAATTCACGGTGTTCTTATTTCAATTTCCAGGAGTGTAATAGAACCCAGTTTGTTGTCATCGACTGTGAGTGTGAGACAAGAGTATCGTCAGGAGTGCCCCATGCAAAGCGTGAAAGCACCGCTGTTATCTTCTGTATACAAAAATGATCAGGGGAAGAGAGTGGCCACCAATCTGAAGCTGTTTGTTGATGATGGTGTAGTGTACAGGAAGGTGTCATTGTTGAATGACTGTGGGAGGATAGAAGTTGACTCAGACTAAATTCCTATGTGGTGTGATGAATGGCAGTTAGCTCTAAACGTAGAAAAATGTAAGTTAATGTAGACGAGTAGGAAAAATGAACTCTTAATATTCGAATACAGTATTAGTAGTGCGCTGCTTCACATAGTCATGTTTTTTTAAATACCTAGGCGTAATGTTTCAAAGCAATACGAAATGGAACCAGTACGGAAGGACTGTAGTAGGAAAGGCGATTGGTCGACTTCGGTTTATTGGGAAAATTTTGGGAAAGTGTGATTCATCTATAAAGGAGAATGCATATAGGACCCTAGTACGAGCCATTCTTAAGTACTGCTTGCGTGTTTGAGATCCGCACCAGGTCGGATTAAAGGACGACATCGAAGCAATTCAGAGGAGGGCTGTTATATTTGTTATCGTTTGTTTTGAAAAATGGTTCAAGTGGCTCTGAGCATATGGGACATAACTTCTGAGGTCATCAGTCCCCTTGAACTTAGAACTCCTTAAACCTAACTAACCTAAGGACATCACACACAGTGATGCCCGAGTCGGGATTCGTACCTGCCGCCGTAGCGGTCGCGCGGTTCCAGACTGTAGCGCCTAGAACCGCTCGACCACACCAGCTGGTCCTGTTTTGAACAACAAGCAAGTATTATGGAGATACTTTGGGATTTGAAATGGGAATCCCCGTATAGTAGATAATGCTCTTTCCGCGAGGCACTAGTGCGCAAATTTAGAGAACCGGAATTCGTGGCTGACTGACGAACTATTCTGTTGTCGCCAACGTACATATTGATGTACTTGTGAGTAGAACAGGAAAGGAAATGATTAGTGAAGCACTGTACGGTGATTTGCGGAATATATATGTTGATGTAGATGTGCATACAGAAATGAAAACAAAAGGAAGAGTTGCTGGGAGAAGATGAGAGTGTTTGCTTTGCTGTTTCATAGAGAGAAAACTGGCCATACGCGTTCATTTCTGGGGAAACCTTACGAGGGTGGAAATGCTTTAAACCGAGCGAGGTGGCGCAGTGGTTAGCACACTGGACTCGCTTTCTGGAGGACAACGGTTCAATCCCGTGTCCGGCGAGCCTGATTTAGGTTTTCCGTGATCTCCCTAAATCGCTTCAGGCAAATGCTGGGATGGTACCTTTGAAAGGGCACGGCCGACTTCCTTCCCCGTCCTTCCCTAAACTGATGAGACCGATGACGTCGCTGTTTGGTCTCTTCGCCAAACAACCAAATGCTTTAATTTCTTCCTAAAGGCAACAGGGTATTGCAATGTGCCCAGGGCTCAAAGTACTTTGTTGCAGAGTCAAATGGCAGCAACAGAAATCAAGTCTGCGAATGTTATTATTTTATGGATACGCCCAGCTAGGATACAATATAGGTTCGCGAAGCGGCCGCGTGGTTTGAGGCGCCATGTCATGGATTGCGCGGCCCCTTCCGCCGGAGGTTCGAGTCCTGTGTGTGTGTGTGTGTGTGTGTGTTTGTGTGTTTCGTTCTTAGTATAAGTTAGTTTACGTAGTGTACAAATCTAGGGCCCGATAACCTCAGCAGTTTGGTCCCTTACGAACTCACACACATTTGAACATTTTGATATTACATACACTCCTGGAAATTGAAATAAGAACACCGTGAATTCATTGTCCCAGGAAGGGGAAACTTTATTGACACATTCCTGGGGTCAGATACATCACATGATCACACTGACAGAACCACAGGCACATAGACACAGGCAACAGAGCATGCACAATGTCGGCACTAGTACAGTGTATATCCACCTTTCGCAGCAATGCAGGCTGCTATTCTCCCATGGAGACGATCGTAGAGATGCTGGATGTAGTCCTGTGGAACGGCTTGCCATGCCATTTCCACCTGGCGCCTCAGTTGGACCAGCGTTCGTGCTGGACGTGCAGACCGCGTGAGACGACGCTTCATCCAGTCCCAAACATGCTCAATGGGGGACAGATCCGGAGATCTTGCTGGCCAGGGTAGTTGACTTACGCCTTCTAGAGCACGTTGGGTGGCACGGGATACATGCGGACGTGCATTGTCCTGTTGGAACAGCAAGTTCCCTTGCCGGTCTAGGAATGGTAGAACGATGGGTTCGATGACAGTTTGGATGTACCGTGCACTATTCAGTGTCCCCTCGACGATCACCAGTGGTGTACGGCCAGTGTAGGAGATCGCTCCCCACACCATGATGCCGGGTGTTGGCCCTGTGTGCCTCGGTCGTATGCAGTCCTGATTGTGGCGCTCACCTGCACGGCGCCAAACACGCATACGACCATCATTGGCACCAAGGCAGAAGCGACTCTCATCGCTGAAGACGACACGTCTCCATTCGTCCCTCCATTCACGCCTGTCGCGACACCACTGGAGGCGGGCTGCACGATGTTGGGGCGTGAGCGGAAGACGGCCTAACGGTGTGCGGGACCGTAGCCCAGCTTCATGGAGACGGTTGCGAATGGTCCTCGCCGATACCCCAGGAGCAACAGTGTCCCTAATTTGCTGGGAAGTGGCGGTGCGGTCCCCTACGGCACTGCGTAGGATCCTACGGTCTTGGCGTGCATCCGTGCGTCGCTGCGGTCCGGTCCCAGGTCGACGGGCACGTGCACCTTCCGCCGACCACTGGCGACAACATCGATGTACTGTGGAGACCTCACGCCCCACGTGTTGAGCAATTCGGCGGTACGTCCACCCGGCCTCCCGCATGCCCACTATACGCCCTCGCTCAAAGTCCGTCAACTGCACATACGGTTCACGTCCACGCTGTCGCGGCATGCTACCAGTGTTAAAGACTGCGATGGAGCTCCGTATGCCACGGCAAACTGGCTGACACTGACGGCGGCGGTGCACAAATGCTGCGCAGCTAGCGCCATTCGACGGCCAACACCGCGGTTCCTGGTGTGTCCGCTGTGCCGTGCGTGTGATCATTGCTTGTACAGCCCTCTCGCAGTGTCCGGAGCAAGTATGGTGGGTCTGACACACCGGTGTCAATGTGTTCTTTTTTCCATTTCCAGGAGTGTATGTAAGAGCTTTTGTTCTGATTATGGTGAAGTGACAGGCACTTAATCTCTGATGCGAAGACCATTCGTGTATGGACACTGAGGAGCCGGTGAGGTTGACATGCTGTTGGTAGTCACGTAACTTGTATGGCCGTAACCAACCTAACCGTGCGCATAAAGGACTGATATTTTCAGGTAGAAGGAAGCATTTGTGGTTAGGTCTAACCGTCAAGCGTTCTCACTACAAGTGGAAATTATTGCTGTGTTACGTTCACTGGTTTCATTGGACTGCCATTTGACGAGTATTCATTTCATGTTTTGTCCTTCATATTTTTAAGTTCTTTGATTATGTCTGGTGATAAATGGCAGTCGTTTAACATACAGAAACACGTCAGAGAGTTTTTATGCTTTCCTTGGCAATCAGAACCAAAATGCTGAAGAAATCCAATGCTAAAAAGAGGAAAATGCGTTACGCAGAGTTGTAATCTCGTAAATGGTTAGCCGCCTGAATCTCATCCGCGGAAGAAATGTGATGCACGTATTACGGGGCCTCTCGGAAATATCTCCTCATTTTGCTGTAAGTTGTGGTTAAACAGTGAGGCATCGCTCTCGGCGTCTGCATGAAGTCGGGTCCGGTCTTACTCGTTTTTCTAGCGGGCAGATTTCGCAGGAGACGCTGCTCCAAAAATTTATTTTTCTTGAGAGAGCTGTCGGCATTCATTAGGCTGCCTTACAGCCATTACGTCTCGCTCTCCTTTCTTCCGCTCTCGTCCGCCGTGGCGGAAAAGCGGAAGGAAAGCGCGCCCGCGAGGAGCTGTGTGGGACAGCATAATGGCGCACATTGACACATACTGTCCAGAAAGGGGCAGCTTAAGCGAACAATGCTCCGGCGGTTCCTTCATTACACACAGACGCGCCATTCTTTCGCTGGCTCCCCTTCATTTTCCTCCTTCTCGGCTCCTTCTCCTCGCCTGCCCCCGCCTCATGCCGTTCAGACAAGTTTGCACATTGTGTTCCACTCCTTCACGGCCGACGGACTGCGAACGCGTTGCGTAACGGCGAAAACTCCTGCACGGTCGTTTCTTTATTATCATAACTCGGCGGCGGAATATCTCAGCGTGGAAAGGTAAATGAGCACTCGAAAAAGCGACGATGTAATCGTGGAAGATAGTGCGCCAGAAGTGTTTTATATTTCGTTGATATTATTCTCCTGTCAACAATAATTACATGAGATCAGCACCTGAGTAGAAGCAGCTGGAGAAGGAGATTATTTCATTCGGTTTATGACGCAATGAACATGTGCACTATGTGAGGAAAAGTATCCGGACACCTGGCTGAAAATGACTTAAAATTTCTTGGTGTCCTCCATCGGTAATGCTGGAATTCAATATGGCGTTGGCCCACCCTTAGCCTTGATGACAGCTTCCACTCTCGCAGGCATACGTTCAGTCAGGTGCTGGAAGGTTTCTTGGGGAATGGCAGCCCATTCTTCACGGAGTGCTGCACTGAGGAAAGATATCGATGTCGGTCGGAGAGGCCTGGCACGAAGATGGCTTTCCAAAACATCCGAAAGATGTTCTATAGGATTCAGGTCAGGACTCTGTGCAGGCCAGTCCATTACCGGGATGTTATTGTCGTATAACTACTCCTCCACAGGCCGTGAATTGTGAACAGGTTCTCGATCGTGTTGAAAGATGCAATTGGCATCGCCGAATTGCTCTTCAACAATGGGAAGCAAGAAGGTGCTTAAAACCATCAGTGTGCCGGCCGGTGTGGCCGAGAGATTCTAGGCGCTTCAGTCTGTAACCGCGCAACCGCTACGGTCGCAGGTTCGAATCCTGCCTCGGGCATGGATGTGTGTGATGTTCTTAGGTTAGTTAGGTTTAAGTAGTTCTAAGTTCTAGGGGACTGATGACCTCAGAAGTTAAGTCCCATAGTGCTCAGGGCCATTTCAACCAAAACCATCAGTGTAGCCCTGTGCTTTGATACTGCCACGCAAAACACAAAGGGGTTCAAGCCCCCTCCATGAAAAAGACCACCACACCACAACACCAAAACGCCTCCGAATTTTACAGTTGGCACTATACATGCTGGCAAATGACATTTACCGGACATTCGCCATACCCACACCCTGCCGTCGGATCGCCACATTGTGTACTGTGATTCGTCACTCGACACAACGTTTTTCCACTGTTCAATCGTCCAATGTTTACGCTTCTTGCTCCAGGCGAGGCGTCGTTTGGCATTTACCGTCGTGATGTGTGGCTTCTGAACAGCCGCTCGACCATGAAATCCAGGTTTTCTCACATCCCGCCTAACTGTCATAGTACTTGCAGTGGATCCTGATGCCGTTTGGAATTCCTGTGTAACGGTCTGGATAGATGTCTACGTATTACACATTACGACCCTCTTCAACTGTCGGCGGTCTCTGTCAGTCAACAGACGAGGTCGGCCTGTACGCTTTTGTGGTGTACTTGTCCCTTCACGTTTCCACTTCGCTATCACATCGGAAACAGTGGACCTAGCGATGTTTAGGAGTGTGGAAATCTCGCGTACAGACATATGACACAAGTGACACCCAATCACCTGACCACATTCGAAGGCCATCAGTTCCGCAGAGCGCCCCAGTCTGCTCTCTCACGATGTCTAATGACTAGTGAGGTCATTGATATGGAGTACCTGCCAGTAGATGGCAGCAAATTACTCCTAATATGAAAAACGTATGTTTTTGGGGGTGTCCGGATATTTTTGAACACATAGTGTATATCTGGAATGAAGATGTATGGCTCACTAATGAAAGGTGTTGGAGCAGTACCTAGAAGTTTTCACGAGAAACAGGAAATATTTTGAAATCTTTGGTTATGTGTCTCGGTGGACCGTGAGCACCAATGAAATATTTACCGAAATGTATAAATCTGAGGGATAATTCTATCTTAATGTTTTCAACATTTGATGGGAAAATATGCACATTTCATTGACCAACACCTGAAGTTGCCGCCAGCTATAATATAGATTCGAATATATTAGATTAGATTTACTTTTTGTCCCATAGATCCGTATTGTAGGGATGGCCGAGGATGTAAAACACGCCATAAAACAAGGAAATGGAATACATATTATTAATAAAAAAGATATGCCAAGTCCCCGTGCACAGATTTCAAATTAAATGGTCCTCACGAAGGTGGGATAAGTAAAAAAAATCTTAAATATATTTTCATTCAGGAAGTAATAACGAAGCTTGTGACAAAACATGTATATAGACATCGCAGTAAGGTCCACGTACTAGTTCTTACGGTATATGACGCACCATCAAAGAAAGAACCAGTTTACAACGGTTACTTTGTAGATCATATTACTGCACAGAAAATGTGCAGACGTCAAATTTTACGTAACAGTCACGTTATTATTAATCATGTATACACTTCACTCGGTTCAAAATGGTTCAAATGGCTCTGAGCACTATGGGACTCAACATCTTAGGTCATAAGTCCCCTAGAACTTAGAACTACTTAAACCTAACTAACCTAAGGACATCACACACACCCATGCCCGAGGCAGGATTCGAACCTGCGACCGTAGCAGTCCCGCGGTTCCGGACTGCAGTGCCAGAACCGCTAGATCACCGCGGCCGGCACACTTCACTCGGTCCCACTAAGAAATATAGTAATGAAATAGGAGGAAATGGCCATCAATAAATCACTTAGTCGCCCCTGAAAGGTAACTTAATTAGTAATTTAACAATTTATGGCTGCTGGCAAGTTATTGAAAATGTGTGTTTCTCATCAGTGGACACCTTTCTGCACCATAGTAAATGATTCTGTATCTTTACCAAGGTTGTTCTTATTTCTAGTATTGGTTCCATGAATTGAGCCGTTGGTTTCGAATGAGATGTGTATTATTTATGACAGGTTTCATTAGGGAATACACTGAAGATCCAAGACAATATGATCACTGCCCACCGCGACGTTGGATGCCGCCTGGTGGTACCCAGTATAAAGGTAAGCTAAGTACGCTAGAGTTTTTATTTTTATTTCGTCTACATCTGCCAACGTCCACGTAGCAAATGAAGATCTGATGAAGTGCTTCAACAGTTCTGAGGAAATCTTCTGCTAATTGAATTTATTATCGAGTTATTACTAAGAACTTAACACTGTCTATCTCTTTCATCTGCTTGTCGTCATATTTTAGGTATATACTGGCGAGGGGGGGGGGATGGGGGACTCTCACAAGCTCTGAAATGCATTAGTGCGTCTTTCAAACTTCAGTCACAAAGGACTGGATAGGAACCATTTACTAAAGTAAATAAAAATAACGTAACCTTATGTCCTCCATGTTGGACTGTGATTTGGAAACTGCGACTGTTTATGATATATATATAAAAAAAAGAAAAACAATCATCAGTGTCATTCACTTTTATTTTCTTTCACGAAGCTTTCCATCAGCTTACACCCTTATCTTCAGGTAGATAAGTTGATTACATTGGGATATCCTTCTTCTGCATGTAACCAGCTGTATGGCGTAACCTTCATTTCCCGACAAGTAAGTTATTATGCAGTTAATTCTTATATGAATACGGCAATGAAGTTATATATTAAAAAACTTCAAAATTACCACAAAGTTACTTACAAAATATTCCAGCAAAAAGAACGCTGGTGGTCATAATAACATTTGTATCACTAAATATCGCAAAAACACGCAGCAAGAACAGCCTAGAAATGGTAAAGATGTAAAAATAAAGAGCCTTGAAAGGAAGAGAGCTTTACCAGCTTACTTTGCGAATAGGAGAAACAGACAACATCGTATATATTACACTCCTGGAAATTGAAATAAGAACACCGTGAATTCATTGTCCCAGGAAGGGGAAACTTTATTGACACATTCCTGGGGTCAGATACATCACATGATCACACTGACAGAACCACAGGCACATAGACACAGGCAACAGAGCATGCACAATGTCGGCACTAGTACAGTGTATATCCACCTTTCGCAGCAATGCAGGCTGATATTCTCCCATGGAGACGATCGTAGAGATGCTGGATGTAGTCCTGTGGAACGGCTTGCCATGCCATTTCCACCTGGCGCCTCAGTTGGACCAGCGTTCGTGCTGGACGTGCAGACCGCGTGAGACGACGCTTCATCCAGTCCCAAACATGCTCAATGGGGGACAGATCCGGAGATCTTGCTGGCCAGGGTAGTTGACTTACACCTTCTAGAGCACGTTGGGTGGCACGGGATACATGCGGACGTGCATTGTCCTGTTGGAACAGCAAGTTCCCATGCCGGTCTAGGAATGGTAGAACGATGGGTTCGATGACGGTTTGGATGTACCGTGCACTATTCAGTGTCCCCTCGACGATCACCAGTGGTGTACGGCCAGTGTAGGAGATCGCACCCCACACCATGATGCCGGGTGTTGGCCCTGTGTGCCTCGGTCGTATGCAGTCCTGATTGTGGCGCTCACCTGCACGGCGCCAAACACGCATACGACCATCATTGGCACCAAGGCAGAAGCGACTCTCATCGCTGAAGACGACACGTCTCCATTCGTCCCACCATTCACGCCTGTCGCCACACCACTGGAGGCGGGCTGCACGATGTTGGGGCGTGAGCGGAAGACGGCCTAACAGTGTGCGGGACTGTAGCCCAGCTTCATGGAGACGGTTGCGAATGGTCCTCGCCGATACCCCAGGAGCAACAGTGTCCCTAATTTGCTGGGAAGTGGCGGTGCGGTCCCTTACGGCACTGCGTAGGATCCTACGGTCTTGGCGTGCATCCGTGCGTCGCTGCGGTCCGGTCCCAGGTATACGGGCATGTGCACCTTCCGCCGACCACTGGCGACAACATTGATGTACTGTGGAGACCTCACGCCCCACGTGTTGAGCAATTCGGCGGTACGTCCACCCGGCCTCCCGCATGCCCACTATACGCCCTCGCTCAAAGTCCGTCAACTGCACATACGGTTCACGTCCACGCTGTCGCGGCATGCTACCAGTGTTAAAGACTGCGATGGAGCTCCGTATGCCACGGCAAACTGGCTGACACTGACGGCGGCGGTGCACAAATGCTGCGCAGCTAGCGCCATTCGACGGCCAACACCGCGGTTCCTGGTGTGTCCGCTGTGCCGTGCGTGTGATCATTGCTTGTACAGCCCTCTCGCAGTGTCCGGAGCAAGTATGGTGGGTCTGACACACCGGTGTCAATGTGTTCTTTTTTCCATTTCCAGGAGTGTAGTTTACAGCAGGGCTTAACAACTGGCCGGTTTTGAGCGCGAGTACTCGCGTCTGCTCAGGCACGTGCTCGCGAGCAGGTGCAAGGTCGTGGAGTAGGGAGGGAGGGGAGGGAGGGGAAATGCGCGCGCACGTTTGAACAGGGCCGCAGCGTGCCTATCGAATTCGCGCCGACTGTGTAACGTTTAAAGTACTACGATCAGCTCTAACAGTCACTTCGCAGGTTAAGAATCATGTCAAGTCGCCGTTGTTTAACCCCAATCATGTTTTCGCAGTTCAACCCCCATTGGGAGGAATTGTATCTGTTTACAGTAAAAGATAGTGTTGCAAAATGTTTAGTACGTCACAAAACGCTGAATTCTTTTAGGAAATTTAATTTGCAGCGACATTATATGCCGTACCATGCGAAAGACTACGGAAGTGGAAAATGTGATGGACCAGATCGTGCACAGGAAGTTATTAAACATAAAAGGAAGCTATCCGAAGAAGATCTGGACGACGAAGAAAAATCAACTGAGGCAGCTCTCAGAGTGAGTTACAAAATTGCTTTGCTTTTAGCAAAATTCCTGCGCCCCTTCACTGATGGCGATTTAACAAAAGAATGTTTGGTAGTTGCAGCGGAACATTTGTGTCCATCTCAAGTTGAACAGTTTCGGATTGTGCCATTATCTAACATGACCATTATGCGTCGCATACAGGACATGGCAGACGACGTCCAGAGCCAGCTTGCAAATATCTGTAAAGATTTTATGGCGTATTATCTAGCTCTGGACGAAAGTGTTGATATCACTGGAACAGCGCAGCTTGCCATATTTATTAGAGGTGTTAATAGAGATATTCAGGTTAGGGAGGAGCTCCTCGATGTAGTAGCCATGAAGAACACTACAACCGGAGGTGATATTTTAAGTAGTGTTGAAGAAAGTGTTGAAAATATAGGATTGTCGTGGAATTCTTTCATTTCAGTGTCTACAGACGGTGCACCAGCGATGACAGGGAAAAAATCAGGTTTCATTGCGCTGTTGAAGGAGAAAATGAAAAAACTGACCGTGCCGAATGAAATAAGGGGCGTTCACTGTGTGATCCACCAGGAAAACTTATGTGTAAAGAGTACCACTCTAAAAAATGTGATGAGTATTGTTGTTCGTACAACCAATTACACTCCTGGAAATTGAAATAAGAACACCGTGAATTCATTGTCCCAGGAAGGGGAAACTTTATTGACACATTCCTGGGGTCAGATACATCACATGATCACACTGACAGAACCACAGGCACATAGACACAGGCAACAGAGCATGCACAATGTCGGCACTAGTACAGTGTATATCCACCTTTCGCAGCAATGCAGGCTGATATTCTCCCATGGAGACGATCGTAGAGATGCTGGATGTAGTCCTGTGGAACGGCTTGCCATGCCATTTCCACCTGGCGCCTCAGTTGGACCAGCGTTCGTGCTGGACGTGCAGACCGCGTGAGACGACGCTTCATCCAGTCCCAAACATGCTCAATGGGGGACAGATCCGGAGATCTTGCTGGCCAGGGTAGTTGACTCACACCTTCTAGAGCACGTTGGGTGGCACGGGATACATGCGGACGTGCATTGTCCTGTTGGAACAGCAAGTTCCCTTGCCGGTCTAGGAATGGTAGAACGATGGGTTCGATGACGGTTTGGATGTACCGTGCACTATTCAGTGTCCCCTCGACGATCACCAGTGGTTTACGGCCAGTGTAGGAGATCGCTCCCCACACCATGATGCCGGGTGTTGGCCCTGTGTGCCTCGGTCGTATGCAGTCCTGATTGTGGCGCTCACCTGCACGGCGCCAAACACGCATACGACCATCATTGGCACCAAGGCAGAGGCGACTCTCATCGCTGAAGACGACACGTCTCCATTCGTCCCTCCATTCACGCCTGTCGCGACACCACTGGAGGCGGGCTGCACGATGTTGGGGCGTGAGCGGAAGACGGCCTAACGGTGTGCGGGACCGTAGCCCAGCTTCATGGAGACGGTTGCGAATGGTCCTCGCCGATACCCCAGGAGCAACAGTGTCCCTAATTTGCTGGGAAGTGGCGGTGCGGACCCCTACGGCACTGCGTAGGATCCTACGGTCTTGGCGTGCATCCGTGCGTCGCTGCGGTCCGGTCCCAGGTCGACGGGCACGTGCACCTTCCGCCGACCACTGCCGTCAACATCGATGTACTGTGGAGACCTCACGCCCCACGTGTTGAGCAATTCGGCGGTACGTCCACCCAGTCTCCCGCATGCACACTATACGCCCTCGCTCAAAGTCCGTCAACTGCACATACGGTTCACGTCCACGCTGTCGCGGCATGCTACCAGTGTTAAAGACTGCGATGGAGCTCCGTATGCCACGGCAAACTGGCTGACACTGACGGCGGCGGTGCACAAATGCTGCGCAGCTAGCGCCATTCGACGGCCAACACCGCGGTTCCTGGTGTGTCCGCTGTGCCGTGCGTGTGATCATTGCTTGTACAGCCCTCTCGCAGTGTCCGGTGGGTCTGACACACCGGTGTCAATGTGTTCTTTTTTCCATTTCCAGGAGTGTATATAAGGAAGCATGGGCTACAACACAGGCAATTTAAAAGATTTCTTGAGGATGTAGAAAGCCAGTATGGTAGCCTGCCTTATTACAGCGAGGTCCGCTGGCTTAGTCGTGGCGAATTATTAAATCGATGTTTTTCCCTATTAGATGAGATAAATATGTTCATGGAAATAAATAACATGTGTGTTCCTGAATTGAAAGAGCCTTCATGGAAATGTGATCTCGTGTTCTTAGCAGATTTAACTAGCCATCTGAATGCTTTGAACATTTCACTGCAAGGTAAAAATCTGCTAATTACTCATTTCATAGATCGAATAGGATCTTTTAAAATGAAATTGACACTTTGGGCGAGTCAGCTGGAAACAGGAAATCTAGCTCATTTTCCTAAATTATCATCCATGCAAGACGTTCACAAAGACTGTGAACGTTATTCACATAGTTTAGTTGCCCTTAAGGAAGAATTTGACCAACGCTTTCAAGATCTGACAGCACTAGGTAGTGATTTTGATCTGTTCTCCTCTCCATATTCAGCGAATATTGAAGAGATTCGTCCTGAGCTGCAACTAGAACTTATTGACCTGCAGTGTGACAGAGAATACAGAGACAAATTTCAGAATAAGAAAAACATTTTGGAATTCTGCGGACACTTCCCTCAGGATAGATTTCCTCGTTTGCACAAGCTGGCGGCTACAATAATATCAATGTTCGGTTCCACGTATGTTTGTGAACAACTGTTCTCTGGAATGAAATGTAACAAGACGCGCCTAAGAAACGCATTGTCTGATCAAAATTTAAACTGCACGCTGCGCCTACGATGCACAAGAACAATTACTCCGAACATAGACGCAATTGTAAAGGGCAAAAAGTACAAGATAACCGAGAATCCCACACTTCAGTGACACCTTTTATTGTGTAACAGTTCAAAAATTAATACGAATGTAGAGGCATACACTAAGCTAATAAAATTATGTGGCACGTGTACATTCTCCTTTATTTGTTTCATTTGTCGCAGTAATAATTCGTGAGTGATATCCCTGCAGGTGGCCGCGGATTTACATTGACTGGCGGCAGCTGTTGTGTGCCCCATGTGACTCTCCCCACTCTCCGCCCTGGTCGGGTAGTGGGGGTAGCGTGCTCGCGCTGCTCCGTGCTCGCGCCTGGCTGCTCACAGCTTGCTCCGCGAGCACGTATGTTGTGAAGCTCTGGTTTACAGCTTTAGAACTGTCTTACATATTCTTAATCATATTAAACAAGGTGATATACATAAATGTCAACTTATTTGTTAAAGGCTCGGTTTGACGGTGTGAGCATTGAGTTCAAGTTTCCACAACTTCGATCACTGAAGAATGGAGGACAGTAAAGATTATTATATTTCGTGTAGTACGCTTGAGAAACTTCCCAAAAGGTTCACTGCGACTGTCTTGTCTTTGATATAATGTTCTACCCATATTTTCCGTTATGAATTCAGGTTTCTTATTCTCCATAAAGATTAATTTTGTGCCCTTTGTGTAGCTTAAAAGTATTATTTGATTCTTATTTATATTTTCAAAAGCATGACTCGTTTCTTTAATATGGTAGCTTGCGGTGTTGAATTTAAATAAATGTACGTGTTTCTTAAATCTAATTCGAAAATGTAAGTTCGTCTGACCCAAGTACTGAATTTTACACCCATTGCATTTTATTTCGTAGGTGACATAGTTAAATTTGTTTTTGTTAATTTTTATGTTGTGTGGCAAACTATTAGCCCATATAATTCACAGGTGGTGGAAGAAGCAGCTGTTACATTGTTGGGTCTGAAGATGAGGGTGCAAATCGTCTAAACATGGAAGTGCATAAAAGTCACTGACAAAGAAAAATTGTTCTAATTTTTAAAAATAACGTTTGAATCTAAGAGTTTTACGGCCGTTAAAATTAATTAGGACAGCAGGATGGGGGATGCTGCAATGGATTTTTTTGCGGTAACATGAAATTTACACTTAAAATGATAATAAATGAGTAAACAACAGCGGCTGTGGAGGCTCTATAAAGTCAGAGGTCTTCACCTGAGTAGATACGGTTTGCAAGCTCAGTACACGCGGACTTCGCGTTTTGTATGTGCTGTGGTCGTCTCGACGTTATGTCGACCACTGGTCTAGCGATGAGTTACGGCTGCAATTTTTCTCAGCCACCTTCCGCAATGTCCGTCAGCATAAGGCGTCTGCCAGGTCTTGGTGGGTCTGTGACTGTTCCTTCACGTTTCCACTTACAATCACAACACCTTCGTTTAAACTGATTCGTTCCACATCATTTAGATAAGAGAATCGTTCAAATGATCTATGAAACACAAATAAGAGGCAGATGTAGAAGGGCTGAAATGTCCGTGATTGACTTCTTACTCAGATGACTGCTGTTACTGCTTCACTACTGACGTCATAATACTCCCCGCGCCCTTTCATACTGTTGTGGCCACCTCTCGTGACAAGGGGATGTTCCGGATGCTTCCGATCAGATAGTGTAAGTAGTAAGGAATACGAATGTAAGACCTTTTTGTTTGGAATGATTCTGGGAAATGAAGTGCCCATGTGAAGTCTGGGTCGGTCGCTGGTATATAATATGTTTTGACTCACATCAATAACAACTGGGCTAGATAATTTGACGAAAGGTCTACAGATTTAAAAATAATGGGACAGAAAAAGTTATTTTCTCGGAATAACTGGCTTGGCTTCGTATTTTAGTAGCCGTGAAAGTTTGACACATGTCAAGTGATGTAATTTAATTCGCACTTGGCAATCGGACTTTTTAATAAAATGAAGAGCAAGTTCTAAACGATTACTGCGATTTGTACTTATCTCGGTAAGATGGCCGTAATGGCGGCTAAGCAAACTTCTCTCAAGCCAGTGATTGCTGTTTATATCAAAACACTCAACCACTTTTTCACGTGGTAACTGTTAATAACATAAGAGATAGATTAACGCTTGGAAATAATAGAACGAAAGTCATTACTGATGTAAAATAGATAATTATTTTCACTAATACTTTTACAATGACCTAAATCTTAAAACACCATGGCCTGGAGGAAGAAAGGTAATGAAGGAAGTGATGGAAGAAGAAAGACAGACATATGATAAACATAAATTCACAAAGATGCTATAGTTTACGTCCCTTCTTCCTGAGTCTGAACGTTATGGATTTAATGACTCAGTACATGATTATATATCGTAAAAGTAATTTCACTAGCATAAACGAACAAGAAAAAATACTGATATGTTGTTACACAGCCGTCATTGATTGAGGAAGAAAATGATATTTACTTGACGAAATTCTTAAGTCTTTCTCTAATTTCAAATCACAAGGATTCATAAATACTTAGTATCTTAAATAGATCAAAAGTTCAGATGAGAGTATATCCATATGCAGAAAAAAGGTTATCACATTTCTCGTTATCAAACACACACGTTGTTTACATACATGTAGGTAATAGTTGCAATTGTCTCGCATTATGTTGATTCATAACGTTCAACCGCTTTAAATTTCTTAAAATTACAGTAGTTGGATAGTTATCACAGAGGATAATTGTTTATTGTACTTAGATCGGTCATTTAATACAACACTAAAACACAAATGATTTAATTTCGTTTATAGTTTTTTGTTTAAAAGATTTGGATACTCTTATTAGTTATATTGTTTATTAAAGTTTTAATTAAGAGTCTCAGCTGGGTAAGACTGATGACGTGGGCATTGCAGGCGACGGAAAAGGTGTAGGGCTGCACACGTAATATCCCAGGACCTGCCGTCGTAGCCAGGGCTATCCAGGAAGGTTACTTGGAGTTAGTGGACAGGATACCTCTCAGGACAGAATTCCGTGAGATTATGACGCCATCCACATTCGTTGGATTACATAAAAAAGAAGACAGACTCGTATTAATAGTTGTGCACGTGAAACACCAAGACAGGAAAATCTTATATTTTTGTACAGATGATCTACTTTGTCTTCGTCTGGTTATAATCGTTGTTACTTGCATTAGGATTTACTTGTAAGAAATTCTGGTGAGTGTAACTTGAGCCCGTAATGTTACATTATGACCGAATACTGTAGGTAGTTTCTTTTTAAAATTGTTTTATTAGTCATGGAGCAGACTAGGAATAACTAAACACAGGCACAGTACATGTCTCTGATGCATCGCTTGCACCACTTTGTCAACTTTGAATCACTTTGTATCGGTTCGTAGAACGTTAAGAATGCAGGCGTCGGAGGTAGCCATGCTGCCAGAGCGACCGGTGCCTGCACATTGCGTCGCTTCAGTGGACGTTCTGGATGTGGGTGTGTTACTGGCTAGCCCACTAGATTGAGCACAGCTCTCTTGGAGAAGGGGTGACTCTTTATGGTTGGAATTGCCGTCCGTCTTCACAAAATCTCAGCATTGGTAAGAGAAACACACTTTCGTTTTTACGTAGTTTATTCAGCAGGCGACACAGTTATTTCCCATCACCATCTACCAACGTGTCACCTATTATTTACCACAAACAGTCCTAAATGCACATACCACAAATAATTGCTTAGACTGGATAAAATAAGTTTTATTCATTCGTCTTTGCCTTTCTTACGGAACACTTTATATATTTCAAGACTCACTCACGAATTGCCATTCATTGAATAATTCACCTGACATGTTTAAACCGCACTACAAATTTTTATTTAATTAAAACTTAATTTCTCTGTGTGGGGAGACAATTTGATTAGTGTAAGTGACAATGTTTTGTGTCTCACTTCCGCTCAGACGAGAACACGATTTTATTAATGTAGTGTTCACGTTACCCAAACGTAGCAAGACAATGCCACCCATTCCATTATTAAGACATAAAAATCATAACAGATTGTTAACCCGCGAAACAACTCATGATTATCACCAACGAGTGCAGAAAACAATCTCACCAAAGGAAACAAAAGAATTAACACCCTGACCGCAGTATTTGCCGATGGAAATAAGTCTGACTATAAATGTACTTTTCTTATTTATCGGTTACCTCTGGCTGGTATTTTGAAGCTATTTCTTTGTTCCATCATTTACTCGTAGATCAGATAATGTCTTAGTAACTATTTTGGTGTAAAGATACTCACTAATTACGAGTAGGTACATCTATAGTTTCAAAAATTCTTATAAATAAGAAGTATGCCACAATTATCAAGTGCTACTCAAAACTTTGCACTCTCTCTAAAATATTTCTCAGAGGCATATGTGGAACATATCAAGCATCTTACTATTGTTAACTAATTTACACTAACTGATAAGTTTCTTAGCCCCTACTATACACAGGGCTTGTTATATCCTAGCCAGTAACGCCAACCGAGCCCGCTGCCAAAAGGTTGGCATCATCAAAGTCCGGACGCCGTCCGCATAAGCAGCGCCAGCGATACAGGAAATCGCCGCAAGTCTGCGCGCGCGACCGCTGGCTTCTGGCTTCTTAAGCGCTGGAGTCGCGAGCGCTAGGACAGTTCTGTATTCGCCGCTCAGTTGTACACTCGCCACCGATTTGTGTACTTGCTAGTCAGTTGTGTGTTCATCACAGCAGAGTTGTTGTTTGTCGTCAGCCGACGCTGACCTAGCCGCTCCGACTCGAACTAGACAGATTTCTGTAGACACGGAGTTCACTACTGTGTTTCTGTATCTTCGTTAATAAAGATAAGTACCGACTTTTATTTAATCAGAGTGTTTGGGTTTTCATCTTTCTGTTCACTGTTCCAGCGGACCGGTCGGCCCGCTATTAAAAGTGTGGCGGTGACTTCGTAAGCCGTTTCTACAGCGAAGTTTTTGTCGCTACGAACCCCGCCACAAAAGGGCTGAAGATTAGATTACCCAGCCAAGATACCTTTGTATTTGTCGGACCGGCTTGTGGCCGAGATTTTCAGTAGGATATGGTTATTTTAAATTCACGGTACAGAGTTCCACAGTTTTGTCGTTCCAATTTGGGAACGGATCACTCTCAGTAACTCTGATAAGTAAGGTATCTTCACCCTTTATTCCCACTACTACCATAAATACTTCATCACGAAGTTCCTTTACAATACCTTTTACAGCTTCCGTCCACCCATTCACCCACATGAAGTGGTTATTCATATATATTTAAAAAAATAAAACACCAGGTAACTCATCAAATTGTATTTCACAAGCTGAATGGTTTCAGTTCATTTTAATCTAGAGAATAAAAATAGAATATTCTCACAGAAACGCTGTGAATAAAGCTGTGATTGAAGGTTTTTAACTAAGGCTTCAGGCTAGAACATGCATACTTATTCTATCTTTTTTGAGTCTTCAGTCATCTGACTGGTTTGATGCGGTCCGCCACGAATTCCTCTCCTGTGCCAACCTCTTCATCCCAGTGTAGCACTTGCAACCTACGTCCTCAATGATTTGCTGGATGTATCCAATCTCTGTCCTCCTCTGCACTTTTTACCCTCTACAGCTCCACCTAGTGCCATGGAAGTTATTGCCTTATCATCCTGTCCCTTGGGCTTCTCACTATTTTCCACATATTCCTTTCATCTCCTATTCTGCGCAGAACCTCCTCATTCCTCATATTACCAGTCCAATTAATTTTCAACATTCGTCTATAGCACCACATTCAAATGCTTGATTCTCTTTTGTTCCGATTTTCCCACAGTCCATGTTTCACTACCGTACAATGCTGTACTCCAGGCGTACATTCTCAGAAATTTCTTCCTCAAATACTAGTAGACTTCCTCAAACACTAGTAGACATCTCTTGGCCAGGAATGTCCTTTTTGCCAGTGCTAGTCTATTTTTGATGTCCTCCTTGCTCCGTCCGTCACTGCTTGTTTTGCTCCCTACGTAGCGGAATTCCGTAACTTCATCTACTCCGTGACCATCAATCCTGATGTTAACTTACTAGCTGTTCTCATTTCTGCTGCTTCTCATTACTTTAGTTTTTCTTCGATTTACTCTCATTCCATATTGTGTACTCATTAGACTGTTCATCCCACTCAGAAGGTCACGTAACTCTTCTTCATTTTCATTCACAATAGCAATGTCATCATCGAATCGCATCATTGCTATCCTTTCATCTTTAATTTTAATTCCACTCCTGAACCTTTCTTTTAATTCCATCATTGCTTCCTCGAAGTACAGATTGAACAGCAGGGGCGAAAGACTACATCACTGTCTTATAGCTTTTTCAGTCCTAGCACTTCGTTCTTTGTCGTCCACTCTTATTAATCTCTCTTGGCTCTTGCATAAATTATAGATTACTAGTTTATCCCTATAGCTTACCCCTATTTTTCTCAGACCTGCGAACATTTTGAAATTGTCGAACGCTCTGCTTTTTCTTTAGTCTTCCTTCCATTATCAATCGCAACGTCAGAATTGCCTCTCTGGTGCCTTTACCTGCCCTAAAGCTAAAGTGATCATCAGGTAACACATCCTCAATTTTCTTTTCCATTCTTCTATACATTATTCTTTTAAGCAATTTGGATGCATGAGCTGTTAACCTGACTGTGCGATAGTTCTCCCACTTGTCGGTTCTTGCAGTCTTCGGAATTGTGACGTTGATATGTTTCCGAAATTCTGATGGTATGCCACCAGACTCTTACATTCTACACACCAACGTGAATAGTAGTTTTTTCTAACATTTCCCCCAATGATTTTAGAAATTCTGAGGAAATATTATCCATCCCTTCTGCCTTATTTCATCTTCAGTCCGCTATAGCTCTCTTAAATTCCGATTCTAGTACTGGAGACTTCTATTTTTTCTTCTACCTCATCAGACAAATCTTCCCCCTTTTTAGAGGCCCTCAGTGTACTCTTTCCTCTTATCGGCTTTCTCCTTTGCATTTAGGAATGGAATTCCCGTTGCACTCTTAATGTTACCGTCCTAGCTCTTAATTTCACCGAAGGCTGTTTTGACTTTCCTATATGCTGAGTCAGTCCATCCGACAATCATTTCTTTCTCGATTTCTTCACATTTTTCATACAGCCATTTCACCTTAGCTTCCCTGCACTACCTATTTACTTCACTCCTCAGCGACTTGTATTTCTGTAATCCTGAATTTTCCTGAATATTTTTGTACTTCCTTCTTTCATTGATCAACTTAAGTATTTCTTTTGTTACCCATGGTGTCTTCGCACTTACCTTCTTCCTCGCGAATTCTGCCCAGCACTTGGCGCCCACAAAATGTTGCTCAGAACGGTGTTCCTCTGTCAGACCGAAGAAGATAACAGACCGTGTCTGTGACCACGTCTACCAGCCAGGGCAGCTGGAAGACGCCCGACGTCCACCTCCAGAACACTGCCCGTCACCGCACACAGACATGGCTAGCAACCACCACGGCTCCGACGTACAAGCCGCTTTACCATGTGAGCCTCCATCAAAACAGCCAAACCCCAGCGGATGAAGTGTGAGCTGCGCGCGTGGTTAAATCTCTTGTGTGGTCGCCACAGGGTGTAGGTAGGCTGTTTAGATTTTTATGTTGGTAACACCAAAACGCTGTTTAGGTTTCTGTATTGGTAACGCGACGTAGCGCTCTGTAGGAAAATCGCTGGCTGTGCTGTGTGTAGTCCGTGGCTGGTTGACATTGTTCTAATATTCGCTATTGCAGTGTTGGGCAGTTGTATGTGAACAGCGCGTAGCGGTTCGCAGTTGGAGGTGAGCCGCCAACAGTGGTGGATGTCGGGAGAGAGATGGCAGAATATTGAGAGCGGACGATCTGGACGTGTGTCCACCAGAAAGAGTAAATTTATAATACTAGATATCATAAACTGATATATATATATATATATATATATATATATATATATATATATATATATATATATATATATATATATACTGGATATCATAAACTGATGCTTACTTTCCATGTTAGAGCTCATTTTTTTTACTTCTCTTCAAATCACATTAATCATGGAATGGAAACACAAAGCAACAGAACGTACCAGCGTGACTTCAAACACTTTGTTACAGGAAATGTTCAAAATGTCCTCCGTTTGCGAGGATACATGCATCCACCCTCCGTCGCATGGAATCCCTGATGCGCTGATGCAGCCCTGGAGAATGGCGTATTATGTCACAGCCGTCCACAATACGAGCACGAAGAGTCTCTACATTTGGTACCGGGGTTGCGTTGACAAGAGCATTCAAATGCCCCCATAAATGAAAGTCACGAGGGTTGAGGTCAGAAGAGCATGGAGGCCATGGAATTGGTCCACCTCTGCCAATCCATCGGTCACCGAAACTGTTGTTGAGAAGCGTACGAACACTTCGACTGAAATGTGCAGGAGCTCCATCGTGCATGAACCACATGTTGTGTCGTACTTGTAAAGGCACATGTTCTAGCAGCACAGGTAGAGTTTCCCGTATGAAATCATGATAACGTGCTCCATTGAGCGTAGGTGGAAGAACATGGGGCCCAATCAAGACATCACCAACAACGCCTGCCCAAATGTTCACAGAAAATCTGTGTTGATGACGTGATTGCACAATTGCGTGCGGATTCTCGTCAGCCCACACATGTTGATTGTGAAAATTTACAATTTGATCACGTTGGAATGAAGCCTCATCCGTAAAGAGAACATTTGTACTGAAATGAGGATTGACACATTGTTGGATGAACCATTCGCAGAAGTGTACCCGTGGATGCCAATCAGCTGCTGATAGTGCCTGCACACGCTGTACATGGTACGGAAACAACTGGATCTCCCGTAGCACTCTCCATACAGTGACGTGGTCAACGTTACCTTGTACAGCAGCAACTTCTCTGACGCTCACATTAGGGTTATCGTCAACTGCACGAAGAATTACCTCGTCCATTGCAGGTGTCCTCGTCGTTCTAGGTCTTTCCCAGTCGCGAGTCATAGGCTGGAATGTTCCGTGCTCCCTAAGACGCCCATCAATTGCTTCGAACGTGTACCTGTCGGGACACCTTCGTTCTGGAAATCTGTGTCGATACAAACGTACGGCGCCACGGCTATTGCCCCGTGCTAATCCGCACATTAAATGGGCACCTGCCAACTCCGCATTTGTAAACATTGCACTGACTGCAAAACCACGTTCGTCATGAGCACGAACCTGTTGATGCTACGTACTGATGTGCTTGATGCTAGTACTGTAGAGCAATGAGTCGCATGTCAACACAAGCACCGAAGTCATTACCCTCCTTCAATTGGGCCAATTGGCGGTGAATCGAGGAAGAACAGTACATACTGACGAAACTAAAATGAGCTCTAACATGGAAATTAAACGTTTCGGGACACATGTCCACATAACATCTTTTCTTTATTTGTGTGTGAGGAATGTTTCCTGAAAGTTTGGCCGTACCTTTTTGTAACACCCTGTATATATAGGGTGTCCCAGCTATCTTGTCCACCCAAAATATCTCTGGAACAATAACAGCTATTGGAAAACGACTTTCACCGGTATCAATGTAGGGCTGGGGCCCATGAATGTACATATTTTGAAACATTCTAAAACGAAAGCATATGTGTTTTTTAACACAAACTTATGTTTTTTTTTAAATGGACTTCCTATATTTTTTCTTCAGCAATCCATAGCATGACAAAGCAAGTACACAATGGCGTTGATTGCATCGCAATATTCCCATTACATCCCGAGATGTTAAGACGCGAAGTTGACGCTTGAAACACCCGACATGTGCTGCTAGCGCACGTCCTGAGGCTCAGGCGTGAACCCCATGCTGCCCGTAATCGCGATGTGATTGACATGCGTAATCACACTTCCATACTTATCAAGAGATCCGAAACGAATAATACGGTCTGCTGCCATCATGCATTAACGTCGTACATTCCAGCAGGTATTTATCCCATAGGCTAGGGGTGATGCGGTTCTGTAACATATGTGTGTACCGCAAGGTTAGTCACAAAGTTAACTTCGCTTATCGGTAATCCGTTACTAAAAAGGTAATGCCGTTCAACGTTAAAACTTTACTTTACTGTAGATCTAGCGCAAGTGACAGTTAATCATTCACTCGTAATAGTAAAATTCATGTTGATGGTTTTAGTGAAACGAGCAAGTGGACTAAAAGTTTTACCGTTGTTTAGGTAAAAATATTTTGATTTGGGAAGTTCAGGTAGGACACAGAAGATGAATGTAAACATGTTTAACCAATTAGTTTTATTATCACATAATTATCAATGTTATGTTTATCTAATGTGTTAAATGACAAATTGTTGCAAACAAATGTTTCTTAACATCACTGGGTAAAATGGCCCTTTGTAGAAACTTCCACTGTGATACCAGCACTACATACTAAACATAGCGTTCACATCTCATGCTCAAAGTGATGCCCATTGGCTTGCATACATAGGGTCACTCTGCAGATCAAGGATGCTTTACTTCGTGCTACTGTTTCCTCTTTGATGGCTGTACAAGCATCAATAATGCATTGCTTCATGTCCTCTGGTGTTGTTGGTTCATGTTGGTAAACAGCATCCTTCACTGCTCCCCAAAGAAAATAATCCAGCGGTGTAAGGTCTGGAGATCGGGCAGGCCACCTAACTGGGCCACCTCGTCCAATCCACCTACCAGGGAACTTACGGTTCAGAAGTCGTCGTGCTCGTCAAGGCGTTATGTGCAGGGCATCCGTCATGCTGATACCACATGACCATTCTCCGGTTCAGAGGTACGGTGTCCAAGAGAACAGGAAGATTGTGTCGTATAAATCTGGAGTATTGTCTACCATTTTGGATGCCATTTATAAAGAAAGGTCCGATAATGGTATCTCCAATAATCCCACACCAAACATTAACTTTCCACGGACGTTGATGCTCTACCTGACGGAGCCATTTTGGATTGTCTGCGGACCAATAATGCATATTCCTCATATTGACAATTCCTTTGTTGGAGAATGATGCCTCGTCGGTAAAGAGAACATCTGCAAAAAAATTTCGATTAGTCAGAAGTTTTTGCTGAGCCCACCGACAAAATGTTACCCTATTGTGGAAGTCATTTCCATGAAGATCCTGATGTAAATGAACATGGTAAGGATGAAATTTATGACGTTTAAGAATACGCTGTGCACTTGATTTCGACACACCAACTTCACGTTCAATTTGACGTGTGCTGATTCGAGGATTCACAGCTATGGTAGCAAGCACAGCAACTTCAGCACGTTCATCTGTGCGTGTTCTAGGACGATGTCAAGGTCTTGGATTTAAGCTTCCCGTTTCACGTAGACGAGATGTGAGACGACCAAACATCCGGCGCGAAGGCGATGGCTTGTCAGGGAATCGTCTTCTGTACAGTCGTTCTGCTTGAAAAGCATTTCGTCCACCTACAGTACAGGTATGTAGAGTAGGGTAGAAAACAGACATATTAACTTAATAATCATAATGTTCGCTAACAGTACTATCAACAAACAAGCAATCTCATAACGTACTTCCCGTCAACGTACATTCTCCATAGATCAGCAGCATTTCTACCATATCTTCATGTGTGTACATTATACTGCACAGTATAAGTTCCACAACACAACGTTTATTCACAATGTGTACTACCTCCGTGCCGTCACTAGATTACTCTGATGCACTACTACACTGGCAAGCGCTGTACTGCACGCCAAAGCAACAACAAATGGGATGCTCGGAGGGTGGTGGAGTACAGGAGTTTGCATGGATCGCAAATCATAAATAAGGCGAAGTGATAACTGTGGCAGTAGTGGGAACTACGTTGGACACTTGACTAGGTAGAGCCAGGCCCTGCGCGACAGGCACAATGGGTCATATAACGCATTAGATAAACCTTATTTTGGGTGTGCAGGATAAATAAGACGACCTGACGGGTGTACACCGATCGGTACTGGTTCATATTGTGTACGTAGATACGTAAAACGTGCAAGAGGGAAACCATTATACAGCTTATGAGAGTTGATGGCAGCAGACCGTATTATTCTTTTCGGGCCTCTTGATAAGTATGGAGGTGTGAGTACACATGTCAATCACATCGCGATTACGGGCAGCATGGGGTTCACGCCTGAGCCTCAGGACGTGCGCTAGCACCGCATGTCGGGTGTTTCAAGCGTCAATTTCGCGTCTTAATATCTCGGGATGTAATGGGAATATTGCGATGCAATCAGCGCCATTGTGTATGTGCTTTGTCATGCTATGGACTGCTGAAGAAAAAATATAGGTGGCCCATTTAAAAAAAAACATAAGTTTGTGTTAAAAGCACATATGCTTTCGTTTTAGAATGTTTCAAAATATGTACATTCATGGGCTCCAGCCCTACATTGATACCGGTGAAAGTCGTTTTCCAATAGCTGTTGTTGTTCCAGAGATATTTTGGGTGGAGAAGATAGCTGGGACACCCTGTATATCAAAATCTTTCATTTCCAACTATCAGTAGTTAGTGCCTTCAGTAATTAGAATCTTTTATTTAGCTGGCAGTATTGGCGCTCGCTGTATTGCAGTACTTCGAGTAACGAAGATTTTTGTGAGGTAAGTGATTCATGAAAGGTATAGGTTATTGTTAGTCAGGGCCATTCTTTTGTAGGGATTATTGAAAGTCAGATTGCGTTGCGCTAAAAATATTGTGTGTCAGTGTAGTGATGATCAGAATAAGTAAAGAGAGAAATGTTTGAGTACGTTCAGTTTTGCTCAGCGGTTTGAACGTCAAATAACGTAAGGGGTTTATCAGCACAGTAATTCTTTAATTCTTCTAAGGCGACGTTTCAAGGGGCCACCACTCGGGAAGCCGAGAAAGCGATTGCTGAGCAACGCTAGGCAAAGAGTTTCGTCTAGCAAAGGAACCGATGTAACCAAACGTATGACTCAAGTGAATGGAAAAACGGATAAGACGATAGGACATGTACTGCATCCTCAGGGAATAATTTCCGTCGAACTGGACAGAGCCATAACCTGTAAGGGAAAGACATAGATAGGAATATATCCCACAAATAATCGAGATAGTTGGGGATAAATGCTACTCTGAGATGAAGAGGTTGATACAGGATTGGAAAACGTGACAGACCGAATCAAACCATTCAGAAAACTGGTGAATCAAAAATGAACGTGATCTCCATTACCGGAAAGTAGGAGGAGCACTTCAATGTAACAACGTTAACTAGCGCTATGTTTGATGCTACAATTGTACTTTTGTAACAAGCAACGGTCTCCATTATCTCCAACTCGAGCCATTTCACACTGACCGAGGATATTTTCACTAAGAAGGCAAACTTTCACCTCTGGCTCAATTTCGTCAACGCTCTTGCTGTAACTATTCTCCTTCCGAGCGGTACTGACGTTTGAATCCTACTATAGTACTTCTGAAACGTTCTTCAGTCCCCCCCCCGTTCGCAAAGACCTTACCTCACTCCAGTCTGTCAGCAAGTTTTCAGCAGAAGTGACTAGTGCATTGATATCGCATGCAGTTTCCACACACGTCTGTACAACAGCCTGTGTTTGCTTGTGTGGTTACCCCACATCCTTGGTAGTAAATAATCAAAACGTTGATAGTGCACTATCGTCACATCCTGCGAGATTATCTGTGTATGCTGCGTTATTCTCTCTTATTGCTCAGTTTTAACCTAGAACCTTCGATTGCTTATTTTCTTGTAGACTTTCTACAATTCTGTTACTGAAAAGACAGTTGACGACTTGAGGAGATGGACACACACTGCTCGACATTAACGCGTGCCTGACAGATGATACAGTGAATAATAACAGTATTCACGCACAGAGATTCGACAAAAATATAGGAACACTGCCAGAAATGCATGTCTATACATAAATACAGATGCTAGCCAAGCCTGCAGGGTATGCTCTTGTATCTGACAAAAAAATGACTCTGAGCACTATGGGACTTAACATCTGCGGTCATCAGTCCCCTAGAACTTAGAACTACCTATACCTAACTAACCTATGGACAACACACACAGTCATGCCCGAGGCAGGATTCGAGCCTGCGACCGTAGCGGGCGCGCGGTTCCTTGTATTTGACCACGAACGGCACCTGTTCCCCTGTCCTCATCACCTTACAAGTGTCACTCGTGGTCACAACAGTGTTCCGTCTAGTTGGGAACTCATTATATTAAAGCTACGTGAATTAAAACGAAGGGCCGGCCGGTGTGGCCGTGCGGTTCTAAGCGCTTCAGTTTGGAACCGCGTGACCGCTACGGTCGCAGGTTCGAATCCTTCCTCGGGCATGGATGTGTGTGATGTCCTTACGTTTAAGTAGTTCTAAGTTCTAGGGGACTGATGACCTGAGAAGTTAAGTCCCATAATGCTCAGAGCCATTTGAACCAATTAAAACGAAGGCACACTAATGGTGTTCTCATGGTGGGCGCTTGCGCAATCCAGGTAGCGGAAGTGTTTGGTGTTTTAATAGGTACCACGTCCAAGATTCATACTCCATACTGGGAAAGCGAGAAAATGTCACACAACACAGACGAAAGTGAGTATTGAGTGATCGTGGCAGACGGTTGTTGAAGAGGATTGTGACGAAAAATTTGAGTTGCACAACTGAATGTTGCACTCGCGAATACTGTTAGCACCAAAACACCAAGCCAGCTCCAGAAGCAGGCAATTGCAGAGCGAACTGGTGGTAAGTTCCTATGGGACCAAACTGCTGAGGTCATCGGTACCGCCGGCCAGTGTGGCCGTGCGGTTCTAGGCGCTTCAGTCTGGAACCGCGTGACCGCTACGGTCGCAGGTTCGAATTCTACCTCGGGCATGGACGTGTGTGATGTCCTTAGGTTAGTTAGGTTTAAGTAGTTCTAAGTTCTAGGGGACTGATGACCATAGATGTTAAGTCCCATAGTGCTCAGAGCCATTTGAACCATCATCGGTCCCTAGGCTCACACACTACTTAATCTAACTTAAACTAGCTTACGCTAAGGACAACACATACACCCATGCCCGAGGGAAGACTCGAACCTCCGACGGGAAGAACCGCGCGCGGCTATCCCACGCGGCTCTCGACTTAGAGGTGAGGCGGTTCGAATCCTAGTACTGGATGAGATTGCCGCTGGCAGAATTTGCTCGACGAGGGGAGGAGAAGTGGTGGCGAAAAATTTCTGATCACCAGTCCTTAAACGAATGCCCTGCATTAAATACCAAACCTCCCCGCACCGTCTCATGCAGTGAGGGCAGGTGACTGTTGATGATGATTCATCCGTCGGATGGGGACGTTAAGCTCGGGGGAGGGAGCTTCATGCTCTTCGGGAGGACTATGTGCCGGCACCGGGTTTCATCCTCTCCCTTCCCTCATAATATCCAACGCGATGATACTACATTACACACACACCAATTAGAGTACCTACACTTAACAATTCACTTAAGCACGCATTACTCGTAGTCCTCGAAGCAAAGATGCCTGCGGGAACGAAGGAGAGGAAAAATTTTTCTAGTTAGGTGGCCGAAACTGTCCTTTCATGTCTTCCAGCCAATTACGCCATACGACTTCACTTTACTTACTAGCACAGTACATAAGCTACAATACACATGCTGCTACCAATTCTGCCCTAATACACAGTCTCTGACGTAGAAACAAATAACTGATTAAAATGTGTAAAATGGTTCAAATGGCTTTGAGCACTATGGGACTCAACATCTTAGGTCATAAGTCCCCTAGAACTTAGAACTACCTAAGGACATCACACACACCCATGCCCGAGGCAGGATTCGAACCTGCGACCGTAGCAGTCCCGCGGTTCCGGACTGCAGCTCCAGAACCGCACGGCCACCGCGGCCGGCTAAAATGTGTAATATTCTGTTCAGTCAAACTGCGCATACTCTCACTAGCAGCGGGTCTAGGCATATAATCCGTGATCCACTTCAAAAGAACTTCACTTTAATAAGACAATACACATTTGGAAGTTTACGTGATGGTTATCAACATGGCCTAATAACACACTGAGATGACAAAGCTCATGTTATACCTCCTAATATCGTATCAGACCACCTTCCGCCCGACAAAGTGAAGCAACGTGACATGGCATGAACCTCCGACGGGCGGAGCCGCACGGGCGAGCTGGAACGTGGTGCCGAAAACATAAAACGTGGACTATGTACCTATGGAAGATAGTCATTTCGTCGGATGAGTCTTGTATCACGTTGTTTCCAAATTGAGGTCGAGTTTCAATGATGATTTGGGCAGTGTATCGTGGTACTCCACACCCGCATGGGTGCTCTGCAAGGTCGCATTAATGCCAAAGATTATATGAACATTTTGACTGATCAGTTCCATGTCATGGTACCATATTTGTTCCCCTGATGGTGATGTTATGTTCCAAGACGACAGGGCCCCTATTCATACAGCTGGGTTGTTTTATGAGCACGAGGATGAACTGTGGCATCTCTCACTATTATCGAGTCTTTGTGGTTTACTTTGGAGAGAATGCTATTCACCTCAATCATCGTTGCTTGGACTTGCCACTATTGCAGGGAGAGTGGTATAAGATAGTTAATTTTAAAAATTTCCCCGTGAATTGAATGTTTAAACAAACTTCGGGCTTGCAGAACGTCGTCGTTTAATTCATCGCACGATATCTCTACTTGGTACCTGCCAGTAATCTTCAAGTGAGCCACTCCCTCAAGAACCATGCAGCACTTGTATTTATCCATTCCGAGGCATCTGGAAGCTGTTTTGAATGCCAATGGGTTTCCTACAGCGTTTTAGGCACGGTAATGAGTTGCGTTTTCGGTGTTTCCATATTTTTGTCTACCCAGTGTACAACTGAGAGCCGAAAGCATACGGCCTGTAAAAGCTTCCTAATGACTCGTGAGGTGCATCTCATATTCTTTACGTCCGAGGATATTTTCACACTATCTTTGTTATGGAGATCGACGTTACCGTTAAACCTAAAATTCTCTTCCATTATTTTATAGACTCCTTTGACTATTGCAAGATACGAGTAGTTTCTTCAGCTATCCGAAAAAAGGCGTATTACCGCCTTGAGCTGCTGGTAAACTACTTTATTTGCATAACCAGTTTCTGGCGTGTGACTGTCATCGGGTTTCTATATACAAAGTAAAATAATGCATAATTAACATTACAGGCGCCGGCCGCGGTGGTCGTGCGGTTCTAGGCACTCCAGTCCGGAGCCGCGCTGCTGCTACGGTCGCAGATTCGAATCCTGCCTCGGGCATGGATGTGTGTGATGTCCTTAGGTTAGTTAGGTTTAATTAGTTCTAAGTTCTAGGGGACTGATGACCACAGCAGTTGAGTCCCATAGTGCTCAGAGCCATTTTTTTGAACATTATAGGTTTAAACTGTCACGAATCTTTTAACTGATGTAAATGTTCGCAACGACACACACATAATGGAATTTCATGCACTCACATGAAGGCATTCACAGCGTCACGTTAGGCAAAATGTAAAATCGTTATAACCAGACGATAAAATCATGAACCATACACTAAATTAAATATCGTGTGACAAGGGCATCCCGTCGGGTAGAGCGCCTGGCGCAAGTCTTTCGATTTGCCGCCACTTCGGTGACTTTCGCTTCGATGGGGATGAAATGATGATGATTAGGACGACACAACACCCAGTCCCTGAGCGCAGAAAATGTCGAAACTAGCCGGGAGTCGAACCCGGCCCCTTGGGATTGACATTCTGTCACGCTGACCACTCAGCTACCGGGGGCGGACTTGAACTATACATTGAAAATAAAAGTATACCATGACAAAGTGAAGTGACTCATTACAAAAAGCACAAATTATAAACACATAAATAGTTCTTATTTGAACAGAGTTACCTGTGATCATATCGTAATGTAAAATACATTATCGCCCGCATCTCGTGGTCGTGCGGTAGCGTTCTCGCTTCCCACGCCCGGGTTCCCGGGTTCGATTCCCGGCGGGGTCAGGGATTTTCTCTGCCTCGTGATGGCTGGGTGTTGTGTGCTGTCCTTAGGTTAGTTAGGTTTAAGTAGTTCTAAGTTCTAGGGGACTGATAACCATAGATGTTAAGTCCCATAGTGCTCAGAGCCATTTTTTAAAATACATTATCAGTCCACAAAACCTGTTCTAGGAAGTGTACTCATTCGTGTTAAAATTATAATCGTCGTTAACGATGTGAACAGATTCATAGTAGAAAGAGGCGTCTTAACAGCTGATGTAACAAATGTTCTATATTTTTATATGATAGTCACATGTACTTATCGCAGCAGATGACACACAGCTTAGTAATTTTAAGATGTTAGTAACTATCGATGTATGTAGACCTCTATGGCCATCTGTGGCTAAACGTTGCTGTTCAGTCGCCTTATTATTTCGTTGTAATCATCGTCTGTTAGAAAAACACTATTTATTGAAGAGTTACTTCTCATTATCTGTAATTACTCCTCATTATCTGTGACTCTCTATAAAATCTTTGTATCATTACATTTGAACGATCATCAGCTACAACATTTTCACAGCCATCAGGTGCAGCCTGCATTTTAGCGAAAGTGACTCTCTGACACAAATGAACTTCATTCCTAACTAGAGTGAAACTGCTTCAACAGTGGTGTTTGTGGCCGTTGTATATGTTAAGATATTTCAATTAACTTCCTTTCACATTTTGCCTTAAAAGTAACCGGCGTTCTATTAAATGCCTAACCAATGTATCAAATAAGATGCGTTTCATAACCTGTCTAATGATTTTTTGTATTCTAAATACTTTCATGTTCAGAAAAGAACAGATCACCTTGAGCGGCTAGAGATAAGACGTTTATATTCACAGGACATGTACATTAGTATGAGCAGCAAAAATGGTTATTATCTCGGTTCAGCACGTGTCCTTTTGCCTAGTAGGCATAGGGTCTTCCATGGGCCCTGATAACTTATTCCATGCGCGATGGCATCGACGCATATATGGCGCGAATGGCGCCCTGTGGTATAGCCATCCATGTTGCATTCACCTGGTTCCTAAGTTCATATGTGGTGACTGGCACCGGGTCACAGTGCTGCACCCGTCGTTTCACCATAGTCCACGCACTCTCGAATGGCGACAAGTCTGATGGTCTTTTAGGCCGGGACAAAAGGCCTGACATCCTTTGACACCAATAAGCCAAGTGTTCGTGCAACAACATGTGTTCGTGGATTGTCTTGTTGAAAAATGTCGTCTGGGGATTGTGCAGGAAGGGTACGGCTATGGGTCGCAGGATGTTATTTACGTAGCTCACGCTGGTCGCAGTGCCCTGGACGCGCACCAACTATGATTTGTGGTTGTATTCAATAGCTCCCCACGTCGTAAGGCCTTGAGTTGGTGCTGCGTATCTTACGCGAATGCAGTCACTGATGCCACTCCCCCTGTCTGCGGCCAACAGAAATGCGGATTCGTCTATCTGATGACATTCCTGTCCCCAGTGACGTCGTTCCATACTCTGTTACCGTCTAACACGTTTCTGCACATTCTTCGAAAGTAGGCGGAGAAGTGGAGGACGCGCACGGAACACTTGACGTAATAAACGGCGACGGACTGCTAGCAGTGATGGTGTATAATGTGTTACATTGTTCCACAGTTGCGCCACAGCCGAGGAAGACGTAGATGTGTCCCGCAATCTTATTCGAATGGGGTGTCGATCTTCTCGGAGTGGTCTGGGTGGTTCGGCCTAACCCATCTATTCTACGTCTATCCGTGAACTATTCTGCACACACCCGTAACACTGCCGAAACACTTCGTCCTCCCACATGGGCAGCAATTTTCTGGATGGATGCAGCGCATTCTCCTCATGCCAATAATGCGTCCTCTTTCAAACTCATTGATTTGACTCTACGGCTGGCGAATACGTCTACGAGACATCCTGCACGTGTGCTCAAGTCACACTGATCCATTACGTTCCGCTTATAGCGACAGCGACAGCAGCAGGTACATTTTACGATAGGTGGTGTCGGCCGCGATATCTGTGTTGGCCTTGAACCGGTGGGCCAGCGTGGTTCAAAGGCTAAACATTTCTGGAGAACATGCTAATGTACATGTCCTATGAATACAGACGTCCTGTCTCTAGTCCTTGAAGGTATTCCGTTTTTTCTGAACATGAGTGCATTGTCTACGCATTCCTTTAAGTACCGGATTTCACAGCTTGCTGGTTACATACACAGTCCACTATCCGTTTAACGGCTAAAGTTGGATATTGTGTCGAATATTACCATTCTCTGTCCTATTCCATTCACTTACTGAAGCATATTCTCTCTTATCACATTGATCCCTACGGGACATACAAAGAATTAACCGAGTTTATTTCGGATACCGATTATTTAAGTTTAAAATACGATTTCACGAGAAAAACGTCATCTTTCTTCTAATGACACCTAATTAAGTTCTCTGAGTGTATCTGTTAAGCTTTCGTAAGAACTGTACCGTCCTGATATGGTCCTAATAGCCCATCTCCAATTTCCTTCGGCATACGCTGACAAGTCTGCAGATATCGTATTTGTGATTTAGAGTAGGTTACACGAGCATCTTAATGCATTTCCCTTAACTAAATTTCCCAGAATCCTTCCAAAAAAATTCGAATCGTCCTACCTTGTCAGTGGTATTACGCAATCATCCTGTTTCCTACACCTTCGTAGTTCCACCGCTGGATATTTATTCGATGCGGCCTGTTTCAAAATTTACGACTAACGTCGCAATCTGATACAACAAGATTTTTCTAGTTTATGCCTATTGTATAACATTTAATCTACACTTAAAAGAGAACTGATATTCAGTACACAAACTGAATACTTCCTAAGTTGTTCTTTTTCTTACTATTGAACCGTCCTTAGATGTCGAAGAGACATAGCGTATAGCCAGAACATTGGTACAGTGTGATAAGAAATGATGTGAGTGAAGACCTATTGGAAGATTGCTGGGTGACCTTTGGAAACAGATAGTACACACTTGGATGTGTAAAACTCAAGGCTGTAAAACGTGGAGATCCAGTGAATACTTTTCTCCTGCAGTGGTGATGTAATCATTATAATAACAAGTTTGTCTTAAATTTCCACACTAACGCAAACCTATCCCAAGTTTGCGTTGTCTTCGTTTCTCCAACAGTGCAGAGCATCTCTGCTGCTTGGAAAATATCTATGAGTGGGTGATTACTACAAGGGGTACTTCATACGCAATATTGGAGTACGACAGATCTAAGAAAAATCTGCCTACCAATTTATCCAGCAACGCCACAATTCAATGATAAAATAACTTTGTCAAGTATTTTAGTAAAAAGACTTGTTTAATTAACATAGCACCTGCCTGACGTCGTATTCCGATTGTACTTACCAAATTTGTATGCCAAAGAAAGGCGGGAGTGCTGTATTTGTAGAATAACATATATATGGAAAACGAAGCTGGGCAGATTACGTCACAGAAACGGTGATTATGCCAATACGGAACATATATAGGACAAGGAATCTGATATTTCACAAGCTGTGACATGGTCGAGAATTGAACAGTGACCTGAATACAGCCGGCAAGATTGGCCGAGTGGTTCTAGGCGCTACAGTCTGGAACCACGCGACCGCTACGGTCGCAGGTTCGAATCCTGCCTCGGGCATGGATGTGTATGATGTCCTTAGGTTAGTTAAGTTTAAGTAGTTCTAAGTACTATGGGACTGATGACCTCAAAAGTTAAGTCCCTTAGCGCTCAGAGCTATTTTTTTTTTTTTTTTTTTTGACCCGAATACAGAATAAATATTAATGGATTTTGTGTTTAATATTTGACGATACCACTATAGCTCCAGTATATTATGACATATTTTTATAAAACAGGTCTGAAGATCGTCATTATAGACCGTATCGGTAGTCTGATGACAAAAAATTGTGACCGTACACGTGAAGTAAAGGAAATGTACTTTCATATTTCATACGGCAAAAATTCTACTCAGAATAATTAATAGACGATTGCAACCGAAAGTTGAGAGGACTCAGAAGGGCAAGATACAAGAGATACAATAAGATTGTTACGAATAATTGGAGAGATACCTTGTTTGTGTAGTCTTTCTTATATGGAGTAAGCCCGTTGAGAGAGTTCAGTAGACTAAAGATATACATATCCTGAACAAGACTGAAGGTAAGTGGAACGAAATGAGGCTAATAAGCACTCTGTATGGTCAAAAGAAAGAATAGTAGATGAAATGACAGAAATGTAATTAAGGAAAGGGGTAAACAACGCTGTTGTTTTTCACTTGCCCTGTTTAATATCTACTTACATGACTTAGCTGAAACTGCTACCAACAAAAAAGTGGCGTGACATTAGGAGGAATGACAGTCAGATGTATAAGATTTTCTAATTACACGGATTTACTAAGTGAAAATGAAATGGTAATTAGCAATACCTCAAAAGAACTGAACGGCACAATGAGAAATATAGAATGAAGGCAAATGAGGACAAGACAGTGACTTTTACGAGGCAATCAGTGAAGATAAAAGTGAAAATTTCTGATGAGTTAGCGGAACAAGTTGTTCGCTTCAGGAATCTAGGATGCAAGGTAACCATGTAAAAAAAAATAAAAGAAATTGTTAAAATGGCTCTGAGCACTATGGGACTTAACATCTGAGGTCATCAGTCCCCTAGAACTTAGACCTACTTAAACCTAACTAACGTAAGGACGTCACACACATCCATGCCCGAGGCAGCATTCGAACCTTTGATCGTAGCAGCAGCGCTGTTTCGGACTGAAGCGCCTAGAACCGCTCGGCCACAGCGGCCGGCTAACCAGTAACATTGCCTGAAATCAAGACGTTAAAGTAAGCTACTGCAAAAGAAATGTTTTACAGAAGACGGAGTATTTTCTGTGATTCACTAAACAAACAGTTAATAAAAAGAAGTCAAGTGTCAAATACTGGTTGTTGCCTTGTATGGTGTCGAAACATGGACACTGCGACGGAGAGAGAAGAATTGCTGAGAGGCTGTTCAGATTTAGATATGGAGAAAAATGGAAGGTGTGAAATGGACAGATAAAATGAGGAATGATGTCGTGTTACACACGGTGAATGAGCAAAGACAAAAACTGGAAAAAAAACTGAAGGACTCAGTGGGGGAAAACGCTGAACCACAAGAGTATAATTTGCGATACTGCGTATTGTATATCTGGTTGAATCCAAAGAGAAGAGCACAAATAAAATAATACAAAGCAGTTTATATAACAGACAGTGTTTTCCAGCGATATGTATGTAACTACTTGTTGGCACTATGTAGTGGCTTCGAAAACTCAACAAATAACATGATCAAACTAACCATTACGAAATCGAGGGTGATTACTGAGAAGAAAAAGGTACAAGCTAAGACGGTCGAGGTAAATGCATTACATGCAGCGACGTAAATGACAACTCAAAACCAGGCCGACTGGAAAATGCTGAACTTACAGAGATACAGCAGCCCAATGGGGAACGCACATAATTATTTTCATTTTTCACTTTACCATAAAATAGGCCCTTATGTTTAGTCCTGCGTGAAGGTTAAGGCTTCCAAATGACTGATGACGCATTACGTAGTTTTATAGTATTGCGGCTACAGTGAGGTGAAAAAGTTACATTATCTAAATTTACATGATCTAAAATTTACATTATCTATAAATTAACATTATCTATAAATTAACATTATCTATTAATTTACATTATCTATAAATTTACATTATCTATAAATTTACATTATGTAATAAGTGCTTAGATCGTTCAGTACAATGAAGAGGGCATTCAGAAGACCTTCACTTCATCGGGCAGTGTACGTTCCTGTTGAAGATAACAGAGTCGCTGTCGATGGAAGTAAGAGGACGTCATTTTCCAGAGAACGGAGTCTGCAGCAGGACGTATCCTCATTTTACGGTGGCAGCCGTGTGAGGCGCGTACATGGGTCACCGCGGTGAGTCCACTGTGGAGGCAATCGAGGCGTGTATCTACGCTTCCCGGTGGCCGAAACCTGCAGTTCCGGTCGTGCCTCCCGCACTGCAGCCTCTGCTGCCAGCATTTGTGAACAGCAGCTACCACCATGGCTACCCACTTTTCACAAGGAAACATCACCAACTCGACCTCATACATCAAAGGGAAAAAACACGCACTTTGAAGATACCAGTCCGAATAATCGATGTCACGCGAAAATTTGTGCTATTATTATAATAGTACACACTCATGACCAACGCACAGGTTTCATATTTTCCGTGCACTGGCTGTTACTCGCTCCGCACAACTGCAGCTGCTTAATTTCCCAACGCGAAGTACTCTACAGAGAAGTGTGAAAGAGGTTTGTGAAGTAGATCTGTGATCATTTTCTTCATGTGAGATATCAGAACCGTATATTATTTAAAGGACGTCTTGAACTTCTCCACCTCGGCTAGTTCCGAAAAGTATTCACTGTATTACATCTTGCTAGAGTTAGTACAGTGGCCTGATAACGTGGTTTGTTCATTTACGTCAAAACAGGCGGCTATCAATGGAGAGACGTCTACGGACGTTAAGGTAACCTCTGGCGTGCCACAGGGGAGTGTTATGGGACCATTGCTTTTCACAATATATATAAATGACCTAGTAAATAGTGTCGGAAGTTCCATGCGGCTTTTCGCGAATGATGCTGTAGTATACAGAGAAGTTGCAGCATTAGAAAATTGTAGCGAAATGCAGTAAGATCTGCAGCGGATAGGCACTTGGTGCAGGGAGTGGCAACTGACCCTTAACATAGATAAATGTATTGTATTGCGAATACATAGAAAGAAGGATCCTTTATTGTATGATTATATGATAGCGGAACAAACACTGGTAGCAGTTACTTCTGTAAAATATCTGGGAGTACGCGTGCGGAACGATTTGAAGTGGAATGATCACATAAAATTAATTGTTGGTAAGGCGGGTACCAGGTTGAGATTCATTCGGAGAGTCCTTAGAAAATGTAGTCCATCAACAAAGGAAGTTCGATGCGGCTTTTCGCGGATGATGCTGTACTATACAGAGAAGTTGCAGCATTAGAAAATTGTAGCGAAATGCAGGAAGATCTGCAGCGGATAGGCACTTGGTGCAGGGAGTGGCAACTGACCCTTAACATAGACAAATGTAATGTATTGCGAATACATAGAAAGAAGGATCCTTTATTGTATGATTATATGATAGCGGAACAAACACTGGTAGCAGTTACTTCTGTAAAATATCTGGGAGTATGCGTGCGGAACGATTTGAAGTGGAATGATCATATAAAATTAATTGTTGGTAAGGCGGGTACCAGGTTGAGATTCATTGGGAGAGTCCTTAGAAAATGTGGTCCATCAACAAAGGAGGTGGCTTACAAAACACTCGTTCGACCTATACTTGAGTATTGTTCATCAGTGTGGGATCCGTACCAGATCGGGTTGACGGAGGAGATAGAGAAGATCCAAAGAAGAGCGGCGCGTTTCGTCACAGGGTTATTTGGTAACCGTGATAGTGTTACGGAGATGTTTAACAAACTCAAGTGGCAGACTCTGCAAGAGAGGCGCTCTGCATCGCGGTGTAGCTTGCTCGCCAGGTTTCGAGAGAGTGCGTTTCTGGATGAGGTATCGAATATATTGCTTCCCCCTACTTATACCTCCCGAGGAGATCACGAATGTAAAATTAGAGAGATTAGAGCGCGCACAGAGGCTTTCAGACAGTCGTTCTTCCCGCGAACCATACGCGACTGGAACAGGAAAGGGAGGTAATGACAGTGGCACGTAAAGTGCCCTCCGCCAAACACCGTTGGGTGGCTTGCGGAGTATAAATATAGAATGTAGATGTAGATGAAAGGGAGGTAATGACAGTGGCACGTAAAGTGCCCTCCGCCACACACCGTTGGGTGGCTTGCGGAGTATAAATGTAGATGTAGATGTAGATGTAGAAAACACTCATTCGACCTATACTTGAGTATTGCTCATCAGTGTGGGATCCGTACCAGATCGGCTTGACGGAGGAGATAGAGAAGATCCAAAGACGAGCGGCGCGTTTCGTCACAGGGTTATTTGGTAACCGTGATAGCGTTACGGAGATGTTTGGCAAACTCAAGTGGCAGACTCTGCAAGAGAGGTGCTCTGCATCGCGGTGTAGCTTGCTCGCCAGGTTTCGAGAGGGTGCGTTTCTGGATGAGATATCGAATATATTGCTTCCCCCTACTTATACCTCCCGAGGAGATCAAGAATGTAAAATTAGAGAGATTCGAGCGCGCACGGAGGCTTTCCGGCAGTCGTTCTTCCCGCGAACCATACGCGACTGGAACAGGAAAGGGAGGTAATGTCAGTGGCACGTGAAGTGCCCTCCGCCACACACAGTTCGGTGGCTTGCGGAGTATAAATGTAGATGTAGATGTAGATGCCAACTTGCAGTTTACGCCAGAGATCTCTTTCCTTTGAACATTTTTATGTTGCTTTTCGCAATGCATTGCAAGTGAATGTAACCAATTGAAACCTCCTCTTAGAAAAACTTTATGAATTACTGTGCTGATAAACCTCTTACGTTATTTGATTTTCAAACAGCTGAGCAGAACTGAACATGCTCAGACATTTCTCTCTTTACTTGTTCTGATCAACACTAAACTGACACACAATATTTTTAGCGCAACTCAATCTGACTTTCAATAATCCCTACAAAAGAATTTTCGTTACTTGAGCTACTGCAATACTGCGAGGGCTAATACTGCCAGCTAAATAAAAGATTCTAACTACTGAAGGCACTAAATACTGATAGATATAGTTAGCAAATGAAAGATTTTGACAGAGGACAAACAATGTATTTACCTTAATCATGTTCAAATATCGTCATATATATATATATATATATATATATATATATATATATCAGTTCATGATATCCAATATTACAAATTTATTCTTTCTGATGGACACACGTCCAGATCGTCCGCTCTCAAAATTCTACAATCTCTCTCCCCACATCCACCACTGCTAGAGGCTCACCTCTAACTGCGCAACGCTACGCGCTGTTCACATCCAACTGCCCAACACTACAATATCAAATATTCCGACAATGCCAACCAGCCACAGACTGCACACAGCACAGCCAGTGATTTTCATACAGAGCGCTACGTGATGTTACCAACATAAAAACCTAAACAGCCTACTTACACAATGAGTGCGTCATGACAGAAGTAGCGGAGCGCTGTTTCATTATTAACATCAGTGTTGCTCGTTGTTTTGTTTGAATGTTAAAACTGACAGTCAAAGGGAAGAACATATGGAACAGATACGCTATTCTTCAACGTGACTGACTTGATTAAATAGTAAGCTGAAATTAATTAATTTGATTTCATAATACACTGAAGAGTTGAAGAAACTGGTACACCTGCCTAATATCATGTAGGGCCCCCGAGAGCACGCACGAGTGCCGCAACACGACGTGGCATGGACTCGACTGATGTCTGAAGTAGTGCTGAAGAGAATTGGCGCCATGAATCGTGTTCATAAATCCGTATGAATACGAGATCTCTTGTCAACAGCACGTTGCAAGGCATCCCAGATATGGTCAGTAACGTTCATGGTTGGGGAGTTTGGTAAGCAGCGGAAGTGTTTAAATTCAGAAGCGTGTTCCTGGAGCCACTCTGTAGTAATTCTGGACGCGTGGAGTGTCGCATTGTCCTGATGGAGTTACTCTAGTCCGTCGCAATGCACAATAGACACGAATGAATGCAGGTAATCAGACAATATGCATACGTGTCACCTGTCAGAGTCGTATCTAGGCGTATCAGGGGTCCCATATCAGGGGTCCCGCAACGCCACCAGGCAGCATCCACCGTCGTGGTGGGCAGTGATCGTAATCTTTTGGTTCTTCGAGTATGTGATGTTGACATATTATGTACCGTACATTACTTACATATTTATGGCGCAGAATAACATGTGTTCTCAAACAAGAGTTCAAAACACGTTTGGCAGATCACTTCCCCTCTCCTCCTTCAACATCCTGCGACTAGGAGGACTTCGCTTGTCGCTCTGCTGCACTAGACTTCACGTTATGGCATTACGCTGCTGCAGCGGGACGGAGCGACGGACAGACAACCGGTGCCCGCGAAATTTAAAACTGGGACTGATATTTTACATGTGAGCTGTGTAATATTTCTGGCTTAGTCAGGCTTAGTTAGGCTCCAAGAAGCTGTTCCCAGAGCAGTGGAGATGCAAGAAGTATATAGATGACGAAATGTGGTATGAGGTAGCTGTGACAGATGTTAGATTCGGTACCACTCCCGTGAAAGAGACCGCCTGCATAATGCTACTGCTCTGTGATTGGCTGCTGCGTTCGGAGCAAGGGCGCCAAAACGTTAAAGTATAGTTATTATCATTAGCTAAACTACTCATTGGAATGACTTCACTTTTTAATATAAATATCTCTCAACAGCTGACTATCAATAAGTCATTTTAGAATTATTAAAAACAATTTAAATAAAAAACAAAAGACTGACGAAATTACAGACGAAGCACTTCGGAAGCGTTCGAGTCACGTCTTTTCTGGTACGGCGCGCGAAGTGTTTGGGGCTTTTCGTCACTCTGGATTAGGCAGTAAAGAAGAACAGACATGTTGTCTGTCGTAGGATGTGTTTCCAATTTTTATTTAAGTTCCTGTTCGTCACTCTGGATTAGGCAGTCGATATGTACAGTCAGGTTGTCTGTGGCAGGATGTGTTTGCCAGTATTCAGTATTAAAAGATTCACTCCGGTAGTCATGAGGCACAGACACGCGCCACAAATAGTGTAAAGATACATTTTCGTAAACATTGTGTTTGATCACGTACTTTGCTTTGTCAGAAGGTGTTGTATTAAGATCATGTAGTCTTCTTGTGTGGTTATATTAAAATACCCGAGTGGCATCCCAAAGAAGTGGTACATTATTTCAGAACAGAACCTCGCTAAAAGTTAGTTTTAGCCTCAAGATACAGAACCTACGACTTGCGTGCTTTTTTCTGCGCTGGCGACATCAACTTGAAGACAGCAAGTTAGTGTACTATAACACAACCTTCGTATTCCACACAGTGCAGTGGAAACAACTAGGCGCCTCACGTCTACTGCATGCACAGAACAAATGTGCTCAGTGACACGTCATCTGCAGTAATGCAGAGGAGGTAAAGGAGGATGACCGTTATTAACACCAACAATCAATTCATTCTTCCGTTCTTGCCGTAGCTGTTTTCTCTTTAAGATATGAGGTTGAGATGGTGTTGGTTCCTTGTGAGTCTGAAAGGCCAGCATGGCGTCACCAGACGTTCATTGCCTTGTTTAAATCTTGCTACAGCACCATCTTTTTCCGGGTCTCTTGCCGTATCTTCACGTGGTCGCTGTGTTAATCAGGATTTGGCAGTATTAGTAGGAGAGGGCGGCCGGACGCTCGGACGGAATATGTGTAAAAAAAAAAAAAAAAAAAAAGGCTCTGAGCACTATGCGACTTAACTTCCGAGGTCATCAGTCGCCTAGAACTTAGAACTACTTAAACCTAGCTAACCTAAGGACATCACACACATCCATGCCCGAGGCAGGATTCGAACCTGCGACCGTAGCGGTCGCTCGGTTCCAGACTGAAGCGCCTAGAATCGCTCGGCCACACCGGCCGGCCATATATTTGTCAGTGGCACCATTTCCATTTCATACATCTCTATAGGAATGCTACTGGCTCTGCATGTATGCGTAGATGATTGTGTGAACTTTTGTTTCTAACTCATTTATGGGTTCATCTTCCACATGCATCTCTTTTTCTCTATCGCATAATGAGATTACAGCATAACTATATAAATCTGGTAATACTTTACCAGTCCAAGGGACGACCGAATATCGGACTTATAAATTCTTATTACTAGTATATTATTTATGAATCTGAAATAACTACGTAAGTAGTTATAATCCAACCAAAAAGAAATGGTGTTCTAGAAACGAAATAAGCTATCATATGAAGTGAAAAACAGATGTCATGATTCTAAATACAGAAACTGCTAGACCTAATTTTCACTCATTACTGCTTTTCTTGCAACAACCTGTCCGAATAGCCCAGAGCATTAACGCTCACGTTGCTGGGTCACATTCAGTAGGGCCGACCGTACATCGGATCCGCCTCTCGGATTAACGACGACAGCTGGTGAACTGGCCGGCTGAATTCGATTTTTTTAAGCGACTTTTTTTTGTTTTTAGGCATCTAGGGGTAGCGTCTTTGATTCATAATCAAAACGTCTTCGGTCCCGGGTTCGATCCCCACCACAGCCTAAATTTTGATAAATAATCACCATTGGCGGCCGAAGACTTCCGGCATAAGAAGTCAGCCTCATTCTGCCAACGGCCTTGTCAAAGAGGGCGGAGGAGCGGATAGAGGTTCAGGGCACTCTCTTGTCCTAGGGGTGGGAAAACGCCCCTAAAGGCGGAAGAATCAGCAATGATCAACGACATGAGGATGCAGAAGACAATGGAAACCACTGCATTAAAGACACGTAACGTGTATCCACAGAACATGTGGCCTGTAATTGAAGAAGTGTCATGATGATCTCTCCATTGGCAAAAGATTCCGGAATAGTCCCCCATTCGGATCTCCGGGAGGGGACTGCCAAGGGGGTGGTTACCATGAGAAAATGATTGAATAATCAACGAAAGGATAACGTTCTACGAGTCGGGGCGTGGAATGTCAGAAGCTTGAACGTGGTAGGGAAACTAGAAAATCTGAAAAGGGAAATGCAAAGGCTCAATCTAGATATAGTAGGGGTCAGTGAAGTGAAGTGGAAGGAAGACAAGGATTTCTGGTCAGATGAGTATCGGGTAATATCAACAGCAGCAGAAAATGGTATAACAGGTGTAGGATTCGTTATGAATAGGAAGGTAGGGCAGAGGGTGTGTTACGGTGAACAGTTCAGTGACCGGGTTGTTCTGATCACAATCGACAGCAGACCAACACCGACAACGATAGTTCAGGTATACATGCCGACGTCGCAAGCTGAAGATGAACAGATAGAGAAAAATGGTTCAAATGGCTCTGAGCACTATGGGACTCAACTGCTGAGGTCATTAGTCCCCTAGAACTTAGAACTAGTTAAACCTAACTAACCTAGGGACATCACAAACATCCATGCCCGAGGCAGGATTCGAACCTGCTACCGTAGCGGTCTTGCGGTTCCAGACTGCAGCGCCTTTAACTGCACGGCCACTTCGGCCGGATAGATAGAGAAAGTGTATGAGGATATTGAAAGGGTAATGCAGTATGTAAAGGGGGACGAAAATCTAATAGTCATGGGCGACTGGAATGCAGTTGTAGGGGAAGGAGTAGAAGAAAAGGTTACAGGAGAATATGGGCTTGGGACAAGGAATGAAAGAGGAGAAAGATTAATTGAGTTCTGTAACAAGTTACAGCTAGTAATAGCGAATACCCTGTTCAAGAATCACAAGAGGAGGAGGTATACTTGGAAAAGGCCGGAGATACGGGAAGATTTCAATTAGATTACATCATGGTCAGACAGAGTTTCCGAAATCAGATACTGGATTGTAAGGCGTACCCAGGAGCAGATATAGACTCAGAACACAATATAGGAGTGATGAAGAGTAGGCTGAAGTGGGATACGGAAGTACTAAGGAATGACGAGATACGTTTGAAGTTCTCTAACGCTATAGATACATCAATAAGGAAAAGCGCAGTAGGCAGTACAGTTGAAGAGGAATGGACATCTCTAAAAAGGGCCATCACAGAAGTTGGGAAGGAAAACATAGGTACAAAGAAGGTAACTGTGAAGAAACCATGGGTAACAGAAGAAATACTTCAGTTGATTGATGAAAGGAGGAAGTACAAACATGTTCCGGGAAAATCAGGAATACAGAAATACAAGTCGCTGAGGAATGAAATAAATAGGAAGTGCAGGGAAGCTAAGACGAAATGGCTGCAGGAAAAATGTGAAGACATCGAAAAAGATATGATTGTCGGAAGGACAGACTCAGCATACAGGAAAGTCAAAACAACCTTTGGTGACATTAAAAGCAACGGTGGTAACATTAAGAGTGCAACGGGAATTCCACTGTTAAATGCAGAGGAGAGAGCAGATAGGTGGAAAGAATACATTGAAAGCCTCTATGAGGGTGAAGATTTGTCTGATGTGATAGAAGAAGAAACAGGAGTCGATTTAGAAGAGATAGGGGATCCAGTATTAGAATCAGAATTTAAAAGAACTTTGGAGGACTTACAGTCAAATAAGACAGAAGGGATAGATAACATTCCATCAGAATTTCTAAAATCATTGGGGGAAGTGGCAACAATACGACTATTCACGTTGGTGTGTAGAATATATGAGCCTGGCGATATACCATCTGACTTTCGGAAAAGCATCATCCACACAATTCCGAAGACGACAAGAGCTGACAAGTGCGAGAATTATTGCACAATCAGCTTAACAGCTCATGCATCGAAGCTGCTTACAAGAATAATATACAGAAGAATGGAAAAGAAAATTGAGAATGCGCTAGGTGACGATCAGTTTGACTTTAGGAAAAGTAAAGGGACGAGAGAGGCTATTCTGACGTTACGGCTAATAATGGAAGCTAGGCTAAAGAAAAATCAAGACACTTTCATAGGATTTGTCGACCTGGAAAAAGCGTTCGACAATATAAAATGGTGCGAGCTGTTCGAGATTCTGAAAAAAAGTAGGGGTAAGCTATAGGGAGAGACGGGTCATATACAATATGTACAACAACCAAGAGGGAATAATAAGAGTCGACGATCAAGAACGAAGTGCTCGTATTAAGAAGGGTGTAAGACAAGGCTGTAGCCTTTCGCCCCTACTCTTCAATCTGTACATAGAGGAAGCAATGATGGAAATAAAAGAAAGGTTCAGGAGTGGAATTAAAATACAAGGTGAAAGGATATCAATGATACGATTCGCTGATGACATTGCTATCCTGAGCGAAAGTGAAGAAGAATTAAATGATCTGCTGAACGGAATGAACAGTCTAATGAGTACACAGTATGGTTTGAGAGTAAATCGGAGAAAGACGAAGGTAATGAGAAGTAGTAGAAATGAGAACAGCGAGAAACTTAACATCAGGATTGATGGTCACGAAGTCAATGAAGTTAAGGAATTCTGCTACCTAGGCAGTAAAATAACCAATGACGGACGGAGCAAGGAGGACATCAAAAGCAGACTCGTTATGGCAAAAAAGGCATTTCTGGCCAAGAGAAGTCTACTAGTATCAAATACCGGCCTTAATTTGAGGAAGAAATTTGTGAGGATATACGTCTGGAGTACAGCATTGTATGGTAGTGAAACATGGACTGTGGGAAAACCGGAACAGAAGAGAATCGAAGCATTTGAGATGTGGTGCTACAGACGAATGTTGAAAATTAGGTGGACTGATAAGGTAGGGAATGAGGAGGTTCTACGCAGAATCGGAGAGGAAAGGAACATGTGCAGAACATTGATAAGGAGAAGGGACAGGATGATAGGACATCTGCTAAGACATGAGGGAATGACTTCCATGGTACTAGAGGGAGCTGTAGAGGGCAAAAACTGTAGAGCAAGACAGAGATTGGAATACGTCAAGCAAATAATTGATTGAGGACGTAGGTTGCAAGTGCTACTCTGAGATGAGGTTAGCACAGGAAAGGAATTCGTGGCGGGCCGCATCAAACCAGTCAGTAGACTGATGACAAAAAAAAAGGCGATATCCCACTCCAGTTAGGTAAATACCAGGCTGGTACCGACATCCACCTTCGATAAATACACAACATTGTCACAGTAACACATGAGATCTACACTAGACGCCTACAGGTGCCCCACACAGAGGTTTTGCCCGTTGGAGGGGGGATCTGGCCACCGAATGCCATTAACAGTTCCAATACCGATCCCATAGAGAAATGAGAAAAGGCAGATGGGGAAACAAAAGAAGACATATTGCTCAAATATGTAATATTTTGAGATATAAAATCAAGAGTTTGTTGATTACACAACAGGCGGACCAATTCCTACAATTAAAGTTCTGTAAAATTCAGTTCCAGATTGCTGCTGAGCTGGTTTCAAAACAGGAGACAAATGATACGCTTATTGCAAAAATTGAAATATATTTACTGTCGAAACGAACTTATGTATTGTTATACATCGTCTTCTTTGCTGTTACTGTGGATCAGAGTCTAGGTACAATTACATAGATTGACAGAAACAGTCTAACTCTTATGATGAAACAGACTATCACTGAAGCACTGTTCGATAGAAAGTATTTCCTATAGCATTGTTCAAAGACAAAGTTCGCATGTATGTGCAAGGATTTGCAGATTAACTTGAAGAGTCTAAGTTGTTGTCTCTAACTCTGCTGTCGCCACAAACGCTACTCTTCTCGCTGTTTGCTATGGACTATGCGTTGACTGAATCCTAGCCTGGAAGTGGCCCCGTGTCCATGTGTCGGGCTATTTCAAGATAGGCACCGATGGTGGCGCGGAGCTCTTCTGTGAGCGTGCCTTTCTACTTCCGTATCACTGGTGTGGGCTGCGATGCTCCGATAGCGAGCAGCATCGTTTCCGTGTCGATAGCAGGCGGCAGCGCTACGCCACATAGCGCACGCAATGGTTCACTCGACTTGCTGGAATTTTATCCTCCAACACAGCGTTTGTTGCATTGAGTTTGCGTTATTTATCCACAGGAAGTGGGAAAGACGTGAGTGCAGCTGTACTGGAACCGAGTGTTGCAACAACAGCAGGAAGGCGTCACACGGAAGACTGCACATGTGTGTCGTGACAACACCCAACCGAGACCTCCGGCGATAATTTATATACCGTACTCCTACAGGACAAATACAGGGCTATTACAAATGATTGAAGCGATTTCATAAATTCACTGTAGCTCCATTCATTGACATATGGTCACGACACACTACAGATACGTAGAAAAACGTTTTGTTCGGCTGAAGCCGCACTTCAGGTTTCTGCTGCCAGAGCGCTCGAGAGCGCAGTGAGACAAAATGGCGACAGGAGCCGAGAGAGCGTATGTCGTGCTTGAAATGCACTCACATCAGTCAGTCATAACAGTGCAACGGCACTTCAGGACGAAGTTCAACAAAGATCCACCAACTGCTAACTCCATTCGGCGATGGTATGCGCAGTTTAAAGCTTCTGGATGCCTCTATAAGGGGAAATCAACGGGTCGGCCTGCAGTGAGCGAAGAAACGGTTGAACGCATGCGGGCAAGTTTCACGCGTAGCCCGCAGAAGTCGACGAAGAAAGCAAGCAGGGAGCTAAACGTACCATAGCCGACGGTTTGGAAAATCTTACGGAAAATGCTTACCGTTTACAATTGCTACAAGCCCTGACACCCGATGACAAAGTCAAACGCTTTGAATTTTCGGCGCGGTTGCAACAGCTCATGGAAGAGGATGCGTTCAGTGCGAAACTTGTTTTCATTGATGAAGCAACATTTTTTCTTAATGGTGAAGAGAACAGACACAATGTGCGAATCTGGGCGGTAGAGAATCCTCACGCATTCGTGCAGCAAATTCGCAATTCACCAAAAGTTAACATGTTTTGTGCACTCTCACGGTTTAAAGTTTACGGCCCCTTTTTCTTCTGCGAAAAAAACGTTACAGGACACGTGTATCTGGACATGCTGGAAAATTGGCTCATGCCACAATAGGAGACCGACAGCACCGACTTCATCTTTCAACAGGATGGTGCTCCACCGCACTTCCATCATGATGTTCGGCATTTCTTAAACAGGAGATTGGAAAACCGATGGATCGGTCGTGGTGGATATCATGATTAGCAATTCATGTCATGGCCTCCACGCTCTCCCGACTTAACCCCATGCGATTTATTTCTGTGGGGTTATGTGAAAGATTCAGTGTTTAAACCTCCTCTACCAAGAAACGTGCCAGAACTGCGAGCTCGCATCAACGATGCTTTCGAACTCATTGATGGGGACATGCTGCGCCGAGTGTGGGAGGAACTTGATTATCGGCTTGATGTCTGCCGAATCACTAAAGGGGCACATATCGAACATTTGTGAACGCTTGAAAAACCTTTTTGAGTTTTTGTATGTGTGTGCAAAGCATTTTGAAAATATCTCAAATAATAAAATTATTGTAGAGCTGTGAAATCGCTTCAATCATTTGTAATAACCCTGTATATCTGTATCGTTACAGACGACATCACCGACCAGATAAAACCACTATACTTAGCAATGATTTGATCGTCTGAGAACCAGAGAACATCGGGGTGCTCAAAAAGTCTCTCCGCAGTGCCTGATGATTGTTAGTCTCACGTGCCGTACGCCGCAGTGAATATACCGAAATGAAACTCAGTGAAATACAAGTTATTAATTTATTGAATATTCATTTTCATTTCAAATTTTCACATTAAATGTTGAAAGTGTCCCCCCTGTTGTTGAATACACAATTCAATTCGTCTAATCATGTTTCCAAACACAAGCTGTAACATTTCTTCTGTAACAGAAACAGTGAAAGTGGATATTGCACTTTTCAATTCATCGATGGATTTTGGACGGTTTTTATAGACAGTTGCTTTCGCTGCACCTCAGAAGAAATAGTCAGGTGGCGTTAGGACAGGCGATTGTGGAGGCCAAAGTCGCTGTGAAATTATGCGATCACCAAACACATCAGCAAGCAGTGACATTGAAACTGCTGTATGCGCGGTTGCAACATCTTGTTGAAAATAACCGTTCAGTATTTCAGTTAACACAAGTTCTTCTATGAATGGGTACAGAATATCACTGCAGTATCGTTGTGCATTTATTATTTCGTTGAAAAACATGGGACCCACAATCCGACGTCTAGAAACTGCAATTCAAACTTATATTTTCACAGAATGGAGTGGTTCCTCATGAATGCACAATGGATTTGCAGTACTCCACATACGAGAATTTTGCGAGTTCATGTACCAGGATAAATGAAACCATGCCTCATCAGTGAAAAACGTTTGATTAAGAATATCCCTTCCATTTTATTGAACGAAATTTTTTAACCATTGACAATAATGCAGTCTCTTGCCATGATCAATATTTTTCAGTTCTTGCACGACTGTCACTTTGTATGGGAAAACTTATAATTTTTTCCTTACAGCTGTGTGGGCCGCTCCGACACTAACATCGATTTCCTGGGCGAGTTTTCTTACTGACTTGTTCGGACTCATGAACATTTTATCGGAAATATCGAGCAGCTTATCCTCAGACGAAACGCTAGGACGACCACTTCTCGGCGCATCTGTCACTGAACCCGTACTTCGAAATTTGTTAATCAAATCTCGCACAGTATCGCGATGTAGGAGTGTTGTCTCCGTGAAAGCTGAATTAAATGTTTGACGAACTGAAACTGTGTGTTTACAGCCAGCTTTGAACACATGTTCGACTAAAAACACAGTTCTTCAATGGTTAGCATTTTAACAGTGACAGAAACGAAACAAACGAACAAAGGAACTAAAACGTTCACGTCAACACGTAACGACACACACCAACGATACTACAGACACTGGCTGAGATAAACGAAACAGTGGAATGTTTGGAGAGTCCACTTGGAGGGAAGTACCCGTGTAGGCGAACAATCATACGGCACTGCGGAGAGACTTTTTGAACACCCCGTAGAAACAACAACGCTAGGCGTCACTCGTTCATGAACTTCAGAACATCACGCGTTGCTGAAATTCATTGTCACAACTACTAAAAAAGAATCCGGTCAACAACGAACTGTACGAGAGAATGTGTAAAACGTTTGCTGATTTACAGGGTGTTTCAAAAATGACCGGTATATTTGAAACGGCAATAAAAACTAAACGAGCAGCGATAGAAATACACCGTTTGTTGCAATATGCTTGGGACAACAGTACATTTTCAAGCGGACAAACTTTCGAAATTACAGTAGTTACAATTTTCAACAACAGATGGCGCTGCAAGTGATGTGAAAGATATAGAAGACAACGCAGTCTGTGGGTGCGCCATTCTGTACGTCGTCTCTCTGCTGCAAGCGTGTGCTGTTCACAACGTGCAAGTGTGCTGTAGACAACATGGTTTATTCCTTAGAACAGAGGATTTTTCTGGTGTTGGAATTCCACCGCCTAGAACACAGTGTTGTTGCAACAAGACGAAGTTTTCAACGGAGGTTTAATGTAACCAAAGGACCGAAAAGCGATACAATAAAGGATCTGTTTGAAAAATTTCAACGGACTGGGAACATGACGGATGAACGTGCTGGAAAGGTAGGGCGACCGCGTACGGCAACCACAGAGGGCAACGCGCAGCTAGTGCAGCAGGTGATCCAACAGCGGCCTCGGGTTTCCGTTCGCCGTGTTGCAGCTGCGGTCCAAATGACGCCAACGTCCACGTATCGTCTCATGTGCCAGAGTTTACACATCTATCCATACAAAATTCAAACGCGGCAACCCCTCAGCGCCGCTACCATTGCTGCACGAGAGACATTCGCTAACGATATAGTGCACAGGATTGATGACGGCGATATGCATGTGGGCAGCATTTGGTTTACTGACGAAGCTTATTTTTACCTGGACGGCTTCGTCAATAAACAGAACTGGCGCATATGGGGAACCGAAAAGCCCCATGTTGCAGTCCCATCGTCCCTGCATCCCCAAAAAGTACTGGTCTGGGCCGCCATTTCTTCCAAAGGAATCATTGGCCCATTTTTCAGATCCGAAACGATTACTGCATCACGCTATCTGGACATTCTTCGTGAATTTGTGGCGGTGCAAACTGCCTTAGACGGCACTGCGAACACCTCGTGGTTTATGCAAGATGGTGCCCGGCCACATCGCACGGCCGACGTCTTTAATTTCCTGAATGAATAATTTGATGATCGTGTGATTGCTCTGAGCTATCCGAAACATACAGGAGGCGGCGTGGATTGGCCTCCCTATTCGCCAGACATGAACCCCTGTGACTTCTTTCTGTGGGGACACTTGAAAGACCAGGTGTACCGCCAGAATCCAGAAACAATTGAACAGCTGAAGCAGTACATCTCATCGGCATGTGAAGCCATTCTGCCAGACACGTTGTCAAAGGTTTCGGGTAATTTCATTCAGAGACTACGCCATATTATTGCTACGCATGGTGGATATGTGGAAAATATCGTACTATAGAGTTTCCCAGACCGCAGCGCCATCTGTTGTTGAAAATTGTAACTACTGTAATTTCGAAAGTTTGTCTGCCTGAAAATGTACTGTTGTCCCAAGCATATTGCAACAAACGGTGTATTTCTATCTCTGCTCGTTTAGTTTTTATTGCCGTTTCAAATATACCGGTCATTTTTGAAACACCCTGTATATTGTATCCGTCATACAATACTGGGTTACATACGTGTCTTGCGTCCTCACACGAGCAATACATGAAAACAAGTGTTCACGATCGCAAAGTTCTTTCTTATGTGAGATTTAAAATTCCTTTGCATCATATCCTATATTTTTGCAGAGTTAACACTACGAAAATAGCTATTCTCTACATATTTAAGTCATCTTCAAGCAGTTCACTATAGTATATCATGATGCTTTTTAAAAAAAAAAAAGCAGAAGAAAGTTCTGAGCGTTAATGAATATTTACAAACGATTTTTACATCTCACATTCCCGGGAAGCACTGCAAGTGACATCTGGATTGTTAATTCAGAATCTGCAGCGTGACATAGATGACAACAGTGAACATTACTCCTCAGTCAGATAAAGGTCGCATATGATACAGTTGTCAGGGTGTGGCCAACAAAGCTCTTCGATGGTGAGAATGGCACCACGGAGTGATACCTTTGGCGCCTGTTGGCCAGACTGTGTCCAGAGCTCAGTAAATGTCTCCAGAGGCTCGTCCACTGGAACTCGGGGCTCCGAGGAGACGATCGACACTTCCCCCTGCCCTCCCGCCCCCCCCCTTCCCCCACTCCACGGTGGGGTGATCAGCCCCGCCGTCTCCAGAGGTCTGCTCGTTACCGGCGGGTCCTCAGCCTCTGCTAATGGTGTCTCGCCGCGCCTACCGGCCCCGGGGCTTCACTTTAAAAGACGGAACATCCAGACCGGCTCACACAGGCTGTCCCAGGACGAAGCGTCAGTGACCCGAGGGGTGAAGAGGCGTTTGTCAGAGGCAAGAGAGGTTCGTGCTCTCATAGAAACTTCTCACGATAAATGATACAAATGTTTGCTTCTAATTGTTATGAGTGTTTATTGCCATCCCGAAAAGGTTTTACTTTTTCGTTTTTCCGTGTGTTAAGCTGCTATCATTTATTTGCCACAGAAAATATTTCAGTGCAATGCCTAATGTAGTTTCAATAGTTTGTAATAAACTTACAACTGTTAATAGTACGTTTTCAACTATTTCCAACATATTTACGACCAGCAATACTCCAGTCCTTTAGAGAATAGAAGTCCTATGTATGAAACAGCCGCGAACGTCTACTTACTTTACAAATGAGTTAATGCTTTTAATATTTGACGTTAACCATATAAGCAGGAAAAAGTTTAGGAAATGTTTGAAGTTATTCTTAAACTTTGTTCGAAGTCATTAAGTGCTATTATGGAACACCGACACACCGGGAACGACAGTTAATGCATACATGCCGACATCGCAAACTGAAGATGAAGACTTAGAGAAAGTACGCGAGGATATTTAAAGGGTAATACACTACGTATAAGGAGATGAAAATCTAATAGCCATGGAGGACTGGAACGCAGTTATATGGGAAGGAGTAGAAGAAAAGGTTACAGGAGAATATGGGCTTGAGACAAAGAATTGGGCCAGCCGATGTGGCCGAGCGGTTCTAGGCGCTTCAGTCTGGAACCGCGCGACCGCTACGGTCGCAGGTCCGAATCCTGCCTCGGGCATGGATGTGTGTGATGTCCTTAGGATAGTTAGGTTTAAATAGTTCTAAGTTCTAGGGGACTGATGACCTCAGATGTTAAGTCCCATAGTGCTCAGAGCCATTTTGAACCAAGGAATGGGAGAGGAGAAAGACTAATTAGGTTCTGTAATAAATTTCAGCTACTAATAGCAAACACTCTACCAAGTACACCTCCTCTGACTCTTGTGATTCTTGAATAAAGGCCGTGTGCTACGGGAAGATTTCAATTAGATTACATCATTGTGAGGCACAGATTTCATAATTAATTACTGGATTGTAAGGCGTACCCATGAGCAGATGTAGACCCACATCACAATGTAGTAGTGATGAAGAGTTGGCTGATGTTTAAGAGATTACTCACTAAGAATCAATACGCAAAGAAGTGGGATACGGAAGCACTAAGCAATAACGAGATACGCTATAGATCCAGCAGTAAGGAATAACTCAGCTGGCAGCACAGTTGAAGAGGAATGGACATTTCGGAAAATGGAAATCACAGATGCTGGAAAGAAATGCATAGATACAAGGTAACTGCAGATAAACCATGGGTAACAGAAGAAATACTTCAGCTGATCGAAGAAAGAAGGAAGTACAGAAATGTTCAGGGAAATTCAGGAATACAAAAATACAGTTCGTTGAGGAATGAAATGAATAGCAAGTTCAGAGAAAGTAAAACGAAATAGCTGCATGAAAAATGTGAAGAAATCGAAAAACAAATGTTTGTCGGAAGAACTGACTCAGCATATAGGAAAGTTAAACCAACCTTCTGTGAAATTAAAAGCGGAGTTGGTAACATTAAGAGTGCAACGGGAATTTCTTTGTTAAATGCAGAGGAGGGAGCGGATAGTTGGAAAGAGTACATTGAAGGTCTGTATGAGGGGAAAAATTTGTCTGGTGATATAGAAGAAGAAATAGGAGTCGATTTAGATGGGATAGGGGATCTAAAGATCAAATAAGGCAGAAGGGATCGATAACATTCTACGAGAATTTCTAAAATCGTTGGAGGAAGTGGCAACAAAGCGACTATTCACGTTCGTGTGTAGATTGTATGAGTCTGGTAAAATACCATCTGACTTTCGGAAAAATTCTGGAGTTCAGGAATATCATCCGCACAGTTCCGAAGACTGCAAGAGCTGACAAGTGCGAGAATTATCGCACAATCAGCTTAACAGCTAATGCATCAAAGCTACTTACAAGAATAATATATAGAAGATTGGAAAAGAATATTGAGGATGCGTTAGATGACAATCAGTTTGGCTTTAGGACAAGTACGGGCACCAGGGAGGAAACTGTGACACTGCGGTTGATAATGGAAACAAGACTACAGAAAAGTCCAGGCACCTTCATAGGATCTGTCGATCAGAAAAAAGCGTTCGACGATGTAAAATGGGGCAAGATGTACAAAATTACGAGAAAAATTGGGCATTCATGGCCAAGAGAAATCAATTAGTATCAAACATAGGCCTTGACTTGAGGAAGATAAAACTGAGAATGTACGTTTGGAGCTTTTCTTGGCAAAGCATCAGAAGCAATTTATTGCAATCATCACCAGTAGATGTTAGTAACAACTGCATGATCAGGACCGGAAGAACGCTCACAGAATGTGGTGGCGGTACGCGATCCACCTGTTCTGAGTGATAATAGTGTTTATGCACTTAATCTAACGCTGCTTACGTAAATAAAGATAGCGTGACGGCGTCATCGCTTCTTATGACCAACAACTCTGATTAATTTTTAAATGAACACATCGCCATTTGATTGTATTGCTGTTCATTTAATTACGACCCAGGTGTCGACCATGTATTCCATTTTGAAATGATTGAGTTTACGTCATTAACATATATTGCAAGACTTCAAGCTCAAAATTGTCCATGAAGTAAGAAATATATTCGCTCCCCACGAAATGCCAGATGTAAACTCATCATCTCGTGGGGAGCGAATATTTTTCTTAATTTATGGCCAATTTTGAGCAGGATGTCCTGCAATGTATGTTAATTACATAAACTCAATCAATTTAAAATGGCATAAAATGTCGAAATATGGACCCTAATTAAATAAACAACAATACAGCCAAATGGTGGTGCGTTTATTTAAAAATTATTCTATGACTGTTCGTCAGTAACATCAAAAGCTTCTACCTGTATCACCTTGCTGCGCAAACTAGCATACACTGTACACTGACATCTCACTATGAACACCTGCCCTGATATGCTGCCTCATGTTTCCCTCAAGAACATGCAATTAATGGGACCAAAAACCTTCAACATTCAAAGGGAAACACATGTCGACCCGCTCTATCTAATATATGTAACAGCTATCTCATTAGAACACAGAGCTCATTCTTGTGGTAAATCATAAATTTTGCAGATATTTGCTTAACAAATAACCATCTGCTACGCAACTTAAATAGAAATCACTGCACAGTTTTCATATATTACAGTAAGTTAAGTAATAAGCTTCCTGCAATGTTGCTACTATCGACCATTAGTTATTTAAAAAAATAGGCGCTACACGAATTGTAGTTGGCAGCGTTTTTGCTCAAAAACCAAAACGACTGCCTAAATTTTGATTAATAATCAGCATTGGCGGCCGAAAACTTCCGGTATAAGAAGTCACCCTATTCTGCCGACGGCCTTATCAAAGAGGGCGGACAGAGGTTCAGGGCACTCTCTTGTCATTGGGGTAGGAAATTGCAGCAAAGGCGCAAGAATCACCAGTTACCAACGGCGTGGGAATGCAGAGGGCAATGAAAGCCACTGCATTAAAGACACATAACATAGGACATAGGCAAAAGATTCTGGAATAATCTCCCTTTCGAATCTCTGGGAGTAGGCAACCAAAGGGGAGGTGACCATGTCAAAAAGGCTGAATAAGCAACGAAAGGATAACGTTCTACGACTCGGGGCGCGGAATATATTGTATATATTGAATGTGGTAGGGAAATTACCAAATTTGAAAGGGGAAACAAAAAGGCTCAATCTAGATATAATACACTCCTGGAAATTGAAATAAGAACACCGTGAATTCATTGTCCCAGGAAGGGGAAACTTTATTGACACATTCCTGGGGTCAGATACATCACATGATCACACTGACAGAACCACAGGCACATAGACACAGGCAACAGAGCATGCACAATGTCGGCACTAGTACAGTGTATATCCACCTTTCGCAGCAATGCAGGCTGCTATTCTCCCATGGAGACGATCGTAGAGATGCTGGATGTAGTCCTGTGGAACGGCTTGCCATGCCATTTCCACCTGGCGCCTCAGTTGGACAGCGTTCGTGCTGGACGTGCAAACCGCGTGAGACGACGCTTCATCCAGTCCCAAACATGCTCAATGGGGGACAGATCCGGAGATCTTGCTGGCCAGGGTAGTTGACTTACACCTTCTAGAGCACGTTGGGTGGCACGGGATGCATGCGGACGTGCATTGTCCTGTTGGAACAGCAAGTTCCCTTGCCGGTCTAGGAATGGTAGAACGATGGGTTCGATGACGGTTTGGATGTACCGTGCACTATTCAGTGTCCCCTCGACGATCACCAGTGGTGTACGGCCAGTGTAGGAGATCGCTCCCCACACCATGATGCCGGGTGTTGGCCCTGTGTGCCTCGGTCGTATGCAGTCCTGATTGTGGCGCTCACCTGCACGGCGCCAAACACGCATACGACCATCATTGGCACCAAGGCAGAAGCGACTCTCATCGCTGAAGACGACACGTCTCCATTCGTCCCTCCATTCACACCTGTCGCGACACCACTGGAGGCGGGCTGCACGATGTTGGGGCGTGAGCGGAAGACGGCCTAACGGTGTGCGGGACCGTAGCCCAACTTCATGGAGACGGTTGCGAATGGTCCTCGCCGATACCCCAGGAGCAACAGTGTCCCTAATTTGCTGGGAAGTGGCGGTGCGGTCCCCTACGGCACTGCGTAGGATCCTACGGTCTTGGCGTGCATCCGTGCGTCGCTGCGGTCCGGTCCCAGGTCGACGGGCACGTGCACCTTCCGCCGACCACTGGCGACAACATCGATGTACTGTGGAGACCTCACGCCCCACGTGTTGAGCAATTCGGCGGTACGTCCACCCGGCCTCCCGCATGCCCACTATACGCCCTCGCTCAAAGTCCGTCAACTGCACATACGGTTGACGTCCACGCTGTCGCGGCATGCTACCAGTGTTAAAGACTGCGATGGAGCTCCGTATGGCACGGCAAACTGGCTGACACTGACGGCGGCGGTGCACAAATGCTGCGCAGCTAGCGCCATTCGACGGCCAACACCGCGGTTCCTGGTGTGTCCGCTGTGCCGTGCGTGTGGTCATTGTTTGTACAGCCCTCTCGCAGTGTCCGGAGCAAGTATGGTGGGTCTGACACTCCGGTGTCAGTGTGTTCTTTTTTCCATTTCCAGGAGTGTAGATGTCAGTGAATTGAAATAGAAATAAGACAAGGATTTCTCTTCAGATAAGTATAGGGTAATATCAGAAGCAGCAGCAGCTGAAAATGGGATAATTGGAGCAGGATTCATTATGAATAGGAAGGTTGGGCAGAAAGTGTGTTACTGTGAACAGTTCAATGATAGGGTTGTCCTTATCAGAATCGACGGCAAACCAATACCGACAACTATAGTTCAGGTATACAGGCAGACGTCGCAAGCCGAGGACGAATAGATAAAGTATATGAAGATATTGAAAAGGTAATACAGTTCGTGAATGGAGACGATGGTTCAAATGGGTCTGAGCACTATGCGACTTAACTTCTGAGGTCATCAGTCGCCTAGAACTTAGAACTAATTAAACCTAACTAACCTAAGGACATCACACACATCCATGCCCGAGGCAGGATTCGAACCTGCGACCGTAGCAGTCCCGCGGTTCCGGACTGCGCGCCTAGAACCACTAGACCACCGCGGCCGGCCAATGGAGACGAAAATATAATAGTCATGGGGGACTGGAATGCAGTTGCACGGCAAGGAGTAGAAGAAAAGGTTACAGGGGAATATCGGCTTGGGACAAGAAATGAGAGAGGAAAAACACTAATTGAGTTCTGTAACAAGTTTCAGCTAGTAATAGCGAATACTCTGTACAAGAATCACAAGAGGAGGAGGTATACTTGAAACTTTTCGGGGGATACAGGAAGATTTCAGTTAGATTGGATCATGGTTAGACAGAGATTCCAAAATCAGATACTGGATTGTAAGGCACATCCAGGAGCAGATATATACTTACATCACAATGTAGTAGTGATGAAGAGTGGGCTTACGTTTAAAAAATTAGTCACTAAGAATCAGTGCGCAAAGAAGTGGGATACGGAAGTACTAAGGGATGACGAGATATGGTTGAAGTTCTCAAAGGCTATAGATACAGCAATGAGCAATAACTCAGTAGACAGTACAGTTGAAGAGGAATGGACACCTCTAAAAAGAACAATCAGGGAAGTTGGAAAGAAAATCATAGGTACGGTAAAGGTAACTGCGAAGAAACCATGGGTAACAGAAGAAATACTTCAGTTGATCGATGAAAGAAAGAAGTACAAAAATATTCAGGGAAATTCATGGAAACAGAAATACAAGTCGCTGAGGAGTGAAGTAAATAGGAAGTGCAGGGAAGCTAAGGTGAAATGGCTGTATGAAAAATGTGAAGAAATAAAAAAACAAATGATTGTCGGAAGCACTGACTCATCACATAGGAAGTCAAAAAAATCTTCGCTGAAACTAAAACCAAGGACGGTAACATTAAAGAGTGCAATGGGAATTTCACTGTTAAACGCAGAGGAGAGAGTGGATAGGTGGAAAGAATACATTGAAGCCCTCAGTGAGAGGTAGGACTTAACTGATGGCGTGATATAAGAGGAAACAGGAGTCGATATAGAAGAGATAGGAGATCCATTATTAGAAATAGAATTTAGAAGAGTTCTGGAAGACTTAAAAATCAAGTTAGGCAGAAGGGATGGATAAACATTCCATCAGGATTTGTAAAATCATTGGGGGAAGTAGCGACAAACCGATTATTCACGTTGGTATGTATAATGTATGTGTCTGGCTGGCTATATATCATCTGACTTTTGAAAAAATATCATCCATACTGTTGCGAAGATTGCAAGAGCTGATAAATGCGAGATTTATCGCACAATCGGCTTAAAAGCTCGAGCATCCAAGTTGCTGACAAGAATATTGTACAGAAGAGTGGAAAAGAAAACGGAGGATATGTTATATGACAATCAGTTTGGCTATAGGAAACAAAGGCACCAGAGGCAATTCTGAAGTTGCGGTTGATAATGGATTGAAGACTAAGGAAAAATCAAAACTTGTAGATAGAATTTGTCGACCTGGAAAAAGCGTTCGGCAATGTAAAATGATGCACGATGTTCGAAATTCTGAGAAAAATAGGAGTAAGCTGTAGGGAGAGAACTGTAATACAATGTGTAAAAGAGCCAGGAGGGAATAGTAGGAGAGGGCGACCAACAACGAAGTGCTTTGATTAAAAACACTGTACCATGGGGATATAGTCTTACAGTTCAGTCTGTACAACGAAGAAGTAGTGATGAAATAAAACAAAGGTTAAGGAGAGGAATTAATATTCAAAATGAAAGGATATCAATGATACGATTAGAGTCAAGAAGGAATAATAAGGGTGGACGAACAAGAACAAAGGTTTAAGGCAGGGATATAGTCTTTCTCCCCTACTGCTGAGTCTGTACTACGAAGAAGCAACGATGGAAATAAAAGGAAGGTTCAGGAGTGGAAGTAAAATTCATAATAAAAGGGTATCAATAATACGATTCGCTGATGACATTGCTATCCTGAGTGAAAGTGAAGAAGAATTACATGATCTGCTGAATGGAAAGGACAGTCTAATGAGTACTGAATATGGATTGAGAGTGAATCGAAGAAAGACGAAAGCAAAGAGACGTAGCAGAAATGAGAACAGCGAGAAACTTAACATCAGGATTGATTGTTACGAAGTAGATGACGTTAAGGAATTCCCTGGGCAGCAAAACAACGAATGATGGACGGAGCAAGCAGGACGTCAGACTACCACCGGTAAAAAGGGCATTACTGGCCAAGAGAAGTCTACTAGTATCAAACGTAGGCCTTAATTTGAGTGAGAAATTTCTGAGAATGTACGTCTGCAGTAGAGCATTATATGGTAGAGAAACACGAACTTTGGGACAACCGGAACACAAGAGAATCGAAGCATTTGAGATGTGGTGTTACACACGAATGTTTAAAATTAGGTGGACTGATAAGGTAAGGAATGAGTAGGTTCTCCACAGAATCGGAGAAAACACTGACAAGAAGAAGGGACAGAATGATAGGACATCTTTTAAGACATCAGGGATTGGGGGAGGTAGGTTGCAAGTGCTACTCTGAGATGAAGAGGCTAGCAAAGGAAAGAAATAGTGGCGTGCCGCATCAAACTAGTCAGCAGACTAGTGACTCAAAAAACTAGGTCACATGTATTCCACATGTTTTAGCACCATTACAAATCAATGCCTAAGTAAAGGATGCCGTGGAAGCCCCATTACACAGACAGCAAAACAAATCACTCATATTTTTTCAGAAAACAGTTACAAAATGTCGACCGAACAATGCTTGGCCACTCAGTGACAGTCGACGGACTTCCACGACTGGAAATAAATGATCGTGCTAAGTTCACTGGTTACTATTACTTGTTATTTTTATGAAATTTTCTTAACGATTTGTGCGTAATATGTAACATGGGTCGGAAATTTCAGCTTGAGAACTGCAAGTAGGTTATTCATCGGGAAAATTATGTCTCTCGTCAATTGCTTTGTGGAAAACTTACTTCTTTCTTCATCACTCGCTGCCAAGCTTACTAAGTTTAGGAATTAGGAGTCTGTGGAATAATTACGTCCAAATGAATGTAACATTAAGCAGTGCAACAATATAACTTTACAACAAATCTCTTCCGGAGTGCCAAAAACCAAATGAAATTTGGCAAGCCTAATTCGTGCGTGAACAACTGACATATAAAAAGTGTACCAGACGATACTGCACCACAATAACTCCTGCAAAACTGATGCTGTTCACCCACTGCTCAGCAATTATTTTACGGATAGAAATTAAGTATGGCCTATCATCTTACGTAGAGGTAGTTTGTCTCTGCAGATTCTAGAGCCGTCTGCCCAACTGTGCAGCCGCAATAGATCTCGATGACTCCTATACAACTATTGTGTTAGGCTAGAGGTGTCGTTAATATTGAAATATTAGTGGCTAAATCAAGCGACGCGTATAATATCAGCGCCACGCTCACCTTGGTGAACCTGTTATTTCGAGTTCTCTCTCTGCCTTCAGCATACTGCACGTTTGCAAGCTCTCGAACATAAGCGCTTTCCGCTTTTATTGACAAGGCACAAGCAACCGATCCATTTTAATCATAACGAATAGATGATACGTATGTTTCTTTTAGCATTTAACGAATGAATGACAATTTTACTCACATATGACTTTTTCTAGACGTTGCTGTCAGTATTTTGTGTTCCTTGTACGACTTTCTGATAATAACTGCTTCTCCTTTCGCGTTAGCACACCCTGGAATCGAAATTGCGCTGCATATATTAGCCAATTTAATCCTAAAAAGAATTTTGAACCTGTATTTTCTGTCATTTCTTACGGCTGTCTGCATAGTAGCCTTTCTTGATTTGGAACTTCATGTTATTTGTAGCTTACGAAGTGTTCCTGTGGATGTTACTTTTTGCAATCAATGCTGTGTTGTTGTCTCTTCATTTGTGTGCCATTGACGTCGAACTCAAGAAAAATACAGTATTTTCCAAGGCTATTGTTACAAAAAAAGATGTTTTGCCTACTCATAGCGCTTATAGTATAACTACTGGAGATCTTCTGTAATATGAATCATGTCTAGCGATGGGGTTGTTAGTTTCAGTACGCTTAAGACAGGAAAACAAGTAATTGTGGCAGTTAATAATTTGTGTTGTTTAGTTCGCAGTCAGCGAATCTATTATTAGGGATGACACCCAAGTTTTAAACCCGGTTGCAGAAATGCAAATTAGGCTCATTGTCATATACTTAGGATATTTTGGCCCTCGGCCGCCATATCTTTGTTTTTCCTGCTAGAAGTATAACTGAAGCTTGGGAACAACGCGGGATATGTTTTGCAACCCTGTGACCTGCGAGTTACTTCCTGGGTGACACAGAATTAGCCTATAATATTCACTTGACATATTCGTATTATTTCCATAAAATAATATGAGTGATTTTCACATGAGGTATGAAATAAAGTAATCAGTTTACAGTTCTGAGTCCGGGAAAGTCATTCGACAATGAAATTGTACTTCATCTCGTCTTTTAAACGGGGAGTTTATCTGTCTTTGTCGGCACTGGAGAATAAGGGAGAGCACAATGCTGCAGTAATCCGTTAGTTGTGAGGGAATGTCTTCACTTGTAAAAGGGGGGCTGCTTTGGTCCCCAGTTTCATTCTCACTGATGAGTACGTTTTTAACCATTTCACGACAGAGCTACAGTCAGTCACATCGAAAATCAACAAGGAACTTTTATTTATGAAATGCCACATTTTCATACTATTTCATTGTAGGACATAAGTAAACACAGTCCGTTCTGAAGTCCAGAATGAGTAACATCTTACTAATTCGTGTTGATATCGGTACGCTCCTGTTACAGATACTTGATATTATATTTTCAGATGGGCTGCCATCATAAAGATTTTGTGGTACTTTAAATTTCATTTGAATTAGGAAAGTGCATATATTAATAGAATTGACCACTATTCCACTGAACACAACAGCAAACATCAGGGACAAATTAATCATCAACAGTATATTATCTCATATTATCTAAAACAGTCTGACAATGCTCATGTAGTTTACCGACGCCACGCTAGTAGAAACCTACTGGATCTGAGTTGGATATCTCGTGAAACCAGGTTTGAAGAGTAGTTTTGTCCAGAGAGGAACTTTCTTGACTGTTTTTCGATGTGGAGCTTGCAGATAAACATTTGAGGGTTTAAGATCAGAAAAATAAGTGCGTGGGGAAAGACTTTTCAGGCTCCTGGATAAATTAAATTTTTTAGAGAATTGGCAGAGTACATTATTGTCTAGTAGCAACACATGATGATTTTTGGTCGTTTTACTTACACTGCGACCGAATGTGTCGTGGTTGTTGGCAGAATATATTAGCTGCAGTCTACTTTCCCCAGCGACGTTTACATAATGCACAACACTCTTTTTCAGCCGTCGGAGGCAAAATATTATGTTAACACTGCCCTTTGCTTGAATATGTCTTTTGTTAGGGCTCAGCCGTAATTTCTTCTTCAGAAGTTAATATAAAGACATCATAACTAGACCCCTGTAGGAATATTGCATTGGAATTCTCAGTGAACCAACTGATGACCATCAAGCAAAAATGCAGTAATAGTTACCCCTTATATTTTTTTTTTTTAAATTAGATCATGCAGTACTACTGCTCCCGATTTTTGAACGATGTCTACTGAACGTAAAAGTTGCACGACGCTTCAGTGATAGCACTTCATCGGACATGTCTGTGATCGAGGCTCCATGAATTTGTAAAATCATTCGTGCCAGAACGATCTTTCTTGTTGCAAAAAATCATTTTCTGACCTTTTATTGCCCAATAACGCTCACCTCACACAGAATAGGAAGGTTCAGAGCTGCATCTGCTGCCTTCATTCCTCTACTAAACCCAAAGCGAACAACATGTAGCGTATGTTAGACCTTTTCCCACTTGCGACTATATTTTACCCCTTTTGAACAACGTTCATAAGGATCAGTCATGCAAACTGAAAATCGTAGGTACGAGATAAATACGAAAACTTCAAATAAGAAAGGCATCTTACGTTGACGACGAGAGGCGCATGGCATGTCGCCGGTAGCTGCTGTGGGGCGAGGAAACCCTCGAGCGTAAACTGTTTTGATCCTGACGCAGCCACGATCTGTTTGGCGGAAATGTTTCTGGAACTTTTCGCTATTACAGGTGGATTATAAAACTAAACAAATTATGTTTGATCTTGCATGAGACTGATAACATATTCAACTGAAGCAGTCACCCCGGACCAGATATGAGTTGGAGCGCAAGCATTTTTGGCGTGTGCAGTACCATCACCGGTTGCCCTAAGACCTTGGCCAAAATTTGAAAACGTGTGGTTTGGGCAACTATGTGTAAGGAAACACAAAAACCCAATTCTAACTCATGCGAGGATCTTCTCGAATCTACACATGATAGCGGACCCATGGATCGTCTATTTGTGGACTACGTACGACCCCTTCCACGTATCGAACTTTGGGGGGGTTGGGGCGGGAAAACCATTGCATCTTGGTGTTGTTGTTGTTGGTGGTGGTGGTGGTGGTTGTGGTCGTGGTTGTGGACGGATTTTCCCGTTTTAGCTAGTAAATTTCCAGTCGCGGGGTCACTAGTGGCCAATCTGTACAGCATCTTATCAAAATCATTGCCGTCTTTGGACCGCCGAGGCCCCTTGTAACATCAAGGGTATTCCGAAGATTTTGTTTCGATCATTATGTTGGGAATGTTACCATTACTCCTTACTACCCTCAGCCGTCCTTTGCTGAGTGCATGAGTAGGAATTCGAAGACGGCCCGGCATGAGGAGGAGACTTCAGGTACTGGAACCTCACTAGCAGTCAGTATTAGTGACTGCTTTCACTTCTAAGCTCTGACCAAAGTGATATACAATAATTAGGGGCATGCCGAGTAATTATTAGGGTAGCAGGTGGTCGGCCACAGCGGGAAGTAGCAAATGTCTCTTGGCCGCTGTATAATTTCAAGAAAGTGGATTCAAGTGGTACTCAAAACAGACTAGGTCAAAGTCGTTCACGAGCAACCGCAGACAGACAGAGAGAGAGAGAGAGAGAGAGAGCGCACTATTATCTTTTCGTAGAGTCCACTGAAAGTCGGTGGCAATATACAACTCATCTGCAGCGCGTCTTAACGACAGCAGCAGGACTGATAGTGTCAGTTCAAACTATCGGCTTTCGTCTTCGCCGAGATTATCTCCACGTACTTAAGTTCACTGCATTTGACACATTAATGGCATGACACGTAATTCCAGTTTATGTTGTACCAACTACTGAGGAATTCAGAAGAGGGAAATCTTCCCTCTTGTAGTTCCGTCATTCATGAAATTTCTTTTCTGTGGATGACGACGATTGTCAACATAGAGTTTGTAGCCTCCCCACAAAAAAATAATATGAATAGTATTCTCCCAACAGTAAAAAATATAAGTATATAATTCGCATTCAGCGTAACCTTCCAACAGATACACTCCAAAACCTCGCAACAGTAAAACTTCGTAACCTCCCAATAATACAATGTGACTAACTTCTCAGTAAAATTGTCGCTCACTTATAACCTTTCAATAATGAATGTCAATTTAAACTGGTGAATTTTGGACGTCAGCAGCGCTGCGTCATGGCCCTGAAAGATCATTCTGAATAAATTGAAAATTCTTACCTCAATAAGGTCGCCGGATAACGCATATATATCTGCTCCTATAAGAAATTTTTCTGTCACAACGCTGTGCAATGCTGGCCGATAGATTTGTCATTTATAAAAGGAAACAACTGATTTTTCTTTTCGCTAATCGGGATGACCAAGGATTGGAGAAATTAGTAAATTCTTCAAATTGAAATGAATGATTGTCAAAAGTTACTTTTTATGAGAAAGATTATTATTAAATGATTTTTTAAAACATTTACATGGGACTTGATATAACAATACTACATATGCGCGAGGCTGCTTTTACCTTATATTATATCGCTCAGGCTCCGCCATCGCTCCCCCACGACCGGCCCAGCCAACTCGATACACACGACTGCTCGCTACTGCTACTACTACTGCTACACAGTTCCTACTGCAGTCAACACTGCTCTTTGGTCTCAGATTCTCTTATAGCTTACATATCGCAGGCAGCGCGTGAGCAATCCATCTAAATTACATCTGCTCGAGTGCGCTAGCAACAAATTCCTTAATCATGGACCTCTTACATAACCCTCCACTGGGGTGGCAAAAATTTGGCAGCGATGGTGAGTCAACTGGACTTGCCATGAGCAACAAATTTTTCTATAATCTATTTAGTTACTAAGTCTCCAGTCACAGAGTATATACATCATTGATAAGTGCAGAACATATTAAGAAATTAAATAGACGGCACATGCACTGAGTACAGAACATATTGAGAAATGACAAAATGTATACACAATGAGTACAGAACATATTAACAAATGAAGTAGTGTATACGCAATAAGCACAAAATATATTAACAAATGACGTAAAGTGCACACGCACTGTATAAGTCTTTAGCAATTTTTTAAAAGAATTTAAACATATTGAGAAAAGAAATAAAGCGCACACACACTGTAAAAGTCTTTAGCATTTTCACAACAAATAAACATATCAAGGAGGAAATAAAGTGCACACGCACTGTAGAAGTCTTTAGCATATTTACACGAACTGAATACATTAACAAATGAATTAAAATGCCCACACACTGTATAAGTCTTTAGCATATTTAGGACAACTGATCATATTAACAAATGAAATGAAGTGCACACGCACTGTATAAGTCTTTAGCAATTTTTTAAAAGAATTTAAACATATTGAGAAAAGAAATAAAGTGCACACACACTGTAAAAGTCTTTAGCATTTTCACAACAAATAAACTTATCAAGGAGGAAATAAAGTGCACACGCACTGTAGAAGTCTTTAGCATATTTAGGACAACTGATCTTGTTAACAAATGAAATGAAGTGCACACGCACTGTATATGTCTTTATCGTTTTACAAGAATTTAAATGCACTGTACAAGTCTTTACCATTTTACAAGAACTAGAAAAGGAATGGGAAGGATTGCATCATAGTTGTAGCACAGTAGGTTGCACGTAGCTGCACTGAAGGTCCATATCTTTCTACAGAACCTCAATACCAAGTGAGACACTCTGAAGTTCTCTTCCCTGAAGTATTTATCAGTGTAGCGAAGACACTGAAATGTTGTATTAATATTCAATGTTATCATTTTGGTAGTACATTAGGCACACCAAATAGTAGGATCATAATAACACCTCCATCGTTCAAGGTGATGGACAGCTTGATATGTCAACACCACATTCTTGTAGAATCCATACTCTTACAGCAACGTAGAATTAGTGCAAAAACCAAATATAGTGCTCCATGATCATGAGGATTGACAGGACAAATGGATATTGCAGTAATTGGTGGTAATTAGGTCAGAAGGTGAAGGACATTAAGTCTTATGCTAGTCATCATAGAATTACACTAGTGTATCAACCGATTTGAATAATTATTGGCACTCATTGGCCATTTACTAAACATTTATGTACTATGTATGGAGTATTACAGAACATTGATCGTAAGTCATCTCATTACAGAAATTATTCACATAGCATTTATGCATAAGTCATCATATTACAGTAATCATTGGCATTCAGTTATGCATAAGTCATCTCATTACAGTGATCATTGGTATAGCATTCATACAGTATTACAAAACATCATTCAGTATTATTCAGAAGTCATCATTCAAAACAAGAGTTTTTGCATGTAGCAACAAGCTGCTAGTGACTATATATGATATCATGCAAGCAACATAAGACATACTTAAAATGTAAGACAGTGTAACTATTAGTCAAGGTGTTTAGTTCAATAATACATAGACATAATCGAATCAATACATCAGAGAAATTTTCATTATATTTAGGACTAGAAATATATCTTAAACTGGTAGCATTATGTAGTTGTGTACTGGTAATGGTTGTGACTAGTAATAATTTCTTTTTTTTGTGATAGCAATGCACTGCTAGGGCATGAAAATATTTACTTTTGACTTATTGTTGGAAATAAGGATTAATAACGTCATTCATCATGAGTGAGCTGTAGCAAGGTTATGGAACAAGTAGAGTATATGTGATCCCATTCATGAATGATACACAACTGGGTAAAGAAAATGCAAGTACTAGAACAGGTTTAATAACTAAATGCTTATAGCATATTAATATCATGAAAAGCTTCTCCTGGAAAAAAAATACAAAATGGATTATTGACCTGAAAGAAAAAATGTATATTATGCTGAAAAGTAGTTAACTTCGAATTAACAGGTAATGAAACGTGTACATAATATGTATGTACTGTAGCTGTCTTTCCCAAAACATTCAATCATTATAGTATGCGAAATAAGACATACTGTCAAAAGGAACTGCAACAAATACTTAAATAACTACATAGCATCTCTTAACTAATAGTAAATATATAAACTTCATCATTATCATCATCTGAAAAGAAAAACTTCATTATTCATATTACCATATACTTCATATAACTATTCATTATCATTTATTATCATCTGCAAAAAATAGACACTTCATTATTCATCTTAATATTACCATTTACTTCATACAACTATTCATTATCATTCATTACTTCACATAGTATAGAGTTTTCTTACTTCTAGCATATTTCATCACTAAAGTTAACATGTGTAGTTCTGTCTGACAGCTTGCATCAATGGCCTCGTATTCTGAAAGAAAAATAATTAGTTAAGACTGCTATTATACGATGTGTATAGTATATTATTGTTAATGCTTGTTAATTCTGATCCATTTACTCTTCATGACAAGGTATTGCATTTTCTTTCGTTCATTCCGATGGTGAAACTTCCATTTCATAGTAAACCACTGTGGTTGTATAATTTATTTCTTTTACATGATATTACTTTCTGAAAATGACGAATAAGGATTAATATCTTGCATTTAAATCATATACCCATTAAATAAAAACTTGTTTCTAGTGATATAACTAAGCATACAGCATAGCATGACAGAAAATGTATTAGGTGAAAACCATAAACAATTTTCAAGTGCAAAAAATATACACACAGTATCATAATGCAGTAGCAAAAAATGTAGAATAGTCAAGATATTGAAATATCATCAGGCAAAATGTCAAAGTCAACTGGTGTTTGTTATATCTTAAAGGTTACATAGTGCATACAGACAAAAATGCTACTTTCGATAGGAAGACAATCATACATACACAAAAAATGGAAAATGTGCATGGTCTGATGTCTAACGACAAGAAAAGCGACCTGCTAACCTTATCTTGCCGGGCACTTGCCAAGAAAAAATATAATCATCATCAGTAAGTGGTCATATAAATATCTGGAAATGGCATTACAGTGTGATAAATCGTAAAGTATGTTCATTCAATAAAGGGTTTAATATTGGAAATATGGTGATTGCCCTTGATTTTTCTGGTTCTCAAAGTTTCGACGTGTACTACATTGGGGTGAGGAATGCTGCGAATTCTATATGGACCTGCGTATAGAAGCTCAAATTTACTGCATCTACTTTTTCCTCTGTTGGATAAATAATGTGTGCGTACTAATGTCTTCTGTCCTATGTGAAAGTCACGGCGGGTACAAACCTGTTTTTGCTGTCTTCTCCGGTGCTCTGCGGCACGTTTGATGTTGTTGAGTGCAATGTCGATTATTTCATGGTGGCGTAGTCGACGAGATGTAGGAAAAGTTACTAATTCTTTAATTTTGTTGGGTGGTTCAGCATTTTTCAATATAACAGTTGGGGATAACATAGTAGATTCATTTGGTATGGAGTTAATTACATCCTGGAATGAGAGTATGTGTGTATCCCAATCAATATGTCTTTTATGGCAGTATATTCTACACAGTTTACCAATTTCTTTCATCAGTCGTTCAGAAGGGTTCGAAGAAGCGTGATACCTGGATATATATAGATCGGAGAAATGTTTCTAGCTCGTAACATACGTGTCCATTTAGCAGATCGAAATTGTGGTCCATTGTCGGAAATTACTTTCAATACATGCCCTAAATGAAATAAAAAATCTTTTACAAATGCATTCGAAATAGTTTTAGCAGTAGCTTTGCGTAACGGACTGAAGGTAACAAATTTCGAAGTGAGTTCAACTGCGACAAAGATGTAACAAAAACCTCTGTTAGATCTGGGAATCGGACTAAAAATGTCTACAGCGGCCATGTGTCTCAATTTAACGGGTACAATGGGATGTAATGGAGGAATATGTGAAGTCGTGTCTGATTTAGCTTTCTGGCAGATTTTACATGACGTTAAAACTCGTCGAATACGTTTTTCCATGTTGGCAAAATAACAGTTCTGTCTCAGTATAAGAAAACATTTCCTGGCTCCATAATGTGCGTAACTTAAATGAGTATACCAAATTAATTTGTTAACAAGTTCGTCAGGAATACATAATAACCAGTTGTTGTTGTCAGGGTGAGAGCGGCGAAACAGAATATTATTGCGCACAGTATAATGGTTTCTAATGGTAACATTATTCTTATCTTGGCAAAGGCGTTTAATTTCTTTCCACACGTTGTCTTTGCTCTGCTCTTGTGCTATGTCTCGTAACGACGATGAAATGAAATTTTCAAATGCGACTTGTTGAATATACATGACATTAGGATTTGCTTGGCAGAAGTTGGTTGCGATGTCTTGCTGATTGTTGCCGAGAGAGCGGGATAGTGCGTCTGCTACAATATTTTGTGTACCGGGAATGTGAACAGTTGTAAAATTAAATTCCTGTAAATAAAGTTTCCACCTGCTTAATCTGTCATGTGTAAATTTAGCGGAGAGTTAAAACTGTATAGCTCTATGATCTGTGTAGACGGTAGTATGTCTTCCATAAAGAAAATGCCTAAATCTGGTAAATGCCATGCAACACATAATGTTTCAAACTCTGTAACAGAATAATTGCGTTCAGCTGGTGACAGAATGCGACTTGCAAAAGCGATGTTTTTAATTACTGTAGTACCGACTTCTTCAATTTTCTGAAAAATGTGTACGCCTAAAGCGGTGTGAGAACTGTCGGTGGCAATGAAAAAATTTCTGGTAGGATCTGCGTGTGATAAAAGTCGTGCATTCAACAAAGCTTGTTTCAGGTTGACAAATTCAGACTGTGCTTGGCTATCCCAGGACCAAATAGTGTTTTTATCCGTCAATTGGTATAATCTAAGGGTGTCTAAAGCAGAGTAATGAATAAATTTACGGAAAAAGTTAATTAATCCCAAAAAGCTGCGTAGTTGTTTCTTCGTCGTTGGAACAGTAATGTCGCGTAAAGCTTGAAGTTTTTCCGGGTCAGGCGCAATGCCTTCTGCTGAAATTACATGTCCAAGGAATTTTATGGGAGTTTTGCCAAAGTGCGATTTGCTAAGATTAACTGTGAGTCCTTGTGCACGAAAAGTTTGCAACAGTTGTTCAAGAATCAGGTTGTGTTCAGACCAGTTAGCTTCTGCAATAAGAATGTCGTCTACATACGTTGTGAGTCTGTCTTTTAATTCTGTCGGAAGTATAGTATACAAACCGCGAATAAACGATGCTGAAGAAATTGTTAAACCGAACGGTAATTTACAAAATTGATAACAGTCACCAAAACAGAGAAATGCTGTGTACTTTCTGCAGTTCGGATGGAGCTGAATTTGCCAAAATCCCGATTTCAAATCTAATGTGGAATAAACAACAGTACCATGAAATTTCTGTAGAAGTTCTTCTAGTGTTTGTGGGCGATCTGTTTCATTAATAATAATGTCATTGATGTGACACGAATCAAGTACGAGGCGAAGTGAGCCATCCTTTTTCTTAACAATATGAAGCGGGTTTATGTACGGACTAACTGCCGGTTCAATAATTCGTTGGTCAAGCATAGCTTGCAATTCTTTCTTAACTTGTTCTCTGTGAATATATGGAATGGGATAATGTTTGGCTTTAAACGTGTCGTGCTGTTTAACTTGAAATTCATACATAAAACCGGACATAGTACCAGGGATGTTGTCAAAAACTGGAGCTTGCTGTAAAAGAATTTTGCGTAGCTCTGTACGTTCGTCGTCTGTATTTGCACTGCTCTGTTTAATTTTATCAGAAATCATTAGCATAACGTCATAGTCGGCTTCGTCTGGTGTATTGTAGTTGCGAACATACGTATCTGTGAACAATGTGGAATTAAAGTCTATGTTACGTGATGCAGAAATGACCTCTGTCCGATTAATTGTTTGTTCCTCTGCAGATAAAGAGTGCTGAAATTCTAATGCCAGTTGTACATTTTCATCCTTTAACACTAAATAGGAATTTAGAAAGTCAATAATTGCGTCGTGTTGTACCAAAAAATTCGTACCTAGATTAACGTATGTTGTCAATAAGGGAACAATCCAAAAATTTGAGTGGAACGTATGACCTGCAATACAAAACGGTAAGTGTGTCTGTAATTTTACATCCACTCCTTTACCAGATACTGCTCCTTTTACTTTAGTTTTGCCTAATGGTAACGTAGGATAGGTATTCTCTTTGTTACATTCGCTGAAAGTTTCTTCATTTATAACTGACATAGGTGATCCAGAATCGATTACTGCTGAAAATGTGGATGCTCCAATCTTTCCTTCAATTACAGGGTGGGAAATGGCTTTTTGAATATATAGTTTTTCATGCAAAAGTGTGTCTCGGATGTCGTCAAAAGTAATAACATTTTCGTGAACAAGATTCTATCTGAAGTATTGCTTACGTTGCTGGAGGTTGCAACCTGTACTGTATCTAGTCAAATTCTACCTGACGTGCTGTTATTTGCAGGAAGATACTGTGGCATTTCAACTATTTGTACTGTCCTGTTACTTCGTCCTGACGTATTAGGTTCGGGATGATACCTACTGTCTGGTTCATTCATGATAATCTGTTGTTGTGGTTGATTCTGCCGCTGGTAAAACCGACTGTTACGCTGAAAAATGTGCTCATTACTTTTACGCCTGTCATGATAGTCATTGCTATACGGTGCGTTGCGATACGAGTTGAAATGATGTGTCTTCTGTACGTAGTGATTTCCTTGTTGCTGTGCGTTACTATTTGGTGTGGCCGACGCTATACGTGTAGGCGGCGAAACATTAAAGCTTGGTTGACCTTGCAAACCACATTGTTGGTTAGGTATGCTAACCGGCTGGTTTTGTTGCTGTTGTGGGGAGAAGCCTCTATTGTTACCAAAATGCGTTTGCTGTTGCTGATAATTTTGACGGTAGTGATAATTAAAATTTAGTCTGTTATTAAAATTCTGGTGGTTGTCATTCCTGGAGCGTCTATCACCTTTGCTATTGAAATGGCGTGGTTGATCGTAATGACTGTATGTTTGTTGGCCTTGGTTATGATGTGAAAAATTTTTGTTTATGAAAGTATAGTCTGATTGCTGAACTTCCAAAAGCTGTAACAGATCTCTAAATGCCGAAATATTTTCTTTCTGCTGTCCTGTTAAAAGTGATACTCTTAACGATCGTGGTAATTTAGAAATACACAATTGGATAAGAGCAGATTCACTGTATGGCTCACTTAAGTACTGGTTTTGTTGGACCATGTGTTCAAAAAATTGTGTGACAGTGGGAAAATTTGAGTTCTCATAATTCGGTAAACTAATTAATTGAACCTTGATTCCGCGCTGTGTCGTCTTCGACCAATACGCTGACAGAAAAGCATTCTGAAATTCTTCTACCGAGTAGCATTGTCTCGCGATCGGTCTCATACGAGTTGCAAATAAATTCAAGTTTGTGTGTTACGGGCCGAGTTGGTGGAAAAGCAAAGCTAAATTGTTGTATCCAATCCAAGGGGTGAATCTGTGTTCTGTCATTCTTAAATACCTTAAATTTTCTCACGGATAGAAAGTGCTTGTAATCAAAATTATCGTCTCTGAATGTCTGAACAGGTTCAGGATTGTATGAGAATCTATTTGTCTGTGTCTGTTCAGATTCCAAGTCACGTACTCTCTGTAAATTACCTAAATTATACTGGCTGTGTGAGTGTGAGAAATCTTCGGAAAGTGGCGTATGCTGTATCGTGTTAGAGGCTGAGACATTTTTAATCTCTGTCACTTCTTGCTGTAAAGATGACAATTTTCTGCGTAATATATTATTGGACGAACCTATCTCACTGATTGTTTGCTGTATGTTTTGGAATTCAGCTGTCTGATTAAACAAAACTGGTGACGTATCGTCTGATTTGGTGTCATTGTCATTAATGAAGAGGGTTAGAAATAAATGCAGAACAGCTGCATTAAGAAATAAATTGTGTTCAGTAGATGTAAGAGGCTGGAGGGGGAAGGGAGAGGCAATGTAGGTTGTCGAATTGTGTTCGTTTACTTCCCTTCTTCATGGTTTGCAAATTGAAGGTCAAGCAGGCGATTCCCCACCCTGTTTACTCACTATGTCACAGGGTGTTTCACATAGTTATACGGGCCCTCCACAGCACGCCTTATGAATCAATGGCGACACAGTTCGGAGACATGCCAGGAAGTGTTTCTTTTTTTCCTTTTTAACAAAATGCGTTAACACTACTCAGAATGCAAATATGAGTTACTAATAAGACTAAAGCAAAAATGCATATGGACAGAATCTACGTAAATATCTGCACTGTCTTCTACACTACTAAATGAGAGACTGATTCTTAGTTATCCTGTACGTAGTCGTAGTGTTCACCCGGGAAAGCAACTTCCCCCAGAATGAGTGCTGCTCGCTTTTCAGTTTAAAGACAGACTATACCTTCCAAGAATTTCCTGTCCAGTTCTTTTTTACAAGTAGACAAGATAACTTCACTGAGCTCGTGTCTATGTAGTGGAAATACGAGTATTTTCAGTTTATTAAGTGGATACTTATTTGCAATTGTTAAGTAAACTATTATGTAAACTGTGTACTGGGAAAAAGTTTCGCTAAAAACTGTGGTTTTCGAGTTATTGGAGATAAACATAAAAAAGTAACTTTAAAACCCATCGGCACACAACGATCACACCGCACCGGTCCGAGAATTTGCACACGATTTTTCCACTATTTTTCCTTCGTTGAAAAATAAATGAATTAAAACGGGCTATGAAACATGTGTTTACATGGAAACCTAAGCTCAGTCATCTTAGTGTAAGCATTCTGGATCCAAAAATGGTTCAAATGGCTCTGAGCACTATGGGAGTTAACATCTGAGGTCATCAGTCCCCTAGAACTTAGAACTACTTAAACCTAACTAGCCCAAGGACATCACACACATCCATACCCAAGGTAGGATTCTAACCTGCGACCGTAGCGGTCGTGCGGTTCCAGACTGAAGCGCCTAGAACCGCTCGGTCACACCGGCCGGCATTTTGGATCCCCAAGACCGAAAACAGCCCGACAAGGGCGGTCAAATGTGAAAGCCAGGCTCACTTTGTTCTTCGATTTTAATGGCGTAGTGCACCATGAGTTCCTGCTACAAGGTAGAACGATCAATAAGGAGTATGTTAACTAAGGATTCGGGTGGTAAGATTTGGGATCGGGTCACCCTAATGGTCGCCACATAATTGCTTCAGCGTTCATCATCTTTAATACATAACTTGCCTCCCTTAAAGTCAAACGAGTTTTAAAACAGTGGACAGTAAAACTGACTAACCAGACGTGAGAAAAATGAACTTTAAACAGGCGCCAATAATTATGAGCCAATAGCCATTAAGTATACACCAAAAGTACAGAATTTTAAAAACGATTAACTACAGTTATAGAGACTGAGTAGTTTTGTTAACTAAATGGCCTTTAAACAGCTGTCATTGAACACACTTGTAAAGTGCAAAATTATAGAAACAGTTAACAGACACTCAACAGGCAGATACAGTTAATCATAATTCACTGATCAGGTTTTAAGATGGTTCAAATGGCTCTGAGCACTATGGGACTCAACATCTTAGGTCATAAGTCCCCTAGAACTTAGAACTACGTAAACCAAACTAACCTAAGGACATCACACACACCCATGCCCGAGGCAGGATTCGAACCTGCGACCGTAGCAGTCCCGCGGTTCCGGACTGCAGCGCCAGAACCGCTAGACCACCGCGGCCGGCCAGGTTTTAAGCAAAAGGTTTTTAAACGGCTGCTATCAATTATGAGCCCACTGCAGCTCAGTAGGGAGCAAAACACAGAATTTTAAAAACCATTAACAGACACTTAGAAGACAGCTACTGTTAGCCAAATTTCGCTGAACAGTTTTCAACCAAGTGATTTTTAAACAACATCTATTAATTATGAGTGTTGACTGCAGAACGCACAATGGGAAAGGGGGCAGATGGGGGGGGGAGGGGGGAAGGTAGGGGGAGAGGTAAGGACATACAAGGAGGTTACTTAACTTGGAGAGGATGGCCGCCGTCCTTTCACTCCTTAAACTTGCAAGAGAGTGGACCAGAACTCCAAACATCTCGCGGCCCCGGTCGCCTCGCTCCACACACCACACTCGTACTTGCCAAGACCTTCCTACTTCGCGCCTTCTGTCCACACCGATGGTGCCACCGGCGTACCTCCAGGAGTATCCAGACAAAGACCATCTACGAGGGGCGAAATCGACGAAAGGCCGAGCCCGCACGGCTTAGAAAATTTTAGTGCTGTTTGCCTGAAGAAATACTCAAAGAAACCCAGATTTGAGGTGAAAAAATTTATAGCTTTTGCACCACGATAATGCACCTGCTACACTTCGTTACTTGTTCGTGTATTTTTGGCCATAAACAGTGTTGCAATGATGCCCCAGCCACCATATTCGCCAGACATGGCCCCCATTTGATTTTTCTTGTTGCGAGAAATATGTAAAACATTTAAGGACGTCGTTCTATAAGCGTAGAAGAGATTGAAAACGCATTGTTGGAACAGTTAAAAGTTATCTCAAACGTCGAGTTGCAGATGTGTTAGGTGACTGGGAACGCGCCTTCGTACGTGTATATATTCTCTAACGATGACTGTTTCGAAGTTACTAATGATGACGTAGACCGGGGATAATCAATCTTTCTTACCTATCGCCAGCTTTTTTTTTTATCTCTGTTGGAAGTAAAATTCTCTAAGCAACCTCCGGTTTCCTAGTAATGGTGGTACATAAATTAGGAAGTTATTTTATGAAATGTACAAAGCAGAGCTGCAGCTAGTTAAGGCGTATAATAATTTCTTACAAAATTCTTTATGTAAAAGTTTTATGAAAACCTAATGGAAATGTTTTTGAAATGCTTACCGCCTACCGCCCACCATGATATAGCTGGAACATTCAAAAATGTTCAAATGGCTCTGAGCACTATGGGACTTAACATCTGTGCTCAGAACTAGAACTTAGAACTACTTTAACCTAAGGACATCACACACATTCATGCCCGAGGCAGGATTCGAACCTGCGACCGTAGCAGCAGCTCGGTTCCGGACTAAAGCGCCTAGAACCGCTCGGCCACAGCGGCCGGCTGGAGCGCCGTCTAGCGGGCAGTAGGGACTAGGCTGACTACCTCAAAAATTCCCGTAACTTTTGAAGACGCCGCGACCATCGACGCAGTCGAAACAAACCGTCACAAAACGTTCCACAACCGTAAATGTGATTAAAAACGCATCGCTAAAACAGCTAAATGCAACCCTCAACGACTGCGTTCCAGAAGTTCCAGAAGTGTTTCTGGGAGTGGGAAAAGTGAAAAGTGCTTTCATCGCTGTGTAACATCTAATGTGAACTATTTTGAAGATTATGATATTGATGTACACTAATAAATAAAATTGTATCCAAAACACAAAAATTCCAGTAATTATTGGATCACACCTCGTAAATTGGTACGGTTGAAACAAAGTTGCGCAAACCATGCTTGAATCAGTTACTGTTTTTTTTCGTCACTGTTGTGTTCCGCTGCCGACATTAGTGTCGAGTGCGTCAATGTGCCGGTGAGGTGGCTATTGAAGAGAGACGTCTGCCAGTGTAACACGTTAACAGCCCAGCAACAAGTCTGGTTGACGGCCGCGCCACCTTAAGAAGCCCCGCAGCTCAGGCTTGGCCACAATACGAGAGTCGCTCATTCGGTGGACTAGAAGAGCACGTTCTTCCTTCTTCCGTTTTTTTTTCTTCTTTTTGGAAATTCGTGGTAAGATCTTGTGGCACCAAACTGCTCCAGTCATCGGTCCCTAAGCTCACACACTACTTAATCTAACTTAAACTAACTTACCCTAAGGACAACACACACACACCCATGCCCGAGGAAAGGCTCGAACCTCCGACGTAGGAAGCCGCGCGTACCGTGACAAAGTGCCCCAGATCACGCGGCTACACTGCGCGGCTCTTCCTCCGTTTTATGTCTGGCAGCAAGTAATGCGCCCTTAAACTAATGCCAGTCACATAATTGTAACTAATGTGGCATCTGTAGAACGTAACTTATGACAGTATACCATTCGAAAAGCACCTCCATAGCAGGTGAACAAGGAGGTAATCAGCTGGCGCAACATGTATTATTAGATGGTTCCACAGGTAAAGAGAATGACTTCCCAAAAAGTGCTAATCATCGAAGTTAAGGTTGAGGAAACTTTCGGAAACTCCTGTGTGGTGAAAATATATTATTATTGTAGTAACGGTGCCGTTGTGAACAACATTAAATACAAACTGCGGAGCTCCTTGTGATATAAAATATTCCGTTACCGACTGAATGGTATGTGTTGTGAACATATGGTACAAAAAATTATGAATAAATGCAGAAAATTTGTTACTCTATTTCCTTGTTATTATTTACGAAATGATACCTTCCATCCTCAAAACCCAACCACATTCGTAGTTGCGCTGCATATAAAAAGCCGTAGCAGTTGTACTGCAAATGAATGTATAAAAAGACAAGTAATTTGTATCGGAAACGAGTTTAAAGCTGATGAAATAAACTGGAAGGAAAAAACTCCGTTTTTCTCACTTTTCTCTTATTTTGACGGATGCTTTCACTACAGTGTGCTGAACACAAGTGAGAAGTTAGTCTGATAGTAATACAAGAGCAATGTTAGAGGAATATCCGTATTTTTTGATAATGAATCATTATAATTGAATAACAAATTATGACAGGTCATTATTTAACCAATAAATATTAGTGATAAGAGTGACATAATTAATAATTATAAGTGACTTGTTTTTATATTTTTATATGAGGCAAGAAGGCTAAGCTAAGTGGTTGGCTTGTAGAGACCAATGGACACTGTTGTCTCTGGAGAACATTGACCCATGATGTTGAAGACATGGAGGACAGCTGTCTGAGCACATTGACCCTGTATTGATTCAGAGATAAGGAGGTCACCCTGAACTTTACGAGAGTGGCGGCTCGTGAGTATACATTTTCGAGTGTTCTCAAATTTTTAGATTCAGATACATTTGGGAATGTGAAATTAATAGCATCTGCTGTATAATAACTGTGCACAGCTACAGCCACTGCCAATAATAATAACAATAATAATAATAATAATAAGATGCATAGATTATATGACAAAAGAAAGAATTGTTTTTGTGGAATATTGTTGTTTGTTACATAATTAAATATACACTCCTGGAAATTGAAATAAGAACACCGTGAATTCATTGTCCCAGGAAGGGGAAACTTTATTGACACATTCCTGGGGTCAGATACATCACATGATCACACTGACAGAACCACAGGCACATAGACACAGGCAACAGAGCATGCACAATGTCGGCACTAGTACAGTGTATATCCACCTTTCGCAGCAATGCAGGCTGCTATTCTCCCATGGAGACGATCGTAGAGATGCTGGATGTAGTCCTGTGGAACGGCTTGCCATGCCATTTCCACCTGGCGCCTCAGTTGGACCAGCATTCGTGCTGGACGTGCAGACTGCGTGAGACGACGCTTCATCCAGTCCCAAACATGCTCAATGGGGGACAGATCCGGAGATCTTGCTGGCCAGGGTAGTTGACTTACACCTTCTAGAGCACGTTGGGTGGCACGGGATACATGCGGACGTGCATTGTCCTGTTGGAACAGCAAGTTCCCTTGCCGGTCTAGGATGGTAGAACGATGGGTTCGATGACGGTTTGGATGTACCGTGCACTATTCAGTGTCCCCTCGACGATCACCAGTGGTGTACGGCCAGTGTAGGAGATCGCTCCCCACACCATGATGGCGGGTGTTGGCCCTGTGTGCCTCGGTCGTATGCAGTCCTGATTATGGCGCTCACCTGCACGGCGCCAAACACGCATACGACCATCATTGGCACCAAGGCAGAAGCGACTCTCATCGCTGAAGACGACACGTCTCCATTCGTCCCTCCATTCACGCCTGTCGCGTCACCACTGGAGGCGGGCTGCACGATGTTGGGGCGTGAGCGGAAGACGGCCTAACGGTGTGCGGGACCGTAGCCCAGCTTCATGGAGACGGTCGCGTATGGTCCTCGCCGATACCCCAGGAGCAACAGTGTCCCTAATTTGCTGGGAAGTGGCGGTGCGGTCCCCTACGGCACTGCGTAGGATCCTACGGTCTTGGCGTGCATCCGTGCGTCGCTGCGGTCCGATCCCAGGTCGACGGGCACGTGCACCTTCCGCCGACCACTGGCGACAACATCGATGTACTGTGGAGACCTCACGCCCCACGTGTTGAGCAATTCGGCGGTACGTCCACCCGGCCTCCCGCATGCCCACTATACGCCCTCGCTCAAAGTCCGTCAACTGCACATACGGTTCACGTCCACGCTGTCGCGGCATGCTACCAGCGTTAAAGACTGCGATGGAGCTCCGTATGCCACGGCAAACTGGCTGACACTGACGGCGGCGGTGCACAAATGCTGCGCAGCTAGCGCCATTCGACGGCCAACACCGCGGTTCCTGTTGTGTCCGCTGTGCCGTTTATGTGATCATTGCTTGTACAGCCCTCTCGCAGTGTCCGGAGCAAGTATGGTGGGTCTGACACACCGGTGTCAATGTGTTCTTTTTTCCATTTCCAGGAGTGTGGTTCAGGTCAATAACGAAATAATGTGTAAGCTTTCGCAACTCTGCATTTCGAATTTTTGTGTAAGTGGGAGTTTTCGTGCTTTCCCATTTTTCGGACAAATGTGCATGATCCGTAATAGATGTAATAGTCCACGAATTTATTTCTGGGCTGAAAATCAGATATTCTCACTTTGTACCCACACTACAACTTGCACTAACTGTAAACTTAATTGTTAAATGTTCGCTTGTAGTCACGCTTATTTGATTTCGACACTCTCTTCACCAAAGGATCTGTCATCGGATGCCCTAGTTCCTTTGCAGCTATCTTTTCCTGGTAATTTACTTTTCTGTTCTCAGGGCGAAATTTTCACTCTACAACGGAGTATGCGCTGATTTGAAACTTCTCACCAGATTAAACTTGTGTGCAAAGCGAGACTCGAACTCGGGACCTTTACCTTTCGCAGGGATGTACGCTACCGACTGAGCTACCTAAGCACAACTCATGAGCCGTCCTTACAGCTTCACTTTTCTGTTAGCATTTAAAATAAATTCAGCATAGGCCACGTTTACACTGCACACGAAACCCTATTCCCGCACAGTAAACAACCATTCCCAAACACAAAGTGCCGTTTGTAGAAATGATTAAACTGGAGTAGTACTGTCTACCAACATACTCACTTGACTAGACTACAAACGAGACGCTGAGATCCATAAGGGTCTAAAGCACACCGCCGTCGATCCGACATTTAAGTGACTATCAGAGAAATCAGTAATAAAGCTTTTCGTAAATTTTCATGTGGTCAGTGCACGCCTACAGCACAGATAAACCTGACTCACAATAAGATCAATAGATTCCAGAAGCATGAGTAAATGCTAAAATCTCACAATCGACGGTGATGTGCTGTAGGCCCATACGATTCTCAGTGCCTCAAGTGGATTACTGTATGATAAAATTCATAATTCAGTATATTGTAACTCATTCAGAAACCCACAAAATAGGTTTATTGTCAGTACAACTTGTAATGTTGATGCATTAATATGTTCTGAAAGCGGTGCTGATAGACAATAGAAGCGGGTTAAAAGCTGTGAGCTGTCTGGGGAGGTTAACCTTGCGTTACTGAGCAACTGTTTCACCAGGTATCCAGTCTAGCTTACCAAATTGCCAACCAGACTAACATTAGTTATAATCTTTCAATAGTCATATGACAACCGTTTATATATATATATATATATATATATATATATATATATATATATATATATATATATATATATATAAAGGGAATTTAAATAAAAAGAAATGAATCAGTTTATATTTAGAAATTTATTTTAACATTGATAATTGAAATTTCAGCATATTAAACTTGATTCGTAACTAAACTGGTGCCTTATTTCGGATTGTGAAAATGTGAGTTTGTAATCTTACGGAACACATCAAATATGGAGCCAAGATTGGGAGACTGCATACAACACTGCATTCATAAAATAACAGCCGAAGAACGTTGAAACTTATGCAAGAGGAAATTAATCACAACGAACCGATTCAATTTTCACCCAAAGAAGTTACGTTCGTAGCGCAATCCTGTCTGCCATGTAATTACCACACACTGGTATACTAAATTCATACTAACTCTCTGTGAAATCTTCCCGAAAAGAATAGCTGAGGGCTACTTTGATGATTACACCACATGCTTCACGTGGTCAACTTGGTTTACACAAAGAGTGTAACTCCACAATAATTCTGATAATTGGTTAGACACTGGACTCGCATTCGGGAGGACGACAATTCAATCCCGCGTGCGGCCATCCTGATTTAGGTTTTCCGTGATTTCCCTAAATCATTCCAGGTAAATGCCAGGATGGTTCCTCTCAAAGGGCACGGCCGACTTCCTTCCCTAATCTGATGAGACCGATGACCATGCTGTCTGGTCTCCTTCCCCAGCCAACCAACCAACCAATTTTGATAATTAAAATAAATTAGATCGAAAAGCAATTTACAAAAGAAAAACCTTGAACTGGTTACTATCGTCTTACTATTAACCTGATGGGTCAAACAATTGTATAAGCATGTGGAACTGGTCTCACAAAGTACACCCTACGTGGGTTGAACATAAAGAAGAGTTGCTATGTTGAAAAATATTGTCAAGACGAGACGTTATAATCTCACGCACATTCGCATTTAAGATTGATGATCTTAGTTAGAGTTACTGATCAACACGTGGTTCCACTTTACTTACAAAGTAATGACAAAGCAACTACTGGAAGATATTCTGAACTTCACACTCGAAATACACTGCGTTGCAATTTAAGATAACATTAGATATTTTGGATCCAAACATGAAATAAAGGTGATGAAATTTTCAGTTAGGCTGAACTTAAGAAGTCCATTGTCCTACGGACTTAGCAGAGATGCGCTTAGCTGGAGATCTTACCACTTCAGACGCTCGCCGCGGACAGACTGCCCTGGGCCCCTACCGAGCGTGCTTAACAGATACAAACGTAAGTGACCAGAGAGGCAGCTTCCTATACCAACATGACAAGGGACGGACAGGACCATACTAAGAAAAGAAACCTCTCTGCTTTTAGAAAGCGTAGCTACCTGTTCCGACGTTGGTCCTACTGTTCTCTAGCAGACAGGCTTGTCTGCTACCATCAAGCATGCAGCTAGAAATACATTTGCTCATTCATCCTCTCACACAGAATGGAAGGGAGATGACAGTATCTTATCATATACAGTATATAAAAGAAAGCGTATGTAGGTTCCGTATGAGACTGTGTGACATGAATTACATATAAACCGTGTTTTGAAGTGTAGTAGTGTGACAGACCGTTCTTGTTCATGAGTAAAAGTAACACGTTCCACTGCTCAGTCTCCTCCCAGATAGTCAGAAACACCACAACAAATTTAGAAGAGGAATTTGTGCCGTAAATGACAATAGATTTAAGAAATGAACATGAAAGGAATCCAACAGAGACCTTTCAAACTTTACACATGTACTGATGTCCGATATAATTTTGCTACACTATATGGTGAATGAATTAGCATATCTGAGGAGTGTGCTATCATCTAGCAAGATTTATCCAGAGCGAATGGGGATAAAAGTCTGCCACTGTGTGCTACCACCTGGTGGCACTGATATAAACTTCTAGCTGAGTGGCCAGGACGAGCTGTGCACATCGTGAACCATGCACGTTGTTTATCAGATCCGCCTGAATTTGGCCTGTAAGTCAATTACATCACGAGAGTTGCGCATGCGCAAAAGCTCCTTAAAACGTGCTAACTGAAGGTGCGCTCGCGAACTCGATGCTAAGTTTCACAGAGTCTAAAGGAACAGTAGCGGGGTATATTTAAGTGCCTTATCTTCAGATTGCAGCATCTATGTTACGTTTAACAGAGTTCAAAGAAAAATAACAATAAATCCGCAAGGTGTCGAAACTTAGGGCGTTCACGTGCTATTGTGCTCTTACACAGCAGCCGCCGTTGCTTAAATCATCTTGGCTATTTAAGCCAATACTGGCTTTCACCATCTACTTATAACTATGACAGCGCTTCACGCACCTATTTACGTTTGTTGCGTCCATACAAGTTACATCACTACCAAACGTCATATTTACTTCGTCGGCTTCTCAGTGCGCATGAAACCCACTACCTTGCATCTGCGACGAAAGTATCTATCATTTCGTTATAACCGAATAGGAGGGACTCACATTTCTAGTCTCCTAGCTGTGCCCTTCCATAAAGCAAAAACATTCACAAACTTCTTTCCTGTTGCTGCTGTCCGTCTTTGCAACAAATGTCCTGTCACTTTTAAGGAGAATCTGAAATGCTCGTCACTGTTTCCCGAAAATTAACGATTATGTCCAGTTTTTCCCTGAATCGAACAGTGAAGCAAACTCTCCCATCTTCTCCCACTTTCGTTACTTTCTCTTTTCATGAGTCACCGCAATTCCCTCTTTGCCATCTTCACTAATTGTGTTTTTATCACGTTCCCTTATCTTCTCTTCCACCCGTTCTCTGATACCTATTGCTGCTAGTCCTCATAGTTTAAAACTGCCTCCGTGTAACTTGGTGGGGTGGGGGGTTGTTTTGGAGGAGGAGACCAGACAGTGAGGTCATTGGTCTCATCGGATTAGGGAAGGAAGTCAGCCGTACCGTTTCAAAGGAACCATCCCGGCATTTGCCTCGAGCGATTTAGGGAAATCACGGAAAACCTAAATCAGGATGGCCGGACGCGGGAGTGAACCGTCGTCCTCCCGAATGCGAGTCCAGTGTGCTAGCCACTGCGCCACCTCGCTCGGTATGTAACTTGTCTCTGTTCTTGTACTCATGAACGAATGTAAACTCTGTTTATTTTTTTTTCCTCTTTATGCATCATATTAATCAATAAATGTTTAGTAATGTTGTGCACTAGATTAACTTACGCTTATCGTAATAAATATAATGAAAAATAAGTAGGATGGCTGGTCAGATGCAATAGAGGACCTCATGGTCTTTATCTTACCAGATTAAATAACTCAGTGAATATGGATCATGTATCAGTAATGATGCGTAGTGGGGAAGTTGGGAGGGGGAGTGGGTAGATTGTGACAATTTGCAGTATTAAAACGTAACAAAGATATTGTTTAAAACATTTACAAAATTAATTTAAAAGTAAAGAATGTGGTGTCACCGCCAGACACCACACTTGCTAGGTGGTAGCTTTTAAATCGGCCGCGGTCCGCTAGTATACGACGGACCCGCGTGTCGCCACTGTCAGTAATTGCAGACCGAGCGCCACCACACGGCAGGTATAGAGAGACGTACTAGCACTCGCCCCAGTTGTACAGCCGACGTTGCTAGCCATGGTTCACTGAGAATTACGCTCTCATTTGCCGAGACGATAGTTAGCATAGCCATCCGCTACATTTGCTACGACCTAGCAAGGCGCCATTACCAGTATAGATATTGAGATTCTATTAATGTATCATCAAGAGCGATGTTCTACAAATGTGGATTAAAGTTAAGTATTCCAGAAGCTACGTACTTTTCTTTATAGCATTCATTACGTATCCTGTTTCAGACCTCACGCCAGCCTGCGCGAGTTTAAGCGCGTGCCTTTCGGCTTCCTCTCATTGTGTCTAGGCTGTCTTGTGTAGACACAACAAAGAACTATTTGGATAAATGTACCTAATATTCGTACATGAGATATTTAACAAAATAATAAATAAAAATAAAACTCATATATTGTTTTTAAACAACGAGTGCACGCTGTTTCGGGCAGAGGCCGCTTGAAGTTCGTGTTTCTACTAGAGTCTGCCTGAACCGCCCTACGTAGCTGCATGCTAGTGCGGCGTGGTCGTCTTTCGCAGAGTGGAGCCGTGGTATATCTGGAGTGTTGCCGCTCAGAGGGGGGGGGGGGGGGGGGGTCTGAGTACGTCGTCAGAATTCTTAAATCACACTGGAAACTGAGTATTTTAGTTGGTTCTAGCAGCCGATATCCATAGATTTCAAGATATTCCAGGATGTTCATGAGGTGTCCTTTAGGGGCGGCGTGTAAATTTTCAAGATGTGATTCTAAATCTTAGAGTCTTTCACGTCCTCTTCATTACCTCTTCTGTATCATTTTCTGGATGGCAAGAGCAATATGTAATGCTTATTCTGACTTATTGTAGTTGTTGGTCTATGATGATTATCGTTTGGATATTCCATGTTGCGGTTATTCAATTCAAGAACAGTTGCTTTGTGTTTCGTTGTTGAACTTGAAAGTCATCTGTTACAAACGACTCTCATACACCGTATACTACGCGAGTCGTAAGGCACTTGCCTCATGCAAAGGCTGCTGTGTTCATACTTTCGCCTGCAGGCACAGTTTCGTCTTTGGTTATGCAAGCAATACTTTGAAGGCCGTTCGTTGTCTTCCAATCAGGCCTTTAGGCCGTTGGATTAGAGTTCGTTTTCCCACGGCGTACTCGGACAAAGCAGTCTCACTACTTCGACCTTTCTCGCTACACCCGGAGCTGGAGATGCTGTTTACATCACATTGTACGTAGACGACTTAGTAGAAGTTCATACATGTCGTCTTGTGAATGATTCGAGATGGACATTACTCAACTGCGGCTTCCAACAATTTTGGTGAGAATGATGCACGCTTGTGCCGCATTTGCGTGATCATATTTTATGTGGTATTTGAGGAGCAGTTGTCAGTCCATAAGGGTAAGGTTATGTTTCTTTGTTCCGATCGAGGTTTATCCGAACATGTAAGGATCGATATCGCTCTTTAATTAAGTCATCTCTCCATACAATATAGTCGGTCGTTATGGCCGAGCAGTTTTAGGCGCTTCAGTCCGCAACCGCGCTGCTGCTACGGTCGCAGGTTCGAATCCCGCCTCGGGCATGGATGTGCGTGATGTCCTTTTAGTTAGGTTTAAGAAGTTATAAGTCTAGGCGACTGATGACCACAGAAGTTGTCTCAGAGTGCTTAAAGCCTACCATACAACATAACTTTCTAATTCACTTAATTGAGTTACTTGGATTTCAAAGTATACTTGAACCTTTCCAGTTTTTGTTAATGTGTGGTATTTGTACAAACATATAGTCGACTTGTGGAAATTTGTATCTATCGTTCTGGGAGTTCAATGGTCATATTCAGTAATAATTGAAACTTATTTAAAATCCTTCATGCAGTATTTTCTCTTGAAATCAGTCTTTAAGATTACGAACTATTAGAAATAGTGGCCCACGTGTTTATTTAGTCTTGGTCCTGAGTGGTAGCAGGTGTGAGTATAATTTACTCTGACCGATATGCCTTCAGCAGGTGAAATATTTAGTAATGTTCTAGAAAACTTTTGCAGGTTGTAGATAATTGTGAGACACGGGTATCAGCTACGACGATTTTGAGACACTATGTTCCTGCAATCCATTCTTTTTTTGTTAGACCATACAAAAGCCAGGATGGTAGAAGAACTTGGATCTGATTTTGTCCTTCTTTATGTTAAGGGCCCCATGATATTCCGTTACACTATATAGTTCGCGGACAACCATATATTTTGTTACCAGTAGTCTCCTCCCGCACAGGGCATGAAGGCCCAAAGGTACCGACTGGCCGCCGTGTCATCCTCAGACCACAGGCGTCACTGGATGCGGATATGGAGGAGCATGTGGTCAGCACACCGCTTGTAAGTAGGCTGTTTAGGTTCTTATATTGGTAACGCCACCGCCACGTAGCGCTCTATATGAAAATCACTGGCTGTGCTGCGTGCGGTCTGTGGCTGGTTTGCATTGCTGTTGGCTATTGTAGTGTTGGGCAGTTGGCTGTTAACAGCGCGTAGCGCTGCGCAGTTGGAGGTGAGCCGCCAGCAGTGGTGGATGTGGGGAGAGAGATGGCGGAGTCTTGAGTGCGGATGATCTGGCGTGTGTTCATCAGAGACAGTAAATGTGTAAGACTGGATGTCATGAACTGCTATATATTATGACTTTTGAACACTATTAAGGTAAATACATTGTTTGTTCTTTATCAAAATCTTTCATTTGCTAACTATGCCTATCAGTAGTTAGTGCCTTCAGTAGTTTGAATCTTTTATTTAGCTGGCAGTAGTGGCGCTCGCTGTATTGCAGTAGTTCGAGTAACGAAGATTTTTGTGAGGTAAGTGATTTGTGAAAGGTATAGTTTAATGTTAGTCAGGGCCATTCTTTTGTAGGGATTTTTGACAGTCAGATTGCGTTGCGCTAAAAAATATTGTGTCAGTTTAGTGTTGATCAGAATGGGTAAAGACCGAAATGTCTGAGTACGTTCAGTTCTGCTCAGCTGTTTGAAAATCGAATAATGTAAGAGGTTTATCAGCACAGTAATTTATTAATTTTTCTAAGGGGACGTTTCATATGTCGACCCTGAGCCGAGGATACCTCACGGGAATCTTCTGATTTTTTTCTTGTAGTTTGTGTAATTAGTGTTGCTATTGTTTATTTCTAGCGCGTGATCATAGAGAGAATTTCCTTTGTAGTTGTGATTTTTCATTGTTGTACAGTAGAACAGTTGTGGCATGCATGTAGATTTGCACCAAGTATTTCGCAGCTCCGCTTGCAATTAACTAGATATTATTTTCAGTGCTATGTTAATGTGTTTTCTTATTTTGCTCTTCAAATTGTGCTTTTCTGCGTTATCGTGTGAAATATTCTGACAATAATGGCGTGTGAAAAACGTAACACTAGGCTCCAAAGTAAACTGAGAACTAATAGTGACGACGAGCTTAGCTTATCAGCACCACTGTGTAGCGAATTAACAGACATTCAAAGTAGTAATTTGGTAATTGTGCATAGGGAAATGGAGCGGGCGGCAAATAATGGCGCAGACAGTGAAACAATTAGTGAACAGGGAAGCATTAACGATCGATCGGTGGGCAACAGCTCGCCTCAGGAATCCGAAATGACAGGACACAATCTCGCAAATACTGTAGATTCCGGTTTTGGGTCCTCACCGTTTTCTCAAATACCTCAAGACACGTTTTCAGCTTGTCAAAATGTGAATGTTGCCGGTGCAAATTCACTGCCGAAAAGCACTGAGGAACAGATTCCAGACACTAATACATTATTATTGCAATTAATGCAACAAATGGAACAAAATCAGATACAAATGGGACAAAATCTTCAAAAGTTAGACACAATGGAACAAAATCTTCAAAAGTTAGACACAATGGAACAAAATCTTCAAAAGTTAGACACAATGGAACAAAATCTTCAAAAGTTAGACACGATGGAACAAAATCAGAGACAAACACAGCAACAGCTTCAAAAGTTAGACACCAGGCTTGAACAAACACGTGAAGATTTAACTACTGAGTTACATAACATCGAATCGAAATGTCAAAAAGTCTGTAGTGACGTAAAAACACAAATTTGTGAGCGTTTTCAACCTATTTTTTCGCGGCATGAAAATGCATTACAGAATCACGAAGCAGCCATCAAAGAACTGCAAACTATTGTTCATAAAAATCACGAGATGGTTGGGATATAGGATGTGGTTGCACTGTTGTTACATGTAAATTGTTGTTCATAGTTTCTGTAAGAATTTTTCTAATACTATGTTATTTAGATGAAGATGAAATGGGAGATACGATACTGCGTGAAGAGTTTGACAGAGCACTGAAAGACCTGAGTTGAAACAAGACCCCCGGAGTAGACAACATTCCATTGGAACTATTGGCGGCCTTGGGAGAGCCAGTCCTGACAAAACTGTACCATCTGGTGAGCAAGATGTATGAGACAGGCGAAATACTCTCAGACTTCAAGAAGAATATAATAATCCCAATCCCAAAGAAAGTAGGTGTTGACAGATGTGAAAATTACCGAACTATCAGTTTAATAAGTCACGGATGCAAAATACTAACACGAATTATTTACAGACGAATGGAAAAACTAGTAGAAGCCGACCTCGGGGAAGATCAGTTTGGATTCCGTAGAAATATTGGAACACGTGAGGCAATACTGACCCTACGACTTATCTTGGAAGCTAGATTAAGGAAAGGCAAACCTACGTTTCTAGCATTTGTAGACCTAGAAAAAGCTTTTGACAATTCTGACTGGAATACTCTGTTTCAAATTCTGAAGGTGGCAGGGGTAAAATACAGGGAGCGAAAGGCTGTTATAAGAGTTGAGGGACATGAAAGGGAAGCAGTGGTTGGGAAGGAAGTGAGACAGGGTTGTAGCCTCTCCCAGATGTTATTCAATCTGTATATTGAGCAAGCAGTGAAGGAAACAAAAGAAAAATTCGGAGTAGGTATTAAAATCCATGGAGAAGAAATAAAAACTTTGAAGTTCGCCGATGACATTGTAATTCTGTCACAGACAGCAAAGGACTTGGAAGAGCAGTTAAGCGGAATGGACAGCGTCTTAAAAGGAGGATATAAGATGAACATCAACAAAATCAAAACGAGGATAATGGAATGTAGTCGAATTAAGTCGGGAGATGCTGAGGGTATTAGATTAGGAAATGAGACACTTAAAGTAGTAAAGAAGTTTTGCTATTTGGGGAGTAAAATAACTTATGATGGTCGAAGTAGAGACGATATAAAATGTAGACTGGCAATGGCAAGGAAATCGTTTTTGAAGAAGAGAAATTTGTTAACATCGAGTATAGATTTAAGTGTCAGGAAGTCATTTCTGAAAGTATTTGTATGGAGTGTAGCCATGTATGGAAGTGAAACATGGACGATAAATAGTTTGGACAAGAAGAGAATAGAAGCTTTCGAAATGTGGTGCTACAGAAGAATGCTCAAGATTAGATGGATAGATTACATAACTAATGAGGAGGTATTGAATATGATTGGGGAGAAGAGAAGTTTGTGGCACAACTTGAGTAGAAGAAGGGATCGATTGGTAGGACATGTTCTGAGGCATCAAGGGATCACCAATTTAGTATTGGAGGGCAACGTGGAGGGTAAAAATCGTAGGGGGAGACCAAGAGATGAATACAGTAAGCAGATTCAGAAGGATGTAGGTTGCAGTAGGTACTGGGAGATGAAGAAGCTTGCACAGGATAGAGTAGCATGGAGAGCTGCATCAAACCAGTCTCAGGACTGAAGACCACAACAACAACATGTTATTTACTTTGTAAAGATGTTTAGACATTATTTATCTGTTCTGTTTTGTTGCTCACGTGTGAAGTTGATGTTTAGAAAGTTATTGTGACCTTTTACGTATTTACTTATGTCATAATTCCTGTAACACTGATGTATATGTTATTTCGATTCTTTTGTAAAGCCCGTATTACCTCAAATGTTATCTGTATTGTTATGTTCTTTAATGATGTATTTTGTACCTTTGTTAATTTACTCTCATGTTATAAAATTGTAATTCACTGCACATATTTCTGTTGGTCATAGTATGCACAATATGTTAAAAAAAGAGGACTGTTAGTATTTGGATGTGTGTTAATAATTCAGCAAAGGACTGATTAACAGCATTGCTGGTTCTAAGGACAGTTCCAAAAACTTTGTGCGTGGTTTATGGACTTGCTATATTCTCCACAATACTCTTCGATATTGATTGTGCACCTGCACAGTCGCAAGATGGCTGCTGGCCGTCTCTACAAGGACTCCAGTGGGTATGCATCTTTGATGGCCCACCAATACCATTATTTCTACAAGGACTGCACTGGGTATGCACCTCTGGTGACCCACCAATGCCGTAATCTCTACCAGGACTACAGTGGGTCTACTCTGTGATGACCTACCTACCAATATTCTAGAAAACATCGACTGACTCTGCTGTGGGTTTGCTCTGTTGTGGCTCATTACCTGTCTGCATGTCAAGAGTCAGCACTGTCTTTCCGTTGGAAGGACAACACTACTTCTTCAAGACTGCATGGAAATCCACTACTTCCATGTGCATTTTCTTTTACTGCTCAGACTTTGAGAAAAAAAAAATTGCAATTTTACTGTGATGAATGATCAGGACTGTCTTTATGGGCTGTGAGAAAATTTTAGCTTTTGACCAACACTGTATCAACAAGTGTGTGCATTTGATATCTTTGTTATTGTAATTATGAAAATTTTTTTCAAATCTGTATTGGCCATGGCCCAAAACAATTTGTAAAATTTTTTGTGGGGAGCATGGGGGCTATGTAAGTAGACAGTAAATTTGTAAGACTGGATGTCATGAACTGCTATATATTATGACTTTTGAACATTATTAAGGTAAATACAGTGTTTGTTCTTTATCAAAGTCTTTCATTTGCTAACTATGCCTATCAGTAGTTAGTGCCTTCCGTAGTTTGAATCTTTTATTTAGCTGGCAGTAGTGGCGCTCGCTGTATTGCAGTAGTTCGAGTAACGAAGATTTTTGTGAGGTAAGTGATTTGTGAAAGGTATAGTTTAATGTTAGTCAGGGCCATTCTTTTGTAGGGATTTTTGACAGTCAGATTGCGTTGCGCTAAAAAATATTGTGTGTCAGTTTAGTGTTGATCAGAATAGATAAAGAGCGTGTGGTGTCACCGCCAGACACCACACTTGCTAGGTGGTAGCGTGGCGACGAGGCAACACCGCGTTCGTAACTATACTGCCCTGATTTACTTGTGTAATGGCTTCGCCACCATCTCCAGATGTACTGTCCGAATTTTATCGCTTACAGAATCAGGAGACACAGGCCTTACTGGATGCCCTTGGACAGCTCATCCAGGGTCAACGTGCAATGCAAAACGATGCGGCAGCCTCCGCTCCACCTCTAACGCAGCCACGACACGCAATTGCACCAACTTTTCGTCGTTTTGATGCTGCACTGGAAAGCTGGACGGAATGGTCACGCCAATTTGGATTCCATCCCGCCGCCTACAGAATTCAAGGTAACGAGCGGCTGTCTTTTTTATTGTCCTCCGTCGGGGTGCACACGTACCATGTGATAGTCAAATTATTTCCCCGACGTGACGTAGCAACTCTGTCCTACTACGAAATTTTGTCTGCATTAGATGCATATTTCAAAGAATCAGTCAATGTAGCTGCCAAACGGTATACCTTCTTTCGTACAAAACGTACGGCAGGTCAGACTAATCGGGAGTGGGTTGCAACCTTGCAAGGCCTTACCATGGATTGTGCTTTTGAGTGTCAATGTGGACTCCCTTATTCAGATACTATGGTACGTGATGCAATTGCACAGAACGTTTCTGATGTTCGTCTAAGGGAACAGATTTTGAAACTAGTCAATCCCGCCCTTCAACAAGTGATGGACATATTGGATCGGCAGGACACACTTGACTTTGCTCAGGAATCATTTGAAAGTTTGCCACCCGTGTGTCAGGTTAAACGGCCCGCCGGGCGAGCAGCACGCTGCCGACAGGCTCTCAGCCACGTGTACTGCGCTGGCAAGGAAATGCAGTGCTAAAATCATGCCTGCGGTGTGCTACTAGACATTCGCGTGAGAATTTCCCGTCCCGTCAAGCTATTTGCTTTTACTGTAATAAAAAAGAACATGTTCAAAGTGTTTGCCAGAAAAAGCTCAGATCGGAGACTCAAAATCATTCCAGGCCCTTTGCTTCGCGCCGGAATCGGAATCGAACCAAGGATACACAGTCGCGCCATTTCGCCCATGGAAATTCATATAGTCAATTCCACTCCACCCAGTGCCACTCTCTCTTACAGTGACTGTGTTTGTCCCACAAATAGTGTGCGTCGACATCGCAGGAACTCCCGTCAAGTCGCAAGTAATTTTGTACCAGTGTCAGTTCACGTCGCTCTTGTCGTCAGCAGGACAATAAACTTTTTGTGGACTTCGACATTAACAGCAAAGTGATACCATTGCAGCTCGATACTGGGGCTGCAGTTTCACTGATCAATCAAGGCACTTACAAACTGCTGGGCACACCTCCGTTGCGTGCCGCAACTGTTAAGTTAACTACCTATTCAGGTCACGAGCTCCCTGTGTTAGGACAGTGCAGCCTTCTTGCAACATACAAGAGACAAACAAAACTTGTGTCATTTTATGTCCTTCGTTCTTCTTCTGCAGTTCACTGTTTGGTTTCGATTTATTTCAGTTGTTTAACTTGTCTATAGTAAATCAGGTCCTATCAGTGAACCAGACTGTGCCTTCAGATAGTGTTTCTCGTCTATGTGAAGAATTTGCAGACATTTTTGCACCAGGCCTCGGTTGCGCTAAGAACTATAAAGCACATTTTGAACTGAAAGTAACCGCACAACTGAAATTTTTCAGAGCACGCAATGATCCCCACGCATTGCGTGATGAGGTCGCAAAAACATTACACGTTTTGGAATTACAAGGTGTAATTGAACGTGTGCAGGCTCCTCTCTAGGCATCGCCCTTAGTAATTTTGCCAAAACCTTCCAGAAAATTGAGACTTTGTGTGGACTTCAAGGTAACAGTGAATCCACAACTAGTGATTGCAACTTTTCCTTTACCCCGCCCGGAAAATCTTTTTGACAAGCTGTGCCCGGGTAAATATTTTTCGAAGTTGGACCTAGCAAATGCGTACTTGGAAATACCGGTGGACAAAGAGTCCCAGCGCGTTTTGGTGGTTAACACGCATCTTGGTTTGTATCGATTCAAACGACTGCCATTCGGGTGTGCATCCGCCCCTGCATTGTTTCAGCAATATCTACAAACTGTTTGTGCGTCAGTCCCTACTGCAGCAAACTATCTGGACGATATTGTGATCTCCGGAAAGACAGAAGAAGAACATTTAGCCAATCTCAGAACATTATTTCAGGTCTTGCGACAAAATGGTCTTCGCTTGCGGAAGGACAAATGTGTGTTTTTTGCTCGTGACTTACCCTACCTGGGACATGTACTCAATGCCCGAGGCATACATCCCAGTCCAGAGCACCTCTGTGCCATAGCACGGAAACGCCGATGCGTTGTCCCGTTTGCCTGTTGCTGGGGATAGAGCATTCGATTCCTCCGAACTTGCTTGCATGTTCATTGATTCGGAAACCGATGACGTGGTCGAATCGTTTCCGATTGATTTTCGTCGTGTAGCTACAGCCACAGCTGCCGACCCTGTCCTTGCTACCGTTCTGCGTTTTGTTACTATGCAGTGGCCCTTGTCAAAGTCACAGATCGGGGATCCGTTGGTTCGCCGATTTTTTGCTCACCAGGAGAGACTTTTTGTATGACGTGATGTTTTGCTGTTGCGTACTGATAATGATCAGTCCAGGGTCGTGGTCCTCTATCTTACAGCTTCTCCACCAAGGACATTGGGGTATAGTGAGAACGAAACAACTTGCTCGTCAGCACTGTACTTGGTTCGGAATCGACGCCGCGATTACGAATATGTGCTCTTCTTGCATGGTGTGTGCCGAACAACAATCAGCACCACCGCAGAAATTCTTTGCATGACCAAAAGCCACTTCCCCTTGGCAACGCTTACACATTGATTTTGCTGGTCCATTTTGGAATGCTCGATGGTTGGTTGTGGTAGATTTATTTTCCTTTTGTTGTCCGGATGTCTTCCACGACGTCGTCTGCCACCATCATAGCGTTATCCGCTATCTTTTGCATTGAAGGTCTTCTACAGACTATTGTTTCCGACAATGGCCCACAATTCATGTCCGCAGAATTTCAGTCATTCTGCAGGGCCAATGGTATTCAACATCTGACGTCCGCGCCCTTTTCGCCACAGTCAAACGGTGCCGCTGAACGATTGGTCAGGACTTTCAAGAACACAGATGTTGAAGCTGAAAGAGTCGCATTCTCGGGAGGACGCGTCATTGCTCTTTTTGTCCTGGTATCGTTCTCAGCTCCGAGATGGTCGCTCGCCGGCTGAGTTGCTCCACGGTCGCCCTCATTGCACCTTGATGTCTCTGCTACATCCGCCGCCTGAGGTTCCTGTGCAGCGGCAGGCAACTGCTTTTGCCCCAGGCGACGTTGTCTACTACCGCAACTATCGAGGTTCACGGCGTTGGCTCGAAGGGCGCATTCTTCGCTGCCTCGGCCGCGCTATGTATCTGGTTTTGGTGGCCTCTGGTGAGGTGCGTCGGCATCTCAATCAGCTGCGCCTCTGTCGTCGCATGGGATCTGCCGCTCGCCGTCTGCTTTCAGTGACGGTGTCGTCCGGTCAGCGCCCTGGGGACCCATCTACTGGCTCGCCTCAGCCCCAGGTGTTACCGACGCTGCCTTCCATTTTGCCCCATGGCGACGCGCCGCCGCCGCCACCTGTTCTCCCGCCGGCGACGCCCGCAGTGGACGCGTCGCTGCAACCGCCGGGCGCCTCTCTGGGTCACGCGCCGCCGATCGCTTCCCGTGACCAGTTGTCCTCCGACATGAAACTCTTGCCCGCTCCGGACCATATGTCGTCTTCGCCCGTCGGGTGCCCCGGCCCGATGGAGGTCGACCCTTCGGCCCCTCCTGTCTCTCTGCGGGCGCATACACCGCATGTTGGCGTGCACCCTGGAGCAGGTTTTCAGGCGTTTCCTAGCTCCCCGCGGTCTGAATGGCAGGGTGCGGGTGGTACAGCCTCGCCTGTTGTTAGGCTCCCCACCTCGTCACATACGTCAACATGGGGTCCTCCGCCGGCCGCGTTGGTCTAGCGGTTCTGGCGCTGCAGTCCGGAACCGCGTGACCGCTCCGGTCGCAGGTTCGAATCCTGCCTCGGGCATGGGTGTGTGTGATGTCCTTAGGTTAGTTAGGTTTAAGTAGTTCTAAGTTCTAGGGGACTTATGACCTAAGATGTTGAGTCCCATAGTGCTCAGAGCCATTTGAATTTGATGGGTTTCTCCCCACAGCGGGCGGAAGCCTTATGCCACAACCGTGCGCCGATTTGCGGGGGAGGAATGTGGTGTCACCGCCAGACACCACACTTGCTAGGTGGTAGCCTTTAAATCGGCCGCGGTCCGTTAGTATACGTCGGACCCGCGTGTCGCCACTATCAGTGATTGCAGACCGAGCGCCGCCACATGGCAGGTCTAGAGAGACTTCCTAGCACTCGCCCCAGTTGTACAGCCGACTTAGCTAGCGATGGACCACTGACAAAATACGCTCTCATTTGCCGAGACGATAGTTAGCATAGCCTTCAGCTACGTCATTTACTACGACCTAGCAAGGCGTCAGATTCAGTTACTATTGAGATTATGAATAATGTACCGTCAAGAGCGATGTTTATCATTTATGGACTAAGGGTAAGTATTCCACCAACTACGTCCGTTTTTTCTAAAGTCTAATTTCCTTGTCCTGTTCCAGACCTCACGCCAGCCTACGTGAGCTAAAACGCGTACCTTTCGGCTTCCTCTAGTAAACCAGTGTTGGCTCTCCTGCCAACCCACAACAGAGCAAAATGTCTGGTGAGTACGTTCACTGCTGCTCAGCTGTTTGAAAATCAAATAATGTAAAAGGTTTATCAGCACAGTAATTCATTAATTTTTGTAAGGGGGCATTTCACGCTCTCCCAACCGTATGTCAGTTTCCGAGACCGAAGCCGCTACTTCTCAATCAAGTAGCTCCACAGTTTGCCTCACAAGGGCTGAGTACACCCCGCTTGCCATCAGTGCTCGGCAGACCGTATGGTCACTCATCCAAGTGCTAGCCCAGCCCGACAGCGCTTAACTTCGGTTATCTGACGGGAACCGGTGTTACCACTGCGGCAAGGCCGTTGGCCGTTACCAGTAGTCACATAACTTTATTTGTTCATTCACGGGTCAAATCCTACAAAAAGGAGAGTGTTTTAGGGATTAATACAGGAGTTATACCTTACTTCTTCTCTTAGGTAGCTACAAATCAGCAGTAATGAAATCTTTCATCTGTTGATCGTCTGCCGAAATTTGGATTTCGTAACTCGTCTGAAAGGCATGTTATTCAGTTCAGTTCTCGTTCTGTGATTATTTTGACTTGCCATGTTAGTGTAAGCGGATTCAAACCGGTATCACAATCAGTGGTTACTGCTCATTAGATGAAGCTGCTTTACAGAAGCCAACACTACTTCCACGTCGGCCGCCGGCGATCTGCCCCTGTCGTGATTCAGGCGCTGGAGCTGTCCGGTGAGCGCGCATGCGTCAGGTCTGCAGGGAGACGCAACAGCTAGCAGCTGGCAGCTGGCTACAGCCACGCCTGCAGCTCGCCCGCATGAGGGTTCATTGAGGGCGAAACGCGAAACTGCCGCCGGCAGAAGTGTTGGCTTGGCACTCGGCCCTTCACTTCGGCCAGGGCGAGCCGCCGGTTACATCCTTACACAAAAGTCATGGGATAGCGATATGCACATGTACGGATTGAGGTATAAAAGGACAGTGCATTGGCGGAACTGTCATTTTCACTCTGGTGATTTACGTGAAAACGTTTTTTCTATCGTGATTGTGGCCGCACGACGGGAATGAACAGACTTAGAATCCGGAATGACTGGTGGAGAGTAAGGAAATTCCGTTTCGGAAATCAATAGGGAATTCAATATTGTGAGACCCACAGTGTCAAGATTGTGCCCGTAACATCAAATTGCAGGCATTGCCTCTCACCACGGACAACGCAGTGACAGATGGCCTTCACTTAACGACCGAGAGCAGCGGGGTTTGCCTAGAGTTGTCAGTGCTAACAGACAAGCAACAGTGTGTGAAATAACAGCAGAAATCAATGTGGGACGTACGACGGACGTATCCGTTAGGACAGTGTGGCAAAATCTGGCGTTAATGGGGTATGGCAGAAGACGATCGACGCGGGAACCTTTGCTAACAGCACGACATCGCCTGCAGCAACTTTCCTGGCCTAACGACTACATCGGTTGGACTGTAGACAACTGTAACGCCGTGGCCCTGTCATATGAATCCAAGTTTCACTTGGAAAGAGCTGAGGATAAGGATCAAATACCCCCCGAAGCTATGGACCAAAGTCGTCAACAAGGCACTGTTCAAGTTGGTGGTGATTCCATAGTGGTGTGAGCTGTATTTACATGGAATGAACTGAGTCTTCTGGTCCAGCCGAGCCAATAATTGACTGAAAATGGTTATGTTCTGCTACTTGGAGACCATTAATAGCCACTCATGGACTTCGTTTCCAAACAACGATGAAAATTTTTCGGATGACAATGCACCACGTCATCAGGTCGCAATTGTTCGCAATTGCTTTAAAGAACATTCTGGATAGTTCAAGCGATTGTCCGACATTAATCCCATAGAAAATTTATGGTACATAATCGGGTGGTCAGTTCGTTCACCAAAATACTGCAGTAGCGACACTTTTGCAATCACGGACGGCTCTAGGGGCAGTATGGCTCGATACTTCTTCAGGGGACTTTCAACGACTTGTTGATTCATTGCCACGTCGAGTTGCTGCACTAAGTCGAGCAAAAGAAGGTCCGACACGATATAGGAGGTATCTCATGACTTGTCGCCTCAGTGTATACTGGCATAAAAAAAAAGACCCTTTCCTGATTAGACTTTGTTTTCTCTCCATACGACCAAAATCCAGACTTCGGAATGAATGCATTTTATGTCATGTGAGGTTATGCAACCCGAAGACAAAACAATCCACAGACTGGGCAATACGTATTACAACAGATAAGTGCGTCACACACATAGTTTTCCTGACGTGAAATCCTGGAAGTCGCTGAGAGTTGCCATAAGCAGTATTTATTTGCTTCCGAAAATAGTTTGATCAGTGCTACAAGAACTTTTACTAGCGGAAGAGCGACAGTGTGGGTAAGAAGCGAAATTTGAGACTGGACTGAGGATTTGTTAGAAAAGAGATCGCTTCATGGAGTCATCGACAGATGTAGAAGTAACATCGCGCCCCCTGAGATGTGTGTCGTTATCTTTGCAATTAAAATTGTATATTAATGACCTAGAAGACACTATTAATAGTAACTCAGAATTTTCGTTAATGATGTATTTATCTATAATGTACAGCCTGAAAAGGCATGACACCATTAGTGACGCCAATCTTTGAGTAGTATTCCATGGGGTGGGTCGCACGAGTGTTTTGCACGTCATCTATGTGGACCTACTGCATTCTTCCAGTATCGTAAAAATGAACCAAAATCTGCAATCTGTTTTACTTACGACTGGGCCTATGTGATCATTTCATATCTTTGCGAACTGTATCAAGGTGTCTGTTGCTTTGACAGTTTCCGATACTGCTATATTCGTCTTGTATTCATAAGATACTACGCTTTTTGTTTTTGGTAGTACAAAGATCTAAAAACAACACTGCAATTTTTCTGTGATGAATGATCAGGACTGTCTTTATGGACTGTGAGAAAATTTTAGCTTTTGACCAACATTGTATCAATAAGTGTGTACATTTGATATCTTTGTTATTGTAATTATGAAAAATTTTATCAAATCATTATTGGCCACTGCCCAAAACAATTTGTAAAATTTTTTTGTGGGGAGCATGGGGGCTATGTAAGTAGGCTGTTTATGTTTTCTTATTGGCAACGTTACGTAGCGCTCTGTATGAAAATCACTGGCTGGCTGTGCTATGTGCAGTCTGTGGCTAGTTTGCATCGTTGTCTGCCATTGTAGTGTTGGGCAGCTGGATGTGAACAGCGCGTAGCGTTGCGCAGTTGGAGATGAGCCGCCAGCAGTGGTGGATGTGGGGAGAGAAATGGCGGAGTTTTGAAATTTATGAGACTGGATGTCATGAACTGCTATATATACTGTATTATGACTTTTGAACACTATTAAGGTAAATACATTGTTTGTTCTCTATCAAAATCTTTTATTTGCTAACTATGCCTATCAGTAGTTAGTGCCTTCAGTAGTTTGAATCTTTTATTTAGCTGGCAGTAGTGGCGCTCGCTGTATTGTAGTAGCTTGAGTAACGAAGATTTTTGTGAGGTAAGTGATTTGTGAAAGGTATAGGTTAATGTTATGCAGGGCCATTCTTTTGTAGGGATTATTGAAAGTCAGATTGCGTTGCGCAAAAAAATATTGTGTGTCAGTTTAGGCACAGCCATGTATAATTTTTCTAAGGGGACGTTCCAAAGTCATCCACATGAATACCAAATGGAATCTGCTAAATTTCGGTCACACGATAACTCACACAAATCTATAGACTGTAAATTCAGCTAAATGCTTATGTATTACAATTACGAGTAATTTAATTTGGAACGCTCACATAGATAATATTGTGGGTAAAGCAAACTAAAGACTACTATTTACTGGCAGAACATTGATAAAATACAACAGGTCTATAAAAGAGGCCACCTCTACACTACACATGTACGTCCTCTTCTGTAGTTTTGCTGTGCGGAGTGGGATCCGCATCAGATAGGATCGATGAAGGTATCGAAGAAGTTGGAAGGAGGGCAGCTCGTTTTGTAGTATAGCGAAATTAGAGAAGGGAGCGCAACGGGTTTCATACGTGAATTGGGGTGGCAATCGTTAGAACAAAGGTGCTTTTCGTTGCGGCAGGATCTTCTCAAGAAATTTCAATCACCAAGTTTCTCTTCAGAGGGTGAAAGCATTTTTATGGCGCCCCCCACATAGGGAGGAACGATCATCATAATAAATTAAGAGAAATCAGAGCTCGCGTAGAAAGACTCAAGTTTTTCCCGTGTGCTTTTAGAGAGTTTAATGGTAGAGAAATAGCCTGAAGGTCGTTCGATGAACTCTTTGCCAGCCACTTAATTGTGATTTTCAGAGTAATAGTGTGGATATAGATGTAGATTTTTAAACCTTTATTCGCAGGACAGCCACCACGCGGCTCTGTAACACTACTCGCCATGTTGGGTACTGTTCTCTGTAAGCTGTAAGCCTCAGCTTATGACGTGGGTTTGGTCTACATGATGCCTCTAGTCGCAATACTCTGTTGTTATGGGTATCGCAATGGCATCAAGATGGAACTGTAAATCCAGAGGGCTGTAAATCCGCAGAACGTCCTCATTCGGTACAAAACGCGAATCGTGTAGGGACGCGATCTTGCGTAGTCCTCAGTGGTCATCTCAGCAGCAGCAAGCTGACGCACTTCGGTTTGTGGATACCAGCGTTTGCCATACCCCGGACAAAGATCTTCATAACCATGCACCAAGCTCACTGAAAAGGACAAGACGACCAGACTTCAGTTTTGTGAAGGGTTCTTGAAGCGTCTGCAAGTTGATGAGTACATTGTGACTAGGTTACTGACATTAGATGAGGCCTATTTACAATTGCCTTGGTATGTAAACAAACAGAACTGCACACACCATGTGTGAACTGCTGGAGCATCCTATGAACAGTGCAAGAGTGACAGTATTGTATACCATTCCCTCCGAGCTCATTATCGGTCTGTATTTATTTTTTAAATGAAGACCGTAAGGTGACAGAAAGCTCTGAGCACTAAAGAGCCATGTTGCAAGCATATCTGTGTCATGAAGTGAGTCGTCGTTGTCACCTGTGGCTCTAGCAAGTCGGAGCAACAACGTACACTACACATCTTTCCATGCGAGTCCTCAGTGAAATGTTTGCAGACAGCGTCGTTTCTCGCTTTGGGGTCACTCGTTGGCCTGACCTGATATCACCTGAGTATTTTTTGTGGGCTATCATTGTAAGACGCCAAGATTTTTCCACCATACATTAATAATTTCGACAATTCATATTTTATTTACTGTGTATGGGGTCGCGTTTTTAGGTGGGGTTATCGAATTATTAATGTTTATAGGTAGTCACATACTAACAAAAAATGGTTCAAATGGCTCTGAGCACTATGGGACTCAACATCTTAGGTCATAAGTCCCCTAGAACTTAGAACTACTTAAACCTAACTAACCTAAGGACATCACACACAGCCATGCCCGAGGCAGGATTCGAACCTGCGACCGTAGCAGTCCCGCGGTTCCGGACCGCAGCGCCAGAATACTAACATTTCTCTAGAGCTGCACGCTTTGAGTGTAAGTAGGCACTGGCTCTTGACAGGAGGGCGAACGTAGACCTTCGCAGTCCCCATTATCGTCACGGATCAAGAACCGCAGAGACTCTGAAAAGAGAACGACTGGCATTTACTTTTTTTTTGTAATCTTATGGGACTTAACTGCTAAGGTCATCAGTCCCTAAGCTTACACACTACTTAACCTAAATTATTCTACGGACAAACCCACACACCCATGCCCGAGGGAGGACTCGAACCTCCTGGCATTTACTGCCACCCAGTAGTGTGGTCTATGGAAAGGGGCTTCTCATGTTACACCTGTGGCCGCTAAGGAGGCGGGGGCGAGATGATGCTGAAAGCTAAGATAGTATAGATAGCATCTCACAAGAGCCGTGACGAACCTGTTTAACACGGGAAATGCACGTGGGATGTCTGCTGCAAGTGTGGGCCAACGGTTGTAGAAGTTCTCATGTCAGACCCCAAGGCATATTCCGAATAAAAGATACAGACACATCTGGTTGGCTGAATCGTAGACGGAGGAAAGGTCACAATTTGTTCCATAAGTCTCTACCGAACAGAGTATGAGCTGAAGGCAGCTCACTGACAGTTTCATTACGCGTAGAATGGAAGTATTCTGTTTGTAACGGGGGCGGCGACTTGCTGCAAGGAGAGCTCACGCTAACGACGCGAGATTTGCTCTAAACTGTGCTCTTCGAAGCAGAGGGACTCGCTGGCGAGAATTAGTACGACACGCTTCGCTGAAAAACTTTTAGACCTATCTGGCAAGGGTCAATGAACGGCCTCATCATTAGATTCGAAAGTACTGATTTCGCCAACAGAAACGGCACCAATGGTTTCTCTGTGAGCAGAAATACTAACCTGTGCTTATTTGTGGAGATCGAGACATTACAAAGTGTTCTTTGCTACCACACACTTTAAGTCTCTGTTCCTGGCTTACGAGCAAGCACAATTTTTGATTCGTGTCCGACATTGTACGGAAGTAGCTTCGACCCTAGCAGTTTGCGGACGCTGTTTCACGTCCTCTGCGTAGTCAGAATTTTTTTTCCAGCTGCGCAGTGCAGTTCGTCTGCACAACCGCCGACAACACCGAGCGGGCCACCACTGCAGGATTAGTCTTCGCAGCTCTGAATTCGGTGATATACCCACCACGTCTCGCCAGATAGAGAATCTTTAACAGAAAATGTGTTAAAGTCCATTTGTTTGGTTGCAGAGCCTTTCGCCGCCAGTGCCAGTCAGGGTGGAGGCTTTCTTAACTTCGACGCTAATCAGTATCAACCGCTTAGTGCTTACGTCGTATAAACGGGGGCCCGATTTCGAGTCCCATCACGTACGTTTTGCCAATCTCAAATTTAAATTAATGAGTAGGAGTTAACATTGTACGTCTATACTTTTTCACTTTTCATATGTTTCTTTGAGAGTTATTTTTACCATAAACATATTATCAGTACCCAGTTGTTCTACTCCTCTTAGGATTAGACTTGAAGTACCGCTTCTGATCAAGTTCGAGTGGGGTATTGTCACAACTTGGGCAATTAACTCTCACGTTACTACCGGTCGCAGGTTGTCAGTGACAGGGCTAAATTAATTTCCTTTTTAGGAGTGACCACACGACAGTTACAGGCATCTCACATAGATTCACGCCGTTACAAGGGGTATGGCTGCATCGTAAACAGAAAGTTTACGACAAACGAGTAGCTAGTATCGACGAGCTAAAACATCGAATTCGTGATTGTATTCAGGAGATTCCAAACGACGAGTTGAAGCGAATTATGTGATCTACTCCACACAGACTACATGAATGTGTTATTCAGCATGTTGGACATTTACAAAATATTATTTTTAAGAAATAGCTTTACACACTAATTCTCAAAAAATAAAAAAAAAACAATAAATATCGACACTTTCCCCTGATGAATTGTGGTTTTATTTTCGAAACCGTGAAATGTTTCTTGTTGCACACCCTGTAGTTTGTTAGTTTATCTTTATAGTTCTGCGTTCTAGACTGGTAATTTATAGCTTTGTTACAATTACATAAATGAGTTTTCTCACACTGAAAACTTATATGGAGCAATCTGTGTTTTACTTGAGAAATAGCCAAGATAGCGTAAATTAATCTTTATCGTTCAGAACCGGTTTCGACAACAGTAAATGTCATCCTCTGGTCTGTAACACGATGCACGTGCATGGAACATACACTATATGATCAAAAGTATCCGGACACCTGTCCACAAGTTCGTAGCGCCCTCCATCGGTAACGCTGGAATTCAGTATGGTGTTGGCCCACCTTTAGCCTTGATGAGAGCTTCCACTATCGCAGGCATATGTTCAATCAGGTGCTGGAAGATTTCTTAGGGAATGGCAGCCCATTCTTCACGGACTGCTGCACTGAGCAGAGGTATCGATGTCGGTCGGTGAGGCCTGGAACGAAGTCGGCGTTCCAAAACTTCCCAACAGTGTTCTATAGGATTCAGGTCAGGACTCCGTGCAGGCCAGTCCATTACAGGGATCTTACTGTCGAGTAACCTCTCCGACACAGGCCGTGCATTATGAACAGGTGCTCTTTCGTGTTGAAAGATGCAATCACCATTCCCAAATTGCAAGAAGGTGCTTAAAACATCAATGTAGGCCTATTCTGTGATAGTGCCACACAAAACGATGAGGTGTGCAAGCCCCCTTCATAAAAAACATGACCACACCATAACACCACCGCCTCCGAATTTTCCTGTTGACACTACACACTTTTGCTACGGTCTCAGGTTCGAATCCTGCCTCGGGCATAGATGTGTGTGATGTCCTTAGGTTAGTTAGGTTTAACTAGTTCCAAGTTCTAGGGGACTAATGACCTCAGCAGTTGAGTCCCATAGTGCTCAGAGCCATTTTTTTGAGATAGTGTCTCAAGCAATGTTGTCATTATGGTGGATAAAACACAGAACGTTATACAAAGGTCTGCCGACAGTAAAACGATTTGCAGTTCTAAAGCTCCTTGTGGACACAGGCATGTTCGCATACGTAGCACTCACAGAGGCTTGTTAATTCTTAAAATGCATGATATCCAGTAAAATACGCATTTGTTTATCTGTTCACGAATGCGTGACATGTTACGTACATCGTGGATCCACCTTAGATAATGATGCATAATAATATTTTAAAATTAGCACACTAAGTCCCGAGATTTAGAAAAAAATATTTAACAGTGGCAAGAAATATCTTGTACGAATTGTCAAAAAATAAAATTTTAAAATGAACTTGACTGAATCTATTAAAACCGTTCTTGCAGCATTTTCATTTCTGAGGCACAGCTGGTAGTCCTCTGAACTGCTTGAATGCGATCGACTTGCCAGGAGACCATTGTAATCTGTTTCGTTCGCTCACGTCACTGACGTTTTTATTTCGAATTTCGATTGTTTCTGATCCCAGTGGAGTTCGACGTACACACACTATTTCCCTAACAAGGGGACCGACCTTACAGATAGCTCTCTTCCATTTTCTTCTACTTGTTGGAGCTGACGTTTTGTGCGTAGACGTTAATTTCCTAAAGCAATACGATCCAATTCTCAAAATACTTGTCTTTGAACAATTCAAAGTTGTTACCGTAGTTGCGAGTAGCTCGGTCTGTGAGGCAGTAGTTTTGTAAACGTGAGGCCGTTGGTTCGAATCTGTCAAGGAAAGTGCTTGTTTTTCTTATTTAAGTTCCACACATATTAACGAATGGAAATGTTTATTAACAAATATAGTATTATAAGTATTTAACAAAAACAACGTCTTCCAGTTTTTAATTATTAGTCCTATGACAATGAATGTAATTTTAAACAATCAATAAGTATTACATGATTAGATAAAAAAAGAAACGGTGAAGGTTTAAACTGAACAGGTGTTAAAAAGTCGTACTATCAGTGAACTGGTTCCCAAAGATGAACGAATCTGCCCAACTGTAGCCTCGGCAGGCGAAGAGTCAAACACGTAGTAGTCGGGGGAAGTCAGCTGCGTCGGTGGAACGAGCACTTTGCAGGCCGTAGCGGACAAATGAAGGAGCAGGGTGCGCGGCCCTGCGCAGCTGGCCTGCAACACAGTTGGGGAAACTCATTTATCAGCCCGCTTTCAGGGCGGTCTGCGATTGCCCCCTTGCCCCCCCCCCCCCTCCACCACGCTTCCCGCCGCCTTTTGCTCGGGGCGCCGCGGGAGGGCGCAGGCGGCCGTGTTGCCGCCCCCGCAGCTGCCGGCAGAGGGTTAAGGTGCGAGGCGGAGAGGTGAGGAGGGCAGCCGTGTTTGCGAGCCTTTCCGCGCAGCGGCGCGTCCCCTTTGTCAGACGCCGCCCCGGCGCCAATTGTAACGGGCAATATTGCCGGCAGCTCGGCTTCCCTCTGTGCCTCCGGCCACCGTCACTCACTGGATTCTGGGTGTGTGCTGCGGCACGGGTTTCAGCGCCTCACAGACTTCGCTGGATCTCTCCCCCACAAGCACACTACTGGCTAATAAATGTGCAACAACATGAACGATAATAGATAACGAAGTTTTCTCTATCGTACGTGCCCAAGCTCCACAGAATCTGAGAACTTGGTTGTCGCCACAGGGGAGTGGATTGACCATCTGGGCTAATTTTAATATTACTTGTACAAATCATTCTGCTTGTAATTAGGTCCCAGCTAATGCTGGTTGGAAAATCTTACACGTATATTGGCACAACATCTAAACACTTGTTCAGACTGGCAAATTACACAATCTTACTACAGAACTCAACAGAGTGAAAATTCATGTCCTCTCACTTCAAGAGACTAGATTCACCGATTCGGAAAGAACAGACTACAACAACTACCGCCGCATCTTTAAAAGCAAAACAGACAAGAGAATATGCAAAGAAGCTTCATTATTTGGTATGGCCTTTATCGTGGATAAGGACGTCCTTGCTTCTGTTACAGAAGTAAATCAAACAACAACAGGCTAATGACCATGCGAATTAAGAAAACCAACAAAACATATACAGCACCTACTAACATTGACAACAAAAAAGAACCTGAGAAAACAGGAAAATTTTGGGAAAAACTTGAAATCGAAATGTCCAAAATTCCGAAGGAGGTTGTAAAATTCTTCTCGGTGATTTCAACGTACAAATTGGCATAGATACGAAATATATAAAAAAGAAGAAACAGTTGCCAATAACTCTCCACGCAAATTCACGAACAAGAAAGGCGTCAGGCTACTCAGTTTGTGCCAACAAAACAACCTAAAGATCATGTGAATACCATTTTGAGAGAACCCTAAGAAGCAAAAAACGTGGAGATCCCCTACCTTTCAGTAAGGTGAATTTCAAATAGACCACGTTCCCATCTCCTGCGATTCTAAAAAGAAAAAAAAATACATGACGTTCAAGTCCGCAGAAGAGCAAATATAGATTCTCACCACTACCTTACCAGAGTCAAAATTAAATTCACACCATAAAGGAAATGCCGAACGAAAACACTACTAATTCCCAAATTTGATTTGAAAAAACCCAAGAATCAAAAATTACAGAAGTATGGGAAAAACGAACTACAAACAACTGGAAAGATTTCTAAACAGAAAGTAAACAGAAAGCAAGAGAACTGATCCCATTAAAGAAAAAATCCTAGCACCGATGGTGGAATTCAAATTGTGATAATGCTACAGAAGAGAGACAACGAGCCTTCTTAAACTATAACTGTGACAAATCAGAAACCACACATGAGAAATTTTTTGAAGTCAGAAAACAAACAGCTAAAATATTTAGACAAACTAAAAGAAAATATCTTAAAGAACAACTGAACTCAATTGAAGAAGACTTAAGGAACCACAAAACACACGACTTTACAAAACGTTTGCAAATCAAATCAAAGGATACACTTCAGAAACCTCTGTTTCAGAAAACAAAATGGAAAACTGGCACTAAATAACAAAGAAAATACTCAAGAATTAGCCAAATAATTCTCACTTCTAAATTGCTCACAACCAAGTACGAGATTCCCCAGATTACAAGCAGAACTCATGAATGAAACTTCACTACCGCCAACTCAAGAAGAAATTAGTAGTCACATTAAAAGCTCAAAAATAATAAGATATCGGGAGAACACGGAATTGTAGCCGAACTACTGAAGAACCTTGGTCCAAATTTCTTAAAAGAGATCAGTCAAGTCATCGAAGAGATTTAGCAGACAGAAAAAATCCCAGAGGATTGGAAATGTGCACTAATTCATCCATTGCACAAAAAGGGAGATAGATCAGATGTAAACAACTACAGAGGCAATTCACTTTTGCCGGTCACTTAAAAATTTTTATCCGTGTGTCCTCTAAAGAGACCACAAGAACAACTAGAACAAACAATTTCAGATTACCAAGCAGGCTTTCGACCTAACAGATCGTGCTCGGAACTGATCTTCAAACTTAAAACTATTTTGAAAATTAAAGCAATCAGCTTGAAAACATTTGTTGAGTTTAAAAAAGCATACGATTCTGTAGGTAAGCAATACAATATTCTAGAACGAAATACTCTAGATTGCCATATTCTAGAAGGACGCGGACTAGACACCAAAACTGTTAGCAACGAAATCAAAAATTAAATTCATAGATGAAATTTCGGAACCATTCTTAGTTCAAATAGGAATAAGACAAGGATATGGGATCTCGCCACTATTATTCAACATAGTTTTAAAGAAAGTAGTAAAATAATGGGAAACGGAACTAAAAAAACAAAACTGTTGAAAGCCAATCGAATTCGGAAGAGGTCAAGGAAAATTGAACATTCCATACATAGCGTTTGGAGATGACTTGGCGATTCTAACAGACAGTGAGAAAACAACAGTAAAACAAATAGAGACCCTCAAAGAATGCGCAGAGAAGATTAGACTGCAAATCTCCTTTAAGAAGACTGAGTTCATGTGTTCCAAGTTAGATATTCCGAAACTTAAAAAAATTATGGTGAAATCAATTGAGTCAAACATTTTAAGTATCTCGGTGAAATCATTGAACCAACAGAACTTGAAAAAACAGCACAAAAAGCAGATTGCAGAAAATTAAGAAAGCTTCTGGACTTGTTTCATATTTGTAGAACAAAAAAATGCCTATCAAAAGACAGTAAAATCAGACACTACAGCACAGTAATCAAAACGACAGTCACATATGCAAGTGAAAAACTGTCATTGAATCGAAAATTAGATTTACAAGAAATTAAGGAAGTAGAGAGAAACATTATTAGAAAAATTCTGGGACCACGATACACACAAGATGGATACAGACTGCAAACCATCGAGACAACAGAAAAAGTATCTAACATCGAAACTGACATCAGAAAGATATGAATGAAGTTCTATGGACACCTAGACAGATTACCTAGAAACAGACTAACTAAACGTCTATTAGCCTATGTGACATCCCTTAAAGCATCAATATGCTGGGTAACTAAAGTTAAGAAGGATTTGACAAAAGCAAAAATTGACGTAACAAACACATCAAACAGGGATGCATTCAGAAGCAAAACTGATAAGTGGAAGTATATTCCAGAGATGGAACCAAACCCCTACTGACTAAAGTGAAGTGAAGAAAGAAAGGCCTTTGGGGAGAAAATGAAGAAATATTGGGAAAATAAGAACCCTAAGAAAGTTTAAAAATCACCTGCCTATCGTTCTTCAGTGGGGACATTCAATAATAATAATAATAATAATAATAATAATGTTACAGAATCTTCAAAAGTGGAACAAACAAAAAAATTAGCAAAGTAGCGGCACTACTGGGAATGGCCTTTATTGTATACAAAAAAGTTCTGGATTCAGTAACAGATGTGAAACCAATCAATAACCGATTAATGACCCTAAGAATCAAACACACAAACAAAAACTACGCCTTTATTAATGCACTTGCACCAACAAATGGTGATAATAAAAAAAGGCCTGAAAAAAAAAACCCAGAAAGATTCTGGGAAGAACTTAAAACAGAGATGGCCAAAATTCCAAAAGATGGCGTGAAAAATTCTACTCGGTGATTTCAATACACAAACTGGCAGAGAACACAGATACAAGATGACAGTAGGAAGCCATCCAGCACACAAATTTACCAGTAGAAATGGCACACGAATTGAATTATGCCAACAAAACAACCTATTAGGTCAAACAAACTTTGGAAACATCCCAAAAACAAAAAAATTTGCGATCACCCATCCATGACTTGGGTGAATTTGAGATTGATCATGTTGCAATATCGTATGAATATCGAGAAGAAATTCACGATGTGCAAGTACGAACAGGTCCAAATATCGATTCAGATCATTAATTAACCAGAATAAAAATTAAATTCACACCCAAGAGGAAATTCAAAAGAAAAACACGGCTGATGCCAAATTTGACCTACACAAAGAGAGATTCCCGAAAGTGCAGCCAGAAATCACACCGCAGAACTCGTCACCACTAGCACAAGAGAAACGGTTTTATAAGCCTGTGCGTAATTCAACATTCTGTTACAGAGATAAGTGTTGAGAGATAGTTGCTATCACTAGTTCACAGATATTTGCAGCTTCGAGGGGCTGATAAACCTACAATTTCTTTAACCATTTCATTAGGCCTAACTTTATATGTAGAGGTGGCAGGAGTTCGTTTTTTTGGATCTACAAGGTTTTTGAGTAGAATGTTCTTCTCACCAGGTTTTAAAGACTCCCTCACAGGCCAGTTCTTTCTGCACCAGTGTTGATCCCTAGCCCTACTGTCCCAATCACACAAGAAACATGGAAATTTGGTAAAGCCACCTAGCTGACCAAGGAGCATGCATGTTACTTTTAGAACGCCACATATCATCCGACCATGAGCAGAATAGCCTATTTTATTTAGCACAATTTCTAAGTTTTCATAGCTTTCTTTCATATCTAGAGAATGTCCAACAGGTATAGATGCATACATGTTACCATTGTGTAATAAAACAGCCTTTAAACTAATTTTGGCTCAAGCAATAAACAGCCTCCAGTCTTCCTTTTTGTATTCAATACCGAACTCATTCATCAGAATAGGAATGTCTGAGCACTACACTAAATCATCTTCTTGTTGAAAAAACTTGGAAAATTTCTGTTCTCTCTTTCTACACATGTATATGCTGGTTCCAACTACCCATAAGTTCTTTTCTTTTAATCTAGAGCCAAGCAATTCAGCTTTTTCTTTCGTTAAGCCCAGATCCCTAACCAAATCGTTAAGCTCGGCCCGACTAAACAATTTGGACTCTAGACTTTCTGTATTACAATGGAATTCATCATCATCTGGTTCATTTAAATCACATTGTACATCAGAAAATACTTCTGTTTGAATAGAATTTAAATCATCTGATGGTTCAGGAACCCGTAAATGTATACCATGGCGTACTGGTCGGATGGCGGACGTAAGGTTGGGGTAGCTTGTTACCTTCTTGTTTTTCGAATTATGACTAGTAATATCAACACTGCGAAAGTAGCAATCATCGGAATGGTTTCTTGGCCCCCTCAGTATCATAGGAACACCAAATCTAAAGGCTTTTTCTCCTTTTTGGGCCATTTTCTCAGATCTTCAATATACACATAACAACCTAACATACCTTATGCGGCACCCAAGATTTATCTTGATCACCAAGTTTAGATCCAAAGTATGATAGATAAACCTTTTTCACAAAGTCTCTAATGTTTCTTTGGTGTTTTTTAATCACAGATTCACCACAAATATAGCAAATACTGTCAGCAGAGTTTTTACAACCACGATCATACATTGTACTGAGCACGTGTACAGGAAACGGGAGAGTGAGATTAGGTTGACAGTAAACAAGACACCATCTGTTAACACAAAAATAGAATCGACCTTTTTTTGGCAGCAAGTGTTTTTCAGCAGTGCTACCAACGTCATCTACATTCATTACACCTCCTCTTTAAGTTATTTTAACTATACATAAGCTGTTAAATTCTTAAAAAACGCTTAATTTAATAAATTTAACTGTAAAATGTGAAGAAATGGTGAGTGATACAGTTTTTTAAGTATCATATGTAGATTTCCCACCCTAAAAAGCATAAGAATAAGGTATTTTCAGCAAAAAAATTTTCCATCTTTGGCCTGCGTTATTTACAGTTAAAATATTTACTACCACTATTAGGCTGGAAGACATGAGCTATATGCGTCCCATCCATGGAATCTACAGAAGTAGGAAAATTCCATCTAAGCTGAAAGTCTTCACCAGTTGTTTTACATTCTTCACCCGATGATGGAATCTAAAAACATGACTATATACAAGAAATACAAAAGCAACATTGAAAAGTAAATTATGTATTTCAGATAATGCCTAATCTATTGCAATTTGTTTTATGCCTAGCAAATATCAATTATTTAAGTTCTGTTTTCAGGCCCAGTTAGACACTGACACTGAAATGATGACACAGGATGGAAGTAATGGTACATAAGAAACATTCAAGGTGCTCATGAGGACGAAAAATAGCAAGCAATTCAGAATGCTGTCGAAATAGTAAATAAGGCCGCTCAGAAACGAAACAACTAGTTTTCAGCTTTTGGCGAAAACGTTGGCAATGAAATGCTACGTTACAATGACTCCATTGGAGCAGAAGTGGCATTTAAAATAGGTAATTTTCTCTACGATGAGGATCTTACAATGCTTCGCAGTGGAAGTGGTACTTCATCTGGTTCTAGCACGACTACACAAGAAATATTGTGATGATCTTCAGAAGTGATGAACAATTAACGTGTCAGTTTTGTTGTCATCTTCACGTGCGTGTAGTGTGGTCTTATACAAAGCTGAAATATAAATACAAATTGTACTCTTATGTCAATGTTACCTTAATGAAATCCATCAACCCTTCGACCAAAGCACTGCATACTTCTGATGCCGAGATGCTTACTGAAGAACAGTGCATTTTAAATAAATATATCAGGCTTCTACATGAATCACCGGTTGGTAAAAACCGAAATATGATCGCAAGTGATGTTGCACAGTCTCTCATGTTTGTATTGGTTTTGGCAATTCTCGGATCAACTGCTTGGAACAGGTACGTATCAAGCATTAATTCACTTCTTAGATTTTCTGTTTCAGAATCGTTTCGCATACTTCACATGAGAAGGCATCTACAAGGCCAGATTTCTCTTGTTTCTCTTTCAAATAACTATATTACTTGTGGGATATAAAAGCAGGAGCGCCGTACTCAGTTCCATCAGTTTACGTCCGTCCGTTTTGTGGCAATAGTGTGGTACTGTGAAAACACTTCTGGCCTGGAAATGTGTTGCCACGCAACAGTGGCCGCTATCTTATTGTACACGTGGCTGCAAGTTGTGTAGCCGCAGTGTTGCCCGACAACATTTTCGAGTGTACTGTTGGCAATAAGCAATTTTATGGCCTATCTAAATGTACCTTAAGAAGATAAGAGGAGGAAAGGATAACAAAATCAAATGGCTCTGAGCACTATGGGACTTAACTGCTGAGGTCATCAGTCTCCTAGAACTTAGAACTACTTAAACCTAACTAACCTAAGGACATCACACACATCCATGCCCGAGGCAGGATTCGAATTTGCGACCGTAGCGGTCGCTCGGTTCCAGACTGTAGCGCCTAGAACCGCTCGGCCAATCCGGTTGGCAAAGGATAACAGTATTTGCAGATACAGAGATAGATCTGACAATATTGACTAGATTGCTGACATTTTGACGGTAGCAGGGATACAATACAGGGAGCGAAAGGTTATTTGCGACTTACACAGAAACCATAATACAGTTATAAGAATCGATGGACATGAAAAGGAAGCAGCCGTTCCGAAGAGAGTGAAATAGGGTTGTAGATCATGCCCTATGTTAATCAATCAATACCTTGAGGAAGCAGTAGAAGTATCCAAGGAAAACGATTGAAAAGGAAATTAAAGTTCAGGGAGAAGAAATAAGAATGTTAAGGTACTTCCAAATGTACTTTTACATTCGTCGATTTGGTCCCGCTAAGATCAACGAGGTATATCTGCTAGAAAGTGCAGTATCTAGCCACAAATTTAGTCCAATAATCGGAGAGGTTGTTGTTCCTTCAAACTCTGTATGGAACACCTTCCGGAAGTCTTCGAAAACGGCATAGATCTGGGTGGATACGCATTCGGAGTTCTGGATTTTACTGACAAAGAGATGGCCAGAATCCACGGACATATTTGAAAGGCATTATCCACAGAATGAGTAAGGCACAAACTGATAATTTTGTGCCAAGACAAACTTATATAACGTGCGTTAACGATCACCACAACACGATAAACGAATGAATGAGTGTGTGTATCCAATTAGGGACTAGGAATTAGGATCGAACTCTGCCTTTGCGTGTGGTAGCAGCCCAGAGTCGATGCACGCTCGAGATAAACAGTCACAGAGGCGCATCACTCCGGAGAGACCTCGGTAATATGCTGTTTGGCCACTGCCACAGAGTGTCCGTCGGAGAGCAGTTGTGCGACGTAGCGGACTCGGCTATGTAGGGCGGTCGCGCGCGCGCACTGTGGAGGATGCGCCGCTGACACACTGGCTGCCGTGATGTACAGTATGTAGGTAGCGGGGGCGGCGGAGGCGGGCGGGCCACACCTGCCTGCTGACGAGAGGCGCAGCTGGCGGCGCGGTGCTCAGCAACCGCTCTAACTGTGGCTGCTTACGGCCCACTGCTTAGTCCGGCACGCTTCCGCTAAGAGCGGGAAGTTACGTGAACCGGCAAGAGTCTAGGGCAGACATAGACAAACTTTCGTAACACGAGGGCCTGATCCGCATACTAACTTAAGCTCGCGGACCGCCTTGTGACGAGGCGACAGCAGCGTTTCTAGCGCATGAAGTCAAAACTATTGCGTCGGTGACAATGTGGGTCAACGGAAGCGTCCGATTCCATCCGTCTGCTTTGAACCATGGCGTGAGGGTGTTATGGTGTGTGACTTCATTAAGGCGCGGAGATTATGAGTTGGTTGTGTTTGTAGATGTCGTCTTGTTGTGTTTGATGGCGCTCTCTTTCTCTCTCTCTCTCTCTCTCTCTCTGTGTGTGTGTGTGTGTGTGTGTGTGAGGTGTTGTGGTTTTGGTTTTGTTTTTCGTAGTCATAGGTGTTGGTTTCTTCGTATCAATAGCTATGATTGACCTATATAGGTCAAGGGAAATGACCTATTCTAATTTTCGTAGTTTTATGTGTAGGTATTGGTGTTCTGGTCTCGTCAGCTGTGGTCAATAGAAATGTCTGATTCTAATTTGCGTAGTTTGTCCTGTTGGCGTTGGTGTTTTGGTATCGTCAGCTACTGTTGACCTATATAGGTAAAGGGAAGTGTCCGACACTTATAGATTTTGTAATTTCTTTTTTTTTTGTTCGCCATTTTGTGAGTTTTGGGACCGAGGTGTGTGTGTGTTTTTTTACTGTTATATTTAGTTTGTCCCCTCCCTAAAACCCCCAGTTTCCCGCGGTTGCCCCGTTAATATGATTGAATTTTAGGAGGGTGATGTTACTGTCTTATTTATACGTATTTTCGTGTTTGTTGCCGTGTGTATGTAGTGACATCATTGGCGCCATATTGGAGGCACTTAGAATAGCCATTTCCGCCCTATTGATGACGTCATGGGTCAAAGCAGACGGGTGGAATCGGACACTTCCGTAATCCCGACAATGTTCTTATGGGGTAATGCATCGTCATGAATGGCAGCCCTTTCCATACACATACACGCCATGTCAAATTGTGCATCAAGAAATGTGTTTTTGAGGAAATGTTCATTTTAGAAAATCAACCGTGGGACGCCCGTGGGCCACCCGTGTTCTAGGAGTTACTGTGGTGATAGGACACAGTGCAGTTAACCGTCGCCTCTCCCTGTGGTAACAGCAACTCCCTTTACCAGTGCGCAGCAGTGATTCCGTACAGATTACTTTTCAGCTGATCTTAACAATTTTTATTTTATTTTCAAAGAAGATGGCAGATGTACTCGTAACTGTGCAGGCTTTCGTGGCCGTTGTATTTGAGGGTAAAATATAGTTGGTTATTGCTGACGTTTGTTTTATGGGCATAAAACCGTGGGACAAGACTCAGCGCTCTGCCTAACGGCGTCTTCCAATGTTGGAGATATAGTCAGAGGCTTTAACGACTCAGAGAGCAGTTACATACTCGAACAAGCTCAGCGATTTGAGCTTTTTATGTGTATTTATATTTACTCTCATACATACTCCGGAGCCCACCGTAGGGTGCGTGGTGGAGGGTACCCTGTACCACTACCAGTCATTTCCTTTCCTGTTATACTCGCCAACAGAGCGAGGAGAAACGACTATCTATATGCCTCTGTACGAGCTCTAATTTCTCTTATGTTCGTTGACCTAGCGCGAAATGTAGGTTGGCGGCAGTAGTTTCGTTCTGCAGTCAGCTTCAAATACCGGTTCTCTGAATTTTCTCCATAGTGTTCCGCGGAAAGAACGTCGTCTTCCCTCCAGGGATTCACATTTGAGTTCCCGAAGCATCTCCGTAACACTGCAGTGTTATTCGAACCTACCAGGAACAACTCTAGCAGCCCGCCTCTGAGTTGCTTCGATGTCTTCCTTTAACCGACCTGGTGCGGATCCCAAACCACCGAGCAATGCTCAACAATGGGTCCCACTAGAGTCCTATATGCTGTCCCCTTTACAGATCAACCACACTTTCCTAAATTTCTCCTAATAAACCGAAGTCGATCACACGTCTTTCCTTCTACAATCCTTACAAGCTTGTTCCATTTAATATCGCTTTGCAACGTTACACTTCCATATTTAATCAAAGTGACAACGTCTAGCAGCGTACTACTAAACCTCTATTTGAACATTACGAGTTTATTTCTCCTAATCATCTGTATTTACGTACATTTTTATATATTTAGAACTAACTGCCATTCAGCCATTCATCACACAAACAAACAAAAACTGTCTAAGTAATGTTGCATCCCGTAACCCGTGGTCTAGGGGCGCCGGCACGGTAGTTCAGCGTGCTCGGTCAGAGAGCTTGAGTGACGGAATTAATAGCGAATTTCAACGGATGTCATGTAAGGTCCGCTACGACCAATAACAACGAACAATAACGAACAAAATTGCAAAAAAAGGGCAGCGTCTTTGAATCATAATCAAAACGTCCTCGGTCGCGGTTTCGAAACCCGCCACCGCTTAAATTTTGATTAATAGTCAGCAAGACTGCTTGCATAAGAAGTCAACCTCATTCTGCCAACAGCCTTGTCAAAAAGAGCGGAGGATCGGACAGAGGCTCAGAGCACTCTCTTGCCCTTGGGGTGGAAACTGCCCCTTAAGGCGCAAGAATAGGCAATGATCAGGGACATGAGGATGCAGAAGGCAACGGAAACCACTTCATTAAAGTCACGTAACGTGTACCAAAAATGTTCAAATGTGTGTGAATTCCTAAGGGACCAAACTGCTGAGGGCATCGGTCGCTCGACTTATACACTACTTAAACTAACTTAAATTAACTGATGCTAAGAACAACAAACACACATCCATGCCTGAGGGAGGACTCGAACCTCCGGCGTGAGGCACCGCGCATTCCGAACACGGCACCTCTAACCGCGCGGCCACTCCCCGCGGCTAACGTGTGGCATGTAACTGAGAGTCTCACGATGATGTCTCCATTGGCAAAAGATTCAGGAATAGTCGCCTATTCGGATCTCCGGGAGATTACTACAAAGGGGGAGCTGACCATGAGAAAAGAATTGATTAATCAAAGAAAGGACAAAGTTCTACGAGACGGGGCGTGGAATTTCAGAAGTTTGAACGTGGTAGGGGAGCTAGAAAATCTGAAAAGGGAAATGCAAAGGCTCAATCTAGATACAGAAAGGGTCAGTGAAGTGAAATGGACGGAAGACAAGGATTTATGGTCAGACGATTACAGGGTAATATCAACAGCAGCAGAAAATGGTATAACAGGTGTAGGATTCGTTATGAATACGAAGGTAGGACGGAGAGTGTGTTACTGTCAACAGTTCAGTGAGAGGGTTACTTCTATCAGAATCGACAGCAAAATAAAACCGACAACAATATTTCAGGTACACATGCCGACGTCGCAAGCTGAAGATGAAGAGATAAAGTATACGAGGATATTGAAATGGTAAAGCAGTATCCAAAGGGAGATGAAAATGTAATAGTCATGAGGGACTGGAATGCAGTTGTAGGGAAGGAGTAGATGAAAAGGTTACAGGAGAACATGGGCTTGGGACAAGGAATGGGAGAGGAGAAAGACTCAGTTCTGTAATGTATCCTCCTACTGTAGCTCAACGACTACGCCTTCCTATACAGCACAGCATCATCAGCAAGCAGACGCAGATTGCTGCTCATTCAGCCTGCCGGATCACTTATGTATGTAGGTGATAACAGCGGTCCTATCTCAGTGGCCTAGACGTCTCCAGATGATACTCTTGTCTCAGTCGAACACTCGCAGTCGCGGACAACGTTCCAGGTTCAGTTACTTAAGAAGTCTTCCAGCGACTGACAAATCTGGGAATCTATTCTATATACTTGGACCTTCGTTAACAGTCTACAGTGGGACAGTGGGAAATGATTTGCGGAGATCTAGCAATATGGAATCTGCCTGTTACCCTTCATCCATGTAACAGTTGGTTCGTGACGTCATCAGACCGCTGCCCAAGATCGGGGGGTTGCGCCAATTTTTGCTGTGTAGCTTTCTGTGTGGAGGAGTGGTCGCTGTCAATTTTATTTAGCACTGGGACCCACAACTTGACTTATTCCAATCATTCATCTTTTCTGTTAAAAATTTTTTTTTTTTGCCTTTGCATTTCTATGGCCTCTCTGTACATCCTAGCGTAGTAATTATTAGATTTTGCCCAAACCAAAGCGTCTTAGACGAATTTGGTGGTTTCCCGATCCTAGTGCAAGATTCGCTACTGCTGATTTACTATCTTGCCCAGGCGACATCTCTTGTGTTCGTTGAGGCGAATTCCTATGTACACTTCACCGCAAGTGGAAGAGATTTTATGCACGGTGAACATTAGCAAAACCGAAAAACTGTAGGGACAGATTCCTGATTGGAAATGGACGGCCGGTCGGGGTGGCCGAGCGGTTCAAGGCACTGCAGTCTGGAACCGCGTTACCGCTACGGTCGCAGGTTCGAATCCTCCCTCGGGCATGGATGTGCGTGATGTCCTTAGGTTAGATAGGTTTAAGTAGTTCTAAGTTCTAGGGGACTGATGACCTCAGACCTTAAGTCCCATAGTGCTCAGAGCCATTTGAGCCATTTGAAATGGAGGAGAAAGAGGTACTATGAAAATGTGTCTGGAAATGCATTTTTGCCACGTTAAATAGCGCTTGTGAATGGGAGTTCCTCTGACTACGTTCCGTGTGTTGCTTGTGTGTTGCAGGCTGTGTGATTGACGCAGCGTACCATATGCGGCAGAATGGTTCGGGATTCATGTCGGAAACGAGCCGACATGGTGTTTGTGTACGGCCATGCAGATGGAAACGGTCGAGAGGCAGCATGGCTGTACCAAAACAATTACCGTCAGGAACACCAACCAAACCACACAACATTTTAAGCCCTTTTTGAACGTTTTTGTGATCGTAGTCCTTTCAGACAGACGAAAGAGCAGGAAGCCCGCGTACTTTGCGTACACCAGATTTTGAGGACCAGGGTCTGCAGAATATTGAGACGAATCAGCACGAGGACCAGGCAAGCGGCCGCCCAACTTACGCAAGCCGAAGCACGATTATGTGTATCCAGCATGACAATTGCGCGACATCCCATGGAGGCCCCTTTGAACACCTGTTGTGACACAGATGCGATGCAACTCTGTACTTCCACGACGATCTGTTGTCGGCAGTTTGGTTTTTTTTTTTTTTTTTTTTTTTTAAATCATGCACACTCTACAGGCATGGTGTGGTAAGCGGCACGTGTAGCCTCTTTGAGGTGTTCAAATATTCGCGCACCTTCCTTGCTGGTTTACACATTGTAGCAACACACTGTAGCAACGTAGCAACTCACTGTAGCAATACTGTGTCTTTTAAGTAATTTGCTGATGCCATCTGTGACATTTTTTTTTGTCAATGGAAGGAAAACTTCTCCTTTAGGTAATTCGTTTCCATTAAAATTTTTAGACCTTTCAGGATGAATTAACATTTTTATCTCTTTGTCAGAGTAGTCGTTTCCTCTAAAGGCGTTCTAAACGATCCAGTTCTTCCTCCAAGTACTGTCGTTCACATTATCTTTTGGACCGGTTCATCAATGCTATGACCACTCCTCTTTTCTGTCCGGGATGGTAATTGGAATTTCTGTGTGTGTAACTCTTGTGTGAGTGGGCTTTCAGTGGTCTTCATGCCATAAACTTCCGTCAGACTCTCTAAGTACGTGCACATCCTAAAATGAAATTTGATGTACTTTCTCCTGTTCCATGGTGGACTTTTTCTTAGAACTGATATTATTCAGAAAATTTAGAAATTCAAAGAGTTCTTTTCCTTCACGAAAGCGTCATTCACGTACCGAAGGCTGCTTCTACGTAGAATTTGTTGAGCCATTAAAAGTAACTTGATGTAAGACAATGTTTAAATACATTTACCATATTCTTTTGCGAAAATACTCTCCAACTATGATATCACTTCATTAAGAGCAACCACAGTAAACAGTGATACAACATCAAAACTGATCATAATTTCGCCTGTACACAGCCTGAAGGATTTTAATCTTTCGTTAAAATGACAAAGTGTTTTATATAAATGTGAATTTTTCCTATAAATAAGTACAGGAGAGTGGCTAATGGTTTGGCAGTCTCATAGATCGGACAATCAATAGAGCTAACAACTTATCTCAGTTGGCTTTCTGAGTCTGTTCGAGTCTTTTACAAGATCCACGTTTCGACCCCTCTACTGGGATGTTCTTCAGGATCTTATGGTGTTACCAGTTATCTGAAAACTGTCAAAAACCAGTGTAGCATTCTCTTATAAAAGGGAGTTTTCCCACCTTTGTGCTGAAGAAGTGCATTTATTGGGCACCAAAAGCGTTCAGGTAATCGTTCAGGTAACCGTGACCACCAGAAGGTCCTGAAGAACAACCCAGCGGAGGGATCGAAACGTCGATAATGTAGAAGAAATATGACGCGGCCTAACAACCCAGAAGACTTCACCTTCTAGATAACAGACGTTATTTTACTTGCAGCTCTGTACTCAGTCGTAGCCGTGTGAGGTGGGACAATCACATCAAATCCGTATCCGCGTCCGCGAATGACAGACCAAAATTTGTTGGAGGGATTCTGGAGAAACGCAATTCAGTCGCACATAACACACTCGTGTCTCCACGTCTAGAGTATTTTTTCAGCATTTGGGATGCTTATCAAGTAATTGTAGCAATACACATCAGCTGAATTCGGAGAGGCGCTGGTAGGTTTGTAATAGATCGGTGCAGCCCTTAGGGAAGTGTCACAGAAATACTCTGCGAAACATAAACGGAAATAAGTGGAAGAAAAACGTAGAGTTTGCGAAATCCTGTTGAGTAACTTTAGTGAACCCCAATTCGAAGATGACTGTGCGATGATTATGGTGCAAACAACGTATATCTCTCATAGGCATCATGAGAAATACGAGAGGCTAGGATGTGCACGGAGGCACTTAGTCATTTTCCCTCGCTCAGTACTCGAATGGAGTACGGAAGGAAACTGATTATATTATCAGCAGGATGTACCTTCCGCCATTCACTGTCAAGTGGATTGGAAAGTCCGTACGTACGTAGATGCATGATATTCAGGGCATTGTGCGAACTACAGAACTATTTCATTGATTTCACATACCAATAAGATTCTTCTACACATCATTCATGAACGCCTGAGAGCCTACATAGATAAAGAAATACCACCAGAACAAGCTGGGTTTATGTGCAACAAGCGAACACGACACTCAGTGTCAGCTAATTGAGGAATGTTGAGAATTCAATACCACTTTAGTTCTTTGTTTCTTGAGCTATAAGATGGGTTTCGAGTGAGTTAGACGTAAAGAGCTGTGGTAAGTGCTAAGCGAAAATGGTGCTCGTGATCACCTTATTATCTTTTCAGAAATCTCTACTCCGACAGCAACGCATAATCAGACTAGATAAGACAATTTCAAGTCCTTTTGAACCATGTAAAGGAATTAGACAAGGGTGCATTTTATCAACAAAGCAACAAAGAGAAAGTGAAAAACTTGGGTTCTCAGCGAATAACAAAAGACCAACATCTACACCAACGTGACTACTCTGCAACCAACAATTATGTGTTTGACAGAGGGTTCATCGAACCACCTTTAAACTGAATGAATTTTCACTCTGCAGTGGAGTGTGTGCTGATATGGAATTTCCTGGCAGGTTAAAACTGTGATGAGGAACTGGTGGAAGTAAAGTTGTGAGGACGAGTCGTGAGTCGTACTTGAGTAGCTCATTTGGTAGAGCACTTGCCCAGAAAAGGCAGTGCTCCCGAGTTAGTACCTCGGACCGGCGCACAGTTTTAATCTGTTAGGAAGTTTCATTGCCACCCCAACGCGCATATCATATCAGCGGCACTGCCCTATTTCGCGGCAATACAGAACGAGCTGCCCTTCTTTGAACTTTTCTGAAGTTCTCTGTTAATCCTATCTGACACGAATCCCACCCAGCGCAGCAGTACTCCAGAGGACGACGTATAAGCGCAGTGTATGCAGTCTCTTTAGCAGACACGTTGCACGTTCTAAATGTACTGGCAGTAAATCGCAGTCCTTGGCTCGCTTGCCCACAACATTATCGTTCCAGTTTAAGTTGCTCTTAATTGTTATTCCTAGGTATTTAGTTGAATTGGCAGCCTGTATTAGATTTGTGTGATTTATCATGCAACTAAAATTTAGCTAATTCCTTTTAGTACTCGTATGGTTGGCTTCACATTTTTCATTACGTAGTGTCAGTTCCTACTTTTCGCACCCTAGAGGTATTTTCGTCTAAATTATTTTTCAGTTGTTTTTGATCATTTTATGACTATGTGAGATGGCAAATCACAGCATCATCTGCAAATAATCTAAGAGGGGTGCTCAGATTGCCTCCTAAATCGTTTATATAAATTAGAAACAGTACGAGTAGAAGGGCTAAAACACTTCCTCGGGGAACGCCAAATTTCACTTACACGCTATCTGATTAGAACTCACTTGTGAGAAACAGTCTGAAGCACTCTGAAAATCTAAAAATACAGAATCAGTTTGAGATCCCTTGTCGACAGCACTCATTCTTCGTCTGAAAAAAAGGGCTAGTGCTGTTTCTCAAGAACGATATTTTATGAGTCCATATTGGCTATTTGTCAATAAATCGTTTCATTCGAGGTAATTCATAATGTTCGGACTCAATATATGTTCCAAAATCCTACTGAAAATCGGTGTTGGTGACGTGGGTCTGCAATTTAGCAGAATTACTCCTCTTTCCGTTCTTGACTATTGCCTGTACGACTTTACAATCTTTAGATACGGATCTACGGTCTGGCGAACAGTTGCATGCAGTTGCTAAGTTTCGGGCTATTGTGTCAGCATATTTTTAAAGGAACGTAACTGATGTTCAATCTGGACCGGAGGCCTTGCCTTTGTTAAGTGATTTAAGCTGCTACGCTACACCGAGTATATAGAGACTTCTCAGTTTCTCATGTTGGCAGTTGCGCTTGGTTTGATTTCTGGAATATTTATGTCAATTTCTTTGGTGAATGCATTTCGGAAAACTGTGTTTGGCAACTTTTCTTTAGTGCATGTCATCAGTAACATTACTACTACTATTGCATACTAAAATTATTAATTGTGTCTTAGCGCATATGACCAAACTCTCTTTGTATTTCCTACGAGATTTCAAGATAGAGTTTCGTTGCGGAAACTATTAAAAGCATCTCGCATTGAGGTCCGCACTAAGTTTAGAGATTCAGTAAAACATCGCCAATTTATACTGGTTGTCAAATAAAATCTATACCCATAGTAACTCACAGGAACTACCTGCTCAAATTTCACTACAAGGTGAACTACTTCTGACACCAGAAAGCACTCCACCACTAACTGCATTTAATCTGTCCTTTCTAAGCGCCATTTACAGAAATTTCGGCTGAATTTATCTGTGGCTTTACCCAGCTTTCAGTACCTATAGCGATTTGAGCTCTCCAGTAGCTCGTGGAGCTCTGATTCTTTCCCAACGCAGATACGACAGTTTACGACTACAGTGCCAATTGTTGCTGGGTCTACCCTCATCCTCTGATAATGGTAATTGATAGAGATATGTCACTACCAACTATTGATGTACTCTCGGAATAAGAGGATATTGATCATTTTATCTACCTGGACCAAGTGGATCAGAAAGAGTGTGGTTCTACACGGCAAATACGATGTAGAACTGTTCTGGGTAGAGATGCTGCATAGAAAATGAGTGATTTGGAAAGACCGAGCCCTAACCAGACTGACTAAATTGAGAGGGCTGAAATATTTGATGTTTCTTGTTTTACGGGCTGAAACCTAGACGATAACTGAAGGGGATCGCAAACGAACTAATGCTTTGAGATGGAGACATACAGGAGGCTGCTGAAAATTTCATGGATGGACGAAAGAACCACGTATCAATCCTTCGTGAACTCAGGGTTGAGAATGGATTGTTCACCACTTCTTTTAAGTGAACCTGCAGTTCGTTGGTCACATAGTTCGACAACAGGAAGATACCTTGGAAAAGATGATTATCCAAGGCAAAGCTGCAGGGAAAGTTTACAAGGAGAAACACTGAGACCATGGATGGAATGGATAAAAGAGAAGACAAACCAAACGTTGGGCCAGCTACTCCGAAATGCATAAGGCCGGGAACAATGAAGACAGACTGTTAAGAAGGTCGTGTGATGGGTCACCAACTTTCATCTATGAAAGACGGGTGTGTTGGTTATGAGAGATATCAGACGATGAGACGAATGTGGTCCGACCTTGTTCTACGTTGTTACGTTAACTTTCTGTTTGTTATATACATTTTTAAGAAGGTGTTACAGTCTGAATGATAAAAATTACATGCGAATGAACATGAATGAAAGACTGATTACGATTTTGTGATCGTATTTCGCGTTGTTTAAGACATCTTCGTCTTTAACTAACTAGGGTGCTAATAAAAAGACAACTGAGCGGGACCACACACACACACACACACACACACACAAGCGCACGCGCACGGCTTTCAGGTAACGGGTTTATTTAAATTTCAAAAATAGCACGCAGTTGTTTGCTGACAACCAGTTCAGGTGATCAATGTCATTCGTTTCGTAGAAGTGGATACAGACGAATACAGTGCAATTATTAGGCATACTTATATTAAAAAAGCGGACAGAGTCCCGGTTGCATAGTGACTAAAAGGAAGTTCTTGAGAACTCTGCACGAGTGTTCAACAATATTTGCTAATGTCTAAATTAATTTAAATACGTCCGCTAGAGCCTTGCAAATGTGCCATGCTTTTGATTTTGGGCTGACGTTATTGCTTGAGACAACTGCCAGTAAGATTATGTGCAGGGAGTTAAAAGATGTCGGGCATTGAGTGAGATTGTTGAGGTGGAGATCGTTGCACGTGAACTGGGATACAATGCACTGTATTAAGTTCCACATATGAAGACTGTAAGTAAGTGAGAGGTCGAATGTCTCTTACATGCAGATCAGGAAGGCTCCACGAAGGACCTATTTCGGGTGAACGTAGCATAATCCGAAGAATTTCTCACCAAAATGACTGAAACGTTGTTCAGTATTACAACATGATGACGTCAGAAAAGCGTAAAAAAATATTGAAAATAATGTCCTCTATTCCGAAAATATTTACGGTCACGATTCAAATCTTGGAGGGCCTCTTACCTGGCCATGAATTGCCGTTTGCACTCAGTAAGAGGTTTGCCACGAGAAGACGCCTCCGGTTGTGCCGCAGTCTTGTAACAACTGCAGCTCTGAGGGACGTCCAGATGAGCGCCACCAGCTGCAGAGTGCTGTCACCACGGGCATGTCTAACTTCCATAGGGCGTTAGTCGAGCCGGCGTTCTCCTGAAGAAAGTGTCATGCCACGAGCCTTTGCTCACCTCAACTCGTTTCAACTGTTGCGTATTCAAATGATATCCATTTGTGTTGCAGTTGTGTTCTACGCTTTCACTAGATTATCCAGTGGATTTCTGTGCGTCCTGTGTCAAAGGGACTCTTTTGTGACGTTGTCAAAAAAAATTGCTTCGTACACTCCTGGAAATGGAAAAAAGAACAAATTGACACCGGTGCGTCAGACCCACCATACTTGCTCCGGACACTGCGAGAGGGCTGTACAAGCAATGATCACACGCACGGCACAGCGGACACACCAGGAACCGCGGTGTTGGCCGTCGAAAGGCGCTAGCTGCGCAGCATTTGTGCACCGCCGCCGTCAGTGTCAGCCAGTTTGCCGTGGCATACGGAGCTCCATCGCAGTCTTTAATAACACTGGTAGCATGCCGCGACAGCGTGGACGTGAACCGTATGTGCAGTTGACGGACTTTGAGCGAGGGCGTATAGTGGGCATGCGGGAGGCCGGGTGGACGTACCGCCGAATTGCTCAACACGTGGGGCGTGAGGTCTCCACAGTACATCGATGTTGTCGCCAGTGGTCGGCGGAAGGTGCACGTGCCCGTCGACCTGGGACCGGACCGCAGCGACGCACGGATGCACGCCAGGACCGTAGGATCCTACGCAGTGCCGTAGGGGACCGCACCGCCACTTCCCAGCAAATTAGGGACACTGTTGCTCCTGGGGTATCGGCGAGGACCATTCGCAACCGTCTCCATGAAGCTGGGCTACGGTCCCGCACACCGTTAGGCCGTCTTCCGCTCACGCCCCAACATCGTGCAGCCCGCCTCCAGTGGTGTCGCGACAGGCGTGAATGGAGGGACGAATGGAGACGTGTCGTCTTCAGCGATGAGAGTCGCTTCTTCCTTGGTGCCAATGATGGTCGTATGCGTGTTTGGCGCCGTGCAGGTGAGCGCCACAATCAGGACTGCATACGACCGAGGCACACAGGGCCAACACCCGGCATCATGGTGTGGGGAGCGATCTCCTACACTGGCCGTACACCATTGGTGATCGTCGAGGGGACACTGAATAGTGCACGGTACATCCAAACCGTCATCGAACCCATCGTTCTACCATTCCTAGACCGGCAAGGGAACTTGCTGTTCCAACAGGACAATGCACGTCCGCATGTATCCCGTGCCACCCAACGTGCTCTAGAAGGTGTAAGTCAACTACCCTGGCCAGCAAGATCTCCGGATCTGTCCCCCATTGAGCATGTTTGGGACTGGATGAAGCGTCGTCTCACGCGGTCTGCACGTCCAGCACGAACGCTGGTGCAACTGAGGCGCCAGGTGGAAATGGCATGGCAAGCCGTTCCACAGGACTACATCCAGCATCTCTACGATCGTCTCCATGGGAGAATAGCAGCCTGCATTGCTGCGAAAGGTGGATATACACTGTACTAGTGCCGACATTGTGCATGCTCTGTTGCCTGTGTCTATGTGCCTGTGGTTCTATCAGTGTGATCATGTGATGTATCTGACCCCAGGAATGTGTCAATAAAGTTTCCCCTTCCTGGGACAATGAATTCACGGTGTTCTTATTTCAATTTCCAGGAGTGTATTTGATACTTTTGTGAAGGCAAGCCTTCAATGTCTACATTCGTGGTTGTAGCACAAACAGACCAATGACTTACGTCTACTAGCATTTCCATAGTCATTATTTCACTTATTGATTAATAACGATAGAGTATGATATTCTAATGACCAACGGTGTTTCTGTGATTCTTTGTCCTTGGAGTCATAAAAGTCGTTGAAGCCAACTTTGCCGTTCTCTGGATATCGAGGCGACCGAATGATTTTTTTGTACCTCTCGTACTCGTTGTTATCAATAACACTGGACAAAGTTTGTCGACGGGTTCAAATTCTTTTGAAACTTTCGTTAGTTATTCCAAGATGACAGAATTGTAAACATAGGGCGCTGGGGTTCCGGGCAATTCAACGCTGTGAAAACATTAATTGTTTATCAATTTTGAAACATTCCGATGAGCTAAAACTTGAAAATGGATAATATACCATTGTGCAGGGTGATCAAAATAAAATTTGCCCATAAATAATACAGCAAATAGTAACATTATTACTATTGAACGGCTGTTCAAGGTACTGGTGATAATGGTGAGTGTTCTGTTGGTTACATACCCAGGAAAAATGAATCATATCGGAAGAATTAAAAAACGAAAGTTACACCGATAACACTTCGCTTAGGAAGCACTGCTGTAACTTGTCAGAAACTCTAATTCATGCACAACAGTATATTTGTAAGGCTATAGACGCAGATTCTGTTTGATAATCTTCAAGGACGATGCGTCATACACTATATGACCAAAAACATCCGGAGGCCAGTTAGTAGACCTTTACATTAATATGTGGTGCGATCATGCATATAAGACGGCTTGATCACTGCTAGGGACACTTTCAGTAAGGCGTCTGAATGTCTGTGGAGGAATCGCAGACCATTGTTCCTCAACAAGAGAAGATAGTTTTACTGGGCGCTGGCGTCTGGAGAGAAGTCGACGTGGTAAACTCACCCCAAAGTTCTTCCGTTGTGTTCACGTCGGGCTTCCCTGCAGGCCATCTATGGGGTGATAAACGTTCTCTGGTGCTGGACTACTTTAATATAGCTTTACAATGATACCTCTCTTGTCTACATTATGCAGTCATTAAAGACAGAAAAAACTTACTGGGACAAGTTTGTTTGGCTACCCTTTACAATCACTAAGAGACACACCCTTTACAATCTAGACTTCCAGGCCAAACACGCGACACATTCCTTTGCGTATTGTGCAACGTTCACGTCATAGTGAAGAGGAAGTCACAATGCGCAAAGGACCAGTGTATTTCATAAACAAGAATTAACAAAAGGTGTAAAAAATCAGTAGAAAACAGAGTGAGCAACAGCAGAGGATTTTGACAAACAAAATTTCTGTAGATAGTTGTGTCGGTAGTTACATTAATGTGAATACTGGTGCAATGGGGGAACCGTAAGTGACGCATCAAAAACGGAGAACATAAACAATGGTGGAACAAGCGGTAATTAATTTTATCAGTGACTTCTTCCTCAGCGAGTTCTATTGAGAACGCAGTTTCCCACCAAGATGCCTTCCACAACTGTTTCAACGACTGTAAAATGAAGTCTCTTGTCCCCTTCTGACGTTGCATTCAGAGAATAATACTTGCGTGGAAATGGAAGACTCCATACGGGAAGATTTTTCTCGCTGATCACTACGTACCGACTACAGGCCACAGCCCATCACCCACGCAGACGATGCGTCATACACTATCTGACCAAAAACATCCGGAGGCCAGTTAGTAGACCTTTACATTAATATGTGGTGCGATCACGCATATAAGACGGCTTGATCACTGCTAGGGATACTTTCAGTAAGGCGTCTGAATGTCTGTGGAGGAATCGCAGACCATGCTTCCTCAACAAGAGAAGATAGTTGTACTGGGCGCTGGCGTCTGGAGAGAAGTCGACGTGGTAAACTCACCCCAAAGTTCTTCCGTTGTGTTCACGTCGGTACTCTGGACAGTCCAGGCCATTTTAGGAATGTTCCTGTACGCAAATCACTGGTTCGTCGATGCTGCTTTATGACAGTGTGTTGTGAGCTGATACAAGCAATTAGTGTCTCCGAACAGTTCCTCCTCTGTAGACAGTATAGGATCTACAATTCTGCAAAATGTGTTCATGTCCTTTCCCTTTCAGCGTTTTCTTAAGCGCGATGAGCGGACCACACCCATGAAAACCACACACACACACACACACACACAAACGCTTGAACATCACCTTCTTCATACTTCACTGTTGATAATACACATTTGTGGCAAGTAACGTTCTCCAGGTATTCGTCAAACCCAAAAACATTGTGTCTACTGAGGTCGAAGTAGAGTGATTGTGAAATTATCCGGACACGTTAAACAGGGCTAGGAGAAATAAAGTTAATTGTTGGGTGTTATTACCAGCCACCAGGTTCCACCGTGACAGTTCTAGAATCATTCAAAGGGAATCTACACTCTGTATCGCAGAAGTACCCGGATCATGCTATATTAGTCGGAGGGGACTTCAACCTACCTAGTATAGGCTGGGATGTCTATGGATTCATTACAGGAGCTACGGACAAGCCGTCGCGTGAATTACTTTTGAACACATTGTCCGAAAACTGTCTTGAGCAGGTAAATCGACAGCCAACGCGTAATGGAAATATTTTAGATCTGATAGCCACGAACAGACCAGACCTCATCGACGGTGTCAGTGTTGAGACAGGGATTAGTGATTATGATGTTGTCATTACGACTATGGTTACGAAAGTTAAAAAGTCGGTCAAGAAGACAAGGAGAGTACTCTTACTAGAAAGAGCAGATAACCGGTTGTTAGCATCCCACTTAGTAAATGAATCGACTTCATTCACTTCCCGTACGATGGACGTGGAAGAATTATGCGTAAATTTTAAACACATTGTAGATCACGCATTGGAGAAGTATGTGCCAAAAAAGTGGGTTACGGACGGAAAAGACCCGCCGTGGTTTAACAGCGCAATTCGGAGAATGCTCAGGAAGCAAAGACAGTTGCACTCGCGGTGCAAGAAAGATCGGGAGAATGAGGACAGGCAAAAGTTAGTAGAGATTCGTGCTGCTGTAAAGAGCGATGCGCGAAGCATACAACCACTACCACCGTCATATCTTAGCAAAATGGCTCTGAGCACTATGGGACTCAACTGCTGTGGTCATAAGTCCCCTAGAACTTAGAACTACTTAAACCTAACTAACCTAAGGACAGCACACAACACCCAGCCATCACGAGGCAGAGAAAATCCCTGACCCCGCCGGGAACCGAACCCGGGAACCCGGGCGTGGGAAGCGAGAACGCTACCGCACGACCACGAGATGCGGGCATATCTTAGCAAAAGATCTTGCTGAAAACCCAAGGAAATTCTGGTCTTACGTAAAATCAGTAAGCGGGTCGAAGGCTTCCATCCAGTCACTCACTGATCAGTCTGGCCTGGCAACGGAAGACAGCAAAACGGAAGCTGAAATTTTAAAAAGAGGATCGTACAAACATACCGTTGTTTGAGTCTTGTACAGATTTCCGTATGGAGGACATAGTGATAGACATCCATGAGGTTGTGAAGCAGCTGAATGGGTTGAAAATAAATAAATCGCCAGGTCCTGATGGGATTCCAATCCGGTTTTAGAGAGAGTACTCTACTGCATTGGCTCCTTACTTAGCTTGCATTTATCGCGAATCTCTTGCCCAACGTAAAGTCCCGAGTGACTGGAAAAAAGCGCAGGTGACGCCTGTATATAAGAAGGGTAGAAGGAAGGATCCTCAAAATTACAGACCTATATCCTTAACATCGGTTTGTTGCACGATTCTCGAACATATTCTCAGTTCGAATATAATGAATTTCCTTGAGACAGAGAAGTTGCTGTCCATGCATCAGCACGGCTTTAGAAAGCATCGTTCCTGCGAAACGCAACTCGCCCTTCTTTCACATGATATCTTGCGAACCATGGATGAAGGGTATCAGACGGATGCCATATTCCTTGACTTCCGGAAAGCGTTTGACTCGGTGCCCCACTGCAGACTCATAACTAAGGTAGGAGCATATGGGATTGGTTCCCAAGTATGTGAGTAGCTCGAAGACTTTTTAAGTAATAGAACCCAATACGTTGTCTATGATGGTGAGTGTTCATCGGAGGTGAGGGTATCATCTGGAGTGCCCCAGGGAAGTGTGGTAGGTCCGCTGTTGTTTTGTATCTACATAAATTATCTTTTGGATAGGATGGATAGCAATGTACGGCTGTTTGCTGATGATGCTGTGGTGTACAGGAAGGTGTCATCGTTGAGTGACTGTAGGAGGATAGAAGATGACTTGGACAGGACTTGTGATTGTTGTAAAGAATGGCAGCTAACTCTAAATATAGATAAATGTAAATTAATGCAGATGAATAGGAAAAAGAATCCTCTAATGTTTGAATACTCTATTAGTAGTGTAGCGCTTGACACAGTCATGTCGATTAAATATTTGGGCGTAACATTGCAGAGCGATATGAAGTGGGACAAGCATTTAATGGCAGTTGTGGGGAAGGCGGATAGTCGTCTTCGGTTCATTGGCGGAATTTTGGGAAGATGTGGTTCGTCTGTAAAGGAGACCGCTTATAAAACACTAATACGACCTATTCTTGAGTACTGCTCGAGCGTTTGGGATCCCTATCAGGTCGGATTGAGGGAGGACATAGAAGCAATTCAGAGGCGGGCTTCTAGATTTGTTACTGGTAGGTTTGATCATCACGCGAGTGTTACGGAAATGCTTCAGGAACTCGGGTGGGAGTCTCTGGAGGAAAGGAGGCGTTCTTTTCGTGAATCGCTCCTGAGGAAATTTAGAGAACCAGCATTTGAGGCTGACTGCAGTACAATTTTACTGCCGCCAACTTATATTTCGCGGAAAGACCACAAAGATAAGATAAGAGAGATTAGGACTCGTACAGAGGCATATAGACAGTAATTTTTCCCTCGTTCTGTTTGGGAGTGGAACAGGGAGAGAAGATGCTAGTTGTGGTACGAGGTGCCCTCCGCCCCGCACCGTATGGTGGATTGCGGAGTATGTATGTAGATGTAGATATCGATGTTCCATCTTATTGCCATGGGTTATAGCGGGTATTTCCAGTCATCCACTGTCCAGCGATGTCTTTCTTTACACAATCTCAGGCGTCGCTTAGCGGTGCCTTACAGAAATGTGTGGCTTTTGATAAGTTGCTCGACCTTTGTAGCCTATTCTTTTTAATTCCCTGCGCAGAATCATTGTTCTAGCCGGAATACTGGTAGCACTCTGGAACTCACGACTCATTGCTCCCACTGATTTATGCTCTTTTTTTTTGCAACCACTTTCCGCCAATGCTCGGCGGTCTCTTTCCGGAAGTGCATGACGTCTGTCTGGTATTGGTTTGGCTGTGATTGTTCCTTCGTGTTGCCAATTCAGTCGCATCGCCATCAGCCGACTCTGGCAGCTTTAGAAGGGCTAAAGTACCACTGACCGGTTTGTTATTCAGATGACATCCAATGATTACTCCACTAATCAAGTAACCCTCCTGACCGACCCTTCGTGCTGTTTCTACATATCAGCTGACATTTGCTTTTGTATTTGCGGGACCGCCTCTCGTGACATTTAGTGGTCAGTTCTGTATTACATAACAGTGTCTGGAAACTTTTGATCCGAGAGTGTACGGAAGCAGGCCATCTTTGGGCTGTGTCGAACCACAGCTTATAGGAAATTTTCCTGCCAGCGTTTGTTACATTCGTCCACCTTAACATCTTAATAGTAACATTTTTAGAGGTGAATTGGAGTGTGGTCAGTATAATCACCTGTGCAATGCCATTTATTACTGTCCACAGTTCACTCAAGGTTTTCATTGGGTTTGGTTGCCTCGTGTGTCCGACTAGTCACGTAAAATATACTGTTCGCCTGGGGCAAGTCTTTCGATTTGACGCCACTTCGGTGACTTGCTCGTCGATGAGGATGAAATGATGATGATCAAGACAACACAACACCCAGTCCCTGACCGGAGAAAATCTGCGACAAAACCGGAAATGAAACCCGGGCCCGTAGGGTTGACATTCTGTCGCGCTGACCACTCAGCTACCGGGGGCGGACACTAGTCACGTGATGAGCATTTTTAAGTATATCATAATATGTATTTCCATCGTCTGCTGGTTCCTGATTTGTGATTGTATTGGAAAACATCGACGGCATCGTTCATATAGCGCACTTTCTTTCCCGGAAGAATGATGACCGAGTGCATATGCAGAGGAGTGTCTCGGCAGCTATCGAGCTATTATCTGGACCTGTAGGAGAACTGTAAATGGTGCCTTTCGAACTTGTTCTGAAAATCATCCTCGGTCAGCGTACAAATATGAGGATCTGGGGTACCATATGAAATATCTGCGATACTTAATTCAGCAGGAACACGCAATGCATAAGTGTGACAAATGACACCCTTTCTGGTTTCGTCCCTCCATACCACCGTTCCACAAGCGATATCTCGTTGCTAAAATATCGAACTATAAATTTTCAATGATATATGACTGTTGAAGCGTTCACCATTTCGATTCTATAGCAACAGATACTTATTTAAATATTCTCTTGTAGACGCATGGACTTATTTTTCACGTCTTGGTAACCATGGAAACGTCTCTTTGCTGTAATGAAACGTCACCTAAAATGGGAAACTACAGAAGCAGTACAGCAAAACGAAACGAAGCACATTTCTTTTCTGATGCGTAATAAACGCCACCTTAAGGTCCAGAAGGCAGTCTGTAACTACCTACCTCCATCTTCCAGGGCATAAACGGATCTGTAGATATTAATCAGATACCCATTTGCTTCTGAAACAGAAACAATCAATACGACACCGTAACCTCACAGTTCTCGTGACAGGCTACCAGAAGGAGAGACTCGCGTTCATTATTCCTTCCACTCAGCACTTCTGAAAGCGGAGCTGACTCACGGACCACGAGTGGGAGCGCTGGCGCATCACACGTGATCTCGTGAGCTGCGGAACAGCTGCAGTCACACTCAGAAGCAAAGCTCTGCAGTGGGTAAGCTCACAGGATTGTGGTGTTAACGCTACATCTACGTCGGCATGTACATCTACATACACACTCTATACATCAGTGTGGAGTGCATGGCAGAAGGTAGTTAGCATCGTACCACGTGTAAGGTCTTCCCGCACCATTCGCGTATTAACGTGGGAAGAATTACTGCTTAAACACCTATGTGCGCACTGTAATTACTTTCATCTTGTCTACGCTGCCCCATTGGGCATCGTATGTAGGAACCTATAGTGCGAGGTGCTTGAGAAAAGTAATGAGTCTGACAACACCTTTGAAAAGATGGAACAAGCCTATGGGGAACATTCCTCATCAAGAGTTTTTCGCTGGTACAAATCATTTATGGAAGGCTGAGAACACGTTGGAGATGAACCTCGCTCAGGGAGATCTGCAACTTCAAAAAGAGGTGAAAATGTCGAACGTGTGCCATTACCATTACAGTGCGTTATATTTAGTGTACAAACCTCCTAAAGCTCATTCATTGCATTACATTAATGTAACTTACGGACTAATATGTAACTTAATACCTAGGAACATTGTAATGTATCCTATGTGTTATTCAAGTTTCCATCCACATTTTTCTTTTCCGTAGGTTGACGTATGAAGAAAGATGGGTGCATACATTACTAGATCCACCCATCTGTCTTCATACATCAACCTTCGAAAAGGCTATCTTGAATAACCCTTAGGATACGCCACATTCCCGTCAAAAGCCATAAAAATCAATAAAAAAGTACTTAGAGGCTTCCCTTAAAAAATAGTTTTTCTGTACCACCACGGTCTACGTGCAGCAGCACACAGCTGACAGTACTGAAGAAAAATCCCACACTAGATACCAAGCACCTGCTTGCAGTAGCGTAGTAACACTTTCTGTTTGGAGAGTAGAAGACCACAGCTTCGCTAGCTATCTAAGGATGAAACATATCATCACATAGCGAGCTACGTAGCTCGATACCTACGTTCAAACCATTGTACAAAAAAATACTGAAGGAGTGTTAGCAAAATATGAGACATCCAACTGCCGAAACAGCGGTGTATGTTACCTTCTATCTACACAACGAAATTAAATAGGATATTAAGAGATGTTCAATAATCTTTCGTTTATTCAGCAGTGCACCTTAGGCCTACGTTACCCTACGTTCTTGTGAGATCATACCAGCGTTTAACATTAAGTATGGTGGGTGAAGTGTTAAACATTTTCAATGTACATCAAATTTTGACCGAAGTACTACACATACGAAAGATCTGTGCCAAAATGGTGCCGAAAAACCATACAACAGAGCAGAAGGACAATCGAAGAAACGTGTGCGTTGATTATTTTGAGAGGATTGTGAATGACAACGAATGGTTCGGTCGTGTGATTACAGGTTTTTGGGTACGGTCTTTAGACAAAAAGGCAAAGCGAAGAATGGCACACTAAGACGTCTCCTCGACCTAAAAAAACTCGAAGCCTTTCAGCGCTGCTACCAAGTCAGGGAACAACGGCTCCGTCAGTGTATAGCTGGCGAAGAGAAACTTTGAACGTGACAGTATCGTTGTTTGAAAAAATAAATAAAAACTTTGGTAGATAAAAAAAAACAGTTTCAATAATTTGTTAAACACCTCATTTATTTCAAGCTCTCTCACACAAAGCCAGTTCTTGAAACTTCCTTAGTAGGATTTGACGGCGAAGTTGGCGTCAGTTAGCTTACTCATGTTGAACTCGAAGGGGTGATCTGTAGTGATAGAAGAAGAAGAACTTAGCCGAGAGCGGCTAAGTTACCACCTTCAGACCTGTAATAAGAGCTAGAAACTGTTATTCAAACAATGCAATATTAACCCATGGAAAAACCAAACCTTCGTAAAGGTTATTACAAAAATCTTGTGCCAGCTACGCACAAAACCTTTCCATTGATTTTCGAGACACAGAAATATGAAATGAGCGATGCAATGGCAAGTCAAAATTAAAAATTACTATTTACATCATAATTTACCAAAACATCGTTCCCAGAACATAACATGTCGTGCCTACCAGAGCGCCAATAGTCACTGCATGAGACGAACTGACCATAAGTATAACTGGTGTCGCTGCAGTACATAGACTCTATCACTAAAAGTCAAATACGTGATTTAAAAACAACCATGATTTCAAACAGACATATAAAAATACTGAAAAATTTATAAAATATTTTTGATTATTTCTTCATTACAGAATACTGCTAAGAAACCCTGTACACAATATTTACAATCCTTACATTATGTCATTCAAAACTGCAAGTACTTTTTCTTGACAGTATCACTAAGCAAGCGACAAACGTAGTTTACAAAATAAAAATACAACTATTTAAAACTTTTAATAAGAAACAGAAGTTAGGCTTTTTGTTAAAAAATTATTTTAGTAAGTTATTAAAAGGAAAATATAGCGGGGATCAACCTACAAAATGACAGTCCATTGTGGATGGAAACTTGAATAACCATAAGATACGCCACAGACAAGGCAAAAGCCTTAACAATTAATAACAGAATACTTAGGGGCTTCCCTTAATAAACAGTTTTATCACACCACCGTAACTCGCGGTCTAGGTGTACCAGCACACAGTTGAAAGTACGTAAGTACTGACAACACTAGACACCTAGCACCTGGTTGAAATAGGGTAATACCACCTTCTATTTGAAAAGTAGAAGGTCATAATTCTGACAGATATCTACATGTGAGATATATCACCACTTATGCGACATATATACCGCTACGTAGTTCGCTGTCTAGGTTCAAACCATTGTACAAAAGAATACTGAAGAGACATCAAACTCCCGAAGCAGCAGTGTATGTTACGTTCTATCTACACAGTGAGATTAAACAGGGTATTAAGAGATATTCAATAATCTTTCGTTTATACAGCAGCGCAGATCTAGGCTTACAATTTGAATTATTACAGAACAGACAGACTGAATCTAAAACTCAATGACTACCTATCATCTGTATGCGATAGTCCTCTGTCTAAAAGGTATACAGTAGATAATCATATACACGCTAGCGTAGCTCCAAGTCTATGTCAAATCATTGTCCGATAATGATTAAGGATTAAAGGTTAGGCTCTGAAACATTTACACTTCCTAGCAACTGAATACTACCCTCTATCTGAAGAGCCGATGGCCAAAGCTTCGCTAGATATTTGCATATCAAATACATCAACACGTACACGACATATGCACCACTATCTAGCCCGAGGTTTACGATCAGACCACACTAGGTACCTAGCACCCGTATGCAAAAAGGTAATATCATCCTCTATCTGAAGAGTAGACAGCCACTCTTTGCTCGATGTCTACCTATCAAATATATTGTACGTCATTATTTTTGTATAACAAACACTGGGGGAGTAATAAAGAGATAGAGATTCCCGACTGCATAGAAACAGCGTGCATTAGGAAATTAACTTCGCTATCTACAAAATGAGCTCTAAAAAGATATTCAGAGGTATTCAGCAATGTCATTTATACAGCTATGTAGTATTCATGGCCTTGATATAGGTTATCATATCACAAATTTTTTTATAGTGCACCAAATATGATGTGTTGCGCCATAATGGTACACGTTTTCGATGGGTTGCGCTAGTTTCAGATATTGGGATCAACACCGCAGTATGTTGATTTTAACAATTTACTAAAAAATTTTTTTAACAAACAGCCTAACTTCTGTTTCTTATAATAAGTTTTAAATAATTTTATTTTTCCTTTGTAACTACGTTTGTCACTTGCCTAGCGATGCTGTCAAAAAAAGGTACTTGCAGCTTTGTAATGACTTAATGCTTGTGTAAAGGGTTTCTTAGCAGTATTCTGCAATGAAGAATCTATCAAAAATATTTTATAAACATTTGAGAATTTCTTATATGTATATTTGAGATCATGGTAGTTTTTAAATTACGTATTTGACTTTTAGTGACAAAATCTATGTATGCAGTGACACCTACTATGTTTGTTGTCAGTTCGTCTCATGCATTTGCTATTGGCGCCCTGGTAGGCATGACGTGTTATGTTATGGGAACCTGTTTTGACGAACTGTGATGTACATACTAATTTTTAATTATGACGTGCCAGCGCTTCGCTCATTTCACGTTTACGTATCTGGAAATTCAATGGAAAGATTTTGCGTGTAACTGGCACCAGATGTTGGTAATGACCTTCTGTGGGTTAATGTTCCATTGTCTGAATAATAGTTTCTAGCACTTCTTGCAATTTTATTACAGACCCGAAGGTGGTAACTTAGTTTTACCAAAACCAGTTACCTACAATAAAGTTTTTTACAGCGATTTCGGCTAATAAGTTATTCTTCTCCCAAGCAGTTGTGACCTGTCTTCAAACGTCTGCCGGTTCTCGTGTTTCAGTATTTCCACGACGCTTTCCCGTGACTCATTAAATCCTCTGACTATTCGTGCTGCTGTCATTTGTATATATTTAACGTCCCCTGTTAGCCCCATTTGGTACAGATCCCACGTACGTCAATAGTCTAGAATGAGTTGTGTGAGTGTTTTGTAAGCAATCTCCTTTGCAGATGGATTTCATTTCCCCAGTGTCCCCCCAAGGAACCGAAGACTGCTACATGCTTTGACTACGACTGATTCTGTCTGATAGCGTCACTTCACGTCGCCACAAATTTTTACACCAAAGTATATGTGTGAGCTGAATGACTCCAGTTGTCGCACATTGATTTTGATTATAGGGTACTAAGATTTTTCCCCCCTTGGTGCATTGAAAAATCCTAAACATGCATGCAACGGATCTTTGCACCACTTCGAAATTTTATCAACTTCTCGTTGCATTATTTGTGCTCATCTGAGGAGCAAGACATTAGTGTTTAAAGTCCCGTCGACAACGAGGTCTAATGACCTCGGATCAGGGGAGCCTAGAAAAAGGAAGAGGCCGCGCCTTTTCGAAAGAACCATACCCGCATTTGCCTTAAGCGATTGGGGAAACTAAGGAACACCTAAATCAGGAAGCCCTCACGCGGGTTTGAACCATCGTCCTCCCGAATACGAGTCCAGTGTGCTCCTACCTTGCTCGGTTTGTGCACATTTGTTCAGACAGAACTTCGCTATAGACACTTGCATCAGCTGCGAAAAGAGTGAGATTACTATTAATGTTGTCTGTAAGGTGATTAACGTGCTACATGAACAACAACCTGTTAAACACATGACTTCTACATCTGGCGATGACTGGAATATTCGACATATCAGGCTTCCCCCCCCCCCCCCACCTCTTCATTACACACACACACAAACATACACACACACACACACACCACCCCCCTCCCCTTTCCCATTAAACACACACACACATACACGGAGAAATCCTCTACCCAGACAGAAGTGTCATTTGGCATCCACCAACATGTACATCCATACTATTCAAGCCACTGTGAAGTGCATGGAACAGAGGAGGTCCAACTGTAACTATTTTGAAGACTGCCTCCCATTGCAGTCACATATAGGCCGCAGGAAGGAGGAGGATCATTTAAACGCCTGTTCGCTGGCTGCAAATTAATCTGATCTTGTCCTCACGAGCCCCATTGGAGCGAGCGCAGGAGACTGTAGTATATTACTAGAACCTTGTGGATGACATCGGAAGTTCACTGAGGCTTTTTGCATATGATGCTGTGGTGTATCGAGAGGTTGTAACAATGGAAAATTGTACTGAAATGCAGGAGGATCTGCAGCGAATTGACGCATGTTGCAGGGAATGGCAATTGAATCTCAATGTACACAAGTGTAATGTGCTGCGAATACATAGAAAGATAGTTCCCTTATCATTTAGCTACAAAATAGCAGGTCAGCAACTGCAAGCAGTTAATTCCATAAATTATCTGGGAGTACGCATTAGGAGTGATTTAAAATTGAATGATCATATAAAGTTGGTCGTCGGTAAAGCAGATGCCAGACTGAGATTCATTGGAAGAATCCTAAGGAAATGCAATCCGAAAACAAAGGAAGTAGGTTACAGTGCGCTTGTTCGCTCACTGCTTGAATACTGCTCAGCGGTGTGGGATCCGTACCAGATAGGGTTGATAGAAGAGATAGAGAAGATCCAACGGAGAGCAGCGCGCTTCGTTACAGGATCATTTAGTAATCGCGAAAGCGTTACGGAGATGATAGATAAACTCCAGTGGAAGACTGCAGGAGAGACGCTCAGTAGCTCGGTACGGGCTTTTGTTAAAGTTTCGAGAACATACCTTCACCGAAGAGTCAAGCAGTATATTGCTCCCTCCTACGTATATCTCGCGAAGAGACCATGAGGATAAAACCAGAGAGATTAGAGCCCACACAGAAGCATACCGACAATCCTTCTTTCCACAAACAATATGAGACTGGAATAGAAGGGAGAACCGATAGAGGTACTCAGAGTACCCTCCGCCACACACCGTCGGGTGTCTATCGGAGTATGGATGTAGATGTAGATGTAGAACCATATTGTAAACCCTATCCTTGAAACTAGTATTTTACCAACAAAACGAAGGCCGCCCCTTGCTTTACCTACAACTGAATCTATGTCATCGATACTTTTCGTATCCCTACAAACTGATACATCCAGCCGTTTGTATGTGTTGGCAGATTACAACTGTGACTTCTTGTTACTATAGTCATAGAACACCACCATTTTTCGTTTTGTGATGTACACAGCTTTACAGCTTTGAACATTTAAAGCAAATTACCAATCTTTGCACCAGTTTCAAGAACAAACTGAGTATTTATTCTTGCAGTTTTTCTCAGACAGCACTTCAATATAGATAACAGCATCATCAGCGAAACGTCTGAGGTTACTACTAAAATTGTCAGCAAGGTCATTAACACACAACATGAATAGCAAAAGCCCCAGGTCACTCACCTTGGGTACTCTTTGTTTTTTATTGGTGATTCTCCATCCAAGGTATCACGGAGTGTCATCCAGACCAAGAACACCGAAATCCAGTCACGAATTTCGCTTGATACGCCATACGATCGTACTTTTGATAATAAGCGTGTGTGTCGCACTAAGTCAAAAGCTTTTAGGAAATCGAGAAATACTACAACTACATGAATGCCTTGATCCATGGCTTTCAGTACGTCATGTGAGAAAACTGTAGTTCTGTTTTACATGGTCGGTGTTTTCGGAGTCCGTGCTCGGGATTTTATCCAAATTTGAGGCGGCACGTAAACCGAGAACTTTTTATGCAAGGATTCCACTCTGCTCGAAATGTCTTATTACGTTTGACCTCAGAATATCTTCTAAGGTCGTACAACAAATTGATGCCAACGTTTTTGGACTGCAGTTTTGTCGAACATTTCCTCTATCTCTCTCGTACAAAGGTGTGTCCTATGCTTTCTCCCAACTACTGGTTGCGGTTTCTTGCCCGAGGAATCTACGGTAGCTTACAGCTTACAGAGATGCTGACAGCCGCAAATTGGATGTATAATCTGACATGAATTCCATCGCCAGCTGAAGCTTTGTTCAGTTTTAGCGATTTCATCTGTTTCTCAGCTCCACTGACATTATTATCTATGTCACTTACATTCGGAATGGCGTGAGAATTAAAATGAGGCTATACCCCTGGAGTTTCATTTGTAAAGGAACAGTTGAAAACCGAGTTCACTGTTTCTGCTGTTGATTTGGTACCCTTACTTTAGTCCCCGTGACGTGCATAAGTCTTTGGACCCTAACTTTGGTACCACTAACAGCCTTTACATACGAAGAGTGGAGCAGGAAAACGTTGTAACTGGCGAATCTGACAATTGTCAGTAGTATTTAAAAAAAGTATCGCTTTTTGTACATAAGTTATTTGTATGAAACAAAGTAGAGAAGGTATTCTGATACCACAAAATTTTGCTGCCCACCTCATCACTGCAAAAGGTGAGACAAATTAGAAAATAAATAATTTATTAAAAAGGTTCAAAGTGCTGTACCACGAACCTGTTTCAATGAGAAAATTTTTGTCCGAAGTTCCGTTAATACCGAGGCACTATATTTTTTGTGGTAATACAACTGCAGAAATAAAGCAAATATATTTTAACTAGTTGAACTGTAGTCAAAAAACTATTTCTGACTCCTTTTACATATTTTAGAAGAGACCAACGAAACTAAATTTATGAAAAAAACTCTCTGTATTGACTTGTGTTTCTTACATAACTCCATTTTTTGGACCATATGTTGCAGAATTTACTGTAAAACTCCCTATGCTGTTGAGGAAGAAATGGCAGCACTCTCAGCAGGTCTCTCTGTCTTGCTATGATAGTCATGGACCGTCTTTCAGATGAAGTACAACATGGCATGCATCTGCCATAATATTCCCTGTTTTGAATATACTAACATTTTTGCGTTTTTTCTGCTTCAGAGTAAGAATTTTTAGTAGCTGTTTGAGAGATGAGTGTGAGACACTTTGATTATATTGTTGGAGATGTTGCACACCTGCATTGACAACAGTGTTTTAGCAGGAACTTTGCAATCACAGAGGTCAGCTGTACGCATTGGAATGACATTTGGTATTCCTGAGCGAAGCACAAACAGTAATGAATGTTTGAAATACTTTCTCCATGATTTGACTCTTGGAACGTGTAGGGACATACGGTACAGTATTGCAAACTTAATAGCACTGGAAACACGTTTAAAAATGGTACTGAGAACGTTTTTCCATTTCCACTCTTCATATGAGAATAATTTCTGTGGATTTTGAGAGAGGTCCTTCGGTAATACTCTGCTGCTGTAGCCCCATTTTAGCAAGCATTTAGTAACTGTTACTGAAAAGATGGTGGTGTGTGGCTGGAAAATATCTCAGACCAGCAATTGCAAATATATCCAGTAATATGAAAAAGACCCTCTTATTGTAACCGAAGAAATAATATGAGTCATTGTATCTACATCGTATCAATGCTCTGCACCTTGTTGCTTCATCTCCTCTACCAGTATGCTACGGTACTGTGGCACAATGCTTTCAGTATGAACCAAAAATGCAAACACGAATATGCAAACAAACAAGAAATTAATAACGTAACTTCTATTTTTCGAGACGATAATGAAAACTTTAATTCTATCCCTCTTTAGTAGACTTATTTTACGACACATGGTTCATCCTTAAGAATCACATCACAGTAAATTTGTTGAACAAAAGGTATATATAGTGTAAGCTAATAGAAGAGATACATTAGCTAATCGGAGAGAAAAAAATCTGTGACACAATCTGACTAAAAGAAGTAGACATGACACATCCTGAAGCAAGATGAAGTTATCTATTTGGTAATGGAGGGAAGTGTAGGTGGTGAAATTTTCATAAGTAGACCAAGGCTTGACTAGAGTAAGCAGGTGAAAATGATGTAGGCCGCGGTAGTTATGCAGAGATAGTAAGACTTACACGAGGCATATTCAGAAAGTAAGTGTATTAGATTTTTACGTTCAATGCTTGCAGTGAGCTGTTTTATAACTTCTTTACGCCCTCTACGAAGAGCTTCCCCACTAACTCCTTCCCCCACTTTAGAACCTCTTTCTGTATCTGCTCGTCTGCTGAAAAATTAATTCCATTCATATGCACCTTCAGCGAAGTAAGGAGATAATCTGAGGACCCCAAGTCGGGGGGATTTTGGTGGTGGCTCAAAATATCCGAACCATTTGAGTCCAAGAGCTTTTGGTGGCTTTATCTGTGTGAGGACGGGTATTGTCGTGCAACAAACACACTCCTCTCGTCACCATTTCCCTCCTTTTGTTCTGAGTGCTTGTTTTGAGCTTTTTTAGTGTCTCGCAATATCGATGTGCATTGATAGTCTCCCGCTGAGGCAGCACTTCGACCAAAATGTTGCATTTTCGCCCCTAAAAACAGGAGAACATGATTTTTTTGGTCGAAACTGTAGTTTTGACTATTTGGACAAGTGTGGATTTGGTGTGACGCCACTGAGACGACTGTCTTTTTGTCTCAGGCTTGTAATGAACCAACCACGTTTCATTTCCAGTCACAGAAGAGCTCAGAAAATCCTCACATCCCAATATAAGTCACTCAAGAAACAAACGGGTGCAACTGACCTGTTCTTTCTTGTGCTGCTGCCTCAGCTGTTTTGGGACCCAACTTAAACAGGAATTTCATCCACTGGCAATCGGCGGTCTTCACGAACAGGTTCCCCGAATTTTTAAGGTGTTCCACTACTGTGTTCGTCATGAACATTTGTTCTGCTTTCATTAAACTCCCTACACCACTTAAACATACTCTTTCTGTTCATAACACCTCTGCATAAATCGTTTTGATTCCCGAAAAAATTTCCTTTGATGCAATTCCTTCCGCCAGTAGAAAGCTGACAACAGGACATGACTCGCACTTGGCGGGATTTCTTACCGCCATCATTCACGTAACTGGACACTACAACGTGAGTTTTGTACTACCGTGTTGCTGCTTACGGCCAATCCTTGAAGAAGACAAAACTACAGCCCATTATGGTCTCAGTACACTTACTTTCTGAACATGTCTCGTATTTCGCCAGCTATCCTGGAGCGCGACAATTGTCTAAACACAATCGTGTTACGTCAATTTATGCTGTAAAGCAGACGCACTATGTAATAACAGTCTTTCCTTTGATAATATTGTCTCCAATTGACAAAAAAGACACCCAACCAGTTGCCAGAAGTTTGTTTATTTATAACGTGACCTGGGTTTCAATATTACTATGAGTATCTTCTTCAGAAGTAGACACTCTTACATTGGTTACATTAAAACATGTTACAGAAATCAGCTCGACGTTTGCCTCTGTTCAGAAGCCATACCTATCTCACATTACACTCTCAGTTGCATATTAATTATCGTTACTGTATTTGAGTTGAGCTGGTTAGTGCGTGATTATGTAATGTGTTTTACTGTGATCAGTATAACAGCATGTACTTATGAAGAAGATATTCGTAGTAGTATCGAAATTTAGGCCAAGTTTTTAGTAAATAAACTTCTGGCAACTGGCTGGCTGCTTATATTATCATTGGAAGGTACTCGCAGTTGCTGTTAACATCTGTGTTAAAAAATGTGCAACGTTTTTTCCCTCATTTCTCACCTTCACACTACGGTTATAAACAATGTACCTCCCTTCCAGGTGAGACGGTAATTGGAAACTAGTCTACTTTTTATTGTTACAGATCCGTTAGTCGTTAGCTACCTTAGGAGTTACGTCACTATTACGCCACCAGCCAGCCTATGTAATCCGTCAGAAAGAGAAGTGCCTGCAGTTACCGTTGTTACCGTTGCTGCGGGCGACAGCGACTTGGCGCTATTTATTTTTAGGTTTCCGTCTGCTGCGCGTCTGCGCTACGGCGCAGCACTAATCCTACGACGACTTCCTCCGCCTCTCCTCCAAAGGATGGTTGCCGCTGTCTGCAGCAGCTGCGCCGCCGCTGGCGAGGCACTCAGGTTTATTGGAGGACGGGGGCGTCTCTTCCCCTCCCTTCATCGTAATGAAGTGCCTTTGACAAGCCTGTGTCCTCCAGGGAAGAGTTCGAGTCCTGAGCACAAAAAATCGTGTAATGTACTTTGGCCGTAAAGAAGATGAGGAGACTTCTTGTCCAGTCCCGACACAAAACTTTAAGAATTCTGCTGGAGAGATACGTCAGAACCACAATTTGACTTTAAGATTTATGATGGAAAAATATAGGAGGTTGAAAATCGAAAACCAGTAGAAAAGTATGTAAAAGTCTCACATGATGCTTATGTGCTATTTCTTCGTTTTTCGTATAAAGTTCACGTTTCTTTTTTGACTGACTATTCATTGCCTCCCCCCCCCCTCCCCCCTCGTGATTAACCTTTAACAACTGATTAGCCAAGATTCATGTAATGTACAAAGGAGTAGAAAGTGTGGTATAAGGATTGCATATATCTGCACATAAACAATTCCTGAAATTGTAAGTAACTTGAAAGTAATCCACAATATAGCTGTTGAACATTCAGTTTTATTCAGTACTAACACGCAGCGCACGTTGAGGTTTGCGACATTCTTCACAGTGCCTTGTTTAATGGCTTGATTCATTGCCTCTGTGGTTGACGATAAATGAACATGTGATTCAAAAAAGTTATATAAACGTGTATGTAACGTTCGAATTTGAGTAAGGTACGTTATGTATTATTCATTCGTCCTGTGCCGATAAATACTCGTAGCAGTACGATTTTATGATACCGACTTAAGCGAGAAATATTCTCGAACGCCTAAGCAAATTACAAACACGTGATCTGCCTTACTACTGTTACTGACATTAGAAAGCAACTCACAACTATACATTTTTTTTTTCTGAAACGGTCCTTCACACTCAAGGAACACATGCCGTAAAGTTTTAATTTGCTTACATCACGTGATCCAGGTCACTGGCCCTTCAATTCAGGGGGCAGCAGCGATGCCCCCTTATCCATAACGTAACAAGCCACACCACCTTCTGTCTCCCTCACTTCCCTAGCCAGTTGAAATCCAAGATGGCCCTATTAGCTCAATTGTGCTAGTGGAAAATTAAAAAAATAAAAATACAAAATGGCGGAACTAGCCTAGCTGAGCTCGCCATGGCCCTCCTACTCCTCTCCAGCCGGTTACATTGCAGTATTAAAATGTAGTTCCACTAAATAAGAAAGTGAAATAAATTCAAAAAATCCAAATAGCCCAGTTCGGCCTCTCCAGCCAAGCATAGCAAAGTATTAAAATTATTTGTAAAAATAGGGCCAGACATGAAGTACAAAATTATGTAAACCTTCAGTTGAAAGGCCGAGATAAGCATTATTTCTGTTAAAGTCAAAGATACCTGTGTACTCATACAAACCTTTGTAATTTATGAGCATAGAACTAACGTGAGCTGTAGAAATAGTGTAAAGATATTTATCTACATGCACATACCTCTGTGTTTCAACAGCTTAATATTAAAAAGATGTGTAAAAGTGGCACCAAATTCAAAGATATTCATTATTTATGTGATATTCCCATATACAAACATACCTCTGTATTCAATCAGCATAACATTAAACTGATGCCTGTAAATACCACCAAGTTGCATTATTTCCTTGAAAGTCAAAGACATTTGCCTCCGAAATGCGCGCACAAACAGTTAAATAGAGAATGTTTAAATGGCAAATCATGAATGTGTAACAGTAAATGATAAATGGCAAATGACAAAAGTTAAATGATGAACAACAACCAGTAAATAGTAAATGTTAAATGGTAAATAGTTAAATGTAGAGAGCGCAGACATTTGCCTGCTGGGGAACAGCGACTATTAGGAATCAAACTGCTCAGCAGTAACAAGCCACATGTAACTTTTTGTTTATTTTTACATGTTTCACTTGAACAATGTAAGCATCTTCAGAAATTATTTAGCCGAGGGCTACATGTTACAAATATTGGACTGTGTATGGCACTGCTGTCACACATAAACATTTTATGTCTCAGAGCAATAATATACACAGCACAGTATTTGTAGCAAGTAGCCCTCTGCTACACAAATCATCAACACGCCCATGGTTGAGTGTAACATATAAAAATAAAGAAAAAGTCATGTGCGACATGTTGATCTACAATTTTAAATAGTTAAATGGTTTCCCTCAAAACTGCAATTTACTGCCCTCAAAACTGTAATAAATTGCCCCAGAACTTCTTGAAACTGTATCAGCTTGCCCCCAAACTGTATCAACATGCCTCCAAAACTCTCTCAACTTTCCTCTAAACCAGTATCAACTTGCTTCTAACTGAATTAACGTCCTCCCTCCACCCACATTGTATCCGTTTTGACACAAAACTGTTACAAATTGGCCCCAAGGTATAGCGAATTATTCTAAAAACTGTAACAAATTTTCCTCCATGTTTCAGCGACGTTGCAAACATTGCCCTCCATATAAGAAATTAACCTATGTTACATCAAAAGCGTAACAAATTTCCATCCATGTTACACAAAAAAATGCAACAAAATGCCTTTTATCAGACAATTTAAACCATATTACAACATACCTGTAATAAACGTCCTCAAAATTGTAACAAATTACATTTAAAAAAAACTGTAACAAATTGCCTTCCGTATGACAAATTGACCGATGTTACAAATGATGTGACACCAAATTGCCCTCTGTACTGTCTCGTCATTAACATTTTATCGTAGGAAATATTTTCTCTCTTCCTACCTCTGCCCCATTATTAAATTTTATCTCACATGTATGTCAGCAGAAAATAATTCTCCATCTGCCTCATCATTATAATACACTCCTGGAAATTGAAATAAGAACACCGTGAATTCATTGTCCCAGGGAGGGGAAACTTTATTGACACATTCCTGGGGTCAGATACATCACATGATCACACTGACAGAACCACAGGCACATAGACACAGGCAACAGAGCATGCATAATGTCGGCACTAGTACAGTGTATATCCACCTTTCGCAGCAATGCAGGCTGCTATTCTCCCATGGAGATGATCGTAGAGATGCTGGATGTAGTCCTGTGGAACGGCTTGCCATGCCATTTCCACCTGGCGCCTCAGTTGGACCAGCGTTCGTGCTGGACGTGCAGACCGCGTAAGACGACGCTTCATCCAGTCCCAAACATGCTCAATGGGGGACATATCCGGAGATCTTGCTGGCCAGGGTAGCTGACTTACACATTCTAGAGCATGTTGGGTGGCACCGGATACATGCGGACGTGCATTGTCCTGTTGGAACAGCAAGTTCCCTTTCCGGTCTAGGAATGGTAGAACGATGGGTTCGATGACGGTTTGGATGTACCGTGCACTATTCAGTGTCCCCTCGGCGATCACCAGTGGTGTACGGCCAGTGTAGGAGATCGCTCCCCACACCATGATGCCGGGTGTTGGCCCTGTGTGCCTCGGTCGTATGCAGTCCTGATTGTGGCGCTCCCCTGGACGGCGCCAAACACGCATACGACCATCATTGGCACCAAGGCAGAAGCGACTCTCATCGCTGAAGACGACACGTCTCCATTCGTCCCTCCATTCACGCCTGTCGCGACACCACTGGAGGTGGGCTGCACGATGTTGGGGCGTGAGCGGAAGACGGCCTAACGGTGTGCGGGACCGTAGCCCAGCTTCATGGAGACGGTTGCGAATGGTCCTCGCCGATACCCCAGGAGCAACAGTGTCCCTAATTTGCTGGGAAGTGGCGGTGCGGTCCCCTACGGCACTGCGTAGGATCCTACGGTCTTGGCGTGCATCCGTGCGTCGCTGCGGTCCGGTCCCAGGTCGACGGGCACGTGCACCTTCCGCCGACCACTGGCGACAACATCGATGTACTGTGGAGACCTCACGCCCCACGTGTTGAGCAATTCGGCGGTACGTCCACCCGGCCTCCCGCATGCCCACTATACGCCCTCGCTCAAAGTCCGTCAACTGCACATACGGTTCACGTCCACGCTGTCGCGGCATGCTACCAGTGTTAAAGACTGCGATGGAGCTCCGTATGCCACGGCAAACTGGCTGACACTGACGGCGGCGGTGCACAAATGCTGCGCAGCTAGCGCCTTTCGACGGCCAACACCGCGGTTCCTGGTGTGTCCGCTGTGCCGTGCGTGTGATCATTGCTTGTACAGCCCTCTCGCAGTGTCCGGAGCAAGTATGGTGGGTCTGACACACCGGTGTCAATGTGTTCTTTTTTCCATTTCCAGGAGTGTATATTGCAGAGTTAATGAAAGGAAAAATTGTAGGTATAAAGGTTATAATAAAAATTTCATAAAGAACTTTGACATTTAAAGGTGTAACACACTGTGGAAAAATACACATTTAATTCAAGGTCTACTTCATCTTACACAAGTTTTTAGAAATAAATTGCAAACAGTAGGAGTCCGAGTAAAATGTCAGTGGGAAAGAAATATAAACGGATTGAGTGCCAAATAGGAGGAACAAAGTTAGAACAGGTGGACGGTTTCAAGTACTTAGGATGCATATTCTCACAGGATGGCAACATAGTGAAAGAACTGGAAGCGAGGTGTAGCAAAGCTAATGCAGTGAGCGCTCAGCTACGATCTACTCTCTTCTGCAAGAAGGAAGTCAGTACCAAGGCTAAGTTATCTGTGCACCGTTCAATCTTTCGACCAACTTTGTTGTATGGGAGCGAAAGCTGGGTGGATTCAGGTTACCTTATCAACAAGGTTGAGGTTACGGATATGAAAGTAGCTAGGATGATTGCAGGTACTAGTAGATGGGAACAATGGCAGGAGGGTGTCCACAATGAGGAAATCAAAGAAAAACTGGGAATGAACTCTATAGATGTAGCAGTCAGGGCGAACAGGCTTAGATGGTGGGGTCATGTTACACACATGGGAGAAGCAAGGTTACGCAAGAGACTCATGGATTCAGCAGTAGAGGGTAGGAGGAGTCGGGGCAGACCGAGGAGAAGGTACCTGGATTCGGTTAAGAATGATTTTGAAGTAATAGGTTTAACATCAGAAGAGGCACCAATGTTAGCACTGAATAGGGGATCATGGAGGAACTGTATAAGGGGGGCTATAATCCAGACTGAAAGCTGAAAGGCATAATCAGTCTTAAATGATGATGATGATGATGATCTCTATTAGATAGACAATTTTTCACTTCTGTATCTGCTTCAAGAAATCGATGTGGGACTAAACTACATTTTTCAGGCAAGGCACATGCAATATGAATAATACATCAATTGCAAAGAGTACGTTATTACAAGCTGAGGAAATATTTGAGACATATCTATTAGATAGCCAATTTATCACTTCTGTATCTGTCAAGAAAATCGAAGTAGCACTGAACTGCGTTTTGTAGGCAAACTACATGCGATATGAATAATATATCCTAAATTAAATACCAACCAGCTTCCTACGTGGAAACAGACACAGTTCAGTGTAATAAATACAATCTACCTATCGTACTCTTCAAAAACAAGAAAGTGTTTGTATAGGTAAGAAATGAATATACTACACCTGTGGCTGCTCTTCAAGGTCAACCGACTACACACTTTCACTGAATAATGTTAAGTGATGACAGTACTCAGCGTCAGATCGAACACACTTTATATATTTAGATACCATTGTAAAACTTAAATTTTTAATTTGAGGTCGACTTACACCAAGAGAAGGCCTAAATAATTACATTCGGATGCCTATTTGTCTGTATGTTTGCTTAGTATTTTAGCCAACATTTGTTTTCTGCCTGGTCAGGTTAGTTCCAATCTTTTGGGCCTACCTTGGTATGTCAGCTGTCTTATTATTTTACCACATGTGTCTCATTGTGGAAATAGGACTGAGGCACTTAATTTAAGAGTCCACAGTCATGCTTCAGATAGCAGTTTGACAGATATGTATGTGATAAATAACATTGTAATACTTGATGTACACATTGAATTTTTTGTATCACTCAGGTTCTTTTGCAGGCACTTTAGGACACTGTGACATCTCGCAAATATCATAGCTATGGAAAATAGTTGGTTTGAGATTCTGTTGTACCTTACGCTATGATTCAATAACGGAATTTCGAAGGCTTACACGTGCAGCCATCTGTTGAATGTGACAAACAGAAGGACCGTAAATCAGAAGTTGATTTTATTTCGTATTTTGAAGTTTTTCAGAACCGAATTTAAATCAAAACTCTTCTTTAGCAACTACACATTACTAAACCCTTAATTACGTTGCGTAAGCAGATGCTGGCTTTTAACTATTTATGCCAGTATATTTTATACTCATTCTAATATTCCATAGCAAATGTTATATAGTTTTCAATGAAATTTACAGATACAACTGGTGACATGATTCAGTCATTCTTTCGTCGCCAGTAATGAAAAAATAGGTGCCAATATTTTGTGTCATTTTGCGCTGTGTGGGTGGAGACTACATAATTTTTAAGTGTCTGCATTTTGATGACGAACTTTAGATGTGGAGATTCTGTAAATTTAATGTTTGGATAAATAATGGAGATACTTTTGAACACAGCCAAGATGGGCTACATTGTGACTGAGTGTATCATTTTAATACTGGGTAAAATACTATGTGCTGATTGTAGGGGTCAAAAACTACAAGTGGGCTAGTTCTGTCATCTTAAATTTTGATTGGCTGTTTCATTTTAATAGTAGGTTGTGATTGGCTGGAGAGAAAAGTGATTTTTAAATTTCTTACTATGACTGTTAGTTTAGATCCATCATCTTGGATGTTGATTGGAAGTTTCGTTTTAGTATTTCACTGTGGTTGGCTGGAGAGAGGCATGAAGCATATGAAGCATAATTATGCTAGTTCTGCCACCTTGAATTTTTAATTCCCCATTAGCACAACTGGGTTATTTTTGCCATCTTGAATTTTGATTAGCTGGAGGTAGGGGGAGGTTATAGGGAAGGAGATGAGTGGGGGCATGATTTGTCACGTGTCACGTGTCAAGTAAGAGTGTACGTGGCTTGTCACATGACAGATAAGGGAATGTAGTCTGTGACATCATTGCCCTTGCATGTAGACAAGCCCCTGTCCCTGCGTGTGGGAAACCCAACGGGCAAACGTCAAGATGAGTCAACGAGTGCACTGCTATATTGCTGTAATACTGAAACTATTTATTATAAATGAAACTGTTATTGAAAGATTCTCTGGTGAAGATGTGATCGGTGTGTGGAGCAGCTGAAGAACTTCCTGGTGGAAATATAATAATTTCTCTATTGAAACTTCCTGGCAGATTAAAACTATGTGACGGACCGAGACTCGAACTCGGGACCTTTGCCTTTCGCGGGCAAGTGCTCTACCAACTGAGCTACCCAAGCACGACTCACGCCCCGTCCTCACCGCTTTACTTCTCTATTACTTCTTTACTAATTTATACAGCTTGGACTCCATCATGTGACTGACCCTAAATGCCTGTAGACAGGCATGAGGATGAACTCCTAAAGTTTTTAATCAATCCAGCCAACTCATTCAGTCATCTGAGTGAATTTCCGTCTTCACATAATTTTCTGGTGATGCAGCAGCAGGCAAGATGGTGAAATGTATGGTGAACATGCGCTGCTTGGGCAGCACTGCCGTGTTGGCATATCTGGTATGCTGATAGTGAACTGACGGCAGCAGTCAAGCACCACTTGTGGCTTTCTGTGGAGCTGCACAGCAGGCGGTGGTGGCTGGCATAGCAGGTCTTGGTGCCCCAGTTACATGGTGGTGGTATTTCCCAGCGTGAAAGTCTTCACTGACACTCAAGAGCAGGGTATGATACACTGCGTAGCTGGCCAAATGCTGATGGGCTACTTTTAGGTGGGTTTAAATGCTATTGCAGCTCAATGACTTTGCGGGAGGCACGGTGTTATTGTGCCACGACAAATTATTTGAAATGAGGGCAATGACCAGTTGTCGTGCCCGCAGCTCGTGGTCGTGCGGTAGCGTTCTCGCTTCCCACGCCCGGGTTCCCGGGTTCGATTCCCGGCGGGGTCAGGGATTTTCTCTGCCTCGTGATGGCTGGGTGTTGTGTGCTGTCCTTAGGTTAGTTAGGTTTAAGTAGTTCTAAGTTCTAGGGGACTGATGACCATAGATGTTAAGTCCCATAGTGCTCAGAGCCATCTGAACCATTTTGAACCAGTTGGCGTAATTGACAGTGGATCGAGCTGCAGTTCTTCCTGCTGACCGGCCTGTTTTCGTCACACAGAGGCGAATGAATATTATAAGTCACTGGGCAATGCCTAGCTGTATACAGTACATGGCCTGTCACCTGTTGCTGGCTTCAAGTTACGTTTCCCGTTATATTTCACCCCTTATACGAAGAATAGTCGCTTTCTGATTTAGCTGAAACACAGATACTATTTTATTTACAATTATTTACACTTCACATTTCCACCTCCACTCGTGCTGTCAAGTTGTCCTTTCCACAATGTACACTCCCTGTCCAACTTCACCAGCACCTGGTCCTACACAGATGTCTTTGTAAACAGTTTACTTGTCCTTCCTCAAATTATTTCTCATTGGAAGGCAGCTCTTAGCTCCAATATGTGGGAGGGGAGAGGTATCAGGAGGGCTTCATAGCATTACAATCTGACTTTCTCTCTTCTGTTCCTCCTCTTATCATCCTCTACATGTTTATGCTGATAACTTACCACCTATCATTATCGACTGACAAGGAGAATACATTAACTGTGGGCTCAATACTACCTTAACCAATGTTGAAGAGAAATGACCTATGCACCAGAATGGCATGTGTACTGTCCTATTGGTTGATGATACTGACTTGCGTGAACTCTGTGGTTTGTGCGCTGTACTTTTGCTCCATATTTTTACAGCTTATGATGTGGAAAGGTTTGTTGAGAACAGGAGGAGATGCATGGTAACCTTGCCTTGGTCACGTTCTCACGACATCATTACTGGGGAAGGATTCAAACTCCCAACAACCATTACTCTTTCCATTTCAAGAGTATCTCTCACTCTGAGAGAATTGTCCAATAGCCTCACGGCAATAGAGCTCTGATGTCACTGACCTAGCTACTGGCGTTATACTCGGACCACCTGTGCTGCACAATAATCCTATAATCCTCCCAGCTACAGGCGCTGCACCAGCTCCACCTGTGCTGTACATTAATCCTATCATTGTATAAGCTACAGACACTATAAGAGCCGCATCTGTGCTGTCCTTAATTTTTCCTCAACTACAGCCACTATGACGGGCATAAAAAAAACTCTCTCATTACTTTACGATCACATCTCTTGTAACATGTTATACACTTTTTGGTATGTCACTTCTTTCACTTGGTTGGATATCGCTGGTGGGTCTACCGTTATCACGAACGTCGATTCTCGATGGACCTGGAGCGTTTTAAATGCTCATGTTATATCTAACGACCATCTACCATGTGTATCGTATCTGAACGCTTTTGCTGTTTTGAGACAATGCCACATGATGTGAAATCAGTCAAACCTAACCACGCAATACCGTTGCGACTTTCTACTCTTATTCTAATTTATCGGCTTACGTCTATGAAACGTCCCCTTAGAACAGATTATACATGACTGTGCTTAAACTGACACACAATATTTTTAGCGCAACGCAATCTGACTTTCAAAAATCCCTGCAAAAGAATGGCCCTGACTAACATTAATCTATACCTTTCACAAATCACTTACCTCACAAAAATCTTCGTTACTCGAACTACTGCAATACGGCGAGCGCCACTACTGCCAGCTAAATAAAAGATTCAAACTACGGAAGGCACTAACTACTGATAGGGATAGTTAGCAAATGAAAGATATTAATAGAGAACAAACAATGTATTTACCTTAATAGTCATAATATATATAGCAGTTCATGACAAATTACAAAACTCCGCCATCTCTCTCTCCCCACATCCACCACTGCTGGCGGCTCACCTCCAACTGCGCAACGCTACGCGCTGTTCACATCCAGCTGCCGCTGCCCAACACTACAATGGCAGACACCAATGCAAACTAGCCACAGACTGCACACAGCACAGCCAGTGATTTTCATACAGAGCGCTACGTGGCATTACCAATATAAAAATCTAAGCAGCCTACTTACATAGCCCCCATACTCCCCACAAAAAATTTTACAAATTTTTTTGGGCAGAGGCCAATACAGATTTGAAAAAATTTTTCATAATTACAGTAAGAAAGATATCAAAAGCACACACTTATTGATACAATGTTGGTCAAAAGCTAAAATTTTCTCACAGTCCATAAAGACAGTCCAGATTGTTCATCACTGTAAAATTGCAGTGTTTTTCTCAAAGTCTGAGCAGTAAAAGAAAATGCACACGGAAGTAGTGGATTTCCATGCAGTCTTGAAGAAGTAGTGTTGTCCTTCCAATGGAAAGACAGTGCTGACTCTAGACCTGCTGAGAGGTAATGGGCCACAACAGAGCAAACCCACAGCAGAGTCATTCGACGTTTTGAAGAATATTGGTAGGTAGGTCATCACAGAGCAGACCCACTGTAGTACTGGTAGAGAGTATGGTATTGGTAGGCCACCAGAGGTGCAGACCCACTGCAGTCCTTGTAGAAATAATTATATTGGTGGGCCATCGAAGGTTCAGACCCACTGTAGTCCTTGTAGAGATTGTGGTATTGGTGAGTCAGCAAAGGTGCAGACCCAGTGTAGACCTTGTAGAGATTGTGGTATTGGTGAGTCAGCAAAGGTGCAGACCCACTGTAGTCCTTGTAGAGATAATGGTCACCAGCCATCTGCTGCGACTGTGCAGGTGCACAATCACCATTGAAGAGTCTTGCGGATAATATAGCAAGTCCATAACCACCACTTGTGCACTCACAAATTTTTTGAAATTGCCCTTAGAACCAGCAATGCTGTTATCCAGTCCCTTGCTGAATTTGTAACACATATGCAAACACTAACAGTCCCAACTTCTTACATATTGTGCATTACTATGACCAACAGAAATGTGTGCAGTGAAATGAATGCTTACACGTTACTTAATTTGATGAACTGGTGTCAATTACAATATTATAACATGAGAATACAATTACAAAGGTACAAAATACATCATTAAAGAACATAACAATACAGATAACATTTGTAGTACAGGCTTTACAACAGAATAGAAACAAATATATATTTCAGTGTTATAGGAATTATGACATAAGTAAATACATAAAAAGATCAGAAGAACGTTTGAAACATCACCTTCACATATGAGCAACAAAACAGAATAAATAATGTCTCAACATCTTTACAAAGTAAATAACATAGTATTAGGAAAATTCTACAACATAGCTCTCATCAGCTAAACACACAAAGACAGGAAAAACACAAATACACAAGGGTACACAAACATATAGAGGGATGACACAAAAGGAAAGGACAGGGTTTGTTTTACTGCAGTATTTTGCATGGAGATCTCCCTTCGTTCATCATTATTCCCAAAAGTCCTATCTAAGCCTGCTTTCTGTATTCTGTTCACATCCTCTGTCAAAAATAGTTTTTCTCCATTGTACAGTATCCTTTTTGTTTTGCCAAACCATTTTCTGATAGCTTCTCAATGCATTCTTTACCTATTCTCCATAGTCAGTTTCTTATATAGTCTACCCCTCTTAAGCTAACTTAAATTCTACTGAGCTCAGATATATATACCAAGGGACGAGGCAATGCAGCATCACATAAAACAATTAATATAAACAGCAATGAAAAAAAACGCAGATTTGCGAAGCAAGCAGCATTAAGAAATTAGCAAAGCAATTGTAATATTACAACTAATATAAGGCAATGTGCAGCAAACAATAAAAATAAATCATTAGTAAAACTGGCTTAACAGAATAATACAAAGTCAAATTCAATAACACTATGCCTGGCAAACAGCAGCAACTTATACCTAAACATGACATAGCTCAAGTAGAAAAAATATTACAGTAAAAACAACAATGCAGAAAAGGGAAATGTCTATTCACATCTTAATGTCAATGTAAGTAAAGTGGTGCACCACGAATTATTCTACAAAAAAATTACCAAGTACTTGAAAAGAAAATTATATATGCAGTTATTGTTATCAGTCCCTTCTTATTGTTCTTTCCATTCCAAGAGCTCCTTTTTCGAAGAATGTGGATCACAAAATAATTGTTTAATAGATCTGTTGACAGAAAGTGTTCACATTAGCAAATGCATCTAAGTTTATTTTATAAAACTAATGCTGCAACACAGCTGGAAACCAGATATTAAATGAAATAAGGAATTACGCAAACCAAAGCATAAAAACATCATTCAATAGCTATGTGGCATTTCGTAAGTCAGTAGCTCTCAACTCTCATAGAAAGACGCTTGTCATAATCAGGTGTGCAGATGTAAGTATCTTTCCAAGTAATGAGGGTGTCGCATTTACAATGTTTTCTCTAAAGGAATGTCAATGGCGAGGATAATGGCCTCCTTTTTTTTTCACCTAATGGCTTTCTTTTGTCAGATGACTACCTCTCAGCTGGGCGCCCAAAACGCATTACGTGCAGGTGGTCACTCAACTTTCTTACGGAAATATTTACGACAGCAGTTTCCGCTACAGTGACAGTCTCATATACAAAATTTCACGGGTCGACAATTTGCGTTGCAAATGTGTAGAAACAAAATCCTATGAATATAACAGTGTCCAAAAAATTTTCGCCGGCATTGTGATACATTCACGCATTTACACACACATTTCATAACTCTTAAAGTACGTTTCTTGGTTTCCAACATCCTTATTCACAAACCAGAGTCTCTAACCACTACTCATTATTCCTTACCTTATTAGTCGACACTTCTTCAATATTTCATCATAACATACGTAGCATAATCAAATAACTCATATAGCATCAGCTTATTGATCATAAACATACCGCAACAGCATAATACACATAGTCATCGTAATAATAACATCATAACACCTCAGTCAACTCTCAAAATAGCTTCCTTCAATAATTTCAAAACCTAAAAAAATTCTCTGCTCATGTCAAAAGTGTCATCTGCCTCAAAGGTACTTTAAAAATCATGATCCAATACCAAATACATCATTCAAAGCTCTCATAGTATCACAATGGTTCCGAAAAAATATGAAGAGTTCACACAGTACAGACAAAATACAATTTCGTAAGTGTGAAGTTATCCAATGGTGTAATTGCGTAAACGTGTGTCACTGATGTAGTAAAATAAATGTTTGTCTCTCTCAGTTAAATGATCAGATAGCTGTGTAATTTGTGTGTTAGAGAAATATGGTACCGATGTGTAAAGTTGTATAAGCAAATACCATATTAGCTAGGGCTCCTTGTGCTTGCCAAACACATGATACACAAAGTAAGCGTGCACCCCCCTGAGGATTAATGTAATTATACCCTCAGGTGTTACAGATTACAGCAATGGAATGAAATGTATCACGGAAAACTTTCTTTATAATTCAAAAATCTTTAAAAATAAATGTTTAAGTGCAAAATTAATCACTGAAATGCGTGTCCTGTAGTGCTAAATGTGCATCTTGTTGTAAGATAATCTCTGTGGAAGTGTCGTACTTATTTTCCTCCGAAAGCTAAGTTCTGCAGAAACCAATGTACTTACCTCATGATGAACAAAAGTGAAATGCTTTGCGTAGAGATATCTTAGTTATTACGCTTATTGTTGTGATGATGAAAGTACTGTGCTGTAACGTATTGTTGTGCTATAGAAAAGGCTGTCTCCTTGTAGCTATACCACAAAAGTTACTAATAAAACATGTTTTGCTTTCCAGAAGAATTCAGAAAAACTGTGCAGATATAAAACAGATACACCGCAAAAGCAACAATGTAAATTGTGTCACACATTAGTAGTGTCGTAATATAACCGTGTAGCTGTCAAAGAAACCAAATACTAAGTCATCTTTAATCTCACAGAAAGTACTTTAAATCCCAAATGTATTTTCAAGTAAACCAAAATGTTGCATTAAAATCTCATTAGCAGTCCTGGTAAATGTTCTAATCGTGCAACTAACAAGTAAGAATGTACACACACAATTACACTGTGTCGTCTGTTCGCAATAACAATGCATTCGTAATTTCTGTTTAAATAAGTTCTCTTGGTTCTTGACTGGATATTTAACTTCAAACATTGTTGCATGGTAACAGTTTCTAAAGCATACTAGTAACATGAAGTGAAACGTTTTATGGTAAAGACAAAGTTAAAAATCAGATTATCTTTCAATAAACGGTTTTACATGTGAAATGTGCTGCAATCTTTTACCCTTTATAGCGCGCAGAGTTCCAACTTCAAAGCAAATATCATGTTGTATACGTCGATAAAGAATACTGGAATTTTTCTCAAGGTTAGCGTCTATGTTATTTTTCTCTGAGCCAGCCGGCGCATGTGGGTGCCTGTGGTGCGAGTCATTGTCTGTCTCTTTGTTGGCGCACGCCGTTATTGGGATTTGGAGACCTGGGCCCTGCCCTGCTTAAATCCCGCCAGTTCTGATGAAATTCACGTCTGTTGTTACGATCACATCGTCTGTCGTCATGTCGGTAGTTCCTGTAGTTTCTTTCTTGTCGGTTAAGTGGTGGAGAATTTCTCCCTGAATTATCACTGCACGGTGGACCGTTGCGTCTGAAGTTATTCTGTCTCCCGTGATAATAATAGTTCTGGTTGCCATATTGTCTGTTTCTATGATTGTCTCTGTCATATTCATTACTACGGAAATGCGATCTTTCTCTGTAACTATTACTCTGCCAGTGGTTGTCATACGGGTGGTGTCTGTTTTGGTCACGATTTACGTTGTAAGAATAGGCTTGTCGTGTCCAGTTATTGTTTCTGTCGTCACGGAATTGTGACGGATGTGACCTATAGTGATTGTTTTCCTGTTTTGGCATCCCGCGACTGTCTGTGTCAATTTCTAATTCTTGTAAGAGTCCCTGAAATGCTTCAATGTCGTCTTTGCAGCGCCCTGCCAAAATAACATTTCTTAAATGTTCAGGCAATTTCATCAAGCAAATGCGGATGAGTTCTGAGGGGCTGTATGGGTTTGAAAGATACTGATTCTTATGCAATATGTCTTCAAAATATTTCATAAGACTGGAAAATTCAGATTGTTCGAAACGTTTCATCATTATGATGCTATGTTTTACTCGGTCTTGTGTAGCTTGAGACCAATATGCTGAGAGGAAGGCATGGTAAAATTCTCCTTCACTGCGGCAATCGTGAATGAGCGATTGCATTCTTACAGCTGGTTCATTCTCTAAGTAGCCACACATAAATTCTAATCTGTGCTCCAATGACCAGTTGGGAGGGAAACAATGAGAGAATTGATGGAGCCACGCTTGTGGATGAATGTCGTTGGCAGAATTCTTACACGTTTTGAATTTACGTGTAGTAATGAATAGCTTATAGTCAAAGTCATCACGTCGGCGAGTAGCATATCGGTCATTGTTTGTCGTGTCGGCGGTTCCATCTCAAAATTCGGTCCACCTTGCCAATTCCTTTCATAATTACCGAAATGCCCTGTGTTATTATTTTGTGGCTTTTCCGTGTTTCTAAGTTCCTCTTCCCGTGTTGGAGCGCGAGTGTCCTCTGAAATACGTAATTCTTGTATTACCTGCGTCAACTGATCTTGTACTTCCCGGATTTCTCTTTTGTACTGTGTATTGATTTGATTTTGATTTTGTTTGAATTTTCTTATTTGTTCATACTCTTCTGTGTCAGTGAAGGCTACGGGTCTTGTGTCATTCAGATCATCATCTACCTTTGTAGATAAGTTAGTGACCTGATCCGAAAGTTCGGCTACTTTCTCCGATAGTGAACACATTTCCTCAGTGTGTTTTTCTGAACCAAGTTTCAGAGTGTCCATTTGTGTTGAAATCGAATCTACTGTGTCCTCTAAGTTTTCCAGAGTTCTTGCAAGTTGCGTAACCGAATCGGTAGATGCAACTGAGTCAATTTTAGCCCACAAGGTCTCATGATTTTCATGAACAATGGTTTGCAGTTCTTTTATGGCTGCTTCGTGATTCTGTAATGCATTTTCATGCCGCGAAAAAATAGGTTGAAAATGCTCACAAATTTGTGTTTTTACGTCATTACAGACTTTTTGACATTTCGATTCAATGTTATGTAACTCAGTGGTTAAATCTTCACGTGTTTGTTCAAGCGTGGTGTGAAGATTTTGTTCCATTGCGTCTAACTGTTGCTGTGTTTGTCTCTGGTGTTGTTCCATTGTGTCTAACTTTTGAAGCTTTTGCTATTTGTCTCTGATTTTGTTCCATTGTGTCTAACTGTTGCTGTGTTTGTCTCTGGTGTTGTTCCATTGTGTCTAACTTTTGAAGATTTTGTCCCATTTGTTTCTGATTTTGTTCAAGCGTTGTGTCTAACTTTTGTAGCCTTTGTCCCATTTGTTGCATTAACTGTAATAACAGTGCACTGGTGTCTGAAACATGTTCCTCAGTGCTATTCGGCAACGCATTTGAACCGGCAATATTCGCAGTTTGAATAGCAGAAAATGTGTCTTGACTTATTTGAGAAAAGGGTGAGGACGCAAAACCTGAATCTACAGTATTTGCAAGATTGTGTCCTGTCATTTCGGATTCCTGAGGCGAGCTGTTGCCGACCGATCGATCGATAATGCTTCCCTGTTCACTAATTGTTTCACTGTCTACACCATTGTTTGCAGCCCGCTCCATTTCCCTATGTACAATTACCAAATTACTACTTTGAACATTAGTTAATTCATTACTCGGTGGCGCTAACACACTGCTTTCGTCTTCACTGTCATTTCTCAGTTTACTTTGGAGCCTAGTATTACGTTTTTCACACGCCATTATTGTCACAATATTTCACAAGACAACACAGAAAAGCACAATTTTAAGAGCAAAAATAAGAGAACACATTAACATAGAACTGAAAATAATATCTAGTTAATTGCAAGCGCAGCTGTGCGAAACACTTGGTGCAAATCTACATGCATGCCACAACTGTTTTACTGTGCAACAATGAAAGACTGCAACTACAAAGGAGATTGTCTCTACAATTACGCAATAGCAATAAACAAAATCTACACTAATTACACAAACTACAAGGAAAAAATCAGAAAATTCCAGTGAGGTATCCTAGGCTAAGGGTCGACATATGAAACGTCCCCTTAGAACAAATTATACATGACTGTGCTTAAACTGACACACAATATTTTTAGCGCAACGCAATCTGACTTTCAAAAATCCCTGCAAAAGAATGGCCCTGACTAACATTAATCTATACCTTTCACAAATCACTTACCTCACAAAAATCTTCGTTACTCGAACTACTGCAATACGGCGAGCGCCACTACTGCCAGCTAAATAAAAGATTCAAACTACGGAAGGCACTAACTACTGATAGGGATAGTTAACAAATGAAAGATATTAATAGAGAATAAACAATGTATTTACCTTAATAGTCATAATATATATAGCAGTTCATGACAAATTACAAAACTCCGCCATCTCTCTCTCCCCACATCCACCACTGCTGGCGGCTCACCTCCAACTGCGCAACGCTACGCGCTGTTCACATCCAGCTGCCGCTGCCCAACACTACAATGGCAGACAACAATGCAAACTAGCCACAGACTGCACACAGCACAGCCAGTGATTTTCATACAGAGCGCTACGTGGCATTACCAATATAAAAATCTAAACAGCCTACTTACAGTCTACTTTAACGAAATAAGTAGTATCCGTTAATTATTCTCTCTTAGTGTCAGCATCTCCCGTAGTACACTTCCTAATACTATTGGCTTAGCCATGACCTTAAATCCTACAAGATGCCTATCTTTAATTATTAATGTACACGTTACGCCTAACGTTCTCCCTCATTCTTAAGCAGTTTCCATTTACAGCAAAATTCCTAGTGCCTCTTCTGGATTATCGTTGCGAAATTACCGAAATTTTCGGGGTACCCACCGTTTTCCATGCCTGAGCCATGCACGTTCTCTGCACTGGCCGGCATAATGCCCTATTTATAACAAATCTCACACACTGCAGAAAGTGACTCAGTTTATGAGGCAGTGTGCCTCGGTGCATTACATTGGAAGCATGTTATTGACGTTTATAGTTTGGCGCTGGGTCACTTATCGAACACTACAGTGGTATCTAACCCAGTCACTATGGGAAAAGGGAAAGGTAAAACCAAAGGATGTAGAGAATGCAATGAGTGAAATTAAAGTTCAGGCTGCTACTTGTATAACTTGCAGTTTCTGTCGAATCTTCTATCTTCTATCCACGCACTTCCTTTCCCCCTTCGGAAAGGCGCTGCTAAGGAGCTGTGGTGCTGGCAGCTGTCTTCTGGTTGTCCATCGTCATCTTAGTCGTCAGCAGTCCCCCTGACACTAACTGCACCGGAAGATGAGGTTTGCTCTGCTGGTAGTGTCGAGGGAAACAGAAGATGGCCGTGTCCCGGCTACACAGCGATGGCGTTGCCCACAGTGGAAGTCTGGACTGCCGCTGAAGAGCAAGGGCGAGCAGCTAGTGGAGTGTTGATTGCCTAATGAGCAGAAGGAAGGAGTTCTGTGGGACAGCCAAGCAGTGGTAGTGACAATGGTGGCGGCTCTGGTTGACAAAGACTGGTTATCACACACTACCCAGCTGGCTGAATGCTGATGCGCTGATTCGGGTGGGCTTGAATACTGCTACAGATAGCTGATTTTGCGGAAGGCGCAGAATTAGCGTGCCGCACTGAATTGCCTGGAATGAAGGCAATGACCAGTTGTTGTAGTTGGCAGCAGGTAGAGCTGCAGTTATCCCTGGCGACCAGCCTAGTTGTGTGACGTAGAAGTAGTTGAAGTCCACTCATCTTGAGGGTCACTGAACAGTGCCTACTTGACTCCAGTAAGTGGCCTAATTACTGTTCTGGCATTTCATCGCTCGTTTCAAGACCCGTTTCCCTTTACAAACTGTATGGTAGGATTGCTGAGTGCCAAAAGAAATAGTTCTCCTCAGTTACACGAATCACAGTCATCGTGTGAATTGATTATTACGATTTTTTAATGATATGTTCATTTAATACGAAATTTATGCAATAACAACTATAAAGACGATATATGAGTAATGTAGTAAACAAGCAGGAAGAGTAAATATGGACAGGCTGTTGACCAGCAATCGCTATTCTGATTTATGTAGAATATCATGGGTATTGTTATGTTAGTATTTTAACATCGTCTGACTAAAAGAAAATAGCATTTAGTTAATACTGTTGAAACATCCGTTTTGTACATAGTTGTAATACTTGAAACCTGCAAAAATTTGTGTTTGGAGTGGTAGTCAGGCAGGCAGAAACTCATTTGACCTCATTATCATTGAGCAGGAAACAGGCAGAGGACCTATTGAGGTCTTTTGGTCGCTGTATTTGGTAAGGTAGCGTGGTCTTTTCCTTGCTGTTTCTGGTTGGATAAAGTGGTAAGAGCTTGTGCGGCCTATGAGCCGAGTGTGTATTCAAGTTGTAAGATCCTAACAATCTCGTGGCCTCTTTAGTACATGCCATTGTGGTCTACATCGTTGTTTGTTGTTGTGGTCTTCAGTCCAGAGACTGGTTTGATGCAGCTCTCCATGCTACTCTATCCTGTGCAAGCTTCTTCATCTCCCAGTACCTACTGCAAACTACATCCTTCCGAATCTGTTTAGTGTATTCATCTCTTGGTCTCCCTCTACGATTTTTACCCTCCACGCTGCCCTCGAATACTAAATTTGTGATCGCTTGATGCCTCAGAATAGGCCCTATCAACCGATCCCTTCTTCTAGTCAAGTTGTTCCACAAATTTCTCTTCTCTCCAATTCTATTCAATACCTCCTCATTAGTTATGTGGTCTACCCATCTAATCTTGAGCATTCTTCTGTAGCACCACATTTCTAAAGTTTCTATTCTCTTCTTGTCTAAACTATTTATCGTCCACATTTCACTTCCATACATGGCTACACTCCATACAAATACTTTCAGAAACGACTTCCTGGCACAATCAATACTAAATGTTAACAAATTGCTCTTCTTCACAAACGCTTTCCTTGTATTGCCAGTCTACATTTTATACCCTCTCTACTTCGACCATCATAAGTTATTTTGCTTCCCAAATAGTAAAACTCATTTACTACTTTAAGCCTCTGATTTCCTAATCTAATTCCCGCAGCATCACTCGATTTAATTCGACTACATTCCATTATCCTCGTTTTGCTTCCGTTGATGTTCATCTTATATCCTCCTTTCAAGACACTGTCCATTCCGTTCAGGTGCTCTTCGAGGTCCTTTGCTGTCTCGGACAGAATTACAATGTCATCGACGAACCTCAAAATTTTTATTTCTTCTTCATGGATTTTAATTCCTACTCCGAATTTTTCTTTTGTTTCCTTTACTGCTTGCTCAATATACAGATTGAATAACATGGGGGATAGGCTACAACCCTGTCTCACTCCCTTCCCAACCACTGCTTCCCTTTCATGTCCCTCGACTCTTATAACTGCCATCTGGTTCTGTACAAATTGTAAATAGCCTTTCGCTCCCTGTATTTTACCCCCGCCACCTTCAGAATTTTGAAAGAGAGTATTCCAGTCAACATTGTCAAAAGCTTTCTCTAGGTCTACAAATGCTAGAAACGTAGGTTTGCCTTCCTTTAATTTATTTTCTAAGATAAGTCTTAGTGTCAGTACTGCCTCACGTGTTCCGACATTTCTACGGAATCCAAACTGATCTTCCCCGAGGTCGGCTTCTACTAGTTTTTCCATTCGTCTGTAATGAATTAGTGTTAGTATTTTGCAGCCGTGACTTATTAAACTGATAGTTCGGTAATTTTAACATCTGTCGACACATGCTTTCTTTGGGATCGGAATTATTATATTCTTCTTGAAGTCTGAGGGTATTTCGCCTGTCTCATACATCTTGCTCACTAGGTGGTAGAGTTTTGTCAGGACTGGCTCTCCCAAGGCCGTCAGTAGTTCTAATGGAATGTTGTCTACTTCCGGGGCCTTGTTTCGACTTAGGTCTTTCAGTGCTCTGTCAAACTCTTCACGCAGTATCATATCTCCTATTTCATCTTCATCTACATTCTCTTCCATTTCTATAATATTGTCCTCAAGTACATCGCCCTTGTATAGACCCTCTGTATACTCCTTCCACCTTTCTGCTTTCCCTTCTTTGCTTAGAACTGGGTTTCCATCTAATCTCTTGATATTCATGCAAGTGGTTCTCTTTTCTCCAAAGGTCTCTTTAATTTTCCTGTAGCCAGTATCTATCTTACCCCTCGTGATATGCGCCTCTGTAGCCTTACATTTGTCCGCTAGCCATCCCTGCTTAGCCATTTTGCACTTCCTGTCGATCTCGTTTTTGAGTCGTTTGTATTCCTTTTCCCCTGCTTCATTTACTGCATTTTTATATTTTCTTCTTTCATCAATTAAATTGAATATATGTTCTGTAACCCAAGGATTTCTATTAGCCCTCGTCTTTTTACCTACTTGATCCTCTGCTAACTTCACTATTTCATCTCTCAAAGCTACCCATTCTTCTTCTACTGTATTTCTTTCCCCCATTCTTGTCAATCGTTCCCTAATGCTGTCCCTGAAGCTCTCTACAACCTCTGGTTCTTTCAGTTTATCCAAGTCCCATCTCCTCAAATTCCCACCTTTTTTCCGTTTCTTCAGTTTTAATCTATAGTCGACATCAACTGAACCCTATTGAAGTGCACATAGTTCCCCAACAGTCAGACGTGAAATCAAGAAGCAGCCACCCAATCGAAACACAATAAAAACGTGATTGATGACACATAATGAAAAAAATAGTAACAAGTAAATATGGGATGTGGTCTTTAAAAAAGTCTGTGTAGCTAAGAGAGTACAGGGGGTTCGTCTAGCTATTGAAATTAAAGACTGTTCCAAAGTAAGCCAGGTTTATTATTAGCCTGAGTTCACTTAAGGACAAAAACATGATTTTGATAGTGGCAAAACATTAACTCCGGATAATCAGAAGGAATTATAATACACAACGATTAAAAGACGTAATAAGACGCGACAAAGCCTGAAGGTGTTGGCTAAAAGGAGGATCAGATTACTGATTCATAGTTTGTCGAACAACCAAACAAATACGCGATTCTAATGGGTACATGATTGCTTCGCTCTGCCGTTGGGTAAAGGACGTCACATGCCGAAACCGAAAATGCCTGAGTCATTAGTGATGGCTCTGAGCACTATGGGACTCAACATCTTAGGTCATAAGTCCCCTAGAACTTAGAACTACTTAAACCTAATTAACCTAAGGACACCACACACACCCATGCCCGAGGCAGGATTCGAACCTGCGACCGTAGCAGTCCCGCGGTTCCGGACTGCAGCGCCAGAACCGCTAGACCACCGCGGCCGGCGAGTCATTAGTGAGCCGCCAGTTACTTAGCACAGTCCTGGAACAAGTTCCCATTAATTTACGAATACGCGCCTGATCTTTTTGACCAATCTCATCTCCGCTTCCTTTTGCTGCAAAACCTTACCACGTTCCCTATTTGCTGCGACGTGAACTGCACATGTTGACTTTTCACTCATGCCTGTCTTTTAGGTGTTGGATATGAGCCCAATCTGGAAACTGCAGTCTCCGAACATCTGTCTCCTCCATCTCACTGCTTCCCAATGTAGTGTCCAAAGCTAAGTCTCTCTCTTTCCTCCTCGAAGAACCAATATCTATCCACAAATCCTCATCATCCCCAGTTCTCCGTAGGAACCCCACCAAAACAACTCACCTACCCCTCATCAAGTTTGTTAGCCATGCTCCCAATGGAAAGCCTCGTAACCAACGTATTAGCAATTTAACAACAATCTCCCACGGTCGAGAACAGTTCCAGTGCCAGCCAATCCGAGCAGCAGCTGTGCTGCTGTTTTTTTTTTTTTTGGAAAATATCGTCTTATCTCCCACTAAAACCCCTGGTTTGAGCACTGGCTAATCAATGTCTTTCCTGCTACAATCTGCCGTCCTCAGATCAACAAACGTCGTGGCCTAGCGACGGAGTAATGGCGCACCAGCTCTTTACAAATGGCACCGACATTCAATTCCAAAACACAAACTTTGTCCTGGTTCTAGCCAAGTAAGATGTTATCCGCCTTTTCCGCACCTTCGCGCTATTATTTTACAATCAGCGTCCGGCTTGTGGCTACCAAGCCCTGTGTGATAACTTTTGGCTGAATGAGACGTCACATAACGAAAAGGCACAGGTGTTGCACAGTCCAGCTTTCTCTTCAGTGCAGAGTCCTAAGGATTGTTCGGTGATCCCTACCCCAAAAATCCAGCTTACCACTCGATGACGGCGTCGATACACAATGGCCTCAGCTGGCGACTTCTTGCCATCCTATGTGGTGACCTCGTGTTGAACGCCTCCCTAATCAACTTACTTCGTAGAGTGGTGGTTTGATCTTTGAAGTTATCTGTTGTCAACCACTTCGATATCAAAGTCCGGAGTTACGACAAAAAATGAAAAAAAATATATCACATGACCAATGAATAATTAATAATACAGCGAAACGGCAGTCTGGCACCAGCCTGACGAATTTCAAAGTATAAGCTTGAGTGCAGTTTGTTTGGACATAAATCTTTTGAGTACATCATTGTATATTAATATAGGCTTTTTAAACTATCGTTGGTGATGAACTGGTATTCAGAGAGACTTGTGTAAACTCTAAAATGTGGGGAGTTTGTTAGGGTTAACGTTGTGGTGCACTGCACAATGCCATTGGTACATGTTAAAAGTTGCCTGTGTGCCCTCTCGTTGCTTTAACTGCACTGCTGTTTCGTATCATATTTGTTTCACTTTGTAAATATTAGCCTTTGTAACGCCACCATCAGTATATCTTGTTTGCTGAACTAAATAAAACTGAGATTGAATCTTATACCATTTTCAGGATACAGCGTTGTCCTAATGGCCTGTTCCTGTATTATTTTTCAAGAGCTAGTCGTTTATTAACATACCATCGGTCGTGCACAGTAATACACAGCGAAAACCAACATTCTTTTGTTTGTAGCAGTTAGCTGCACCTTCCAGCTACTTCTCTGCGTAGCCGCCATTTCGACTTAGATATTTGCCGTAGCGTTGTACCACCTTCCAATACTCTCATCATAGAAGGCAGCCGTCTGTGCTTTTCACCAATTTTCTACACTGGTCTGCAGCTCGTTGTCTGTGCCGAAATGTTGTCTTCACACCCAGCGGTTCATGTGAACAGAGATGAAAATCGAAGGGAGCTAAGTCCGGGTTATGTGATGGGTCATCAGACACTTCCCATCGAAAACGCTGCAGCAGCGTCTTAATTGTCCCTGCATTGTGCGGCCGACAATTGTAATGAAGAACGATGTGCATCACATTTATGTCACGGGTGAAATCTCTCAGCAGGCTCATATATTATTTTATAGGTATTTTTATGTGTTCTCTGTGCGCTCGGAACAGAAGAGCGACGTGACACTATCTACGGCCATAGTGGAGACATTGCTCAACACATCTGTGCAAAGATTCACCAGGTTTTCGTCCGCAGCTCGTGGTCTACTGGCTAGCGTTGCTAACTCTGGATCACGGGGTTCCGGGTTCGATTCAATCAATCAATACAATCAAATGGCTCTAAGCACTATGGACTTAACATCTGAGGTCGTCAGTCCCCTAGACTTAGAACTAAGTAAACCTAACCTAAGGACATCACACACATCCATGCCCGAGGCAGGATTTAAACCTGCGGCCGTAGCAGCCGCGTGGTTCTGGACTGAAGTTCCGGACTGAAGCGCCTAGAACCGCTCGGCCACCGAGGCCGGCTGGAAATATCAAGTTCAAATTTCTTTCTCATACTAAGGTCTATGGTCTCTTTGGGGTATAATAAACGATAGCTTCTAAGTCAATACAATCAAAAGACACGGCTATTTATGTCACAAATTTAGTTATTCGCAAACCCACTCATCAAAACCTATAGAGTACTTCCCGTTGGTGTACAATCGTGAAATTTCACAAGAAGATAGACTTCACACTACAAGTAAAGGGCAAAATCCGAAACTGCTAATTTGTTGTTATATTACATCAAAAAATTTGCCATTTGTTATCTGATTGTCTGTCCCTCCGTCCGTTATTCCCCTTTTTCTCAGGAACGGGTAAACGTATCAAGTTTCAATTTACATCACATACTAAAGACCATAGTCCTTCTGTGGTGTAAAAGTTTTGAGCTTCTAAGCCAATGCAATCAAGAGATACGGCCATTTATGTCACATATTTTAATACGCGCAAACTCACTCAGTAAAGTCTATAGGGTACTTCTCCTTGACATGGAATCATGAAATTTGGCAATAAGGAACACTTCGATGTACAAATAAATGAAAAAAATCAGAAAATTATTAATTGGTAATTATATCACAAGGAAAAGGTTTTCTTTCGTCATTTGTTATCAGACTCCGAACTTGAAATTACAAAATTCTCAAATGTCTTGGAATGTCTGACACCCTGTGTCGATAACAGGCAAAATGGTCGAGCCTCATTGCGCGAGTCCACTGTTTTTGAACCATAGTCCATTTACTGCTCTCGTGTAATTCAATTATCGTCTCTCTATATGTACTAAATCTAACAACTTAGATCATCCATTTTCCTTAACAAACGCGAAAAGCGATGCTGTGGTCATAATTGCAGTTATATAATTGAACTATATATTTGTCTTGACCAAAAATTGTCTTAAGCGTTTCGGCCACTAGCCGTCTTCGAAAGCACATGCAATAGATTCATTCAAAATATCTCGTCGGTCTTTCATGTCCTTTTGAGGACGGCCAGTGTACGAAATAGGTCAGAAAAAGTAATGAAATAATTGTGTTGAAGACATACAATTTAGTTTCATCGTCGTGGTCGTCGTCGTTGTTGTTGTTGTTGTTGCTGCTGCTGTGGTCTTAAGTCTACACATTGCTTCGATGCAGTTGTCCACACTGGTGTATTCTTCGTAGGCCTCTGCATCTCTGAACAACTAATGCAACATACATCCATTTGCACTTGCTTTCTGTATTCACGTCTGGGCAGCTCCCTACACATTTCACCCACAACACTTCCCTCCATTATTAAACTGACACTTCGTTGATGCCTCAGGAAGTGTCCTTTCAAACGATGCCTTGATTTAGTCCAGTTATGCCTCAAAATTCTTTTTCCCGCAATTCCATTCTGTAACTTCTCGTTATTTGTTTAATCTGCCCACGTCAGCCGGAGTGGCCGAGCGGTTCTAGGCACTACAGTCCGGAGTCGCGCGACCGCTACGGTCGCAGGTTCGAATCCTGCCTCGGGCATGGATGTGTGTGTTGTCCTTAGGTTAGTTAGGTTTAAGTAGTTCTAAGTTCTAGGGGACTGATGACCTCAGCAGTTAAGTCCCATAGTGCTCAGAGGCATTTGAGCCATTTTTGCCCACGTCATCTTCTTCGGGATACTTCTTTAGCACCACATTTCAAAATCTTCCGTCCTCTTCTTGCCTGAACTGTTTATCGTCCACGTTTCCTTTCCGTAGAAGTCTACACTCCAGGCAGAAAAATACCTTCAGAAAAGATTTTCTGACAGTTAAATGAATATTCGATCTTAGCAAATTTTTCTTTTCCAGAAATGCTTGTCGTTCTATAGCCACTCTGCGTGTTACATCCTTTTTAATTTGTCGATCATAAGTTATTTTTCTGCCTAAATAGCAGACTCATGTACTGCTTTTAGTGCCTTATTTCCTAATCAGCATCGCCCGATTAAATTCGGGTACTTTTCGTTACTCCTGTCTTATTTTTGTTGGTATGCATCGTATATTTTTTTTTTCAAGACATAGTCCAATCGTTCAACTGGTTTACCAAGTCCTTTGTTATCTCTGACTGAATTACAATGTCAGCAGCAATCATCAAAATTTTTATATCTCCACCCTGACCTTTAATTCTTTTTCCAAATTTCTTCTTCATTTTCTTTACTGCTTGTTCGATGTAGAGATTGAATAATATTGACGATACACTTCAACCATCTCTCGCTATTTTCTCATCTACTGCTTGCCTTTCTTATTCTCTGATTCTTAAAACTGCAGTATGGTTTCTTTATATGTTGTAAATAATCTTTCACTCTCAGTATTTTATCCCTGCAACCTCCAAAATATCAGAGTGTATACCAGTAAATACTGCCAAAAGCTTTATTGAAATCTACAAATGCTACAAAAGTATGTTTGCCTCTTTTCATCCTAGCTTCTGAAGTAAGTTGTAGGGTCAGTATTGCCTCACGCGGTCTAGTGGAGCGTAGACAAACTCCGCAATACGACATACATGTAGGAACTGTCCAGCCATCCTGCTACCCCAACTTCGTACCTTGCTCTTCATGCAGAAGACCGGTTACTTACACTAGGGAGTCACAAACAGTCTGAAAAGCTTGTAAGGCTGTTCCAAGGTTAGTTGTACTGAGATATAACAAAATTCGTTACGTTGCGCAGTTTCCCAGTTAATTATCATTGAAGTTAGTCAATACGGGTGTTTCGCGCGAAAATTCAAGTCGCCTGAGAGAGATGGTGTCGCCATATGTGTTCTGTTCTTTTGGTTACCTAAAACCGAACAAAATAGCGATACAAACTTTGGCTTGGGAGGCTAAGGCTGACCAGTCTCATGTGCTATCATCTGCTCTGTGAAAACAACTGATATTGATTGTATATGGTGGGCCACTTGAATTTGCGCGCGCACCGGCCTGATTGGCTAATTTCAAAGCTAATTCACTCCCAAACGGCGCAACTTATCGAATTTTTTCTTAACAACTATTTATCGGCACAATCTATCCCGCAACACAGTTACAAATTTTTCAGACTGTTTGTGACCACCCTGTATATGGTCAGAGGGTTGCTCTAAGCTTTGGAGAACGAGAAAGTGCTGCAAGAGTTTCCTTCAAGGTTTAATTTTTTCTGTGAATCTGCTCACTCTAACGCTTACTGTTTCTAAGTTGAAAAAAGTACACATATACTGTTACATACGGCTAAATAGTTTGGGGTCTGGTTTCGTATAAAAAACTTACCATAAAATCAAAGAAAAAGACATGCTTTATCTTTATCACTATGATCACTATCACCGTCACCATCTTCATCATCTCCTACACATATTACTCTTTGCCTGATACAACTACTTATAGGACTTACACAAAGCGCTATCTCTGGTCTTGGGTTTCCTTATGTTGCTTTGTTCTGTTGGTTTCTACTTGTATAGTGGTTTTGGTGTTCCTTGCTACTGATTTGCTCTTTCCATTTACTTCTGTAGTCTTCTACGTTTCCATTCAGAGATGTTAATCCCAATTATGCTCTTATTTCTGTATTTCGCCTAGGATATTGCCTTTGTATCCTGCTACGTGCCTGAGAAATCTCATTTCCATGTTCTAGATTCTATTTTGTCAATTTTTGTTACTCAATTTGGCTTAAAAACATCTTGCGAATAAAAGTACATGGAACTGAAACTCTTTGTTGTATATTTTATTTCCTTTCTAGACCTGCCTCTGTCAATTAAGGTTTTTGATAGCTCGCCTAGTTAGCCGTGCGGGCGAACGCACGGCTTTCTGGACTGGTCCATCTGACTCGGCGAATGCGGCCTGGTTCCCCTTATTCCGCCTCAGCTACACTACGTCGGCGATTGCTGCACAAATAAGTTCTTCACGTGACGCGTAGAGCACCATTACTCTTCTACGGAAACATGGGGATTACACTCGTCTAGTGTGAGACTTTCCCAGGGGGGGGGGGGGGGGGGTCCACCGGTGGCCGAACCGCACAATAACCCTGGGTTCGGTGTGGGACGGCGGAGGGGTGACGTGGACTGCGGTAGTCGTCGTGGGGTTGTGGACCACTGCGGCTGCGGCGGGGGCGGAGCCTCTCCGCCGTTTCTAGGCCCCCGTTTAACATACAATACAATACAAGGATATGATATGATAATTTATCTTCTATTTAGTACAGTTGTAATAGTTCTCTTTAACGCAACAGTATCACGCTGTTACAATATGGCGTGTTGTTGGGAGACTGCTGCTAGTTGTGGATTTCCAGTTCTGGCAGTAATTGTGGTGTTAGGCAAGTTTCGGAGTTCGTGTGTTGACTAAGTAATACTTCCGAGGATCTTCAGCTTTTGTAGTCCTGTCGTCTGCAGTCGCCTACGATATTACTGTATGTTGAATTATTAATTTGGCACAGTCTAATCACAAAAGACTAAAAGCCAGTTTCATTCGACGTAGAAAGCATGTACACGTCCATCCCAATGACAGAAATAATAGAAATCACAGAACGAAATTTCACGTTCCGCAGCATGCTCATTACAGAAGCAACAACGGCAATAACAATTATATGTGAACTGATAACAGAACAAAACTACCAGCAATTCGAGGTACAGATATGTGGATGACATTATTTGTCTGGTTTATGAGCCAAGTGGAAAGATAGATGAACTTTACTCCAAAATCAAAAAGGCAGACCAGAATATAAGATTCACACTTGCAAAATAGAAAAGAAGATCAAATAAATTTTCTGGTCGTAAAAGTAATCAAAGAAAAGGGAACATATACGTTGAACATTTTCAGAGAAACAACAGCTTTGCACACAACAATAAATTTCACATCTAATTATCCCTGAAGCTAGAAGCTCGTGACACTATAAAAAGTGTTTTATGGAATAAATTAGAATAAACAGGATTCTGCTCAACGAGATAATTATATAAAAGAAATAAGTACACGCATACGAGTAGCTAGGAACAATGTGTATGACACACATGAAGTACAGAGTCTCAATCAAAAAACACAAACATAAATACTAACGAACACAACAAATCCAACCTATCCAGAATGCAGGCAGGCAGATACAATGACAACGCACAGAAAAGAAGCATATGGTACAGAAATTAACACATGGGGTGACTTCTACAAACGAAACAAGGCTTCCAAATAGCATATAAAACTGTGCAGACTCTCCAGTCCAACTTAAGACAACAAACAACCGAGGGGGACAAATTCCAGGGATCAGGTATATACAGAATTGAATGTCAAAGTTGTGACGCAATATACATAGGCATTACATTGAAGAATTTTAAAACACTGCACAAGTAACACATTATGTGTGGAAGTATGAAACAAAACGACTCCACATTGCAGAGAACTTAAAACATCACAGTCACCATCCTACATACATGGAACAAGATATGAAATTAATCATAATCAACAACCACAACAAACGCCTTGTAAAAATGCAGGAAGACTACCACGTCCAGAAAATCATTGCTGAGAACAAATATGTGATAAACGAGCAGACACACATCAAACCAGACTCTCTAATAAACGTAATAAATGAAATGATAAGATATAAAACATTCCATTTCCGAAGACGGCCACGTTGAAAAAAGTACAATATACATTTCACACACACACACACACACACACACACACACACAGAGAGAGAGAGAGAGAGAGAGAGAGAGAGAGAGAGAGATCATAAGCAACACGAAATCACATTCAATAGTTGGCAATGACGGCCAACAATGGGCAACACCGTCCAAAACATATCTACATCTATACTTTGCGACGTGAGGTGCATGGTAGAGGGTACGTCCCATTGTAGCTCTTATCAGGGTTTCTTGCCGTTCCATTCACATATGGAGCGTGGGAAGAATGATGGTTTCAATGCCTCTGTGCGTGCAGTAATTATTCTGATCTTGTCCTCACGGTCTCTATGTGAGCAATACGTATGGGGTTGTAGTACATTCCCACAGTAATCACTTAAAAACGCTTTTTTAACAGGCTGTCTCGGGATAGTTCAGGTCTGTCTCCAAGAGTCTTCCAGTTCAGTCCCTTCAGTATCTCTGTGACACTCTCCCACGGATTAAACAAACCTGTGACCATTCGTGCTGCCCTTCTCTTATACATTCAATATCCTCTGTTAGTCCCATGTGGTAGGGGTCCCACATACTTGAGCAATATTCTAGAACAGGTTGAAACGTCCCCTTTGAACAATTTATACAAAACTGTGCTTAAACTGACACACAATATTTTTAGCGCAACGCAATCTGACTATCAAAGATCCCTGCAAAAGAATGGCCCTGAGTAACATTAAACTATACCTTTCAGAAATCACTTACCTCACAAAAATCTTCGTTACTCGAACTACTGCAATACAGCGAGCGCCACTACTGCCAGCTAAATAAAAGATTCAAACTACGGAAGGCACTGACTACTGATAGAGACAGTTAGCAAATGAAAGATATTAATAGAGAACAAACAATGTATTTACCTTAATATCATCACAAGTCACAATATATGTAATTTCAAAACTCCGCCATCTCTCTCCTCACATCCACCACTGCTGGCGGCTCACCTCTAACTGCGCAACGCTACGCGCTGTTCACATCCAGCTATAGCAGTTCATGACAACAATGGCAGGCAACAATGCAAACTAGCCACAGGCTGCACACAGCACAGCCAGTGATTTTCATACAGAGCGCTACGTGGCATTACCAATATAAAAATCTAAACAGCCTACTTACATAGCCCCCATGCTCCCCACAAAAAATTTTACAAATTTTTTTGGCCAGTGGCCAATAATGATTTGATAAAATTTTTTTTTATAATTACACTAACAAAGATATCAAATGCACACACTTATTTATACAATGTTGGTCAAAAGCTAAAATTTTCTCACAGTCCATAAAGACAGTCCTGATCATTCATCATAATAGTAATTACAGTTTTTGTTTTTCACAAAGTCCCATTAGTAAAAAAAATTGCACACAGAAGTAATGGATTTCCATGCAGTCTTGAAGAAGTAGTGGTGTCCTTCCAACGGAAAGACAGTGCTGCCTCTTGACATGCTGACAGGTAATGGGCCACAATGGAGCAAACCCACAGCAGAGTCAGTCGAAGTTGATGAATATTGGTAGGTAGGTCATCACAGAGTAGACCCACTGTAGTCTTGGTAGAGATTGTGGTAGTCCTTGTAGAAATAATGGTATTGGTGAGTCAGCAAAGATGCAGACCCACTGCAGTCCTTGCAGAGATGCCCAGCAGCCATCTGTTGTGACTGTGCAGGTGCACAATCACCATCGAAGAGTCTTGCAGAGAAGATAGCAAGTCCATAAACCACCACTTGTGCACTCACAAAGTTTTTTGGAATTGTCCTTAGAACCAGCAATGCTGTTATCCAGTCCCTTGCTGAATTATTAACACACGTGCAAACACTAACAGTCCCAACTTCTCACATATTGTGCATATACTATGACCAACAGAAACGTGTGCAGTGAAATGTAACTTACAAGTTACTTAATTTGATGAACTGGTGTCAATTACAATTTTATAACATAAGAATACGATTACAAAGGTACAAAATACATCATTAAAGAACATAACAATACAGATAACATTTGTAGTACAGGCTTTACAAAAGAATAGAAATAACATATACATCAGTGTTACAGGAATTATGACATGAGTACATACATAAAAGATCAGAATCACTTTCGAAACATCAACTTCACACATGAGCATTAAAACAAAACAGAATAAATAATGTCTAACATCTATACAAAGTAAATAACATATTATTAATGCCAATTATATTCGAGGATAACAGTATTCCTCATCATAGTGAATGTAGCTTATTATTAAAAGAAGAAAAAATTCTATGAAACTACACAGAGACAGGAAGAAAACAAATACACAAGGGTACACAAACACATAGTGCGATAACACAAAAGGAAAGGACAGGGTTTGTTTCATTGCAGTATTTTGCAAACAAAACTTTCTTTGCTTCTTGGAGATCTCCCTTCATTCATCATTATTCCCAAAAAGTCCTATCTATACCTCCTTCCTATATTCTATTCATATCTCTTTCAAAATAAGTATTTCTGATTGTACAATACTCATTTTGGCCCAAATCTTTTTCATATAACTTCGCAATGCATTCTTTACCTATTCTCCATAGTCAGTTTCTTGTATAGTCTACCCCTCTTAAGCTAACTTAAATCTACTGAGCTCAGATGCTAAACTAAGGGACGAGGCAGTGCAGCAGCACATAACAAATTAACGCAAACAGCAATAAAAAAATGCAGATCTGCGAAGCAAGCAGCGTTATAGCAAAGCAGTTGCAATGTTACAACTAATATAAGGCAATGTGCAGCAAACAACAAAAAATATATCAGTAGTAAACTGGCTTAGAAGAGTAACGCAAATTAAAATTCAGTAGCATTATGCCTGGCAAACAGCAGCAGCAACTTATATCTAAACATGACATAGCTCAAGCAAAAAAAAAAAAAAAAAAACATTACACTAACGACAACAATGCAGACAAGGGAAATGCATATTCACATCTTAATGTCTATGTAATTAAAGTGGTGCACCACAACAACTTATTGTAAAAAAAATATTACCATGTACTTGAAAAGAAAATTATGTGTCCAGTTACTGTTACTAGTCCCTTCTTATTGTTCTTTCCTTTCCAAGTGCTCCTTTTTTTAAAGACTGTGGATTACAAAATTATTGTTTAATAGATCTGTTGACAGAAAGTGTTCACATTAGCAAATGCATTTTATTTTATAAAAGCAATGCCGCAACACAGCTGGAAACCAGATATCAAATGAAATAAGCAACTACGAAAAGCAAAGCATAAAAATATCATTCAATAGTCATGTGACATTTCATAAGTTAGTAGAAATTCTCTCAACTCTCGTAGAAAGACGCTTGTCATAATCAGGTGTGCAGATGTACGAATATTTCCCATCAGTTCATAAGCATTTCAGTAATTAGCACAAAGTACGAGTAATCATATGTTTTCAAGTAATGAGCGTGTTATATTTGCGATGCTTTCTACAAAGGAATGTCAATAGCGAGGGTAAGGGCCTCCCCTTTTTTTTCCTATCTGTGCCTCTGGAAAGGCCCTCACTAATGACTTGTTCTCCCGGCGTCTGACACAGCTGCGTGCCCATGACGCATTACGTGCAGGTGGTCACTTAACTTTCTTACGGAAATATTAACTACAGCAGTTTCCGCTACAGTGACAGTCTCATATGAAAATTTCACAGGTCGAAAATTTACGTTACAAATGTGTAGAAACAAAATCCTATGAATATAACAGTGTCCAAAAAATTTTCGCCGGCATTGTGATACATTCATGCATTTACACACATTTCATAACTCTTAAAGTACGATTCTTGGTTTCCAACATCCTTTTTCACAAGTCAAGAGTCCCTAACTTCTATTCATTATTCATATACATATAAACACGTAATCACATTCCTCATATATGGTAGCATCATCTTATTGACATAAACAAACCTCAACAGCATAATACACATCGTCGTCGTAAAAATAACATCATAACACCTCAGTCAAATCTCAAAATCGTCGTAGCTTTCTGCAATAATTTCAAAACCTAAAGAAAATTCTCTGCTCATGTCAATAGTGTCATCTACCTCAAAAGTACTTTAAAAATCATGATCCCATACCAAATACATCATTCAAAGCTCTCGTAGTATCACAATGGTTCCAAAAAAATATGAACAGTTCACAAAGTGCAGACAAAATACAATTTCGTAAGTGTGAAGTAATCCAACTCTGTAATTGTGTAAACATGTGTCACTGACGTAGTAAAAAACATGTTTATCTCTCAGTTAAATGATCAGATAGCTGTGTAATTTATGTTTTAGAGAAATATGGCACCGATGTGTAAAGTTGTATAAGCAAATACCATATTAGCTAGGGCTCCTTGTGCTTGCCAAACACATGGTACACAAAGTAGGTGTGTACCCCCCTGAGGTTTATTGTAATTATACCCTCAGGTGTTACAGATTACAGCAATGGAATGAAATGTATCACGGAAAACTTTCTTTGTAATTCAAAAATCTTTAAAAATAAATGGTTTAAGTACAAAATTAATCACTCAAATACGTGTCCTGTAGCGCTAAATGTGCGTCTTGCTGTAAGATAATCTCTGTGTAAGTGTCATAGTTATCGTCCTCCAAAGCTAAGTTCAGCAGAAGCCAATGTACTTACCTCATGATAAACAAAAGTGAAATGCTTTGCGTATAGATTTCTTAGTTATTACGCTTATTGCCGTGATGAAGAAAGTACTGTGCCGTAACGTATTGTTGTGCTACAGAAAAGGCTGTCTCCTTGTAGCTATACCACAAAAGTTACCACTAAAACATGTTTTGCTTTCCAGAAAAATTCAGAAAAACCCTGCAGATATAAAACAGATACTCCGCAAAAGCAACAATGTAAATTGTGTCACACATTAGTAACGTCGTGATATAATCATGTAGCTGTCACATTAACTAACCACTGTGTCCTCTGGCATTTCACAGAAAGTACCTTAAATCCAGAATGTATTTTCAAGTAAACCAAAATGTTGCATTAAAATCTCATTAGCAGTACCAGATATGTTCTAAATATGTGAGCCTTATAGTCGTTACGCGATCGTGCAACTAACAAGCAAAAATGTACACACACAGTAACACTGTGTCCTCTGTTCACTATCACAAAGCAGTGGTAATTACTGTCTAAATATATACCCTAGGTTCTAGACTGGATAGTTAGTTAGCTTTAAAACATAGTTGCATGTTAACAGTTTGTAAGTGTGACAAAGAGTACTAGTAACGTGAAGTGAAAAATTTTATGGCAAAGACAAAGTTAAAAAGCAGATTATCTTTCAATAAACGGTTTTACATGTGAAATGTGGTGTAAACCTTTACTCTTCCTAGTACGCAGAGTTTCAGCTTCAACGCAATTATCATGTGGTATATGTCGGTGAGGAGTGCTAAAATTTTTCTCAAGGTTAGCGTCTATGTTATTTTTCTCTGAGCCAGCCGGCGCACGCGGCTGCCTGCGGTGTGAGTCATTGTCTGTTTCTTTGTTGGCGCGCGCCGTTACTGGGATTAGGAGGCCTAACTTCCACAAATTCGCCTTGCCGAGAGGGCCCAGCTGTGCTTAAAGCTCACCAGTTCTGATGAAATTCAAGTCTGTCGTTTTGTCGGTAGTTTACATAGTTTCTTGTTTGTCGGTCATGTGGTGGAGAATTTCTCCCTGAGTCATAACTGCGTGCTGGACCGTTGTGTCTAAAGTTATTCTGTCTCCCTTGATAATAATTGTTTTGGTTCCCATATTGTCTGTTTCTCTGATTGTCTCTGTGATAGTCATTACTGCGGAAAGGTGATCTTTCCCTGTGACTATTACTCTGCCAGTGGTTGTCATATGGGTGGTGTCTGTTTTGGTCACGACTTACGTTGTAAGAATAGGCTTGTCGTGGCCATTTATTGTTTCTGTCATCACGGAATTGTGACGGATGTGACCTGTAGTGATTGTTTTCCTGTTTTCGCATCCCGCGACTGTCTGTGTCAATTTCTAATTCTTCTAAGAGTCCCTGAAAAGCTTCAATGTCGTCTTTGCAACGTCCTGCCAAAATAATATGCCGTAAATGTTCAGGTAATTTGATTAAGCAAATGCGGATGAGTTCTGAGGGGCTGTATGGGTTTGACAGGTACTGATTCTTGTGCAACATGTCTTCAAAATATTTGACAAGACTGGAAAATTCAGATTGTTCAAAGTGTTTCATCATCATGATGCTATGTTTTACTCGGTCTTGTGTAGCTTGAGACCAATATGCTGAGAGGAACGCATGGTAAAATTCTCCTTCACTGTGACAATCGTGAATGACCGATCGCATTCTTACAGCTGGTTCATTCTCCAAGTAACCACACATAAATTCTAACCTGTGCTCCAATGACCAGTTGGGAGGAAAACAATGAGAGAATTGATGGAGCCACGCTTGTGGATGAATGTCGTTGGCAGAGTTCTTAAACGTTTTGAATTTACGTGTAGTAATGAACAGCTTATAATCAAAATCATCACGTCGGCGAGTCGCATGTCGGTCATTGTTACGTCGTTTCGGCGGTTCCATCTCAAAATTCGGTGTACCTTGCCAATTTCTTTCATAATTTCCGAAGTGCCTTGTGTTATTAATTTGTGGCTGTTCCGTATTTCTATGTCCCTCTTCCCGTATTGGACCGTGAGTGTCCTCTGAAATACGTAATTCTTGTATTACCTGTGTCAGCTGATCTTGTACTTCCCGGATTTCTCTTTGATGTTGCGTATCAATTTGATTCAGATTTTGTTTCAGTTTCCTAATTTGTTCGCTCTCTTCCGTGTCATTAAAGACTACCGGTTTTGCGTCATTCAGATTATCATCTACCTTCGTAGATAAATTATTTAGCTGATCCGAAAGTTCAACTACTTTCTCTGATAATGAACACATTTCCTCAGTGTGTTTTTCTGAACCAAGCTTCAGAGTGTCCATTTGTGTTGAAATCGAATCTACTGTGTCCTTTAAGTTTTCCTGAATTTTTGCAAGTTGTGTAACCGAATCGGTAGATGCAACTGAGTCAATTTTAGCCCACAAGGTCTCATGATTTTCATGAACAATGGTTTGCAGTTCTTTTATGGCTGCTTCGTGATTCTGTAATGCATTTTCATGCCGCGAAAAAATAGGTTGAAAATGCTCAAAAATCTGTGTTTTTACGTCATTACAGACTTTTTGACATTTCGATTCAATGTCATGTAACTCAGTAGTTAAATCTTCATGTGTTTGTTCAAGTGTTTGTTCCAATGAGTCTAACTTTTGAAGCTTTTGCTGTGTTTGTCTCTGATTTTGTTCCATTATGTGTAACTGTTGCTGTGTTTGTCTCTGATGTTGTTCCATTGTGTCTAACTTTTGAAGATTTTGTTCCATTGTGTCTAACTTTTGAAGATTTTGTCCCATTTGTTTCTGATTTTGTTCAAGCGTTGTGTCTAACTTTTGTAGCCTTTGTCCCATTTGTTGCATTAACTGTAATAACAGTGCACTGGTGTCTGAAACATGTTCCTCAGTGCTATTCGGCAATGCATTTGAACCGGCAATATTTGCAGTTTGAAAAGCAGAAAATGTGTCTTGATTCATTTGAGAAAACGGTGAGGACGCAAAACCTGAATCTACAGTATTTGCAAGATTGTGTCCTGTCATTTCGGATTCCTGAGGCAAGCTGTTGCCGACCGATCGATCGATAATGCTTCCCTGTTCACTAATTGTTTCACTGTCTACACCATTGTTTGCAGCCCGCTCCATTTCCCTATGTACAATTACCAAATTACTACTTTGAACATTAGTTAATTCATTACTCGGTGGCGCTAACACACTGCTTTCATCTTCACTATCATTTCTGAGTTTACTTTGGAGCCTAGTATTACGTTTTTCACACGCCATTATTGTCACAATATTTCACACGACAACACAGAAAAGTACAATTTTAAGAGCAAAAATAAGAGAACACATTAACATAGAACTGAAAATAATATCTAGTTAATTGCAAGCGCAGCTGTGAAATACGTGGTGCAAATCTACATGCATGCCACAACTGTTTTACTGTGCAACAATGAAAAACCACAACTACCAAGGAAATTCTCTCTATAATTACGCGCTAGCAATAAACAAAAGCTACACTAAATACACAAACTACAAGAAAAAATCAGAAGATTCCAGTGAGGTATCCTAGGCTAAGGGTCGACATATGCAACGTCCCCTTAGAACAAATTATACATGACTGTGCTTAAACTGACACACAATATTTTTAGCGCAACGCAATCTGACTATCAAAGATCCCTGCAAAAGAATGGCCCTGAGTAACATTAAACTATACCTTTCAGAAATCACTTACCTCACAAAAATCTTCGTTACTCGAACTACTGCAATACAGCGAGCGCCACTACTGCCAGCTAAATATAAGATTCAAACTACGGAAGGCACTAACTACTGATAGAGATAGTTAGCAAATGAAAGATATTAATAGAGAACAAACAATGTATTTACCTTAATATCATCACAAGTCATAATATATGTAATTTCAAAACTCCGCCATCTCTCTCCTCACATCCACCACTGCTGGCGGCTCACCTCTAACTGCGCAACGCTACGCGCTGTTCACATCCAGCTATAGCAGTTCATGACAACAATGGCAGGCAACAATGCAAACTAGCCACAGGCTGCACACAGCACAGCCAGTGATTTTCATACAGAGCGCTACGTGGCATTACCAATATAAAAATCTAAACAGCCTACTTACAAGGTCGCACAAGTGATTTGTAAACAGTCTTCTTTGTAGATTTTTCCGGAATTCTACCAATAAAAAGAAGTCTACCATCTGCTTTACTAACGACTGGACCTGTGTGATCATCCATTTTATATGCCTACAAAATGTTACACCCATGTATTTGTACGAGTTGGCAGATTTCAACAGTGACTAACTGACGTTATAGTCATACGATACCAAGTTTTTTGTGAAGTGCACAATTTTACGTTTCTGGATATTTAAAGCAAGTTGCCAATCTTTGCACCACTTTGGAAATTTATCATTTCTGCAGCTTCTTTTAGATAGTGCTTCATTATTGGTGATTGCATCATCTGCAGAAAGCCTGATTTTAATATAAATATTGTCTATAACGTTGTTAATATACAACACGAACAGCAAGTGTTCCAATCCACTTCCCTGGGGCGCACCCGAAATTACTGCTACATCTGACGGTGACTCTCCACCCAAGATAACATGCTGCGTTCTCCGTACCAAAAAGTCCTCAGTCCAGTCACAAATTTCGCTTGATACCCCCATATGATCGTACTTTTGACAATAAGCGTAGGTGTGGCACTGAGTCAAATGGTCTTCGGAAATCAATAAATCCAGCATTTGACTGCCTTGGTCTAGGGATTTCAGTATGTCGTGGGGGAAATGTGCGAGTTGGTTGGCATTGAGGAGATCACTCTGTTCCTCTGTTCAAAATACTTCATTATGTTTGAGCTCAGAATATGGATTCTACAACAAATCGATGTCAAGGGTACTGGACGGTAGTTTGGGTGGTAGTTTCGTGAATCACTTCTACTGCCCTTCTTGTAGATGGGCGTGATCTCACAAGTCCAAAACATATCAAAACGTATGTCCAATTCCTAATGCTACGATGTGTACAACACGAAATTTCAAATGGCAATTAAAAGAAAGACACCTGTTACAACAAAGAAACAAGAACACAGCATGTAGATCAACGTCCACGAAATCTGTGGGAAGAACTTTAAATACTTGGTGCATCACAGAAATACAAAAGTGCCAGACCTGTTTATCACATGTAGCGTAACAGGTACTACTTGTAAAATAAATAGCATAAACCAAAATATGTACATATTGAAGGCCACTGAAAGTGCCTTGCAAAGACAAAGGCGAAATGCTCATGGCAAAAAATTGTGCCTTATTGAGTTGCAATTGTTGGTCGCAAAAAAAAAAAAAAACTTATCAACATACAGTAGAAGTTAAATATTTTGCGTGAGCCGATCTTCCTTCCTTCCTTCCTTTTTTCTCATAGTATTTTTTGTCTTGTAAGCTTGTAACACGTGATCCTACATACTTATTCAAAAATGGTACGTATTCACAAATTATTACGTGCATACACACACCATGAGATTTAGGTCCCACTTTTTTAACTGTCATCAGTCTTCCGTCTGCTTTTACGCCAACCGACACGTCTTGCTGTCTTTCTTTCCCTCATCGCCTCAACTGAGGACATTCGATGTATTTATGAGATACGTGTAGGTCAATCTCTGTGTGATCTGCACATTTTGCCCTATACGGGTTCCTCTAGCACCACGGAATTTATTTGTTTTTATCTCCGATTCTGCGGAGAACTTATCATTTCGCGTCATCCATCCAGTTTCAAAACATCCTTCTGCAGCAATATCTCAGACGCTTCGATTTTCTTATTTTCCTGTTTGTCCCTAGCCTACGATTCACTTCCATGTAACGCTGTGCTCCAGACATACATACTCGGAAATTTCATCCTCCAATTGAATCCTGTGTTCGATAGGCCTACTGGTAGACTTGTCTCAGGAGGGATGTCTTCCTTCCCTGTCCTATTCAGTTTCTTATACACTCGTCAATCGTACATTATTTTGATTCCAAGGTAGCAGAATTCTGTCACTTCGTCTGCTACGTGTGACGTTCAATTTCGATGTTAAGTTTATCGCTAATTTCATTCCTGCTGCTCCTCCACCACATAGAAAAAGTAATACCGTAGAAAAGAAATACAGAATAAGGCATCACAGTTAGTAACAACAAACCTCCGGTATCCCTCGCTATATCACAAAGAAAGTCGTAAATGCTACGAAAATAACTCCCTTTCGCGATAAACAAATCGGAGTTCACAGATTGTCAATAAAGGTTTCTTCAGGCCTCCTACTGTTGTTTGTAATACCGTCATTAGACTCAAATAGCACGTCGACGCCTCAGTGGTCAGGTTTATTGTTTCTTATGACAACTGGATAGCATAAGCTTATGTACGTATATGCCGAGGCTACTAAAGGACTAGTCTTTAAAAATCAGCATTAATACTGTTTTCATTCTTTTGTGTGTGTTCGCGCACTCTGAGAGGCACCAGTTGGCAGCTTTATTTAATGATATCGGTTATGCATAAAACCACTCTCCTGATGTTGGTTTCAGTTATGTGCTCTGTCAAAGAATGTAACACAGTAAATTGAACTACACACGTACTTCTCGTATGACACGAAAGAGCTCTGAAGTGAAGTAAAAAAAAGTAAAGATGAAAATGTTTTAGATTTATTATTTGAGGGTGCGAAAGGAAAATGGTGCATTAAAGAGAGTATTAATGCTTTCTGTATTCACGACGACGTCATTATTGGTTTATGACCACTATGAAGTTATGTGCATGTGTTAAACCATAACGACCGCTGAAATTATCACCATTTAATAGATATAAATGATTAAGAGCTTCTGTATAAAGAGATCTATTACTGTACCACTATGTGTTTTTGTACAAAGTGGTTACGTAACATTTAATTTTAGAATAGAATTGAAACTAAACTTCGATTTTTAAATCGTATTGATACTGGCTCTAAAGCAGCAGCTATAAAATATTTATAGTGTGTCCCTTCTTTGAAAATGTACAGTGCACTTTTCAGTCATTTCACGTGTCATACCTCCATCAGTTTTTCAAGAGGGATTATGTGTGCTAACGAATTCACCATGTCGATCAGATTCCCACAGCAAATAGAAACACATTCTGTATGATGTCGAGCATTGAGTCTGGGGAGTGAGTGTGTGTGTGTGTGTGTGTGTGTGTGCGCGCGCGCGCTTGGGGGGGCGCCGGCACATCATATGCCCATTTTCTGTCGTAACGAATGGAGAGGGCTGAGTCAACCTAAACGTACCACGACTGTAAGAGCCGAACTTTTTGGGTAAAATGTCACAGAAGTTATCTGCACACAGGTCTGCGTACAGCAGAGTTATTGTCACGTGCAAACATCAGGGAGACACATCACGCAGCCATCGCTACTGTAGCTCTGGCGACCTGTCTAATAAACACCGACCACTGAAGGAATCTGATGTAGTCAGTTACTGCTGGTCACTTCCGTTGGTCCTGAGTAACAGAGACCACCGTAGTGACGAACCATTTATAGGCTGTTTGAATCGCTTTTTATGGTCTGTAGAACAGTGGAAGGAATTTGTGTGAAGTGATGAGGCGCAATTCATAATATGGTACCCACGTGTTAATTTATTTAACTCGCTAAAGATATATACTTGAGGATGTACTAGAGACTGTGATATTTGATGGAGCATGTCTGGTTTTGATCTGTTTTTTTTTTTTTTTTTTTTTTTTTTTTTTTTTAGTTTAATCTCGAAACAGCAAACGTGATCGCTCACAAAACGAAATACACTCCTGGAAATTGAAATAAGAACACCGTGAATTAATTGTCCCAGGAAGGGGAAACTTTATTGACACATTCCTGGGGTCAGATACATCACATGATCACACTGACAGAACCACAGGCACATAGACACAGGCAACAGAGCATGCACAATGTCGGCACTAGTACAGTGTATATCCACCTTTCGCAGCAATGCAGGCTGCTATTCTCCCATGGAGACGATCGTAGAGATGCTGGATGTAGTCCTGTGGAACGGCTTGCCATGCCATTTCCACCTGGCGCCTCAGTTGGACCAGCGTTCGTGCTGGACGTGCAGACCGCGTGAGACGACGCTTCATCCAGTCGCAAACATGCTCAATGGGGGACAGATCCGGAGATCTTGCTGGCCAGGGTAGTTGACTTACACCTTCTAGAGCACGTTGGGTGGCACGGGATACATGCGGACGTGCGTTGTCCTGTTGGAACAGCAAGTTCCCTTGCCGGTCTAGGAATGGTAGAACGATGGGTTCGATGTCGGTTTGGATGTACCGTGCACTACTCAGTGTCCCCTCGATGATCACCGGTGGTGTACGGCCAGTGTAGGAGATCGCTCCCCACACCATGATGCCGGGTGTTGGCCCTGTGTGCCTCGGTCGTATGCAGTCCTGATTGTGGCGCTCACCTGCACGGCGCCAAACACGCATACGACCATCATTGGCACCAAGGCAGAAGCGACTCTCATCGCTGAAGACGACACGTCTCCATTCGCCCCTCCATTCACGCCTGTCGCGACACCACTGGAGGCGGGCTGCACGATGTTGGGGCGTGAGCGGAAGACGGCCTAACGGTGTGCGGGACCGTAGCCCAGCTTCATGGAGACAGTTGCGAATGGTCCTCGCCGATACCCCAGGAGCAACAGTGTCCCAAATTCGCTGGGAAGTGGCGGTGCGGTCCCCTACGGCACTGCGTAGGATCCTACGGTCTAGGCGTGCATCCGTGCGTCGCTGCGGTCCGGTCCCAGGTCGACGGGCACGTGCACCTTCCGCCGACCACTGGCGACAACATCGATGTACTGTGGAGACCTCACGCCCCACGTGTTGAGCAATTCGGCGGTACGTCCACCCGGCCTCCCGCATGCCCACTATACGCCCTCGCTCAAAGTCCGTCAACTGCACATACGGTTCACGTCCACGCTGTCGCGGCATGCTACCAGTGTTAAAGACCGCGATGGAGCTCCGTATGCCACGGCAAACTGGCTGACACTGACGGCGACGGTGCACAAATGCTGCGCAGCTAGCGCCATTCGACGGCCAACACCGCGGTTCCTGGTGTGTCCGCTGTGCCGCGCGTGTGATCATTGCTTGTACAGCCCTCTCGCAGTGTCCGGAGCAAGTATGGTGGGTCTGACACACCGGTGTCAATGTGTTCTTTTTTCCATTTCCAGGAGTGTATGTGGGAACAATTTTAGTTCAGCTACTCTGACAACGTTTGACAATTGACCTTTTTTCTGTATCACGCTGTTTATCTTGCAGACGAAGACAGATATTGCTATTACTTCACAACATAATTCTAATGTGTGTTTCAGCAAATTGTGTTAGGGATATTTGGTTGTTTTTATTTCCTTTACTTTGTATGTGTGTATTAGTTCGTCTGCTAAAAATTCTCGACTCAAAAGGCACGAAACTTCCTCGTACGAAATTTTCAACTGTACTGCATTTCATTTCGTTGCTCCTTCTTCACTTGACCTTGAGGCTAGATCCAGAATGATGTTGGTCCTCTGCACAAAGAACAAAAAAATGTTCACATTTTAAAAATGCTTAAAAAACAGTCACGACAGCAATAAAATATTTATTTACAGTGGTAACCGGTTTCGGTCAATCGACGCTCGTGGAGCCACGACACCTGCTCCGTTCACCCCATCGCCTGCCATCTTGGTAACTGAAGATGGTCACATTCTGACCGAAATAGTCACCACTGCAGATAAATATTTTACTGCAGTAAAGTCTGTTTTCTATCCAAGTTTTAAGTATTTTTGCTAGACATTGTATTGCTCCACGAGAAATGTTCTTAAAATTGCTCTTGGTACTTCATCGGTAGTTGTTTTGGTGAAAACAAGGTGATTCTGCTGGTTAAGCCAGTTTCTTAACTCGAATTGTATCACACATAACATCTCCGGAATGAATTGGACTTCGGTCGAATGCCATATGAATTGCCCATAAAACGCCGTAACAAAGCTACAAAGAAACATGGACGCAAATTCCATCATCATTATATCACAAATTTTTGAATAATCGCTATGGTTGTAGAAAAAAAACGATATTATGTGTCTGGCTTTCTTGTTGAGAACAGTGAGAGGTATAGTGTTCGTATTTTGTAAGGACTTTTCGTGTAAGCCCACCCTGAACAGAAAGAAATGCAACGTATCGCGCCCAAGCAGGGAGGAAGACCTAGTATTGTATTATTATACGTTTGCAGAGAAATCACCGGCAGCAGTTACTTCCATAAAATAGCTAGGAGTATACGAGTGGAACGATTTAAAGTGGAACGACCACATAAAACTAGTGGCAGATAGGGTAGATGCGAGACCGAGATTCATTAGAAGAATCCTCAGCCACTGCAGTAAACCCACAAAAGAGGTAGCTTACAGAACTGTCGCTCGACCGATATTTGAATTATGTTCGTCGTTCTGGAATTCATACTAGATAGGATCAATAGAAGAAATAGAGAAGATCCAAAGAAGAGTGGCGCATTTCGTCACAGATTCATTTAGAATGCGCGAAAGCGTCGCGGAGATGCTCAGCCAAATCCGGTGGCAGACACTGCAAGAGAAGCTTCCTTCGTCACCACGTGTTCTATTATTAAAGTCCCGAGAGCGCCCGTTCCTAGCAGAGTCAACCAATATATTGATTCCTGCTACGTACACCTCGCGAAAATACCAGGGAAACAAAATTAGAGAGATTCGAGTTTCCGCAGAGTTTTATCGGCAGTCGTTCTTCCCGCCAACTATACGCGAATGGAACAAGCAAAGGGGGTTAGTGACGCTGGTGCACAAAGTACCCTTCTCCACACACCGAAAGGTGGGTTGCGGAGTGTAGACGTAGATGTAGGTGTAACCAGAGAAGTAGACTGCAGGAGGCAGAAGTTAAGTTGCGGAAGTCGAAACCCTAACCAAACGAGAAACAAAATGTTAGTCAAGAACCATCAGTGAAGCAACCATTAAGCGAAAACACAAGAGCATATGGTTCAAAATCATTTGGAGATGTAAAGAGGATAGACAAAGAAAAACAATGAGAAAATGGCTTCAAAAGGAACTTGAAGACAAGCGACCACGAGGCCAGTCTGTCTCCAGTAAAACAAAACGTAAAACGAAGACCAATGGAGTGGCATCAAGGCGAAAGAGATGACGCATGCTTAGACACGTAGAGACGGAAAGCGCGGTTGTAAACCACACCCGGGAAACTACGGGTGATTAATTCCTTAACGCCGGTGACAGCGGCAAGGTGTGACCTCCTGAAGTGCGGAATCGTCTGCGCTGATTCACGGAAGCAGTGTGTCAGAGAATGCATGCACGTCGAGAGTCTGGACATGCCGGAATGGAATAACTTACCAACGCTAACTGGCGTAAAGTATCCGCACGTCCCCATGTAATGCAGAATTGATCACCAGGTGTCACGAGAGACGGAGCAAGCAGTAACAGCAGAATGGATCTGTCAGCAGAGCTCAGTGACTTCAAACGTGGGCTAGTCACTGGATGTCACCTGAGTAACAGATCAATCAGGAGCATTTCAAGCCTTGTAAAGCTGTCCAGTTCAACTGTGGACGATGTGATTGTGAAGTGGAAACGCGAAGGGGCAACTGCACACAAACCGATACCAGGCAGACCTCAGGGAGCACTGTCGGGCGGGGACTGTGGAGCAGTGCGGAGAGTGACTGCAAAAAATCGCTTGGAGGCAGTGGAAGGAGTCACTCGTGAATTCCAAAATGTTACCAGCAGTGGGTCCCAACCTTTCTTAGACCGTTACCCCGACTGCAGTCAGACATTAGCTAGTATCCCCCTCCCCCCTCAACTCCTGTTGCTTCACCCCCTCCCCTCCGCCACATCATCACCAACTTTAGAACCTAACTAAATTGTAGAAGACTTCTCTTGGAACACTTCTATTTTTAAAACGTTGAAAGATGAATGATATTTAGCTTGTGTGCACGGGGGCGGGCGGGGTGGGGGGGAGCGAAGGGGGGGTTGCGAGAGGGGGGGGGGGTAAGCGGGAGTTCGAATTAATGACGAAGGAATTCGGGGTTCATCCCAAGTGCTACCCACAATTCCTTCTCAGACAAGAAAGCTATTCACGGTGAGGGTAGACGCTTGTTACAAAACATACTTCCCCTCCATTGCTGGACTAACTTGACCTACTCACTGCAACCCCATTTAAAATCAAACAAGTCAAAATGTGTGCACTGTACCTACTGTTCCTAAATCACTTGACTGACGCATTCTTCACTCCTGAACTGCAGAAATTGGAAGACTTCAGGCTGTAATTGTTTTGTGTCTGACCACAGCCACTAATAGTACGGTACTAATATGGCTCTGAGCACTATAGGACTTAACTTCTGAGGTCATCAGTCCCCTAGAACTACTTAAACCTAACTAACCTAAGGACATCACACAAATCCATGCCCGGGGCAGGATTCGAAGCTGCGACCGTAGCGGTCGCGCTGTTCCAGACTGAAGCGCCTAGAACCGCTCGGCCACTCCAGCCGGCAATAGTACTAATAATGATAATAACAATAATACGCTACTGTGTACAGCACTATAGTAGCCCTCATGTAATCACTGCTGTGTCGCGCTGTCAATTAATCTACTTATCTGTTTCAGTGCGAGTAATTAAGGAATTTCTGGACTACTGCAGTTGCTATCTATAACTGGGAGAAGACGTAAATTCTTGTACACTAGTACTTCCCACAGGAAATATAAAATTTGTACTATGTAAGTGAGTACATGTTACTGTATCTCTGTTTTGAAAAGTAACTACCATTTATGCTTAACAATGAGAGAATCCTTTTTCGTATTATGTGATGGGTGAAAGTTACTGTTATTTCTGCTTGATTATTGGTATTGGTCAGCACGTTATTGTGAAATATGTTGGAACTATAATTTCATTATTTCCATTTCATTATCGATCGACCCTCTGTAAAAAGAAGAAAATTTCACAGATGAATGACAGTAATTGATCATTCCAGTAATGGTCTATTTTTACATTACTTTACTTAAAACAGTTATTGATCTTGCTGAGCTACAATCATACGATAATTCTTAAATAAACACACGGCCATTTGACTTTATTGTCGTTTATTTAATAACGACCCAGGTTTCGGCCTTCTATGGCATTTTAAAGTGATTGAGTTTGTCAGTAACATATATTGCAGGACATCAAGCTCAAAATTGGCCATAACGGAAGAAAAATAATCGCTACCCACGAAATGCCATATGTAAAACCACCATCTTGCAAAAATATCAGTAAATAATACTGTGAGCACGTCATATTTAATAAGGACAGGTTTTTTTGCAACATGCTGGTCTTACGTGTGGCATTTCGTTGGGAGGGAATATTTTTCTTAAATTATGGCCAATTTTGAGCTTGATGTCCTGCAGTATATCTTAATGAGAAAGTCACTTGAAAATGACATAGAAGACCGAAACCTGGGTCGTAATTAAATAAACAACAATACAGTCAAATAGCGGTGTAAATTAACAATTACTTGAAACACCTCATCAGAAAATGAAGAAATGAAATAAGGAAGAAACACAAACTCTGACTGACTATTGATAATTGTGAATCGATTAAATATTTTGTATCGCCTCTTAGTGAGGGCACGCTGTCGTTGAGCAGTCATATGACGGGAATAGTAATGGGATCTCGCTTTCATTGCTCCGTCATATGATTGGTCTCAGAGTAAAGTTGATGATGATGATGATGTGGATTTGCCATCTCGGAATTTCATAGCTATGAAGCATTCTTCGTTAGAAGACTTCACACCACGCCGTCTGGAATCTCCAGAATTCCCGAAGAGTGGCGACTGCTTGGGCGCGGGAAATGCGTGTCCTCGCCCCTTGTCGTGGTGAAGACGACCTCTTGCGTAAGCTTCCTGCAGCGCCGGATATTTAGACCTGCCCTCTCGTCGCGCGCCTCGTTTTGAAAGACAGGAAGCGTGATTCACGCTTTCCTTCCAAGGGCCCTCGAGACGGGACTTGTCTTAATGACGTTACTGTGTCTGTGTGTCTCTCGGTCACCCGTAAGAGGTGGCGGAAGCGAGCCCAGAGCTTCTGCGCTCACTCCATTGAGTAGGCCACGAACAGAGGGCGAAGGCACTTATCGCTGGTGGCACCAAGTACGGAAGCAGCGTGCAGAATTCCTGAAGTAACCAGTTTTTAGTTTCTACCTATTAATTTTATTTCTTCATTCTAGTGTTTTTTTTTCATTTGAAGATTTTACGTTTGCACGGATATTAGAAATTGCGACATAGGTTTCATGATTACTTTTTTTTTTAATATTGTGTAACGCTTACATAACTTTTGTTAAAATTTTCAAGTTGGCAGCTGACCGCTTCAATGAGGGACAATAATTTTGGTTTCATGAGGTTACTTATTACTTTCAACAGTTGAAATCGTCTTGATGAAAGAGTGTACTCCCAGAAGATGACAATTACGTAACAAAAGCCGTTACAATACTTTCAAAAACTGGACTTCTTTGTGAGAGGATATTGCTTTGACAAGGAAGCATCATCAACTCGACCTCGTATTTTAAGGAGCAAAAAGCTCACTTGCAAGACATCAGCGGCAGCAAACTACCCCGTCCGAAAATTTGGGTCATTATTACGACAGTACACAGTTTTGACCTTCTAAAAGAACAGCTTTTAAACTTCCGCACTCGCTCCAACCGACTATAGCTGTCTAATGACAACCAGAGCTCTCCTACTCGCTGAATGTTGAACACGTGGGAACAGGAGAGGTAAGGGGCCACATCTACTCAATATGTTTTGAAATCTTGTTCGAGAACACATGTTCTGTTACACGAAAAATAGAAAATTAATATAAGTACATAACATATCAACCTCATGCCCATATATGTTCAATACTATTTTAACAATAATCTCGTACTGGTATTCTGCCACTATTTATAAACCTCCAAATCAATGTGAATACACCCAAGCAATTGAAGAATTATACATAATTCATTGACCATTCACACGCCATAACACAGGAGTTCACATACAAGTGTTAAAACATTAACAATAGAAAACTGAATGAGAAGTCCAATAGTATGCGGCAGCTTAACTTACTGAAGTCGATTAAAGACTCACACAACTGTCCCCATCTCTTTCTTTTTACTTTAGTTACCGTGAGAGGTGGCATGAGCCCCCTCTCATATTTCTATCTTACGATTTTCCTCTCTAATTGCATGCTGTGAAAAGTTGTTATTCCTTCACACGCGGACTTCCCACGCAGCGTCTCTCGTCACCCGGGTGGTCCGGTGACAGGCGGGATCTGCTGATCTTGAAAGGGTAACCTGACGGGTGTGAGGGAGTCGAGTGAATGCTTTCCAGACGCCGACATTGTAGAATAGCGGCGGAGACACGCTCGCTGGGGCCTGAAGTAGCGACTGCGCTAGAGGTTCCGTTACTTCGCAGAAACTTAGCGAAAACACTTTCTGGCGGGCCACCAGCGAGGCGTGGGAATGGCTTGTGTACCCAGGCAGTTGTGGCGGGCAAATTCCCGCGCTTTCTGCAAAATCGTAACTGTGATTGGCTTGTACAGGGCATAGCTCCGTGACGTAGTAAAATCAGTGCAGAAATTGGCGCCAAGAATCTCCATTGGTGGAATGGTAGTGCTCTGGCAATAGGGTGGAATTTTCCGCCGGTTTTCGAGTTGCTGATTGGAACGGTTAACCACGACCACTGTCGTGGGGACGGGAATGATCTGTGTTCGGTTTGTATGGGTGCTCTTGTGGGGTAGTCGGCTCTCGTCTTTCGGTCGGGGTAGGTTACAAGACTGAGCGCTCACTGCTCTGGACAGCCTGCCTTCCGTTGGCTGTCTAATATACTTTTATTTGATTGTAACTGTTTAACGTAGTTGCTGAAGTTTCGACTTCAACGTAACTTTCCGGATACAGTAGGCAATTGAGCGTTCTGCATACAAGCGGTCTATGTTGTCTGTCTTGAGCAGTTTTGGCTAAAGTTGACTGAATCAGAGTTACTGTGTGACTTCGCTTGTGAAAATCAATCACTGTACCGTCAGTGATTGTGTGGCGAGCCTTCTTCGCCTCCCTCAGAGGCGCATTTGTATTGCTACGAAGTCTTTAGTCTGGAACCACCAGACCAGGATAATTTGTTTCGGACTATACTCGCGACATTGTCATCACCACGACGAGACGTCGAAGCAACCAGCCATCGCCTCCAGTACGCCAGATCGTGTCCGCAGCACCGGCAAAGCAGGCAATTTTGCTAGGTGATAATCAGAGCTCAGCAAGGCGCGCCTGTTTGTCTTTTCTAACTTTGTTCTGTCTTGGGTGTTCATTGTCTGAGTTGTCACTAATGTAGCAGCAATTAATGTTGTTCGTCATAAATGTCACAATCTAGTTTAGGGACAACTTCACCTTCACAGCATTTATTTGAGTATCCAATTTGAGCCAATTTGATGTATTGTAAATGTTTCATGTGTTTTTGTTTATTATTTTGTGTTTAGTCTTAATAAATCATATTGTTATTTTGGACAGAACTTTCATTCTGTTAATCGGTAGAGCAACCCTATCATTTCTCACTACGTTAATGAAACCTTCCTTTATTTAACTTATTTATCAAATTAAATTATTGCAGGTGCCAAACTCTTTTCTACTCCACTTGCAGGGTTGATTACAGTCAGTTCGTGTATCTTTTTAATCCATGTGCAACAGCAAATGTCGGAGTTAGAATAGGGGGGGGGGGGGGGCTTAGAGCATCATTTACATATGTAGATTCTAGAAGAATTTAGTGTTAAATACACTGCTAGCCCCGGCACCTCGCAACCGCTTCACTGTTTTTTGCGATGTTGCAGTGTCTGTGTTATTCCGAGTTACGACACAAAGCTTCTTTGGGCATGCCTGCGTGGTAAGACGACCGCTCGCGAAAAGAGGGAAATCCGGGTTCGACTCCCAGTCCGCCACATATTTTCACTGTTGTCATTGCATTATACGGCTCATGGTTGTTCAACTGCGAATACAGTTCATGTATCACTCTTGTTTAGTCAAGAATGAATTCCTGATTCCTAGTTCCATTCTTTCACTTTTATAGATTGTAAATTCATCATTGACGACGGTTTTACCAATTGAAGAAGGCCACGCCAACTGTTGCTCTGCGGCATTCTGTAATAGCTCCCTGCACCGTATGACATAGCACTGCAAATGACCAAATTTGGTATGAAATTACTGATCCTGTTAGCTCTATACGGACACATCCGTTCTTTGTGGGGCGTATGTGATCCTCACCTAATTTTCTAACCAGATGCACAATATTTTCTTTCTTATTTAAATCTGTTCACTCAGTACTTTTAAAATATCTCAGATACTTTAATTTCCCTATTATCAAAATATTAATTTATGAACTGTTCTATAAGATATACACCAGGAGATGCAACTTAAAGGTTGCGAAACCGGTTGTGTGTCTTCAATCGACTTCAGTAGATACACCTACTGCGAACTATTGTGGTTGTTCTAGTTTGAAAATTACCTGTAAATGAAGAATTATTTTAAAATGAAATTACTGATTTTCGATTTACTGATTAACGATGGCAATCATGCTGAAGAACATCACATCTCCTGCAAACGTATTTAACTTTAACAGTATCAGCTTTAAAATCCAAACAAAATAATGCATAATAGCGATATTAATAATTAAATAGCTACACCTTTAATGAGACACTCATTCATTTCATTTACTCACACTGCATATGTGAATCGCAACAATAATATGATCAAAGCAAAGAGATCTCTGCCACCAGGTACAGGTTAGAAGCCGTACACTTTGACACAATGAACAAAGTGTATTATCAATACCAAAGCAGTATTTTACAAACCTCTTACTCGCTCCACTGTACAGCACGCGGTGGGGCATTAGGCGACGCAGTGGGGCGGAGCGTATGACAGGCAACCAGCGCGCAAAGTTCAAAACCTGTATTTTCGGAAGGTAAAAACTGCATACTATTTTCGCACGGGATCGTTTGCTGGAGCTTATACCTCGCAAGTGCGCATACTTCTCCTTAAAAATGAATGAGAGACTTGGAAACTAGTTCTCCTTTTGTGATGTTGTTACGTACCGGGATGCTTTGTGGTAACAAAATTACGTAGTGAAACTAATCGTCATATAACTAGTTTGTTACTGTCCAACGACCAGACGGGGAATCACACAACTATATACTAATTTAATGGGTCAACTGCTAGTCTTGGCTTCTGCTCTTGCGCTGTTGTATTGTGTACCAACAAAATCTTTGAATCATGAAGCCCAGTCGAAGGAACAGTCAATTAATAAATTGCAAAACATTAATAAATACTTAATATTATATACCTTTGTTAAGCTACGATCGGTCGTGAAATGGAAACGACAGTGAGAATCTGGTGATGATGGTGGTGGTTTTGTGGGGCGCTCAAATGCGCAGTCATCAGCGCCCGTACAAAGTCCCAGTTGTTACACAGTCCAGTTTTTTCACAGTCCAATCTAGCTACTGTCACAAATGATGATGACCTAATGATGAGGGCAACATAGACACCCGGTCCCCGGGCTGAGAAAAAGGGGGTAGACAGACAGGCAGATAAGAAATGACAAAATTTTTTTTTCGTGGGATGTGATTATAAATTAACAGTTTTCGGATTTTTTCCTTTTTTTTGTAGTATGAAACGTTACTTATTGCCAAATTTCATGATTCTAGGTCAACGAGAAGTATCCTGTAGATCTTGATTATTAAGCTTGTGAATATCAAACTGACATATATGGCGCCTCTTTTGATTGCTTTGATTAAAATCACGAAGGGGCCGTAGACCTTAATATGTAATAATTTTTTCATAATGTGGGGCCATAGTCATAATATATTTCTTTAAAGTCAGTACCACCATTGGACTGTTTTTTATTTGCAGTGTTACATTTACACGATCATTACTTCGGCTTTACATTATCAAGTGTTTTAATGTTATACAGTGCCTAATATGGCATACTGTCGTATTTAAAATACACTATTATACACATTGTCTGTCAATATTTCTGGTAAAAGCCTACTGCTTTGTTTTATCACTGAGTATCAGTAATAAAACAAAGCAGTAGGCTTTTACCAGAAATATTGACAGACAATGTGTATAATAAAACTTCCTGGCAGATTAAAACTGTGTGCTGGACGGAGACTCGAACTCGGGACCATTGCCTTTCGCGGGCAAGTGTTCTACCAACTGAGCTACCCAAGCACGACTCACTCCCCGTCCTCACAGCTTTACTTCTGCCACTACCTCGCCTGCTCGGTCCGGCACACAGTTTTAATGTGCCAGGTAGTTTCATATCAGCGCACACTCCGCTGTAGAGTGAAAATTTCATTCAATGTCTATAATAGTGTATTTTAAATACCACAGTATGCCATCTTAGGCACTGTATAGCATTAAAACACTTGATAATGTACAGCCGAAATAATGATCGTGTATATGTAACACTGCAAATAAAAAACAGTCCAATGGCGGTACTGACTTTAAAGGAATCTTAATATTTGACAAATTTCAACTTAATAAGTCTTCCAGTTCCAGAAAAAGAAAATAGTTTCAAATAGTCTGGCAGACAGACAAACAGCCAGACGACAACAAGTAGTTATAAGGGTTTCCATTTTTACTGACTGATGTACGGAATTCTAAAAAAGAAAGTAAACTGCAGAATTATAGGCAGCCTACGTATGTTATGGAAAGTGCAATGCTAGTGGGTGAGAGTCCGCCGCTCGTGGTCTCGCGGTAGCGTTCTCGCTTCCCGAGCACGGGGTCCCGGGTTCGATTCCCGGCGGGGTCAGGGATTTTCACCTGCCTCGAGATGACTGGGTGTTTGTGTTGTCCTCATCATTTCATCATCATCCAGGAAAGTGGCGCAATTGGACTGAGCAAAGATTGGGTAATTGTACGGGCGCTGATAACCACGCTGTTGAGCGCCCCACAAACCAAACATCATCATCATCATCATCTAGTGGGTGAGGTCTATTGGAACTGCGAAGACGAGTGCAGCGGCGGGCAGCGTGCAGCGGGCAGCGCGCACTATTAGGGAGGCAGGAAGCGAGTTATCAGCTTCCTCCGGCGCGGCGGCGCGTGTCGTTGTCCTTACGGAGGAGGAGCCGGCAGACTGAGCAATGAAGGGGGGCGGCAGCCGCCAGCAGCCGCGTGCCGGCGTGGGCGGGACGCACTGCCCCTCTCCCGGCTGGCGGCTCAGCTCGGCGCCCTGCAGTCGCCAGTTCGCTGTCTAAGTCGACTATTCGTGGCGAGTGGGTCTGCTGCAGCGCCCCTGGCGTATCACTGCCGTACTGACGAGTCTCGGCTGTCACGAGTTGTCGTTTCTTGTTTGCATGCCAGCGCTAAAATGGCGTGTGTCCAGAGAGCTGTCATCTGCGCATTTTCGCACCAGAACGGTTAAAATGAGATTACGGGAGACCACCCTTCTTACAAAAAAGTCGAAACGTTGTAACAAAATTAAGAAACTAGCAATGGCAACAGTTTTTATCGATGACGAAAGCAAAATCCGTTGCGGACGTTCTTGTCAATTGTCAGTGTCAATGAACTTCTCAAACAGACGTGTAACTTAATATATTATTTTAGTTTGTTTTGAAGGCTACCATTTACAGCATTTCACTATCCCATCTTCAGGCCTCATACACGTCTCTCCAAATAAACGAAAATGTCATATAGTGCCATAAATATCTGGATGTCGTGGAATTAATCGTTTCACTAGCGCTTCATTCGAAGACTTGGTAGCAAGACTTGTTGCTGTCATGTCTTCCAATGAAGCACTTCGTTACTGTTAATGAATACATACGATTTGCAACATTCCTATTCGACATCCGTGTCTTACTTTCCTTCAGCTCGCGGTAAATCTGAGCAGTTGTAGATCCTTTTGCACACAGACGTCGACTTATAGCACGCACTTTGCAACTGGCCCGAGTATCGATTTTCCAAGCCAATATTTTACCTTCACCTAGAGTCAAACGATTACTGAACAACACATTGACTTCTGGGATTTGTAAATAGTCAATAGATAGCACTACATTTGTGCATCTTTATTCTGAGACTGCTAAAATTAAAATGTAACTAAAAGCCTTCTACCCTTATCTTTGAGGTGAACTGAAATGAGAGCACGAAATATGTGAGCTCAATAAAATGCCCTTCAAATGTGCTTTTTTTTTTATAATTACTAACGCTAGCTAGCTACGGTTTAGTTGAAAGTTGAAGAGTAGAAAATGTTTTCACTGCGCAAGAGGAAAGAAAAGCGATTAGGCCTGGTAGTAGCCGGCCAGAGTGGCCGAGCGGTTCTAGGCGCTACAGTCTGGAACCACGCGACCACTACAGTCGCAGGTTCGAATCCTGCCTCGGGCATGGATGTGTGTGATGTCCTTAGGTTAGTTAGGTTTAAGTAGTTCTAAGTTCTAGGGGACTGATCACCACGGATGTTAAGTCCCATAGTGCTCAGAGCCATTTGAACCCTTTAGCCATTACGTCTACAATGGTCTGACTACTTCGGGTTTAGAATTACGGAGAGTAGGATCGCAGTGGAACTGTAAGTAGCGACATCTTTGTAGGCTGCCATCTTGAATACGGAATGAAATTTGATTAATTGTGACAACATTTCAGCTTCTACAGGAGGATGATGTGTACTGGGAAGTCATTAATGGGGAAATATAATTTCATGAATGGAGAAGGTAATTCAATTCCTTGGTTTTTTAAATTCTCCCTCGTTTGTGGTTCGGAACAGTATTTGGTGTGTCGTATTCGTAGGGAACTTTGTATCCCGGGAAATTAGTAGAGCCAGCACCGCGGTCGTTTATGCTCTATTTTGCAAGATTAAATTTTGGACTTTATCGACATTGATACACAACATGGAGACTGATTACCACACTGCAGAGTCAGTACGTCACAGCACCCAAGACGGCTTCCCCATGCGTGCGATTGTGCCTCTGGTTATTTTAAGAAGTTTCAGAGTCGACGATCGCCGGAATTCTGCAGAGCTACAGAGATTTTATTTCAGGTTCTAACTTCGACGACGAGAGTCAGACAGAGTAAGATTATGAACTGTAACTTCCAGTCACTTTGTGTTATAGACTTAAGGATTCAAAATAGCAACAAAATTTCTACCAGAAGTGTGGGAGATAGTTGTGTAAAGATAATGGGGAAGCGACTTCTCTCGCCTAAAAGTTGCCATTCAAGTAACGACACATTATTCAGTCACGATAGTTTAACTTCAGTTTCACAGGGGCTGGGACGTTAAATTTAGGCCAAGACTCTGTGTATATTTGTATGTATCTATTTAATGCCTTAACTTAACGAGTACTGGTGCTGCGAAATTGTGTGCAGACTACGCAGGTCAGTCACATGCGAATTTCAGACCAGAAACTCGACGTAAGGCAACATTTAAATGCCGTACCACTAATCAATTGTCTTTCTGCATCTTTTATGCCACCAACTTGGTTCTGGTAGTGAGAGCGAGTGGCAAGGACTCTGTTACTTTTTTATGTAAAGAATAGTTTTCCATTTTCGCTATCATTCTGCAGAAAAACTGTAGCGGTAATTTGTGAAGTGCTAAGATATTTTAATTGCGTGTGAAATAGTGACTCAATTTAATGTGTGTGTTAATCCGAGCAGTAGAGTTTACGGAACTGTTGGCAGCATTTCATGGTTTTAACTCGCGCGCAGTTTTAAATTAAAGCGGAACAAGAAAGTGAAATGCAGTCAGCTAACGTAACTGACGCTATAGATGACCCGACAACTGTGGCGCAGGATCTGGCTAGATCCTCAGGACCCGCGATTGATCCCTCACCGTAATTACGCAAAAGCTTAGTTTGCCATCTGATAATATGTCTCGTGTAATGCAAGTACAGTCAACCATGGCAGAAGCACATTCAACCATGCCACAAGAGCAAAAAGATACGAATGTTCAAGTCGATCAGATGGCACAAGCAGTCTGAAATCCAGACACAGGTTGACTTAATTCCGTTGATCGTGCAAAATCAAAACGAAATGCAAGAGACCATATCCGATCTTATCAGAAAGAAAGAGACCATTTCGAATGAGTTACTAAAATTGCGACAGGCTCAAAACAAATTTCCGATAGAGATGGAAAAGATAGGTGATACTGTCCATGACCATATGAATTGACAGAATCAGGTAGAAGAAAAGGTTGGACAGAAAGATACAATGAAAGAAAATTTTGATGTGCGTAAGAGTTACTTATTGGAGGAGATCGATTACTAGACAACGGCGAAGGTACAGCAACTGAATCAGGCGATAATAGATGTTGTAAGATCTGCTGTATCATCCTTGTCCCCGGAATTGCCAGAAGAGAATTTCTTTAAGAAAGGATTGGAGCCGCGCGGGGTAGCCGAACGGTCTGGGGCGTCTTGTCACGGTCCGCGCGGCTTCCCCCGTCGGAGTGTCGAGTCCTCCGTTGGGCATGGGTGTGCGTGTCGTCCTTAGCGTAAGTTAGTTTAAATTAGATTAAGTAGTGTGTAAGACCTCAGCAGTTGGGTCCCATAAAATCTTAACACAAATTTCCAAATAGAAAAAAGGATTAGAAGGGGTTGAGACTCAGCTGGGTTCCGATTTCCTGAAATGGAAGGAGCAAGTCGAGGAATCTTTTAAGATGACCAAAGGAAAGCTAGAAGATTTTCTAGGGGCGATGAACAGTGGTAGCAAGATATATTAAGCTCCACGGACAGCAAGCTTCGGGCGATGCATCCAGGTACGGAAATCCAAACATGTATTTGCCATTTTATAGTCCCTCATAAAGTCCACAAGAAGCCGCTATGGGCCAGTACATGTGTTCTACACCTGATATCGAAGAGAAGTACCGGCAATTTCAGTAATCCCAATAAGAGGACGGTACATCCGGCAGTGTTCATAAGAAGCTTCAATGGAGCTTTGCCAAGGAACTAGACTGATGCACAGAAGATGATCTTTGTATCAGGTTATATTCAAGCAGAAGATGCCCTATGGGAAACCTACACATGCGAATCTTGTCGGACTTATGATGAATTTGAACAGGCATTCTTAGCAGAATACCGGTCGCGCGGAATTCAACAAAGGAAGCACCAAGAAATATTTTACCCTGAACATTCCCATTCAAGAAAGAGACGTTAAGGAAGTACTGCGGAAAATATCTTAATAAATATCGTTACTGGCATGATCTGTTACAACAGGATATATTGAGAATATTAAAAGCTATATTAGCAGTCAGTGCCAGAGGTAAATTTGTAGGAATCTTTATCAGTGTTAGATTTGATCGACCTGATTCGAGAAGACCTGAAGTCTACGTCAGGATTGAATAAGGGGTATAATAATGTGAACACTGGTGTCTATCACTCACCAAGCGGCCATGGAAATGGTGATAATACACAAAGAACCAACCAAATGGATAAAGCAAATTAAAGCAATGTACCAAACGGTAACGAAAACAACAGTTGAAAGAACAACAATGGAAATGGAAATGATTATGGCTTCCGACCGGCCAGTAACAAAGTTAATAGAGGCGATCAGAGGTATAATCCAGTCCACTCTAATAACCACCAACCATCAACTGGCCAGTTTTGGAGCAATAATTTTCCGCAACAGCAAAGACAGAATCAGTCGCAGATTGTGCCAGGAGACGGTCACATGCAGACACCAATAATCATGGAGGTAACAGACGGCGGAGGTTCGAGTCCTCCCTCGGGCGTGGGTGTGTGTGTTTGTCCTTAGGATAATCTACGCCTAGGGACTGATGACCTTAGCAGTTAAGTCTCATAAGATTTCACACACATTTGTTTTTGTTTGTAACAGACGGCGCAAGTAGTGGTAGTGATGCACATCTAAGAAACTAATTGTGACAGCCATGAGCCCCAGAGACGCGGTCAGGAATTCGAATAGGGGCTACCTCCAGCAACTGCAGATGCTACGTTATAACGATCGAAAGGAATTATCAGACGAATTGTGTGAGGTCATTTATAGGTGTGACAAGGTTTATCCTTTCGTGTCAGTGTCGGACATCCTTGCTACAATCGTAGAAATTCCAATCACTGTAACATTAGACATGGGATCTTCGGCTAATGTGATATCAAGCACTTTGTTCCAAAAGCTATTGTAAAAAGCAAAGCCACCAGTTTTGCCAATGGAGAACTGTAAAATTATAGGAGCACTAAGCACAAGGTCCACAAGTTTCAGGATGCAGGCAAAACTGAATTTGTGAAATGCAGAATTTACTAATTGTTGAAAAATTGATAGTGGATTGTATTCTGGGTGTTAGTAGCACACGAGAGAGGGACGGAAGCGTCGACTTCGCAGCGGGGAGAGCGAAATTTTGGATCAATAGTGCGCTAGTGGAGGTTTACTTAATACAGAAAGAAGGAGTATATGAGTGGTACTTCTGTGCGGTCTGTGTAAGCTGGATCACCACAAATAATAAATGTCGAACAATTTTTTCCCTGAACATAATGAAAGTATCTACATTTTCACATCAAGCAACGAAGAAACTAAAGGAACCTATGCATCTCACTGATGAACAGAAGCAGCAGTTATCAAGCCTGCTATTATCTCATTCAGTTGTTTTTTTAAGAAAAATCTAGGATTATCAAAGGATGTGTGTTTCATCTTGATGTTATGCCACACATACCATACTGTTGCAGCTTCTAAATGGTTCCATGGCACCTTAAGAAACCTGTAGAAGAGGAAATCAATCGAATTCTAGAGTGAGATCAGACAGAGCCATCGACTAGTCCATATTGCAGTCCATTGCTCATGGTCCCTAAGTGAGACTGGTGTTACATGCACACAAGATAAATAAAATCATTGTTCCTTTGAGGACTCATCTGGAAAATACTGATGAACTCATCCAGAAATTCCATAGCATAAAATATTTAATGAACATAGATCTTCAGTATTTGCACTGGCAGGTAAAACTTGATGAGGTATCTATAAAATACACTACAGGAGCTACCAATTTAAAATGATGTTACTTGGATTGAATATTAGCTCAGGAATCTTCATTTCTGCAATGGATTGTGTTCTGGGATCTGCATTAAGAACCCGGACTACTACGTTTGTGGATTCTTTATTAATAGCCACTAACATGTGGGATGAACATATCTCAGTGCTCACAAGGATCTTGACTGTATTAAAAGGCACAAGAGTTACAACCAACCAACTTGTAAAAGTCTAATTTTGCCTTACAGAGAATTAAGTTTCTTGGACATCTTAAAAATGCGAAAGGAATTCTTTCAGATGAAACGAAAATCAGTGCGATCAAGAGCTTTGCTGTGCCAAGGAATAAAAATCAGCTGAAAGGATTTTTGGGTTTAGCTTCATTCTTCTGCAAGATTATTCCTGACCAATCCATGAATGCTGAATCATTATTAAATCTGCTCTGAAAGATCATGTCATGGGTGTGGAAAAGTAAGTGTCATCATGCGTTCACTATAATTAAAATCGCACTTGTGAACTCGTCTATCTTGATCCACCCTGATATGTCACTGGAATTTGAATTATTAATGGATTCATCAGCTGTTGGGTGAGGAGTATGTGTTTCAAAGCAGGATCATAGACGATGAGCCAGCGTTCTGCCTGATCGCGTTTGCAAGTCGAGTATTGAACAGTTGTGAAAGAGTCTACACAGCTACAGAGCATGAAGCACTGGATATGTTCTGTACATTTAAAAATTATCATTGTTATTTACATGGATCAAGAACCACCGTTTATTGTGATCATCAGTCTCTGAGTTTCCTGCAAACTTGTAAACTGCTGCATGCGAATGTGTACGTGTGTGTGTGTGTGAATTCTTAAGGGACCAAACAGCTGATGTCATCCATCCGAAGATTTCCACACTATTTAAACTAACTTATGCTAAGAACAACACACACACCCATGCCCAAAGGAGGACTGGAACCTCCAGTGGGAGTGGCTGCACAATCCGTTACATGGCGCCTCAAACCGCATGGCCACTCCGTATGGCCTGCTACATTGAAGGTTAGGCCAGTGGACCCTTGCTTTGCAAGAATATAACTTTCAAATAGTTCACATAAGTGGCCAAGTTGATATTATTGCTGACACCTTATCACGTGTACCAGAAGGTTTGACACTGAAGCTATGTGATGCTGAACAATCATCTGAATTCCAGGTGTTGCTTATGGAAGGCCAGCAACACCGAAGATGTTACTTAAAGTTGTGTAAAGGTATGCCTAGTCTTCAACAGATAGACATAAGTTGGAATCAGATTCGAAAAGAAACAAGGACAACCAGATCAGCTGAGGATTAATCAGCTTTACAAACTGGTGAATAATGTCTTATTCCATAGAAGCAGTGAACATATGAACAACTGCTCTGTATGTATACCAGAGGAGTATGAAACAAAGTTAATCTGGTATACCTATTATGCCTAGGGACACTGGTGTACTCAAATGTGCAGCCAAGCTAAATACGTACTGTTATTTCCCAACCTCCATAGAAAAGTGCAAGGTGAGATAAGGCATTGTGTACTATGCCAGAAAGCGAAGCCCAATAATCGAGAACGGAGGAGCATGCTCCATTCAATTTTTCCAGAAAAACCTCTTGCATTAGTATCAGTGGATGTCTGTGGTCCATTATCCCAGTCATGAGAAGGAGTTAAATATATAGTGGGATTTTTAGACATATTTACAAAATATGTAAAATTTTGTCCACTGAAGACAGCCACAACTCGCCCAATCGTAAACAGATTACTTAACGATTATGTTCTGAAGGTTGGAAAGCTTGAAGCACTTTTGTCAGATAATATGTCAATTTTACTTGTTACAAGTGGAGAAATACTTTAACACAACAGCGGGTAAAACAGTACTAACTTCACGCTATCATCTCGAAGCCAGTCCAACTGAAAGTGTATTCCACGAATTAAATCGACTCATGGGAACTTATTGTCATCCTAGGCGGACTACGTGGATAGAATATCTGCAATAATTTGAAGAAATTATGAACAATTTACGTCACTCCTCAACCAAAATAACACCTGTTCAACTGATGTTTAGAAAATAGAAAAGAAATGAATGGGTAGATAAAATCCCGAAAGCAAAAGGTAGTGACATACCGAGAGGGCCAGGATCAGAAAAAAATGATTATGACAGCAAAGTCAAACGGATGCGGACATTTAGGATCGGCGAAAAGGTATTGCAGTGAACACATCCGCGATCCTCATTACTTTCCAAAAAGAATAGCAAGTGGCAATTATTACACACTGATCCATTCGTAATTGTTAAGATTACAAACACTGATGCGTTTTTCTTGGCATATCCAGAATGTTTACGAATCAAAGGAATGTATCCCATTCAAGATATTAAGAAATACCATATGAAGTGATTAACTGTGTGAAAAGGACTATGATGATTAAATTCATAGTGATTAGGAATTACATAATGAAGAGTGATAAGAATAAATTTATAGTAATTGTGTTTTGTGTTGGACCAGTGAGATCAGAGTTACTAATAAGGGACTATGCATGGCACAGTGAGTACTTAGAGAAGTAATGATAGTGTTTATCTAGTACGTAACTGATTAATTCTTTTTATTGATGACCAAGTTAATTCTTTATTTTTAGGAAGAGTGTATGTATATTTGTGTGGTTACTTGATCTTCAATTTTAATTATTTATGTTTTGATATGGGATGTGTCTACGTGGTTTATCTATACAGTTTCATGCATCATAAGTTATCTTTTGTGAGAGAGGAAACGTACGTTAATTGACTGAACTAACCAGAAGGAGGCATTCTGGTTTATAATGGTGACATTTTAGGGACTTGCAGGAATAATTGATAACGAAAAGCTAAATTTTGCTTCATTCTTCCTACTTAAGTGTAGTTGCAAGTTGGTTGGCATGTAAGGTGTGGACTGGGATTGGTTTGATGGTTCCTGACCCTAACGAATTTTACTTTCAGGAAGATGAAATCCTTTATATATGTTTGTGTGATTTATTTGATTCCAAATGATCATGAATGTATGAGAAATTAATTTATCTATCTGTCCTAAAGTGAATTCAGATTCGCACGTGATCTAAAAAGAAAGGGAGAAAGCGTAAGTGTTTAATAGAGAAATGAAAGCATGGAAGTGGTGCGAAGGCATGGTGATTTACAGTATTCGTCGGACGCATTTCCCTGGTGGAATATTCACTCTGGATGTTAAAAAAATTTGTCTTGTCTTACTATGAAAGATTATACTGTGATATCGAGGCACAGAGAGAAGGATTCATAAAATGAAGAATGGTCTTTCTTGAATATCGGCTCATACGAAAATTCGTAATGTCGAGTTATGTGGTATAAGTTAGAAAAAGTGTTGAATGATCTGCCGATTTCATATAGTCCACGAAAACCTAAATGTAATGACATGACCATGAGGAGTGATTTACTTCTGAAAAACTTTTTTAGAATAGGTAAAATCGATTCTATGCAGTAGACACTGCAGTGGATCATACCTCTTCCAAATCTACTGAATTCATGAAGGATCCGATGGAGAAATATCCTACTAACCTGTTGTTTTGCAATGAGTAAAGTAAAGATCTCCGACTTATCCAATGTTTGAAATCGTTTCATGTCCTATTGGTCCGATCTGGTGCTTTGAGGTCCAAGATTATCCTACTTCCCTACACCTGGTTCCTGACTCTCGCTGGATTCGTCCTACATCAACTTCCAACGGTTCCAGTCAGCCTCCAGCAGCCCTCTATCGACAAACTCCATTAACCTTCGTTGAATCCGTCTATTCCAGCCAACAGACGCTTATTGTTGTTCACTGAACTGTTTTAAACACACAAAGTGTACTGTATTCCCTGTCAGTAATCTGAACATCGAAACATTTTACCAAACGACATTGGTTAATGTTTTAAAACATCTAAGGTGATTTGTAGATGGTATTTTGGTCTTTTTTCTTTTCTGTGTGTAATTTTCAAAATTTTAATACCCATCTTATCTATAAATCACGAATAGGTCAAGTTTTACCTCTGGAATAAAGCTCTCAAATGGATAGACCTCAATTTATTGTAATTTTCCTTGGTTAAGGGTGGAGTGAGATACACGCCTCTCCACACGTGAAAGTCAGCAACCTTGTAAAAAAATGAGTTAGTTTTTTGTAAACCCACGCAAAGATAACGACATTGTGTGTTCTTTCGTAGGAAATTCATAATGTTCTAACATTTAGAGCATCAAAAGTTATTTGGGATTTAAAATTTAATGCTCTCACGAGGAACATTTGAAGTATCACAGTATATCTGACATTTTATTGTGTAGCACATATATGGACACTGTACGTAGCAAATGATTTGCACGGCTCAAAGACTCCTTACGACTGTGAGACACAGACTATTTCTGACTCGTGATATAAAGGCTCTATGGATATAATCGTTGAACATTACGTGTGCAATGGTCTGACTACTTCATATTTAGAATTACGGAGAGTAGGATCGCAGTGGAACTGTAAGTAGCAACATAGTTGTAAGCTACCATCTTGAATACGGAATGAAATTTGGTTAATTGTGATAACATCCTGAGGCTGGTTCACTGGCTACACGCTGTTTGTTGTTTCACTGTTCGCTAGCTAGGCCTATCACAGGCTGACCAGAAACCCATTAGCAGCCACTTTTCGGAATTCCTACAGGGATACTCGAAGTCCTCACTGTACTTTGCCGCTGCAGGCCATCCGCTGCTTTGTGCTCTTGCCTGCCTCCCCTTCTCTTGGTTGTAGTCGTGTATGTTATAATGCGGAAGGTGATAGTAAAGAATGGAGAAGACAAGACGAAAACAATGGTGTTAATAATGGCTCTGAGCACTATGGGACTTAACTTCTGAGGTCATCAGTCCCCTAGAACTTAGAACTACGTAAACCTAACTAACCTAAAGACATCACACACATCCATGCCCGAGGCAGGATTCGAACCTGCGACCGTAGCGCTCGCGCGGTTCCAGACTGTAGCGCCTATAACCGCTCGGCCACTTCGGCCGGCCCAACAATGGTGTTCGCAGATGACTTTATGATCTGGGGAAACATGGGGGAGGACGTTCAGGAACAGCTGAGTGCCTGGGAAGAAACTGTGAGATAGTATGGAATGAAATGTGAGATCCTTGTTACAACTAGAAAGGAAGATAGGGCCCGTAGCGGAATGTGGATCGGTGGTGAGCAATTGTAGAAGGTAGGAAATGTAAAGTACTTGAGAAGTAAGATAGAGGTAATAGGAAGAAATGAGAAGATCAGTGAACGTGGCAGAGAGACACATGCATTCTTGCGAAGTGTTAGGAGCCTGTTTGGTAACATACCAGGTGATCAAAAAGTCGGTATAAATTTGAAAACTTAATAAACCACGGAATAATGTAGATAGAGAGGTAAAAATTGACACACGTGCTTGGAATGACATGGGGTTTTATTAGAACAAAAAACAGTATTGCTAGACGCGTGAAAGATCTCTTGCGCGCGTCGTTTGGTGATGATCGTGTGCTCAGCCACGACTTTCATCATGCTTGGCCTCCCAGGTCCCCAGACCTCAGTCCGTGCGATTATTGGCTTTGGGGTTACCTGAAGTCTCAAGTGTATAGCGATCGAACGACATCCCTAGGGATGCTGAAAGACAACACCCGACGCCAATGCCTCATCATAGCTCCGGACATGTTTTACAGTGCTGTTCACAACATTATTCCTCGACTACAGCTATTGTTGAGGAATGATGGTGGACATATTGAGCATTTCCTGTAAAGAACATCATCTTTGCTTTGTCTTACTTTGTTATGCTAATTATTGCTATTCTGATCAGATGAATCGCCATCTGTCGGACATTTTTTGAACTTTTGTATTTTTTGGTTCTAATAAAACCCCATGTCATTCCAAGAATGTGTGTCAATTTGTACCTCTCTATCTACTTTATTCCGTGATTTATTCAGTTTTCAAATTTACACTGACTTTTTGATCACCCGGTAGATATCCAACAAAAAAGCAAAGAAGTAATATATAGAAGCCACAACATCCCAATACTGACTTATCCATCTGAATCCTGGATAATGAAGAAAAGAGATGTAAGTAGATTACAGGTATATGAAATTAAGTTCCCCAGAAGAAGGCTAGGAGTAAAAGGAGAGATAGGACGAGGAATTAAAGGGTAAGGGAAATGATGATAGAGAATCCTTCATAGAAAGATAGAAACATGAAGGCTAAGATGGTATGCGCAGTTAAAATACATGGAAAACTAGAGGATTCCCAAGAAGATACATGAAATGGAGATGCGAAGGAAACGACCAAGAGAAAGACCAATGGATAGATGGCTGAAGGATGTGGAGGAGTCTGTTGAAAAAAGGACCGAGGACTGGAGCAGAGTAGACACAGAAAAATGGTCGTAAAACGTGACTAGATGACGAAGTAATATTCCAATTAGACTCTGCCTGGGACTGGAAACTGTTCAAGATGATGATGACATTTGACAGGCAGACGTCGACTACGAGAAATATGAAAACAAACATATCAGGAAATGAAGCAGAGTGGAAGATTATTATGGCTGTAATGAAGATGAAATGGAAATGTAGCCAAGCGAAAAGATGGCGGTTGGAGAAACCAAGTTGTTCGGTGGATTGCAAGAAATACGACCGACATGGCAATATAACGGCAGGTGGGTAGATCACTTTAGAAAACATAAAGGTGATCATGCGAGCGTTTACGAGAAGACGTAAGTGAACGGAAAGGTGTATTCAGCATCGAATGTCAAGTGGCTGATAACAATGCTGATTAATGCGTATGGCTCTGTAGCTCTAGAACGCGAATGACTTTTAAGAGTGAAAGGCGTGTGTTGTTAGGCGCCCTTCACGTCGGATATTCACGAGTGCGACAACAGGCACATGTCTCAAAAAGCCTGTTGTCATTTAACTGTCTGCTAGGGCGGTACCTCTTTCGGTCGGATCACTTTAGAAAACATAAAGGTGATCATGCGAGCGTTTACGAGAAGACGTAAGTGAACGGAAAGGTGTATTCAGCATCGAATGTCAAGTGGCTGATAACAATGCTGATTAATGCGTATGGCTCTGTAGCTCTAGAACGCGAATGACTTTTAAGAGTGAAAGGCGTGTGTTGTTAGGCGCCCTTCACGTCGGATATTCACGAGTGCGACAACAGGCACATGTCTCAAAAAGCCTGTTGTCATTTAACTGTCTGCTAGGGCGGTACCTCTTTCGGTCGGAACTGTGAAATATGTCTTAGCATGTGGTCTGAACTCTGACGTGAGTCGGCCAATAGAATGGTTTAGCAAAAGAATCAATTCGCGAGCCTCAGTGTCCGCAAAGAGACGCTCTTGAATAGATTCTCTTCTTTGGCTTGCTACCATCAGGATGAGCCGATCTGCTTGGTATAGAAGTTTGGTCTTGTGATAATTAAATCAGCATACTGAAGCGACTTCGTTATGTGTTAAGATGAGATGGTTACTGACTAGCATGCTTGTGATGCGTCATTGTATGTTATGCGATTTTCAACTTTACAGGACATTACATTTATTTCCGAAAGGTACAGCACAGTCATGTTTAACTTGGGAACCGTTAAGTCCTTTCCTGTGTCCACAGTTTCTCTAAAACACATGGGAATCAACACCCATCCAAGTTTTCAAGCAGCTTATCTCAAACTTCTCCCCTCATCGACTAATATTTCGGGTGTTAATGTTAGTTAATACGTGTTGATTTTCCTTGTGTATTGTACTGCCTGCCTACATGTAAAGTGCATCCACTCACAGAGGTCCTGTGTGAGCTGTAACTAACATATGGCTGCGAAAATTAGTAGACATTCTAATGGGTTAATGAAAATCCTATTTACACTGTAAAAAAATTAGTTCCAGTTTTGGCTGCCAGGTGAAAATCTAGCGCTGTGAATGGAAGAAAGGCGTGTAGTGCTGTTTCAATATGTAATGGATTATAAAAGAATCGTAGGCAGAAAAGGTCAAAAAGAATAATGTTGATTTTGTTATTTACTGCCGCTTACGCAATTTGTTCAGTACGAGTACTGGAGACGTTGACGAGATGCTGCATCCGTTAAACGATGTGATCAAAAGTTGCTCACAGCAGTTCAGGTAGAATCTGACAATGAAAACTCACCGTAGCATATCCCTCAGATTTAGTGATAGGATGGCCCAGGGACAGCCCGTCAAAAGCTGAACATAGGTCAAACATGAAAACCAGTAGAAGGTGTATTGAACCACGAAAAAAGAAGCAAAATAGAAACAGTGATCGGTCTAAGTTCAAGATGTACAACATCGACCGAAATTGAGTATCTCCGGCGTCTTGGTTAAGTGGATCCGATATTGGACTGCATTGGGAAAGATTCGCGTTCAAATCTCGCTCTTGCCCCATATTTTTGTCACAAAATTATGAACTGTTCGTCCGGCCATTGAAGTGTCTGTTCGTTGTATTCAGATTTGTGTCTGTGTAGTAGTGTACCATCCGTCTGCAACAGCGATGTGTAACAAAGTGACCTCCAAACGTATGTACCTCCTATTTGTTCTACACCAGTACCACATGTTACGACTCTTGCCTTCCGTTTCAAAAGTTTTGACTCTCGAATTCCTTTGTTGTAACACAGTTCACACACTTTTATTTGTTGTTTTCATTTCTGTGAGAGGCTTATGCAGCATCTTGCCTCCTCTCAGTATTCGTCACATTTACTTGCGACGGTAATGTATTCTTATCACGTGATTCATGTTCTATAACTAATGAATAGTATGACAGTTGCCTACACTACAGAACGAGAGCAGACACTTCAATGACCGGACGGACAGTACAAACAGTTGTGAAGGAAAAAAAATGCGGCGCGAGGGAGGTTTGAACACAGATCTCCCGCTTGGCAGCCTAACAAGCACGACTCCGCAGGTGTTGCAATTCACTCGAAGCTGCACATCTAAACCTTGGACCGTTCCCTGTTCTGTTTTGCTTCTTTCTTCACAGTTCAGCACAGCTTCTTCCTGTTTAGATGCTTGATCTGTGTTCATTTATTGAGGGACTATCCTTAGGGCCATTTTACTACTAAATCTGAGGGGTAGGGTTGATGGGGCGTTTCTCTTGTAGTCATTGTGTTCATGTATACTGGTCTTCAGGTCAGGTAAAGACAGAACGTGTCCCTGGTAAACGCATTCTTTTAGATAACCTCTGAACCAAACGTCACATGGATTCAGATCAGGTGATCTTGTAGACCATGGATCTGGAAAACCTCTGCAGATGTTTGCGGAGGGTTACATTAAGCAGATCTTTCAATAGGCGAGCGACGTGAGGTGTTGCCCCATCGTACATGGAAACACTGGTTTCCACACAGCTGGCTCTTCCAGTGCAGGAATCACGTGCTTTACAAGCAGGTCTCGACATCGTGTAGACGTCACGGCACACCTTACAGGCCCTCTGCTTGTATTCTCTTTAAAGAACGAAGGACCGAAAAATAAAGGTGCTTGTGACTCCACACCTCATAGTACATACGGCGAGTACAATGACGACTCTTCGTGCCCAACACGCTGGTTAACAGTATCCCAAATTCGGCAGTTCTTTATATTCACCGCATCCTGTAGTGTAAAGTGTGCCTCGTTATTCCATAAAATATTGCCCGGCCACACGTCGTCAACTTCGATCCGCGCCAGCAGCTGAAGAGCAAATTCAGAACGTTGCTGCGGATCACGACGTCTAAGTTGATGCATCGTCTGAATCTTGTACGGACATCAACATAAAATAGACCGCAAACTTCCCATACTGTTCACCATGGGATTGACAATTCTCTGACACTGCAGGAGCGCTGGCACTACATGGGGCACGTGCTGCATGGTCAGCAACAGGAATCTCATCAATAACTAATAACGCATTAGCATATCTACCACGTGTCGCTATCATACGATAATTACGGCCCACGCTAGGCGTCCTCTAGTAGCTCCACTTTAATTATAACCACCCAGTATATGGATATTCACGTGAAGACACGTGGTTTGTTGAATGATATATTAAGAATGAGCATAACTTGGGTTTCTTACGCATCTATTTTCAAACCTCCCCCTTTGGTCTTTGTTTAAGTAACGCTCCACATGTTCCACACTTCCACATGCGTTCATTTAAGAACTACGTTGTATAATGTACTGCGTTCCATTTAGTTTCATTTAACCCTAGAGACATAAGCTGCCTTCAGCAATAATCATATTTCATTTAAATAAAGTTTTCAGTTACGCAGATAGGTTCGTGTTGCGTCGAACCACAAGATACGGATTTGCAGAATCGGAGACTTCGGGATAAATTTCTGCTATCACACTACCTCAGGTATTTTCGATTTACTACCTGTTGTAGGATACAGAAGGGAGAGAAAAGCATTTGCTAGGTACAAATTACCTCTACACACTCATGAGCCAAAACATTATGATCACGTACTTAATAGCTTATTTGCTAGACTTTGGAATTAAATACATCATTGGTTCTTCGTATCATGGACGCGGAAGTTTTTTGGTACGTTTGTGGAGGTATGTGGCATTAGATGTCTACGCACAGGTCATGTAATTCGCGCAAACAACGTGCCGCTGATTTGCGCCCGAGTGCGACCCAGATTTGTTCCATAGGATTCACATGAGGTGAACTTGGTCGCCGAGACATCAACGTGAGTTCGCTGTAATGCCCAATGATAGTAGAACGGTTCTGGCTCCGAGACACGGACAGTTATTTTGCTGAAAGACATTACGCATGAAGCAATGCAGGTGGTTAGCGACTGGCAGCATGACTTCGATTATTGCGACAGGTCTCATGAAAGCGCAGGAGAATGTCTCACGTAGCATATTACTGCTCTCACCGGGCTTCGTCCGTGGCACGCTGCACTTTTGGAGCCGCCGTTCACCTCGATGACAGCATTTGTGGAGACGACCATCGACATGGTGTAGCAAAAATGTGATTCACCGGAAGAGCGGACACGTTTCCATTGATAGATTGTGGAATTCCGATGGTCTCGTGCCCACTGCAATCATGATTGACGATCTCGTTGGGTCAACATGTGAACACACAGGGGTGGTTTGCTGCGGAACTCCTTGTTCACAACGTACGGTGAACGGTGTGCTCCGAAATACTTGAGCGTGAACTAGCATGCTGCTGTTTCGACAGAGATGCCATAGATCACCATGTATCTTACTTTACAGAGCAGACAAGCTTTCGAACCCTACGTTCTGTGAAGAGCCGTGGATGTCCAACAATTTAGCACCCAGTAGTAGTTTCACTGTCCATCTACCTCTTTCTTATATGCTCACGACAGTAGCACGCGAACATTCGACCAGCTTCTCCGTTTTCGAGATACTCGTTCACAGACTTTGCGTGGTAATAATCTGCCTTTGGGGAATGGATTTCCCCGTTTGCAGCCCATATCTTCGCTAGGTTGATCCCCATCCGTGTCTGCTCCGTCTACATACATTTTTTAGTGCGTCATGTGCTCGTAAAACCATCAGGTGGCATTCATCGCCGCGGCTGGCAGTGCTCACAATGTTTTGGTGTACCAGTGTAAGACGTAATTCTAACACCTTTTGTAGTTAGTAGCAGTATGAGGTCTATTGTAAGGACTACAGTTTTACTTTTGTCTCTTCTTCAACCACGATTTAATCATTCTTTGCACTCTGTGAAATGTCTTACCACTACGAAAATTATAAACAAAGTTAGTCAGATTGCGTTTATTCATGTAAGGGCATATTTTAAGCAAAGGGTGAATTTTCAGGGCCTTAAACCGGGGCCATGGTGTTTCAGGAACTCACAGGTTAAAGCAAAGACTAGTAGAAGCTCTTCAAGAGCACACTTACGAATTAAAAGACGTTTCACGTTCCCAAATTCCTTGAATCTTAACCCAGCTGCACATCTGAGAAGTCGCACGTATCTGTCGCATTCACGGTGGGTGTCCTCCGCCAAGCACACTTCAACAGCTGAAGTAAGTGGTTGACCGAATATGATTCCGGCTTCCTCTGTAGAAAACCAATTTGGTAGTAATTTTACTGAAATTTTCTCTCTAGTGGGGTTTCAATGCTGTCATCAGATATCGTGTAGCTTTACTGGAAGTAACTTTAGTGTTTTTAGTGAAAAGATGAGCTTTGGCTTATCATATGGTTTTTCACTTTCCTCTCCCCATACACGGAGAAATCCAAGCGGCTCGCGCTTTCTGGCTCGCTAGACACCCACCCACCTCCTCGCTCGGCTCGCTCCTGCACTGCTCCTCCTTATTTGCCTGGCCAGCCAGTACACCGCTACTTGCTAGTCAATTATGGCTCAACCACATCTTTCGTTCTTTGAACAGTTTCCGTGTAAGACCCACTACTTGCAACGGCACATGGTCTCAATATACACTCCTGGAAATTGAAATAAGAACACCGTGAATTCATTGTCCCAGGAAGGGGAAACTTTATTGACACATTCCTGGGGTCAGATACATCACATGATCACACTGACAGAACCACAGGCACATAGACACAGGCAACAGAGCATGCACAATGTCGGCACTAGTACAGTGTATATCCACCTTTCGCAGCAATTCAGGCTGCTATTCTCCCATGGAGACTGTCGTAGAGATGCTGGATGTAGTCCTGTGGAACGGCTTGCCATGCCATTTCCACCTGGCGCCTCAGTTGGACCAGCGTTCGTGCTGGACGTGCAGACCGCGTGAGACGACGCTTCATCCAGTCCCAAACATGCTCAATGGGGGACAGATCCGGAGATCTTGCTGGCCAGGGTAGTTGACTTACACCTTCTAGAGCACGTTGGGTGGCACGGGATACATGCGGACGTGCATTGTCCTGTTGGAACAGCAAGTTCCCTTGCCGGTCTAGGAATGGTAGAACGATGGGTTCGATGACGGTTTGGATGTACCGTGCACTATTCAGTGTCCCCTCGACGATCACCAGTGGTGTACGGCCAGTGTAGGAGATCGCTCCCCACACCATGATGCCGGGTGTTGGCCCTGTGTGCCTCGGTCGTATGCAGTCCTGATTGTGGCGCTCACCTGCACGGCGCCAAACACGCATACGACCATCATTGGCACCAAGGCAGAAGCGACTCTCATCGCTGAAGACGACACGTCTCCATTCGTCCCTCCATTCACGCCTGTCGCGACACCACTGGAGGCGGGCTGCACGATGTTGGGGCGTGAGCGGAAGACGGCCTAACGGTGTGCGGGACCGTAGCCCAGCTTCATGGAGACGGTTGCGAATGGTCCTCGCCGATACCCCAGGAGCAACAGTGTCCTTAATTTGCTGGGAAGTGGCGGTGCGGTCCCCTACGGCACTGCGTAGGATCCTACGGTCTTGGCGTGCATCCGTGCGTCGCTGCGGTCCGGTCCCAGGTCGACGGGCACGTGCACCTTCCGCCGACCACTGGCGACAAAATCGATGTACTGTGGAGACCTCACGCCCCACGTGTTGAGCAATTCGGCGGTACGTCCACCCGGCCTCCCGCATGCCCACTATACGCCCTCGCTCAAAGTCCGTCAACTGTACATACGGTTCACGTCCACGCTGTCGCGGCATGCTACCAGTGTTAAAGACTGCGATGGAGCTCCGTATGCCACGGCAAACTGGCTGACACTGACGGCGGCGGTGCACAAATGCTGCGCAGCTAGCGCCATTCGACGGCCAACACCGCGGTTCCTGGTGAGTCCGCTGTGCCGTGCGTGTGATCATTGCTTGTACAGCCCTCTCGCAGTGTCCGGAGCAAGTATGGTGGGTCTGACACACCGGTGTCAATGTGTTCTTTTTTCCATTTCCAGGAGTGTATGTGAACGATTTATCACATAAGATAAGCAATACTATTACATCCTTCGCTAACGACGCTGCTGTCTATAGAGGGCAGTATCATTGTGGGACGCTCATAAGCAAATACAGAAAGACTTGGACAAAACTTGGGCTTGGTGTATTGTGTGACAGCTCCACAGTTCCATGGTATGAAGAACCAGTTACAATGGCTGTGGTCCAGCTAGCCCCAGGAGAGGATACAACGCTTTATGACACTCCTCCCAACCGAATCAGTGCATGCATCGAGGCAAGAGGGGGGGGGGGGGGCTACAATGTCATACTTACAAATTGGTTCAAATGGCTCTGAGCACTATGGGACTTAACTTCTGAGGACTGATGACCTCAGAACTACTTAAACCTAACGTAAAGACATCACACACATCCATACCCGAGGTAGGATTCGAACCTGCGACCGTAGCGGTCGCGCGGTTCCAGTCTGTAGCGCCTAGAACCGCTCGGCCACCCCAGCCGGCACTTAAAAATTGGCTTATAATGCCAAGTTCCTTGCAAATCTGCTTCGATACAACAATCACTTAAATAACATCACGTACTTCCTTAACCCGTCAACTTTCATTTCCTTTCTCCCATTCCCTTCTGCGCCTGGGCCAGCAGCCATTTGTATAGATATTCGAAAATGTGGCGTACTGTAGCTATGTTACAGTATATTAAGCAAGGTTTGAACGACGAACCGGAGATGGTACACATGCAAATTGCGCGAGTCGACTAATTCGTCATGCAAAACATTTTAACTGTCTTGAAATTAATATTCAGTTAATGGTACCATTTGTATGTGCACCGTTCGGATTTCACGTGTAAAAAACACCCTTGTTCCGATTTTACGTCCAAAAATAATCACCCTTAAATAACTCCGTTTTGGAGCGAGACTGATGGCTGGTCTATGATAAGGAGCTAGGTCTATGATAAGTTTTTACAGTCTGAAAAACTTTTGCTTCGTTTGGATTTTACGTAGAAGAAACACGTTTCTCTGGGAGGCCTTTTAAGCGAGCCACTTCTATACTTTAAACTTGTAAGAATCGAGTCAAACTTTGAGCGAAGGTAGATAAATGGATAAAAAAATCCAATAATCTTTATCTGTTGTCGAGATAAGATGGTTTAAATTCGAGCTAAATATAGCACGTAAAACTCGTTATAACGTGAATTGAATGCAAGGAAACGGTTTAAAGTGAATCAAATAAATAAAAAAATAAATTCTTACGATTAAATTGAAAACTCGCTTTCAAAAACCTAGCTCTATTCGGATTTTACGTACAAAAAACATTTATGAATTAGTTACGCGCACCACTTCTATGTTTCAAGCTTGTGCGAATCGGTTCAAATTTTGAGAGAAGGTAGACAAATACATGTAATTATTGGTCGTCCTGTTGTTTTGCGGAAGTTTTATCCGCTGCCACGATAGAAGGCACATGGCTCGAAAGACAATAAAGAAACCTACACCGGATCAGCCGTCGTCCGAGTCAACAAAAATCTGCATCCGTTGCCGAATTATGGCGGCCAAATGTCAAAATTACGGTACAGTAGAAGTTGGGAACAAGGGGCGCATTCGAGCCTAACTTCATTTTTATGGATGACAGTGCACGACTACATCAATGAGTGAAGGTGGAGGAGCTCAGGTAATGGGAGCATATTCGGCGGAAGGACTACCCTGCCCCTCCCCCCCCCCCCCCACTTATGCCATCGAACACGTGTGGGATGCTTTGGGGAGACGTATTTCAGAATATTTGACATGCTCTAAAGACCACCTCCCAACCGCGCTGGTGGAGGAATGGGAAGCCCTACCACAATAACTGCTTACCGGCCTTGTGCCCAGTTTGTGGGCACACTGCAGAGCATCCCTTGTTATATTAAGAACCATGCTCCGTAATGTCCAGCAGATCATCGGTAGTCTCGGTGACTTTAGTGTAATTATGAATATTGAATAAAAGTGTCATTTCTGTTCGTATCGTTGCTTATATCTTTCAGTAGTTCCTCCTATGTATGTCCCAAATTTCATCGAGCTATGGAACTTGGCAGTGACACATCATGCGAAAATTACTTTCATCCTTAACTGGTGCACAGTAGTGTAGAAACACTACAGGAACGTGTCATCAGTGGCTGCCAGCTAATCCATGACCTGGGGTTTTTCAGATAGCCTGAGACGTCGGACAGAAGCATGCCTTGCTATGAATGGACATGACACAATATTGAGCATCTCCTTTACCAATGGCTAACATGTGTAGGTCGTATGTAGTAGTGTGAATTCCTAAAGGACCAAACTGATAAGGTAATCGGTCCCTAGACTTACACATTACTTAAACTAACTTATGCTAAGAACAAAAAAGACACCCACGCCCAAGGGAGGGCTCGAACCTCTGGTGGGAGGGGCCGTGCAGTCCGTGACCTGGCGCCTCAAACCGCGCGGCCACTCTGCGAGGCGCATGTAGCAGCAAGCATATTGCGTTAGAAGCTCCGCTGTTCTACAGTGCAAGATTGATGTTTTCTCATTTGTTTATTACATTACGTGCGTCGTTCATGCAAAGAGCTCCCAGTAGAAGAGATGTGTTTGACGCTAGCGAAGATGAACGAGTGCTCATAGTTCGTAAGGTATGCCTTTTAAAGCCCATGGTTGCTAAGCATTCATGGAGGGAGGGGGGGTGTGAAATCTTATGGGACTTAACTGCTAAGGTCATCAGTCCCTAAGCTTACACACTACTTAAGCTAAATTATCCTAAGAACAAACACACAAACCCATGCCCGAGGGAGGAACTCGCACCTCCGCGGAGCCGGCTAAAGTGGCCGTGCGGTTAAAGGCGCTGCAGTCTGGAACCGCAAGACCGCTCCGGTCGCAGGTTCGAATCCTGCCTCGGGCATGGATGTTTGTGATGTCCTTAGGTTAGTTAGGTTTAACTAGTTCTAAGTTCTGGGGGACTAATGACCTCAGCAGTTGAGTCCCATAGTGCTCAGAGCCACACCTCGAACCTCCGCCGGGACCAGCCGTTTTCGTCATGTTTCGGTCGAAATAACGCCTCTCAAAATATGGAATTACTTTAGTTTGACACCCTTTATGAGAAGAGAAAACACCCGCAGCAGTCCTGCAATCCAGCAGATGACAGCAGTTGTGTAGCAGCGATGCGCAGTTAGGGCCTGGCGTGCTCGCAGTGGCGACGCCGCTATCTTATCAGCGGCGGCGAGTATCAGGAAGAGGAATGCGAGCGACCGGCCTTACGTCAGTCACGACACACGAGCGGCGTTCGCAGCGTGTCCGCCGCGGAGGACACCCCACTGTGAGACCCGACACTGCCGCCGCCGACGCCGCCGCGGCGCTGCGCCTGCACTGCTTGTTTACCACTGCTCTTCCCGGCGCCGACAAACACGTAGAGTGCGGGCCCAGGGAAGCCCGGCGGAAGAGATCGGCAACGAATCGACTTTCTACCCCAGAGAGCGGAGTTTAGTGTATGATACAGACCTTGCACTGACGAAGTCAAGCTGTTTTTCAGTTGGACGTACTGCGTGTTATTATTAAGAAATACACGCACAGAAAGCGGTAACAGAAAGTTATTCACGGACAGATGAAATGCTTTTGTATTATCCTTGTTACATAAATTCACGAACGCCGGCCGCTTTGACCGAGCAGTTATAGGCGCTTCAGTCCGGAACCGTGCTGCTGCTACGGTCGCAGGTTCGAATCCTGCCTCGGGCATGGATGTGTGTTTTGTCCTTAGGTTAGTTAGGTTTAAGTTGTTCTAAGTCTAGGGGGCTGATGACCTCACACCCATAGTGCTTAGAGCCATTTGAACCATTTTTACATTCATGACCGGAAAAAAAGATGATGGATTATCGATGCTCGAGGTTATGGAATATGCTTCCAAGATATTACATTTATTATTATTATTACTCGAATTTGGTTAACTCAGAACTACGTGGAACATCTGATTTATGACATCATATTCCTTTCCTTTTTTGCCTTTCGAGTACTTTTTACTTCTTGCTCTGTGTTGTTCTTTTCTTTTTTCCGTCCGTGTCCCGCCACTGTCCTTTTTTGCTTTCTTGTTTCTCTTCTCTAAATTCATATCTACGTCCATCTGTTATTCCCAACTACCAAAGATCTTCCTTCACTTCTATAAACCATGAAATATGGGTTTAAGGATTTTTGTCAAAGAAGTTGAATTATTTTTTGTCAGCCTCTTGTTATCCGTTCTTCTTAAGTATCTACTATATTCTCAGTTTTACATACTTCTTGTTGCTTCACAATTTACAAATCTTCCACGCTTTTGACCCAAATTTTTTCGAATTATTTTTATTTCTTTCTCCTTCAAATTATTTAACAGTTGGCGAGTGTTTTGGGAGACGTGTTCTGGGACATAAAGACACCTCAGTTTTGTGATAACACGAGATAAGTATTTCCAATCGTACGTGTTCTTTGCTAAGTGTAGTGTCATCTCCCTTTTTCTAGCTTTATTTATGTTAGCTGCTCTATTCGGAACATTTGGCTGGATTATTTCTTCCAAGTATTTAAACTCTGTAACTTTATTTCTCCATATTTTGATTCAATATGTTTCGGTGAACCTTTAATGTTTGTCATGTATATGGTTTTTCAGACGAAGGTCTTAATCCATGTTTTGTGTTACCTCTTGAAGAATGTTCATCTGTTTCGTTACATCATGTAGGTTCTCTGCTAAAATTGCTAAATCATCAGAAAAAGCTAAACAGTTAACTTCTAGGTTCTCTCTCGTTCTTCCACGTTTCACTTCATTTATTCTATCTTCACCTGTCCTTCTCCCCTTTCTTGAACTACTTTCTCAAAACGCAGTTGAGTAATAACAGAGACAGTCCATCCTTCGGCCTCACGCCTAGTTGCGAAAGATTTTGATATTTCGCTTAAAAATTTAACTTTGGAGATTATATGAGTCAAAGTTTATTTAATGATTGTCGTTATTTTGACACAGATCCCCGTAGATAATTTTGAATAGCTGATGCGTGATGGAAATTTCTCTGAACAGAACTACACATGAAAAGTAAAACCTCAACCGCAAACTGTAGTGTAGTTGGGAGAAGAGATCCTGGAGAGCTCGAAGCAACATGCAAACGAGAGTGTACTGGAAACCGTGACCCCAAGATGTTACCGTATTACGAATTTCTTCATTTTATTTTTAGATGTGTCTTATCACCTAAACCAAGTGCCTTCATGACCTGTTTTACTTCTAACCAGGCATCCTTTTACAACTATTTTTTTAAGAAACACTAACACTGTACGTAGAAGAAAAAAAGCAGCGTTTGATGTCCTACCGACGACGAAGTGAGTGGAGGCATAGCTGAAACTCGCATTGAGAAAGGGCGAGGAATGACGTAGGATGCATTTTCTTACAAAGGAACCATTCTGTTGCTTGCCTTATACGATTTACGACAACTGAAAACGCACACTGATGAGTCAAACCATCTACATCTACAGCTACATCACACCTCGGTAGCCACCTAATGGTGTGAGACGGGGGATACTTTTGATACTACTAACTGAGCCTCCATTCCCTGTTCCACTCGCGAATGGAGCGCGGGAAGAATGATTGTCGGTAAGCTCTTGAATTGGCTCTAATTTCTCAAATTTTCTTGTTGTGGTTAATTCGTGAGATGTATATCGGAGGAAATAATATGTTGTCCGACTCTTCCCAGAAAGTGCTCTCTCGAAATTTCAACAGTAAACCTCTCCGTGATGCATAATGCGACTCTTGTAGCGTATGCCACAAGTTTGTTCTGCATCTCTGTAACGCTCGCGCGCCGACTGAACGATCACGTGACGAAACATGCCGCTCTTCGTTGGATCTTCTCCATCTCCTCTATCAGTCCTACCTGCCAGAGTCTGCACCATTCATCAGTCTTCAACAAGTCGCTCTGTAAATCGATACTGTCTTCTAGCGGTGTCACTTTCTTATAGACAACCGTGTCCACTTGCGACCAATAAGGAGCCTTCGACGCTTTCTACTAATCATTTATATGCATTATAAACAGTGACGGTCACATCACACTTGTGGTACTCCAGAAATTTCCTTCACGTCTATCGATTTTGTTACGTTAAGAGCGACGTTTTGGGTTCTATCTGTAAGGAAGTCTTGAATCCGTTTGCAAATCTGATCAGATACTTGATAAGCTCGCATTTCTTTTCACTAAACATCCGTGCGGGACGGTGTGAAACGCCTTCCTGAAATAAAGGAACACGGCGTCAACCTGAGCGCCGTGTCTACAGCGCTATGGAAGTCACGGAGGAACAGAACGAGCTGAGTTTCTCAAGATCTCTGACTGTGGAATCCATGTTGATTATTCTAGAGGAGATTTTGGTTCTCAAAGAAAAAAAAGTCATATATACATATAGAGAGAGAGACATATAATGCTGAGATACATAACAAAATGCGTAAGAGTAAACGACCGGAGCGATCTAAGGTAGGATGACCGCAAAAGAAACCTTGTAGATAAAGATGATTACGAGCTGACATTCATTGGAATCGCCATAAGGAAATGAAATTCGTCCGAAAAGAAGTGGCGCACAAAACAGTCGAGCGACCGTTTATCGAGTACTACTGGTTAGTCTGTGGCCTTAAAAAGATAAGGATACGTTCAATAAACTGAATTCCAGATCCTGTATGCAAAACATTGAGCATCAGGATTAATTTAATGTTATAATATCCAGAGCGTACGTCACAAGAAACGTGGGCCAACATATTACTTCCACACAAATACGTGAATACGGCGAGAAAAACGGAGAACGTAATCCTTACATGGAGGCTTAAGGACAGTCATTGTTCCGATGCACCATTCGGGAATGGAACAGGGAAGAAAGGCTCAGATATTGATAGCAGAAGCATCCTCCGTCACATACCGTAAGGTTGTTTGTTGAGTACAGGTATAGATGCATATATCTGTTATTCGTCTCATATTAAATATACAATGCGATGGTAGCTTCAGCCGCCTAAACGGAAAGAGTTTCCTTACACTGCCACAGTTATCCCTTTCCTCCTGATGTGTTGCAGCTACTTCTCAAATGTTTTGAGCCCGTCTTTCACGTTACGTGAATTTTCGGAGTTTTTGTGTATTGGTCTTGACAGTACCAGCCACTTTATTATGTTAGCACCTGTATTTCATTTCCACACTGCTCCACAGCTTCTTACATTACAATTTAACTAAAGCCCTATTGCAAGTCAAATGGTAGCCCTGGAATATGAAAAAGAAATTAAGTATTGTATAATTCAGTGTCCCCCCAGGCTTTACTCCTGATGTTCATGTCTACGTCAAAGCAACGAATCGGGATCCCTAATCATATATTATCGAATGGCAGATCTTAAATACCAGTTATGACATGAGGCACAGTAAACATTCATGCACATTTAATTTAAATGAATGTATTACCACATACTGACAAAAATATCGCCGCGCGGGATTAGCCGAGCGGTCTAGGGCGCTGCAGTCGTGGTCTGTGCGGCTGGTCCCGGCGGAGGTTCGAGTCCTCCCTCGGGCATGCGTGTGTGTTTGTCCTTAGGACAATTTAGGTTAAATGGTGTGTAAGCTTAGGGACTGATGACCTTAGCACTTAAGTCCCATAAGATTTCACACACATTTGAACAACAAAAATATCCCACAGATAATAAGACAGGTTGTGAAACTCCGTGGGTGTGTAATTTTGCTTTGACCCATAAAAGTAATTAATAGCGTGACACGCCTTTAATATCTAAGCTGCAAATTGGTGTGCACAATTTTAATGGATAAGTGCATTATTTAAGGCCCTAGCTAGAGAAATTAGAAATTTGTGGTAAGATTTTATGAGACCAAACTGCTGAGGTCATCGGTCCCTAAGCTTACACACTACTTAAATTAACTTACACTAAGGACAACACACACACCTATGCCCGAGGGAGGACTCGAACCTCAGACGGACTAGTTAGACATCCTACAGTGGAAGTTTGCACGTATGAATTATTTAATATGAATGATAGGTATTGAACTATAAGAGCTCTTGATTAACACAGTAAGTTATTCAATAAAAACATTATTACCCGCAGAGATTGTGAATGGAATGTGAAATGTTTCACAAATTCTTTATGCAAAATCTATCTAATGGGTATGTTGCTTTGCAGTATTATTTGAACCAACGAGAAAATACCCTTATGATGTTAGTGGTAGTCTGACATTTACTCTCAAATCTTGTTAGCCCCAAACGAAAAACAGTGAGCGGTGACCAGAAAGTAACTGAAAAACGCATACATTCACCACAGCAATGCTGAACCTGAGACATTTGATTTTACTTATTTACGCAAGTTTGGAGCGAGAAAATGGTCTATCACGCCAGTTCTCCTATTTATGTTCACGTCAATTAATCACCGACAGCCGCGCAGGATGCCACCGTTGTGCGAATGGTTCTGCGGTGAAGGCCGAGGGTCCTGTCACTGGCACAGCGGCTTTGGGCCCCACACGACTGCGAAAATGCACACCTCTGTCCATCTCCAGTGTACGTGACTGATATGCTCAAAATGCACACAGCTCCATGCCTCCAAACAAATTTTACAGATGCGCTCATTAGAGCATGTGGCCACGGACGCTGATCAACTCTCCATCACGTCTAGCCACCAACATATAGCGCTCACGTCCAGCTGTTTCTTCCTGCCAGTCTGTACAGTGTATCGCTATACAACGCCCTTCTAAAGCTAAAAAACTGCCGCTGCACTTCTATCTCCGTGACGTCAATGACAAATTTACCAGCTGCCTGCCTCTGCACCCAGCAGCTAGCCTGGCATCAGAGGTCCTCTGAAATCAGAAAGTGCCCACGAGGCTGGCCATTACTCTCAGCAATCTTTCTTTTGAAAACGGTAAAATGACTGTCTACAAAAGGCTCTCTCCTAAACATGAGAAAGCACCGCTCTTCAGCTGCTGCAATCACCTCCTGTCTTCAGTCCAGTCAATGGCCAGGGCCCGGTTGTAAAACACAGTGGTCAGTCATTCCCCTCAGCTGGTCCCAGCGTTCAGACTCCTGTCAAAACTAGCACTTGAGTCTTCAACCTAGGATTACGGAAAAAAGACCCCTCTTTTCGCTACATTCACAGCCCTGCCTATCCCAAATCATGTGTGGTGTGCCTTCCGATAGACACAGAAATCATCAGAAAGCATGAAATCCTAGTATCACGTTAAAGGAAATTAAGCTAGAAATAGCTCAGTATGAACAGTCACTGTGATCCGATATATGTTAATAATAACATTGCTCTTGGGTTCCACCCTGTTATCACCCTCTAGATCCTGAATCATTGTAAATTAAATGAAAAAAGAATCTTGAATCGCCTGATACTTTTCAAGGTAAATAAACAGCAGTATGCTGTCTACACTTATTCTTCTAGATACTCATCCATGTGTGCTACAATGAAATTTTTACTGAGCCTCAATTGCACACATCCGATCTCACGGGGCACCTAGGGCACATACTGTCTCTATCAGGTCGTGGCCAAGAGCGTCTTTAGCTTGAAAATGCACGATTTTGAATTGAGCCAATTGGGATCCGCCAAATTCCGCACCATAGGTCACCTCCAGTTATTGTGAATACCTGGTTGTGATGTAGTATTCATCAAATATACACTGAAGCTCCAAAGAAGATGATGTAGGCATGCGTATTCACATACAGAGATATATAAACAGGCCGAAGATGGCACTGCAGTCGGCAACACCTGTACAAGACAACAAGTGTCTGGCGCAGTTGTTAGATCGGTTACTGCTGCTACAATGGCAGGCTATCAAGATTTAAGTGAGTTTGAACGAACAGTCGGCGCAGGAGCGATGGGACACAGCATCTCCGAGGTAGCGATGAAGTGGGGGTTTCCCGTACGACCATTTCTCGAGTGTGTCGTGAATATCAGGCATCCGGTTAAATATTAAATCTCCGACAGCGGTGTGACCGGAAAAAAGATCCTGCAAGAACGGGACCAACGACAACTGAAGAGAATCGTCCAACGTGACAAAAGTGCAACCCTTCCGCAAATTGCTGTAGATTTCAGTGCAGGACCATCACCTAGTATCGGAATGCGAGCCATTCAACGAAACATCATCGATACGGGCTTTCAGAGTTGAAGGCCCACGCATGTATCCTTGATGACTGCACGATACAAACCTTTACGCTTCGCCTGGAGCCGTCAACACCGACATTAAACTGTTGATGACTGGAAACATGTTGCCTGATGGGGAGAGTCTCGTTTCATATTGTATCGAGCGGATGGACGCGTATGAGGACAATGTCATGAATCCCTGGACCTTGCATGTCAGTTGGAGACTGTTCATGCTGGTCGAGGCTCTGTGCTGGTGTGGGGCGTGTGCAGTTGAAGTGATATGGGACCCCTGATACGACTCTGACAGGTGACATGTACGTTAGTATCCTGTCTGATCAACAGCATCCATTCATGTCCGTTGTGCATTCCGACAGACTTGAGCAATTCCAGCAGGACAATGCGACACCCCACACGTCCAGAATTGCTACAGAGTGGCTCCGGGTTTAAACACTCCTGCTGGCCACCAGACTCCTCAGACATGAAGATTCCTGAGCATATCTGGGATGCCTTGCAACGTACTGTTCAGAAGAGATCTCCACCCCCTCGTACACTTACGGATTTACGGACAGACCTGCGGGGTTCATGGCGTCAGTTGCCTCCAGCACTACTTCAGACATTAGTCGAGTCCATGCCACGTTGTACTGCGGCACTTCCGCGTGCTCGCGAGGGTTCAAAATATTCAAATGTGTGTGAAATCTTATGGGACTTAACTGCTAAGGCCATCAGTCCCTAAGCTTACACACTACGTAACCTAAATTATCCTAAGGACAAATACATACACCCATGCCCGAGGAAGGACTCGAACCTCCGCCGGGACCAGCCGCACAGTCCATGAATGTAGCGCCTTAGACCGCTCGGCTAATCCCGATGTTAGGCAGGTGCACCAGTTTCTTTAGCTCTTCAGTGTGCATCTCCCTTAAAAAGAAGTCAATTTATTTTTTGACACTTCTTATCAGTTCAGATCACTCATTGCTCTAATAATTCGTAATTCAGGATTCACTATTGCACACCATTCTCACTTCTCACGGTTTCTCCATTCATTCAGACTGTCCTTTCGAGAATGAGAGGGGGTGCTTCAAAAGTGACAGCTGTTTTTTGCCATGGAGAATTGTTCGCCAGTTGGTTAAAACAATGATCTCACCACCATAAGTAAGAAGAAGAAGATGAAGAAGAAGGGGAAAAAAGGCTGAAGAAGAATGAAAAAGAGCAGGCTGCACCAGTGGCTGGTTAATAATGAAGTGTTTCAAAGTGTCGAGCATCGACATACCAGAAGAAACCCAAGATAAATTACAAGGCGAATTTTTTTTTCCTATTACTGAATGTTAATTTTTTGTTGCAATTCAGTATGCACTATAATTTTTTAAGTTATTATTAATAAAGTACTTTAAGAAAAGAGCCTAAGATTGCAATATTGTTGCAAAACGTTTCCATCTTGTTACCTTACAGCTGGATGAGTGTGCATTGTGGTGCCATGATTGTGTTGTATGCTGTTGGTGAGAGGAGGTGAAACATAGTCCTCGTAGAAGACCTACTGCTCAAGAAAACTACCAAAGGGGCAGCGGAAGCTTAAGATCCCCATCCGGTGGACAGAATCCTATCAACAATGGGACACCCTTTACTCCATGAGACACAGCAAAGAGATTTGGAATTTAATTCTGTACGCTGACACAGTCCTCTCTCCTTCCGTGGCCCATAAAATACTGACGGTGAAAATTTCTTCCTCGAACAGGTTGGTTCAAATGGCTCTGAGCACTATGGGACTTAACATCTTAGGTCATCAGTCCCCTAGAACTTAGAACTACTTAAACCTAACTAACCTAAGGACATCACACACATCCATGACTGAGGCAGGATTCGAACCTGCGACCGTAGTAGTCCCGCGGTTCCAGACTGCAGCGCCTAGAACCGCACGGCCACCGCGGCCGGCTCCTCGAACAGGTTCACAGGATGTGTGTCTGTGTTATTAGTGCGTCTGGGTAGGGTTATCAACTAACACGGGCCCATCGAGGTGGTAGAAGTAGACGAAAGCGATTTAACAGTAGCGGGTTTAAGGGTGGAGGGAAAAAGTGCCAAGGCAGTTGCAGAGGGGAAAGAGCTCTGCGGCAGTCTTGACGGGCAGTGAGGGCAGTAGCGGGTTTGCTTGCTTGTTGCGGGAGATCATGCAAGGGTGAGGTTGTGGTGCAATGCTTTGTACCAATGTCATAACTTAAGTTCGTCATAAAGTGTATCATCAGAATCGATGAGAGATACTGTTGACGCTGGGCAACGACGATGTCCCCTGGGCCAACTGCAGCGTCTGCGTTCCTGTAACATGCCATGGTTGTCATATGATTGGTGGATTGGTCATAAATCGATCGGACAGTACGAAGGCTGTATGGGCTCGGTTTGTGTTGAGTGCGCAGAGTGACTTCCTTGCTGCTGCCGGAAGGTCGAGTGTGTTCGTTCAGATTGTAGTTCCAGCCAACTTTGCTGAGATGCAGGGGTTCACCGATATTTGCGTTGTTTGTGTACCTTAGACATGGCACAGGTGGTTAAGCGTCCCTAGTAAAGAATGTCTTTCGGCGATTATGTTTCCACCTATGGTTGTGATCATAGTTTCCCAGATCTAGGATGAAAAATTTGTACAGTCGTGTGGTGAGTGTTTTTAATTATTCCGAAAGACTTTCGAGGCAGTATTCAGTTTGAAGGTGCGCGGTGCTAGAGTGTCTTGAAGCACTGTTTATGCTATGTAGCACCTTATTCTGTATGGCCTGATGGCGGCGCAGGCGTCTTGGAGCTACGTAACCCCAGACTGAAGCTATGTATGTCATCAGAGGTCTAATCAGTGTCATGTACTAGGCCTTGAGACCCTCCTATTCAGTGTAATTTGCTAGTTAAGCATTGCGTAATGTTGTCTGAGCTTCGCGTGTGCTCGATTGGCAACATGTTGTATGTGCCTCCGTCCCTAGGTTAGTTTCTGGTCCAGCCAGGTACCTAGCTACCTCACTTTCTCACGGAAACGTATTGGGCGTGTGTGTAGTGTTATTTTTCTGCGGTATTGGTGTTTGTGGAGCTGTTTTGCTCAACAGGTGAACAGAACTGATTTGTACTTCACGACGCTTACCTCAACACGCCATTATTCCAACCAAGGCTCGGCGGTTCCGAGTGCTGTCTGTAGTAGTCAGCTGATGTTAGATCGATGGCAACCGACATGTTTTGTGTATTTTGGGTGTAATTAATGCAGAGGCTGAACAAGAGGGGCCTAGGATGCTACCTTGGTGTACTCCAGCTTGTCGTATTGACCGTTTGCCCTGAACGTCAGTGTTGAAGCTCCTGTTGGTGAGATTTGAGTGTATGAGACGTACGAGTCCACCGGGGAAACCAGCGCCGCAGAGTCTACGAACGAGGCCGTTGCGCTCGACTCTACTGATAGTTGCATCGACTGTCCATTGTGAGACCCCTTGTGTGAAGGGCGAGCTACATCTGCTGGAAGTACCTCAGTCCGGGTAGCGGAATGAGCGGGCCTCAATGACCTTGTATGACCCCTCATTTCTTCTTCTTCTCCTCTCCGCTGTCTCCGTCACTGAACTGGGAACGGTTGTCCTGTACGCAGAGCCTCCGAAAACGTTCTCGCTCAGCCAGACAGACACAAAATAAAAGTACTCTGCACGTGGTAGTATGCAAATCTATGTGTAGTGATGAGGACGCATCTATCTGACCGAGACGGGCTGAGCAGACGTTCGGTGTACAGTCTCCGAGCGGGCTTAATAAACCAAACGTCACTCAGCGAGAGAGAACGCTGGCTGCTCGTCTTTCAGACGTCACTCACTGGCGCGGCTGCTTGTAGCCACCGGACCGGAACATGTGCGTCGGCCGCCGGAACCACCTGTGCTCTCCTAAATAACACGGCTCTCAGGCAGAAAAACGCGACGCGCCCAGATGCGCGACATTTCATTTAAACCACACTCCGAGCGAGAGCGCGGCGGCGGTCACTTATAATCACATTAGTTCCTGAATAATTTGTCGGCTCCGTCGCAATTAATAATTCATGCGCGTTGTCAATTGGGGCTGGTGGGAGGCTGCCATACAACACGGCTTTTTGTTTCCTGCCACGTCGAGTCGTTTATCCGATCTCGTTTGATATGCAGCTCATATTTAATCGCTCTGTGGAAAATGCATCATCGGCCTTACGCCGTCCCTACGCAGCACGGAAATAACGCGGCCAAAAGGGCTTTCCCGTTGCTAATGAAACCCGGGTAACCCAATATTATTTTAATATATGTTTTTATTCGAGCACACGAAATTGCGAAGTATTTCATTAGGTCAATACACGCATTCCACACCATTTAATATTGTAATACGAGTCTGGTTTAAATTATTCTAACCTCTTGTGGATATCAGCGGTCTTATTTCTGATGTCTACGTTTACACTATACTTCGTTCATCATAAGAATAAACACAAACGCGGTGACGTCATCACACGTACCACACGTACACTCGTGCCGCTACGCTCTTGGAAGTAGGTCCTCCTTATGTATTACATATCTTATTAATGGAAAAGCCGTGTGGCTAGGGACTCCCTTCGCGTAGACCGTTCGCCTGGTGCAAGTCTTTAGAGTTGACGCTGGCGACTTGCGGTCGATGGGGATGAAACGACGATGATAAGGACAACGTAACATACAGTCCCTGAGCGGAGAAAATGTCCGACCCAGCAGGGGAACGGACCCAGGCCGTTAGGTATGACATTCCCTCGCCCTGACCACTCAGCTACCAGAAAAAATGGTTCAAATGGCTCTGAGCACTATGGGACTTAACATCTATGGTCATCAGTCCCCTAGAACTTAGAACTACTTAAACTTAACTAACCTAAGGACAGCACACAACACCCAGCCATCACAAGGCAGAGAAAATCCCTGACCCCGCCGGGAATCGAACCCGGGAACCCGGGCGTGGGAAGCGAGAACGCTACCGCACGACCACGAGATGCGGGCTCAGCTACCAGAGGCGGACATCTTTTTAAAATACCACGGTAAATGAAACTTTCAGATATTCTAATGAATTAACAGCCATCAACGTTTTTCTTAATAACATTTTAACTTCGTAGGTCTTATTTCGAAAATCATGTATAGACGCTGTCGCTGTGCTGTTGTGCTCTGATTCTCGAGCTGCTAATACGTGAAAAAGGCACACGCTGCGTCCTACTCCACTGTGAAACTCGCTCGTGAAACACTGTTAAAAAAGTGGCGAGAAACTGGTTGTTCTTAATGTTTTCGACAAGTTTACAGAAAAAAAACAGCTTTGAACTTTTCGGAGGAACTGTGTTTGTCTCATTAAGATTTTTAATAAAAAATGCACGTTCTCTTGTTATTAGTTACATATTGCATGCAAAATTCCAGTTTTCATTGCGTGTATAAATTCTTATTTATCGACATTTTGTAAATAATTATTAATCAAGGTAGATTAAATTAAGAGAATATAAATTTTCGTCCAAAAATTGAAAATCTCATGTTCTTTATTCGGAATACGTCCATTGTTTTATGCCGCAGACGTTGTCTCACGCGAACCAGAATGATAAGCGTCGCAGAAACACGGACAACAATAATTCTTACAGCATTGAGGACACCATACGCGTTATAAATGTAGCAGATTATAATTTAAGTACTGAAATGTATTTCCCGGTTTCGAATGTGGAAGTAACTGAAAGGTTACCAGACGACAGACTTCAAGTGCTACCTCCAATAGCTTCAATATTTAACTATACGGCCCCAATCCCTGCAATACGCTTCTGCGTCACAGATATTTCGCTCAGAAAAATTAACCTGCTTCTAGGGAAGGAATTTTCACCACTCTTGTTTTTAATTACAGTGCTATTTTACCTAAGAAAGACAGCATGGTAGGATGGCCGGTGTGGCCGAGCGGTTCTAGGCAATGAAGCAATCTGGAACCGCGTGACCGCTACGGTCGCTGGTTCGAATCCTGCCTCGGTCATGAATGTTTGTGATGTCCTTAGGTTTAAGTAGTTCTAAGTTCTAGGGGACTGATGACCTCAGATGTTAAGTCCCATAGTGCTCAGAGCCATTTGAACAGTGTGGTATGTTTTCCGTCAGTTCCTCTAAGAAGCGTGCGGTATTGCTGGAGTTTTGCCGAATATTACTTTGTCCACTTTAAAAATTAAATCACATTCGAAGCTATATTGTTTCTCTGCTGGTCTCTTTTTTTTCATCGTAACTGCAACTGATCACATGACTGCGGTTTAGTTGGACCAGCTGCGTGGCCAGTGGTGTTCAAGTTAAGTGCTCCAGTAACGCCGTTGCCTCGTATTATCGCTCAGTCGACGTGCGCGTAACACACATCATCAAACATATTCTTTTTATCGTACTTGACTGTACTCAGCTTGGCTTCCGCACGACGTGAAACGAAATCCAGTGAGATTTCAGAAATCGGGGAAGGATACATGGAGTAAGTTTACACCAGATTTATTGTTATGATGACCACAGTGTAACTACTCTGCATGTTTCTTTTTCTTCGTCTCTCACAATGAAGCAAATCAAACTCTTACGTACTCCCATGCACGCATTCACAGTGAAATGTACATCAAATATACAGGGTGTTTCAAAAATGACCGGTATATTCGAAACGGCAATAAAAACTAAACGAGCAGCGATAGAAATACACCGTTTGTTGCAATATGCTTGGGACAACAGTACATTTTCAGGCGGACAAACTTTCGAAATTACCGTAGTTACAATTTTCAACAACAGATGGCGCTGCAAGTGATGTGAAAGATATAGAAGACAACGCAGTCTGTGGGTGCGGCATTCTGTACGTCGTCTTTCTGCTGTAAGCGTGTGCTGTTCACAACGTGCAAGTGTGCTGCAGACAACATGGTTTATTCCTTAGAACAGAGGATTTTTCTGGTGTTGGAATTCCACCGCCTAGAACACAGTGTTGTTGCAACAAGACGAAGTTTTCAACGGAGGTTTAATGTAACCAAAGGACCGAAAAGCGATACAAAGAGGATCTGTTTGAAAAATTTCAACGGACTAGGAACGTGACGGATGAACGTGCTGGAAAGGTAGGGCGACCGCGTACGGCAACCACAGAGGGCAACGCGCAGCTAGTGCAGCATGTGATCCGACAGCGGCCTCGGGCTTCCGTTCGCCGTGTTGCAGCTGCGGTCCAAATGACGCCAACGACCACGTATCGTTTCATGCGCCAGAGTTTACACCTCTATCCGTACAAAATTCAAACGCGGCAACCCCTCAGCGCCGCTACCATTGCTGCACGAGAGACATCCGCTAACGATATAGTGCACAGGATTGATGACGGCGATATGCATGTGGGCAGCATTTGGTTTACTGACGAAGCTTATTTTTACCTGGACGGCTTCGTCAATATACAGAACTGGCGCATATGGGGAACCGAAAAGCCCCATGTTGCAGTCCCATCGTCCCTGCATCCTCAAAAAGTACTGGTCTGGGCAGCCATTTCTTCCAAAGGAATCATTGGCCCATTTTTCAGATCCGAAACGATTACTGCATCACGCTATCTGGACATTCTTCGTGAATTTGTGGCGGTACAAACTGCCTTAGACGACACTGTGAACACCTCGTGGTTTATGCAAGATGGTGCCCGGCCACATCGCATGGCCGACGTCTTTAATTTCCTGAATGAATATTTCGATGATCGTGTGATTGCTTTGGGCTATCCGAAACATACAGGAGGCGGCGTGGATTGGCCTCCCTATTCGCCAGACATGAACCCCTGTGACTTCTTTCTGTGGGGACACTTGAAAGACCAGGTGTACCGCCAGAATCCAGAAACAATTGAACAGCTGAAGCAGTACATCTCATCTGCATGTGAAGCCATTCCGCCAGACACGTTGTCAAAGGTTTCGGGTAATTTCATTCAGAGACTACGCCATATTATTGCTACGCATGGTGGATATGTGGAAAATATCGTAGTATAGAGTTTCCCAGACCGCAGCGCCATCTGTTGTTGAAACTTGTAACTACTGTAATTTCGAAAGTTTGTCTGCCTGAAAATGTACTGTTGTCCCAAGCATATTGCAACAAACGGTGTATTTCTATCGCTGCTCGTTTAGTTTTTATTGCCGTTTCAAATATACCGGTCATTTTTGAAACACCCTGTAGCTACTTAAAGCTTTTATAGAGGTCGGAGCACTGTGCGTAGCAATATGTAGAAGTTTACGATGTTTCGACCTCTATGGCAGTCGTGTGGGTGGTGTTGAGTTCTCCACCTTGTCGTCAGTTATAGATACAGCGATGTGGCACAGTGGTTAGCAAACTAGACTCGGATTCGGAAGGACGTCGGCTCAAACACGCTTCCGGCCGTCCTGATGTAGGTTTTCCGTAATTTCCCTAAGTCGCTTCAGGTAGATACCGGAATGGTTCCATTGTAAAGGAAAAGTCGATTTCGATCCCCATCCTTCCCTAATCCGAGCTTGTGCTCCGTCTCTAATAACCTCATTGTCGACGGGACGTTAAACACTAACCTCCTCCACTCCCCCACTTATAGTGAGGCGACGGTTAGGAAGCAAATGTAGGGCCGCTGGAAAACCAAGAGAGTTAAAGTGTCAGTCATTTATTCCCTCAAACACAGCGGAAGTGTTGATGCAGTCGGAGACTGGGATCGGAAGTCTGTCCTGGAGTGCGGAAAAGGCGCTGAAGTCCATCACCGGGATGGACAGCTGCTGTTGTAAGCAGGCCGTAGCGGAGCAGCGTCACGTCGCCCATTGGGCAGAATCCCGAAAAGTTGGACATAAATAAAAAAGAGATCAGAGTCAAGAAGTTTCGATTAATAAGTTAGCTAGAGTAAAGTTAAGACTACTGAATCCCGGTCTTAGGGGCTGCAAAAGTTTTTCGTTGTTCCAATGAAGTATTTTTGTTCAGCGAAGTCAGACGGAGATTTTTTTAGCGGAGGCTGTTTCAGATGGTGTGTAGGTAATTACCAACACTTACTTCATTCTTTAATCATTAATTAAATAACTGGTTTTTGTTAATTAACTTCTTACCGGACTGCAAGTTCAACGACATTCCGCCTTCACATTCGTTCTGTCCTTAGGTATGAACGATCATCTTCGTGAATCAGCCTTAAAATCAAGCAAGCAGCCGCAGCTCCGGAAGGGTGGAGTTTAACGTTCCGTCTAATCGAGGTCATTAGAGTCGGAGCGCAAGCTCGTATGTTGTCAAGGGTGGGGAAGGAAATCGGCAGTGCCCTTTCAAAGGAACCATCCAGGCATTTGCCTGGAGCGACTAAGGGAAATCACGGAAAATCTAAATGCGGATGGCCGCACACGGGTTTGTCCCTCGTCCTCCCGAATGCGAGTGCAGGGTGCTGACAACTGCGCCACATCGCACGGTCGCAGCTCCGCTTGTGAGCCATCTTTTTAGCAACAGTTGTAAAATGCCGTTATTTACACTAAGAAAACAGAACTGAAATTTTTAAGTCATTGCAAAGTCTACTGATGGTACAATATGCCAATAGGAGCCCATAGACTGTTTATTCACGAACCGGACGTAACTGCTTCTTTATTTTGCCAATCGGTCAGCTGTCGGAAGATGCACAGAAATAAACAAACAGTCTCAAAAGGCAGTATCGTCTAAGCTTTTCCAGAAAGTCTTCTCGCGTGAAAAATACGTAGGATGTGTTCCGGAGACTTGTGACAACACCCGATCCCTGTATTTCTTCTTTGCCGAAACCATCTCCGAGGAAAGTGAAAACTTTGTCGTCGGAATCTGTAGCCCTCTTGGTACCTACTGCAGAGGATTACGAGGAATCACATGTTGCCGGCCGGAGTGGCCGTGCGGTTCTAGGCGCTACAGTCTGGAGCCGAGCGACCGCTACGGTCGCAGGTTCGAGTCCTGCCTCGGGCATGGATGTGTGTGATGTCCTTAGGTTAGTTAGGTTTAACTAGTTCTAAGTTCTAGGGGACTGATGACCTCAGATGTTGAGTCCCATAGTGCTCAGAGCCATTTGAACCATTTCAGTATAAAAGGTAAAAGTACAAAACATCTTAGCGTTGGTTATTGTAAATTTGTTTTTCATTGTGTGAACATTTTATAGCAGTCGCACTTAGAAACGATTCCGAAAGTAACTAAATCCGATTAGCACTTATGTATTATGTTACAGTGAATCAACCTTAAAGTTGGGCTGCTGTTGCGGTTAAGAACAATCGAGTCATTATTAACTGGGCGAGTTTCAGGAAGACGATGGAGAAAGAAATGAAGAGGAAGGACAGGAAGCACAAGAGGAAGAACATTAAGAAGGCTTATAAAACTTTCAGTTTTTCTTACTGATGTTTCTTTCAGATCTTATCAGTATATTTTCTCTGCAATAAAGACAGTAACAGAGGAGCTTTTATAATAAGTTTCACCATTAAACACTTTTTTGTCCATTTCATTAATTTTTACAGATTCTTACGGATGTCTACAGATTTTTACAGATTCTTTTCGCCATATTAGATCCACCATTTTGAATTTTTCAATTTTGCTTTAAAAATCCTTATCAGAAGGCACAGAAACCCTTTTATACCCATTTTTGGCAATATTGGAGCAGATTTTGAATCTCTAGCCAAGTTTTCAGGATTCTCATCCACTGTGCGTCGTTACCATTACGGTGCCGAGGAGATGCTGAATGGGGGCTGAGGGCAGGGCAGCATGCAGCTGGAGAAAGGCGCCCGCGATGTCTGGCGTTGCCGCACGGCTCTGTGCGGGACGCACCAAGGAAGGAGTGCGGGACTGAGCCGTGGACCCCAGCTGTTCGGCAGCGGCATCAGCTGCCAGCAGTAGATTATGCCCGCACTAGGCGAAAGGGCAATTGTTGAGTCGATGAGAGTCAGCCAGGTGGAAGGCACCAGTTAGCTCACAGTGGCATCTGGACTTACAAGGAGCGGGCAGTCCTACAGCTTAGTACAGTCAGCGTCTAGCAGCGACAAATAGATGACCATTTCAAGACGATTGTCGGCGTGGAGTAGCCTACTTCTGGTAGCTCGCTCCAGGTGGTGACTGTTATTGACTGGTTAAGACGGGTATAATTTATATGAGTTTGGCCTGTCGCTCTTTTGGACAGGTATCGTTTTCCGTCACGGCAGCCACAACAGAGCAGCAACACGAGGCTTCGTTGTGCGGCAAGCAGGCCACGATCGCCACAGGGGTATTCGTCTTTCCGCTGAGAAGGTCGTGTGGCGCTGATGGCCGGGAATACCCACCTGCTGAAGTTCGGCCATTGAGGTGCAAGTCTTTTCAGCTGACGACACATTCGGCAACTTGCGTGTCCAAGATGATGAGGACAGCACAACGCCTAGTCCCCGAGTGGAGAAAATCTTCGAGCCGACCAGGAATCGAACCCGGGCCAGCAGCATGGCAGTCAAATACTCTGACCAACCTGACGGCGATTCTTGCAATATCAGCATGAAGTATCTATGCAAGATCGAGACCGTGGTGGCGTCATTTCGTTAACTTGGGCACATGTAAGAAAGCTTGAGCGCAATGCTTTGAAAAACCAGTAGAGTAAAAAACTTGAAGCTGATATATAACTGTAGAATGTAATCGTTCACCACTCGTTAGAGAAAGGGCTAAGGAATGCATATATAAATAAACTTTTAGAATTTCTCTCTCTTTCCAAGCATTTATTCCGACTTGTGGGGTCTGCTGATTAATCGTACGTGTAACTGATGCGCAACGTAGGGACCAGCCCGGTATTCACCTAGAAGGATGTGAAAAACTGCCTAAAAACCACATTCAGGCTGGCCGGGACATTGGCCCCCGTCGTTAATGCGCCGGACAGATTCGATGCGGGGTCGGCGCGCCTACCCGAGTCCACGAAGCAGCATAAATAAACTTTTAGAATATACATACAAAAACTGCATTCAGATACAAATGTTTCCATTTTAAACTGCGCGTTGTCAAATTTCTGGCCCATACCCAGATTAAAGTAGTGTGCAAAACTAGCATTACAAGAAAGAGAAGAGAAACATACATAAATTATGAGGATGTGCTAAAAAGTAATGCCTCAGAATTTTTTATTCAGTTCTCAATATGGCATGCATATTACTCTCTCCACTTTTCCACTTCGCTGACGCAAGCTGCAAGTGTCTGCTTCTAGAGCACAGGGGAGGGAGGGGGGGTGTCAGAATTTCACTGAAGAGCCAAAGAAACTGCTACACCTGCCTAATATCGTGTAGGGTACCCGCGAGGACGCAGAAGTGCAGCAACACGACTTGACATGGAGTTGACTAATGTCTGAAGTTGTGCTGGAGGGAACTGACACCATGAATCCTACAGGGCTCTCCACAAATCCGTAAGAGCACGAGATGGTGGAGATCTCTTGCAAGGCATCCCAGATATGCTCAATAATGTTCATATCTGTGGGAGCTTGGTGGACAGCGGGAGTGTTTAAACCGAGAAGAGCGTTCCTGGAGCCACTCTGTAGCAGTTTTGGACGAGTGGGTTGTCGCATTGTCCTGCTGGAATTGCCCAAGTCCGTTGGAATATACATCGGATATGAATGGATGCAAGTGATTAGACAGGATGCTTACGTACGTGTCATCTGTCAGAGTCGTATCTAGACTTATCAGGCGTCCCATATCACTCCAACTGTACAAGCTCCACACCATTACAGAGCCTCCACCAACTTGAACTGTCTACAGCTGACATGCAACGTCCATGGATTCATGACATAGTCCCCATATCCTTACACGTCCATCCGCTCTATACAATTTGAAACCAGACTCGTCTCACCAGGCAACATGTTTCCAGTCATCAACAGTTCAATGTCGGTGTTGACGGGTCCAGGCGAGGCTTAAAGCTTTTTATCGTGCTGTCATCAAGGGTACACGAGCGGACCTTCAGCGGGCTCATAAAGTAGAAGCATCTCTGGAGTTGAGTATTGTATTCTGCGCATGTTGTCAACATTAAGCTGGAATTGGCAGGTGATGTAGGGGTCACCCTGTTTGCTTAAGGCTAATTCACACTGGATCTCGCACCACGTCACGCGATGATGTTTCGTTGAATGGATCGCACGCTGACATTTGTTGATGGCCCAGCGTTGAAATCTGCAGCAAATTGCGAAAGGGTTGCACTTCTGTGACGCTGAACGATTCTCGTCGTTGGCCCCGTTTTTGCAGGATCTTCTACCGCTCGCAGCGATGTTTAAACGGATTCCTGATATACATGGTACGCTCGTGAAATGGTCGAACGGGAAAATCCTCACTTTACCACTACCTCGGAGATGCCGTGTCCCGTCGCTGGTTGCGCCGACTGTAGCACCATGTTCAAGCTCACTTAAATCTTAATAACCTGTCACTGTAGCAGCAGTAACCGATCTAACTACTGCGCCAGACACTTGTTGTCTTATATAGGCGTTGCCGACCACAGCTCCGTGTTCTGCCTGCTTCCATATCTGTGTATATGAATACGCATGCCTAGACCAGTTTCTTTGGCGCTTCAGTGAATAAGGCATATAACACGGTGGCTTATAACGTAACTATGTCGTTGCGTGATAGACCTCAAGAAACTGAAAGCACGAATTCGAAAGGTTAGTCATACATGCAGCACCCTTTGTTTCAGCATGGCAGTGCCAGACCACACATGAGCCCTGCGACACCTGCAACAGTCTGACGCTTTGGGTTTATTGTCATCGATCATCCTCCATACAGGCTCGACTTGGCCCCATCCGATTTTCACCTGCAAAATTTAAAGAACTCCTTCGAGGAACTCACCTTCTTAGTGACGATGAAGTGCATCCAGTGCTGTGGTTGCGGCTCCGCCAACAAAGTCAAACATTCTACACTAAGCGGTATCAACAAATTGTCTCCCGTTGGGAGAAATGTTTTCATCACCAGGGCACCTTTGTTGATATATAAATATACAGAAATGAAGAACAAAGGTGTAGAATGTTAATAAAATTTGTTTTACTTAAAAAGCTTTAAGAGTTATCACATAAAAACTCGGAGGCATTGCTTTTCACCATGACCTCGTACATGGGGATAGTATACAAGGATCAAATCGTAACTACAACTCACCTTCCGTATTGTTCTGGGCCTCACGTGAGGTGAGCTCACTTAGTTTTTCACATATAATAGTAGGTAATAGTAGGTACCGACACCGAATTTCTGGCCGGAGGTAGTACGCAAGCGAGTATTTATAATTATGGTTCATACTAAAAACGTTTTGTGTACTGATATGTTGAAAGAAGTTTTACTTCTTTCGTAATGATATGCTCTTGAAAAAGTACGACAACAATTTGGTACTGTTTTAGCATCTGGGGAAGGCACACCGTATATAAAAATAATCCCTTGCCCTTCTCAAGCTTTATTCACGGAATGTTGACGGGTAGAAAAATTTCGGATACCCCTTAGTATACGCTCAAATCTGTCTTGGTCATTCTTGTGATCGCCGGCCGAAGTGGCCGTGCGGTTAAAGGCGCTGCAGTCTGGAACCGCAAGCCCGCTACGGTCGCAGGTTCGAATCCTGCCTCGGGCATGGATGTTTGTGATGTCCTTAGGTTAGTTAGGTTTAACTAGTTCTAAGTTCTAGGGGACTAATGACCTCAGCAGTTGAGTCCCATAGTGCTCGGAGCCATTTGAACCATTTGAACCATTCTTGTGATCGTTACATGACATGAAACCTAGAGGACGTAATACGTTGCTTAGTCATGCTGAAGTGTGGGCTTGCGGATTTGTAAGATTATGAACATCCGTAAAGCGCAGAGCGTCTCTTGTGGCGTTTCCCTTTGGAGACTTTTGGGTATTCCCACGAAACTCGTATGCTAAGCGAACAAATCGGCGAAGAACCACGCGGCTCTTTTTTTCACCTTCTTTATCTCTCACATCACTCCATCATCTTACACTGACAAACAGTGGACAAGAAGTTATTAATCGATGAATTTGGAAACAACTTACTTCAAGTGTGTGAGCTACAGTTTCCCAGGATTCTTCCGATATACTTCTCTCTGATATCTTCCTGCCCTATAGCTATAGTTATTTGGTCTTCCAACGAGAATTGCTCTGGACGTATTCTACTACATAGCCTTAATGATTCCAGTGTGTGATGAAAAACTGTGTAGTCACTCGTCTTCATGTCTTTTCATTCATTTATCCGCAATGCATTAGGACTGTTTATGCTCACAGTCAGCAAAGTTTTGCTTCAAGCTCTAATTACCTTCAAGTGTCTGCATTTTGTAGCGATTTCCTAACGGAGTGTCCTATATGTAACTGTTATGATCTGGTATAACTACGGGTTTTTTGATCCTCTGAGAGATGGTGGAGTGGATATACAACATATTAAATATTAATTCACTTTATTACAAGACTGATAAGATGATTTACTTGACTTTATTCAATCCATTGCCATAGGAATGTACCTAATATTTATATTTGTCTTTGAACATTAAAGTATCATTTGATACACATGAAGTACGAAGTTCACAATGACTCTTCAGTCTAACAAGGGGAGGCTATGACGTTCGGATCACGGATTTACTTTTAGTAGTCCACCATGAAAACATAATATGCAAGTAGTAAGTCGTACTAGTTAGGCGATTTGAAGAAAATCAGGAGACAAGTTTTGCACATACGTGATGTACAGTTGCTTTGCACAAGATAACGGCGGCCCTGTGGTTAGCGCACAAGCTCCGTAATCGGTGGGTCGCTGGACCGAGTCCAAGGGATGTTTTTTATTTAATTTACATTTTTTCAACACTAGTCATATTATTTCGTACATACTACATTTGAAAGGTAATATGACGAAAAGACAGGCATATTTTAACTTTTACTGAATTTTCAGTGTTGTTTGGTTTTTACTAATTTTTATTATCACAACAGGTATTATAACTATCGACAAGTAAACGACCAAACGCTTAAAGTTTTCTTGAAAATGTATGCCTGCATGACTTCCGAAATATCCTATACCTGCAATTGGGTAAGGTACCGAGAACAGCTTTACACCTGGACGCTTCGGTCTGCAAACACGGGTTTCAGGGAGGAGGGAAAGGCTTGGAAATCCCAAGTCAAACATCGATAAATCGTGGTGTAAGTAAGTTTACGATGGTTACAAGACGCCAGAATATGAGGGTTATGTGCGATTTACCGTCAGATGTGCTTTAGACATTACAAGTTGAAGCATGATATTTTTCATACAGGCACGAAAAACACTCATTAAAACGGCATGTATTGCATATAATGAATGCAGTTATCCCGCGTGCACAAGGTAACTCCAGAGTTTCTAAGGAAAAATGAAGCTCGTTGAAGTTTTGAAAAATCTGCCTTTCTTCCGACAATTTGGATGCAAACCATGCATAACGCAATATTTTCGTATATATCGGTACTGAAAGTTGGTGATGTACGATTGAATGTATTGTAATAGCATTTTGACAAGAAGAAATTTTTCGTTTTTTGTCAATAAAATATAAACAAGTTTGAAGACGCTCGATAAAGTTTTTAATTTGGCTATAGAAATAAAAGGCACATAATTTTTGTTGTTCCAATAAAAATTAGTACATAGCGAAATAACGGGGGAATTCAATAAAAGTTCATGCAAGATAACCGTGCCCTCTCATTATACTACCTTTCAAATGTAATATGTATAAAATAAACTGACTTGTGTTGAAAAATAATATAAATTTCTTTTAAAAATAAAGTGGGTTTCGATCCAGCCGTCCACCGATTACTAAGCTTGCACGCTATCCACATGACCGCGGCTAGCTCATGGTGAAGGTCACAACACATCGGTAGATCACTGATGCGTGAAACTTCTCTTGCGATCTACTCTATTTTTTCGATAAATAGTACGCATTGCTACTTGTACGTTATGTTATTCGAATGAGCTATGAAAGCATATAAAGTCTTGATATGACTTCGTAGGCTTTCCTGCCGTAATAAGTCTTGAAAGTCTCTTGGGGTTTGCTGCCAGATCCTAAAATCAATTCGATTCGATATTTCGGCGATCCAGCTGGTCGCCATCTTCAGGAACTCAGTTCTCAGCGGGACACATCAGTAGAAGCAGCTTTCTCCTGAAGATTGCGACCAGTTGAATCGCCGAAATATCGAATCGAATTGATTTTAGGATCAGGCAGCAAACCCTAAGAGACTATATAAAGACTGTATGAAGATTGTGTAAAGTTGATATATAAAGCAACCCGTGACCCGAAAGTCGTGGCCTTCCCTTGTAATACGTAACACGTTGTCCTAACTAGACGATTTTGTCTGCTTGGTCGAAATATCCATCTCCTCGTCCGTATATCGGCCACCGTCCAGTGGCGCTGGGGCGCTGGCAGAGAAGGCGTGACTTCACCTGCGCCTCCCATTCGTCGTTGCAGAATGCACCGAGACGCCTTTAACCTCTGTGGTATCGATGCGAGGTGCCGACTTCTTTAAAGGACCGCGATCTTCGCACGATATCTCAGAACTACGCAGCATGCACGTAGCATCAAACAGCTAAAACTATTGTCTTCAAGGTCTTTGCCGTGTGTCTTGAAAAAGAAACGAAGCTTAAGACTTAAAGGCACCTGGTTTACGATGTCGTTAAAGATAGTGCACACATCCAGATTTGACAAACTCTGAGGAGAAATCGGCTGCGTTCTTTTAGAAGAAACCATCGTGGCATTCAATTTAATATAGCTAGAAAAATCTGTGAAAACCTAACTCTGAACAGGATTTACTACCAGTTGTCCAGGACACGAGGAGAGTGATGTCGTAAACACTAACATAACTGTCGCACTTCCCTCGTGTGTGCTGTAGCTGCAGTAAATTGCGGGATGCTGCTTTCGAAAGGACTTGTACGACTTCCTTCCACATCCTTCCTGCAATTCGGGCTTGTGTTCCACCTCTAATCGCTTTGTCATCGAGGGACGTCAATGCTCAGTCTTCCTTCGTTTCGTCTTTGGATATACTGACGCTATTTTCGCTCGTGACTATGTTTTGCCATTAAGAACGTCATACCAGATTCCATTCGATAGCGTGTTTTCGATGCAGTCGCATACCTGTTCCAGCATCCCGTCCTTCTGCAAGTACTCGAATGTAGAATAACGACTAGGGCTGTAATACAAGAATTGTTATCACTTGCTTCTACAGTTTCAGATTTAAACTAATGTCTTATCCACTGGAATAATGACAATTAAGACTACAGTTCTCTCTGAATTTAGGTGCAGCACAAATTTATATCTCTCACAGTTTGTTGTCCAAAGCTTGAGGCAGTTTTTAACTCTTTTCATCCTTTCTCTCCTTGTGCTGCTCTTTCTCAGCCTTTTTCCTCCGTTTATTATAAATTTTGTTTGCATTCAAATTAACACACTGTAACGTGATAACTACGCTGAGTTCCAGGCGCTTCAGTCTGGAACTGCGCGACCGCTCCGGTCGCACGTTCGAATCCTGCTTCGGGCATGGATGTATGTGATGGCTCTGAGCACTATGCGACTTAACTTCTGAGGTCATCACTCGCCTAGAACTTAGAACTAATTAAACCTAACTAACATAAGGACATCAAACACATCCATGCCCGAGGCAGGATTCGAACCTGCGACCGTAGCGGTCGCTCGGCACCAGACTGCATCGCCTAGAACCGCACGGCCACTCCGGCCGGCGAGTGTTTAGTCTGAACTAACCGTTCACTTTTTTGGTTCCCTCTTGTAGATTATTTTTAGATCCCTGCTACATAGAGAGATTCTGGTTTCTGACAGAGTCTATTAGCTTTGTGTGTCTGGAGACGGCCTACGTGCTGAAAATGGATTGTATGTGTCGTAATATTGTCTACATTCCTTTGTAACTTCTCTGTCGATTCCATTTTTGTACTTTATTAATCGAGACAAATGGTTCAAATGGCTCTGAGCGCTATCGGAGTTAACTGCTGTGATCATCAGTCCACTAGAACTTAGAACTACTTAAACCTAACTAAGGACATCATACACACCCATGCCCGAGGCAGGATTCGAACCTGCGACCGTAGCGGACGCGCGGTTCCAGACTGTAGCGCATAGAACCGCTCGGCCACTCCAGCTGGCTAATCGAGACAGATTTAGCCGTATTTTATTTTCTTGTGTTTTGTAGAAGACTGGAAGCTGTTAGCGGTAGTTGAACCTGAAATACCAATTGTGCTGTAATGCTTACGGCCGGAGCCGTAAGTTTTGATGTGCTCAGGACCCCTGCGTCTAACTGCCTCTGCCCGTAGGACGCCCAGAATTTCTTCGTTGGAGGCAACGTGACCCACTTCAGAGGTCCACAAATTTCGTCACTCAGGTCCTGCAGAGGACAGTTTCTATTGTTCCACTGCTCTTTTTCCGATTCAACAGAATCACTAGACATCTGGAAGCGGGCCGCCTGTCCTCCAGTAGCTGTTATCGGTCTGTTAGTTCACTTGTGATTCGGATGTGCAGCGGCCGCCATTGGGTTGGGTTAGTGTGTGCGAGTATTTCCTTTTAGCAGTACTGTTGTTGCTGTTACGCTTCTTCGCCAGAGAAACAAACACTTGCTCAACTTTTATTGGCATTATTATTATCCTGTTGCTACAAATCAACAAGAACGTAAAGAGCCAAAAAGAACGGAAAACAAAATGTAATAAATTAAACGTCATATTTAATGAAACGTTCCCAAATTCCATGGAGTCGTTACGTGCCAACTTTTTGTTGACTACCGACGTACAAGGGTAGTAATGATCTCAGGTAATTCAGAATAAGACGACGCCACAACTTTGAGAAATAGTCGATAAACAATTTCTCCAAATTTGGTTCGTAGTTGCCAGGCGCTTCACGATAAACCAGTTGTTTCAGGAAACGGTAATCATGGCGCACATAGCAGAGACTCGTATTTTTTGGGAGCAACATCGAAATCATACTGTAGAGGGCAGTGATTTTTAAAATACTTTCCTTAAACTGTATTTTCCACAGGTCATAATAAGGAAGCAGTAGTTTGACTTACCAGGCACTTTGAGAAAAGCGCATTGTCAGTGAGTGACAAGTAGTGTGAGAAAAATACAATTTTATAAAGAGATACGTGCTGTCGCTTCTATGATATAGGATTTACCAGTTTTGCGAACTCAGCTAAAACTAATTCCCGTAAACGTCTTAGCACTGACATTTCCCTGAAGTATCTATGTCATGCTAAAATATTACGTGGCCCGACCATTTCTTTTTTAATATCCGTGGGGAGCACGCCAGGGTCTCGTCATTGTTTGAACTTAGGTGCCAAGTCGACGGGCTGAGTAATCAGAAATGGCTCTGAGCACTATGGGACTCAACTGCTGTGGTCATCAGTCCGCTAGAACTTAGAACTACTTAAACCTAACTAACCTAAGGACATCACACACACCCATGCCCGAGGCAGGATTCGAACCTGCGACCGTAGCAGCAGCGCGGCTCCGGACTGGAGCGCCTAGAACCGCACGGCCACCGCGGCCGACAACTGAGTAATCAAAATGTGTGTTGCAGGAACCTTAACGCAACGTTCATTAGCAGTCTTTCGGATCGTTTACATATCGGCCATTCCAAATCTTAAATTTCTCGCTAAACCGGACTTTTTATGTTCTTTACAGTTGGACCATGCAAACTGAAACATAGGCATACAGAGTCTCAGTTGGACTATGTAAGAGGCGTATATTAATTTCTGACATTTGTCTCACAAACATGGAACATTTTCCGAAAACCAGGAAATCTTAACCTTATCACATAAAATTAACGTATATATATCCGTTTCGATTCAAGAAGCAGGACATAGTCGACGATTTCGTTGATGTCTACTTGCGAGTGTTACACTAAGAGAATTGGTACGTTTTCACTGCTAAAAGTTGCATGATAACTGCCAGACCCCTGTTATAAGTCACTGACAATTTGGTAACGTTGGAAAGCTTCTCGTAGCGCGAGGTAGCTAACCCTACGAGAAATGTTGGGGGCACATGATGCAGCTGCCGCTATACCGACACTGCGAACTGCAGTGGTTAAGAAACTGTACAGGTGATCAGTAGCAGCGTCCCTCTACTCTTGATTTAGGTAGAACATTTCAGAGAGGTCGGAATGGAACTGGTATCCGGATCCTTGCCTTTGCGAGCAATGTTCTTACTGGCTGAACTATCCAGGAGTGATCCACAAACCCGGTCAGAACTATAGTCTGCACTGTCTTACTGCAAGGATTTCGGTTCGAGTTCTACTTTGGTATACAGTTTTAAATTGGACATAAGTTTCATAAGAGTGTACACCCCAGAGCAAAGCGATATTTTAATCCTGCTTGAGGGTTTCCAGGTTTACCATACGTCATTGTACGCGTATTCCGGGTTGAACCTCTTAGTCTATGCCATTTTCCTGCCGCATTCTTGCCAAACTAGGATAGTGTTCCGTTTCAATTCATCTAGGTGTCAAGAAGAACCTGAACACAAAACTTTATTGATTGGATTACCCGGTGGTTACAGTGTAATAAAATTGCGACGTGGTTTTGCCCTGAGTTAGAAATTAGGAATATGCAGTTGAGAAACAGGACTGCATTGCTCATGGTTTCTGAGATCTTCTGAAATCAGTTTCATTGTCCGCTTGTATTTACACAGAGATAGGTACACCCGAAATCGTTAAGACTTAACTGAAACGACGAAATTTTGCTTCCTAACAAAAAATTGCGAACCAGCAAAGTCTTAATTGACACCGTCAAGAAAATATGTGGAAGACATTGTGTTACAGAGAGGACTGTACCAGTAACAGATTGGTCAACGTAGTTAATACCTCTAAACACTTGCTGTTCCAACCAAAAATGTTGTAAAGAAAGACTGGATTAGTGACATTCGTGCCTTAAGTGCTAAGATTAAACAGTGGATCCATCGAGGGTTACGATAACAGAGTGGACGTTTGTAGCATCTGTGGTTGTTCATGGAGAAAGGTATTAAAACATATTAGTTAGGTAATACAACCGATGTACCTGCTCCATCCAGTCACTGCTGTATTGCTCAATTGCTGTTGCATCAGCACCGAGCGTCAGTTTCAAAACAGGTGTACGGAAGATGTAATCGATGAACATTCATGCATAAGATTTCGCGCGACACCACGTCTTCACCGATGATGGGGAAGGAACGCTCAAAAAATTGTATCTGCTTCTACACTACTTGCCTTGTCTGCGTGCCTCCCGCTACTAATTAGTGCAATTCCTACTAGAATTATTTCTGCTATCACAGTGAACTACATGAACTGGTAGTAAACCATCCTGGAAAGTAATAAAAAGTCAAAGTAGTCTCATTTTGAGGGAATAAGCGTAGGGCGTCAGATGCAGGAATCCTGCATCGCCTTTCAAGGCAAGGTCCCAGTGGTTGTGGTTTGTCGTCACCTTCTTCTTAACCGCCATGAGTTGTCAAGTGTGTTTCTCTGTTTTGTGGATGACTGATGAGTGCTGGAGCAACCTAGTGTGGGTTTGAGCTCTCATGGATGATGGGAAGGGAGAAGATGAAACCCGGTGCTGGGAGATAGACCACTCCTCTCGAACAGAGGCAAGAGGGCGCCGAGCCTAACGTCTCCATCTGACGGGTGGATCACCGTCAACAGTGTCACATGCCGTCACTTTATGAGACTCTACAGACAGGTTTGAAATTCAGGTTCAGGAACTCTTACGCCATTGCATTTCTTTCTCTTGCGCGCAAAAATAGTACTGAAAATTTTGCAACACCAGGATTAGAACCAGCCTGCCTCCGAGTCGGAAACCCCCGCAAGGCATGCGTTAGCGAGCTCGGATGCAGAGGCGGTTATCACGGGTAGAAGTAAGATTTAGTTGTATAGTCGAATAAATTACGTTGTATACTTAAATTTTTGTTCTTTTGCATGTGCCTGTCTGCAATTCTAGTACGGACCGAAACCCATGCCCTCCCCCAAACAAGTACCATTGCGCCTGCGCCACTACCGGATAAAAAAAGAGGTAATTCATTTTCTGTATTTGAAGGCGGATTACGACGCAATAATCCAAACAAGCGTAAATGGTGAAGGAAGGGGTGGCAGATCATTTTTGTAAGAGAAACTGGGAACCCTATGACAGGTGGAGACTGTGGTTCTCCAATATCGAGATGACAGGTCAGTTACCCACCTGTTTTCAACTTCTTGCACCACATATTGTGCATGACAGAGACTACCATTCGTTGGTTTCAGCGACTGCTCACACCATTTCAAAAAGTCAGCTACTGCGAGGCAACTGCGGAAATATTGCAGCTGTATCTCTTCTATCCACAAGGCTTCTTTGGCCATTTAGTGACCACAGGCGAGTGCTGGATGTATCAGTACGACCCCGAGAAAAATCACCAAATCAAGCAGTAGAAACACTTGGTTTCGTTACGGCGCAAGAAAGCGATAGCCTAGTAACCTTCAGAGGTAAGTTATTGGGACTGTCATTGTATGTGGTTGACATATTATGCTCATAAGAGCCAAATTCTTGCAGGAGTAAACTACCGAAATCTCCTGAGGAGCTTACGAGAGGCTGTCAAGATGGAGTGTTTTGGCTCCAAGACACTGCCATAGTACTTTCTGAACAAGATACTATCATACATCCGCTTCTTTGGGCCTTGAAATGCTACCTACCCACCCCCAACCCCCCTTTCAACCGCTCGTATTCTCCTAACGTGGCACCAAATGACTTCTTCCTATCCCCTCAGTGAAGAAACCATTGCGTGGTGGGCACTTCCAGAGTGACGCTGAGGTGATGTTCCAGGTGGGACGCTTCCTGGAAACCCGAAATGCAGACATCTATAACCGAAGTCGATCCCGGTTCATTCACTGTTAGTAAAAAAATAACTCTCGCACTGCAGGTTGAGTATGTAGAGAGGGCTAACACCGTCACCAAGGTTGAAAGTCACCGCTTGATATTTTTACGCGATGATAAAACTTCGCCTCGTATATATTATCTGATCAGCAGCATTTGGACAATCCTACGTAATGTGAAACTGACGGCCAGAATAGAATGAGGTGGGGAATATTTTGTTGTCAGTAAAGAAACATTAACAGCAGGGTAGGTCACAAAGGAGAGCTCAGTTATTTCGAATATGGGCCAGTCACTGGATGTAATCTGATTGGGGACATTTCAACTCCTCTAAAGCTGTCCAAGTCGACTGTTGTTGATGCGATTGTGAAGTGCAAACGCGATGGAATAACTACAGCTAGACCAGGCAGAGCTCATGTAGCGACGGACAGGAAACATCAGACTTTGCGAAGAGACTCTAAAAAATTGCATGTAATGAGCTGAAGTATTCACTCGTGAGTCCATAAATGCTACCAGCAAGCATTTGAAGAGAATGATGTACAATGGTGGAGCGGCTTCTCGTAAACCACAACGCTAAGCGACGCTTGAGCTCGTGTGGACAGTGACGGCACTGAACAGTGGATGACTCGAAACGTCTAGATTGATGGATCACGCTGTACGTTCTGGCAGTCCGATGCAACGGTTTGGATTTGGCGGGAGCCTGGAGAATGTAATCTGCCACCATGTCTAGTGCCAACAGTGACGTACTTCGGAGGTAGTATTACGGTATGGGGATATTTTTCGTGTTTAGAGGGTGGTCCCATTGCTGCGCTTAAGAAAACATTAATTACGGAAGGATATGAACACATTTTGCAGCACTTTGTGCTGCGTATAATACAGGGACCGTTAGGAAACGATCAGTGTTTATGTCAGCATTCCTTTCGTAAGGCAGCATCTGTGACACAATGATTTGTTGACAATTACATTTCCGAAATTTGCTGACATCGACTGCTGATGATGTGGCTGTGAAGAGGAAACACGAAGGAACGACCACAGCTAAAGAAAGGCCAGGCACACGTCATGTACAGACGGGCAGAAGCCGTCGAGGATAGCAGACGGTGGGTGTAAAAAAATTGCATGAAATGACCGGAAAGAATCACTCGTGAGTTGCAAACTGCTATCAACACTCCGGTTAGAGCAAAGACTGTGCGTAGGGAGTTAAAAAACGATATACAATTGTTGGGCAGATCCTCATAAGCCGTTCTCGCTTCCCGCGCCCGGGTTCCCGGGTCCGATTCCCGGCGGGGTCAGGGAGTTTCTCTGCCTCGTGATGACTGGGTGTTGTGTGATGTCCTTAGGTTAGTTAGGTTTAAGTAGTTCTAAGTTCTAGGGGACTGATGACCATAGATGTTAAGTCCCATAGTGCTCAGAGTCATTTGAACCATCCTCATAAGCCACACGTTTCTTCAATCAATGCTAAGCAACATTAACAGCGACGCCACTGGACAATGGATGACTGGAAATAAATGATTCAGAGTGGTGGACCACACTGTACCCTGTAGCAATCCGATAGAGAAGTTTGGATTTCGTGAATGCCTCGAGAACATTACCTGCCATCAATGTGTAGCCGTCACAATGGATTGTGGAGAAGGTAGGATTAATCTTGAGGGGAGGGGGGCGTTTTCCATTGTTTTGGAGTGGCCCGGTGTGGTCCCCTCATTGCGCTTAAGAAAGTGCCGAAGTCGGAGGGATATGAACTCGTTTTACAACTTTGTATATTGGGTACAGTAGAGGAAGAGTTCAGGGATGATGATTGTACCAGTATGACAATGCAGCCTGTCATAAAGCAGCACCCGCGATGCAGTGAATTGTGGGCAATAACACTGTTAAAATGGAGTGGCCCGTCCAGAGTACCGAAGTGAACACAATGGAAGAACTTTGGGATGAGTTAGAACGTCAACTTCCCTCCAGACGACACTGCCCAACTTCACTGCCTTCTCTTGAGAAGAATGTGCTGCCGTCTCGCCAGAGATATCTCGTTGAAAGTGTCCTCGGCAGACCTCAAGCCGTCATAAATGCGACGGGTTGGTGAATCCCGTATGATCAGCTATATACAGGGAGTGCTGTAACAGGACAGCAAAGTAATTGCCGAACCGTGGTAGATACCTGGTTGGCAGTGCGTGAGCGAGGCGACGCGTGCGTGCAGCCATTCCGCTCTCCGGCTTGCGCAACGCGTGGTCACCCGACCTGGGCCTGGAGCAGCCCGCGGACGCGCCGGCTCAGGTGGCGGCCTTGGCGTGCGCGCCGCGACGCGGCGGGCAGCGCAGCTCGGCACAGTTCCCGAGCTGACCCCACCTGTCTCTGCCCAATAGCAGAGGGAACGTCAAGTACCGCCCTAATCACGTGTTTCGAGACAGCGGTCACCGAAATTATACTGACGATAAAAAAAAATTCAACACCAAAAAGGAATTGTGCGACAAAAACGAAATTTGGTATGCGTGTTTCTAAATCTGAAAGATGGTGTTTATTCAGATTATGGGCCAGTCGCATGAGAACTGCGCTAGTAGCGCCACTGTTGTTGTTGTGGTCTTCAGTCCTGAGACTGGTTTGATGCTGTTCTCCATGCTACTCTATCCTGTGCAAGCTTCTTCATCTCTCAGTACCTACTGCAACCTACATCCTTCTCACTCTGTTTAGTGTATTCATCTCTTGGTCTTTCTCTACGATTTTTACCCTCCGTGCTGCCCTCCAATACTACATTGGTGATCCCTTGATGCCTCACAATATGTCCTACCAACCGATCGCTTCTGCTACTCATGTTGTGCCACGAATTTCTCTTCTCCCCAATTCTATTCAGTATCTCCTCATTAGTTATGTGATCTACCCATCTAATCTTCAGCATCCTTCTGTAGCACCACAATTCGAAAGCTTCTATTCTCTTCTTGTCTAAACTATTTATCGTCCACCTTTCACTTCCATACATGGCTACACTCCATACAAATACTTTCAGAAAAGACTTCCTGACACTTAAATCTATACTCGATATTAACAAATTTCTCTTCTTCAGAAACGCTTTCCTTGCCATTGCCAGTCTACATTCTATATCCTTTCTACTTCGACCATCATCAGTTATTTTTCTCCCCAAATAGCAAAACTCATTTAGTACTTTTAGCGTATCATTTCCTAATCTAATTCCCGCATGATCACCTGACTTAATTCCACTACATTCCATTATCCTCGCCGGCCGCGGTGGCCGTGCGGTTCTGGCACTGCAGTCCGGAACCGCGGGACTACTACGGTCGCAGGTTCGAATCCTGCCTCGGGCATGGGTGTGTGTGATGTCCTTAGGTTAGTTAGGTTTCAGTAGTTCTAAGTTCTAGGGGACTTATGACCTAAGATGTTGAGTCCCATAGTGCTCAGAGCCGTTTTGAACCATTATCCTCGTTTTGCTTTTGTTGATGTTCATCTTATATCCTCCTTTCAAGACAGTGTCCATTCCGTTCAGGTGCTCTTCCAGGTCCTTTGCTGTCTCTGACAGAATTACAATGTCACCGGCGAACCTCAAAGTTTTTATTTCTTCTCCATGGACTTTAATTCCTACTCCGAATTTTTATTTTGTTTCCTTTAGTGCTTGCTCAATATACAGATTGAATAACATAGGAGATAGGCTACAACCCTGTCTCACTCTCTTCCCAACCACTGCTTCCCTTTCATGCCCATAGGCTCTTATAACTGCCATCTGGTTTCTGTACAAATTGTAAATAGCCTTTCGCTCCCTGTATTTGACCCCTGCCACCTTCAGAATTTGAAAGAGTGTATTCCAGTCAACATTTTCAAAGATTTCTCTAAGTCTACAAATGCTAGAAACGTTGCTTTGCCTTTCCTTAATCTATTTTCTAAGATAAGTGGTAGGGTCAGTATTGCCTCACGTGTTCCTACATTTCTACGGAATCCAAACTCATCTTCCCCGAGGTCGGCTTCTACCAGTTTTCCATTCGTCTGTAAAGAATTCGTGTTAGTATTTTCAGCCGTGGCTTATTAAACTGATAGTTCGGTAACTTTCACATCTGTCAACACCTGCTTTCTTTGGGGATTATGAGGATGAAAATCACGTTTGCTTGAAATAGAGACTATAACTGTGGTGAGCATTACTTACCTTTGCGATTGGAAGTGGTGAGTTGAGGTTCGTCAAGAAGCCTTTAAGGCGACAAAGACGCCATTATGAACACTTCACTGAGTTTGAACGAGGGCGTGTAATAGGGCTAAGAAAAGATGGATGTTCCTTCTGGGAGACTACCCCAAGACTTGCCAGGTATGTAATCACTGTACATGATTGATGGCAGTGATGATCACGAGAAAGTACGGTCGCAAGAAGATTCGCCTCCAGACGGTCACGTGGCACTACCGGGACGGAAGACCATCGTGTTGGGCGTATGGCACCGGCACATCGTACCGCAATCTTCAGCAGCAGTTCGAATATCAGTTGACACCACATTGACCCTACGAACTGTTAGAAGTCGGTTACTTCAAGGACGCTCCGAGACAGACGCCCTGTAGAGCGTATTCGACTGATCTCAATCCAACGCCATTGTCAAGTTCAATGGTGTGAAGTGAGAGTTAATTGGATGGCAGAGTGGAGGTCATTATTTTGTGATGCAATCTATTTCTGCCCCAGTACCAGTAATGGCTGTGTGTTGGTAAGAAGGAGGCCAGTTGAGGGCCTGTCTGCGTGCTAGAAACACTAGTCCTACACCTGCAGTTATGGTCTGCTGTGCGATTTCTTATGACCTTAGGAGCACTTTCGTGGTTATCCCACGCACCCTAATTTGTACGCAACTAGTGATTCGAGCTGTTGTGCTGCCATTCATGAACAGCGTTTAAGGGGGTGTTTTCCAACAGGATAACGCTCGTCCACATACCGCTGTTGTATGCCAACATGCTCTACAGAGTGTCGATATGTTGCCTTGGCCTGCTCGATGACGAGATCTATCTCCAGTCGAGCACGTATGGGACGTCATCGGACGACAACTCCTGCGTCATTTACAAACAGCATTAACCGTCCCTGTATTGATCGACCTAGTGCAACAGGCAAGGAACTCCGTCTCATAAACTGACACCTGTTCAACACAATGCCTTCACGTTTGCGTGCTTGCATTCAACATTCTGGCGGTTACACGGGTTTTAAATGTACCAGCATTTCAGTTTTGCAATGGGTAATCTCGCGCTTATATTAAGCTGTGATCTTCTACATCTACGTCTACATCTACATGACTACTCTGCAATTCACATTTAAGTGCTTGGCAGAGGGTTCATCGAACCACAATCATACTATCCCCCTACCATTCCACTCCCGAACAGCGCGCGGGAAAAACGAACACCTAAACCTTTCTGTTCGAGCTCTGATTTCTCTTATTTTATTTTGATGATCATTCCTACCTATGTAGGTTGGGCGCAACAAAATATTTTCGCATTCGGAAGAGGAAGTTGGTGACTGAAATTTCGTAAATAGATCTCGCCGCGACGAAAAACTTCTTTGCTTTAATGACCTCCATCCCAACTCGCGTATCATATCTGCCGCACTCTCTCCCTTATTACGTGGTAATACAAAACGAGCTGCCCTTTTTGCACCCTTTCGATGTCCTCCGTCCTTCCCACCTGGTAAGAATCCCACACCGCGCAGCAATTTTCTAACAGAGGACGAACGAGTGTAGTGTAAGCTGTCTCTATAGTGGACTTGTTGCATCTTCTAAGTGTCCTGCCAATGAATCGCAACCTTTGGCTCGCCTTCCCCACAATATTATCTATGTGGTCTTTCCAACTGAAGTTGTTCGTAATTTTAACACCCAGGTACTTAGTTGAATTGACAGCCTTGAGAACTGTACTATTTATCGGGATTCCAGTGGATTTCTTTTGGAACTCATGTGGATCACCTCACACTTTTCGTTATTTTGCGTCAACTGCCACCTGCCACACCATACAGCAATATTTTCTAAATCGCTTTGCAACTGATACTGGTCTTCGGATGACCTTACTAGACGGTAAATTACAGCATCATCTGCGAACAACCTAAGACAACTGCTCAGATTGTCACCCAGGTCATTTATATAGATCAGCAACAGCAGAGGTCCCAGGACGCTTCCCTGGGGAACACCTGATATCACTTCAATATTACTCGATGATTTGCCGTCTATTACTACTAACTGCGACCTTCCTGACAGGAAATCACGAATCCAGTCGCACAACTGAGACGATACCCCATAGGCCCGCAGCTTGATTAGAAGTAGCTTGTGAGGATCTTCCGACGTTCATCACTTATATATGTAACCTAGACAATGTACTCCTGAAATTCACACTCTACATTAATTATTTTTTGGTTTGTGATATTTTTTCCGTCAGTGTATCTGTTGCAAGGTTCGTTTGATACTAGAGCGGTGTTTCACATACAATAATGTTCTTTATTTATTTATTTGTTCGACTAAAAACACAAGAACACAATACAGTTCTAAAATTATAATGCAGTATTAATGATTGAGAGACTTTCACACTTCGAGAGCCCCTTGTTCAGCAGTCAGAATGGCACGAACATTCTCTGCAAGCAGTGACTGCGGATAAGTTCTAAACACGGATGACTTGGATCTGCTGCTTGCTTCTTCTTTTCGGTCTGTTCTGTCATCGGTCTTCTTACATCTGGAGGTGCTAATTCCATGTGTGGAAATAGCTTATTCATTGGAGTTGGCCTTAGCCATCCTGTGGCTGTGCAGTCAGTCTCGCGAACAGCCGCATCAACTTGATTAGCCGTGCAGATTTTCATCTGTAGCCGCGGAGAACGCTGCGCTGCGCTCCCGACTTTGTATTCATCACTTTTCGTACTAGTTGGTTCCTGGTACATACCTACAGTCCTGAGTCTATGCAGTATTGTTTGGTAAGTTAAGCCCCGATCGAATTATAATTGTTGTTGTGGTCTTCAGTCCTGAGACTGGTTTGATGCAGCTCTCCATGCTATTCTATCCTGTGCAAGCTCCTTCATCTCCCAGTACCTACTGCAACCTACATCCCTCTGAATCTGCTTAGTGTATTCATCTCTTGGTCTTTCTCTACGATTTTTACCCTCCGTGCTGCCCTCCAATACTACATTGGTGATCGGTGATACTTTCAGAAACGACTTCCTGACACTTAAATCTATACTCGACGTTAACAAATTCTCTTCTTCAGAAACGCTTTCCTTGCCATTGCCAGTCTACATTTTATATCCTCTCTACTTCGACCATGCACTACATTTTATATCCTCTGTACTTCGACCAGCATCAGTTATTTTGCTCCCCAAATCGCAAAACTCCTTTACTACTTTCAGTATCTCATTTCTTAATCTAACTCCCTCAGCATCACCCGAATTAATTCGACTACATTCCATTATCGTTGTTTTGCTATTGTTGATGTTCATCTTATATCCTCCTTTCAAGACACTGTCCATTCCGTTCAACTGCTCTTCCAAGTCCTTTGCTGTCTCTGACAGAATTACAATGTCTCCGGCGAACCTCAAAGTTTTTATTTCTTCTCCATGGACTTTAATACCTACTCCAAACTTTTCTTTTGTTTCCTTTACTGCTTGCTCAATATACAGATTGAATAACATCGGGGACAGGCTACAACCCTGTCTCACTCTCTTCCCAACCACTGCTTCCCTTTCATGCCCCTCAACTCTTATAACTGCCATCTGGTTTCTGTAAAAATTGTAAACAGCCTTTCGCTCCCTGTATTTTACCCCTGCCACCTTTAGAATTTGAAAGAGAGTATTCCAGTCAACACTGTCAAAAGCTTTCTCTAAGTCTACAAATGCTAGAAACGTAGGTTTGCCTTTCCTTACTCTTTCTTTTAAGGTAATTCGTAGGGTCAGTATTGCCTCACGTGTTCCAACATTTCTACGGAATCCAAACTGATCTTCCCCGAGATCGGCTTCTACCAGTTTTTCCATTCGTCTGTAAAGAATTCGCGTTAGTATTTTGCAGCTGTGACTTATTAAACTGATAGTTCGGTAATTTTCACATCTGTCAACACCTGCTTTCTTTGGGATTGGAATTATTATATTCTTCTTGAAGTCAGAGGGTATTTCGCCTGTCTCGTACATCTTGCTCACCAGATGGTAGAGTTTTGTCAGGAGTGGCTCTCCCATGGCCGTCAGTAGTTCTAATGGAATGTTGTCTACTCCCGGGGCCTTGTTTCGACTTAGGTCTTTCAGTGCTTTGTCAAACTCTTCACGCGGTATCGTATCTCCCATTTCGTCTTCATCTACATCCTCTTCCATTTACATAATCTTGTCCTCAAGTACATCGCCTCTATGTACTCCTTCCACCTTTCTGCTTTCCACTCTTTGCTTAGAACTGGGTTGCCATCTGAGCTCTTGATATTCATACAAGTGGCTCTCTTTCCTCCAAAGGTCTCTCTAATTTTCCTGTAGGCTGTACCTATCTTACCCCTAGTGAGATAAGCCTCCACATCCTTACATTTGTCCTCTAGCCATGCCCGCTTAGCCATTTTGCACTTCCTGTCGATCTCATTTTTGAGACGTTTGTGTTCCTTTTTGCCTGCTTCATTTACTGCATTTTTATATTTTCTCCTTTCATCAATTAAATTCAACATTTCATCTGTTACCCAAGGATTTCTACTAGCCCTCGTCTTTTTACCTACTTGATCCTCTGCTGTTTTCACTACTTCATCCCTCAAAGCTACCCATTCGTCTTCTACTGTATTTCTTTCCCCCATTCCTGTCAATTGTTTCGTTATGCTCTCCCTGAAACTCTGTACAACCTCTGGTTTAGTCAGTTTATCCAGGTCCCATCTCCTTAAATTCCCATAATTATAGCCGGGATTTGGAAGACTGCTACAGATGGAGAAGAATAGTGATAGATGCAAACTTAATTTGAAGAACTGGGATACCAAAAATGACGGACTGTGCGAATGTGGGGCAAGGCAGAACTCTGAGCACTTGATGGTTTGCAGTAATTTAAGCGAACCCTGCGACACAGGACAACTGCTTGTATGAATGACTGCTGTACATGGAACTTTCGAACTACGAAATTCTCCCAATCATTAACACTTCACTGTAGTTTTGGAATTATGTTGTGTTCTGTGGTTCTCTTAGTTGGACAAATAAATAAGTAAAATACATTATTGTTTGTGAAATACCTCTCTACTATCAAATGAACCTCATATTTAAGTGATGAACATTGCAAGTTCACAGCTCAATGCAAGCTCGAGGTTATGAATTGCAGATGTGGAACGCTGGTACATTACTAACCTGTGTATCCTCCAGAATGTTGAGTGCATGTCATGCAACTTTGAAGTTTGCTGATGTCATTGTAGTTTTGTCAGGGTGAGCAAAGATCTTGGAAGAGGAGTTGAACGAAATGGACAACCTACAGGTGGGTGTAGGATGAACATCAACAAAATCAAATCGAGGATAATGGAATGTAGTTAAATTACATCAAATGATGCTAAGAAAATCAGATTTGGAAACGAGACACAAAGTAGTAGATAATTATTTGCTATTTTGACATGTGACTGATGATGGCCCAAGTAGAGCTGATATGAAATGTAGAGTCCCAGTGACATCTGAAGCATTTCTGAGGAAGAGATATTTGTTGACATAGAATATGGATTTGAAGTCTTTTTCTGAAAGTATTTGTCTGGAGTGCAGACATGTATGGAACTGAAACCTGGGAGATAAACAGGTTAGACAGAAAGAGAATAGAAGCTTTCGAAATGAGGAGTTACAGAAGAATGTTGCAGATTAGATGAGTAGATAACGTAACTGAACAGAACTGGGGAGACAAGAAATCTGTTGCATAACTTGACGGAAAGAAGGGATCGGTTGGTAGGATATATTCTGAGACATCAAGGGATCCCCATCTTAGTACTGGAGGGAAGCGTAGGAGGTAACGATCGTAGAGGGAGACCAAGAGATGAATACAGTAAGCAGATTCAAAAGGATGTAAGTTGCAGCAGTTATTCGGATATGAAGAAACTCTCACGACGTGGACAGCTGCAACAAACCAGTCTAGGTGGAATACACACATTTGCGTTTTATTCGGATTGTGTTTCAAGTGGTTATCTCCATAGTAGATAGAAATTTCTTCGAGAGCTGATACTTGACTGGACTCTGCTCGTTGAGCAGCGACAGCTGTGCCATCTGCATCGATGGAAGACCGGGCGTCACTGTTGAGAGGCTGATCATCGGTGTGTATGTTATATAATATCGCAGCCAGCACACTTTCTTGGCGAAGGCCAATTTTTTCACTCTCCATCGGCCAGTTTTGACACTTACAGTTACAAAAAGTTGTCTGTTCTGCAGCAGACATTGAATAAACTCCGTCAGTCGGTAGTTCTTTGTTATTGTTTACAGCTCCAGTATTAAGTTCTTATGATTCACGCTATCATAAGCAACTTGTGGAATCTCCTTTCTTTCATACCTTCCCCCAGAGAACTGGTTTAGATTAATTAAATGACTAGTATATGATTACTACACGAATGTAAAAATACCGGGAGTTTATAACTAAATTTTCCCTATGTAACACGTTATAAAACGGAAACTTATTACCGTACGAGTACCAAACTTGGTAGCATTAATGTCCAGAGTATGGGGTGTGTAATTTCTATGCGTCACAGTGCCACCGCCCAGTTCCAGCTATAGCCACCAGGTGCCGTGATCAGTCATCGTGGTTCGTAGCTCACACACCTGACCAGTGGCAATGCACATGTTGACGGGTCACATGAGCTTGGACAAAAGGAGCAGGGCATTATTGGTGAAGCTCTATTGTCAAAACAACAGTAATGCTGGAGCTGCACTTAAGAATATTGGCGGTTGAAAGGATTAATGAAGGGTGCTCTTTCTCCACCTGCTGTGAGCAGCATGATGAAGAAGTTGGAGTCAACTGGAGAACTGGGCGTCGCTCCGGGAGGAGGCCGACGACCGGCTGCACCACCGGTGGTTGATGAAATCGTTGTTGCTAGGGCACACAACGCTGCGCGTAACTGCCGATCGTCAGGCACTGCGTGTACTGTGTCACGATAGTTCAATATCCTGTAGTCGTCCACTGCACGGAAGGTGTTTCGAACCATTCTCAAATGGTATCCATACAAGATCCATATCCATTTCATTTTTCATTCTACGGTTTAGGTAGGTACTAAAGTTGACGATAATACGAGGGAGGGGGTTGGGGTAGGGCAAGGGTACTAGTTATGTCTGATTGCGTTTAGGTGTAACGGTCTAAGAAAGGCTGGGACCAATGCTTTAGCGTCTCGGAAGAGACTACCGTATACTGAGGTGACTGGACTCAAGTCGTTGGAAGCCTCCTTCAGAAATATTGACTAATTCTGCTTCCACAGCCGTCCATAACTGCGGAAGTGTCGTCGGTGCAGGATTTTGTGCATGAACTGACCCCTCCCATAAATGTTCGATGGACTTAACGTCGGGCAATTTGGGTGGCCAAATAATTCGCTCGAATTGTCCAGAATGTTTTTGAAACCAAAAACGAACAACTGTGGCCTGGCAATATGGCACTTTGTCATCCATAAAAATTTCATTGTTATTTGGCTGCAAATGGTCTACATGTAGCCCATCATAACCATTTCCAGCAATGATCGGACGAGTTCGACTAGGGAACCCAGTCCATTTCATGTAAGCAAATCCTGCACCATTATGGTGCCACCACCAACTTGCACATTGTTTAGTTGAAGGCTTCATGGATTTTGGGCCAAACTCGAACCCTACTATCATCTCTTATCAACTGAAATCGGGACTCATCTCACCGGGCCACGGTTTTCCAGTCGTCTAGGGTCCAACCGATAAGGTCACAAGGCCACAAGAGGCGCAGCAAGCAATCTGTCTCTTTTCCAAGCATTAATCCCGATTTGTGGGGTCTGCTGGTTAATTGGATGTGCCATGTTAATTTTATGGGGTGGCCAGATGCCCTTCCTGTCGCCACCCTGTACCCCCCAGGACGGAATTAGTGTACCCCAACTGTCTGCGTTTAGTGTAATCCGTGGAATAGTGCGGATGTGTTCAGATGTCTGCGTGCAGTGTAACTGAGGCGGAACGTGGGAACCAGCACGGTATTCACCTAGCGGGATGTGTAAAACCGCCTAAAAACCACATCCAGGTTGGCCGGCACACCGGCCCTCGTCGTTAGTCCGCTGGGCGGATTCGAACCGGGGCCGGCGCGCCTACCCGAGTCCAGGAAGCAGCAAGTTAGCGCTTTCGACTACCCTGGCGGGGCAGAGGCACAGCAAGCAATGCTGTGCTGTTACCAAAGGCACTTATGTTGGCCGTCTACAGACATAGCCCATTAATGACAAATCTCGCCACTCTGTCCTAACGGATACGTTAGTTGTGTGCAACATATTAATTTCTGTGGCTTTTTCACGCAGTGTTGCTCGTCTGTTAGCACTGAAAACTCTACGCAAACGTCACTGCTCTCGGTCGCTTGGTGAAGGCCGTCGGCCACTGCGTTGTCGGCGGTGACAGGTAATGTCTGAAATTTGATATTCTCGGCACACTTTTGACACTGTGGATTTCAGAATACTGAATTCAAAAAATGGTTCAAATGTCTCTGAGCACTATGGGACTTAACATCTCTGGTCATCAGTCCCCTAGAACTTAGAACTATTTAAACCTAACTAACCTAAGGAGATCACACACATCCATGCCCGAGGCATGGTCGCGCGGTTCCAGACAGAAGCGCCTAGATCCGCTCGGCCACCAGCGGCCGGCACTGAATTCTCTAACGATTTCCGAGATGGAATGTCTCATGCGTTTAGCTCCAACTACCATTCAGCGTTGATACCTGTCGTTCGACCATAATCACATCGGAAACCTTTGCACGTGAATCCGCCAGTGTACTACCCTTTTGTACCGTGTGCATGTGATACTACGGCCAACTGTATCTGTGCATATCGCTATCCCATGACCTTCGTCACCTTAGTGTATACTCACACTAACAGATATGTCAAAACAGCTTGATGCCTATGCAGATTGTCGTTTTTCAACAAGAAATCCGAACCAATAACATCTCTGAAAGGCCACAGATGCAGTTTGGGTATCTCATCTCTGTATCTCAGGGCGTTTATAGTGTTGCTTGGACCACCATCAAATATTTGAACCCATCAAACATAAAGCGCTGAGATACAGCGACCCCATCAAAACAATAAATTAACTGTGAAGTAATACACAAAGCACACAGGAAATGGCTGGTAACAGAAAAAATTCCTGCGTTGGTTAATTCGCATCTATATATTCAGTGATGAACAATCACAGAATAATGTGTATCACCGGCGTTATAATTTTACCCAGCAAGCGGAAGGCCTCAGACATGCCCAATCGATTGGGACCATACTCCGTTGGTAATTTGTGTATAACCAAAAATGAAGAAATATAAGATACTAGCTTAGCGTACGCTGATTCATTCGCATAGACTCCATGATCTGCACAGTTTCTTTTTTGTTTTTCTTTAATCGAAATTATGTGTTGCCACGCCCATTGCTCATGTGTAAGTCTACACGCTGTGCAAAGAATGTATTTGTGAAAACCAAAGAACCTACTCCCTATAACCTTAAGTGAAACTTTGCGTGACTGGTAGTGTCTGCAAGACTGAAGTGTTCCAACGGGATTAATTGAATTTCATACAGCGAGGAAAAAAAGGGGAGGGGGATGAGACAAGCCAGAAAGGTGGTTATAAAGCTTTGAGCGGCAGTCTATCAACCGGTACTGAATTCTCTCATCCCAAACGGATATTCCTGTACATGGAATTGCATTTAAATGTGGTATCTATTTTGACATCAGTAATGATTAGTCGACGTAATAATTACATCAAAAAATTTTGTAAATACGTATTAGGCCTGCTGAAAAATTAATGTATTAGAGATCAGTTTCCTTTTCTATGGAATTATGACAAAATCTATTTGTCGTGGTGACTGTTAAATAGCTGTTTTATTTAGTTCACAAACTGCAGCACCTTTTAAACTTTTTGCGCTAAATTAAGGCTACTGAATCAATCATTGACTTTTCCGATTGTGCTCCTGACTAATTAGCGGTTATGGTAGCTGGAATGGCGGATTTTAGTTAATCCTGCCTGTTGAGTTCTTGTGTTGACATTTCCGTAGAGACGTTCACCCCTATCACATATTTCTTTATTTCTAACCGAAAAGTCAAATACCAGTTTTTAAGGATTTAGCTTCAAAAATGCTTATGTAATGAAATATTTCCATTAGAGTTTCCTATCCATTTCACCTTCTTAACGGTTGACTTTCGAAAAACATTGATACACCTATTTTTTGTTTGTTTTTGTAATTAAGAAAGCCAATACAAATTTTGATAGATTTAGCTTTAAAAATGCTTCCATAATTAAATATACCCATGAAGCTTTCCCTTCCCTATTACACACCCTTCGGGCTTAAATTTCCAAAAACACTGACACTTGTATTTTTTTATTCCTAACAGATCAGCCAAATACAAATTCTGATAGATTTACTTTTAAAAGTTCTTCCATAACGAAATATTTTCATGAAACTTTTCATTACCCTACTGCACACATTTAGGGGTTGAATTTCCAGAAACACTCAAACAAGTATTTTTGTGTTTCTAACCGATTTTCATAGATGCATCTTTAAAAATGCTTAGGGGCTCCTTGGCATTGATTTATTCACAAAAACCTTTCACACACTCCTTCACCCTCTCGGGAGCCGAATTTCCATAAATGTCGAAACACGTTTTTTTTCTGTTTCCGACCGACTAACCAAATACGAAAAACCAAATACCAGGTTTTGTAGCTCTAGCATCGAAATTTTCTTAATAGTGACAGGTTTTCAAAAAACGGTTCACCTCTGTTTCACCCCCTTAGGGGTGGAATTTCGAAAAATCCCTTCTTAAACGATGCCTACAATATAAGATCAGTACGCTCTCCGTATGTCAAGTCTCTGTTCTTTGCGGTTTTGGCTGAGCGATGATGGCAGCAAATCAGTCAGGACATTTCCTTTTACATACAGAGACTGGCTTCCGCCCACTGCTTCGCTCACGTAGACTGTGTGACCACATAGTTGGTTTCTGTTTTCCTTTAATCGAATTTGTATGTTGCTCTCAAGTCGTAATACCTTTAAGCTTTTCACGCTAGTTAACGCCGTACAAGCCTAGTCTTTACCGAATGTACTTCCGACCAAAAAGCGGGTCTGGTAGGTACAAAAAAATGGCTCTGAGCACTATGGGACTTAACTTCTGAGGTCATCAGTCCCCTATAACTTAGAACTACTTAAACCTAACTAACCTAAGGACATCACACACATACATGCCCGAGGCCGGATTCGAACCTGCGACCGCAGCGGTCGCGCGGCTCCGGACTGTAGCGCCTAGAGCCGCTCGGCTACCCCGGCTGGCTGGTAGGTACAGTCCACGGTTTTTGTTAATCATGACTTTTGCTTTCTTGCGGTGATATTTGCATAGAAACTTTCATCCTCTATCACATATTTGTTTATATCCAAGCGAGAAGTGAAATACCAATTGCCATAAAATTAGCCTTAAAAATTTATCAACATAACGAAATACTTTCTTAAAAATTTTCATCCTCTCTTTTACTCCCTTAGGGGTTGAACTTCCAAAAGCAGTACAACACGTACTTTTTTATTTCTAACAGACAAGTCAAATACAAATTTTCATAGATTTAGCTTTGAAAATGTTTTCAAAACGAAACAGTTTCATAAAAATTTTCATCCCCAGTTTCACTCCCTGGGGGTTGAATTTCCAAAAAACACTGAAACACGTATGTATTTAATTGCTAACCAATACCGATTTTCATAGATGTAGTTTAAAAAAAAACTTTATTCTTTAATAATGATCGTTCACCATCTATTTTACCCCTGTGTGATTGAATTTCCAAAAATATTGAAACACATACTTTTTTATTTATAACTGAGAGACCAAATACCAATTTTCGTAGTTCTACCTTCAGAATTGCCTTAATAGCGACATATTTTCAAAAAACTTTTCGTCCCCTATTTCATTCTGTTAGAAGTGGATGCCTACAGTCAGAGGTCTACACCCTCTCCAAATGTTATGCTTCCCTCTTTAGCGGTTTCGGCTGAGCCATTGTTAATCAGTGAATCAGTCTGGCCCTCTTTCACTCTCTTAGGGGTTAAATTTCCAAGTACAGTGTAACGTTTACTTTTTTAAAATTTCTGACAGAGAGGCCAAATTTTCACAGATGTAGCTTCTAAAGTGCTTGCATAATGAAATATTTCCATAAAACTTTCATACTCGATTTCACCCCCTTATGGGTGAACCTCCAAAAACACTGAAAAACACATTTTTTTATTTCTTACCAAGAAGCCAGATACCAAATTCTACAGATGTTGCTCTAAAAGTTCTCTCCTTAGTTTTTTGGGCTAGGCGATGATAAGTCACTGAATGGGCCAGGACATATCCTTTTCTATAATTATTATAGAGATAAGCGGCAGTCGCTAAAGTTTCTTTTCGCGTTTATAGGAAAATATTCGTTTCCGGGTCCCATATATATTTACAAAAAATGCTCTTTTTCTATCTATCGAGCCCTAAAACTTTTAGTAGGTTGCGCCTTATGAACTTAAAGACTGTTTTCCTCAAAAATTAGTGTTTGGGAAGAGGGATGTACTAAGCGTAAATATGTTTGTCTCTCATTTTAGGCTGTACACAAGCGACCTACCAGATACGCTGCACTATGGCGGGCAAAATGAGGTTCGACACAATTAGGAAGTATCCTATGACTTTACTTTTGTGACCTCGATTCAGTCTGAGTTCAGAAAGTGGCCATCAGAACCATCTATGTAGACAGTTCGCTGTTATTAAAATATCCCGGCATTCTAACTCTACATGTTACAGATAACTGCCTCATAGAATTTTTAATTGATAGTATGAATTCATTTGAACGGATCTGTATAGTATGCTCAGTAAGCATAGAATGATTATCACTTGAATAACACTTTCTTAATCACGGTACAAAAATGTATGCATGATCCTGCAGGTTTCACTTTCACTAGCCTTCCAACAGAATAGAAAAATGTGTGTGTATCAACGATTCTGAAGGTTTCATTCTCACTAGCCTTCCAACAGAACTGAAAAATATGACTAACGAAACTTAGATTTTCTAGACTACTTTGAAATGCTTCCTTCGGGCTCGCTCTTTTTTCTAATAGTGTATAAACATACCTTCACAGTAGTTTAGAGCTTTTCACTGTATCATTGCGACAAAAAGTCGTTCTAGTGACCTATGGAACGTGCAACTAAGTAATTCACTATTTTACTTGTTTTTGTTGTCAGAAAACTGTGCATTGTGTGTGTAGTGATTTACCTCACGACGTGTAAGTAGGCTGTTTATGTTTTCTTATTGGCAACGTTACGTAGCGCTCTGTATGAAAATCACTGGCTGTGCTGTGTGCAGTCTGTGGCTAGTTTGCATTGTTGTCTGCCATTGTAGTGTTGGGCAGCGGCAGCTGGATGTGAAGAGCGCGTAGCGTAGCGCAGTTGGAGGTGAGCCGCCAGCAGTGGTGGATGTGGGGAGAGAAATGGCGCAGATTTGAAATTTGTAAGATTGGATGACATGAACTGCTATATATATTATGATTATTAAGCTGGCAGTAGTGGCGCTCGATGTATTGCAGTAGTTCGAGTAACAAAGATTTTTGGTGAGGTAAGTGATTTGTGAAAGGTATAGGTTAATCTTAGTCAGGGCCATTCTTTTATAGGGATTTTTGAAAGTCAGATTGCGTTGCGCTAAAAATATTGTGTGTCAGTTTAAGCACAGTCGTATATAAATTGTTCTAAGGGGACGTTTCATAATTTCCGAAATGCCCTGTGTTATTATTTTGTAGCTTTTCCGTATATCTAAGTTCCTCTTCCCGTGTTGGAGCGCGAGTGTCCTCTGAAAAATGAAATTTTTGTATTACTTGTGCCAACTGATCTTGTACTTCCCGGATTTCTCTTTTGTATTGCGTATTAATTTGATTCTGATTTTGTTTGAATTTCTTAATTTGTTCATACTCTTCTGTGTCAGTGATGGCTACAGGTCTTGTGTCATTCAGATCATCATCTACCTTTGCAGATAAGTTAGTGAACTGATCCGAAAGTTCAGCTACTTTCTCCGATAGTGTACTTATTTCCTCAGTGTGTTTTTCTGAACCAAGTTTCAGAGTGTCCATTTGTGTTGAAATCGTATCTACTGTGCCCTTTAAGTTTTCTTGAGTTTTTGCAAGTTGCGTAACCGATTCGGTAGATGCAACTGAGTCAATTTTAGCTTGCAAGGTGTCGTGATTTTCATGAACAATAGTTTGCAGTTCTTTTATGGCTGCTTCGTGATTCTGTAATGCATTTTCATGACGCGAAAAAATAGGTTCAAATGGCTCTGAGCACTATGGGACTTAACATCTGTGGTCATCAGTCCCCTAGAACTTAGAACTACTTAAACCTAACTAACCTAAGGACATCACACACATCCATGCCCGAGGCAGGATTCGAACCTGGGACCGTAGCAGTCGCGCGGTTCCGGACTGCGCGCCTAGAACTGCTAGACCACCGCGGCCGGCAGAAAAAATAGGTTGGAAATGCTCACAAATTTGTGTTTTTACGTCATTACAGACTTTTTGACATTTCGATTCGATGTTATGTAACTCAGTAATTAAATCTTCACGTGTTTGTTCAAGCGTGGTGTCTAACTTTTGAAGATTTTGTTCCATTGTGTCTATCTTTTTAAGATTTTGTTCCACTGTGTCTAACTTTTTAAGATTTTGTTCCACTGTGTATAACTTTTGAAGCTTTTGCTGTGTTTGTCTTTGATTCTGTTCCATCGTGTCTAACTTCTGGAGATTTTGTCCCATTTGTTTCTGATTTTGTTCAAGCGTTGTGTCTAACTTTTGTAGCCTTTGTTGCATTAACTGTAATAACAATGCACTGGTGTCTGAAACATGTTCCTCTGTGCTATTCGGTAGTGCATTTGAACCGGCAATATTCGCATTTTGACAAGCAGAAAATGTGTCATGACTTATTTGAGAAAACGGTGAGGACCCAAAACCTGAATCTACAGTATTTGCGAAATTGTGTCCCGTCATTTCGGATTCCTGAGGCGAGCTGTTGCCGACCGATCGATCCATAATGCTTACTTGTTCACTAATTGTTTCACTGTCTACGCCATTATTTGCCGCCCGTTCCATTTCCCTATGCAGAATTACCAAATTACTACATTGAACATTAGTTAATTCGTTACATGGTGGCGCTAACACACTGCTTTCGTCTTCACTGTCATTTCTTAGTTTACTTTGGAGCCTAGTATTACGTTTTTCACACGCCATTATTGTCACAATATTTCACACGATAACACAGAAAAGCACAATTTGAAGAGCAAAAATAAGAGAACACATTAACATAGCACTGAAAATAATATCTAGTTAATTGCAAGCGCAGCTGCGAAATACTTGGTGCAAATTTACATACATGCCACACCTGTTTTACTGTACAACAATGAAAGACTGCAACTACAAAGGAGATTCTCTCTACAATTACGCGCTAGCAATAAACAAAATCTACACTAATTACACAAACTACAAGAAAAAATCAGAAGATTCCAGTGTGGTATCCTCGGCTAAGGGTCTACATATGAAACGTCCCCTTTGAAAAGGACAACACTACTTCTTCAAGACGCCATGGAAATCCACTACCTCCGTGTGTATTGTCTTTTACTGCTCAGACTTTGAGAAAAGAAACGGCAGTTTCACTGTGATGAATGATCAGGACTGTCTTTATAGACTGTGAGAAAATTTTAGCTTTTGACCAACATTGTATCAATAAGTGTGTGCATTTGATATCTTTGTTATTGTAACTATGATAAATTTTTTCAAATCTGTATTGGCCACTGCCCAAAACAATTTGTAAAATTTTTTGTGGGGAGCATGGGGGCTATGTAAGTAGGCTGTTTATGTTTTCTTATCGGCAACGTTACGTAGCGCTCTGTATGAAAATCACTGGCTGTGCTGTGTGCAGTCTGTGGCTAGTTTGCATTGTTGTCTGCCATTGTAGTGTTGGGCAGCGGCAGCTGGATGTGAAGAGCGCGTAGCGTTGCGCAGTTGGAGGTGAGCCGCCAGCAGTGGTGGATGTGGGGAGAGAAATGGCGCAGATTTGAAATTTGTAAGATTGGATGACATGAACTGCTATATATATTATGATTATTAAGCTGGCAGTAGTGGCGCTCGCTGTATTGCAGTAGTTCGAGTAACGAAGATTTTTGGTGAGGTAAGTGATTTGTGAAAGGTATATGTTAATGTTAGTCAGGGCCATTCTTTTATAGGGATTTTTGAAAGTCAGATGGCGTTGCGCTAAAAATATTGTGTGTCAGTTTAAGCACAGTCGTATATAAATTGTTCTAAGGGGACGTTTCAGACAGTGTAAATTTAGCTCAATTGTTCAACAGAAAAAAGACAAAAAATATTGGAGGATGAAGAACTAAATATCATATTCTAAAGAATGTGATGTAATGTGGTTGTGTACATGTAATACGTTTAATCAGTTTGTAGACTATGTAACTTTCCCACAGTCTGTTTCTCTTATCCGAGATTCCCGTAGACAAAATTTAGAGCAACATTAACCACACAGAGTCGCCCTACAATTGTAAGTAGTACTTTTTTAGTAGGTGGATAGGGACGTCTCTTTTCGTTACGTCTGCAGTGATGCTAGAAATGCCCGTGTCGCGTGTTGACACCTCATTAAGCCTCGCTAACCACTGCACGTTTAGCGGCCCCCGACGCCAGCGCTAAACAGGCGCCAGTCACCGTCGCAGATGTGATGACGTCAGGCGAATTTTCACATTGTACACTTTTTCAATTGCTGCAGCAGCTGGCAGGAGAAGTCGTACGATTCTTCAGTGGAGCGAAGAACATCGGCTCTAAATGCGATATTCGTTAAAGACAGCATTTAACTCTAACATACGTGGATCGGCAAGTAAATTGAAATACAGTTTCGTTTAAACTCATGTTTAATACCCTAGTCGTATTCCACCTACTCCTTTCTTCGTGCCTGAATATAACAACAACTGAAAGTCACTGAGCTGTGTTTGATCTCCTTAAAAAAAAAAAAAAAAAAGGGGGGGGGGACTTAACTTCTGAGGTCATCAGTCCCCTAGAACTTAGAACTACTTAAAACTAACTAACCTAAGGACATCACAAACATCCATGCCCGAGACAGGATTCGAACCTGCGATCGTACCGGTCGCGTGGTTACAGACTGTAGCGCCTAGAACCGCTCGGCCACCCCGGCCGGAGTTCTTCTGAAAGTAGGTTGCACCTTTGTGCTTTAATTAATGAGATGCAAGACCATAAACAAAACATCTATCACACTGATGCACCGTGGTCTTTTGCCCTCACACTCTTTTCGTAGACTTTGTGCAGTTCACATCACCAAAGAGTACGTAAAATTTACCTTCCGTTGTTTTGATTACGTTTGCCATCTTAGTTACACGCGCTGGTAATACTTGCACCTGCAATGTTGCATGTGTTTATGATTACACTTTCCACCTTCACTGTGTAGGTATAAATCTCAGACACATATTTATGTGCTGCTGTCGTCATACTCATTGAACTACTTGGGAATAAGTCACAAGCTGTCCATTTTTCACCAGAGAAAACTGTATTTCAGTGGTCTGAAGTGGATTCTGAATAAACAGTTCATAATAAATGATTCGCAGCCGGCCGCGGTGGTCTAGCGGTTCTGGCGCTGCAGTCCGGAACCGCGGGACTGCTACGGTCGCAGGTTCGAATCCTGCCTCGGGCTTGGGTGTGTGTGATGTCCTTAGGTTAGTTAGGTTTAAGTAGTTCTAAGTTCTAGGGGACTTATGACCTAAGATGTTGAGTCCCATAGTGCTCAGAGCCATTTGAACCATTTTGATTCGCAAATACGAATCTAATCCAGTTAAGTCACCAGAAGACCCAAGACCTACGCAGTCGAGTTACATCTCTTAGAAACCTTGAAATTATTTACGTCTACTTGAATGGAAGACAACATGATGCTACAAAGCGAGCTGCTTCTTAGCATGCAGTTCTGTGTTCAGAGAAGCTCGGGTGGTAACTGGGATACGTACAGAAACTGTCTCCAAACCTGTACATACACTTTCTTGTTTATTTTAGTCTCCTGTCCGCTAGTAACATAAATCTCATGTATTGGTTTTCTTACTGCTTATAGAGATTTTGAGTTTCGTATACAACAGCTTACATGCCTACTCTAATTAATTACTGTATGAAAACGATTAGTAAGAAAAAAATTTTCGTTTCCCTTTCTCGTTAAAGACTTGTAATTAATAAATTGGAAACAACAGTTGAAATGAACAGCGTGTAAATAACAGCGATTTCTGCTCTAAAGTGATTCACCACCTACAACAGAGGTTTTCCAGATACGTGACCGAATCGTCATCTTTCAGCTATTGTTCGAAGTGACATTCATCGGAATTTTCACGTAATATCTACTATAGTATTTACTGTAGTCTTTAGCATACAGTCTTTAGATAACAGCACCATGAAGAAGACTACTTACACCAGAGAGCGGAATGTTGATGTACAAAAACCAGGATGACGCGGTGAAGCAAGCGCAAACGATTTGTTGAAGATGCCAAAGGCTGCGGACAGTTTGATACTCCAACGCTATTATTTATAATTGTTCCATTCTCAGAGAAAGTAATTGCATAAGATTCTGAAAGTCTTCTGCCAATGTTTACATTAATTTGGGAGTTCATAAGACGCTATGAACCCAGTTTTTATATCCTGAAACGGTACCCCTTTATAAACAATCCGATGTACATGTGAATAAACGCAATTTGACTAACTTTATTTTAGTTTAGTAGTGCAAGAACTTTCGCAAGGCACAGCAGAATAATTAAAGACGGGTTAACAAGAGCTATCCAAGACAAACCCGGAACCATAATACTTACAACAGACATCATGTACCTACTCATCATACATGGGTAAGAATTGCGTCTTATAGATGCCGTTCTTGCTGTGCAAATGTAATTGCTCTCTGTACCTTACAGCACCTAATAAACTGAAAGGACCTGAACTAGTCTGGTAGCAGGAATCACCTCAATGTCTCCGTCTTTTCGCTCGTTCAAATGGTTCAAATGGCTCTGAGCACTATGGGACTTAACTTCTGTGGTTATCAGTCCCCTATAACTTAGAACTACTGAAACCTAACTAACCTAAAGAGATCACACACATCCATGCCCGAAGCAGGATTCGAACCTGCGACCGTAGCGGTTGCGCGGTTCCAGACTGTAGCGCCTAGAGCCGCTCGGCCACAATGGCTGGCTTTTCGCTCGTGTTTTGAGGTCCAACCTATTGAAAAAAATGTCACTGAGCACTATGGGAGTTAACATCTGAGGTCATCAGTCCCCTAGACTTAGAACTACTTAAACCTAACTAACCTAAGGACATCACACACATCCATGACCGAGGCAGGATTCGAACCTGGGATGGGACTGAAGCGCCTAGAACCGCTCGGCCCCCACGGCGTAACTAAAACTTCATTTAATAAAACTTTAATTTCTGCTTAAGACATCTCAGTCCCTCTCGCTTTAAACGAAATTAGTGTCAATCAGTACATCCAAGAACACTGACCACAAGGGAATACATGTGTAATTAAGTACGGAGAACGTGGGAGGTCAGCTTGAACACGAACCAGGGCGAATGGAAACAAGCTTGTATGTTCACATTTTATACAGTGTTGAATAACTGAATACAAGATATCATATCTCGTACAGAAGTACAATTCAACGGATCATGTTTCCTTAGGTTACAATCTAGATAGCACTGACAAAAAAAAAAAATCAACACTCAATACATGTTAGCATAAATGGCAGAAACATTATTTGATGAGTGGAAGATCAATGAGGTAAGCGACTTGCGCTGTTGTCGACGTTTCGACCTTGGAGCCTTTACCTCTCAATCAGATATCTCCTAATTGGGATTAAGAGGTTGAGTGCACCACGGTCCAGTCTTCCCAGCAAGGGAAACACTTTTACTGTACCGGGAATCGAGACTAGTTCTCCCGCACGAGATCCTGTAGCGATGTCCACATTTTATTTTCCTTTTGCTCTGACCACTTTTTTCTTATTACAATTTCTCAACGGTTTGAAACACGTAAAACGCTTATTTGTTTTAATTTTTAAAATTTTTAATTTTTTATCTTTTTTCTTATTAGGGTCAGAGTGAGCTGCAGAACTACAGACTTGAGGAGACAAGGCGGGCAGGGTCAAATCCCAAGGTCTGTCCACGATGCCTCCCCCCTCCCATCGCTGTGCTCCAGCCTCACACTGCTCATTTTTATTTTACTTGTTTATTTAAATTTTTTGCACTATATACAGTGGAAAAACAAATTAAAACTAGTCCACCTGTCCTTAGCCGTGGAAATTCCGCAAAATGATAAAGGATGGCAGACAGGCTGAGTCCAAGGTGTAGGCACGTGACGTTTCATTCCGAACCGGGTGAACGCCTGCCAAGCCGGGAATTCGCCGGCTTAGTGGAGCGTTGTAAAAACGCTGTTAAGATAACTGGAAAAATACGCGCGATAACGGGAACTGCGTGCAACCTCCGCATGTGCAGTCTGCAAGTACCGCCAAAAATCAAGGCGCAAGTGATGAGCATCTCCGAATAGATATGCCAAGGTCCAGTCGTTTACCGAGAGAACCGCCTGAGACTTCGTGGCAGGAAGATATTCTACCGCTGGGTAACAACATGCAGCGGCACTCGTAGAAAACACGCAACTATTTGTCGTTCTAACAACCAGAATCCGCAACGGCTACACAGTTGGATCGGTGGTGATCATCGTCAACGCTATGACAGACGGCGCAGAGGGCAGTGACCGTCAGTCATATAGAATTTAGCTGCTAATTAGTTGGATACTTCACACAGGTCACATTAATGCCGGAAGGAAACTGCGATGAATGTGCTGCCAAATGACAATCCACCGCAACGATGGGAAACTGCGTTCTACGAAAGAGACACCACGCAGGGAAAGTACATAGAAATCTTTTGCCGCGGCCAGCGGGATCGAGGGAGTTCGGTACGAGCATAACTGAGTTCCACAATGAACGCCGCGATGTGTGCAAACACGAGCATGATGCTACCGACCGGGACCGGCGGGGTGAGGGACACAGGTACAAGGACTACAAGTAAAAGGTGCGTAATGGAGGCAGTGGCCGTGAAGTACCACGGTACGATAGTGTACGTTCGTAAGGGCAAGTCCTCCTGCACGCGGTAGGCGAGTAAGTCTGTAGTAGCGCACTTTCAAGATGGAGCCAGCCGTCAGAAAATATCCCAATACCACTAGAATACAACGTCCTATCGTAATCAGCTGTGGTAGAATCTGCGCAATATGAAACATTCCGGACGCCACGTAGGCATTCACATAGGCAACACGCAGCAAAAGATCGATACGGGGTGGGTTGTGACTTACCATCATACGGTAATTCTCAAAAGTAGACGCAAATTGACCGCAGATGTACGGTACGTTGACGACGTGAAGGTAATCCCAAGATAGCGGAGACGTCTGACACACGGTGGGGGCGCCAGACCTTCTCGCGACCAATAGAAAGCGCCGTGGATTTGCGCACATACATCATACTTCCAGTCGCCCTGCAATTAGCCGTAATAGTGGCGAGTATGTGTGCGACTTCCTCCCGAGCTGGAGGTCATCTGTGTATGCGTGACATCGGAAGATGTAACGGCCATAAGGAGAGTCCAGACAACTGCACCGTCAGCAGGCCTACGAGGCTCTGGCGTCACTGTATAAAGGTACATGGATAGGAGACATCCTTGGCGGACTGACCGTTGGATCGGTATTGGACTCGCCACACGCCCATTGACCTGGATCATCGAATGCACGGTGCTAAAGAGCAGCCTAAGGAGCTGATGAGCCGGGGAGGGAAGCTCACCCGTCCAAACACAAATATAGGAATATGGAGCACACCCCGTCAAACGCGCTGTCAAAATCTACTACAATCGCCACTGGAAGTATTAAGGCCTCAGTTGTGCTACCTGGCCCAGTTTGTTCGTTGTAGAGGACACGTGGTAAAAGCGGTCTCCAGGGCGCTGCTAATAACCGTGCAAAAATCTTGTAGTCAGTATTTAATAAGGTGATAAGACGAAAGTGGGCCGTAATTCAGGTGCCAGTTTATGAGCGTGAACCATAATGCTCTTGACAAAAGCTTGCGGAATCGCAGCTGCAGGCTTTATCAGTTCATTAGACATCTCCGTCCATCGTATAGATATGAGACCACAAAATGTACGATAAAATTCAGTTGGGAGTCTATCAATGTCTGGCAAATTGCACAGCGCATTGCTGAAGACAGCAGTACGGACCTCCTCGGAGGTGAAAGATTACACTAACGTAACCCCTTCCGCTAGCGTGATGGCGAATAGAAAGTCCAAGCCGATGGTATGGAAGTCCAGGAGGGCCCCGTCATCGGCACAGCAGACTCGGCCGGCCGGAGTGGCCGTGCGGTTCTAGGCGCTACAGTCTGGAGCCGCAAGACCGCTACGGTCCCAGGTTCGAATCCTGCCTCGAGCATAGATGTGTGTGATGTGCTTAGGTTAGTTAGGTTTAAGTAGTTCTAAGTTCTAGGGGACTGATGACCTCAGAAGTTGAGTCCCATAGTGCTCAGAGCCAGCAGACTCGACGATAATGTTCAACAAAGCTGGCAGGTGACGCGCTACGCATGGTGATCTACGAGTTCGGGTACTAAGTTTTGTCTGACGTGTCTGCGATCGTGATTCACAAATCATGTGGGGATTCTCCAACCACACCACATCAGGTCTTTGGGCACGCACCACAGGCCCCTGCAGTTTCCGGCGAGTGATGGCTAGTAGCTTCGCCTTAATCATGCTACATTCAGTTTGCATTTCCGAGGGAGGTCGCATAGGGTGTTCAAGTAGTAGTGAGTATTATGTCTGTACCAAGTGGTCAACTCCCTGCTGTAAGTGATGAATGTGCCACGTAGCATCGGTTTGGCACATGCCAGCCGCATGTCTATCACTGATGCACCTCACACTTTGTCTACGTTATAGTGATACAGTGGCAACAATCAGGATCCTGCAAATACTGACTATTGACCTTCTGATGGGGAAGAAGCAGTGTGAATATGCATGCGCTGTGATCAGAGAACACCAAAGGTCAGTGCTCCACATAGAGCGGCGCATCAACTAGCCCACGGGAGACATAAAGGCGGTCTAATCGATTTGCCAAATGTCTCGTGTGAAATGGGAATCCCGGGTAGCTTGTACAACTTACTTCCCAGGTATCCCTGTATCCCATAGTCTGAATCAAATGGCTCTGAGCACTATGGGACTTAACATCTGAGGTCATCAGTCCCCTAGAACTTAGAACTACTTAAACCTAACTAACCTAAGGACATCACACACATCCATGCCCCAAGCAGGATTCGAACCTGCGACCGTAGCAGCAGCGCGGTTCCAGACTGAAGCGCCTAGAACCACTCGGCCACAGCGGCCGACTCTGGCTCACGAACAATGAGACGCAGCTCCTGGCACTTTGTAAAATTCGGGTACCGATTTTTCCAGCCGAGAACACAGTTAAAGTCCCCTCCAAAGAGAAGATAACTTTTTCATAATGTGGGGCCACAGTCATAATATATTTCTTTAAACTCAGTACCGCCATTACACTGTTGTTTATTTACAGTGTTACATTTACATTTAGACAATCATGATTTAGGCTTCAAATTGCCATTATAAAGTGTTTTAAGTGTGATAAATTGCTTAAGATGGGATACTGCCGTACTAAAATACACTATTAGACATATTGTCTAAGAGTCGATATATCTGGGAGAGCTTACTGCTTTGTTTCATTACTGAGTACACCATCCTTAGAAATTACTGCCGGCCGCTGTGGTCGAGAGGTTCTAGGCGCTTCAGTCTGGAGCCGCAAGACCGATACGGTCGCAGGTTCGAATCCTGCTTCGGGCATGCATGTGTGTGATGTCCTTAGGTTAGTTACGTTTAATTCTAAGTTCTAGGGGACTGATGACCTCAGATGGTAAGTCCCATAGTGCTCAGAGCCATTTGAACCATTTAAGTTGCAAAGTAAACAAACACTAGCCTACACACTCCGCAGGCGGAAGTAAGGCGCGCTTTCTCTGGGCATTCACTAAAGTCAGACTCGACAACTCGGCTACGGAAGCGTACCGCTAAGAAGATGTGTACTATCCCAGCAGACCGGTAAACGACTGCAGATCTTTGAGACAGACAAGTGCTTATCGACACATACACAACTACGCTTCAAGAAAGATGTTAACAACAGATGCTTTCAAAGCGAAATGTCTGACCATCTCTGCATACCTCGGACATATAGCTGAGTGCTGTGCGTATATCCGAATACTGCTATTACTTCAAGAGATTTGTCAACATACATCTGTCGCACAAAATCAGATACCAAACGTGGCGACGCAAAATTTCGCTGTGTTGTAGAAAAAGCATGAAAGAAATGACAACGTCGACCCATGTCAGAGCTCCACATCTAACAACGCTTGGAATCGTCGAACAGACGCGTAAAACTACAGGACTGTACGTCTGATGTCGGGAATACCGAAAAGCGTGTGAAACCTAACTCGCTTTGTTTGAGCACGAGACCCATAAGGCAGCAGACGCCCAGGTTGACTCAGTGCTCACTGACTGTATGGAACATACAGTTCCGCACTACCACCTAACGAACAAAACACGAGCGTACATAAGTAAGACCAACTGTGTATTTAGGTTTTAGGTTGAACAGTTTCTAGCAAACAGAACACAGTCTTTCATTCTCAGCGCAGAGGAAGCTTCAGACGTAAAAGTAACCTCGGCCTACCCCATGTGTGTGTTATAGCACCATTACTTCTCAAAATACGTATAAATAACCGAGTGATAACGTCGGACGTTCATCAAGACTTTTCGCGGATGATGCTGTCGTATACAGAGAAGTCACATCTCTAGAAAATTGTAGCGAAATGCGGCAAGATCCGCAGAGCGTCGACGGCTGTTGTAAGTCGTGCCATCTGACTCGGAACATAAACAAGTGTAACGTTTTGCGAATACCTGAACAGGACATCCTTCTTTTATATGATTACATGATTACAGAAAAACCGCAGGAAGCAGTCACTTCCAAAAATATCGAGGGTTACTCATGGAACGATAACATAAAACTAACTGCGGGTAAGACAGACACCAGATTCAGAGCCGGCCGGGGTGGCCGAGCGGTTCTATGCGCTACAGTCTAGATCCGCGCGACCGCTACGGTCGCAGGTTCGAATCCTGCCTCGGGCATGGATGTGTGTGCTGTCCATAGGTTAGTTAGGTTTAAGTAGTTCTACGTTCTAGGGGACTGATGACCTCAGAAGTTAAGTCCCATAGTGCTCAGAGCCATTTGAACCATTTGAACCAGATTCAGATTCGTTACAACAGTCCTAAGGAAATGCGATCTGTCCACAAATGAGATAGCTCACAAAACACTCGTTCGACCAGTACTCGAATATTGTTCGTCAGTATGGGAATCGTATCAGGGAGAGGAAACAGAGAAGATTAAAGGAAAAGCAGCCCGGTAAGTTACAGGTTCCTTTAGGAAGTGCGAACGTCTGGCGGAAATGCTCAGCCAGCTCAACGTAGACACTATAAGAGAGGCGTACACATTCCTAGAAGAGTCAACCAATATGTTGCTTCCTGGTATGTTTATCTCGCCAAGAGACAGTGAACGAAAAGTGAGAGAGTTCACGCACAGAATCACTAGCAATCGTTCTTCAGGCGCATCATTAGTAACTGAAGGAAGGAAGATTAGGGTTCAGCGTCCCGTCGACATCGAGGTCGTTAGAGACGGAAAGGGATAGGGGAGAAGTGACAATGGTATGCAAAGTACACTCCACCACACACCATAAGTTGGTTTGCGGACCTTAGGTGGAACAGCAGTACTAGTAGCAGTAACAACGCGGCATCATGTACTGTACCCAGCCTGAACTTAATGAATTAAGTTTTCAGAACGCATTTCGCCTCTTACGACAGTATTTAGGTCCATACTTTATTGTTTTTTATTATTTTTTACACAGTCATGTTATAGTTAATCTAAAATAGTCTGCTTTTTAAATACACGTGTAATTGCAAGACCTCGTTAAGAAGACAAATCTTGAGATTCACGACGATACAGTTATATAAAATACCGGCGCTTTGCATTAGTGGGAATTATGCGGATTATCTGGTTACAAGGAAGATCTGGGTGGTGTTTTCAAGAAAGGAAGGCGTCACAATAAGAGGTACGAAATATATAACCTTGCGACAATAATATCTAATTAACAAATCTCGTAGAGTGTGTAGACCGTACATCTAAATCTACGAAATTACTCTGCTATTCACAATAAAATGCCTGGCAGAGGGTTCAATGAACCACCTTCAAGTTGTCTCTCTACCGTTCCACTCTCGAACGGCACGCGCGAAAAACGAGTATTTAAATTTTTCTCTGCGAGCCCTGATTTCTCTTATTTTATCGTGGTGATCATTTCTCCCTTTGTATGTGGGTGCCAACAGAATGTTTTTGCAATCGGAGGAGAAAACTGGTGATTGAAATTTCATGAGAAGATCCCGTCGCAAGGAAAAACGCCTTTGTTTTAATGATTGCCACTCCAATTCACGTATCATGTCTGTGACACTATTTCCCCTATTTCGCAATGATATAAAACGAGCTGCCCTTCTTTGTACTTTCTCGATGTCATCCGTCAGCCCCACCTGATGCGGATCCCACACCGCACAGCAATACTCCAGGATAGGGCGGACATGCGTGGTGTAAGCAGTCTCTTTAGTAAACGTGTTGCACCTTCTGAGTGTTTTGCCAATGAATCGTAGTCTTTGGTTTGCTCTACACACAATATTATCTGTGTGATAGTTCCAATTAAGGTTATTTATAATTGTAATCCCTAAGTGTTTAGTTGAATTTACAGCCTTCAGATCTATGTGACTTATCGCGTAATCGAAATTTAGCTGATTTCCTTTAGTACTAGTGTGAATAACTTCACACTTTTCCTTATTCAGGGTCAATTGCCACTTTTCGCGCCATACAGATATCTTATCTAAATCATTTTGCAAGTCACTTTGATCATCTGATGACTATACAAGACGGAAAATGACAGCATCATCTGCACACTATCTAAGACGGCTACTCAGATTGTATCCTAAGTCGTTAATATAGATCAGGAACAATAGAGCTGAATCCCGAGAACGAGAATAAGTTACTACAGCGAAGCGACTCCCGCTATTGTCGTATGCATGTGAATATTCTGATGGTTTAACTGCTCGTCCTTGAGTGTCTAGGAAGTACTTTCTGCCAGGTTTGAGGACGATACGGAACCAGTATATTCATGCAGTCCGTTGGCTTCCGCAAATAAACTACACAGTGGATACAACTCGGCATTCCGGGGCGGTTTACATCTTCAGCGGATGTTTGGAAACCAATCCGTCAAACTGCGCCTGCAGAGAAGTCAGAGCGATGGCCGCAACAGGCGAGTCCGCCGCCAAACACACTTGACACAGCCGTGGCAATGCTGCCGTCGACTTCCGCTACGACGACCACACGTCGTTAAACGCCTAGCGTCGCAGCGACTCGCGTAGGAGCGTAGATTAGCCACTGAGGACACGTGATTCGCAGGGCAATGCTGCCGAGCAGCCTGGGCGGACCCAGCAATGCAGCAGTTTCCTGCTGTGCCTGTGTTTCTACAGATGGTTCAAATGGCTCTGAGCACTATGGGACTATGGTCATCAGTCCCCTAGAACTTAGAACTACTTAAACCTAACTAACCTAAGGACATCATACAACACCCAGTCATCACGGTTTCTACAGAAACTAAACTGCTGGTCTCACTGGAATGGAATGCCCTGGTTCCTCTGTTGTCATAAACGGTTAAGGCCTATACGCATAGTCAGAAGGAGGAGAAACTCGATTATGTAGCTTAGTGACACGTTGTCGCAATGCTAATAAGGAACAAATTTATAACTTCAGTACACTGCCTGAAAAAAAAAAAACTCCCAGAAAGGACGGAAGTAGCAAAATAAAACTTGAATTGAGAGCATATGCGTAATGTTAGTTCAGTGATTGCAAAATCGAGTCAAATTTACATGGAACCTGGCAGTAGAAGCCCACCTTATCACTATCACGTTGCAATTCCGCAAGCCCTGGTGCATTGGGAAGAGTGTCATAACGTTGTTGTTGCAGTAGATGATACTCCTGAGGCAGTATGGCTTACAACAGTCGTAAATGGTCCTTGATCTCCTGGATACTGGCTCTGGGACGGAGTTGACAACCGAGCTGGTCCCACACGTGTTATATCGATCTAGGATTTGTTGGCCATGGGAGTAGAGCAACATCATCCACACAATTCGCAGAGACACGTGCCATGTGTGGACGAGCATTATCCTGTTGAAAACTGGCACCACGATACAATCGGACGAGGGGAAACACATGAAGACGCTTGATAACTTACACATGTTGTTGGGGCGAGGAGCTATGACCATTCGTTCATCTTCGCTAATTTGAAACACATCTCCTCTAGTGAGCGAGTGTTCATAGCTGTTAAGGTACACAGTTTAGAGCCCACGTTTATTGGACTTTTTTCTCGATTTTGTCCACACTGCCACCACTGGAAGTTACCAACCCTACACTCTTCGCAACACAAGAACCGGTGCATGATTGAACTGTCAGAGGTATCAGAACGGTTTTCGTTTATAACTTTCGACTCGTACATTTCCGGTACAGGGATCCTTACTTCAAATTAATACATTTATCGTTCTCCATCATCCTAGAAAGTCTGTAACATCATCACGGAATCACCCCGTGTATACGTACCTTTACAGACGCCCGCGTCTATAACTTCGACGCTCTGTAGTCTCGTTGGATGACGTTTCCGGACGTGGGTTCCTATTCAAAATACGATATACTCACTCCCCTCTACAAGTCCTAGAAGTCTGTAACGGGAATTTCCGACCACCCTGTGTATGTGTGTGTTTTGTGAAAGCGAAGAGCCTTGATTTTAAGACCTTTATTCGAATTACCAGTTTCGACAGAATCGTGCTGTCATCTTCAGACTGGCATCATACTTTCCATACAAAGTGTAATTCCAGTCTGAAGATGACAGCACGATTCTGTCGAAACTAGTAATTCGAATAAAGGTCTTAAAATCAAGTGATGTTGACTTTGACAAAAAATATAGAGAGCGGTGGATTGTGACTGACTGTTGTACCGTTACTTCCCCCAATCACTACCAGACGTGGCCCACACCAGGACGCCTCTCCAAAACACAGGAAGAATGGGACCTGCCTCTAGGTAGCTACCATACTCATCGACAATGGCCATCCATGGTAGTACAGAATCGAGATTCATGGCCGAACACAGTACTATGCCATTTATCAGCGGTCCATGCTTCCCAATCACGGCACCACTAAAAACTCAGCCGTTTGTGTTGTGGTGTTAACGGCAGGCTAAACATGGGACAGCAATATCCTGGCCCAGCTGCTGCTAATTAACGACCAGTAGTGCTGGATCACAGAGAATGTTGCTGGGAGTCCATATCTTGTTTTTGGATGGCACATGCAGATGCAAAGCGGGTACGGTATGCTTCCTGCACAATACAGCGATCCTCCCTTGTGGTGGACAGACGCGGGCGACCGGAACCTTGTCGACGAGTATTCCTACCCTCACGTTCCACTGCAGTCCGACATCGGGTCAGTGCCGTATCCGAATGCACCCCCACCCCAAATCTGGATATTGCACGACTCGACTACTGGTTGGTTTGACGAACATTCTGGACAATTCGAGCGAATGATTCGGCCAACCAGATCGCCCGGCATGAATGACATCGAACATTTATCGGAGATAATCGCGAAGTCAGTTATTGCACAAAATTCTGCACCAGCAACTTTTCAGTAACTATGGACGTCCGTAGAGGAGTATTTCTCAATATTTCTGCAGGGGATTTCCAAGGACTTGTCGAGTCCATGCCACGTCGAGTTGCTGCACTATGTGGGGCAAAAGGAGGTCTGACACAATATTAGGTGGTATCCCATGACTTTGTAATAGAGATCTTGTGTGGATATTGCCTAGAATCAACAGCATTACATATTGCACACGCCAAAAACATTACGGGAGATTCTTGTACTGCAGTTACCAAGAGTAAACTCGTAGTAGTAGATGACGTGAAACATCATTATCTGAAAACTAGACTGACGATCCATGTGTTGCCCACCAACTGCTACGGCATCCTTTGTCGAAGGCATCAATGGACGCTAGTATTGGAGTGGTATTCGGTTAGCCCAGAGCCAGGTGTTGTCTGAGTCTATGTAGCCAGACACTCAGACAACAGCAGTAATTTATCAGTCCCTTTGTTAAGAATTCATGAATGTGAAAAACACCAAGGCACACTGTGGTTAGTGACCCTATAACAGAGTGGAAAAGTCATTTCGAATGTAGGAGAACCATGTCTGGTGGAGCACTATGATGTTCGTACCAATCGTCTAATAGACGACCGATGTACCAGATTCAGATATCACACTACTCCCTACTGTTAACGTTGGTTTTCTAAGTCTGGGTCACCACCTGATTTTCAAAACGAAGAAGAAAAATTAACGTTTAATGTCCCATCGTCAAAAATGGTTCAAATGGCTCTAAGCACTATGGGACTTAACATCTGAGGTCATCAGTCCCCTAGACTTAGAACTACTTAAACCTAACTAACCTAAGAGCATCACAAACATCGATGCTCGAGGCAGGATTCGAACCTGCGACCGCAGCAGCAGCTCGGTTCCGGACTGAAGCGCCTAGAACCGCTCGGCCACAGCGGCCGGCGTCCGATAGTCTAGAGACGGAGCTCAAGTTCGGATAGGGTAAGGATGGAAAAGGAAATTGTTCTTGTTCTTTCCAGTCGCCATAATCGGATTGCGATATGACTAAATATCACATTCCCATGGTTGGGTTACGAGTCCTTCAACCAACAGACTCGGTTTCTTCATAAACTAGGTGCACAGTAGTCCTTGAAACTCTGAGTGGGTTGCTTTCGAGACATTTTCATCGCAGTAGAAACCACAGTTACCATTAGGAGTCCAGTCCAAAATTTCATCAGCATCTACCGATGCTAACCACTGGGTCATGTATGAAGTCTGGCTGCTGTTGTAATGTTTAAGACGTTCAGGTCAAAGCTGTATAAAACTTGAATGTGAATGTTAGAGATCAGACATACACTCCTGGAAATGGAAAAAAGAACACATTGACACCGGTGTGTCAGACCCACCATACTTGCTCCGGACACTGCGAGAGGGCTGTACAAGCAATGATCACACGCACGGCACAGCGGACACACCAGGAACCGCGGTGTTGGCCGTCGAATGGCGCTAGCTGCGCAGCATTTGTGCACCGCCGCCGTCAGTGTCAGCCAGTTTGGCGTGGCATACAGAGCTCCATCGCAGTCTTTAACACTGGTAGCATGCCGCGACAGCGTGGACGTGAACCGTATGTGCAGTTGACGGACTTTGAGCGAGGGCGTATAGTGGGCATGCGGGAGGCCGGGTGGACGTACCGCCGAATTGCTCAACACGTGGGGCGTGATGTCTCCACAGTACATCGATGTTGTCGCCAGTGGTCGGCGGAAGGTGCACGTGCCCGTCGACCTGGGACCGGACCGCAGCGACGCACGGATGCACGCCAAGACCGTAGGATCCTACGCAGTGCCGTAGGGGACCGCACCGCCACTTCCCAGCAAATTAGGGATACTGTTGCTCCTGGGGTATCGGCGAGGACCATTCGCAACCGTCTCCATGAAGCTGGGCTACGGTCCCGCACACCGTTAGGCCGTCTTCCGCTCACGCCCCAACATCGTGCAGCCCGCCTCCAGTGGTGTCGCGACAGGCGTGAATGGAGGGACGAATGGAGACGTGTCGTCTTCAGCGATGAGAGTCGCTTCTGCCTTGGTGCCAATGATGGCCGTATGCGTGTTTGGCGCCGTGCAGGTGAGCGCCACAATCAGGACTGCATACGACCGAGGCACACAGGGCCAACACCCGGCATCATGGTGTCTGGAGCGATCTCCTACACTGGCCGTACACCACTGATCGTCGAGGGGACACTGAATAGTGCACGGTACATCCAAACCGTCATCGAACCCATCGTTCTACCATTCCTAGACCGGCAAGGGAACTTGCTGTTCCAACAGGACAATGCACGTCCGCATGTATCCCGTGCCACCCAACGTGCTCTAGAAGGTGTAAGTCAACTACCCTGGCCAGCAAGATCTCCGGATCTGTCCCCCATTGAGCATGTTTGGGACTGGATGAAGCGTCGTCTCACGCGGTCTGCACGTCCAGCACGAACGCTGGTCCAACTGAGGCGCCAGGTGGAAATGGCATGGCAAGCCGTTCCACAGGACTACATCCAGCATCTCTACGATCGTCTCCATGGGAGAATAGCAGCCTGCATTGCTGCGAAAGGTGGATATACACTGTACTAGTGCCGACATTGTGCATGCTCTGTTGCCTGTGTCTATGTGCCTGTGGTTCTGTCAGTGTGATCATGTGATGTATCTGACCCCAGGAATGTGTCAATAAAGTTTCCCCTTCCTGGGACAATGAATTCACGGTGTTCTTATTTCAATTTCCAGGAGTGTATATCACACCTTTAGTTCCATAGGATCAGACAGAAAAGCAAAAATCGTGGATTATATCTTTTTCGTTCTTTCTTCATTTATTTCAAGGTCAGGTTGAAGGGAACAGTTTGTCGGGTTCATATTTCTCGGATGAATTGGCTGGAGAAAGTCCAGCGGGCGTTTCACCCATATTGGTTTGAAGTGGGTGATATCTGTTTACCCATACCACAAGACTGAAGTGTGAAAGTAATCTGTGTGCTCAGTAAAGTATGTCATCACAATGGTCCTCTTACACCGCCATGGATAATTTCTCCACAGCTTTAAGCTGTTTCTGCAATTCCTTCCCACAAACAGAATGCGACCTAATGTCCAGACTAGCACTATATTTTTCAGTGATTCCTTACGCAAATTAGAGACATTTTATGACAAACATAGCATATCTGACATTTCGAGCAGATTTCTTATCAACACTCACCTCTAGCGTCCAGGTTTGCTAGCCATCAAGAATATACTGGAGCACCATGATGAACTGTTTCCAGTAACCCTCCATGATACAATGTAGCAGGACGCACAATTATTTCCAGAGTTTGCGTTTACACTATCTCCAATGTCTATGCCAATAACATTCAATAGTGCACCAATAGGTGTGGTGTTACTCTCTGCAAAGTTAAATGTATTTTTATAGAATTTTCACCACTTCAAGACTTTAATGCTATGTTAATTTACGAAAAATCCGTATTTTTCTCATTTCAAAGTAGTGCTGTCAAATGACGACTGATATCGTTTACATTGGAATAATTGGAACTCACAACTATCAAACGTTGATCGTGTCACTGGATTACAGGCTGTAAGCATTACACAAGAAAATATACATGAACAACGACAACACCAAGCAGCGCATTCCCCTTCAAACCACTGCTGCATATCAGCAAAATCTTCCCGCGTGTGATTTCCCCACATGTACTGATTTCATGGAATTGTCTCGTGAAGCCTTATAGAGATCACCCATCAGAACACTTCACAAATTACCTCTGCTAAACCACTTAGACAAAGCATGCTATTTCTGGCCTACATTGGCCTATACGATTACCCCTTAAATAGAAATTTGCATGGACGTGTCTAAACGAGAGGCTCTGTCCATCAGCTATTTATTTCCACGTCCATCTTAATACTATTTCACATCTAAAAACCGGTTATTCACTCACCTGGAATACAGTTCAATAAACCACGTAAGAGGGTAACGGCATTTCTGTATCTTCGCCCTACTGGTACTAAACTGCATGGTTCTACATTTTTAATTAAAGATGGCAATCGAAGGTGATGATCCTTCACATAACCGATGACGTCAGAATCGATTGCGATCCGATATGGCTATTCACAATGACATCAATGGTATCAGTATCCAATATGGCTATCTTGAGAATACGAGCACAGTCCAAACTATGTTGCTGCAGTTGTCCACCCTCACCGCTCATCCTGAGTGTTCAGGTTCACAAGCCTTCATGTGAAACCACCACTTGTGCTCTGTACACCACAGTAAAAGGCTGATCATCATCATGAAGCGTCAGCACAGATCTACTACCTCCTAACAAAAATCTGATTTACACCTTTGGATTAAGTACCGACCTACTTATCAGGAAACAGTTGTGCTGAAAGAAAAATGAAAGAAAATTATGAGAAATACACATACACACATGCACAATGAATGATAATAATAAATACCGAGCAACATATAAGTCGTTTAGGACTTAATCCAACTGTGCAAACCGAGCGAGGTGGCGCAGTGGCTAGCACACTGGACTCGCATTCTTGAGGACGACGGTTCAATCTCACTTCCGGCCATCCTGATTTAGGTTTCCTGTGATTTCCATAAATCGCTCCAGGCAAACACCGGGATGGTTCCTTTGAAAGGGCACGGCTGGCTTCCTTCCCCGTCCTTCTCTAATCCAATCAGATCTCGCTGTCTGCTCTCCTTCCCTAAACACCCCATCCCAACTGTGCAAATCAGTTTTTTTTGTCTGCCGCTTCATAATGATGATCAGACGTTCACTATGATGTACAGTGCACAAGTGGTAATTTCATTTGATGGCCTGTAAGCCCGCAAACTGAGTATGAATGATGGGAATAGACATATGCAGCGCCAACTATTTTGGACAACAATTTAGGACTGTGCCCATATCCGAAAGTCAGTCGTTTTGGATTCTGGTATCTTTGATGTCATTGTGAATCACCGTATTGGATCGCTTATTGTATTCTGTCATCATTAACTCATGTCATGGATCGTCACCTTCAACTGCCCTTTTAATTAGGAAACGTACAGCCATGCACGTTAATATCTGTAGGACAATAATATAGCAATACTGTTACCCTAATAAATAGTTTACTGTCACGTTCCACGTGTGAGAATAACATGTTTTTACCTGAAACAGTATTGTTATGGAAGTAGGACACCTATAAACAGCTGATGTACAGTACGTCTGGTTTAGACATATTCATGCAGGTTACTACCTGTAGGGAAATGGTATAGCGAAGTGTAGGTCAGAAATAGTGTGCTTTGTCTAAGCGGTTTACTTTGTTGAAGAGAGATATGTGAATAACATGCTATAAAATCACAGTAGAGACTCCTTCTGAAGTTTTCTGATGGGTGAGTTCCATAAGGTTTTACCAGAACATTACATAAAATCTGTACACATAGTGAAATCACATAATGGATGGTTTCTCTGACATGCATCAGTTTTTTGAAAGAAAATGTATTGACTGGTATTCTCGTTCTTGATGTATACAGGGCGAGTGGCGTATGACGTAACACTCCTTTTATTTCGTGAACGGTTACACGTACCAAAACGCAGTTTTCGAAAAATCTAAGAGCGTCGAGGTGCCCGTATTTCTTTGTCTTTTTTTTTTTGTTTAATTAATGGTTTTAACGCTGATATCAACGGAGATATTGAGGCAAGTACATTTCTTTAAATGGAACCGTATACTTTTTATAACTGCATTCGATAGCTCTTGAGTAGGCAATTACAGTGATATAGCATTTGTTAATATTGACGTTGGAACCTCTAATAAAAAATTTAAGAGCAAGGTGGTCGGATCGGCATTAGCGGCGCAAATACAGCCAAGCACAGCTCTCATGCTACGCTCTGTCAGAATGTCAACACATTTGCCTGTTTACACTATGTGATCAAAAGTATCCAGACACCCCCAAAAACATACGTTTCTCATAAAAGGCGTCCCGTGCTGCCACCTAGCGCCAGGTACTCCACATCAGCGACCTCAGTAGTCATTAGACATCGTGAAATAGCAGACTTGGGAGCTCCACGGAACTCATGGACTTCGAACGTGGTCAGGTGATTGGATGCCACTTGTCTCATACGTCTGTACGCGAGATTTCCACACTCCTAAACATCCCTAGGTCCACTGTTTCCCATGTGATAGTGAAGTGGAAACGTGAAGGGACACGTACAGCACAAAAGCGTAGATGCCGACCTCGTCTGTTGACTGACAGAGACTGCTGACTGTACAAGAGGGTCATAATGTGTAACAGGCAGACATCTATTTAGATCATCACGCAGGAATTCCCAAACGCATCAGGATCCACTGCAAATACTATGACAGTTAGGCGAGAGGTAAGAAACTTATTTCGTGGTCAAGCTGATGCTCATAAGCCACACATCACGCCGGTAAATGTCAAATAACTCCACCATTTAATCCACCTCCCAGCCTTAGTATGTCACAGAAAAGAGTGAAGTACACTCCTGGAAATGGAAAAAAGAACACATTCACACCGGTGTGTCAGACCCACCATACTTGCTCCGGACACTGCGAGAGGGCTGTACAAGCAATGATCACACGCACGGCACAGCGGACACACCAGGAACCGCGGTGCTGGCCGTCGAATGGCGCTAGCTGCGCAGCATTTGTGCACCGCCGCCGTCAGTGTCAGCCAGTTTGCCGTGGCATACGGAGCTCCATGGCAGTCTTTAACACTGGTAGCATGCCGCGACAGCGTGGACGTGAACCGTATGTGCAGTTGACGGACTTTGAGCGAGGGCGTATAGTGGGCATGCGGGAGGCCGGGTGGACGTACCGCCGAATTGCTCAACACGTGGGGCGTGATGTCTCCACAGTACATCGATGTTGTCGCCAGTGGTCGGCGGAAGGTGCACGTGCCCGTCGACCTGGGACCGGACCGCAGCGACGCACGGATGCACGCCAAGACCGTAGGATCCTACGCAGTGCCGTAGGGGACCGCACCGCCACTTCCCAGCAAATTAGGGACACTGTTGCTCCTGGGGTATCGGCGAGGACCATTCGCAACCGTCTCCATGAAGCTGGGCTACGGTCCCGCACACCGTTAGGCCGTCTTCCGCTCACGCCCCAACATCGTGCAGCCCGCCTCCAGTGGTGTCGCGACAGGCGTGAATGGAGGGTCGAATGGAGACGTGTCGTCTTCAGCGATGAGAGTCGCTTATGCCTTGGTGCCAATGATGGTCGTAAGCGTGTTTGGCGCCGTGCAGGTGGGCGCCACAATCAGGACTGCATACGACCGAGGCACACAGGGCCAACACCTGGCATCATGGTGTGGGGAGCGATCTCCTACACTGGCCGTACACCACTGGTGATCGTCGAGGGGACACTGAATAGTGCACGGTACATCCAAACCGTCATCGAACCCATCGTTCTACCATTCCTAGACCGGCAAGGGAACTTGCTGTTCCAACAGGACAGTGCACGTCCGCATGTATCCCGTGCCACCCAACGTGCTCTAGGAGGTGTAAGTCAACTACCCTGGCCAGCAAGATCTCCGGATCTGTCCCCCATTGAGCATGTTTGGGACTGGATGAAGCGTCGTCTCACGCGGTCTGCACGTCCAGCACGAACGCTGGTCCAACTGAGGCGCCAGGTGGAAATGGCATGGCAAGCCGTTCCACAGGACTACATCCAGCATCTCTACGATCGTCTCCATGGGAGAATAGCAGCCTGCATTGCTGAGAAAGGTGGATATACACTGTACTAGTGCCGACATTGTGCATGCTCTGTTGCCTGTGTCTATGTGCCTGTGGTTCTGTCAATGTGATCATGTGATGTATCTGACCCCAGGAATGTGTCAATAAAGTTTCCCCTTCCTGGGACAATGAATTCACGGTGTTCTTATTTCAATTTCCAGGAGTGTATTTCCTACTAACAGTTTGCTAATAATCTACATACCGAGCGATGGAAAGCATCTAATGGATAATGAAAGCAACATCAAACAGAAACTGTGAAAGCCTTCTACTAACATTTGAAGTCTAGACTTTAATAATAGAAAGGGAAGGTACTATTAATCAGAACTCAGGGAGAAAATTCAAATGGTTCAAATGGCTCCGAGCACTATGGGACTTAACATCTGTGGTCATCAGTCCCCTAGAATTTAGAACTACTTAAACCTAACTAACCTAAGGACATCACACACATCCATGCCCGAGGCAGGATTCGAACCTGCGACCGTAGCGGTCGTGCGGCTTCGGACTGAGCACCTAGAACCGCTAGACCACCGCGGCCGGCAAACTCAGGGAGAACTTGATCTAAATGACAATAGTGTTATTCATCCTTAACATCATAAGACAGCAAAAATGACTAAAGAAACCCACGCAAACATTTTTATTTGACAAACGCTTTCACTAAAATGGGGTCTATGGTGGACAAAGTGATCAGCTGGGGATCGACACACGACCCTAACCGGAGCACTGATAGCTTTATCTGACTTCATACACGTGAATCCAAGTTATTGCACAATTCTTTACCCTCCTGCTTGTCAGGGTGGCACACCACGATGCGTTTGGCAACGGAAGTCATGGACGGTAGCAATCTGTTATTAATGGCACACGCCAGAAAAATGTTAATTCGGAACGCAGGTACTTCCCTATGAGCCTCTGAAACCCCAATGGATTCCAATGTGCAGGTGGACCCGTTTGCTGGTCTGCCAAATCAATTTGACTCCATGCCACGACTATGCGTGACGGAATATGTCAAATGTTTAGACAGCAAAGCACATTTAGCTTTTAGACTTCCACTACATTAGCGACCGGCGCCAACCAACGTGGCTGCACAATGAGACTGCAGAACTCGGCCGTACGGAAATGTTTCCACCCAGGTTCCGCAGAAAAAACGAGCTTCCCTTGGCCCACCGTCCCGTGGCCTTTTACGGCAGTCGTTTAAATCGGCGTCCTATTCCTTTGAACACAGGTAAAGCTTACCGTTATTCCTTCCCTAGAGCACACAAGCAAGAGCATTCACTACTCCCCACCATTTCAACAAGATGTATGAAGTCAAATCGCAATACAGATCATATTCCCTAAGAACATGTAGCGGCATAATACTGAATCAGAATTGAGAGTGCCCTGCAATCTTTCAACAGAAAGCATATCTACTTGACATCTCCATCTACTCTGTAGAAGAATTAATGAATGTGAGGCAGTTTGATTGTGTGTGTGTGTGTGTGTGTGTGTGTGTGTGTGTGCGTGTGTGTGTGAGTGTGTGTTGTTTAATAGGGCGAGAGAAAGACATTGAACATAGGTAAGTATAAATCACTGTATACATGTAAAAATTTAACCATTAAGGAATCCTGTAAATGATCATCATGTTGCCATATTTTTTACTAATAAGGTGCCTTACAATATTAGAAAACTGACTCATTCCGTATCATAGCCAGAATTAGCTATTTTTATCGACAGAATATTAAAACAACTAACTGAACGTTGGCCTCACTTCTACTTTGAATGAAAAGATGGCAAGTATCAAGCTAACTGACAGTCACCCCATTTAAGACAGTTCCCAAATCTGTCGTGCAAATTTGTCAGACTAGTAAGTCCCTCTCCCATACGATGTTTGTCATTGACCAATGAGCCGTGCATGGCTCGTGTCCCCCCCCCCCCCCCCAAAAAAAAATCATGTATTTTACACCCTGTTTTTAACTTACTTCCATCTCACTACGTTAATTTAAATTATTGGCGTTCCTGAGTTGCTGTTCTGCCTGAGCGTTATCGACGCTAGCAGCGCGTATCGATATATCCCGTCTCGTAGTATCTTTTCTCGCCTGCTATTACTTCCCGGTTGTTGTCTGCCATTTGGCAGTTCGGGTGGCGACGTCAGGTCTGCCAGTCAGTCGGAACGTGCGAGGAGGAGAGTTCACAGCGACAGTTCAGATCGTGAGTTGGGCCCTGGCAGTCAGTTGCAACATGTCTGGAGTAGAGATGGGCAAAACTGTTCTTTTCAGAGATTGGATCAGAACTGTTCAGTCCCTGAAATGAATTAGCTCTTTTTCATGACTCACCACTCATTTACAATAGAAAATAAATGGAAGGCACATTGCCCTTTAAACTTCGTTTATTCCAGTACTATACCTGTATTTTGATCTTATTTGATCCTATTTTGAAGTAACACAAATAAAGAGTAAGAAATTTGTATTGTTTATTGAAATTTCCACGATATGACAAAGTTTTTGATTGTTGTTGTTGTGGTCTTCAGTCCTGAGACTGGTTTGATGCAGCTCTCCATGCTACTCTATCCTGTGCAAGCTTCTTCATCTCCCAGTATCTACTGCAACCTACATCCTTCTGAATCTGCTTAGTGTATTCATCTCTTGGTCTCCCTCTACGATTTTTACCCTCCACACTGCCCTCCAATGCTAAATTTGTGATCCCTTGATGCCTCAAAACATGTCCTACCAACCGATCCCTTCTTCTAGTCAAGTTGTGCCACAAACTTCTCTTCTCCCCAATCCTATTCAAAACCTCCTCATTAGTTACGTGATCTACCCACCTTATCTTCAGCATTCTTCTGTAGCACCACATTTCGAAAGCTTCTATTCTCTTCTTGTCCAAACTAGTTATCGTCCATGTTTCACTTCCGTACATGGCTACACTCCATACAAATACTTTCAGAAACGACTTCCTGACACTTAAATCTATACTCGATGTTAACAAATTCCTCTTCTTGAGAAACGCTTTCCTTGCCATTGCCAGTCTACATTTTATATCCTCTCTACTTCGACCATCATCGGTTATTTTACTCCCTAAATAGCAAAACTCCTTTACTACTTTAAGTGTCTCATTTCCTAATCTAATTCCCTCAGCATCACCCGACTTAATTTGACTACATTCCATTACCCTCGTTTTGCTTTTGTTGATGTTCATCTTATATCCTCCTTTCAAGACACTGTCCATTCCGTTCAACTGCTCTTCCAAGTCCTTTGCTGTCTCTGACAGAATTACAATGTCATCGGCGAACCTCAAAGTTTTTACTTCTTCTCCATGAACTTTAATACCTACTCCGAATTTTTCTTTTGTTTCCTTTACTGCTTGCTCAATATACAGATTGAATAACATCGGGGAGAGGCTACAACCCTGTCTTACTCCTTTCCCAACCACTGCTTCCCTTTCATGCCCCTCGACTCTTATAACTGTCATCTGGTTTCTGTACAAACTGTAAATAGCCTTTCGCTCCCTGTGTTTTACCCCTGCCATCTTCAGAATTTGAAAGAGAGTATTCCAGTTAACATTGTCAAAAGCTTTCTCTAAGTCTACAAATGCTAGAAATGTAGGTTTGCCTTTTCTTAATCTTTCTTCTAAGATAAGTCGTAAGGTCAGTATTGCCTCACGTGTTCCAACATTTCTACGGAACCCAAACTGATCTTCCCCGAGGTCGGCTTCTACCAGTTTTTCCATTCGTCTGTAAAGAATTCGCGTTAGTATTTTGCAGCTGTGACTTATTAAACTGATAGTTCGGTAATTTTCACATCTGTCAACACCTGCTTTCTTTGGGATTGGAATTATTATATTCTTCTTGAAGTCTGAGGGTATTTCGCCTGTCTCATACATCGTGCTCACCAGATGGTAGAGTTTTTTCATGACTGGCTCTCCCGAGGCCATCAGTAGTTCAAATGGAATGTTGTCTACTCCCGGGGCCTTGTTTCGACTCAGGTCTTTCAGTGCTCTGTCAAACTCTTCACGCAGTATCTTATCTCCCATTTCGTCTTCATCTACATCCTCTTCCATTTCCATAATATTGTCCTCAAGTACATCGCCCTTGTATAAACCCTCTATATACTCCTTCCACCTTTCTGCCTTCCCTTCTTTGCTTAGAACTGGGTTACCATCTGAGCTCTTGATATTCATACAAGTGGTTCTCTTCTCTCCAAAGGTCTCTTTAATTTTCCTGTAGGCAGTATCTATCATACCCCTAGTGAGACAAGCCTCTACATCCTTACATTTGTCCTCTAGCCATCCCTGCTTAGCCATTTTGCACTTCCTGTCGATATCATTTTTGAGACGTTTGTATTCCTTTTTGCCTGCTTCATTTACTGCATTTTTATATTTTCTCCTTTCATCAATTAAATTCAATATTTCTTCTGTTACCCAAGGATTTCTATTAGCCCTCGTCTTTTTGCCTACTTGATCCTCTGCTGCCTTCACTACTTCATCCCTCAGAGCTACCCATTCTTCTTCTACTGTATTTCTTTCCCCCATTCCTGTCAATTGTTCCCTTATGCTCTCCCTGAAACTCTCTACAACCTCTGGTTCTTTCAGTTTATCCAGGTCCCATCTCCTTAAATTCCCACCTTTTTGCAGTTTCTTCAGTTTTAATCTGCAGTTCATAACCAATAGATTGTGGTCAGAATCCACATCTGCCCCAGGAAATGTCTTACAATTTAAAACCTTTTTGATTATTGATTTATTTTGCACTATCGTGGTTTTTTGGGTGATCGGAAAATGTTGTAACTTGAGATTTACATTAACAATATATTTGGCTATAATGTATTAAAATTTCGTTAACCTCATACAAATACATCGCAAGCCATATATTTTTAAATTGAACGTTTCCTTCCGAAGACGCCTAAAATCGCAAAATCCGTACCAAAATAAGAAAAAAATATATAAATTTGACTGTAAAACGAAAGTGCTGCATATAGCCTTACGCAGAATAAAACAAGGAAAATATTGGTGTATCACATTTTGCGATACGTTTATTGGTTTGCTCGTAATTAAAGCGTAAATTCGAGTGTCCATAATAAAAATCCTATAGTAAGAGGAGTCATCAGGAACCTAATCTAATCAGTTTAAACAAATAAAAATAAAATAAAAACAAGTGATGTATACATAACATAATAATGTAATATACATAGCGGTATTACTACGAAGAACAATATCCAGTAGGGACGAACTCCGATGCAGAGGCACTGAGTCGAGCAGGTCGAGCCGCGAGCTGTATTACTGCGTGAGCTGAGACCACAGAGACCAGAGTGACACCTGAGTCGCTTTGCTCAACGCTCTGGCTAGAGTCGAGACGGTGGGGTGAGTGTTGAGCGGGCGAGTTCCGAGGGTGGGGGGAGCGGTGAACTCACCCGCTCCGAGACAAATCGTCCGTTCCCTTGCGAGCAGGTTGTTGCAAGTAGTTCCTATGTTATCCGCTAGGTGGCTCTCTGTCCTGTTGCTCGCATCAACTGCCCAGAGGGCAGGACGTGCGACTGAAACGATCGCCGACAGAGTGCGATGCGAAGTTAAGCTGCGCCAAGGCCCTGCACGCGGCAGACGACGCACAGAGATGGCACGGTATATGTGAAACACAAAATCCAATGGGGCACTGCACAATGCAGGCAGCCAAGGTAGAAGCAGGGCAGAGGCCGGCGCTGGCTGTGTTGTGTGGCGTGCACTGTGCTCTGACCAGTGGAGGCGCTGCTGATATGCTCCGTCTCTCTCTCTCTCTGCCGTGGGAAACGTTTGGAGCTACCGTTCTTTTTTTCTGAATCACTGATTGTTCACTCCTTTGAAAGATTCAACTCTATGAATTAGTTCAAGAGTGGATCCCCCATCTCTAGTCTGGAGCGCAGCCCAGACCAGCCAGTCGCTGCCTTGCAGCAGCAGTGAGCCCTGTGTGGACTTCGCCGCCCGACCGTTCCCGCCACACATCGCTAAAGCCGGCCCGACTTTTGGTGGATTGTTGGTCGGACGGTCGGTTGGTCCAAACACATCTCCGTGTGGCATAACTGACTGGGCCGCTGGCGGTCTCTGCACATTGTCGGAGTCTGTATGGAGCTGTCCGATCAGTACGAGCATCGTTGCTCGCCGACCCAGGACGTGAAGGTTGAGTGGATTTGAACATTACGTTGTTGGGTCTGGCGTTGCTGTTGTGGAGGTTTTCCTGTGAACAACAACGAGTGAAATGTTCGAGATAGCCACCTTCAGGTGGAACTGATCAAATTAATTTAACCATAGTCAAGTGCACCAGCAGAATTTTCTGCCTTGTGGCCGTAAGTATTCTGGTTAGCTGCCCTGGCCGCTAACGTAAATTCAGGCAGTGTTCATTTTCGGTGAAATTAACCGATTATCTTGTTTCGTAGTTACGTGAACCAGTGGAATTTTCTGCCTTGTGGCCGTTAGTGTTCTGGTTACTTGCCCTGACCGCTAACGTAGCTTTTAGGCAGTGATTTTTCCTCACATGTTGCTGCTGCCTAACATGGTGTGTAGTTTTGGCAGCTTGGTTCAGACACGCGTTTGTTTGGGGATAGTGATACTTGTAATTTTTTGAGGCCTTGAATTCTCGTGTACTCCGCCGTGGCAAGCAAGCGGTTGGTTGGTCGGTCCGTGACTGTCCCTTGGTTGCGTTCGCACGAATTAAGTGTAGTTGGACTCACCACCTGTCTCACCTATGTGAGTGAGGGCAGACCGATCCACTGGAGGCTCCTGAGTGCCGTTCTCTTAACTATCCTCTTGGCAGACTTAATGTTGTTGTAATTTAACTGTATTTTGTATTTTTAATTTGGCAAGGTTAGTTGTGGGCCTTCAGCCCTGGAAACATGTTCTCAGTTTCCTTCAGGTCCAAACATTATCGCCTCCTGCTCTTGAAAGTTTATTGCAATTCCTTCTGAAAGATTTTACAAGTTATTGTGGGCCTTCCGCCGTTGGTGTTGCAAAAAGTAAATTTTTAAACTTAATGTATTGTTTTACCGATTGTTGCAATATACATTTCCTTAATTTGCAGAATTTAACTTTGCGGCCTTCATCCATGTTATTGCATTTGTTTATCTCTTTCTGTACACTTTGTGGGCCATCAGCGCTGTTAGCATCTTAAAACATTGTGGCCTTCTGCCTTTAGTAATCATCATAGTATATTTAGAATTTTGAAGATTTAATCCGGCAGGCCTTCAGCCGCTCTGCATGCTGATCTCATACACGTATACGATTTATCTTATTCGTAAATTTAACTGTGTGTCATGTCTTTCAAAATTGAACTTATTCTAAAGGATCTGTTTCGAGTCCTTCAGCCGTGAAGCAAATTTAATTATTTCAAAAGTGTATTTGTGAACTAAATGATAGTAAATTGCAATTGTGAAATGAATCCGACCGCAACTCCATTGGCCCTTTCCACAATCCTAATTACCTGCTAGCCCTGCGTGATTTAGCGGGCGTTTCAACTGCAATGAAACGTGCTTCTCAAATTGCACCCCGCAACTTCACTGCAGGTTTGCAGTTCGATACTAGAACTGGATACGGTGTATGGCGTGGCAGCCACAGAGTAATCCAATCCATCCGTAAATATCCTGAATCAAGGAAAACGTTCGAAATAAACGGTAACTAGATAAACCGTGTTACTGTATTACACTGGAGTGCAAATATTAAGAACGAAAGTTGTTTCTGTATTGTGTGCCACTGCCAAATAACATAGATCGGTGAAACTTGGACCATGCATACAAAGAACTGCTGCAGTGTGGTAGTATCTACAGAAGATAACTGAAACAATACGCAATGACAGAACAGAAATGACACTTTTGTTCTAAGACAGTGCTGAAGTCGACACGATTTATGGTGGTCCCATTGAAACTTCCCCTTTTAATGTAAAGAAAGACTGTGCTGGTTATCTACGTTATTCCATACATAAACAGCTGAGTAAAACTGAACTTACTCAGTTTTCTCTTTACTTATTCTGATCATTTCAAAACTGACACAATATTTTAGCGCAACTCAATCTGACTTTTAATAATTCCTACAAAAGAATAGCCCTGAGTAACAATAACCTATACCCTTCTTGAATCACTTACCTCACAAAAATCTTCGTTACTCGAACTACTGCAACACAGCGAGCGCCAATGCTGCCAGCTAAATAAAAGATTGTAACTACTGAAGGCACTAACTTCTCATAGGCATATAGCCAGCTAATGATTTTGATAAAGATCAATGTGTTTACCTTAATAGTGTTCAAAAGTCATTACACACACACACACACACACACACACACATATATATATATATATATATATATATATATATATGGCTATTACAAATGATTGAAGCGATTTCATAAATTCACTGTAGATCCACTCTTTGACATATGATCACGACACACTACAGATACGTAGAAAAACTCATAAAGTGTTGTTCGCCTGAAGCCGCTCTTCAGGTTTCTGCCGCCAGAGCGCTCGAGAGCGCAGTGAGACAAAACGGCGACAGGAGCCGAGAAAGCGTATGTCGTGCTTGAAATGCACTCACATCAGTCAGTCATAACAGTGCAACGACACTTCAGGACAGAGTTCAACAAAGATCCACCAACTGCTAACTCCATTCGGCGATGGTATGCGCAGTTTAAAGCTTCTGGATGCCTCTGTAAAGGGAAATCAACGGGTCGGCCTGCAGTGAGCGAAGAAACGGTTGAATGCGTGCGGGCAAGTTTCACGCGTAGCCCGCGGAAGTCGACGAATAAAGCAAGCAGGGAGCTAAACGTATCACAGCCGACGATTTGGAAAATCTTACGGAAAAGGCTAAAGCAGAAGCCTTACTGTTTACAATTGCTGCAAGCCCTGACACCCTATGACAAAGTCAAACGCTTTGAATTTTCGGCGCGGTTGCAACAGCTCATGGAAGAGGATGCGTTCAGTGCGAAACTTGTTTTCAGTGATGAAGCAACATTTTTTCTTAATGGTGAAGTGAACAGACACAATGTGCGAATCTGGGCGGTAGAGAATCCTCACGCATTCGTGCAGCAAATTCGCAATTCACCAAAAGATAACGTGTTTTGTGCAATCTCACGGTTTAAAGTTTACAGCCCCTTTTTCTTCTGCGAAAAAAACGTTACAGGACACGTGTATCTGGACATGCTGGAAAATTGGCTCATGCCACAACTGGAGACCGACAGCGCAGACTTCATCTTTCAAGAGGATGGTGCTCCACCGCACTTCCATCATGATGTTCGGCATTTCTTAAACAGGAGATTGGAAAACCGATGGATTGGTCGTGGCGGAGATCATGATCAGCAATTCATGTCATGGCCTCCACGCTCTCCCGACTTGACCCCATGCGATTTCTTTCTGTGGGGTTATGTGAAAGATTCAGTGTTTAAAACTCCTCTACCAAGAAACGTGCCAGAACTGCGAGCTCGCATCAACGATGCTGTCGAACTCATTGATGGGGACATGCTGTGCCGAGTGTGGGAGGAACTTGATTATCGGCTTGATGTCTGCCGAATCACTAAAGGGGCTCATATCGAACATTTGTGAATGCCTAAAAAAACTTTTTGAGTTTTTGTATGTGTGTGCAAAGCATTGTGAAAATATCTCAAATAATAAAGTTATTGTAGAGATGTGAAATCGCTTCAATCATTTGTAATAACCCTGTATATATATATATATATATATATATATATATATATATATATATATATATATATATATATATATATATATATATATATATATATATATATAAATTCTTGACATCTGTTTCGACGAATTTCCTTTCTCTGACAGATAAACGTCCAGATCGTCCGCTCATATTAACATCTCAAAACTCTGGCATCTCTCTCCCCACATTTACCATTGCTGGCGGCTCACCTCCAACTGCCCAACGCTACACTAACGAATAATCCAACAGTGAGTCCAACCAGCCAAAGACTGCACACAGTGCAGTCAGCGATTTTAATACAGAGTGCTACGTGGTGTCACCAACATGAAAACCTAAACAGCCTACGTACACTACAAAAGGCGAGACATGGTTCTTAATAGAGCGTGTGACCACCAAGGGCGGCAGTGGATGCCATGCAAGGTGTTTCCACTTCGGCGACAACGCTGGTAAGGAACACTTGTGAAAGGGTGTTCCATTCCTCCATCAGAGCAGTTGCAAACTGCTGGATGGTCGTTACTGCATGTGGCCACGCTGCAACACATCTCCCCGACGCATTCCGTACGTGCTCGATGGGATATAAGTCCAGGTCAGGGCAGTCCGTGAGCCGAATATCTTCTCGTTCCAAGAGCTTCCCTACCTGCAATGTTCGATGCAGTCACGCAATGTCATCGATAAAAATAAAGTAGGGGAGGAACGCAGCCCTGAAAAGACGCAATGGGGAAAAAATTTAGTGGCATAATAGCACTGACCGATTAGGGTATCGTCTTCAAAGATTTAGAGGTCATTACGCCCCAGAAACATTACGCCTCGCCACACAAAGCACCTGAATCACCAAAACGGTCACTTTCGATGTCCTGGGTGCACTGCCCTAACGGGCACCCACCTCTCGCCAGCGGTACTATTCAGACTGAATCTGTTCTTCTCTTAGAAAAGCACGCCACCTCACTTCTCGCTGTTCCAGACCTTACAAACGGCGCCGCCGATGTGCGGTTGTCAGTGGAAGGCAACGTTATGGTCGTTGCAGCTGGCGTGCCACTCGGCGGCGTGAGGTTGCGTGCCTTGCAGTCGTGCTACATGTTGTTGAAGTAGCACCCGCTGTTTGACGTGTGCCCCTTTTTGACTGCTGCACAATGTGAGCCGTGCACGGCTCGCGTTTATCCCATTTATTGTTTGTCATCTTCTATTACGGTACTGCCGCCGCGCTTTCTTATTCCATTTACTGGTCTCACTAACTTGCCCGTGAGCGTCAGCAGCAGCGCGTATCGATAAGTGCACTGTCGTACCATCTTTGGAGCGACCGATAGTATTTCGGGGGCGTCGTGTGTCGGGCGGTCAGTTGGAGAATGACCAGCAGTGCAGTCGCGACGCAGCAGCAGTGAAGTCGGGGACGGAGCGCCGGTGAGGCGCCGACAGCCAGTGCTCGCCGACCGCTGGCGACACACATGAACTGTCCGATGGAGGGAGATTGGAGCGGGACGACCGTTGGTTGGCCGTTCGGTTGGTCGTCTCATCGGCCGAAGTACATTTTGTCCTTTCACCGTTTCCGAGCCTGGGCAGTTGGTTGGTTGGCTTGGAGCAGCGAGGTGGTCTCTGTGGCGCGTGTGTGGCTGGGGCCTGGCGGCGTCCACGCACGGTCGGAATGTGAGGGGCTGTTCCCATTGCTACGAGGTCCGTGGCTCACCGATCCTGGACACGAAAGTTGAGTAAATAAAAAGTTTTCTTCTCGGTGGGTCCGTTGACTGTCTGTCGGTTGGGTTGTCGTCGGATCGACAATGGTTGGGCCGACTGCCTGTCTGACCTAAGCGAGCGATAGTGTTTGAATTCCAGGCCGACCCTCGGAACTTTTGCGCGCCCTTGGGTGTACTGCCTTTTCTTGTTTGTTCTTGTTGTTTGTACTTGTATGGCTTCTACCGATTTTTAGATTAAGGTTGTTTTCCCTTAACACGCCAGATGTTTTGGGGCTTCAGCCTAAATTAGGAACTGTTTTACGTAAAGCCTTTGGCGTTTTTAAAATTAATGTTATTGAGTCTTAAGTGTTGGGCCTTCAGCCGATTTTGAATTTAAGTTGTTTGCTCTTAAAGTGTCAGATTCTTTGGGCCTTCAGCCTAATTGAGGAACTGTTTTAAGATAAGGCTTTGCCTTTTAAATTTCTGATTTTGATTGAGCATTAAGTTATTGGCTATCAGCCATTTTTAAATTAATGTGGTCTTGCCCTTAAGGCATGAGATTGTACGGTATCTTCAGCCACTAATTAAGTTCCAAAACTAAAGCTGTGTGTTTTTTTTTAAGTTTTTCTTGGCTCTTGTAATGTTTGAAGGTTGTATGTTCGAGTGTAGCTGACAGCCGTTTTTTTTGGCCCCTTTCCACAACTTAAACTACCTGCCCTGTCCTGCGGGTTTAGCAGAGCGTCTCACAATGTAGCGATCATCTACTGTTGTAGTTGATCATGGTCGGTCGTCTCCCATCCTTCGAACAGCAGTGCCTGTGGTTCGAAACGCTTCCCATAAACTAGAAACAATGCTTGAGCAATACCAAATTCCTGAGATACACTAGTCACACTTCATTCTCCTTTCTGTTTGTCCCATTCTTCTTCTCCGTGTGAACTCATCCGAATGCTGTCCTCGAGTCATGCTGTAACGAAGAACCCACACAGTGCACTGTATCTCCTCGCAACTGCTCGCTGATTGATACTCGCTGTCTTTGCCCACTTCTTGAGCTGCCTCGCGTAGGGAAGCCAGAACCATTTGACGCAGTAGTCACGCTTACATTTGTCGCCCATCTTTCTGTGCACTGTTGGGAGACCTCTGAGAACATGCTACCGCACTTTCACTCAATACCATCGAGTAGTTAATATATTATCTTACTTTAGATATCTCGTCCTTAAGTTTTGCAGAACAGTGTACAAACGCCTTGTGAGACACAACATATTACTATGTTTCACGACTTGTGGATGCGACTTATCTGGTGAAACAATTGTACCTTACCATTTGGAATGACATATGAACTTCTTCAAGTTTCACTTGTTGCATGAGCTCAGCAAAGCACTGGTGAGATGTTATTAATAACTATATGAACACTATGGGACCCTTCGACGGAGAAAGAAAGAACATGTTTAACGTCCCACAGAGGCAGAGTGCATGTAGAATAACGTGACCGCTAGGGGCAGTCAGTTGAGCAAGTGGCTGATGGGGGCTGCCGGCGGGCAAGCTGTCAGCACACACTGTTGGGGAAATGGTGACCGCTGGAGAGGAAGGGCCGTTCTAAACTGAAGACTACGCTTATATTTTCTGTAAATACAGAGTGAATCCCCTCCATGCCTGCACCTGCATTGTGATCATCCTGAAAGATATACTGACACCTCTCCTTTGGTCAGTATCCAGAAAGAATTCTCCTGAAAATGCAGCAAAAACAGTGATTCAATTTAAGCTGACTTGTTAATCATTTGCAACTTTCAGAGAAGCGCCACAGATGAATTTCGAGTTAGCCTTACATTTCTGTTGTTCTCGTGCTAAAATGAGATTCTGTCGCGGCCTCAAAGGGAGTAAGACCGACGCTAGCTGCGCGAGACAGAGGAACTTACCTCAGTCGGCGATTTCGATGAGGCACTACTTGTGGATCGCCTACTGTAGCCCGACCTCGGCTGAGAAGTAGACTATTGAAAAGTGTAGAGTATAGACCTTGGAAAAATCTGGTCTGTTAGAGGATGGAAGTCATCTGCTCGTAGACAAGTTGTTACTTTCCCTGGACGTACCAAAAATGGCTCTGAGCACTATGGGACTTAACATCTGCGGCCATCAGTCCGCTAGAACTTAGAACTACTGAAACCAAACTAACCTAAGGACATCACACACATCCATGCCCGAGGTAGGATTCGAACCTGCGACCGTAGCAGTCGCGCGGTTCCGGACTGAAGCACCTAGAACGGCTCGGCTACCGCGGCCGGCCCTGGACGTACCCAACTGGCACATTCCCTAAATATATACACGTGACTATGTAGAAGTATTATAAGTGTGAAACTTTGACATCCCGACTGCTGCGCGGAGGCGAGTGGAGTTTTACTCAGTAAGTTCTGCTACGGATTATGACAAGTCCGGCTCTTGGTCCCGACCGACACAGAGGTAGCGTACCTGACGTCTACCCATCTGCGTTATTCCAACAGTCAATGGGTCGCCCATTTATAAGGGATGGTTCCATTAAGGCTGTTTCTTTCGCGACCGTCATGATTCTAACGCGTCACTTCCTGCTGCCACGTGATATTGCTCAACGTCTTCTGCAAGCGCTCCCCCTGTGCTGGTGCCCGTGCCGTACAAGGGTCAGGCGGGGTGTGCTTGCTACAAACCTTGTGATGCTCCAGTGGCCGCTCCTTGTTATCAGAACAAGCTTTGCATAGCGGCTTCCGGCGTGCCAGACAAATATTTCACATGCCTCTCGCTCAGTTGCGGTTTGTAAACTATCTTTTTGGCAAAACTCTGAATACTTCCCACTTAGCCATTTTACTGTTCTTAGGACTGCATATTTTGCTGTATACGACAATTCTTTTGTCAAAACACAGCGGAGTTCGCATAATGTCACCTCACTAAGATGTTGTGCAGACGCAGTTGTGACAGAATCCTAAAGAAATGGGTTAATATGTTTATTAAATGAGAAACTGAGGACAATTAAGGTCAACAGTTTATGAAAGACCACATTCTTGATACACAAGTAAACGTGTAATGTCTACAAATGGTTCAAATGGCTCTGAGCACTTTGGGACTTAACATCTGAGGCCATCAGTCCCCTAGACTTGGAACTACTTAAACCTAACTAACCTAAGGACATCACATACATCCATGCCCGAGGCAGGATTCGAACTTGCGACCGTAGCAGTAGCGCCGTTCCGGACTGAAGCGCCTACAACCGCTTGGCCACAAAGGCCGGCTAATGTCTACAATTATGTTCAAAAATCCACAGCAATTCTCATTTCACAAGCCATCGATGGCCCTTGAAAATTACATTGTTTCATCGAAAAATTTTGTAGTCTGTGGAATAACACGACAGATAATGAAATTTCACATGTTAACCATATGGGAAAATACTGTCCTCTCTGTGTGCTATTATTTGCCAGAATCTCCTTTTGATATCTGAGGAATCTCACGGAAATTTCTTTCTGACTTCATTGTTGGCACGTGCGACTGCAAATTAGTTTGCTACATAAATCAGTTTCTCGAGATTCGTGACAGATAGACGTCTCAACCCAGGTGCAAAGAAAAGTTCAGTTTGTTAGCTCAGTTTCATACCAAGCAACATATGATGTAATATGGACCAAACGCAAAATCTTGGCGACCTCTATTTTTCTTTGGAAACTCTTTCGGATTTTGCGCAGTGTCTTACCTGAATGCAGACATCACAACAATTATGAGCATTAACGAAATGATGGACACTTTATTATGAAGTTCACATACAAAGCTATAAGTAACGCAAAAATTAAATTTTTCACCTAATAGTCTCTGTAAAATAGTTTGACTTACAAGGAGCAAGGTGTGTGCTTCGATTCTGTCAGTGCAGCGCGTCGCCAACAGGCCGAAAGCGGGAAGACAGTGTCGGCTTTCCCTTCGGAACAAACACCAGAACTCGCCCAGTGCTTCCGACGAAAATTCGTCACTGCGGACTGGCTACCGTATTCTGTGTGGACTCTAGCCATAGATGAACCACCAACCAAGCTGGAGATGACTGGAGGATGAAACAATGTTGGCACTATTGAAGCTTACATCTACTTATCTCATGGAGTAGTTTATGGAAACCATACGAATAGATTAAAACTGAAGAAACTGCAAAAAGGTGGGAATTTAAGGAGATGGGACTTGGATAAACTGAAAGAACCAGAGGTTGTACAGAGTTTCAGGGAGACCATAAGGGAACAATTGACAGGAATGGGGGAAAGAAATACAGTAGAAGAAGAATGGATAGCTTTGAGGGATGAAGTAGTGAAGGCAGCAGAGGATCAAGTAGGTAAAAAGACGAGGGCTGGTAGAAATCCTTGGGTGACAGAAGAAATACTGAATTTAATTCATGAAAGGAGAAAATATAAAAATGCAGTAAATGAAGCAGGCAAAAAGGAATATAAACGTCTCAGAAATGAGATCGACAGGAAGTGCAAAATGGCTAAGCAGGCAGGGCTAGAGGACATATGTAAGGATGTGGAGGCTTATCTCACTAGGGGTAAGATACATACAGCCTACAGGAAAATTAAAGAGACTTTCATAGAAAAGAGAACCACTCGTATTATGAAACGTCCCCTTTGAAAAATTATACATGACTGTGCTTAAACTGACACACAATATTTTTTTTTTTTTTTTAGCGCAACGCAATCTGACTTTCAGAAATCCCTACAAAGGAATGGCCCCGACTAACATTAACCTGTACCTTTCACAAATTACTTACCTCACAAAAATCTTCGTTACTCAAGCTACTGCAATACAGCGAGCGCCACTACTGCCAGCTAAATAAAAGATTCAAACTACGGAAGGCACTAACTACTGATAGGCATAGTTAGCAAATGAAAGATTTTGATAGAGAACAAACAATGTATTTACCTTAATAGTGTTGAAAAATCATAATATACATAGCAGTTCATAATATCCACTATTATAAATTTCAAAACTCCGCCATCTCTCTCCCCACATCCACCACTGCTGGTGGCTCACCTCCAACTGCGCAACGCTACGCGCTGTTCACATCCAGCTGCCGCTGCCCAACACTACAATGGGAGACAACAATGCAAACTAGCCACAGACTGCACACAGCACAGCCAGTGATTTTCATACAGAGCGCTACGTAACGTTGCCAATAAGAAAATATAAACAGCCTATTTACAGTATGAATATCAAAATCTCAGATGGAAACCCAGTTCTAAGCAAAGAAGGGAAAGCAGAAAGGTGGAAGGAGTATATAGAGGGTCTATACAAGGACGATGTGCTTGAGGACAATATTATGGAAATGGAAGAGGATGTAGATAAAGATGAAATGGGAGATATAATACTGCGTGAAGAGTTTGACAGAGCACTGAAAGAAACGAGTCGAAACAAGGCCCCGGGAGTATATAACATTCCATTACAACTACTGACAGCCTTGGGAGAGCCAGTCCTGACGAAACTCTACCATCTGGTGAGCAAGATGTATGAAACAGGCGAAATACCCTCAGACTTCAAGAAGAATATAATAATTCCAATTCCAAAGAAAGCAGGTGTTGACAAATGTGAAAATTACTGAACTATCAGTTTAATAAGTCACGGCGGCAAAATACTAACGTGGATTCTTTACAGACGAATGGAAAAACTAGTAGAAGCCGACCTCGGGGAAGATCAGTTTGGATTCCGTAGAAATGTTGGGACACGTGAGGCAATACTGATCCTACGACTTGTCTTAGAAAATAGATTAAGGAAAGGCTAACCTACGTTTCTAGCATTTGTAGACCTAGAAAAAGCTTTTGACAATTCTGACTGGAATACTCTGTTTCAAATTCTGAAGGTGGCAGGGGTAAAATACAGGGAGCGAAAGGCTGTTTACAATTTGTACAGAAAGCAGATGGCAGTTATAAGAGTCGAGGGATATGAAAGGGAAGCAGTGGCTGGGAAGGGAGTGAGACCGGGTTGTAGTCTCTCCCCGATGTTATTCAATCTGTAAATTGAGCAAGCAGTGAAGGAAACAAAAGAAAAATTCGGAGTAGGTATTAAAATCCATGGAGAAGAAATAAAAACTTTGAGGTTCGCCGATGACATTCTAATTCTGTCAGAGACAGCAAAGGACTTGGAAGAGCAGTTGAATGGAATGGATAGTGTCTTGAAAGGAGGATATAAGATGAACAACAACAAAAGCAAAACGAGGATAATGGAATGTAGTCGAATTAAGTCGGCTGATGCTGAGGGAATTAGATTAGGAAATGAGACACTTAAAGTAGTAAAGGAATTTTGCTATTTGGGGAGCAAAATAACTGATGATGGTCGAAGTCGAGAGGATATAAAATGTATACTGGCAATGGCAAGGAAAGCGTTTCTGAAGAAGAGAAATTTGTTAACATCGAGTATAGATTTAAGTGTCAGGAAGTGGTTTCTGAATGTTTTTGTGTGGAGTGTAGCCATGTATGGAAGTGAAACATGGACGATAAATTGTTTGGACAAGAAGAGAATAGAAGCTTTCGAAATGTGGTGCTACAGAAGAATGCTGAAGATTAGATGGGTAGATCACATAACTAATGAGGAAGTATTGAATAGGATTGGGGAGAAGAGAAGTTTGTGGCACAACTTGACTAGAAGAAGGGATCGGTTGGTAGGACATGTGTTGAGGCATCAAGGGATCACCAATTTAGTATTGGAGGGCAGTGTGGAGGGTAAAAATCGTAGAGGCAGACCAAGAGATGAATACACTTAGCTGATTCAGAAGGATGTAGGTTGCAGTAGATTTGTCTGTTTGTTTCTATGTTGGCAGCACTATAGACTATATTAATGTCGCTGACAGCGCTCTGCGCCCTCGGCAAGAGATTCTGTGGTTGGATGGGCTAGCAGTCAGCGAGCGGCCAGATAAGGGTTTGGACATGATTTCTCAGTGGAGACTCAGTGTTGGTAGGACATGCATTGTAAAATGAGGGTGGATGTGGTTGGTAATGTTTGGGTAGTGGAATTATTGAATTTTTGGAACTGGATGTGGCACGAGTAAAGTAAAATCTTCTAAATGCATTGTTTTCTCTTCAAAAAAATCTTTCTTTTGCTAACCACATGCCTCCAAGTAGTTAGAGTCTATAGTAGTTAGAATCTTTTTATTTAGCTGGCTGTAGTTGCTGCTTGCTGTAATTGCTGTAGTTCGTGTTATGAAAATTTTCTGCGAGGTAAGTAAACTTGAAAAAGTGTGGGTTATTGTTAGGATTTCTTGCAATTCAGGGCCATTCTTTTGTCTTAATTATTGGAAGCCAAGTTGGCTCTGTATAGCAGTCAGATTGCATTGGGCTTGTATATTGTGGGTAATAAATGAATAGGTTAAGTTTGAGTTGTCTTTATCAGGGAAAATTCCGTAGGTCAGTGTTTAAATGATAAAAATAAGTAAAGACTATAGTTTCACATGTTACGACGCCTTGCCTCTGGCACAAATCATTATCACCCCGCACGCAAAGTAGGTTATCTTGTGTTACCATGTTCACTAAAGTTATATTTTTAACAGACTGTTCAGGTATCGTGTCTACATTTGTGTCATATGCCCGCATTTAAACACAAAGTTCTGTCGTCATACTTGGTACCTCTTCAAATGGGGAAGCCTTTCCAGTGATTTTTAGTCAGTCCATGTAGACTTAATTTTTTGTCCTACTTTACGATTGACTCCGTGCATTATTTCACTTTTTTCCTTGGGAAGAACTGACAGCTAGCAAGTATGCTATTTACATAATGAGAAATGCAGTACGATTTTGTTTCTATTGTTGACACATACAGACTATTTGTTTTAACTTGAGACAACCAAACATCTTACAAAAAAAAGTTTTAGGTGATAATTTAATAAACTGCTGAAAAGAAATAGTATACTTGGAAGGGTAACATCTATTTTGATCCGGTGACGGCAGTGCCACCTGGAGGACAGTAAGTGTATTGCTGATGGTTTCAACGTCGGCCGCCAACAGCATAGTGGCATGGCTACAAGAGTGCCGTCTGTGCTTACCCTTTAGTAGGGGATGCTCACCGCCAGATGGCCGAGTGTGGCACAAACCTGCGAAGCAAACAGGTAACCATGCACGAAGATGCACTCGTGATAGTTACAGCCAACTGAGCCAGTTTGAAAAGGGTCAAATTGTGGCCTAGCGAGCGGCGGGTTGGTAATTTCGTAAAATTCCAACACAAGTTGTATGTGGTGCGTCAGTTAACAACGATGCTGGTATCGGTGGTCACGTGAACATCCTCACGCCCGTAGACGAAATTCTGGACGTCCACGCACCACTGTCGCCCGCCAGGATCGCCGTATTGTGAGGGCAGCAGTGGCAGATGGTACAGCTACCACAGCACTGAGAAGAGGGCTTGTCAGCCCAGGCGTGTCAACACGCACTCTTGTGAACCGGTTACCAGCACTGGGGCTGCGGACACACACACCTCTACCCCGTTTTCCACTCACGCCACACCATCAACGTGCACACATCGACTGGTGCCGTCAGGCAATCACTTGGGAGACGGAATGCCGCGCCTTAGTCTTCAGCGATCAAATCAGTTTCTGCCTGTGCGCAAGTAATGGTTGTTTCTCCGTCCGACGTGCACCTGGCGAACGATATGTCGTAGAGTGTGTTTGTTTAAGACACGATGGCTCCACCCCCCAGCCCTTATGGTCTGGAGTGCGATAAGCTACAACTCACGTTCATCTTTGGTGTTTCTGGAGGGGAGGCTAACCAGCGCTTGATACGAGCAGAATTTTCATCAGGTTACCTTCCGTGAGGAACGTGGGTGCACTCAACGACTTTGATATGACTTTCAAATGATAGAGCACAGCAATCAGTCGTCCTCTTTTCTTACAGGTTTTATTCGGCAAATCGAGATTTCGGCTGGTGCCTAATCATTATCAGTGCACCATTTCATAGCATCAATGCATTTTCTAGTATGACGGTCCTCTGTTGTTCGGACTTCTGAAGGGACTGACGTACTAGAACAAGCATTGATACTATGAGATGGTGCACTGATAATTACTAGGCACTAGCCGAAATCTCGATTTGCCGAATAAAACCTACAAGAAAAAAGGACGTCTGATTGGTGTGCTCTATCATTTAAGAGCAGAATTTTGTTAAACCTGTTCTTTTGCTGTTCTTGGAACAGGAAGGTGATGTGTACTTAATGCATATTGCATAATGTTCGCCCGCACACTCCTATGAAACTCTACGTGGTCTGCATGACCTGCAGCAACTTCCCTGGTCAGCACGATATCCCGACTTGTCTCCAATCGATCCTATGTGAGATATAATGGGACAGAAGTGACTCATGCGACTCATCAGCCAACAACTCTTACACAACTACGCGAACAGGTCGAACAGACGTGGAATAATGTATTCCAAGACAGTATTCGTCACCTGTACAATCGAGTGGATGCCAAAGCCGGCAGCTGCATTGCTGCCCGTGTAGACTGCACCACTTACTAACATGGGTTTTTCAGCGTGGATCGGCACCTGGTACTACTGAACCTCATGTGTTATTTATCTGCAAATGTAATGATTTCATGTACTCCATATGCACTGTTGCAACAATAAATCTTGACTGAATTGGAAACCTCTAAATGGGTGTATTAATTTTTTTCCGTCAATGTATTAGTAATTAGGGAACATCTGTCTGTAGTACAACTGATCACTTCCTACCTATCCCTGCTACGAAGGCGGGACCAACTGTGTATTTCCAAATGAGAACCCCCCCCAAGTTTATAGCATATTCGGATTCTACGCCAAAAAATACGTACACGTTACTCAAACCAATGTTTTCCATTCTTGTTAGATGATGCTGTAGTCAACAAATATCAAGTGTGCCTGTTTTTGCAATTAAGAACCGACTCAAAAGATATAGTTGCTGAACAGTTCAAAGAAACTTGTGTCTCTTTTCAAATAGGTACCCTACTCATGAAATTATAGTCGGTGGCGACTTCAATCTACCCTCGATAGGCTGGAAAAATTATACGTTTAAAGCCGGCGGTAGGCATAAAACGTCATCCGTAATTGTACAGAATGCTTTCTCACAAAATTCTTTTGAACAATTAGTTCATGAGCCTACTCGAAGCGTAAATGGTTACGAAAGCATACTTGCCCTCTTAGCAACAAATAATCCTGGACAAATAGGGAGTATCTTGACGAATACAGGGATTAACGACCACAAGGCAGTTGCTGCTAGGCTGCATACCGTAACACCCACAACCATCAGAAAGAAATGCAAAGTACATCTATTTAAAAAGCTGATAAAAATGCTCTTAACGCCCTTTTAAGAGACAGTCTCCACTCCTTCAGATCTGACCACGTAAGCATAGAAAAGATGTGGAATGATTTCAAAGAGATAGTGTCGACGGCAATTGATATATACCACATAAATTAATAAGTGTTGGTACTGATACCGCATGGTACACAAAACAGGTCAGATCGCTGTTGCAGAAGCAACGAAAAAAGTATGCCAAATTTAAAAGAAAGCAAAATCCCGAAAATTGGCGAAGTTTTGCAGAAGTTCGAAATATGTCGCGTGCTTCAATGCGAGATGCTTTTAATAATTTCCACAACGAAATTCTGTCTCGAAATATGGCAGAAAACCCAAAGAGATTCTGGTCATATACAGGGTGTTACAAAAAGGTACGACCAAACTTTCAGGAAACATTCCTCACACACAAATAAACAAAAGATGTTATGTGGACATATGTCCGGAAACGCTTAATTTCCATGTTAGAGCTCATTTTAGTTTCGTCAATATGTACTGTACTTCCTCGATTCATTGCCAGTTGGCCCAATTGAAGGAAGGTAATGTTGACTTCGGTGCTTGTGTTGACATGCGACTCATTGCTCTACAGTACTAGGATCAAGCACATCAGTACGTAGCATCAACAGGTTGCTGTTCATCACGAACGTGGTTTTGCAGTCAGTGAAGTGTTTACAAATGCGGAGTTGCCAGATGCCCATTTGATGTATGGATTAGCACGGGGCAATAGCTGTGGCGCGGTACGTTTGTATCGAGACAGATTTCCAGAACGAAGGTGTCCCGACAGGAAGACGTTCGAAGCAATTGATCGGTGTCTTAGGGAGCACGGAACATTCCAGCCTATGACTCGCGACTGGGGAAGACCTAGAACGACGAGGACACCTGCAGAGGACGAGGCAATTCTTCGTGCAGTTGACGATAATCCTAATGTCAGCGTCAGAGTTGCTGCTGTACAAGGTAACGTTGACCACGTCACTGTATGGAAAAGTGCTACGGGAGAACCAGTAGTTTCCGTACCATGTACAGCGTGTGCAGGGACTATCAGCAGCTGATTGGCCTCCACGGGTACACTTCTGCGAATGGTTCATCCAACAATGTGTCAATCCTCATTTCAGTGCAAATGTTCTCTTTACGAATGAGGCTTCATTCCAACGTGATAAAATTGTAAATTTTCACAATCAACATGTGTGAGCTGACGAGAATTCGCACGCAATTGTGCAACCACGTCATCAACACATATTTTCTGTGAACATTTGTGCAGGCATTGTTGGTGATGTCTTGATTGGGCCCCATGTTCTTCCACCTACGCTCAATGGAGCACGTTATCATGATTTAATACGGGATACTCTACCTGTGCTGCTAGAACATGTGCCTTTACAAGTACGACACAACATGAGGCTCATGCACGATGGAGCTCCTGCACATTTCAGTCGAAGTGTTCGTACGCTTCTCAACAACAGATTCGGTGACCGATGGATTGGTAGAGGCGGACCAATCCCATGGCCTCCACGCTCTCCTGACCTCAACCCTCTTGACTTTCATTTATGGGGGTATTTGAAAGCTCTTGTCTACGCAACCCCGGTACCAAATGTAGAGACTCTTCGTGCTTGTATTGTGGACGGCTGTGATACAATACGCCATTCTCCAGGGCTGCATCAGCGCATCAAGGATTCCATGTGACGGAGGGTGGATGCATGTATCCTCGCTAATGGAGGACATTTTGAACATTTCCTGTAACAAAGTGTTTGAAGTCACGCTGGTACGTTCTGTTGTTGTGTGTTTCCATTCCATGATTAATGTGATTTGAAGAGAAGTAATAAAATGAGCTCTAACATGGAAAGTAAGCGTTTCCGGACACATGTCCACATAACATATTTTCTTTCTTTGTGTGTGAGGAATGTTTCCTGAAAGTTTGGCCGTACCTTTTTGTAACACCCTGTATAAAGCACTCCAGTGGCAAGACGAAATCATTACCTTTACTGCACGATAACAAAGGTGAAATCATTGATGACAGTGTCACTAAAGCAGTGTCATTAAACACGGTTTTCCGAAACTCCTTCACCAAAGAAGACGAATTCCAATCAACAACTGTGAAGATGAGAGACATTGAAGTAGACATCCTCGGTGTAGCAAAGCAGCTTAAATCACTTAATAAAGGCAAGGTTTCCAGTCCAGATCGTATACCAGTCAGGTTCCTTTCAGAGTATGCAGATGCAATAGCTCCATATTTAGCAACTATATGCAACCGCCCTCTCACAGAAAGTTCCGTACCTAAAGACTGGAAAGTTGCTCAAGTCATACCAATACCCAAAAACGGAAATAGGAGCAATCCGCTGAATTACAGCCCCGTATCACTAACGTCGATTTGCAGTAGGGTTTTGGAACGTATGCTGTATTCCAACATTATGAAGTACCTCGAAGAAAACGATTTACTGACACATAGTCAGCACGGATTCAGAAAATATCGTTCTTGTGCAACAAAACTAGCTCTTTATACTCATGAAGTAATGAGTGCTATTGGCGGGGGATGTCAAATTGACTCCATATTTTTAGATTTTCAGAAGGATTTTGACACCGTTCCTCACAAGCATCTTCTAACCGAACTGTGTGCCCATGGAATATCGCCTCTGTTGAACGACTGGATTCGTGATTTCCTGTCAGAAAGGTTACAGTTCGTAGTAATAGACGGAAAGTCATCGAGTAAAACAGAAGTAATATCCGGCGTTCCCCATAGAAGTTTTATAGGCCCTCTATTGTTCCTGATATATATTAACGACATAGGAGACAATCTAACTAGCCCTCTTAGATTATTTGCAGATGGTGCTGTCATTTACCGCCTTGTAAAGTCATCAGATGACTAAAAAGAATTGCATAATGATTTAGATAAGATATGTGTGTGGTGCGAAAAGTGGCAGTTGACCCTGAATAAAGAAAAGTGTGAAGTTATTCACGTGAGTACTAAAAGAAATCCGCTAAATTTCGATTACGCGATAAGTCACACACATCTGAAGGCTGTAAATTCAATTGAATACTTAGGGATTACAATTACAAATAAACTAAATTGGAACGATCACATAGATAATGTTGTGAGTACGGCCAACCAAAGACTGCGATTCATTGGCAGAGCACTTAGAAGGTGCAACAAATCTACTAAAGAGACTGCTTACACTACGCTTGTCCGCCCTATTCTCGAGTATTGCTGTGCGGCGTGGGATTAGAATCTGAAACTTACAGATGATATAGAAAAAGTTGAAAGAAGGGCAGCTCGTTTTGTATTATCGCGAAATAGTGGAGATAGTTCTACAGACATAATACGTGAATTGGAATGGCAATCATTAAAACAAAGGCGTATCTCGTTGCGACGGGATCTTCTCATGAAATTTCAATCACCAGTTTTCTCCTCCAATTGTAAAAAAATTCTGTTAACACCTACGTACATAGGGAGAAATGATCATCACGATAAAATAAGAGAAATCAGGGCTCGCACAGAAAAAAATTTAAGTGCTCGTTTTTCCTTCGCGCCGTTCGAGAGTGGAAGGGTAGAGAGACAGCTTGAAGGTGGTTCATTGAACCCTCTGCCAGGCACTTAATTGTGAAAAGCAGAGTAATCACGTAGATGTAGACTCATGTGATCCAACATTTCATTTACGATGTAAATGTAAACCTCTGTGCTCTCGGTTCATATGCTTGAGTGCTGCAAATGTGACTACACAGTACAAGTAATATGGCTAGAAATTGCCATTTATGGCAAATAAGCTACCTGCATGGTTCATCCGTTTTCTGTTCCCTACAGGGTCGATGGCGACGTGTCTCCAAACCATCAGAATGTTTGATTTCGGTGGGTACTCTCGAACGCCGCCGTCAGGTGACTGATTTTGGTGTGTGTTTCCATGGAATCGCCTTAACTTTAGTGATGGCCGCTACATAGCTACCGGCAGAATACGAACCACAACCACTACAATAAGATAAAATGTCCACGAAGTGATAGATGCATACACATCGTGTAAACGCATGCTCGCCCCTTGACTCAGCGCCACATTACACGGCACGCTCCATTCCAGACTCGGGGTCCTTGTAAGGACTATTACGATACTCGTATATAACCTTCAACCACTAGAAGACATAGGTTTACATTTACATCGCAAATGATATGTAGAGTCAAATGCGTCCGCTCTTAATTGCAAAAAGAGGCACACTTGATAATTGTCAATTACAGCGCCATCTACTAAGAATAGAAAACAACGGTTTGAGTAAACCGTCCGTATTTTGTGGCGTGGAGTCCGAATACACAATAAAAATAAGGGGATTCCCATTTTAAAACGCAAACTGACCCTGCCAACGCAGGAGGGATGTGTAGCAGGTGGCCAGCGTAGCGCAGACAGATGTCTCCTAACTACTGATATTAACTTTTTACCAAGAACATTTTCTTCGTACAATGCGTTGTTTTCGAGATACTTAGTTGTCTCAAATTAAAACAAATATCCTGTAGAATCAGAGATTGAGTTCGACATTCGAAATATAGTGACGAGTAACTATCGTCGGCAGGCACTGTACCGAACTTCTCATTTTTATATTTATGGTAATGTCATCCACAATGATATCGTTAGAGACTTGGCAAAAGATCAGTTACAAATCATTGCTGAAGGGCCTTCGTGAATAAAACTGTCAGACTAGCTAGACGAATAGTAAGTGGAATAAAGTAAAAAAAGAAATTATGAAGAGTCCATGAGATGTAGACTGAACAGTATGCAAAGTTTTATATGAAAAGACGCTGCTCTTTAACAAAAAATTTACAATAAAGTTGCTGAACATTAAATATTTTTCTTCCTCTCTTCTACAGGACAGATCTTACAAGCGGTTTAACATTTAATAGAATCTATGCAAAATACTTACCCGCCTTTTTAGACAGCAGGGTAAAGCAGAGGGAGTTTCCCATTGAGGCCCCTGAATACACCGCTCTTGCCGCGCTCGGCATGTAGCGCAGGTGCGCGAGTTCCATTAGAGGATTTGTGCGAACGGCAGGGAAGCGGTGCAAATGTGGAGTAATATTCCTCGCTTGGGTGCAAAGTTAAGCGGATTACGTTGCCTGATTAACGAAGAGGGGCACAGCACAGAATACGTGGCCTCTGGGACTGGAATCGCCCGCTCTGGACGGGCGCGAAACATTCGGGTCTCGGATCTTGTTGCCAACTCGGATTCTGCAGTTTTTCTCACTATGTATTTCCTCTAGGTTACGCGTCTTGGTGACTAGCAACAGGGCGCTGTCATCTCTTCATGGTGGATTGCTTTGTGAGTCTCCTATTCTCAGTAAGACGTGACTTCATCGCACCTGATTCTTTCTTTTCCTTTTTTTTCATTTTTGTAACAAAAAAATGGTTCTAATGGCTCTAAGCACTATGGGACTTAACATCTGAGGTCATCAGTCCCCTAGAACTTAGAACTACTTAAACCTAACTAATCTAAGGACATCACACACATCCATTCCCGAGGGAGGATTCGAAAACTTGTGACCGTAGCGGTCGCGCGGTTCCAGACTGTATCGCCTAGAACGCTCGAGCACCCCGACCGGCCTGGAGCAGCTGTTGGATCGGGTACTGCTGCTACAACAGCAGGTTATAAAGATTTGAGTGAATTTTTGAGCGTGGTGCTATAGTCGGCGCACGAGAGATGGGACACAGCATCTCCGAGGAAGCGATAAAGTGGGGATCTTCCAATACGACAATTTCACGAGTGTATCATGAATATCAGGAATCCGGTAAAACATTAAATCTCCGACATCGCTGCGGCAGTAAAAAAATCCTGCAAGAACGGGACCAACGACTGCAGAAGAGAATCGTTCAACGTGACAGAAGTGCAACCCTTCCGCAAATTGCTGCAGGTTTCATTGCTGGACCATCAACAAGTGTCTGCGTGCGAGCCATTCAACGAAAGATCATCAATATGGGCTTTTGGAGCCGAAGACCCACTCGTGTACCCTTGATGACTGCACAACACAAAGCTTTACGCCTCGCCTGGGACCGTCGACACCGATATTGGACTGTTGATGGCTGGAAACATGTTGCCTGTTCGGACGACTCTCGTTTCAAATTGTATCGAGCGGATGGACATGTACGGGTATGGAGACAACCTCATGAATCGATTGGCCCTGCATCTGACCAGGGGACTGTTCAAGCTGGTGGAGGCTCTGTAATGGTGTGGGGCACGTGTAGTTGGAGTGATATGGGACCCCTGATACATCTGACAAGTGACACGAACATAAGCACCCTGTCTGATCACCTGCGTCCATTCATGTCCATTGTGCATTCTGACTAACTTGGGCAATTCCAGCAGGACAATGCGACACTGCACATGCCCAGAATTGCTGCTGAGTGGCTCCAGGAACACTCTTATGAGTTTAAACACTTCCGCTGGCCACCAGACTCCCCAGACATGAACATTATTGTGGAAATCTGGGACGTCTTGCAATGTGCTGTTCAGAAGAGATCGCCACCGCCTCGTACTCCTATGGATTAATGAACAACCCTGCAGGATTCATGGTGTCAGTTCCCTCCAGCACTACTTCAGATATTAGTCGTGTCCAGGCCACGTCGTGTTGTTGCAGTTTTGCGTGCTCGCGGAGGCCCTACACGATATTAGGCAGATGTACCGGTTTCTTTGGCTCCTCAGTGTCGAAAGTACTACTATCGTACGGTTTTCACAGAATGGATTGATAGTCAGCGGCTCGTACCGTGATCCAATAAACAGGTTGCAACAATACTTAGAAACTGTTTTTTTTTTTGTGCAAACATGCGCTTTTGGAAATGAAATAATGCCTATTGACATTAGCATACTAAAGTAAAATAGAACGTTAGTGATGTTTGTTGCAGGAGGCTAGTGCAAGTCGTTTACTAGGTATCGTATATTGAAAAGTTTCCACACTGACACCTGTTTGTGTCATTCATCTTGCACAGTTGCTAGGTACGACGTTGTTATGTTTGCTTACAATGTACTTGTGTGTTCCTTCAGCGTGCTGCAAGTTGTTAGTCAGTTAGAGCGTGACAGTCCAAGTAGGTCATGCGTGGATGTTTGGGTCTACCAATGCATTAAAATCCAGCATGCTCATGGTGTATGGAGAGTGTTGGAAAAATGCAGTTCGTTTTTGTATGGTGTCTGCGGCAAGATATCCCAATAGTCGTCAACCATCTCGCCAATCATTTATCAGCCTCTTAAACCACTTACGTGAATGTGGTAGTGTAACACGGTAACACCTAGACAACGTAACATATGGTTCAAATGGCTCTGAGCACTATGGGACTTAACATCTGAGGTTATCAGTCCCCTAGAACTTAGAACTGCTTAAACGTAACTAAATTAAGGACATCACACATATCCATGCCCGAGGCAGGATTCGAACCTGTGACCGTAGAGGTCGCGCGGTTCCGGACTGAAGCGCCTAGAACCGCTCTACCAGACAACGTAACAGAGGAAGACAAGTTGCGACAGGAGAGAGGGAAATTAATCTTTTTGCTGCTGTTGCAGCTGATCCGCACCTTAGCTCCTTTGCAACCGCAGGAGGAAGTGGCTTGGTTCAGGCAAGTGTCCTACACATTCTCCTTCCACTTAGGTTCCAACCCACATCACACCTCCCTCCATCAACAGCTAAATGGAAACGATTATGAAAATGGGCATTAAGACAGGATGCATCTTGCTTAATGATGAAGCTAGTTGACTTTGTCTGTTAGAACTCCAGCGTCCATGGAGTGTAAACGTGTGGTGCGGGATAGTGAACCATCAGCTCATAGCCCCATTTTTTACAGACGGAACACCGGATGTGAATAAGTATCGCTGTCTGTTAACAGACCATCTTCCACGGATGCTAGCCCTTAACTCGCGACGTGAGCTTTCTGTAACGTACACCACAAAGGTGGGGTCCCTGGGACCCCTATGTTTAAACCGAGATTTAGGGCAAAAATAAATTGAAATTTTTATTTATGCCATTTAACATTTATTTTTACAATTATTTAAGTGTTGTTTAAATGATTCTAGTTTATTTTATTGTACTAAACAAAACCTGAAGCGTTTTACTATTTATCACACAAAAGCACATAATTTTGTGTGGTTCTTTTAAATAGTACACATAAAGAGACTGTTGAGAACTGACATTTTACGTTCTGAAAAATAATACAATCTCTGTAGCAAATAAATTGCCAAATAAAACTAAATTCCAGGTGTTATAATTGCGCATAAGAATTCCACCCGATAGGTACAAAAAGAAAGTCTGTCAAATTGACATTCATTGCTGGGAACTACATTTTTATCACCACTGAGAACACATTCGATTTTAACAGACAGTATTTCATTGAAGAAACAGACAGATCCACATCACAACTGTCCTTAAGTTCTTCCTCTGAATGATACTCTTGTTCGACAGCAGAACTGTTATCACTGGCTAGTGTAAAATCGTCGTCTTTTACGTTTATTTCTTGATCTATATCACTGACACGTTCCTCTATAGGCCGACTAACAATTTCGTCAAACTCGGGAAAGTTAAAAATGACACATTCGTGCCAACACATTTTGAGCTGTACGGTATCGTACTGAAGAAAACAGGTACGCAGTTCACGAGGCGCGGTCTAGGGGACTCCAACACCGATCAGTAACACGTGTCGGCAATAAACACAGAAGGCAATAACGCAACCGACAGCAAAACATCGTAGGCTCGGCAATTTAAGGAGGGTAGGGGGAATACTGAAGCATTCCTCCAGAACTGTCCTTGGAGAGCGAGTTCGGAAATTTTCGCGCGGTCTGAGAGACCACAACTGGTGATTAAGGGCCATAAGACAGTCGTCTGCAGACTAGGAGGAATCTGTGGTATCAACATGATGGCTGTCCAGTCCATAGCGCACGAAGTACTACAGCTTGTCTTCAGGAATTGTTTCAAAATCGGTTGAGTGGACGCAGAGGACCTCTACCTTGGCCGGCTCGTTCCCCGGATTTGACGCCTGTAGACTTTTCTTCTTTGAAGAAAGCTGAAAGACGCTATCTGCAACTGCATACCATCTATACCCGATTATATCCAACGACGTAATATTTCAGCCTGCTTGATACCTCCGCCAAAAGCTAGTACGTATGCAGCAGTCGTTCTGTACCAGACTGAAAGCTTGTATCGCCGCTGCCGGTAGTCATTTTGAACACAACATGTAGTGTCTCGTTTCTGGTCAGAATCCACATACCTAGTGTTCGCATTCTTGTTGTTCTTTGGTGTGCGCTACCACAGGTATTTTACAAGTGTCTGTATATGAACTTTTCAAAATAGATATCTTGCAAACGACTCGCACTAGAATCCTTCAACAAACACGACTGACATTCTAATTTTTCCCTACTTCTAGTTTCTTAATTTCAATAGGCATGTTCCATTTAAAAAGGGTATGTTTGCACAAAAAATACACTTTCTAAGTATTATTACAGTCTGTTGACTGGCCAATGGTACGAGCCCCTGACTACCAATCCATTCTGTGGAAACCGCACATCAATAACACTTTCCATTTCCGCATTGTTTCCGGTGCAGGTTTTATGTGGTTCGCTCTGCAAGTTATATTCTCACTCAGATTCGCCGCTTCCGCTTTCTAGGGGAAATGACCAAGGCTAGTAAGAAACCTACCGTAGTCCACGGTTACTTATGATCATATACGGTGGTTTTGCGAATCTAAAAACGATCGTGATGTAGAAAGTGTTAGTTATGAAGTCAATTACACACATTTCGTTTTCTCCGAGACCGGCTGTAATGAAAAGCCGGCCGTCAAGAATTCTAAGGCGAAGTTGGTCAAATCTGAAGTCACTCTTGAAGCTATTGCGCCGCACACTGTCATCTATTTCGAATTCACGAAGCCGTTCGGCCTGTGATAGCCGACACATATACTCGATACTTCACTCTCCACAACCACAAATGCTACACTCGCGTTGCCAAGGCGCACGACACAGATCCCTTGTGAAACTCGTTCACTCCAAACGAAAGATAAATCCGAAATTATATCTCAAAATAAATTAAACCCATCTCAAAGTAAATTCAAAAAATGGTTCAAATGGCTCTGAACACTATGGGACTTAACATCTGAGGTCATCAGTCCCCTGGAACTTAGAACTACTTAAACCTAAGGACATCACACACACCCATGCCCGAGGCAGGATTCGAACCTGCGACCTAGTAGTCACGCGGTTCCGAACTGAGGCACCTAGAACCGCTCGGCCACCACGGCCAGCTCAAAGTAAATTAAATCCTGTGGAGTGAATTTCGATCGCGTCCTCTGTGTGCTCTGGGACTACCAACACTTGTCATTTTTTCTTTTAGCAGGGGGAATAGAGCTAGCTGACTGCGCGTCAAAACGCCGAATTAGATCAGAAAGGCAGCGAACATCTCTATTGTATCTGTATGATGGGTATATATGGCTCAAGCAAACAGTGAGTTCCTTACATTCAAGACTGCTCGGCTATTTAATACGGTGGTCACAGTTGGTTACTGTTAAATAACTTGCAGGGCGATGCATTTATGGAAGAAAGTTTTTGCTGTATCAGTATACGTTTTGTATTGACTACGCGCTGCTTGTAAAATATTTTAGATCTGATGGTCACTGCAAAGCCGAAGCCGGTAATCAGTTTTAATAAAACATTATGAGATCAAGAAAATATCTTTCGATAAGAAAAGTAGACTTTTACAGAGTATTTAAGGACTAACAGAAAATATTTCAGGAAGTGGTATTACACACTAATACGAACACAACATTCCGTATACAATCCAACCAATTTTTATTCTTTACAAAGATGAGACTGCTATAATGTAACCCAAATAATTACAAAAGGCAAATGATTAAGTTCAAAGCTGATTTTCATAAATTCCATCTCCGACTTCAATGCACTTCCGAATTATCTTGATAACACCACGTGTAGGTCTTAACGTTTTTTTATGGGGCAGTAATCTTCATAATTCGAACAATCAGCTTGTCTCTTGAGTAGAATTTTTGTTTGTTTCAACCACTCCCACGGGCAAAAATCTGAAAGGATCTGGTACGGGGAACTTGGTGCCCGAAATACATGGCCATTCCGACCTACACATCTTCCGCCGAAAGTTAAGTTTAGATGGTGTAACTGATGCGTAGGTTGTGCAGGAGCCCAGTCCTGCTGGAAAAACCTCGGCATCCTTGTAGCCGAAGCAACTTTTGTTCCTTCGATATGTGTAAATATATGCACCGTGGATAAACAATACTATAGATATGGGAAAATTACAGTCTCAATTGCAATTAAACATCCAGTTATATGAACTCAGGTACAACTCCACTACTTTAGTTTCAAAACAAAAAAGCACAGTCGATAAATAAACCCAAAGTAACTGGAGTACCAGCACACAAAATGAACACTTATACCCGTAACCAAGTGTATCTACGGAACCAATAAAAATTGGATAGCTGTTATATGGAAAGTTTTGTTCGAATTAGTCTACACTCCCACTTCCTTTTCCTCCTGAAACACGCTGTATAGTCAACTAAGTAGAAGAGAAAGGTACCACGAAAACAAGTAATAAAGTGTGGCATCGTGTTTTAGCCTTTCCGCCACACGTGTCGAAACTGGTGTTGAAAGAAGTGGAAATACATAGTCTTCAGGTTTGTCACGTGGAGCATATATGGCCCTCCTGGCGAAACCCAGACACTATTCACCGGCCGCTCCTTATTTTGACATGGGTCTGTACAGAAGCAGAAGACTGACAGACCGATATGTGGGTCAGGCCAACCACACGCGGCGAGTCACATGCGCTCCCCGAGGCAGGAGCCTCACGTAAAAAGCGAATCTCGTTAGGCGCACAGCCAGAGACAAAGGGCACCATTAATTTGTCCACTAAAAATATCCCGCTTGGAGGAGTGAGGAAAGGCATCACGCAGACTATGCCGCTGTAACTCGAAACTGAAATGTTTACACTCTGATGTTTCTTTTTTTTTCCCTCTGCTCTGGTAAGCAGCCGGAGAAGTTGTATAATGACTTTTTTATGTTGTTATGTGTAGCTTCATCTGAAAATGAGATGGGGAAGAAGTGTACAGTTGTCTGACTTATTCTTTATGTCCAGCCATCCACAAACAATGATTGTTCTTTTACTGGTCGGGAAACTAAGAGAAGTAGCTTCTTTGTTAACTGAAGGGGAAAAATTTTGCTTTGCTGGCTAACCGTTAACAAAGTAGACAAACTTAATTAACAGGAGCGCAGATCGGAGCGATAGCTGCAAATGAGAATCGGTGAGGATATTAGAAATTAAGTAGACGTAGGGGAACGAAAACAGAAGGTCCACGCGAGGAGGATAATAGTAGAAACGTCACCATGACCCACAGACTAGGCCCTAGGCCTGTTCCGTCTGGCTGACTGCCACCTGCAGGGCAGTGCGAGAAGTGAGCTACGGACGTAGGCCATGTAATCAGCATGTCGCCAGCCCCTTCCAGTAGTTATTGCCAGTATACGAATCCTGATGAGGTCGCTCATTCTTTATTCAAGCAGCTCCTCGCTTGGTCTCACAAGACACCGTTCCTGACCTCCCTGCCCCAGAAAACCTCAGGCGATACTCGGAACTGAAGCCCTGTCCTTTCGCATCAAAGGCAGCGACGTAACAATCCGGCTATAGAGGCGGTTTGGAAGAGAATGATCTTTTTTAAAAGATGAAGAATATAAAAGAATGATTACTATTGTCAAAAAAAAGCGTTTTTCAGATACAGTAAGTTATTGGTTTCAAAAGGCGGCTTAGAAATAAACTGTGCTCGAAATATCCGAGTGATACGATTATTTCTGGTGGAATGGAACGAATCTATAGCAACTAGGTGTGAAGTAGATAGGTGGTCCCGACTGGTGATGGTCATCTTTCTGTCTCTGTAGTGAAGCAAATTCTCTTGTAGACCTGAGTGTTTGCCGCTAACGGCAAATATTGAACGTCATATAAAGTAATACACTTTGCTTCTTAAGAAAACTTTTGGTGCTTCCACAGTAAACTAAGATTTCCATGAGTCTACATCTACATCCATACTCCGCAAGCCACATGACGGTGTGTGGCGGAGGGTACCCTGAGTACCTCTATCGGTTCTCCCTTCTATTCCAGTCTCGTATTGCTCGTGGAAAAAAGGATTGTCGGTATGCTTCTGTGTGGGCTCTAATCTCTCTGATTTTATCCTCATGGTCTCTTCGCGAGATATACGTAGGAGGGAGCAATATACTGCTTGACTCTTCGGTGAAGGTATGTTCTCGAAACTTTAACAAAAGCCCGTACCGAGCTACTGAGCGTCTCACCTGCAGAGTCTTCCACTGGAGTTTATCTATCATCTCCGTAACGCTTTCGCGATTACTAAATGATCCTGTAACGAAGCGCGCTGCTCTCCGTTGGATCTTCTCTATCTCTTCTATCAACCCCATCTGGTACGGATCCCACACTGCTGAGCAGTATTCAAGCAGTGGGCGAACAAGCGTACTGTAACCTACTTCCTTTGTTTTCGGATTGCATTTCCTTAGGATTCTTCCAATGAATCTCATTCTGCTTCATCTCCAGAGAATCCAATGTTACACACGGCAGTGGAGCCATCCATTTCGATATACCATCTCAGTGCATATTGACACTGTAATCCACACTTCTCACGCGGACGCCAACCACTTTCTTCTAGCGTGACAAATAAAAACGCCTACAGCCGTCCTTATGATTTGATTTTATTTTGTCGCTACCAGTTTCAACGCTTCAGTGCGTCATCTTCAGGCTGTTTTTGATGCGGTACAGGTTGATATGATCCCCATGCATAACACATCAGTTGCCAGCATTGCGGGATACGCAGATAATGTGTCAGCACTCCAACCACAGGCGACAAAATAAAATAAAATCATAAGGACGGCTGCAGGCGTTTTTATTTGTCACGATAGTAAACAGCCATCGTCCAAGAGACCTTCTGCTAGAAGGATGGACATACAAAAACTTCCTTCTAGCATTGAAAAGAGGCAACATTAATCTTTTTTTACTCGGAGAAGATAGGAAGACAGCAGCAAGAGAAATGCTGCATAAAGAATTGTATGAGCAAGAGTTGAAATTTAATAGTGGTAAAGAGATAGGAATTGTCATTCATCTCTTTTTGTATGGAAGAGGCCGATCGCTCGCCCCAAGGAAGAGTGATCAGGAAAAGGGATAAAATTACGGTTTTGCCCATAATCGCTTCAACCAGTAAGTGAGCTGAATCCTATAACGATTGGTCAGGAAATTAGCCATCATCTTGATTGAAGCAACCACCTGGCGTTCCCTTAATGTGTTTTCGGGAAACCATTTAAAACATATATCTGGATGATTGGATGAATACTTGCCCAATGGCCAAAAATCGTTTGGATGAACAGTTACCGAAACTGACACGCAAGCCACTCAAGTAGCAAAAGTGCAAACGCTAGCGTAAGGCTATATGCAGTGACATTTTTTGTTGAGAATAATGTTCTTCCGTAGTAAAGGCAAAAAAGTGATCCTACAATTTACAAACTACAAAAATGGCCTGTCGTTTCGAAATTAGTTCACAAGTATATGCGAGACCTTCATTTCCATCAACTCTGAAATTAATAAGACTTAATCTTCGGCAATTTGTGAATAAAGATTATGTGATACGCGTATAGGGGTGGAAATCATTAAAACAAATGCGTTTTTCGCTGCGGCAGGACCATCTCATGAAATATCAATCACCATCTTTCTCCTCGGAGGGTGCAAATATTTTGTTGGCGCCCACATACATAGGGAGAAATGGTCATCATAAGAAAAAAAGCGAAATCAGAGCTCGCACCGTAAGGACTCGCTTTTCCCGCACCCTGTTCGAGAGGGCAACGGTAGAGAAGTAGCTTGAAGTTTGTTGGATGAACACTTGCCGGATAGCCAAACATCGTTTCGATGAACAGCTACCGAAACTGACACGCAAGCCACTCAAGTGGCAAAAGTGCAAACGCTTGCATAACCCTCTGCCAGGCTCTTAATTGTGGATTGCAGAATAATGACGTAGATGTAGATGTAGAGGAATAGGAAGGTACGTCACAGAAAGAGTTACTGTGAGTAGCTGAGTGACAGGGTTACTCTCATCAGAACAGCCATCAAAGCAACGCCAGCAACAACAGTTCAAGATACATACCAATGTCACAAGCAGAAGAGGAAGAGATAGAGAAGGTATATGAGGACGCTGAATAGTATTGAAATGTGATAGTAGGAGAAGGATTAAGAGTTCCTGCGAGTATGGGCTTCATAGTAGGAATGTCAGAGGAGACAGACAGTTGTGCAATAAATTTCAGTTACTAATAGTGAACAAACACTTCAAAAACTATAATAAGATGTGGTATACTTGGAAAAGGCCCTCATGTACCGGAATATTTCAGCTGGATTACATCATGGTCAGACGGAAGTTCCAATATGAGATTTTGGATTGTAAGGCGTACCCAAGAGCAGATGTACATTGGGAAATTTAAGGGAACCGCCAGGAAGAATCAACGGGGAAAGAAGTGGGATACTGATGTACCGACTAATGATGATGTACGTTTGACGTTCGCTTAAGCTGTAGACACTGCGACAATGAATAGCACAGTAGGTAGTTCAGTTGAAGAAGAAAGGGCACCCCGAAAAAGTTGCACAGACAAGTATGGGCACAAGGAAGGTAATAGCGAAGAAATCTTAGGTAATAGAAGAATACCTCAAATGACCAACGAAAGCACGAAGCACAAACATTTTCAGACAAAGGCAGGAATACATCGATACAAATCACTAAGGAATGAAATAAATAGGAAGTGCATGGAAGCGAAGACGAAATAGGTTTAGGAAGAATGTGAAAGAAACGAAAAAGAAATATTCGTAGGAAGGACTGATTCAGCATATAGAAAAGCGAAAACAAGCTTCGGTGAAATTAAAAGTAAAGGTGTCAACATAAAGTGTGCCGGAGGAATTCCGATGTTAAACTAGACGAGACCGCGAATGGGAGGAAAGGACACACTGAGAGTCTGTCGGCCGACTTGATAAATGGAAGTCGAATTACATAATGGGGAATTCAGTATTATAATCAGAGTCTGACAGAGCTATGGGAGGCATGCGGTGAAATAAGGCCTCGCATCGTTATCATTCTTAAGGAAGGTCTAAAATCGTTGGAGGAAATGGCAATCAAATGCTTAATCAAGTTGTTCTGTAGACTGTATGAGACTGGAGACACACTATCATACTTTTCGAAAAATATCATCCACATAATTCCGAAGTTAGCGAGGGCAAAAAAGTGCGAGAATTATCACACAATCAATTTAACAGCTCATTCAGTGAAGTACTGGTAAGAATAATATAAAGAAGCATGGAAATGAAAACTGATGTTCTCTTAAGTGACAATCAGTTTGGCTTTAAAAGGTAAAGACACTAGAGAGGAAGTTCCGAGGTTGCGATTGATAATGGAAGCAAGACTTACGAAAAATCAAGACACGTTCGGATCATTTGTCGATCTAAAAAAAGCGGTTGACGATGTAAAATGGAGCAAGATGATCGAATTTTTCCAGGAATATAAGTATAAGTATAGGGAAAAACCTGGTAGTACACAGTATGTATGGGAACCAAGAAAGGGACAACAAGAATAGAAGACCAAGAACGAAGTGTCTGTATTGAAGGGGGTGTAAGACAACGATGCGGTCATTCTCCCCTACTGTTCGACCTGTGCATTGAAGAAGCTATGAAGGAGTAAAAGAGATGTTCGGGAGTGGAATTAAAATTCAGGGCGAAAGGGTATCAAGATTCGCTGATGACTTTTCTATCCTCAGTTAAAGCGAGGGTGATTTATACGACGCACTGAATGAAATAAACAGTCTAAGGAGCCCAAAAGATAGACTGCGAGTAAATAGAAGAAAAACGAAAGTTATGAGAAGTAGTAGAAATGGGTAGAATGGAGGACAACAAAATAGAAGAAGGAATTCTGCTACCTTGGAAGAAAATGACGTTCAACGGACGAACTAAGGAGGACATAATAAGCAGAATAGCTCAGGCAAAGAGGGCATCCCCAACCAAAAGAAATCCACTAGCATAAAAAATTAGCGTTAAATTGAGAAACAAATTTTTGCAAATGTATGTCTGGGACATAGCATAGGTTGGAAGCGAATCATGAGCTGGTGGGAAATCGGAAAAGAAGAAAATCGAAGCGTTTGAAATGTGGTGCTATAGAAGGATGTTGATAGTTAGGTGGACTGATGAGGTAAGAAATGAGGAGGTTCTCTACAACGTCGGCGAGGAAAGTGATGTATGGAAAACACTGATAAGAAGCAGGGACAGGATGATAACATGTGTTAAGACATCAGGGAAGAACTTTCATGATGCGAGAGGGATCTGTAGAGGGTAAAAACTGTAGCGAAAAACAGACTGAAGCATATCTAACTAATAGTTGCTGATGTTGGGGGTAAGAGCTACTGTGTGCTGACAAAAACATTCACTTATACGATACATTGCTATGACGTGGAAAGAGTCCGTGAACAAGCTACTTATTTAAACTATATTTTAATGTGGCTCCATACTCAACGTTTCCACATGAGTTCACATAGTAGCAGAAAACCTTTACTTTTTATGCTAGAAATATGAAAGTCTCTCTAACAACAGAAGTTGTAGGTTTAGAAGCAGTACTGTTAGTATGCTCCATTAGACCATTTGCATGCTAGTGATTCTGGAGTGTCATTAGACTGATTGTCATGGTACTCTGTGACGTAGCAAATTTTCTTCTAGACACAAAAGAATTAATTAGATTAGCTGTCGGTGAGCATTGATTTAACTCTTTCAGGCCCTCGCGCTTGAATTGGGTACACTAATTTTTACTGTCTCATAGGTGTAACAAACATTTTTCCTTAGTGGAAACATCCTGTACATATTTATAACTGTTGAATCTCTTCGTCATGCACAAGTGCCGCCACCAGTCCATAATCACTAAAATAATAACAAAAAACGAATCAAATTACTTTAATTACAAATGTGGTGTCTGTCTTTAAGTACGTCTGAAAGGACAAATACCATATATATAATTAAGGTGAGGACGACCAGCTTATGACTTCAGTGCAAATGCACATCATACTCGAACTCTTAGGGGAATCGCCAAAATGCCGCGGGTAATGAGGATAATGGGCAGCGGCACTACATCTGTAGTGTGTGGATAAGATAAGAATCTGGGTCTGGCAGGACTCGTGCTAGGGCAGTCCGTGCAGTTGCGACTACCACTGTGTAAGGTGGGCGCAGTGGTCAGCGCATATGCCGGGTAAGTAGGAGACCAGGGTTCGAATTCCAGTTCGGCACACGTTCAAACTTTCCCCTTTGATTTAAGCCACTGCCGACTAGCAGCTAATGTCATTAATCCTTTTGTCGTTCTTGATTTGTAATGGTTGTGGCATCAAAATATATCTGTTCTTTCTTACATGTGTGAAAGAACAGACACCCTATATATATTCTATTTTTACTCATCAAATATGGTGTGTGAATGTGAGAATGAGTTCATCTGTTCTTTATTTTAATGAGTCACTTCTCAAATCTTGTCTATATCCTTCTACGAGTGTGTGATTGGATGAAGTTTGACTGTGGTGAGATAGAAAGACGAGGGACTAGCCAAAGGTAGAGTATATGGGCTTTGACGAAGTATAACCTGTAGGAAAGCTAAGCAAATAGATTGTCTGTAGGCTTCGGAGATGATCGAAAGGGTCGACAGTAGAGGGTGTTAGGTGGCTAGACCCAACAGAAGAGGTTCCTGATAAGGCAATACATCGGCCCTTAAAAAACGCCCGAAAAGGACTAAGTGAAAGGACTGGACCTTAGGGGAGGGAGAATATTCACCTTTTATTGCACACAAAGTTTCATTCATGTAAATAATTAATTCAAATAATTACAACGAATGATTTTGCCAGATAACTAAACAGGCATAAGTTTGCCCTTGAGACAATAATTCTGTTACAGATACAGTAAGTAAAAGCAACGAACTAGGATTAAATAACAATTCCCTGAACAGCTTGTTATAGTAACTACCAGTTACACATCAGATGGCAGCAGCCGATTTATGCTAACGCAACTTTCATGGGACTATTGTACCATCCTTAACAGTTGAATAATAGGAATCAATCGTTACAGATCAAACGACTGTAACCAATTTACGTTGATGCAGATTTCATGGGATTACAGTAACGCGATTACAATGAAATGCTTTCAGTGTTAAGTAGCGCGAGGACTAAACTGAAGACAAACTGAACAGTGACAAAATTGACTTACAGATAGTAAATGACAAGCTTGGCAAATGCATTCGCAACTTTAAACATGCAAGTCTTTCATCTGAACCACAACTTAGCCAAAGCCTGAGAAGGGCAGGCAATAATCACATACACAGAAATTCCTCTTAAGTTTGAGAATCTTGGACCAGTAAACGACATTTATCTTACAAATATATCTGAGGTCCAGGCACCAACCAGGTACAGACACGAACGCCGTACACAACAAAAACTTTGGACGACGGCCAGTTGTCCCGCTCGACCACCAATTGTCGGTGCGACCAATCGTGAGAGATATACAAGTATCAGGCTATCTTTGTCTCACATATACTCCCTCAAAAAGTATATAACTTCAGAACAGGCACCTGTTACAGGGTGTACCTGGACATAAACGGAACGTCAGAATCTACTAAATAAGAAAGGCATACAATGCGCCGAAGGCGTATGTCAAACCCACAACCCAGGCTCAGAGATACAACAAATCGTAAGAAATTATAAACCAGTAAATCGCGCGTTCCAATGCGATAACGAACACGCTACAACTTAAAGTCCTTACATAAATATTCCTATCCTAGTAAACCCAAGGCAGTGCACTTAGAACAACTTTACGAGGGTTGACCAGAAAGTAATACACCGCATTTCTTTTCTCATCCGAAAACAATGCTACGAATGCGAAACGTTACGTATGATTTATTTGAAGTCTTCTGAGTGTGCGCACAAAGCTTCCGTCGCTTCCGACAGATAGCGTAGCTGCAGGACAGTTTCAAAGTTGTGTCTGTAGGTGATGTACTTTGCAAGCAACGTGCAGTCATTGAATTTCTCACTGCAGAGAAAGAAGCCGTAGGGAATATTCACAAACGCTTTCGCAAAGCCTATGGCCCATATGCTTTAGACAGAAGTACGGTTAGTCGCTGGGCACGGAGGGTGAGGTCATCAGAAGGCGGTTCGGCGGAGTTCCACGATTTGCTGCGGCCGGGGAGACCATCCGCGGCTGTCACACCTGACATGTTGCAGCGAGCCGACGCTGTCATTCGCGAGGACAGAGGCATTACGACTCGGCAGTTGGCGCCGCATCTATCAATCAGTAAAGGAAGTGTGACTGCAAATATCCGCACACTTGGATACTCAAAATGTTTGCAAGATGGGTCCCGGGGTGTCTTATCGATGGATCACACATCGCTGAGAAAAAACATTTGTCTTGATTTGGTTGGTTGGTTGGTTTGGGGAAGGAGACCAGACAGCGTGGTCATCGGTCTCATCGGATTAGGGAAGGATGGGAAAGGAAGTCGGCCGTGCCCTTTCAGAGGAACCATCCCGGCATTGGCCTGGAGTGATTTAGGGAAATCACGGAAAACCTAAATCAGGATGGCCGGACGCGGGATTGAACCGTCGTCCTCCCGAATGCGAGTCCAGTGTCTAACCACTGCGCCACCTCGCTCGCCCGCATCTCGTGGTCGTGCGGTAGCGTTCTCGCTTCCCACGCCCGGGTTCCCGGGTTCGATTCCCGGCGGGGTCAGGGATTTTCTCTGCCTCGTGATGGCTGGGTGTTGTGTGCTGTCCTTAGGTTAGTTAGGTTTAAGTAGTTCTAAGTTCTAGGGGACTTATGACCATAGCAGTTGAGTCCCATAGTGCTCAGAGCCATTTGAACCATTTTGAGCCACCTCGCTCGGTATCTTGATTTGTTGCAACGTTTTGAAGCTGAGTGGGAGGCCTTGTTCTCCCGGATTGTGACAGGTGATGAAACCTGGGTTCACCATTTTGAGCCAGAAACAAAACGACACTAGATGGAATGGCGCCATTCCCACTCCCCACAGAAGAAAAAATTCAAAGCAACTGCTTACGCCGGTAAGGTCATGATTACCGTGTTCTGGGACTGTGAAGATGTGATTCTCATTGGTGTGATACCAAGAGTCAGTACCATTAATTCAGAAGCATATGTCAACACATTAACAAAACTCAAGACGCGCTTCCGGCGACTTCGGCGCCACAGCAACCCGGGAGATGTTTTACTGCAACATAACGCTCGGCCCCACACAAGTCTGAGGAATGCTGAACATATCGCAAAACAGGGTTGGACAGTGTTGCCCCATCCACCCCGCAGCCCTGACCTAGCCACCTCGCACTTCCACTTGTTTGGGCCTTTAAAGGATGCCATTCGTGGAAGACATTTTGTGAACGATGAGGAGGCGATTCAGACAGTGGAAGCAGGCCACACGTCCTGTGGATAGAGGTTACGTGTCTTTAATGAAGCAGAATTCCACGTCAGTCATCTTGTGTCGGCCATATTTTATCAAGGTCGGCCATCTTGCATCCCCATCTCATTTTCTGAAATCATAACAAGACTTTATCAACATTTCAAGTCTTGGGTTTTGAAGTCATACTAAGACTGCCTCAAAATTCCAGGCGGTCAGCATTACAACGCACCATTTTGAATTTTCCACCAGTTCATACTTAGAACAACAGCTGCACTCCAACGTGAAACACACTAGCACAATTTGGCTATTTTTGAATTTCCGGCCAGTATTTGAATTTCGTGCCAAAATTTGAATACCCGCCATTTTATACATAATAAAATTGGCATTTCTCATTCAGGGGTGGTGGTGGGGAAGGGAAAAACCCATGACTCATCAATGAAGTAATTGGAGAAATCCATGACTCATCAGTGAAGTCATTGGAGACACTCTGTAAACACTTCCTCTTGTACTACTCAGAATATGAGAGTATTTGCGATTCGTGTACTGTGGTTTCGTCCAACCCCCTCAAACGGTTACCGCCCAGTTTCTTCTCTTCGATTTGAAAGTCGCCCATAACTAATTCTTCCCTTTTGTTTTGCAGTTTCGCTTTGCTACTTGTGAAGAATTTCCTATAACTAGGTAATGAACAGAGATTTTGGTAGCGGCATTACTCATCCATATCTGAGCCAAGTTCAATTTTAATGAAAACTTTTTAAGTTTTTTTTCTTCTAATAGTTATTGGTGTCCTTACTCGTTCTAAATTGTAAGTGATTATCTAGTGCATATTCAATGACAGTAAATACATACTGCGATGTAAGTGAAATACATAACTTCTTAAAATCTTAAAATACTGTCCACAAGATGACTGGAGATAGGTATTATGTATAATTTTATGTTGTATTTCTAAGCAATGAGAAGTTTCTCGAAGATAACTTATCCCACACTATATACCCTAGGACAAATAAAAAAATTAAAGCAAATGATTACAACTACAGACAAATTGGGTGATTTATTCAAGAGTAAGAACTCCACAAATTAAGTCAATGACGTGTCGGTCCATCCCTGGCCGTTATGCAAACAGTTATTCGGCTTAGAGTTGATTGATAGTTTTGTTGGACGCTCTCCTGAGGGATATCGTGCCAAATCATGAACTACTGAAGCGTTAGATCGTCAAAATCCCGAGCTGGTTGGAGGGCCATGCGCATAATGCTCCATTGGGCACAGATCCGACAATCATCTAGCTGGTCAAGGTATGGTTTGACAAGTAGGAAGAGAGAAACGCTTGTCGTGTGCAGGTAACTGTTGCTGAAATGAAAGCCCAGGTTGGCTTGTCATGAAGGGCAAGAAAACAGAGCATAGAATATCGTCGACGTACAGCTGTGCTGTAAGTGAGCAATGGAAGACAACCATAGGGGTCCCACCTTAGAAAGAAATGGCGTCCCAGACCACCATTTCTGGGTAGGGGGAGGGGGGGGTCGTGTTATCGGCGACACTCAGGTTGGTATCTCACTGGTTTCTAGGTCGTCTCCATACACGTCTTTCCTGGTAATCTGGGTTCACTTGGAAATGGAACTCATCAATAAAGACAGTATTACCCTAGTCAATGGGATTCAGTCCGAAGACGTGGCTGGTGACGCCCTGGACAACGATGGGATGACAACCTTACTGTCGTCGCCCATTCGACCCGACAACCAGGAGTTACGGTCTGGGGTGCCATCTCTTTTCACGGCACAGCCCACTTGTTACCATCCCTGACACACCTACAGCACAGCTGTATGTCGACGATATTCTACGCCCCGTTTTGTTGCCCTTCACGGCGCCCCACCCGATCTTACACTTCAGCAAGATAATTCCCGTAAGCATACTATTATAGTTACTACTGCTTGTTTTCGTGTTTGCCAACCCTACATTGGCCAGCAAGGTCACCGGATCTCTCTCCAATTGAGAACGTTTGGAGCATCATGGGCAATGCCCTCTAACCAGCTCTGAATTTTCACGATCTAACACCCCATTTGTACAGAATTCGGCACGATAATACTCAGCAAGACATCCAACAAATTTATGAATGCCAAGCCGAATGACTGCTTGAATAAGGCCCACAGATGGACCAAAGCTTTACTGACTTCCTAAATTTGTGACACTTTCTCTTGTATAAATCATCCAATTTTTCTGGAACTGTAATCACTTGTTGGTCTGTACCTGTACACCACATATTGATTTACGCCCCATTCCGATAATTCCTTTATGGTGCGTCGCTTATTTTTTATTTATTTATTTACGTATTTGCCTTAGACTGTACTTCCACTCGACGCTATTGAGTGAAAACAAAGAAAGTACGTTTACTTGCTGGTTCCTCGAAAGACGACATCATTCCAACCTAGAGACTGTCACAGGGCGAACCCTAAATCAGCACAGAAAATTTTGGAGCTTGTTCGGGAGTATTTTCTCAGTATTTTTGTGTAAGCGACTCATGTTCTCCAGTGGCTTACTACAGACTAATTGCATTTACTCTGGCCATATTTGTATTCGTATTTGCTTTAGACTGAAAATACCTGCACAACAGTGTGAATGGCGACGGCATAGGATGCCTATGTTTCGAAACAAACCTGTTCCTTTCATTCACGCCTCTTGTTGTTAACAATAAAGTCCACTTTCTGTTATTCTCAAGCTTGCATTCGGTACTGCTGCCTCCTCCTAGAGTTTGTAAGGTTTGTTTTTCCGAAAGTGTTCCTTCCGTGTTAACAGTGATGCACTGCGGTACTAGGGATAGGTTTAGTGTTGAAGAGTTGGCCCATATATATGTCGTGTTTGGCTGCACTGTATTCAGTGGAAGGTCGGCACGGCTCTGTACCGCATTGTTCCAGCAGCAACGACAACATCACAGCACTTTTTCTTACTACGCGTTTGTGTTTTGAGCTTGTACGTGTTGGTGGCTGCTTATTACAACCTCGTATCTTTACAGAAACAAGGGTAATAGGGGTAACAAGCCGAATAAATCGTAATTAGTTGATTGCTCTGTAATGTGCCGTCAGAAACCACGTGTCCTTTATATCAAAGCACTCAGAGAACATAACGGAAAAACCAACGACATTTTGTTGATGAGTTCGGTTACAAAAAATGGTTCAAATGGCACTGAGCCCTATGGGACTTAACATCTGAGGTAATCAGTCCCCTAGAACTTAGAACTACGTAAACCTAACTAACCTAAGGACATCACACACATCCATGCCCGAGGCAGGATTCGAACCTGCCACCGTAGCGATCGCATGGTTCCAGACTGAAGCGCCTATAACCGCTCGGCCGCATCGGCCGGCAGTTCGGTTACATCCTGTGTAAACATAACATACATCATCTTTCAAACCATTTCAAAAATCTGGAACCAAACCTGAAAAAAAACTTACTGAATAGACAAAGAGAGGATTATACTCTCACTACAAAACGTTGACCTCTATCTACTGTTGCCTGTTTTGTTTTATCAACTCAGCGAAAATCATACATCATCGCTTACTGTATGTGCACTTATATGTATCTTTATTCTTGTTAACATTACGTAGATAGTTAACTGGCGGAATTACAGGTTATAAAATGGTTTCGTTGTCTCCTGGCCGGCCGAAGTGGCCGTGCGGTTAAAGGCGCTGCAGTCTGGAACCGCAAGACCGCTTCGGTCGCAGGTTCGAATCCTGCCTCGGGCATGGATGTTTGTGATGTCCTTAGGTTAGTTAGGTTTAATTAGTTCTAAGTTCTAGGGGACTAATGACCTCAGAAGTTGAGTCCCATAGTGCTCAGAGCCATTTGAACCATTTGTCTCCTGTTTATCGGTGAACTGTCTAATGACGACGGCTAGCTTGTTGAACGGCACTTCGAAACATTTTTGTAACACTTGTCGCAAGAAAATAACAGAAGCGAACTTGCAGATTTGTTTCTCATTGTGTCTTAAAAACGTAACTGAACCAAGTTGCTTAACAAGTAGTATAAAGCATTCATTCGGCTAGCGTAAAGGAAAGGCTGCCGTTGATTTTAAGAAAATAGAGTGAATCGATAGCTATACGACTCTAAAAATAAGTGATGCCATTCGTTCCGGGCGTGATGTAACGAATTGTGATGGGACCTTATTATTCACAATATGTAAGGGTAACAAAATATTTAACGAAAATTTTACTATTATGTGGTGCTGTAAGCGGCAGAATATGCGCATTACAAGACGTAGGGTACACGGTTGTTCCCCACTTTCTGTCTGAGACACTCTATATGACTATCTCGATGCAAAATCACGCCCTGCTGGCAAAGCTCTTTTACAAGAACGGTGACTGCGTCAGTAGCTCTCCAGAAGTTTCGGGCACTCAAGAGTACGAAAATATGCGTTTTTCCGATGTCTGCCACGGGTCTGGAGGAAATGATTAAGAAACTCGAAAGTACTGGCTCTTTTGAAGGGCACTGTGGCAGAGGGAGGAACACAATTGACCCCATGTTATTAGAAGAAGTAGCCACAGCATTGTTGAACGAGTCGAGCAAACATGCAGTGCGCATGCCTGTGAGCATGGTGCATACAATACGTTACATCCTGCACTGCTATTGATACTAAATTACCCATGTTCAGAAGATGCTTCATGCTGACCTGCGAATAAGAGAGACGTTTCCTTCAGAATTTCTTTCTCCCATTAAACTGGGCACTGAATGGCTATGGAGCATCCTATGGACAAGAAAAGCCCATTTCCATATCTAAGGACATGTCAATACACAAAATTTCTGAACATGGGCAACGGAAAATCCGCTCGCATATCAATCGATGCTGCTTTATTCTTTAAAGGAAACTGTACAGTGCAGGTGGGTGTATCGCTTCGCTTATCGTATGGTCGTGTGTGTGTGTGTGTGTGTGTGTGTGTGTGTGTGGGTGTGTGTGTGTTTATTTGGTGGCGATGGATCCAGCGGGTCATGTTATACCTGGACCGTCCGTCACAGCTAAACGCTATGAGACTCTTTTGCGCTCCAAAGTGATCCCCTCTTTTCAACACGATGGATGTGTGGGTAGGATCACTTTTATACTATATGGCGCTCCTCCACGCATTACACAGGCAGTGAAACAGCTGCTGCAGAAGCATTTCGGAAATGGTGGACTTATCAGCCGTCATTCCCTGCACCCTGGCGGTTCAGATGATCTGATGTTAGTCTCTGTGACTTCTGGCTGCCGGATTATCTGGAAGATGTTGTGTTCACTTCTCCAATCACGAACGTAGCTTAATTGGGACGTATTGCTCAACGCATTCTGAACGCGACTCACGAGACACACCGATCTGTTCTGGAACATGCTGTTTCTTGGTTTCAAGCTGCCGCAGAGAACGATGGACGGCATACCGATCACGTCTTGCTCCAGTCTCACGACAGTTAACAACCGATTTCTTTGTCTCTTCTTGGATTTTTCTCATCCGATGCAGTACGACCTGGCACGTTGCATGGGCTCACTTAACTAGAAGTACCACATCTGTTGAAGCCCAAACTTGTGCGGTCACGCTTATTGCCCAATACAGTTGGTTTAATGGGCAATTCACATTATACCCATCGTGTCGCGAACCCAATTACGTCATGTTGCTTATAGCGCCATCCAGTGGGAAAATTTTCGTTAATTTTTTTTGTTTCCATCAATTTTCTCCTTTATTCGATAACATTTCGTTCAAATTTGACATCGTTGTGCGCAGCGGTTCTTTTTTAACAGCGTTTTGAAACTGGAACTTTAATTGTAATTATTACTCTGTATATAGTGTTTAAAAAAGTTTCATATTCCTACAATAGGTAGTATTGGTCAAAAATGGAAGAAAAGCTCCGATAATGATATGACCGGAAAACAATACCTTTTGAGATCTGTGTCAATCTGTTCTCTCATTCCTATCTGCCTGTTACGAAGAAGTACACTACAGTCAGTTTTGCACGTGGTCGCCATGCATCCTGATCCCTGACACATCCTTTAACACTTGTTCACAGTGAGTCACGCACCCTTTCAGAAATACTTGCCTCCATTAGGAATGCGTCACGAGCTTTGGTCACACGCTGCTGTAACGTATGTAGATTGTCGATGAGTTGGTCGTACACCAATGGCTTTATATGTCCCCATAGTCAGATATTCAATGGTTTTAACTTCTTTTAATGACACTTTTATATCTTGACCACACTTCTATTTTTCCGACAACACCTTACGCTTTTCTACTTTCCGTCATTTTCAAAGGCTACAAAATACAACATAAAACTGGTATCAGAAGATATGAAAATGTGATACGTTTCACCACTGATAGGAGACATAGTACATCGACAAGATATGGCTTCCTAGCTTTCCAAGGTTATGTCAGTCATATAAAATTGTTCATTAGATACATTATATCACGTCAACATTCTCAATCACGAGACAAGTGCAAACTGATACCAAGGGAAAATTTTGGAAGCTGGGTATGTGGTAAACGCTGCAGTTTATTTTTGTTTACAACCACAATTTTCATCGTTACATCGTATAAAACAATTTCATCAGTAAACAACATGGAAATCACTTTACAACGCTTTACAAAAAGGTATTACTTTACAAAACAATGTGTACCACATCTTTTCTTTCTTTCCCTTTTTTTTGCGTGGTCGAAACTAATACACTGGAAGAACGCGCTGATTGGCGCTGGGGCCAACTGTCTGTTAACAACAAATCTTTTATTTTTTTACAACTTATAGCACATAAATTACTGTCATCAGTAAAAGTTTATAGATATTTAACAAAAGTTAAAATAATAGAGATTACTGGAGGGTCAGAAGAGAATTGGTTAAAGCTGGCAGACTTAAGGTAACGTACACAAGACCTTCTGTGGTTCTATGACGATAAAACTGTTTTATGTGAATAACAAACATTGTAGAGGGCCATGAAGTAATTAAAGAAGGAGGGAAGGGGGTGTAGGGATACACAATATTACTCTTCACATGTTAAAAGAAAAAAAAGAAAAAAGAAAACCTGCCAAACTCTTTGTAATACTGTCACTCCAAATGTCTATAAAATGACAACTTTAAATAAAATAACGCGAAAGCGTTGTGAAACACCTATACCAGTGCCATGGTCAACACTTTTCAACTGGTTCCATGCACCGTGAAGCGCTGAGCAACCACATATGTATGTTCGATCGGCCTATGACCCATCCGTGGGAATGACAATAAATATGTAGTAAGTAATTAAACTTTTGCTCATCTTGTGCACAAAATGTTGTAACGATGTAACAATGAAAACTATGGTTGTAAACAAAAACAAATTGCAGTGCGTACCACGTACCCAGCGCGGCCTAGCGGATTAGTCCTCTTGGCTTCAAAAATTTTCCCTTGGTAGCGGTTTGCACTTGTCTAGTGATTGAGAATGTTGACATGATACAATGTATCTAATGAACAATTTCATGTGACTGACATAGCACTGGTAAGCTAAGAAGCCATATTATACTCGTTGTACTATGTCTCTTATCAATGGTGAAATGTGTTATATTTTCAAACCTTGTGATGCCTGTTTTGTGTTGTATTTTGTAGCCTTTGAAAATGACAGAAGGTCGAAACGGGTAGGATGTTGCTGGGAAAATAAAAGTGTGATCAAGACATAAGAAAAGTTATTAAAAGTGCATCAAAATAGTGGCGTCGTCTCACAGCATTTACATGCAAATTGCAGTTTTCGGCTCCGGTGAATGGGGAGGCCATGTTACTCTGGCATCTCGAACGGACCAACGTCCATGAAACGTTGGGGTGAGGCCTCTCGCACGACGCGTGGAAAATGTAGAGTTGCCTGTTGTCCATGTATTGCAGTCCATGTGTTTCTGCAAGGTAACGTTCTCCAATAGTGCTTTATCGCGAAGAATTGCTGTTACACAGCTCCTGTTAATCTGGTAAAGTGTATAGCCCTATGAGTCTGTCACAGATAATTTGTGCCCACACACTGAAAAAAAGTGTTTCAAATGGCTCTCAGCACTATGGGACTTAACATCTGACGTCATCAGTCCCCCAGAACTTAGAACTACTTAAACCTAACTAACTTAAGGACATCACACACATCCATGCCCGAGGCAGGATTCGAACCTGCGACCGTAGCGGTCGCGCGGTTCCAGACTGAAGCGCCTAGAACCGCTCGGCCACCGGCGGCCGGTCCACCACTGACTGAAGCAGTCCTGATGCCTCGGACGTATGATTAATCGAGGATTTGCCACTGGCGACGCGTGCTAATTGTGGCAATTTTCTACACTGGTTCTTACGAAGCCAATCTTGTCTGTTATAAAGTGTAGGCTGTGTAACGTTGTTTTTCCGACATATCATTATAGGATCTTTTCTTCTACTTTTAACCAATACCTTTCTGTAAAAATATGATGTATTTTTATGACCTTGCACATAACGTCGGAAGCTCAATTTGGCTGTTCGTAGAGAAGTCGCAACGCTAGAAGATTGTAACGAAATGGGGGAAGAGGTGCAGAGGTCGACGCATTGCGCCGGTCGCGGTGGTCTAGCGGTTCTGGCGCTGCAGTCCGGAACCGCGGGACTGCTACGGTCGCAGGTTCGAATCCTGCCTCGGGCATGGATGTGTGTGATGTCCTTAGGTTAGTTAGGTTTAAGTAGTTCTAAGTTCTAGGGGACTTATGACCTAAGATGTTGAGTCCCATAGTGCTCAGAGCCATTTTTTTTTCGACGCATTGCTGCATGGATTGGTGGTTGTCACTAAACGTAAACAAATGTAGCGTATTACACATAAACAGGCGAAAACACCCGTTATCACATGATTACACGATTGCCGAATAATCACCAGAAGCAGCCACATCCAAAAGCTATCAGGGATGCTGCTTAAGGAGACGTTCCAAGCGTAACGACCGCATAAAAGTAATCGAAGCCAATTGCAATCGCTCCACTCCCACCCTTGTTATTTAATAGTTATCAAGGCTATCGGTCAAGTCAGAGGAGAGGATTGGTGATCACATCCAGGTACATAGGCGGTTTCTGAATTCTGTCGTTTGCCTGAAACCAAGCTACGTACAAAAGAGGTGAGATCTACGAATATTACAAGAGTTGTCGCCATTAGTCTCATGTGGGTGTTTCAGTATTAACAAAACGACGATCTTGGAAGAAGTTATACAGTATGTCAGTAATTCAGTTTAACCATTCAGACTGTACCCTTTAGCAGACGGAGTGAGTGTTGTGAAGATTGTTGGGGTCTATATTTAGCGGTATTCTAAATGACAAAAGTCACTTCATGAAAACACAGTTTGTTACTTCAGAAGACAAGGTAATGTTCTGTAATTAGACTCATACGCAAGTTCACAGCACTCACTCCGTCTAGCCACAAAGTAATGTTTAATTTGAAAGGTACAGTCTGAAGGGGTAAACTGAATTACTGACATACTGTAAAACTTCTTCCAAGATCCGACAATATCAAGTCATTTTGTTAATGTCGAAACGCCCCCATGGCATTAATGGCGACAACACTCGAAGTATTCTGAGATCTCACTTCTTCTTGTAACTTCCTATTCCTTGAAAACATGTAGACGAAACTTTTTCCTCAATAAAGAATATCTTCCTCCATTCACTGAACTCAAAATATAAATCTTAGCGATATTTCTTTAAATCAGCGTAACCGTTGCGAAACTGGGGATCCAACCCAGTAATCACGAGTGTGTGTGATCTAATGGGGCGACTACCCATCTGTTGGTGCGAACAGTTAGGTGCTGGAACCTTCGAGAAGGGCAGTATTATGTAGGTATTTATAATTGATTATTTGGTAAGGCTATCGACCACGGCACCTTATACAAGGCAGACGCCAGACAGAGATTCGTTGGAAGAATTTTCAGGAGGCGTAATCCATGTACGAACGCGGGAGCTTACAAAAATCTCATTCGGCAGGCACTTGAGTATTGCCCGTCCGACTAGGGTATTTCACATGTAGGACTGGCAGGTGAAACAGACCCAAGATGAGCTGCAGGTTGCGTAACAGTTTTGTTTAATAAACGTGACAGCATCGTGGAGATGCTCATCCAACTTAAATGTCAGATGTTACAAGACAACGTGGTGCATCACGATGTGCTTAACTGTTGCAATAGGGTCAGCGGGGTGCGTTCTTAGAATACTCGACATACATATCGCTTCCGCCAGTATGTACATGATGATGATGATGATGTTTGGTTTGTGGGGCGCTCAACTGCGTGGTTATCAGCGCCCGTACAATTTCCCAATCTTTGCTCAGTCCAATTTCGCCACTTTCCTGGATGATGATGAAATGATGAGGACAACACAAACACCCAGTCATCTCGAGGCAGGTGAAAGTCCCTGACCCCGCCGGGAATCGAACCCGGGACCCCGGGCTCGGGAAGCGAGAACGCTACCGCGAGACCACGAGCGGCGGACCAGTATGTACAGTATGTAACGAGTGCAGGTACCACACATCAGTGTGTTGGTTGTGTTTCCTCTGCTTCTAACAGCCTTCCGGCAATCACGTGACAAACTTTATGACCTCTTTCCCTCATGGGCGTACCTGGGTCGCCAAGTTAATGACGCCTGGCAGTACAGACTTCCCGTTTCCAAATGGTTCAAATGGCTCTACGCACTATGGGACTTAACTTCTGAGGTCATCAGTCTCCTATAGAAATACTTAAACCTAACTAACCTAAGGACATCACACACATCCATGCCCGAGGCAGGATTCGAGCCTGCGACAGTAGCAGCAGCGCAGTTCCAGACTGAAGCGCCTAGAACCGCTCTGTCACAGCGGCCGGATACCCGTTTTCCATCCGTGCTTCCACACCACTATGTCTGCCCTGCTGCTGTGGGGAAAACGAACATTACTGGCTTCCTTGTACCATATGTACTTGGAAGTACTACACAACCTAAAAACGTACACCTTGTAATTGCTATAATAATTATAATTAGTCGGCAAATGACATAAATACTGATTTTATGTTGTTCAGTACATCGTCCTCACTCACCTAAAGAAATATCTGCGCTTATTCCCGTTACACTCCGTATTTTCCGAAAAGGTAATTAGGGTAAAATCAGAGAGATTCGAGCACCTCTTGATATGAAACAGGAAATTTTTGTCTCTGGAGATAAGGTTCCGTCGTTGCAGCCACGGCCCCAAGAGTTCAGCTTGCTGTTTCGAAAGTTTTAGATCTGGAACCAAATCGTTCAATTTCTTTTGATTAAAGAGCTGAGGTGAAGTGTCATGATATTGAGGGCAGTACTCTTCTATAAGTTGAATACTTCCTGATTCACTTGACATGGTGTCTGGTTCCGTAGCTTTCAAGTTGCAGACAGGAACAGGCAAGCCCTCATCATGGGGCACAGGAAAATGCACTGAACATACATTTGGATACTTTATTTTATGTCTAGTTTTGCTTGAATGTCCAGAAATAATTGTAAGACACAAGTAACAGTCTGAATAATGGTCATTACGCTCACACCACTCCATCGGGACACGGAATGGCATGGCCCGGCGTTTTCCATTCAAGCACTCGGTTATGGTTGTAGTTAAGGTTGTAGTACAGGTTATGGAGGCAATATGACGCGCAAAATTTTTATCTTGATCACCAACAGGACGGTCAAAATACAGTTCATATGCCTTCTTAACCAAATCAGTGATTGGTTTTCGTTGGGCTTTTGGAGTGAATTTCCAGCACACATAACAAAAGTTGTCGGGGTGGTTCAGACAGCAACGAGATTTACTAGTTGCCATTTTTCTTAGTGCAAGTTTTAAACACGAAAAGTTTGCACCATCTTTTACAGGAAAAATTCACTGAGGATCTCTTTCACATCATTGGATTACCACACCAACGATTTACTGACAATTTTTGTAGATCTTCTAGCTCTTCTCTGCAAATCAAAAACAAACAATTAAAAATCAGAACAGAAGAAGAGCAAGAAGCGAAATACTGAATACGAAACATCAAAAACCTGTAAAAACGCAATAATGATACATGCTAAAACATTTTGAAAGGTATATTCGGATTCTACACACCAAAATACATACTACACTACTGGCCATTAAAATTGCTACACCACGAAGATGACGTTGTACAGACGCGAAATTTAACCGACAGGAAGAAGATGCTGTGATATGCAAATGATTAGCTTTTCAGAGCATCCACACAAGGTTGGCGCCGGTGGCGACACCTACAACGTGCTGACATGAGGAAAGTTTCCAACCGATTTCTCTTACACAAACAGCAGTTGACCGGCGTTACCTGGTGAAACGTTGTTGTGATGCCTCGTGTAAAGAGGGGAAATGCGTACCATAACGTTTCCGACTTTGATAAAGGTCAGATTGTAGCCTATCGCGATTGCGGTTTATCGTATCGCGACATTGCTGCTTGCGTTGGTCGAGGTCCAATGACTGTTAGCAGAGTATGGAATCGGTGTGTTCAGGAGGGTAATACGGAACGCCGTGCAGGATCCCAACGGCCTCGTATCACTACCAATCGAGATGACAGGCATCTTATCCACATGGCTGTAACGGATCTTCCAGCCACGTCTAGATCCCTGTGTCAACAGATGGGGACGTTTGCAAGACAACAACCATCTACATGAACAGTTCGACGACATTTGCAGCAGCATGGACTATCAGCTCGGTGACCATGGCTGCTGTTACTCTTGACGCTGCATCACAGACACGAGCGCCTGCGATGGTGTACTCAATGACAAACCTGGGTGCACGAATAGCAAAACGTCATTTTTTCGGATGAATCCGGGTTCTGTTTACAGTGGTCATATCCGTGTTTGGCGACATCGCGGTGAACGCACATGGGAAGCGTGTATACGTCATCGCCATACTGGCGTATCACCCGGCGTGATGGTATGAGGTGCCATTGGTTACATGTCTCGGTCACCTCTTGTTCGCATTGACAGCACTCTGAATAGTGATCGTTACATTTCGTATGTGTTACGACCCGTGGCTCTACCCTTCATTCGATCCCTGCGAAACCCTACATTTCAGCAGGATAATGCACGACCGCATGTTGCAGGTCCTGTACGGGCCTTTCTGGACACGGAAAATGTTCCGACTGCTGCCCTGGCCAGCATATTCTCCAGATCTCTCACCAATTGAAAACGTTTGGTCAATGGTGACCGAGCAACTGGCTCGTCACAATACGCCAGTCACTGCTCTTGATGAACTGTGGTATCGTGTTGAAGCTGCATGGGCAGCTGTAACTGTACACGCCATCCAAGCTCTGTTTGACTCAATGCCTAGGCGTATCAAGGCCGTTATTACGGCCGGAGGTGGTTGTTCTGGGTACTGATTTCTCAGGATCTATGCACCCAAATTGCGTGGAAATGTAATCATATGTCAGTTCTAGTATAATATATTTGTCCAATGAATACCCATTTATCATCTGCATTTCTTCTTGGTGTAGCTGATGTATTACATACGAGATGCAAAATAGCTGTTGACTAGTGTTATTAATCGGCAAATGACATAAATACTGTTTTTATGTCTTTCAGTACACCGTCCTCATTCACCAATAAAAATATCTGCACTTACCCCCGTTCAACCCCGTACTTTCCGAAAAGGTCATGAGTGTAAAATCAGAGAGATTCGAGCCTGCACGAAGGCTAACCGACGATCATTCTTCCCTCGGACTATTCGAGACTGGAACAGGCAAGGCAGAAGTGTCAGTGGTACACAGAGTACCCTCCGCCACAGACCAATAAGATGGATTGCGGAAGCGTGTCCCCTGTCTTTAGGCGTCAGTTCCATAATAATCTCGTGCTCATAGGCACTGTAACCAGCGTTACCGCGAAAGCAGCTTGGACAAGTGCGCAGCAAACAATACCTGATCCGTCTCCGGCTTGCCAGCTGACCTCTCGCAATATGCGGGTTGGCGATTTGCGCTCGGCCTGTGGCCGCAGGCCCATGTGGCGGAGCTCGCACGCGGTAGTAAAACCCACTCGTAAGAACGGAACGCGTTACATCAGGTCTGCTGAATGAGGGAGAGGTTTTCGGCGCCCGGAGGAGCGCAATTTTTGGGTCCGAATTTTATCGTTGGCCGTGTACTCATCTGCAAGGCCGGGGAACACTGGTGCGGAATATCGGAGCGGCATTCGTGGACAGGGGATGGGCGGGGGAGGGGGGGAGGAGGGGAATGGGAGTTGCGGAAAGTGCGTGCGGGCTGCTTGTGACGACTGAATGCAGCCCATGTGTGGGCGCGGTCGAGCGTGAATTCGGTGCATTCGAGGCGGAGTGGAGCGCCCCGTGACGTGGCCACCGGCAAACAACAATTTCCAATTCCGGCTTCATTTTCGTTTTAATAGCGCGTGTTATATGGGCGCCTAATTGAAAAAAGGGGGGACAATTAACCTTTCTTCATCAGCGCTTTAGTTAAAAACAGTCGTCCTTTCAGAGGGCAGAGTAGTCAGCTCTTTCGGCCCTGCAGTGTTAAAGCGTTGTCTACTCTCTCTCTCTCTCTCTCTCTCTCTCTCTCTCTCTCTCTCTCTCTCTTTCACTTCCCTTCCTGCTCGCCCCCCCTCCATCTCCTCTGTCCCTGTGTATATTTGTATGAGATCGGAACTGCTATTACAGCTGGAGCGGTCTCCAAATATGATCAGCTGTCATTCGTCAATACCCACTCCGGCCAGCCCACTCTGTAATGTCATTATCAGCTGTCGGCACCAAATAAAGGATTGTGCGGCCCCAGAAAGAAGCGGACAAAACTCGGTGACGTCAACTGTAGAGAGAGAGAGACAGACAGACAGACAGAGAGACTGAGCGAGAGAGAGAGAGAGAGAGAGCAGATTTGACAAGAAAATAACGTTGCGCAGAGATAGAGCTGTAATTACCGGTATTACAGCACAATATTTGAGTTACAGGACATGTCTTCCTACATGTACATAGTGGAAAAATGGGTAAAGTGGCCATCCTCCAGCCTAAAGAAGATGTCTTTCTCTGAAATCATCTCATAGTTAAGCATATAACACAGTATTTATCTGTAAAAACTGTACACATTCTGTAACAATAAAAGAATTGTATTATTACTCAGATCCTCGTTTTGTAGCAGAAAACTGAAGTGAAATTCTGCAAAATGGCCACTTTGCACGGTAGGCAGGGCAAAGTGGCCAGAGACTGAGAGGCAGAACAATAAGACCCCAGATGAAGGGGAATCTGGTTTTCGGAGGTTTATGTTTGGGTGTCTTCCTAAACTGTCACCCAGTCCTTGCCTGCCATATTTTTATCTTTTTGGTGAATGAAAATGGCAGATAATTCCGCTCAGCAATCTGGAAGGCCAAGTGACGTAAACAGGTACTGGTATCCCATAATATCTTCGTTCAATGTAAAATGTGAAGGAATTCTCCCTCTTGCTGTTACCAAGAATGTCCTTATCTTCAGTAATAGTATGGTTTTCTTAAGAAATCTTCTCTTAAATATGTTCTTGAGACACGAATAGCTTGGCTACTTAGCAAACGGCATCTTCCCTTTGCTTCCACCATCCAATGTCTGTTGCGAAGCGTGCTAATCCCATGATTTATGTAGTGATTTTCATAAATAATTTGATGATATCTTAACATAGACCTATAGTAAGCGTACATAGTTTTCCACCAAGTGGTTAATACACTAATGCTTCAGTATACTAATAACATAAAATACTGTTCTCTAACTATCAGTTCCGTTATCTCGAAAGAAGTTAAGTGCATTACGAAGTGGGTATTTTGCATCATCAGGGGAATGGCGGCTACGCTCAACTGGAGCCACTACGCTAAATTTAATCTGAGTAGGAAATAACGTAACCTGCGCAATTCATAAACACTTGATTTCGAAGGCTAAAATGCAACGTTTTACCAGCATTAGAGCACGTAACTATCACAATACACACGGTGTAACGAGTGTAAATGTAGATATAACGAGCACACTAGTGTAGTACGTTAACGTATGCACAAACCGGTGTGCTCGTTATTTTTCCTCTGCATTAAACAGTTTTCCCATGAACACATAATTTACTATCTGATGCTTTCTGCTCGGCCGTAACTGCGCTACTAAGTGGACTACGCCTCGAGTGTAGACTAAGCGTTTTGCGTTCATGCGTCGACACTTCAACACCTGAGGTGATACTCAGAGGAAAATAAGGTAAATGGAAATGCCGTGTGGCTAGGGCCTCCCGTTGGGTAGACCGTTTGCGTGGTGCAAGTCTTTCGAGTTGACGCCACTTCGGCGACTTGCGGGTCGATGGGAATGAAATGATGATGATAAGGACAACACAACACTCAGTCCCTGAGCAGAGGAAATCTCCGACCCAGCTGGGAATCGAACCCGGGCCGTTAGGCATGACATGCTGTCGCGCTGATCACTTTTTTTTTTTTTTTTTTTTTTTTTTTTACCCAGCCGGGAATCGAACCTGGGCCCGTAGAACGGCAATCCGTCACGCTGACTTTTTTTTACCGCCTTTTTTTCTTAGTGCCAATCACAAATTTAAAGGAACAGGGACGGTTTTTTTTCAATAATGATCACTCTGTTAAAAGGAACATGTAGATCATTTCATGGTATAGTATGTGCTTTACACATTGAGTGGTGAGAGAAGATGTGAGGTTCACTATCAGCTGTCAAATGTGCACACCGACTGCACCCGGCACATCCCAACTACGTGATGGGTCGAGGAAGACTGCTTGAAGATAGTTGGCAAAGGTTTTCCCAAAGTGTGACCATCTTTGAACCTCATTGTGGGCTTGCTGCAAGAAATACCAAAAGTCAAGTCGCGACTTGGCAGCGTCCCCATAGAGGTACGCGATCGTCCAACCTTTGACCCAGATGATCGACTCTGATTTAGTCGCCGGAAAGTAGTCACTCTCCGGATGTAAGAAGGAAGCAGGTGTAATATGTTGCGGGGTCACACGGAGGTAGCAAGCTACCATCTGTCTTCCTAGGTGCCAGACGTCCTCCACCGCAATACAAGTTAAGCGGTAATGGTCGTCATCCACTTGGCGACATTTCGGGCATAGTGGGGTGTCCATTAGTCCAACTGCATGGAGCCGTTGGTTGGTGTTGAACTTGCCACAGGCGACAGAGAACCACAGTGCCCGAACGAAGGTAGGAAGGAATTTTTGGTGCACATGTCTCCAAATCTTCGGCCAATGCAACCTGGGGTGTTTGAGTTCAATGACATTACGACTTATCCGTCGTAGCAGCCAAACATAAAAATCCTTCGCGCATGGCGGTCTCGTGCGTGGAAGCTCGTCTCTGATATAACTAAGTTCCACGATAAATGTTGATACATGCGCAAAATGTGGTGAAATGTTGCCCACCGCCACCGGAGGTGTGAGGGACGCTGGAACCAGGAGATCCAGTAGGCAGGATGTAAGGGAATCACCTCCGCTACTCATTGCTTGTACATCGTGGTTAGGAGTGCCGTCGCTCGGCAGTGAACATTCGTAAGTCCGAGTCCCCCCTTGTCCGTAGGGAGCGTGAGCGTTGCGTGTCGCACCTTGAGGGCGATCCAATAATCACTGATTCAAGTCGACGTCCGAGCGTGAGTGGTAGGGGCAGGATCTGCGAAATATGCACCATTCGAGAAACCACATAAGTGTTCAGATACTCGACTCGCGGCAAAGGATCAAGGCTCCGTAGGAGATGTTGTCGGACCATGGTACGTGTTGTCTGTAAAATACGTCGGTAGTTAACTGCCGCAGTATGTTTTACAGATGAGGTAAAGTCTATGCCGAGATAGCGGAATCGTTGCACATAAGGAAAAGGACTGATTTCGTCCGGCGTAAGGCCCCTTCCAACCGGCATTGCCGCCGATTGGTTCATGTTCACTTCACTACCCGCCGTCACACTGTGGTCCAACAACAGTTCGAGGACCGTCTTTACCTCTTCCTCAGAACGAACGAGCAGCAGGAGGTCATCCGTATAGGCACGACATTTGAAGGTGTAGCCCCGTAGTTCCATCCCAGAAAGAGACTTTGTTAGCCTCCCAATTAATGGTTCCAACGCCATCGCGAAAAGCAGCATCGAAAGAGGGCAGCCCTAGCAAATGGATCGTCGAATTTGAATGGGCCCTGCTATACGCCCATTAGCCTGAACCAAGGATTGTGCGCCCCCATAAATCCTTCTAATGAGACCAGTAAAACGGTCTGGAAATCCCATTTGTTCCATTATAGCGTACAGATAGTTGTGGTGCACCTTATCAAAAGCACTGTCAAAATCAACCACCACCATCGCCGCTTTAAGCCGGCACTCCTCCGCTAGCGCTATCACATCACGGCATTCGCCAGTAGCTGTTTGCACATTCACCGATGCACCCGGTGTAGTCTGTTCTGGAGAGAGAACGCTACGAATTAACATACGACATCGGGACGCTAGCAACCGTGCAAAGATCTTATAGTCGGCATTAAGCAGGGTGACCGTAATCCCTGGCTTCGGCTTATGTACTGGCACCAAGAGGCCTTTCATAAAAGCCGGTGGAATAGGCGCATCGGAATTTAACATCTTGTTGTACATTTCCGTCCATCGCGGTGCCATTTCGTTGAGAAATTCTTGGTAAAATTCAGCAAGAAGCCCATCAATGCCTGGGGACCGATTCAACGCACCATGTGCGATAGCATCATGTATGTCCTCACAGCTAATGTCTTCAAGTAAGGTTCCCGCGGCTTCCACCGTTAGTGTACGGGAGACGAGTGTGGCTCTACGGACGAGGTCATCGACAGGGGCTGCTTCTTCCTGATAGATATGTTGGTAATGGTCGACAAATGCTGACACAATGTCCGCTTGACGCGTCACTCTTCGGTCTTCGCGGGTAATTAATTCCAGTACCAAAAAGCGTCGTCGGTGCTTTCGTTCATTCACGACGTGGTGCATGGAAGGAATCTCGTGCCTTATCGTATAGTGACATCTGGCGCACACCATGGTTCCCTGAATATGTTTCCGAGCTAAAGCCACTAGTTTAGCTTTTATCCTTTAGCGTTCGATCCAGATTTCCTGTCCCGGCGGACCATCATCCAGGTCGCGCAGCGCTGCAAAATAAGTCAGTCGTACGGCGGCGCCATTCTGCCATCTCCCTGCTATATGAGATGAACGTACGGCGAAGCGCCGGTTTAGCACAAGTCAGCCACCAATCAAGCAGCGTCGCATACTTTCCAACCCTTCGCTCGCACATCGTCCATGTCTCAAGAATCCGTTGACGGCATTCAGGATCATGTAGATCTTGAATGTTTAGTTTCCACGGGGCCTTACTTTTCCACATCCCTCTACGGGGAAGAAGCACAGTACAGATGTAAGCGCTGTGATCTGAAAATTCCAATGGCCAGCGTTCCGCGTCCTGGACATCATTTGCATGAGCCCGTGAGATATAAATGCGATCTAATCTGCTCGCCGAATGACTTGTCACATAGGTGTATCCCGGTGCATCTCCATGTCGTAATTCCCACGTGTCACTAAGTACAAGGTCGTTGACAACGATTCGCAACTCCTGGCTGATGTTTGCTTGCGGCCATTGGTCTTTCTGGCTGAAAACACAGTTGAAATCTCCACCAATTATTACACATTCATAACGTCCATGGAATAGTGGGGCAATGTCTTCTGCATAAAATCGCGCCCTTTCCCGCCGCCGATTATTTCCCGACGGTGCATAAAGATTGATGATGCGTGTCCCAGACGTCTTGAAAGCCTTTCCCCTGGCTGACGGAAGGCAACTGGGAATCTATCTCGCACGTAAACTCCCATTGTGATCTCCATGTGACGAATCGGATTGGTAGCCTGCGATGTATGGGAGTGCAGATATGTGGACTTAATGCAGCAAAGCAAAATCCAGATCAGATGCCCAAATCGTTTCCTTCAGTAGGTGTATTTTGGCCGGTGAACGCACGCCATTTATATTTAATGTCGCAATACGGTTCGCATGGCGTTGAATCCCACTCTGTCGAGGCGCAACAACATCTCGCTGCATCGGCGCTGGGGGCTGAGTTAGAAGACGTTCGCCCGCCCCTCTCCCTTCACCTTCACCAATCATTAGGCTGTCTTCGTCAGTGCCGGCTGCCTCTGTATGACGTCCGCCACCTCCTCAATATCGTCATACCACGTATTTTCAGGCAGTGATATATTCGTGTCCATAGCCACAGCATCTGCGTCTTGAGAGCCAACTGGCTGTGATTCCTCTTCAGCATCACCACGTCCCTGTACGGTTAATGTGACAGACCGCTGCCAGTCTGATCGAACAGTTTCCATTGCCTCATCCTGTTGCCTAGAGGCTGTTGTGTCATCTTGGTCCACAGGCACACCGTCGTCGGGGCAAGGGGAGTCATCCCAAGGAGATGTCGTGCGACGCCACCGTTTCCCTCTTTTTCGGGGAACGTTGTTTGCGTGACCTTCCTTCCGTGTCCTCAGACTGTAGAGAATCACGTCTACCCGACAGAAAAGCATCCGTAGGAACTGGAAGTGTTTCGAGTCCCATTGTTGTACTTGGCGGCAGTTCGGTCGAAACTGACGTTGTCGTCACAGAGTGCGTTCCAGACGGAACAGCATCCGTAGTAGCTTGAACTGCTTCGTGTACTGTCGTTGTGCTTGGTGGGAGTTCGGTCTCATCTAATGTTGTCGCCGTAGATTGTATGCTCGATGGAGCAGCATCCTCTGTCATCCCGACGTCTGCTACAAGGTTTCGGAGAGTGCCATCTTGATCTTCCATCGGAGCTGTGTCCTTTCGGTCATTAGCGGACCAAGCGGTTCTAGGCGCTTTAGTCCGGAACCGCGCTACTGCTACGGTCGCAGGTACGAATTCTGCTTCGGGCATAGATGTGTGTGATGTCCTTAGGTTAGTTAGGTTTAAGTAGTTCTAAGTTCTAGGGGACTGATGACCTAAGATGTTAAGTCCCATAGTACTCAGAGCCATTTGAACCATCATCACCGGACGCAGTGAGGGCTTTGGCATAGGTGCTCGGTAGTACTGTCATCGCCGGCGACGGCTGCCGCACATCTGAAGGCAGTTGCGTAATCCGCCGTTGCATACAGTTCGACCTGAGGTGTCCCTCCTGGCCACAGCCAGAACATGTACATGGTTGACCATCGTAAATCAACACTACCCGACAACCACCAATTGCCAAATAGGACGGTACATGCTTCTGAAGATCCATAGTGATCTGTCGCTCTCAGTTAAGAACGGGGTACGTGGCGAATTGTGTCCAGCGTTCTGCTGTGTGACCATGTACAGTACCGTATGGCTTAAAAGCCTCGGTAACTTCATCAGCCGGGAACTCAAATGGCAGCTCAAAAACACGTACTGTCCGTACACCCAGACCAGTATGTTCTACAGTAACCGTGCCGACATTCCCGTCACCATGGCAAAATCGGACACCTGCTTTTGTCGCCTGTAGAATTCTCTCACACGCCGCGTCATTTACCATCTTAACATACACCGTGGGACTAATGATGGACAGGTGAATACCGACAATATCGTTTGGCGGTATCTTGACATCCTCTCGAATGAATCGTTCCACTGCTAAAGCCTTTGGTCGTTCGTAGTCTTTGCAGAAATTGAATCGTAATGTAGTTTTCCTGTACTTGTTCGCCATGATCGTAGTTACTAGCCCGGGCGTAGACAAAGTCCACAAGTAAACAAACACTCGCACAGGCGGAAGTATCGGACCTCCGCTTCGCACGGCCGCTAGCTCCGAACTAACCACTCAGCTACCAGGGGCGGACAGGAAAATAAAGTCTCGCCATATGTAGTTGAAAGTGTAGACCGCCCTGCTACCCGCGCGGTTTAACGCGCTTTTCCCGAGCAGGAATCCGTGCCGGTCTCCGACACGAATCTGCCCGGCGGATTATTGTCGAGCCCGGTGTGCCGGCCTGCCTGTGGATGGTTTTTAAGGCGGTTTTCCATCTGCCTCGGCGAATGCGGGCTGATTCCCCTTATTTCGCCTCAGATATACTATGTCGGCGATTGCTGCCAAACACTGTCTCCATGTATGCGTATACCATAATTACTCTACCACGCAAACATTTGGGGCTATACTCGTCTGGTGTGAGATGTTCCGGGAGGTGGGGGGGGGGGCATGGGGGCGAAACCGCACATTCGGTTTGGGGCGGCGGTGGGGTGGGTAGACCGCTGTGGCCTGTTATGGCGTTATGAACCACTGAGGGCTACGGCGGGGCGAAGCCTCTCCGTCATTTCTAGGTCCCCAGTTCGATACACTTATTCCCGTTACACCCGGTATATTTTTAACACATAGAGACCAATTTGTCACTTGCCTTACATCAGTTGTAGGAAAATACAAAATATTTCACTCCAGGGGAACACACGCAACTACACTCGCTGATAAAACCAGGGAAGTCTCCTCGAACCTTTCAAATGTTTGCCACTAGGCTGCAGCAATTTTCAAGAGAATAAAACTAAGTGGTCACTTTAGCCGTACAGGCCACTATAGCCGACCTTGCCCTATCGGTTTTGTGAAGTACTAGGAAGTGAATGAAAAAGGATACTTTTTATTTTTAACCCTCAACTTCCGGGGTAATTTTTCCGTCACATTCTGTCACAGGCCCAGTCTGAAAGGCTGATCTATTTAAATAGCTCTAAGGCGCTGCAGTCATGGACTGTGCGGTTGATCCCGGCGGAAGTTCGAGTCCTCCCTCGGGCATGGGTGTGTGTGTTTGTCCTTAGGATAATTTAGGTTAAGTAGTGTGTTATTCGACACACATTTGAACATTTTTAAATAGCTATAAAATTGCGTTCAGCAATTTCAATGAAACAGTTAAGTTTTTATGTAAAAGTTTACAGATGTATTCAAATAAATTTTAAAATGTACTTTTTTAAAAAAAATTACGCATTTAAACGGAAAACTGTACAACGTGAACGTAACGTTATATGATAACGTTATTGCTATAAAAACTCAAAAACGCTCCGCTCTAATTTTTACGGTCTGCAATATTTTTACTATTATACATACAGTATCGAAGACATAAGAAATTCCCATAAAACATTTCAAAAATAAAAATAAAACGTGTACTTCGTAGATTTTTAATGACCTTCTCAGAAGTTTTCCTGCCATTCGCTGCCAATTTTTGTAGACTATCCAAGACTGATTGGCTTCCTGCAATAATGTGAAACATAAATCGTCTTCCTCTTTTTTTTTAGGTCACTGGTGCAGCATGTTTTGCATTTTTTCGATCGTTCTACAACGACTTCTGCCCTTGGTTCTGCTACACTCAAAACACGGAGAATGGACACACTAAGTTCGCGGGGTACGTGAGAGTGGTTGATTCGCTTTTCCATTTGTGGTGTCACCAAAGATTTTGCAAGCTCCTTTGTAAGCTTCTCCAAAATATGATGGCACCAAAAACAACCCGAGACAGAAGCCAATAGGCAGTTTGTCAAAAACAATGGCGTTGGCCGTTGGGTACGTCGCACAGTTGAATACATAACCCACTTTTCATCTAGGGTATGAACTCCACATTTAGTGTTATACAGTAAGAAATTATTTCTGGTTTACCTATACTACCATCTTTACGTACTTTATGGTGCATAGACGAAATTTTAATCACGACCCTAGCCTCTCCTTGGTATAAATGAAACTAGACTTAGATCATGCGTGACTGGATATGTTGCAGGTCCAACTTCCTTGCTTCTCGCATGTAAGTATTCCTTTGGAATTTTTCTTTTATTATTTTTTCAAGATTCCCGTGAACATTAATACCCTTGACTTGAACGAGTTGATAATGAGACTGAACTGTTGCAGTTGTCTATGGTAATATTGCGGTTAGTTCGTTCAGTTGGTTTAGCTGGTCTAATCACAGCCTGAGTTGGTTTTTGAAAAGTTTTTCTACACTACTGGCCATTAAAATTGCTACCCCAAGAAGAAATGCAGATGATAAACGGGTATTCATTGGACAAAGATATTAACTGGAACTGACATGTGATTACATTTTCATGCAATTTGGGTGCATAGATCCTGAGAAATCAGTGCCCAGAACAACCACATCTGGCTGTAATAACGGCCTTGATACACCTGGGCATTGAGTCAAACAGAGCTTGGATGGCATGTACAGGTACAGCTGCCCATGCAGCTTCAACACGATACCACAGTTCATCAAGAGTAGTGATTGGCGTATTGTGACGAGCCAGTTGCTCGGTCACCATTGACCAGACGTTTCCAATTGATGAGAGATCTGGAGAATGTGCTGGCCAGGGCAGCAGTCGAACATTTTCTGTGTCCAGAAAGGCCCGTACAGGACCTGCAACATGCGGTCGTGCATTATCCTGCTGAAATGTAGGGTTTCGCAGGGATCGGTGAAGGGTAGAGCCACGGGTCGTAACACATCTGAAATGTAACGTCCACTGTTCAAAGTGCCGTCAATGCGAACAAGAGGTGACCGAGACGTGTAACCAATGGCACCCCATACCTTCACGCCGTGTGATACGCCAGTATGGCGGTGACGAATACACGCTTCCAATGTACGTTCACATCGATGTCGTCAAACACGGATGTGACCATCATGATGCTGAAAACGGAACCTGGATTCATCCGAAAAAATGACAGTTTTGCCATTCGTGCACCCAGATTCGTCTTTGAGTACACCATCGCAGGCGCTCCTGTTGCGATGCAGCGTCAAGGGTAACCGCAGCCATGGTCTCCGAGTTGATAGTTCATGCTGCTGCAAACGTCGTCGAACTGTTCGTGCAGATGGTTGTCTTGCAAACGTCCCCACCTGTTGACTCAGGGATCGAGACGTGGCTGCACGATCAGCTAGAGCCATGCGGATAAGATGCGCGTCATCTCGACTGCTAGTGATACGAGACCATTGGGATCCAGCACGGCGTTCCGTATTACCCTCCTAAACCCACCGATTCCATATTCTGCTAACAGTCATTGGATCTCGACCAACGTGAGCAGCAATGTCGCTATACGATAAACCGCAATCGCGATAGGGTACAATCTGACCTTTATCAAAGTCGGAAACGTGATGGTACGCATTTCTCCTCCTTACACGAGGCATCACAACAACGTTTCACCAGGAAACGCCGGTCAACTGTTGTTTGTGTATGAGAAATCGGTTGGAAACTTTCCTCATGTCAAGACATCGTAGGTGTCGCCACCGGCGTCAACCTTGTGTGAATGCTCTGAAAAGCTAATCATTTGCATATCACAGCATCTTCTTCCTGTCGGTTAAATTTCGCGTCTGTAGCACGTCATCTTCGTGGTGTAGCAATTTTCATGGCCAGTAATGTACTAAACTTAAGTTTTGTCCATCTGAATCCCTTCCTGTGTAAACATATGCATTAAACATATAACCAGTGTGAGCATCAGTGAGGCACATGACATTTTAGAGACACAAGCCTTTTTTTAGGCACATTTGTATGTGACTCTTCAAGCTTTCCCGGCGGAGTAAATAGTCTTCACGAGTTACTGGTTATTGATGCTCGTTTACACGCTGGCCTTGGTGGCACTGATCGGGAGGTTCCTGTATAGGGAACCTCCTGTCACACTCGTTAGTATTAATGCTGTGGAAAAACAAGTTCCACTGTTGTGCCTATGCAGACTACCTGTTGCTGCTGTCATGGCCACCAGGAAGGGATCACACACACTTGATTACTCGATCTGAGCTACGCATATGGGGACATGGCGGATACACAAGAAGAACTGGCACCTTACCATGCGTCCAGAGCTTCCAGTGCCATCGTCTTTATGTCCACCACCTCCTGCACCACAGCGGTCACCTTCTGCAGTGACCACAGTCACTCATGTGACCTTTCAGCAGAATTGCCTCTGCTGGCTTGAGCACTGCATCGTTTAGAATATTTGAATGTCCATGTACTTTCCATGGTGGTACACATAGCACAGCTCCTTCAGATGTCGCCGTCGTTGATAGCACCCTATAAGCCGCGCTAGGCTACTTAGTGACGCATGGTAAGATTTTTAAGGTCAAATGTGACACAGTCACCCAACTCTGGAAGCCTGGGGATCTAGGTTTCACCAACATCTTGTGCCACGCCATGGCCTTATAGTTGAACACCATGAATAAACAGTGGTTGTGCACAGAGAATGCACTCACATGACAACTCTTAGACATTTACATGGCAGGCTTCGTCTACTCGCTGTTACCAGTAGGACGTGTTGTGCCTGTAATCACACATGTATGTGTTCCCTGTGGACCTTAGCTGTATACATTCCGACCTCCAATGTTGGCGCCACCGACGCCCGAACGATGTCTACGTTTAGTTACTGCGTGGCATAACTTGCAGCAATGCTGAGATCAAGTATCCACTAACGAAGTATACTGTGATAGAGCGCAACCTTCATCAGCCCTACGCCCCGGTTTCACTCCAAGCAATATAACATTATGTTGACTGCAGAAAATTCGCCCTAACCAGTGTATACATGCTACTGCTTTGATGGACACTCCTTTAAGCTCTGCTTGTCACTCGGTGGGCGATGACACCTATCATCTGACCTGCGCTGGTGTTCGTGAAGTCTGGATGCTGGAATGGCAAATGGTCGCATTTTCCTCCACGCCCCTCCATCTGTGATCGAACTGTACATTTTCATTCAGCGGAAGATGTGTGCTTCTCTGTAATCAAGATGCAAGGATGGACCCTCGGATACCTTCATGGAGACGATGTCAAACTACGGGTCAGACTTTGGATCCTCCTACAGAATGCAAATGGGGTGGCTGAACGATGATCACGCTAATGCGCCTAATTCTCCAGTTACCTTTGTGGCGTTCTCCGCTGTTCAGCTAGTATGTGCCTGGCACGGTTGGGCTGACAGCTGCTGAGGGGCACTTCTACACCTTCTCGCATTACTTTAAGCCCCTGGTGGGGGTAGCACCTGCTACTGCATTGTCTTTGTTTTCCATTTCCCCTCTCACCTACCTGCCACTGCTGTAAGGCATGATGCAATTACATGATTACAACTATGTCCTTCCTTGACTGTCCGTTTAGACGACTTCCGGATGGTTGGTGGTGTTGGGGACTCTGTGGCCAGACCTCAAGTGGTCGAGCCTCTGGCCGCTCCGCCCTCCACCCTGTAATCGAGTCGGAAGGCTCGGAGCACTATGGGACTTAACATCTATGGTCATCAGTCCCCTAGAACTTAGAACTACTTAAACCTAACTAACCGAAGGATAGCACCCAACACCCAGCCATCACGAGGCAGAGAAAATCCCTGACCCCGCCGGGAATCGAACCCGGGAACCCGGGCGTGGGAAGCGAGAACGCTACCGCACGACCACGAGATGCGGGCAATCAAGTCGGAGGTGCCCCACACGTGCTCATCTCCAAACGCCACTATCTTCTGTCCGTTTACAAGCAACGGTCAGTTTTCCCCATTTATGAGAGTATTAATCATTTCTCTTTTCTGTCTCAGGTGATTATTTCCAATTGTCGGTCGGTGAGTGTTACTTTCCGGCACACCATGTGACGCAGGTTCTCACCATTCCTCGCAACCAATACAGTGATACATCTACATCCATTTGGATGCTACAAGAGTGGCGTTGTGTTTGCTGGAAAGTTTTAGCATTAGGCGTCTGAGAGCGTACGCCCCAGGAAGTGGCAGTCAGTACACACCTCGCGAAATGACATGAATATGAGAGAAATTAGAGTTCATTCGAAGGCCTACAGTCAGTCGTTCTTCCTGTGTACTATTGTGGAACGGGGAAGGACAGGACGGAAGTAGCAGTGGTACCAGAAGTACCGTACTCTAGGTAGTCTGAGGAATGTGGATATTGATGTCTTTCAACTATCGATCTGACTGCTAATAAAATAGTCGAAACATTTTTTCTCGATGTACGAGATCTCCAATAAATAGCGGCTTCACTCTTCCTTCCAAACTGGCCCTCTATGTTGGGTATTAAGGAAAGAAAGTAGGGTAATGCATACAACGTTCCGTCCACATGGAATTCATTAAAGACTAAGCTCTTCTAAATCATCTACATCAGTACTTCGTAAACCATCTGATGATTTGTGGTGGAGAGCGATTCGGGTATCACTAACAGACGCCAACTCTCCTTTTCCACTCGCGAATGGAGTGTAGGAATAATGAGTGTCGGTAAGCCTCTGTATTAGCTTTAATTTCTCGAATTTCCTTACCGTGGTCATTTGGCGAGAGGTATATGGGAGGAAGTAATACATTGTCCTACTCTTCCCTGAAAGTACTCTCTCGAAATTTCAAAATTAAACCTCTGCGTGATGCACGACGGCTCTCTTGTAGCATCTGCCACTGGAGTTTGTTGAACACCTCTGTAGCGATCTCGCGCAGATTAAATGATCCCCTATTAAATGGATCACTCTACGTTGTATCTTCTCTATTTTTTCTATCGGTCATACTTGGTAAAGATCCCATATTTATGAACAGTATTCAAGAACGGTCAAACAAGCGCCTTGCAAGCTACATCCTTGGCTGATGAATTACATTTCCTTAAGATTCTTCCTATAAATCTCAGTCTGGAATTTGATTTCCCTACTAAGTTGTATGTTGTCATTCCTTCTAACGTCGCTCTGCATAGAATTTTTATTTTACGGAATATACTGTTTCTAGAAATTTGTCATTAACGATGCAGTTGTACAATAGTGGACTTTTTTCCTATATATGCGCAATGTGTTACATTTATTTACGTTCAGGGTCAACTAACAAGGTCTGGAGGTCATTTTACAAATCGATGCTGTCTTCTGGTGTTGCTACTTCCTTACAGACAATCTCATCATCTGCAAACAGTCTTAAAGAGCTTCCGAAGCTTTCTACTAGATCATTTATATACATTGTAAACAATAACGGTCCTATCACCCGTCCTTGGAGTTCTCCGGAAGTCACCTTTACTTCTATCGATGTTGTTCCATTAAGAGCGACGTGCTGGCTTCTGCCTGTAAGGAAATCTTGAATCCAATCGCAAAATTGGTCCGATACTCGATACGCTAGTATTTTTTCACTAATCGGCAGTGCTTGACGATGTCAGATGCCTTTCTGAAGTCAAGTAACGCGACATCAACCTGAGCGCCGCTGTCCACAGCGCTATGATCTCCCACGACAACAGAGCGACCTCAGTTTCGAATGATCCCTGTTTGCTAAATCCATGTTGATTTTTATAGAGGAGAAATCCATGGAGCAGAAATAAAAACTTTGAGGTTCGCCGATGACATTGTAATTCTGCCAGAGACAGCAAAGGACTTGGAAGAACAGTTGAACGGAATGGATAGTGTCTTGAAAGGAGGATATAAGATGAACATCAACAAAAGCAAAACGAGGATAATGGAATGTAGTCGAATTAAGTCGGGTGATGCTGAGGGAATTAGATTAGGAAATGAGACACTTAAAGTAGTAAAGGAGTTTTGCTATTTGGGAGCAAAATAACTGATGATGGTCGAAGTAGAGAGGATATAAAATGTAGACTGGCAATGGCAAGGAAAGCGTTTCTGAAGAAGAGAAATTTGTTAACATCGAGTATAGATTTAAGTGTCAGGAAGTCATTTCTGAAAGTATTTGTATGGAGTGTAGCCATGTATGGAAGTGAAACATGGACGATAAATAGTTTGGACAAGAAGAGAATAGAAGCTTTCGAAATGTGGTGCTACAGAAGAATGCTCAAGATTAGATGGGTAGATCACATAACTAATGAGGAGGTATTGAATAGAATTGGGGAGAAGAGGAATTTGTGGCACAACTTGACGAGAAGAGGGGACCGGTTCGTAGGACATATTCTGAGGCGTGAAGGGATCACCAGTTTAGTATTGGAGGGCAGCGTGGAGGGTAAAAATCGTAGAGTAAGACCAAGAGATGAATACACTAAGCAGATTCAGAAGGATGTAGGTTGTATTAGTTACTGGGAGATGAAGAAGCTTGCACAGGATAGAGTAGCATGGAGGGCTGCATCAAACCAGTCTCAGGACTGAAGACCACAACAACAACAACATTTTTGTTTTCCAAAACTGTCATAATTCTTGAACATAAAACATGTTTCATAATTCCACAATAGATTGTCGTCAACGATATAGTTATTTAATTACGTGCATCTGTCCTAGGGCCATTTTTGAAAACGGAAATGACTTGTGCCTTTTTTCCAGTCGCTAGGTACTCTCAGCTGCTCCGCGAGCGATAAACCGCTGCCAGAAGAGGAGTAAGTTCTTTTGCATAATCTTTGTAGAATCTTACAGGTATTTCATGTGGTCGCCCGCCTTTCCACTACTAGGCGATCGTAGTTGCTTTGCGGTTCCGCGATCGGTTATTTCAATATCTGCCATTTTAGCATTCCCAGTAAACGGAAGTCAGCTGAGTCAGGACGGGGTCTGAGCCATTTGGTGGAAGGCAGAGCGCCTTAACGGCTGGACCAACTCGCTCGATACCCCTATCATTCATCCGACCTCGGAGTACAGTTACCCCCAACAGTAGTGCCTTCCCTCCTCCAGCGGCATTGTCGCGCGTTCGGTAACAAACCTTTCACTGCGCGCTGCTGGACAATGCGTCGCCGGCCGCACACCGACATTATTAACAGGCCCCCATTGTGGCCGTTGCGCGGACGCAATTAGACGCGTTGCCGGCGGCCGGCATCCTCGGGGGGACAATGCGCCTCTACGTCATTATCGTCGCTGCTCCCTCTGCACGCAGCGGGTGGACTCCTTGCACTTACTGCGGGCTGTCCCCCACAGCGAGACTGTCGCGTTTACTGAACACGCAGTCCCTACGTTTCACAATCCCTGTTTACTTTTCAGGCGGATACGCCCTTCGTAGGCATTTAACCAGGGGGCACAATGCTCAGGATCGTAAAAGGATTGGAAAGAATAACAAGTACGCAACCGTATAAACACCTCATTTACTGGGTCCGGTTTTCGACCTACCCGTATAGCATTAGCGCTTGTTTGTCCTCTTTTTGAGTCTCCCCGTGATCATAGAACCTAAGGAGTGAGCAGAGCGTACTAGGGATGGGAAAAGCCTGCCATTAAAACCGATACCAGCATGTTAGTTTCGAATAACCGATATTTTTTAGTAGTTGTTTGCTCTCGGTTATAAGAGTCTTTTTTCTCATTTTTGCAAATAACTGAGTATAAAAATCGGCGTATAAATTTGCTGTAGCCACAGTGCTAAAACGTTTGATTTCCAATTTTTTTTATTTCTTATTGTAATCTGGCTGTTTTTGTTCTGTGACAAAGCGTATTTTAGCGGTGTTTCGTTTTTACAGACAAGGAATGTTGGATAAAAAGATTCCGAGTTTTTCTGCGCTAATTTTTTGGTCATATATTCACCTGATGTGCCTTTTAGTGCCACGAAACCGGTGGTTGTCCAATCATAAAGGACTAAGTACAGCTGAAGCGGGTATTAATACCAATGATGACTACTCGCAGCTGTGGTTGCTCCACGTACGAGGTTGTTTGCTGAAAACATTCAGATCTATTATCTACTCCTTCACCTCCATTCTGATTTTTCAGTGTTCGTTTGAAAACTAGATTTACACAGAAAATTTGGAAACTTGTAGCAAGTTCCTATGGGACCAAACTGCTGAGGTCATCGGTCCCTAGGCTTACACACTACCTAATCTAACTTAAACTAACTTGCGCTAAGAACAACATACACACACACACTCACACTCACACACACACATACACACACACACACACACACACACAATTGCCCGAGGGAGGACTCTAAGCTGCCTATATAAAACAATAAGTGTCTGGCGCAGTTGTTAGATCGGTTACTACAGCTACAATAGCACGTTATCAAGGTTTAAGTGAGTATGAATGTGGTGTTATAGTCGGCGCACGAGCGATGGGACACAGCATCTCCGAGGTAGCGATGAAGTGGGGAATTTCCAATACGACCATTTCACGAGTATACTGTGAACATCCTCCCCTCCCCGCCATGAACCATGGACCTTGCCGCTGGTGGGGAGGCTTGCGTGCCTCAGCGATACAGATGGCCGTACCGTAGGTGCAACCACAGCGGAGGGGTATCTGTTGAGAGGCCAGACAAACGTGTGGTTCCTGAAGATGGGCAGCAGCCTTCTCAGTAGTTGCAGGGGCAACAGTCTGGATGATTGACTGATCTGGTCTTGTAACAATAACCAAAACGGCGTTGCTGTGATGGTACTGCGAACGGCTGAAAGCAAGGGGAAACTACAGCCGTAATTTTTCCCGAGGGCATGCGGCTTTACTGTATGATTAAATGATGATGGCGTCCTCTAGCGCAAAATATTCCGGAGGTAAAATAGTCCCCCATTCGGATCTCCGGGCGGGGACTACTCAAGAGGACGTTGTTATCAGGAGAAAGAAAACTGGCGTTCTACGGATCGGAGCTTGGAATGTCAGATCCCTTAATCGAGCAGGTAGGTTATAAAATTTAAAAAGGGAAATGGATAGGTTAAAGTTAGATATAGTGGGGATTAGTGAAGTTCGGTGGCAGGAGGAACAAGACTTCTGGTCAGGTGAATACAGGGTTATAAATACAAAATCAAATAGGGGTATGCAGGAGTAGGTTTAATAATGGATAAAAATTAGGAGTGCAGGTAAGCTACTACCAACAGTATAGTGAACGCATTATTGTGTCCAAGATAGACACGAAGCCCACGCCTACTATAGTAGTACAAGTTTATATGCCAACTAGCTCTGCAGATGATGAAGAAATTGATGAAATGTATGATGAGACAAAAGAAATTATTCAGATAGTGAAGGGAGACGAAAATTTAATAGTCATGGGTGACTGGAATTGAAGTGTAGGAAAAGGGAGAGAACGAAACATAGTAGGTGAATATGGACTGGGGCTAAGAAATGAAAGAGGAAGCCGTCTGTTAGAATTTTGCACAGAGCATTACTTAATCATAGCTAACACTTGGTTCAAGGTCATAAAAGAAGGTTGTATACATGGAAGAATCCTGGAGATACTAAAAGGTATAAGATAGATTATATAATGGTAAGACAGAGATTTACAAACCAGGTTTTAAATTGTAAGACATTTCCAGGGGCAGATGTGGACTCTGACCACAATCTATTGGTATGAACTGCAGATTAAAACTGAAGAAACTGAAAAAGGTGGGAATTTAAGGAGATGGGACCTGGATAAACTGAAAGAACCAGAGGTTGTAGAGAGTTTCAGGGAGAGCATAAGGGAACAATTGACAGCAGTGGGGAAAAGAAGTACAGTAGAAGAAGAATGGGTAGCTCTGAGGGATGAAGTAGTGAAGGCAGCAGAGGATCAAGTAGGTAAAAAGATGAGGGATACTAGAAATCCCTGGGTAACAGAAGAAATATCCAATTTAATTGAGGAAAGGAGAAAATATAAAAATGCAGTAAATGAAGCAGGCAAGAAGGAATACTAACGTCTCAGAAATGAAATCGACAGGAAGTGCAAAATGGCTAAGCAGGGATAGTTAGAGGACAAATGTAAGGATGTAGAGGCTTATCTCACTAGGGGTAAGATAGATACTGCCTACAGGAAAACTAAAGAGACCTTTGGAGAAAAGAGAACCACTTATATGAATATCAAGAGCTCGGATGGAAACCCAGTCCTAACCAAAGAAAGGAAAGCAGAAAGGTGGAAGGAGTATATAGAGGGTCTATACAAGGGCGATGTACTTGAGGACAATATTATAGAAATGGAAGAGCATGTAGATGAAGATGAAATGGGAGATACGATACTGCGTGAAGAGTTTGACAGAGCACTGAAAGACCTGAGCCGAAACAAGGCCCCGGGAGTAGACAACATTCCATTGGAACTACTGACGGCCTTGGGAGAGCCAGTCCTGACAAAACTCCACCATCTGGTGAGCAAGATGTATGAAACAGGCGAGGTACCCTCAGACTTCAGGAAGAATATAATAATTCCAATCCCAAAGAAAGCGGGTGTTGACAGATGTGAAAATTACCGAACAATCAGTTTAATAAGCCACAGCTGCAAAATACTAACGCGAATTCTTTACAGACGAATGGAAAAGCTGGTAGAAGCCAACCTCGGGAAATATTGGTTTGGATTCCGTAGAAATATTGGAACACGTGAGGCAATACTGACCTTTCGACTTATCTTAGAAGAAAGATTAAGGAAAGGCAAACCTACGTTTCTAGCATTTGTAGACTTACAGAAAGCTATTGACAATGTTGACTGGAATACTCTCTTTCAAATTCTAAAGGTGGCAGGGGTAAAATACAGGGAGCGAAAGGCTATTTACAATTTGTACAGAAACCAGATGGCAGTTATAAGAGTCGAGGGGCATGAAAAGGAAGCAGTGGTTGGGAAGGGAGTGAGATAGGGTTGTAGCCTCTCCACAATGTTATGCAATCTGTATATTGAGCAAGCAGTAAAGGAAACAAAAGAAAAAGAAGAATGCTGAAGATTATGTGGGCAGATCGCGTAACTAATGAGGAGGTATTGAATAGAATTGGGGAGAAGAGGAGTTTGTGGCAGAACTTGACAAGAAGAAGGGATCGGTTGGTAGGAATGTTCTGAGGCATCACGGGATCACCAATTTAGTACTGGAGGGCAGCATGGAGGGTAAAAATCGTAGAGGGAGACCAAGAGATGAATACACTAAGCAGATTCAGTAGGTTGTAGGCTGCAGTAGGTACTGTGAGACGAAGTGGCTTGCACAGGATAGAGTAGCTTGGAGAGCTGCATCAAACCAGTCTCAGGACTGAAGACCACAACAACAACAAACAGTCACGGTAAAGCCTAACCTAAAATGTTCGCATAATTATTTAAATCTTTACCTTATTTGCCTGAAGACCTGCTTCCAGGTTCAACAGTATAGACATACCTACATTAATCTAACTCTTGGTGGCTTAACACATCAGACCACAGAAACTGCCTACTCCACCGTCTTTCCCTCACAGACAGCCACCTACAGCTGAGAGCCCAGTGCTTTCTTGCTCCAGCACAAGCAGTACAATATCTTTGGCTTTGCCGTCGCGCACAGTCAGCGATCCGCATTATCAAGCCTATTCATCTTTTACAGTAGACTAGTTTCATTTTAATTTATTAATATTCTTATCTTATTCCGGTGCCACATAGAATTGTGCCCTAGTATACTCCTTTCACGCTGTGTAGCTGGATGTTCAGAAGAAGTGGCAGCTCTGTAACAGACTATCTGAATCTAAACTTTACAGTTACCAAACCACGAGATTATACCTCTTAGATATAAAAATATCCAAGGAATTGAAGAATTAAAATACGAAGAAACACAGAAGCAGGTAAATACGTTATCTGGCTGCTCAGATGGTGTGTAACAGGCGACAGCTGGAACCTGACTGACCGACTAGGCTGAAACGACCGGTTGCTGGCTCTTCAGAGACTGTGCTACAGACGCCTGAATTTACGCTTTACAGCCACAAGAATGCGAGATTATACCTCTTCAATAGAGAAACATGCACTGAATTTAGGAATCAAACTATGCAGAATAAACAGAAAAAAGTTAAATACGTTATTTGCCGCTCAGCTGGTGTGTAATAAGCGACAACTGGAACCTCACTGACAGGTATACTTTCGCAGTTATTGGTGGTCAGTGCATTGGACTTCAGTTAACCCATGTGACACCAACATGAGGAATGTGTGGCCCATTCTGCATGCATAGTTACAGATATTCTTATCATTGGATTTGGATTTAGTTTGATAGATCGTTTGGGAAACAATATGTTCTACACGCTCACTGAATTCACTCCTCTGGGCTTCTGTGTGTGAACAAAATGAAATATGATTTTGAAAATGAACATCCACGACTGCTGAAGACATGATGCGTCGTGGAATACGAGCCTGTACTGCGATTAGTGTCGATGAATTCGCAGTAGGCAGTCTGCATCGTAGGCTCGGGACGACGTACGCCAGACGTAAACTCGAGCCAGAAGTTGTAAACAGAGTGAAATAAGACTCATCCTACGAAACAACATTCTTCCATTGCTTCACACTTAGGCTTTATGGCTTCGGCACCATGTTTTCCTACTGCTGGCATTTGTATCACTGATGAGTAGGTTTGGAATCCCAGGCCGCACAACAATTCCTTGCTTATGGAGCTTGCTTTGTGTTGCTTTGGTGCTGACGGTGTTCGCGAGTCAGTTCTGCAGTGACTTGTGCAGCTGTTGTCCTCACATTTTTAGCAACAATCCCCTTCCAGAATGAGATTTTCATTCTGCAGCGGAGTGTGCGCTGATACGAAACTTCCTGGAAGATTAAAACTGTGTGCCGGACCGAGACTCGAACTCGGGATCTTTGCCTTTCACGGGCAAGTGCTTTACCAACTGAGCTACCCAAGCACCTCTCACGACCGGTCCTCGTAGCTTCAATTCTGCTAGTACCACGCCTCCTACCTTTCAAACTTCACAGAAGCTCTTCTGCGAACCTTACAGAACTAGCACTCCTGTAAGAAAGAATATTGCGGAGATATGGCTTAGTCACAGCCTAGGGAATGTTTCCAGAATGAGATTTTCACTCTGCAGCGGAGTTGGTAGAGCACTTGCCCGCGAAAGGCAAAGGTCCCGAGTTCGAGTCTCGGTCCGGCACACAGTTTTAATCTGTCAGGAAGTTTCTTGTCAGCGCACACTCCGCGGCAGAGTGAAAATCTCATTCTGGAAACATTCCCTAGGCTGTGGCTAAGCCATATCTCCGCAATATCCTTTCTTCCAGGAGTGCTGGTTCTGCAAGGTTCGAGAAGAGCTTCTGTGAAGTTTGGAAGGTAGGACATGAGGTACTGGCAGAACTGAAGCTGTGAGCACGGGTCGTGAGTCGTGCTTGGGTAGCTCAGTTGGTAGAGCACTTGCCCGCACAATGCAAGGGTCCCGAGTTCGAGCCTCGGTCCAGCACACAGTTTTAATTTGTCAGGACGTTTCAACAATCCCCTTCAACAACTATCCGTCACGGTCACTCAGTGCACAGTTTCGTCTGCGTTGTGACTTACCGGATGATGCTATGTTTTCGCTTTCCCCGTATGCCATATAAATCTTCGATAAAGGGCCTCTTGAAACAACAGATACATCGGCTACCTCGGTTACGTAACCACCCATCGTATGTGAGTTAAAGAGCATTTCGCTGCCATTTAAGTATATGGCCGAAAGAGTCAGCCTTCAGCAATTGTGAAACGAGCCCTGTCGTCCAGGACCGGATGCCACAAAGGGCGCAGTTTCACCATGAGATGAGGAAACTCACAGGTGCCTATTGTCTATTGAGGCCTAACTGCTGTTGTGTGCAACTGAGACAGACAAGAACCTATGTCATAGGGAACCCCAGTAGAAGCCATGTGTGGCCAAGGAGACGTAGCAGTGTTAAATATGGCGAACCTAAGATCGGCAATAAAGGGAAACATCCATGAAAACTATTTAATTCTGTAGTAGTAATGTAGGGAATCAAGCCACTGTAATTTTAATTTGCCATCCTCCGTAAGTCTTCATGGTGATCCCAATAAAACTTGAATGTTGATCATATCTATAACAGTTAAGGATTTACTGTTAAAGTCAAATTAACAAGTTTTGTAACAAAGACCTGAAAGATAAAAGCTGAAAACTTCAGTCGATCTTAATGTTCGACGTTTCGTATAGAAGCGCATCATTAAAATAACAAATGTTGTAAATATCAACTCTGTAACTTCGTTTGTTTAAAAGATAAAGTAAATTTAAATTATCAGTATTTTCAGTTAAGCATCAGATCATCATTTCCTCCACACAAAGCAAATTGAACGATGACAACATGACACCTTATTGAATCATTACGTAATAGAATATTTGTTGTAAAGTTTAGTGCATAATACTTACTTTTGTTCTTTATTTATAAGAAAGCGCATTGGTGCAAGGTTACTGGCCGTGACATTCAAAGTTAAGAAGGAAATTGTATTAGTTTTATGTAAAGAATATACCGTTTATTATGTTATGGATATTATAGTTAATTTAGAACGTGAAAGTGGTGAAGCTTTGATTATTTAAATATGTTAAAATGTAAAAATAATATAGAATAAGCTGTAGCCAATTCGATGGACGGCTTCAGGAAAGGGGACTGCGCTAGTCAGTTGAGTGACATTCGACGCGCAGGAAACCCGGTCGGGAACGGGCAGAGGGACAGTGCTGGAGCGGATGCGAAAACGCACGGTTATGGTCTAGACAGCAAAGGGTACAGTTCGGATTGAGACGCGAAAGCGGACAGTCTGTCTTTAGCCAGCTAGGAAGTGAAACGACTTATAAAATGTCGCGTTGTGTGGTATCGCGGGACTTTGTCTCTGAGCGGTGAGCAGCCGCGCGTCTGGTGTGAACTCTTAACTTCTCGCGTAGTTAAGGAGGCGGAGTATAAAACAAAGCAGTAGGCTTTTACCAGAAATATTGAACCTTAGACAATGTGTCTAATAGTGTATTTTAAATACGACAGTATCCCATCTTAGGCACCGTATAACATTAAAACACTTGATATGGCCCTTTAAAGTAGAAATCATGATCGTGTAATGTAACACTGCAAATAAAAAACAGTCTAATGGTGGTACTGTCTTTAAAGAAGTATATTATGACTGTGGCCCCACATTATGAAAAAATTATTATTGGACTTGTGTTTAGTGATAAGATTTTGAATGATCGAACTGTATCAAATGGATATGCATACTTGAAAAAAAGAGACAGCATTGGTCGTATATTTTTTACTATCGCAAAATCGATTTTCTGTCACTGAGTGACGATCTTCAGTGCTATATTGTATAACTTAAATTAGGATGCACTGTTGTCAATAAGCTTACGGCCATCACATAGACATGTCAGTCTATATGATTGCCGTAAGCTTATTGACAACAGTGCACCCTAATTTAAGTTATACAATATAGCACTGAAGATGGTCACTCAGTGACAGAAAATCGATTTTGCGATAGTAAAAAATATACGACCAATGCTGTCTCTTTTTTCAAGTATACCTGTTATCTGGTCGTAGTGCACAGGACAACATGGAGTCGCCAAATGGATATGCGCTCGAGTGTAACAGTAACTCTAAATATGACCGCTTTCGCTATTAATTAGCTTTCTGAATAAACATTATTCAAACCAAATAGAAACTCTGTGGCCTACATCATTTATGGGTCGTTAATCACTTGCAGATATTATTATTACTGTTATTGTATGTTATATTAATTTTGTATTTCGCGAACTTGCCTTCAGCGAGACAATTTAACCAAAGGGTCACAAGTGTGTACTTTAGGGCGTGTAATGCGACAAGTGCGGTTCAACCCGTAGACGAATTCGAGCCAAGACATTTCGACGCAGAGGAACCGCATGTGAGCCCAAACACCTTTGAGATGTTAGCTCGCAATTGGGGCTCGTCCGGGATAGGAATTTGGAAAGTGTTAGTTGAGGGATAAGAATCTTGCAAAATGTTGGAACAGGGTTGGGATTTTGGAAAGTGTTAATTGCGGAATATGAACTCTGTAGAGTTTAGAATTGGATTTGAATCCTGCAAAGTGTTTCCAAAAATATTAGCTGAACTTCGATAGGCAGGACCTCTCGTAAAAGTTAAATGTGAGATCGGTTCAGGACTAAATATTAGGGTTCTTTAATAGTTGTGAAATTACAATTGTAATCCTCACAGTTAATGACATTCTTTGACCTAGGTCTCAAATCTGTGGCAGTTTATGTAGTTTGCGTGGGGGCTCTGAGCTACGAATTTTGCAACAGTTGTGTGCACCGAGTTTTAGTAGTGGTTAGGAGTGATAAAAAAGTAACGCGGAAGAAGAGGCGACATCGAAAGCACGGGGTTCCAGCCAGCAGCGGGATCTTCAAGGGCGATTTATCCGCAGCCACGGTTGCAGTACCACAGCAGAGGCTACGAGATCTTCAGCGTCGGCTTCAACTGCAACATCGGCAGCAATACGATGGCAGGAGGATCCAGCGTGACAAAACCAAGTACCTGCGCTGATAGCGAGATTATGTAGGATCTGTAGTTAAATCGACAATAACAGACGTCGCTAATATTAAGCAGTCGGCCAGTTTGTGTGGGTCCGAAAATACTAGCGAGCCGCTTAGCCCGAAGTCAGAGCGGGAGAGCGCGATCGGCGGTGAATTTAGTAGGGCAAGTAGTCCGAAATCAGACAAGGGAGATGAATTTTGGGGAGGCGCAGCGTTCTATTCAAGCACGTTAGTTTTAATAGCTTTTAAAAAAATGTCCATATGTTTTTCGCTTTTTGTTAGGCAACAAAGTGTAAACAACTGGAATGGTGTTTATTTCCTCCCAAGAACTCTTCTCCTTACGTGTGTAATTCTATTTAATTAAGTTGCTGTGTATTTCTATACTGTGTAAGAGTTGTGAAGGAACAGTGATGGAGGTTTTTTTGTGGAAGAGGGAGAACCATTATTAGTGGACGTAGGTGTATATAGTAGTGTGATGGGGTGTGTTGGAGAAGGTGAGGAGCAAGAAGTGAAATGAAATTGGGAGAGGAAGGGGGAGTGAGCGGGGAGGGGGTCAGGTTGGCGAGTGGGAGAGGGTGAAGGGTGGGAAAGGCTCTTTTGTTTTTCATGTAATTTAATGAATCATTTTATATAGAGTCTGGTTTCACATATTTATTTGGTCATTGGGCAACTGTTCATCTTATATTAATGCATTGTGTACATGGAAATTTTCTTCGAAAGGGAGGAGGTGACTGTATTTATTGATTTTTATGATGATCATATCTTTTTCAATATTGCTGGGTCTATAATGTTAAATGGTTTGTACCGTATCTAAATGATATGACGTGTTGTTCATATTTTGTGTCGAATGTCCTGCCACTCATTCCAGTGTATATCTTTTCTCAATCTCTGCAACACAGCTGATAGTTACCAGATTGTTGGTATCTGTCTCGATGTGATTTCAGTTTTTGGATGTGCCTTTGCATTGAGTTTTTTTGCAAGTAATCTTTATGCCTTGGTTTCTGAATGTGTTAACTATTTTTTGTGTGAATTTGTTCTGATGTGTCTTTGTGCACCATTTTTTGTAGTACTGCAGACTGTATAGGTTGGTGTGGTTTGCTTAGCTTTTTCCTTATTTTTATGTTTAGTTTGTCTACCATCGTTTCTTTGTGTTCATTGTTTTATAATGGATATTTCTTTCTGGTTATTAGAAGTGTTCAGGGGAATCCTTTTTAGTCTGTGTAACATGTATCTGATTGCAGCCTGCTTGTATTTCTGCAGGTGGTTTGAGGTTGCATTTAAGGTAGTGTCAGTTATTGTGGGTTTTTTGTATATGTCAAATGTGTGTTTGTTATTGTCTTTTTATGTTATGTCTAGAAAACTGAGTAAGTTTTCTTGTTCTTCTTCTATTGTGAACTTTGTATTTGTGTACAGTATTTATGTATCTGTATAGTTGCTGTACTCTACTTTTAGGTTTATCTGCCATGCATATTATGTCATCCATGTACTGTACCAGTAGATGATGCTGTAGCATTACTTGGTTATTGCCGGCCGCGGTGGTCTAGTGGTTCTAGGCGCGCAGTCCAGAACCGCGGGACTGCTACGGTCGCAGGTTCGAATCCTGCCTCGGGCATGGATGTGTGTGATGTTCTTAGGTTAGTTAGGTTTAAGTAGTTCTAAGTTCTAGGGGACTGATGACCACAGAAGTTAAGTCCCATAGTGCTCAGAGCCATTTGAACCATTTTTACTTGGTTATTACGTCTTCATATATTAATTTTTCTGTATGATTAATGAAAATGTTGGTTAATGTTCCTGAATTAGGTGAATCCATATGTAAACTTTGATCTTGTATATAGTATTTTTGATCGAATTGAAAACAGTTTTGTTGTTTATTAATTGTAATAACTTTATTGTCTCATCTGCCTGTTCATGAGGTAGCTGGTTATGTGTTTTCAGGTTTTCTTCAATTATTTTTATGGTTTCGTTAACAGGGATACATACTGTCTACATCAAAGGAGAGTAGTGTTGCTGTTCCAGGGATTTTAATGTCTCTTATATGTTCTAATAGTTGAAAAGTATTTTTTATTGTTCAATCGTTTTCTAGTTTATAGTACTAGGTGAGCAGTTACCGCGTTTGTTTTGCTAGTAGATATGTTGGAGCTGTTATGATACTCACTACTGGACAGACTATATAATTTTCTTTATGGACGTTTGTTTGATATCTCATATTGGAGGGGGGGTGGTTGAGGATTTTTTGTACAAGTCTCTTTTTCTCTCTCCCTGTAAATGTATACTCCATGTTTTTAAGTGTTTTTAACATGTGTTTGGAATCTGTTAGTTGGGTTTGATTTCAATTTTTTATGTAGTTTTTGCTGATGAATTCTTCTGTTTTTCCTATGTATTATTTTGTTTTCATTAGGACGGCACTACTACATATGTCAGATTTTGTTAAAATGATGTTTTCTGCTTGCAGGTTTTTATTTAGACGTTAAAGTTTTGTTTCATCACAATTATTTTTGAATTTGTTGTTTAATTTTTTAATTACGTTGCTATCTTTTTGATTTTTTCTTTTATTAACTCCCTAGTTAGCTCTAAGTTTACATTACTGTTGTCAATTTTTTCTTCTATAGTGACAATTTATTCGGCATCTGGGAATCTGTAATTACCTGTTGAAACAAATTCACACATTAAATAGGTAACATAATCAGAAAACAAGACATAAACATTGCTTACAAAACAAACAATTCAACACAAAAGCACGTTCCAAAACTGAAATAAAACCCAGATAGATACCAACAATCTGGTATCTATCAGCTCAGTTGTGGAGGTTGTGAAAAGATATCCATTGGAATGACTGGCAGAACATTCGACACAAGATATGAAGAACAGATCAGAGCATTTAAATATGGTACAAACCATACAGCATTTACAGATAATCTAAAACAAAAACACCATAGACCAAGCAATATTGAAATAGGTATGAACATCATAAGAATCAGCAAAGACAATCACCTCCTCCCTTTCCACAACAATTTCGACGACCGAATAGATGTTGGAAACCAGACTATATAAAATAATTGATGAAATTCTATGAAAAAGAAAAGAGATTTTTTTCATCCTTCACCCTTTACCACTCTCGCTCAACCCTTACCCCTCCCAATTTCATTTCACTTCTTGCTCCTCACCTTCTCCAAAACAGACTCCATCACACTACTACATACACTTACGTCCACTCATCATGGCTTGTCTCTTCCCCCCCAAAAATTCCATCAGTGTTCTTTCACTAATTCTACACAGTATATAAATACACAGCACCATAATTAAATAGAGTTACACACACACAACAACCTAAAAAAAAGAATAGGTCAAAGACAAACTAGTGGCAATGCTATACTGGCGACACTACAAAACACAAACCACAATACATACTTAGAAGTATAAAACCACACAGAAAACAATGGTGTGCGAAGAAGCGTGCTGTGCAAAACATAGAAAAGCATAGTTCTACAGAGCAACTAAAAATTAGACTAAAATATCACCATCTAAAGAAGAAAACGTCAACTATGTGCTAGTAGACGGCATTTCCCGATGTAGGCGAGAAATCAAGCGCAGATCACCATCACTGATGACGCTTTATCTATCTCAATAAAGCGAGGCGCTTATGGTGAAAAAAATACACCTTTATTGTAGTTGCAACGACAGAACGAAAATACCCTCAATAATTGTAAAGCAACTACGCACAATATGGCCACACAAAAAAAGGATATCATGACGCCCTGTCAAGCATTTCCATTTGGCCTCTGTTACAGTTTAAGGAGATTCATTTTAATCTGTATAAAACAGTTGACTATCAGATTTAGTAACCACCGTAAACGTAATGATCTCATGCCAAAGTACATAACTATAAAGATAAAAAACACTTGGAAAGCAGCAAAACTTGTCAGATCGACCGCTAAAAATGCCTGGCTGAAACAAGAAAATAAATCACTACATACACTAAATCAAGAATTATACGAAATTCACCTTCAGACATCACTCAAAATTAAATAATCCAGCTATTTTCCCTTCCATTGCGTAAATGTCGCATGCTGCGTACACAAAGTATATATAATTTCGTTTTGCTCATCAGTCATCTGACTGGTTTGATGCAGACCGCCACAAGTTCCTCTCCTGTGCCATCCTTTTCGTCTCAGATTACCAATTGCACCCTGCCCTCTATTATTTTCTGGATGATTTTCAATCTCAGTCTTCCTCTACAGTTTATACCCTCTACACCTCTCTCTAGTATCATGGACGTTATCCCATGATGCCTTAACAGATGTATCATTCTGTCCCCTCTTCTTGTCTGTGTTTCCCACAGAGCACCTAATTTTCAATATTCTACTGTAGCACCACATCTCAAACCGATTATTTTCTGCTTTGGTTTTCCCACAGTCCATGTATCACTAACATACAATACTGTGCTCCAAACGTATATTCTCAGAAAGTTCTTGCTAAAGTTAAGGCCTATGATTAATAATAGCAGACTTCTCTTGGCCACGTATCACATTTTAGGTGCTAGTCCGCCTTTGACGTCCCACTTCCTCCGTCCGTGATAGGTTATTTTGCTGCCTAGGTAGCAGAATACCTTAACTTTGTCTACTTCGCTATTCCTATTTGTAATGTTAAGCTTCTCGCTGTTCTCATTTATGCTGCTGTTCACTACCCTCGATCCATATTCGGTACTCATTTGACAGTTCATTCCATTCAGCACATCGTGCTATCCTCCTTCACTTTCACTCAGAATATTAATCTAATCAGCGAATCTTATCACTGATATCCTTTCACCTTGAATTTTAATTCCACTCTTGAACCATTTTTTAGTTCCCTTATTGCTTCTTCGATGTACAGATGGAACTGAGGTTCAACACTACATCCCTGTATTACTTTTTAATCCGAACACTTCCTTCTTGGTCTTCCAGTCTTATTGTTTACTATTGGTTGTTGTACATTTTGTATACTATCCGCCATTTCCTATAGCTTACCCCTCTTTTTCTCAGTATTTCAAACAATTTGCACCATTTTCCGTTGTAAAACATTTTCAGATCGACAAATCCTATGAATGTGTCTTGATATTTCTTCTACCTTGCTTCCATTATCAACTGTTCGTCATCTGACACATTTTCAATTTCCTTTTCCTTTCTTCTATATACAGCATTATTCTTGTCAGCAACATGGATGCATGAGCTGTTAAGTTGGTTGTGCGATGATTCTCGCACTTTTTGGCTCTTGCTATATTTGGAACTGTGTGGATGATGTTTTTCCGAAAGTCTGATGGTATATTGCCAGTTGCATATATTCGACACACCAACGTGAATAGTGTTTTGTTGCCATGTGTCCCAGTGATGATTTTAGAAATTCCGATGGAATTGTATCCATCCCTTCTGTATTATTTGTTCTTAACTTTTCCAAAGAACTTTCAAGTTCTGGTTCTGATACTGGATTCCCTCTCTTTTCCCTGTCGACTCCTGTCTCTTCTTTTATCACATCAGACAAGTCTCCCCCACCCCCCTCCTCCCCTCGTAGATGCCTTCAATGTACTCTTTCCACCTATCCACTCTCTCCTCTGCATTTAACAGAGGAATTCCCATTGAACTCTTAATGTTACCGCATCTGCTTTTAATTTTAGCGACGGTTGTTTTGGCTTTCCTATATGCTGAATCCGTCCTTCTGATAATCATTTCTTTTGCGATTTCTTCACATTTTTCATGCAGCCGTTTTGCCTTAGCTTCCCTGCACTTCCTATTTATGTCGTTCCTAAGTGACTTGTATTTCTGTATTCCTGAATTTCCCTGAACATTTTTGTACTGCCTTCTTCCATCGATCAGTTGAAGTATTTCATCTGTTATCCATAGTTCCTTCGCAGCTGTCTTCTTTGTGCCTACAGTTTTCTTTCCAATTTCAGTAACTGCCCTCTTTCGAGATGTCCGGGCCTCTTCAACTGTGTTGCCTAGTGAGATATTCATTATCGCAGTATCTATAGCCTCAGTGAACCTCAAACGTATCACTTCGTTTCTTAGTATTTTCGTATCCCACTTCTTTGAGCACTGATTCTTCCTGACTACTCCTTTAAACTTTAGCCTTCTCTTCATTATTAATAAATGGTGATCTGTATCTATATCTGCTCCTGGGTACGCCTTACAATCCGGTATCCGATTTCGGTATCTCTTCCTGACCATGAAAACTGAAATCTTCCCGTATCTTCCGGCCTTTTCAAAGTGTACCTCCTCCTCTTGTGATTCTTTAACAGAATATTCGCTGAAATTTATTGCAGAACTAAATTAGTCTTTCTCCTCTCTCATACCTAGTACCGAGTCCTTATTGTCTCGTAACTCCTTCCCCTATAACCGCATTCCAATCCTCCATGACTACTAGATTTTCATCTCCCTTTATGTACTGAATTACCCGTTTTATATCCTCATATATACTTTCTATCTCTTCAACTTCGGCTTGCGACGTTGGCATTTATACATGAAATGTCATTGTTGGTGTTGGTTTCATGTCGATTCTGATGAGAACAAATCTACTCTCTGCCCTATCTTCCAATTCATAACATTAAACACTCCCGCTATACCATTTTCTGCTGTTGTTGATACTACCCTATACTCATCTCACGAATAATCCTTATCTACCTTCCATTTCACTTCACTGACCCCCACTATATTTATACTGAGGCTTAGCATTTGCCTTTTCAGGTTTTCTAGCTTCCCTACAACGTTCAGACTTCTGGCACTTCAGGCCTCGAATCGTAGAACGTTATCCTTTCGTTGGTTACTCATTCTTTTTCTCATAGTCACCTCCCCTAGGCAGTCTCCTCCCGGGGATGTGAATGGGGGACTATTCCGGAATCTTTCGCCAATGGAGAAATCACCATGGTACTTTTTCAGTTACTGGCCACATACCCTGTGGATACAATTGATGTCTAAAATGCAGTTGTTTGCACTGCATTCTGCATCCTCATGCCGTTGATCATTACCGATTATTCCGCCTTTAGGGGCAGTTTCGCACCCCAAGGGCAAGAGGGTGCCCTGAACCTCTATTCGCTTCTCCGCCGTCTTTGACAAAGCCGTTGGCTTTCTGAGGGTGACTTTTTATGCCGGAAGTCTTCGGCCGCCATTGCTGATGATTTTTATTCAAAATTTTGATTACTTAGCTACGATGATACCCATAGCCTGGATAACTTTGCTAGTTAGTCTTAATAATGGATCAGAGGTACTGTGACTGTTTCTGAAACCAGGTTGTTCATATGGTATAATGATGTTGTCTTCTGCAAATTGTTGTAGTGTGTTGTTAATTGTTGCTTCAAAGGTTTTACCAATTATTGGAAGTAATTTCATAGGTCTGTACGATTTAGGATTGGTTTTGGATTTCCAAGGTTTCGGAATCATTCTAATATGCACATTTTTCCATTGAGATGGTGCGGTTTTTTTACTTAAGGCACCATTAAATAAAGCTTCTAGTCTTTGGGCAAGTCGCCGTGGTAGAAGTAGTCTGAGATGAAATCGACCGAGGCCGTCATTTCGGAGTGGCCGTGCAGTTCTAGGCGCTACAGTCTGGAGCCGAGTGACCGCTACGGTCGCAGGTTCGAATCCTGCCTCGGGCATGGATGTGTGTGATGTCCTTAGGTTAGTTGGGTTTAATTAGTTCTAAGTTCTAGGCGACTGATGACCTCAGAAGTTTAGTCGCATAGTGCTCAGAGCCATTTTTTTGAGGCCGTCATTTCCAGAAGCTCCATTTTTGCCGCTTATTATGGCGGGGACTGTCTCATATTCCGTTATTTCTTTCAATGGTGGATCATCGGCTGGTGTGGTATTTTTGTATACAAGTGAATGATGTTCCCTAGTAATAATTTCCTTGTGGTTGTCGTCGAATTTGGAGTCACGTGGATGATCGTGTATTTTTTCGAATGAATCGCGGAACATTTCAGCCTACTACCTTCCATCCGCCGTGTGCGATCAACGATTAGTAAGGCCGGTTCTCCGGTGATGGTTTTGCCCATGACTCTCTTGAATTTATTTCAAAAGAGAGTGGGGTTACTTGGTTCAAGCCTTGTGACTTACGTTCCCGTCTATTTGCTCTGAGTTGGCGAATCTGATCTGTTTTTTTCCCTTTCATTAGGTTGATGTTTATTTTGTCTGTATAATTTTCTTTTTTATTTGATTCGGTTAAGAATATGCGAAGAAAGCCTGTTCTTACGTTCAATGACGGTTTTCTCTGGTACGGTGTTAGTGATAGCTGATTGTATCGTTTGGACGAATCTGGCGGGTTGCTGATGTAGAAGTGTGTGTTGTTCCAGGCGTACGTCACTTCCATATCCCGCCGAAGATACTTTCTGGAAACAGTTTTTATCATTTCAGTAACGAGGGATCTAGATTCCGGAAGAATGTTGAGTAGTGCAGTCGTGAACGCACGAAGAAAGTTTTCAGATTGTGAGCGGTCCTGCACAGGCTAAGTCGGTTCATTAATGAACTTGATCTCTGTTCTGTCGGCGGAGATGGGTTGCTTCCGTTTTCCTGAGCAATTTGGGTCGGTAACGAGGTGAGCATCATTGTACTCGCCGCATTTTTAGAACTTAATTTACAGTTGAAAATTAGATGAGCTTCGCTGCATTTCCCGCTTATAGGTTCGATACGACAGTTTTCTGAGGTATGCTGAAAACTACTGCATTTTTTGTGTTTTGTAGGTTGCGGAGGTCGTGGGCTGGATGGTTCAACCTTTTATAGTATGCAATGCGTCCTGAAGTGATGTGCAAGAAGTTTGTGTACGGTTTTCTTCTGCTCAGAGATGACATGTATTTTTCTGATGGGTCAGTTTGTGAGTCGCAAGTAGATGCGCAATGGTTTTTTGAATTGCTATCCCTGCATTTTTAGTTCGTCTTGGATTTCCTCATTGGTTACTTAGTGATCGACATTAGTGATGACGACAATTAGGAAGAGTCCATGTAGTTTCTAATCAGGTTGTGGTTTATTGCGTGAGTTTATTGTCTAGATGGTTGCTGCCGGTTTGTAATTGGTCACAATTTTTTTTAGTCTGGTTTCAAAGTCAGTCTGGTAGGTGGTGAGTTTGACACTGTTCCTTCTAAAAATCGTTTTAATCACAAATTGCGCAAGATTGAGCTGTTTTAGTGCTGTATGAAAAGACTTAGCGGGTTCCTTGGGGTCGAAATTTTCAATGGTAGCAATTCTAGGTTGAATGTAAAGATCAAACTTTACTGGATTCTCACCGGATTCTGTGGACGCAGTGGAGTTCAAGTTGCGCCTGGAGCGTACCTTTCGAAAACCTACGTCGTCATGTATGTCAACAGATTCCGTTTCATGAGTCGTTGGTTTGACAATGAGTATCTGGGTGTGGGTCAGACTGAGATTGTTCAGGTTCCTGAGGTTGTTGGGGATCGACTGATAACTTCTGAGATTCACCCGGTGTAGGTGTGTCAGATTTGTTGCGTCTTGTCAGATTTTTCTTTTGCCGTGTAGATCATTGATTTTGCATGGTGGAGATGGGATGACTCAGTAGCTTGCGAAACATACTCGCATTTTCTAGGTCTGGCCCTAAACTCTGTGCCTTAGCCTCGGCAGACGTGGGCTGACTGTCCTCGGACAGGGCCCTGGCCTCCAGTATACCCTAAATATCCGTCCCTATGTCTGGCTGGCAGACTACTAAGCATAGCTACAGGTCAGCCTAACAGAGAGGACAACAATTTTGTCTTTTCTTAGAGAGCAGTAACAACGGAGATCTGTGCTAAACGTCTCTGCCACGCTTATATACTTTCCTTACCCCGTCACCTGCCTGCAGCGCCTCCAGCGGCTACTGAATCCCACGGCGGGCAGTGGTCATAATGCCTTGGCTCATCAGTGTAAAACGCACGCGGCGAGGCGTTCGTAGCGGCGGCCAACGTAACAGCTTGGCCAGCAGACGAGGCAGCGCTACCAGAGGGAGGATCTGGCGGCCTGCAAAGGAAACCAGGCCGGGTTTCCGGCGCCGCCTGTAATTCGCTGCCGGCAGTGCGAGAGCAGCCGTCGCGCTCACTTCTCGCACGAAAGGCGCGGATGCGGCCAGCAGACGGCAGACGGCGGACGGCACGTCGTTACACTCCGAGCTCCCGGCACAATACGGCGGAAGAACTCCGCGCACCGCGGCCGTTGTCTCCGTGTGCACTCGAGAGGCTTCTCCGCTCCTTTTCCCCCCGTATTCACGGAATGGCCCCGTAAAAAAGTGGACAGTGTTGTTACTGACCTCACGCCGAAATGTCATCCTCTTTACTCTGCTCACTGTAGGAAGGGTAGAACATTGTAGTAAATGCAGAGAAATCACGCAAGAAGTCCCACAGGGTTCAATTTTGAGTCCACTCCTATTCCTTATACATGTGAATGACCTTCCACTAGACATTCAGTAAACAGAATTGGTACTTTTCGCTGCACACGTTACTAGTGTTATACTAAATCTCATTACAGAGAAAGCAACAGAAGATATTTTTAACAACATTCTTCAAAGAATTATTAAGTTTTTCTCTGAAAATGGACTCTCCCTAAATTTTGAGGGAACATGCTACTGCATACTCAGTTCTGAACAACAAATGGTGACGTACGAACGACTGATGTAGCATATGAACTAGACTCAATAAACAGAGGAGAATGCTCCAGATTTTTGAATACATATCGATGTAAACTTGAAATAGAAGAAGCATATTACTGCACTGATCAAGAAATTAAGTTCAGCTGCTTTTGCACTTCGTCTAATTGCTGGTCTTGAGACCAACGAATGAACCTTCCGATATACTTCCCATATTTCCGCTCAGTAATGCTGAACAATTGCCTGAGTTGACTCACCATTTAGAAAGACAGTATTGATTAGGCAAAACCAAGCAGTAAGAATAAGATGTGGTCACCCGCGGTCGTTATGTATTTCAAAAAATGTTCAAATGTGTGTTAAATCGTATGGGATTTAACTGTTAAGGTCATCAGTCCCTAAACTTACACACTACTTAACCTAAATTATTCTAAGGACAAACACACACACCCATGTCCGAGGGAGGACTCGAACCTCCGCCGGACCAGCCGCACAGTCCATGACTGCAGCGCCTCAGACCGCTCGGCTAATCCCGCGAGTCTGCACATTTCAACTGCACCTCTACAATACGAGTATTCGCTAAATAATTCGTCAAAAATCGATCACAATTTGAGAAGAATAGTGATGCGCATACTTGCAACACTAAAGGAAAAAATGACCTTTATCACCCATTATCAAATGTCTTACTCGCTCAGAAAGGGACTCTTCATGCAGAAGCAAAAACTTTTCATAATTTGCCTGATAACATACATGCCTGGCAGACAGCAAAGTATCTTTTAAGTCTAACTTAAATCATTTCTCATGGACAACTCTTCCTATTCCATAAATGAATTTTTGTTTCAAAACTAAAACAAAAACTATATCTAAGGATAGTTCCAAGAGTGGGACTTCTAAAAAATAATACATTCATTAATGTTAACACAGATCATAAGCAGTATGCATGATGGAGTTCCAGACAAATGAAGTTGAAAGCATTTTATGTAAATGATTAATGTTAAAAAAACAATTTTAACGCAACTAGTGTGCTATTTCTTCACATCGCATTCGTCAAAGCAGTTGCTGAAAATTACGAACAAAAATCCAAGTCTTTGCGGTGGGCGGAGACGTTTGAGAGGAAAAACTGACGTAATCGGCACTTGGTGGTACCAACAGAAACTGTAGTTTTTATCTTCACCATGCACTTTTGACACTAAAACTGCTAGGTCGCTGGCGTTGGCAGAAAAAAAAAAACCAGGGAAGTCGACACGGTCGACATGAAATGTTCCGGACAAATCCGATAGGTGACCAAACTGAGCGATGGAGCCACCAGACACATTTACATGCAGCTACCATTGTTAGCAAAATGGTTATGGCCAAGCGTAAACGTGCGTTGCTCTGAGGGGGATAGGCGGGCTGCTAGCTTGTTGATGTACAGAATACCTAATATTAAGTCAATATTTAAATAAACAGTTCTAAAACTGGCAGCATATTTTCAATGTTCAGCCGATATTTTTATAGGCCAGTATGTCGCTATTTTATCCACTGGTACATCGAGGTATGCATACATTTCTTCTATATATCGAGGAACGATAATGATATCTTTTAAATATCGATATATTGGATACCCAATATTTTTAAAAATATCAACAGTGCTACCTTCATAGCACATATATAGCTTCAAAAATTTTACTGTGGATTTTACTGACCATATTTCCAGCATCTTGATATTTGATGATTCGATTGTGGCCTTTACTTAAGCGGAGGGTGCTTTTAGTAGTACAACTGTGTTGTAGTGCCTGAGTTTGGCCTGCCTTGATATGTCTGTCTTATTGTAGTGCGCCCAGGTAATTAATAATAATAATAATAATAATAATAATCCCCGTGGAGGCCTGGGAGAAGAATAGGCCTCCGGTATGTTCTGCCAGTCGTAAAAGGCGACGAAAAGAACAAACCACTAATAGGGCTAACCCCCCTTTTAGTGTGATTACTTGGTTCAGGACAGAACTAAAGAAGCCTCGGACAAGTGCCGTCATGGTCGGGGACGACGCTTGAACCCTATGCCCGCCCACAATGGTAACGACACTGCTAGCCAACTGGAAAAGGATTTAAATCCGAATAGAGGTGTTTTGCAGGATATGCTTCCTGCAACCACCCTAGAAGGAAAACAAAGACAGAGGATGAGATGGTCAGATGAAGTTAATCGACACCTCATGTTCTGTTATTACCAAGCAACAAACCTAGGAACCAACACAACTGGATACAGATCACAAGTATACACAACATTTATTACCAGATACCCGGAATTGAAATTTTTAACAGAACAACGACTAGCTGATCAGATCGGTGTAATAATCAAAAATAACAGGATACCCCAGTCAGAATTAGAAAACACCAAACAACAAGTACAACAAATACTGGAACAAAATAATGTGCAATCAGAAGAGGAAGAAAACACAGTAATGGACTCAAACATCCCAGAGCAAACAAACAAAGACCAACACGCATCAATTAAACAATCAGAGGAAAACGAAATCTTAAGACAGCCACCAGAACAAGCACAAATAGAAAACGAAGAGAGACACGTGTTAGATATAGAAGAGAAATTTCAGCTGACATATATAGAATACAAAGACACAAATACAGACATTAGACCATTCTTGCATAGACCGCCAAATAACCCACAAGTCGAAACAACAATAAAAACTATCAACACAATCATACACAACAAAATAAATGAAAACACAACTATGGAAGAGTTACAACTACTGGTTTATATAGGAGCACTCACTACACTAAATATACACACTAGGCAGAGATCAGAACAAACCAACACACAGAAGAAACCCACAAAACCAGCATGGCAACACAGGTTACAGATCAGAATAGAAAAACTGAGAAAAGACATCGGACAGTTAACACAATTTATAAGAAATGAAATATCAGACAAAAAACGAAAAAGGTTAGGTACATTCTCACAACAAGAAGCAATAGAGCAATTAGATGAAAAAAAGCAGAAATTGCAAGCATTGGCCAAACGACGTAGAAGATACAAAAAAAGTGAAAATAGAAGGAAACAAAACCAAACATTCAACACAAACCAAAAGAGATTTTACCAAACAATAGATAACACACACATTAAAATAGACAATCCACCCAACATAACAGACATGGAACACTTCTGGAGCAGCATATGGTCAAACCCGGTACAACATAACAGGCATGCACGGTGGATACAAGCAGAAACAGACACATACAAGATGATACCACAAATGCCTGAAGTGATAATTTTGCAACATGAAGTCACCCGAGCAATTAATTCTACACACAATTGGAAAGACCCTGGAAATGATAAAATAGCAAATTACTGGCTAAAGAAGTTCACCTCAACACATTCACATCTAACTAAATTATTTAACAGTTACATTGCAGACCCATACACATTCCCTGATACACTTGCACATGGAATAACCTATCTGAAACCTAAAGATCAAGCAGACACAGCAAACCCAGCTAAATATCGCCCCATAACATGCCTACCAACAATATACAAAATATTAACTTCAGTCATCACACAGAAATTAATGACACATACAACACAGAACAAAATTATAAATGAAGAACAAAAAGGCTGCTGCAAAGCAGCACGAGGATGTAAAGAGCAACTGATAATAGATACAGAGGTGACATATCAAGCTAAAACTAAACAAAGGTCCCTACACTACGCATACATTGATTACCAAAAAGCCTTTGATAGTGTACCCCACTCATGGTTACTACAGATTTTGGAAATATACAAAGTAGATCCTAAATTGATACAGTTTCTAAACACAGTAATGAAAAATTGGAAAACCACACTTAATATCCAAACAAATTCAGATAACATCACATCACAGCCAATACAGATTAAGCGTGGAATATACCAAGGAGACTCATTAAGTCCTTTCTGGTTCTGTCTTGCTCTGAACCCACTATCCAACATGCTAAATAATACAAATTATGGATACAATATTACTGGAACATACCCACACAAAATCACACATTTGCTATACATGGATGATCTAAAACTACTGGCAGCAACAAATCAACAACTCAACCAATTACTAAAGATAACAGAAGTATTCAGCAATGATATAAATATGTCTTTTGGAACAGACAAATGTAAGAAAAATAGCATAGTCAAGGGCAAACACACTAAACAAGAAGATTACATATTGGATAACCACAGCGACTGCATAGAAGCGATGGAAAAAACAGATGCCTATAAATACCTAGGATACAGACAAAAAATAGGAATAGATAATACAAATATTAAAGAAGAACTAAAAGAAAAATATAAACAAAGACTAACAAAAATACTGAAAACAGAATTGACAGCAAGAAACAAGACAAAAGCTATAAATACTTATGCTATACCAGTATTGACCTACTCATTTGGAGTAGTGAAATGGAGTGACACAGACCTAGAAGCACTCAATACACTTACACGATCACAATGCCACAAATATAGAATACATCACATACATTCAGCAACAGAAAGATTAACATTAAGCAGAAAGGAAGGTGGAAGGGGATTTATAGATATAAAGAACCTACATTATGGACAGGTAGACAATTTAAGAAAATTCTTTCTAGAACGAGCAGAAACTAGCAAAATACACAAAGCAATCACTCATATAAATACATCAGCTACACCATTGCAATTTCATAACCACTTCTACAACCCTTTAGATCACATAACATCAACAGATACAAAGAAAGTAAATTGGAAAAAGAAAACACTACATGGCAAGCACCCGTATCATCTAACACAGCCACACATAGATCAAGACGCATCCAACACATGGCTAAGAAACGGCAATATATACAGTGAGACGGAAGGATTCATGATCGCAATACAGGATCAAACAATAAACACCAGATATTACAGCAAGCATATTATTAAAGATCCCAATACCACAACAGATAAATGCAGACTTTGCAAACAACAAATAGAAACAGTAGATCACATAACAAGCGGATGTACAATACTAGCAAATACAGAATACCCCAGAAGACATGACAATGTAGCAAAAATAATACATCAACAACTTGCCATAAAACATAAACTAATAAAACAACACGTTCCCACATACAAGTATGCACCACAAAATGTACTGGAGAATGATGAATACAAATTATACTGGAACAGAACGATTATAACAGATAAAACAACAACACATAACAAACCTGACATCATACTCACCAATAAAAAGAAGAAATTAACACAACTAATTGAAATATCCATACCCAACACAACAAATATACAGAAGAAAACAGGAGAAAAAATTGAAAAAATACATCCAACTGGCTGAGGAAGTCAAGGACATGTGGCATCAGGATAAAGTCGACATTATCCCAATTATACTATCAACTACAGGAGTCATACCTCACAATATTCACCAGTACATCAATGCAATACAGCTACATCCAAACATATATATACAACTACAAAAATCTGTAATTATTGATACATGTTCAATTACCCGAAACTTCCTAAATGCAATATAACATATACCATACAGTTACAAGGAAGTCACGCTTGACCGAGGTCCGCGTCACGTCCCATTTTTAACCAGACTTAAGTCTGAGAAAAAAAAGTCAAAAAGGTAATAATAATAATAATAATAATAATAATTATTATTATTATTATTCTTTCTTTTCTCAGACGTTATGTCTGGTCAAAGATGGACAGTGACGTGGACCTTGATCAAGCGAGACTTCCTTTTAACTGTATGGTATATGATACATTGCATTTAGGAACTTTCGGGTAATTGAACATGTATCAATAATTACAGATTTCTGTAGCTGTACATATAAGTTTGGATGTAGCTGTATTGCGTTAATGTACTGGTGGATATTGTGTGGTATGACTCCTGTAGTTGATAGTATAATTGGTATAATGTCAACTTTATCCTGATGCCACATGTCCTTGACTTCCTCAGCCAGTTGGATGTATTTTTCAATTTTTTCTCCTGTTCTCTTCTGTATATTTGTTGTATTGGGTATGGATATTTCGATTAGTTGTGTTAATTTCTTCTTTTTATTGGTGAGTATGATGTCAGGTTTGTTATGTGGTGTTGTTTTATCTGTTATAATGATTCTGTTCCAGTATAATTTGTATTCATCATTCTCCAGTACATTTTGTGGTGCATACTTGTATGTGGGAACGTGTTGTTTTATTAGATTATGTTGTATGGCAAGTTGTTGATGTATTATTTTTGCTACATTGTCATGTCTTCTGGGGTATTCTGTATTTGCTAGTATTGTGCATCCGCTTGTTATGTGATCTACCATTTCTATTTGTTGTTTGCAAAGTCTGCATTTATCTGTTGTGGTATTGGGATCTTTAACAATATGCTTGCTGTAATATCTGGTGTTTATTGGTTTATCCTGTATTGCAATCATGAATCCTTCCGTCTCACTGTATATATTGCCTTTTCTTAGCCATGTGTTGGATGCGTCTTGATCGATGTGTGGCTGTGTTAGATGATACGGGTGCTTGCCATGTAGTGTTTTCTTTTTCCAATTTACTTTCTTCGTATCTGTTGATGTTATGTGATGTGAAGGGTTGTAGAAGTGGTTATGAAATTGCAGTGGTGTAGCCGTTGTATTTATATGAGTGATTGCCTCGTGTATTTTGCTAGTTTCTGCTTGTTCTAGAAAGAATTTTCTTAAATTGTTTACCTGTCCATAATGTAGGTTTTTTATGTCGTTAAATCCCCTTCCTCCTTCCTTCCTGCTTAATGTGAATCTTTCTGTTGATGAATGTATGTGATGTATTCTATATTTGTGGCATTGTGATCGTGTAAGGGTATTGAGTGCTTCTAGGTCTGTGTTACTCCATTTCACTACTCCAAATGAGTAGGTCAATATTGGTATAGCATAAGTATTTATAGCTTTTGTCTTGTTTCCTGCTGTCAGTTCTGTTTTCAGTATTTTTGTTAGTCTTTGTCTATATTTTTTCTTTTAGTTCTTCTTTAATATTTGTATTATCTATTCCTATTTTTTGTCTGTATCCTAGATATTTATAGGCATCTGTTTTTTCCATCGCTTCTATGCAGTCGCTGTGGTTATCCAATATTTAATCTTTTTGTTTAGTGTGTTTTCCCTTGACTACGCTATTTTTCTTACATTTGTCTGTTCCAAAAGCCATGTTTATATCATTGCTGAATACTTCTGTTATCTTTAGTAATTGGTTGAGTTGTTGATTTGTTGCTGCCAGTAGTTTTAGATCATCCACGTAGAGCAAATGTGTGATTTTGTGTGGGTATGTTCCAGTATTATTGTATCCATAATTTGTATTAATTAGGAGGTTGGATAGTGGGTTCAGAGCAAGGCAGAACCAGAAAAGTCTTAATGATGTCTCCTTGGTATATTCCACGCTTAATCTGTATTGGCTGTGATGTGATATTATTTGAATTTGTTTGGATATTAAGTGTGGTTTTCCAAATTTTCATTACTATGTTTAGGAACAGTATCAATTTAGGATCTAATTTGTATATTTCCAATATTTGTAGTAACCATGAGTGGGGTATGCTATCAAAAGCTTTTTGGTAATCAATGTATGCGTAATGCAGCGACCTTTGTTTGGTTTTAGCTTGATATGTCACCTTTGCATCTATTATCAGTTGATCTTTACATCCTCGTGCTCCTTTGCAACAGCCTTTTTGTTCTTCTTTTATAATTTTGTCCTGTGTTGTATGTGTCATTCATTTCTGTGTAATGACTATTATTATTATTATTATTATTATTCACATTTTTTATGTCGGAGGTCCACTCCAGGTTGTTTCATATACATTTACATCTATATTCCTCCATCCACTTTGAACTGCATCGCAAATGATAGTCCCCATTGACCATATATTACAGTTTGTTCGCATTTTGTTTACACAAGGGAGGTTGTGGTATGTTACTCAATTCTTCTCTTAATAAAGGATCTTGAAACTTGGTAAGCAAGCACACACAGGATAGTTGGTGTCTATTTTCAAGCACCTGCCAAATCAGGGTTTTCAACACTTCCGTGACGCTATCCCTTGAGCCAAACGAACCTCTTTGATGTGGCTTCACACATTTGGGCAAAATTCTAAGATAGCATGCACAAGTGTTTTCTAAACAATATGCTAAGGAGACTGAGCACTTTCCCAGTGTACTAGCAATTAACCGAAGTGTGCCACCTGCTAGACCGACCACTGAGTTTGTGTGACCATTTTACTTCCTGGGCTCCAAACTGTAACACCTAGATATTTGCATGAGTTCAATGATTCCAGCTGTGACTCACTGATACTGTAATCATAGGACACTACTTCTGTGCGTTTTGCGAATTCACAGAGTTACATTTCTGTCCATTTAAAAGAATTTTCCTATCGTTACACCACTTCGAAATCTTATCAAAATTTGACTGAACATTCGTGCAACTTTTTTCAGATCGTACTAAATTATAGATCACTGCATAATCTTAAAATGTTTGTCAGGTCATTTGGACACAACTTGAATAGCAAGGATCCCAGCACACTTTCCTCAGGCAGACCTGATGTTATTTCTGTCTATCTCGATGAGTCCCCATCCAAGACAACATGCTGCATTCTCCTTACCAAGAAATTCTCAAGCGAATTCTGGTTACCTGAGAATAACCAGATGATTTTACAATACGTTTCTCGGTATACGTGTAGCACTAATTAGTTTGATGTTTCGGAAGTCGCATCTTTAAAAATGGTTGTGAATGCGGGAAGGAAGTTTAGTGCAAAGAGGGACAGCTAACTCTCAACGCAAACAAATGTAACGTAGCAAATGCCTGTGTATTGGAAACATTACTAAGTGAGTGAAGCTGAACGGCCAGATGTTGAATAGTATTTGTGGGAATCAGTGTGCGGACAGTTAGGTTCAACTACACAATTCGTATAGCGGCAACGCTTGGATTTAGGCGCACAGTAAAAGACGAACGGTGACGTTTCGGCCGCTTGCATACTGTTTAATGATGCCATCTTGTTCCCCCTATCACTTATACGCTACAGTATCAGACCGTCGTTTTTAGGATTTGGTAAATTTTATTTTCGTTATTTAACATCTTGGCCGAATGCCCTTTTACATCTACGTCAACATCCGTATTTGTACTCCGCAGCCCACCGTATGATGCGTGGCACGGAGTACTTAGCACCACTACTAATCATTCCTTTTCCTGTGCCACTCGCAAATAGAGCGAGAGAAAAACCACTATCTGTATGCCTCCAAAAGTACCCTAACCTCTCTGATCTTACCTTCGTGGTCCTTGCGCGAAATTTATCTTTGCGGCAGCAGAATCGTTCTGAAGTCAGCCTCAACAGCCAATTCTCTAAATTTTCTCAACAGTGCTCGTCGAAAAGAACGCCGCGTTCCCTCCAGCAGTTCCCATTTAAGTTCCCGAAGCGCCTCCATTTGCGTGTTATTCAAAGCTACCGGTAACAAATCTAGCAGTCGGCCTCATAATTGCTTCGATGGCTTCCTTCAACCCTAACACTACCATCGCATATTCCATAACGCGAACTACCACGGGGTGCTACTTTATCCCCACCACAAAAATATATATGTTTAAAAAATTCGTTAATTGTTGTTAACTTTTATTAGAGACATCCGTTTTAAGTGGGTACGTATGTATAAGTAGGGTCCAGGACCTGAAAATATCTTTCACCGACCTCTTTTGCAATACCAACGCATTATCCGTAATGTATACCCAGAGAGGAAGAACATTTTATGACCACCACAAAATTTCATGGAATACAGATTTTTAATTATCATTGAGTTTTATTCACAACATATGTTTTTAAAATACACTCCTGGAAATTGAAATAAGAACACCGTGAATTCATTGTCCCAGGAAGGGGAAACTTTATTGACACATTCCTGGGGTCAGATACATCACATGATCACACTGACAGAACCACAGGCACATAGACACAGGCAACAGAGCATGCACAATGTCGGCACTAGTACAGTGTATATCCACCTTTCGCAGCAATGCAGGCTGCTATTCTCCCATGGAGACGATCGTAGAGATGCTGGATGTAGTCCTGTGGAACGGCTTGCCATGCCATTTCCACCTGGCGCCTCAGTTGGACCAGCGTTCGTGCTGGACGTGCAGACCGCGTGAGACGACGCTTCATCCAGTCCCAAACATGCTCAATGGGGGACAGATCCGGAGATCTTGCTGGCCAGGGTAGTTGACTTACACCTTCTAGAGCACGTTGGGTGGCACGGGATACATGCGGACGTGCATTGTCCTGTTGGAACAGCAAGTTCCCTTGCCGGTCTAGGAATGGTAGAACGATGGGTTCGATGACGGTTTGGATGTACCGTGCACTATTCAGTGTCCCCTCGACGATCACCAGTGGTGTACGGCCAGTGTAGGAGATCGCTCCCCACACCATGATGCCGGGTGTTGGCCCTGTGTGCCTCGGTCGTATGCAGTCCTGATTGTGGCGCTCACCTGCACGGCGCCAAACACGCATACGACCATCATTGGCACCAAGGCAGAAGCGACTCTCATCGCTGAAGACGACACGTCTCCATTCGTCCCTCCATTCACGCCTGTCGCGACACCACTGGAGGCGGGCTGCACGATGTTGGGGCGTGAGCGGAAGACGGCCTAACGGTGTGCGGGACCGTAGCCCAGCTTCATGGAGACGGTTGCGAATGGTCCTCGCCGATACCCCAGGAGCAACAGTGTCCCTAATTTTCTGGGAAGTGGCGGTGCGGTCCCCTACGGCACTGCGTAGGATCCTACGGTCTTGGCGTGCATCCGTGCGTCGCTGCGGTCCGGTCCCAGGTCGACGGGCACGTGCACCTTCCGCCGACCACTGGCGACAACATCGATGTACTGTGGAGACCTCACGCCCCACGTGTTGAGCAATTCGGCGGTACGTCCACCCGGCCTCCCGCATGCCCACTATACGCCCTCGCTCAAAGTCCGTCAACTGCACATACGGTTCACGTCCACGCTGTCGCGGCATGCTACCAGTGTTAAAGACTGCGATGGAGCTCTGTATGCCACGGCAAACTGGCTGACACTGACGGCGGCTGTGCACAAATGCTGCGCAGCTAGCGCCATTCGACGGCCAACAACGCGGTTCCTGGTGTGTCCGCTGTGCCGTGCGTGTGATCATTGCTTGTACAGCCCTCTCGCAGTGTCCGGAGCAAGTATGGTGGGTCTGACACACCGGTGTCAATGTGTTCTTTTTTCCATTTCCAGGAGTGTATATAGATGTGTAAGCAGGCTCATGAACCTGAAAACATTAAAATTTTAAAATATAGGGTATATGATTACATTACAATATTTGCAAGAGATAGTCATAAAGTATTCTGCCTCCTCCCTTCCCTTTGTACTGCGAGGGTTAATCTGCCCTGTTGGGGATCCCAAACACTCGAGCGGTACTCGAGAGTGGGTCGCCCTAGTACTCTATACGCGGTCGGCCTTACAGATGAAACATAATTTCCTTAAATTTTCCCAATAAGCGAAAGTCGACCCTTAAACACTCGTTCCTTTTTATATCGCTTTGCAACGTTACGCCTAGATATTCAATCGACGTAGCTGTGTCAAGCACCACCTTACTAATGTTGTAATCGAACATTACGCGATTGTTTTCCCTACTCGTCTACTAACCCCCCCCCCCTCCCCCATACACAAACACACACACCGTAGTCCAAGTTAAGCAACTGGAAGGAGGTCATGTGCACAATCTGGTGTGAAATCGTGTCAGTTTCGTCGCATATCTTACAGTATTGTAATTGTTTGTGTACCGTATTCTCTGAGGAAGAATCTAGGGAACAACCCAGTATTTTTCTCAACCAGAGTGGGAAAAGGCATAAAAACTACATTAACGCTGGCTGATATACCAATCCGCCGACTTAAACGCCACGCAGATTCCGTCCGGGCGTAGCTGACCTCGCAAGCCAGTAAGCTGGCGCGTTATGCCTTACGTTACACGAGCAGGTTTAACTACACCGTCACTGATTAACCTCTAGAATCACTGCAAACCGTAAACGCAATGGTTTACATTCAGACTAATCAATAAAAAAAAGACTACAAGAATTTAGTTGTGGAGAAAACAAATGTCTGACTTGAATTCTTTGGGAGATCCTTAGGAAGTGCTGTCTACCCACGGAGTAGTATATTTACGCAATTCTATCAACAGAACAGATACAGAGGATAAACAGAATAGCTGCTCGTTTCTTCATAAATTTGCCATGTCAGCCCGAGAGCGTCACCTAGCCCTTCCACATACACTGAGGTGACAAAAGTCATAGCATACCTTCTGATATCTCGTCGCACCTTCTTTTTGCCCGGCGTAGTGCAGCAGCTCGACGTGGAATGGACTGAACAAGTCGTTGGAAGTCCCTTGTAGAACTACTGAGCCATGCTGCCTCTATAGCATTCCATAACCTTAAAAGGGTCGCCGCTGCAGGATTTTGTGCACCAACTGAGCTCTCGATTATGTCCCATAGATGGTCGATATGGTTCATATCGGGCGATCTGGGTGAGCAGATCATTCGCTCGAATTGTCCAGAATGTTCTTCAAACCAACCGCGAACATCTGCGGCGAAGTGACATGACGCATTGTCGTCATAAATTGCTGAAAGTAGTCTCCAAGTAGCCGAACATAACCATTTCCAGTCAATGATCGGTCGAGTTGGAACAGAGGACCTAGTCTATTCCATGTAAACACAGCCTACAGCTTCATGAAGCCACCGCCAGCTTGCGCAGTGGCTTGTTGACAACCCGTGGATTCGTGGGATCTGCGCGACACTCGAACCCTAACATTAGCTCTTACCAATTGGAATCCGGACTCATCTGACCAGATCACGATTTTTTAGTCGTCTAGGGTCCAACCGATATGGCCATGACTCCAGGAGAGGCGTTGCAGGAAATGTCGTGCTGTCGGCAAAGGTATTCACGTCTATCGTCTGTTGTTATAGCAGATTAACGATAAATTTCGCCGCACTGTCCTAACGGATACGTTAGTCGTACGTCCCACATTGATTTCCTTGGTTCACGCAGTGTTGCTCGTTCGTTAGCACTGACATCTCTACGCAAACGCAGCTGCACTCGCTGATCAAGTGAAAGCCGCCGGCTACAGCGCTGTCCGCGGTGGGAGGCAATGCCTGAAATCTAGGCGTAACCTTGACACTGGATCTCAGAATACTGAATTCCCTAACGATTTCCGAAGTGCAATGTATCATGCGTCTAGTTCCAACTACCACTGCGCGTTCAAAGTCTGTTAATTCCCGCCGTGCGGCCATAATCACAGCGGAAACTTTTTCGCACGAATCACCTGAACACGACAGCTCCGCCAGTACGTTGCCCTATCGTACTTCGTGTGCTTAATACCACCGCCATCTGTAGATGTGCTTATCACTATCCCATGACTTTCGTCATTCCAGTATCTCTTTACTTTGTCAACTCGAGAGCGTCACAGTAGTTCCACAAAGATCCAATGGATGGCATCTAAATAATTCTGAGAATATCCTGCACAACGAAAGCTGTGAAATTACACTCCTGGAAATTGAAATAAGAACACCGTGAATTCATTGTCCCAGGAAGGGGAAACTTTATTGACACATTCCTGGGGTCAGATACATCACATGATCACACTGACAGAACCACAGGCACATAGACACAGGCAACAGAGCATGCACAATGTCGGCACTAGTACAGTGTATATCCACCTTTCGCAGCAATGCAGGCTGCTATTCTCCCATGGAGACGATCGTAGAGATGCTGGATGTAGTCCTGTGGAACGGCTTGCCATGCCATTTCCACCTGGCGCCTCAGTTGGACCAGCGTTCGTGCTGGACGTGCAGACCGCGTGAGACGACGCTTCATCCAGTCCCAAACATGCTCAATTGGGGACAGATCCGGAGATCTTGCTGGCCAGGGTAGTTGACTTACACCTTCTAGAGCACGTTGGGTGGCACGGGATACATGCGGACGTGCATTGTCCTGTTGGAACAGCAAAGTCCCTTGCCGGTCTAGGAATGGTAGAACGATGGGTTCGATGACGGTTTGGATGTACCGTGCACTATTCAGTGTCCCCTCGACGATCACCAGTGGTGTACGGCCAGTGTAGGAGATCGCTCCCCACACCATGATGCCGGGTGTTGGCCCTGTGTGCCTCGGTCGTATGCAGTCCTGATTGTGGCGCTCACCTGCACGGCGCCAAACACGCATACGACCATCATTGGCACCAAGGCAGAAGCGACTCTCATCGCTGAAGACGACACGTCTCCATTCGTCCCTCCATTCACGCCTGTCGCGACACCACTGGAGGCGGGCTGCACGATGTTGGGGCGTGAGCGGAAGACGGCCTAACGGTGTGCGGGACCATAGCCCAGCTTCATGGAGACGGTTGCGAATGGTCCTCGCCGATACCCCAGGAGCAACAGCGTCCCTAATTTGCTGGGAAGTGGCGGTGCGGTCCCCTACGGCACTGCGTAGGATCCTACGGTCTTGGCGTGCATCCGTGCGTCGCTGCGGTCCGGTCCCAGGTCTACGGGCACGTGCACCTTCCGCCGACCACTGGCGACAACATCGATGTACTGTGGAGACCTCACGCCCCACGTGTTGAGCAATTCGGCGGTACGTCCACCCGGCCTCCCGCATGCCCACTATACGCTTTCGCTCAAAGTCCGTCAACTGCACATACGGTACACGTCCACGCTGTCGCGGCATGCTACCAGTGTTAAAGACTGCGATGGAGCTCCGTATGCCACGGCAAACTGGCTGACACTGACGGCGGCGGTGCACAAATGCTGCGCAGCTAGCGCCATTCGACGGCCAACACCGCGGTTCCTGGTGTGTCCGCTGTGCCGTGCGTGTGATCATTGCTTGTACAGCCCTCTCGCAGTGTCCGGAGCAAGTATGGTGGGTCTGACATCCCGGTGTCAATGTGTTCTTTTTTCCATTTCCAGGAGTGTAGATAATAGGTTCAAGTGTATAGTAACTCGTTCCGAGCAGGAGATCGAGGGAAGAGGACCGACGAGACTAGTACTCTATGACTCCTCCGCAACACACAGTACAATGGCTTGACAAGTACAGAGGTGGATTTAAAACGGTGCTGGTTTATGTGTTCAATGCAAACGACAGATAACCATGTAAAGAATCGCAGTACCAGGAAACCACTGTCGTGTTGTTTCGTCATTTATTTGTCGCCTTCAGATTTGTGGGAATTCGTTTGCTTTAACACTATAGTAACTGCACTTCAGACTTCCGCGAGTGCGAAGGAAACCGCAATTACGGAGCCGTAGATAACGTGCTTCCTCGTGACTGACTCACCGAGCTTTCGTGCGAATATCTGCGACAACTCTCACGCAGAGGGCAACGGCTGTACAGCAACAGTAAACTTTAAACTATGAGCTTCAAATTGGCACACCTGCGTCTGTATGAATATTATGTTAGTGCCTATTATTTTGCAATATTGCCCTCCAGTCTCTCACTCTGTCATCTTCCTAATTACGTATGGTGGTACCGGCGACGAATTATTCTTGTAAATTTTAAATCATTTCTTTCAACATATATATATATATATATATATATATATATATATATATATATATATATATCCCCAGGTGGATGTGGTATATGGGTTAAGAGGCTTACCAAAGAATTACGAGGGCGTGCTGAAAACTAACGCCTCCGAATTTTTATGTAAAAATTGACATCTTTATTCTTCACGTCTACAGATTTATTTCTCAATATAATCACCCTGGCGACGAGCCCATGTCTCACTACGAGAGACGAGTTTGTTGACACCGTCACTGTAGCATGTTCGACTTTGTTGATAAGAGCCACAACTTCATTTCTGCTTGCACTTCCTGATCACTACGAAAGAGCAGTTCTCGAAGAGACTCCACAGATGCTGCCTTTTTTCGGGGTCAAAATGGTGACCCAGCTTTCATCACCTGTCACGTCGCTAAAGAACCCATCACCCCACTCTGTAAACGCGAAGAATATCATTGACAAATGTCTATCTTCTCTGTTTCATGACAGGAGTCACCATTCGAGTCACCAACCATGCACACAGTTTTCTGCACTATTCACGCTCTCGTGATACGTCACGCTTACCTGTCTGTGTCATCTAACGATTTTCTCTGTCGAGATTATCAACCCTATTCAGATGAGTCTCGTAGGTTGCCGTACTTGCGTCCATACCGAGTTCGGTCAAACATGGTGAGGTTAGCACCATAGTTTCCTTCATTATGGGCACTTACAGCCCAACTTCGCACATTACTGATGTCGATACAATCATCACCATACAAATCTATAGATTTATATATTTCAGTCGGAATCACGTTTATTAGAAATTCGATTACAACACGCTGTTTCTTACGCACCGACATCGTTGTGTTATCGCTATGTTACACACCATAATTCGGAGCACTCCAGCGGCAGATGGTTGCAACTTGCGTCAGCGTAGCAGGAAAATCGATCAAGTAGTATGCATGACATGAAATACTAAACCCGGTATTGAGAACAGAATGAAAAATTCGGAGGCCCGCATCTCGTGGTCGTGCGGTAGCGTTCTCGCTTCCCACGCCAGGGTTCCCGGGTTCGATTCCCGGCGGGGTCAGGGATTTTCTCTGCCTCGTGATGGCTGGGTGTTGTGTGCTGTCCTTAGGTTAGTTAGGTTTAAGTAGTTCTAAGTTCTAGGGGACTGATGACCATAGATGTTAAGTCCCATAGTGCTCAGAGCAAAGAGCAAAAAATTCGGAGGCGTTACTTTCCAGAACTTCTTCGTATACAAACACACATACACACGCACAGATATGAGCAGTAAATACCGATTAACAGTCTATGAAGATATACACTGAACGAGCAACAACAGACTCACAAAGAGAATTTTTGAATGTAGTAAACAGTTCAATAAAAGAAACCAAACGACTTCAAGAAACAGAAGACCTACAACAAGCAGGAGTCAATAGGGAGTCGATAACTGAAAGACACAGATTCAGAAACAGGATTATGAACACGCAATTAGAAGTAAAAGAAAGGAAGAAAACAGGGAAAATATGGACAGAACACAGGAAACAGGAACGCAGTCAGAGACTGAACAGATTATTGGAAGAGAAAATGAAGATGAAAACAAGAGAAAATTGAATAAACACGTAACATTGAAGTTCAAAGTCTGTATTAAGGGCAAAAATGTGTATTAATTAAGTAATTTATCTCTCAAGAATCATACTACATTTAAAGTAATAACGAAACTGTTATGCGAGACAGGTGGGGGCGATAACGGGCAAGTTTCCTCTGGCAGTTATTTCACCTCTCCCGTCCGCTCAGCTGCGACGCAGTACGATGATATCTGGGCGAGCGCCTTGTTCCAAGCTGCAGTTCCTGAGTCATCAGTTGGGTTTCCGCGTTGGTGCTCGCCGGCAGGCCTCGCGGCGGGCTCTCGCGCCATCTGTCTGCTTTATCTCGACGGCTCTCCTCAAGGCCGGCAACCGTTGCCCGGCAATAAGGCCGGCCGCCTGCCTGGCTGCTGAGTCACTTGTTTTGCGTCTGCCTGCTGTGTCGTCAGTCGTGGGCGCTGCCGTAACGGATGACCTCGGCTATTGGCGCGGAAGTGTTCTCACCTAATGGGCGCCAACTGAAGCCGACAAATTTATCTCTGCCTGCCTTCCTCACAGACGCCTCTATTGCGCGGGGTTGCTTATTTACTGCCGATATTAATCGCTCCACCTTTCCTGTTAATTTCACTGCTCAAGACACGGTGTAATCACTATCTTTACTCATCCGGAGGACGTGAATGTCAAATATGCACTGCAGGTAGTACAATCATTTTTACAAACCACGAACACTGAACCCCATCCACTGTTTCACGTACGAAAAAGGAAGCGCGTAATTCAATTCTTTAAACACTCAGCGGCTTCGGGCAGTGGAATCCGTAATACTTGCTTCAATTATGATACGAAAGAAAGAATAAGACAATGAACTTCGTGGAGGACAGATACAAAATCTGTAATTACGTGGAAGTGAAGGTTTACTAATAAAAAAGGAAACTTTAACCCTAAATGTTAGTGTACGTATATTCGACAACATGGGAAATTTCATCTAATCTTTTATTAACTTAATCTGTATATTTCTGTTTTTTAATATATTTAACACATATACTACCTAAATCGAGGGTATTAACTATATTTCCTATTCTATATTTATAGATAAAAATATACTGATGAAGTTCTGCCTTCGCAAAATACAAAATTTTATAGTTATTACATCCTAAACATTTTGCGTCATTCACTAGCCTTTTATTAATGATCTTTCATTCTAAAGGGTAATGTTTTCTTCTGTCCTGTCCTCAGTGGTTCTTTAGGACCACAGAGATTCATATGCAGAAGCGTTATAACGCATGGTTCGTTTGAAAAGTGACGGATTAATAAATAATTTTATAGATCCTTCAAGATATCGATTTTTGTAACAGGGCATGTGTCTCCGCCCTACATGTTGTTGTGGTCTTGTCCTGAGACTGGTTTGATGCAGCTCTCCATGCTACTCTGTCCTGTGCAAGCTTCTTCATATCGAAGTAATTACTACAACCTACATCCTTCTGAATCGGCTTTGTGTATTCATCTCCTGGTCTCGCTCTACGATTTTTACCCTACACGCTGCCCTCCGGCACTGAATTGGTGATCCATTGATGCCTCAGAACATGTCACACCAAACGATCTCTTTTTTTAGTAAAGTTGTGACACAAATTAGTTACGTGATCTACCCGTCTAATCTTCAGCATTCTTCTGTAGCACCACATTTCGAAAGCTTCTATTCTCTTCTTGTCTAAACTATTTATCGTCCATGTTTCACTACCAAACGTGGCTACACTCCAAACAAATACTTTCAGAAAAGACTTCCTGACACTTAAATCTATACTCGATGTTAACAAATTTCTCTTCTTCAAAAACGCTTTCCTTGCCATTGCCAGTCTGTAGTTTATATCCTCTCTACTTCGACCATCATCAGTTATTTTTCTTCCCAAATCGCAAAACTCATCTACTACTTTAAGTGTCTCATTTCCTAATTTAGTTCTCTCAGTATTACCTGATTTAATTTGACTACATTCCATTACCCTCTTTTTCCTTTTGTTGATGTCCATCTTATATCTTCCTTTCATGACACTGTGCATTCCGTTCAACTGCTCTTCCAGGTCCTTTGCTGTCTCCGACAGAATTACAATGTCATCGGCAAACCTTAAGGTTTTTATTTCTTCTCCATGGATTTTGCAATTCCAAATTTTTCTTTTGTTTCCTTTAATGCTTGCTCAATAAAGAGATCGAATAAAGTCGGGGATTGGCTACAAACCTGTCTCACTCCCTTCCCAACCACTGCTTCCCTTCGATGCCCCTCGACTCTTACAACTGCCATCTGGTTTCTGTACAAATTGCAAATAGCCTTTCGCTCCCTGTATTGTACCCCTGCCACCTTCAGAATCTGAAAGAGAGTATTCCAGTCAATATTGTCAAAAATTTTCTCTAAGTCTATAGATGCTAGAAACATAGGTTTGCATTTTTTAAATCTATCTTCTAAGATAATTCGTAAGGTCAGTATTGCCTCGCGTGTTCCAACATTTCTACAGAATCCAAAATGATCTTCCCCGAGGTCGGCTTCTACCAGTGTTTCCATTCGCCTGTAAAGTATTTGTGTTAGTATTTTGCAGCCGTGACTTATTAAACTGGTAGTTCGGTAATTTTCACACCTGTCAACACCTGCTTTCTTTGGGATTGGAATTATTATATCCTTCTTGAAGTCTAAGGGTATTTCACCTGTCTCATACATCTCACCAGATCGTAGAGTTCTGTCAGGGCTGACTCTCCCAAGGCTTTCAGTAGCTCTAACGGAATTTTGTCTACTCCCTGGGCCTTGTTCCACCTTATGTCTTTCAGTGCTCTGTCAAATTCTTCACTTAGTATAATATCTCCCATTTTATCTTCATCTACATCCTCTTCCATCTGCATAAATTGTCCTCAAGTACATCGCCCTTGTATAGACCCTCTATACTCCTTCCATCTTTCTGATTTCCCTTCTTTGCTTATAACTGGGTTTCCATCGCAGCACTTGATATTCATACAAGTGGTTCTCTTTTCTCCAAAGGTCTCTTTAATTTTCCGGTAGGCAGTATCTATCTTACGCCTAGTGATACATGCCTCTACAGCTTTACATTTGTCCTCTAGCCATCCCTGCTTAGACAATTTGCACTTCCTGTCGATCTTATTTTTGAGACATTTGTATTCCTTTTTGCCTGCTTCATTTACTACATTTTTATATTTTCCTTTTTCATCAATTAAATTCAATATTTCTGTTACCCAAGGATATCTACTAGTCCTCGGTTTTTTACCTACTTGTTCCTCTGCTGCCTTCATTATTTCATCTCTCAAAGCTACCCATTCTTTTTCTACTGTATTTCTTTCCCCCATTCTTGTCAATCGTTCCCTAATGCTCTCTCTGAAACTCTCTAAAACCTGTGGTTCTTTGAGTTTATCCAGGTCCCATCTCTTTACATTCCCACGGTTTTACAGTTTCTTCAGTTTTAATCTACAGTTCATAACCAACAGATTGTGGTCAGAGTCAACATCTGTGTCTGAAACCTTCCAGTGTTTCCAGGTCACTTCCACGAATGCATCCTTCTTTCGTGATTCTTAAACTAAGTATTAGGTACGATTAAGTTATTCTCTGTGCAAAATTCTACCAGGCGGCTTCCTCTTTCATTTCTTGCCCCCATTCCATATTCACCTACCAATTTTCCTTCTCTTCCTATTCCTACTATCGAATTCCAGTCCACCTTGACTATTAAATTTTCGTCTCCCATCACTATCTGAATAATTTCTTTTATCTCATCATACATTTCTTCAATCTCTTCGTCATCTGCGGAACTAGTTGATATGTAATATAAGTAAATATATGTACTGAGTGAGCTTAATTAGACAAAAAGGACCTGATATCATATGCTTGCGTGTTTGCCGGTATGTCGCTGGAGCCGGCCGGAGTGGCCGTGCTGTTCTGGGCGCTACAGTCTGGAACCGAGCGACCGCAACGGTCGCAGGTTCGAATCCTGTCTCGGGCATGGATGTGTGTGATGTCCTTAGGTTAGTTAGGTTTAATCAGTTCTAAGTTCTAGGCGACTGATGACCTCTGAAATTAAGTGGCATAGTGCTCAGAGCCATTTGAACCACTTGAACCATGTCGCTGGAATCTGTCACAATTGTCGATTTTCCTGGAGTTTCTGTGTAGAGCGTATTGTTTCCAACAGCTCACACGTTTAAAAATTTTAGCCACTACGTGATGAAAGGTTGTGTATCAAACACACTTTTACTTCGACTTATCCACTTCTTTGCATTGACCAGCACAGCTGATAACACGCAAGACATAATCGAGATGTAAATACTGCCTTCAAATGATTTTGAATAAAATGTTTTGGATATATATCTTGAGAGTACGCTGTCATTCATTTAGAATGACACAATGAAATGTTCTCCGTTAGGCCTTCTTTCCATATAATGTGTAATGAACTTTCAAGTGTAGACATTCGTTAGAGACGTACCGTTCTACATCCGCATCTATACTGCGCAAGCCCCCTGCGGTATGTGGCGGAGGGTTCTTTGTGTACCGTTGTCTCTTCCCCCTTTTCCTGTTTCGGTCGCGTACGGTTCGCAGTAAGAACGACTGCAGGTAAAACGCCGTGGGGGTTCGTGTCTCTCTAATTTTATGTTGATGGTATTTTCGCGAGACGTACGTAGGAGGAAGCAATATACTCGTATTAGTCGACTCTTCTATGAACGTACGCTCTCGGAACTTATACGGTGAAACACACTGTGATGCAGAAACCCTCTCTTGCAGTGCCTCTGGAGTTGTTTGATGATTTACGTAACGCTTTCGTGCCTACTCTACGAGCCTGCAATGAAACGTGCTGCTTGTCTTTGGATATTCTCTCTGTCCTCTATTAATCCTATCTGATACGGATCACATACTCACGAACAATGCTAAGGTATTCGTCGAACTATTGAACTACATTGCCTGAGGATTCTTCCAATCAATCTCAGTGTAGCATCTGCCGCTCCCGTGACTTGTTTTGTGTGGTTGTTCCACTTTAAATCGCTCTATACGCATGCTCCTGGATATTTTGTGGAACTGCTTCTTGTGATTGTACTGCAATCGTGTACTCATGCAACAGTAGCTCTTTCTGTCTATTTATACGCAATACGTCACATTTGTTAATGTTGAGGATCAGTTGCTACTCCCTGCACCAAGCGTCGATATCCTGCAAGTCTCCCTGCATCTCTGCAGCAGTTTTATGGTATTTACGTGTGTCGCACGAAATTTTTTTTCCACTGTCACTCACTTCACGTGAGTTTTCTGCTTTTTTTCTTTTAAAAATTTTACGTCTCGCTTGTCAAGGACATTGTAAACCAAGTGTTGACAATAATTACCGGTACAAAGATGTCGATAAAAGTATGGTGTCACCAGAAGAACGGGGTACCGGGACAAAGATGGTCCCTGACGACAGAACCACAAGTAAGCACAATCGCTGCCAGACGTAGCGACGATGAGAGACATCGGCGTAGAAACGCTCTCAAGAGTTTCCACACGCCGCCACGGCTGAAGACTTGCGTCAGAGCGGAGTGCCGCCCAGCCCAGTCTGCAATTGCCGCCGAAGACGACGGCATCTTCCCACCATAGACCCAGCGTTGCTAGAGTTGTATCAGGCAGAACCATCTAGCAAAGTTTTTAGCCAACTGCACTTTGAGAGAAGAGACTATTATCTAGTACTGTATGAAGTGATACGCTAGTGTTCAGTGACCGTAATAAATGCACACGGCATTCCTGTGGGCAAAGTTAAGTATTTCATCTTGTTCAAGTTATAGTAAAGTGATCTAACGTGTTTCCTATCAACTCGGCATCCTCCAAAAGTAAAGCTAAGAACCATCGTGCCGATGAGCCTTATTTCTTATTCAAGAATTATGGTTCAAATGGCTCTGAGCACTATGGGACTTAACATCTGAGGTCATCAGTCCCCTAGAACTTAGAAGTACTTAAACCCAACTAACCTAAGTACGTTACACACATCCATGCCCGAGGCAGAATTAGAAGCTCCGACCGTAGCGGTCTCGCGGTTCCAGACTGAAGCGCCTAGAATCGCTCAGCGACACCGGCCGGCTTCAAGAATTATTTGTTTCAAAATTCGCCTTTAAAGGACAACGGTAACCACCGATGTTTAACATTATGGCTGAATATTAAATTGTTTAACATGAATAATTGTTGCTTAGATTAACTAGCTATTTCGTAATTGAATTAAGACATACATCCTGTGTTAAGTTGACTTAATTCCAATTTGTGCTCTGTCAAAGTGGGTCAAACGTGGATTGATTCAGTCCTGTATACATCATAAAGACCGAACAATTTCACTCTTACGTAGCTGAATGGTCGATAAGTGGTGAGCCGAGCGCTCCTGGTTTGTGTCTCGCATGTTTTGCTGCTTGCGAGGGAGCGCTCTTTTGTTTACCTCCGCCTAGCACCTTGTCTTCGTGTCCGCATTCTTCGACCATCATAACGTTTTCCTATCGCCAAGCCACGATTAAATTAACTTCGCTTTTGGACCATGACCGACCAAAAGCGTATGAAGTAGAACAGTTTATATTGGACGAAATGATTCTCTTGCCGCAAGATGATCTCGGAATTCATTTTTCGTTCCTCAGTACCACTGTGTACATAAAGCTGGCAAATGAAGAGCTGTGCGCCCAATGTTTGCTGTGCCATGCTAAAGATATCAAGTTCCGATACTCAGACGGCCATATAGGGGCTGTCGTGGTTGATCACTCTGCTTTTGGCCTACGAGCGTTGAGGGTTTTCTAACTCCCGTTTTAGGTGCTGTCGAACATTATGGTGGCCGCCTTTGACTTTAAGGCAACGTTGTCAGTCACGTTGCTGAAACGTGGAAGGTATTAGAAACTTAACGTGTCCTCGATGGTGTTCGTCAAATAAAAACTGGCGTGAGGTCAACGCTTGACGGCGCGTTCGGCGCGGCCCCGCCCGTTGCCAGCGCGCCGTAAGGCACGGAGGCTCGCACTGGGGCGTATCGCTTCCAGTCGGGCGTGCCGCGGCAGTCCTCACACGGGGAAGTGATGCGTCTCTTATATCCTCTCCTTCCCAAGTGGCTCTTTCCGCCTTCCCGTGGTGCCAGATGTTAAACTCGGCATTCTGCCTTGTGACAAAAGGGAGAGCTGCGACCCAACCCGATGCGAAAGCGAAGGGTGCGTGGCGCAGAGGGAGCTGTGTCAAGGGACCGAACATCAGTCCCTCTCTGTTCGCAGGGCACAGACCAGCAGGTGCTCTGCATACCGGAGACCTCGTTTGTCGGCGTGGGGTCGCGGCGCGATTCGGCAAGGGTGCTTCGCCGCGCCCCTGGGTAACCGGGGCGTGTTCTGCCAGACCCAGGAGGTGATGACATCGCCTGGGCCAGGTTAGATGGGTCCAGACCGCTGAACGACTGGGTGACCGACCCACCACCTGAGTAGGAGTGGGTGCCTGGCCGAGAGGTGGAAGCTCGGGCTAGTAAGCGGCGAAGGGCGAGGGGTGCATCCGCCTCTCCGGAGCGCGGGGCGCACTTGCCGAGGAGCGTCGGGTGAAATCGACGATGACGAAGCCACCGACGGGAACCAGTGCGCTGGCAACGGCGCGCTGAATCCTGCAGTTCGAAGAGTGCCCTTGGCCTTGTGGCGAGGCCGGTGGGCGAGCTGCCTTTTTGTCCCCCCCCCCCCCCCATGCCAGAGGAGCTGGTCCGGGGTAAGAGACGGGCTCCCATCTTTTATCACTCGTTTATTCATGATGGCGACAATTGAAACGATTGATTCGTGTGCGTCGAAGCGCGCTTCTACTGCGCCTGATCCCTCTCCCCAGGACGAGCTGGGACAGGCAGAGGGTGAGACAGTGACGCAGAGGCATGCCAGAATCTCACTGCTCTTAGAGCAAAATGTGAAAAATGGCAAGATAAGCCAAGCGGCTCTGTCCATAATCAAAAATGAATTCACTGCATGGGCCATTGCTCATGCAAAACTTGAAGGCCAGGTGGAAGAGTTAAAGGAAAATAATAGATTACGGAACCAACCGGTCAAGACCTGGGCGGCGGTGGCTGCGCAAGCGCCAACCAAGCCAAACACAACTGAAGAGACGATAGACAAAGTAGCTAAGAGAACAGACACTGCGGTCTTTCTCAGGACTTAGCCTGGGCAAGACACCAGTGTGGAGAAAATTCAAGAGGTTTACGAAAACCATAATCCAGCAAAAGATACAATCAGAATAAAGAGGATTAAACCAAGTAAAAACTCGGTAATTGTGGAGGTTGCTTCGGAGGAGGACAAAGACAAGTTACTGAACAACCAAAAATTAAATTCAGTAAAGTGTGAACCTCCAAAGAAGAGGTATCCCCTAGTAATCCTCTATGATGTACCCACCATAATGACCGATGAGGAACTTATTGATAGAATAAGAGAGCAAAACTTTGATGACGTAAATGAGGAAGAATTTAAAAACAGTTTCAAATTAAGATTCAAGACGAGGCCTCGGGGCCGTGATGTTGTTCATCACGTTGCCGAGGTCACGGCGCCAATGTGGAGAAAGATCACGGCAATGGGCAGATTATGCGTTGGCTTCCATTCGGTCAACGTCAGGGATTACATCGTGGTACCTCGCTGCCACAACTGTGGTGACCTGGACCACATTCTAAGGCTTTGTACCAGGGAGTCGGCTTGTACGAAGTGTGGCACAAACGGACACAACCGCAAAGACTACAAAGCAGCAGCGGTCTGCGTTCCCTGCAAAAGCCGCGGAAAAAAGTCATGTGGAGCAACGGGACGTAATTGCTCAACATATCGGATGCTGCAGCAACGATTGATTTCTAGAATCGATTATGGCTGATCACAGCCCACAAAACAGGATGCCAAAGCGCAAATCCCCGAGCAAGAGGAGGCGGGATGCTATGAGGGCAACCAGATTTAAGAATTCCTTGATGGCGCTCTCGGGCGCCACTAAGACAAGGCCATCCAATCAGAGCCCTACATGATTGACAGCAGTATACAGACAGATCTCCCCGCAATGGGCATAGATCCCTCCCCTCAACGCCGGGGAACGAAGCCGACAGTCCGTCTGAAGCGGCGAGGGCAGCCTATGACTGTAACAATCCCAACAGGAAATCAATCTAAAGAAACTCAACCTATTCAAGACAACGCAGTCACAAGTACAAGTCTGAAGTCCACAACACAGAGCACTCCAGTAGTCAGATTGCCACCTGCGGACCCGGTAAGGGTGTACCCCAATATCGAGTACACGATGCAACTGGCCAGGCTGGAAGAGCCGATTACCCTGGCCACTGCCTTACGACATGTGGTCCGTGTAGGACATGAAGAGGGTAGGAGGGTAACCTTTTCGGTAATGGAGGCTGTGGACAGAATTCAGCTTAAGTCAGTGAATCTCCCCACTGATTTCGGAGCCCTGCGGGAACTGCTGAAGGAAGTCTTTGAGAGACGTGGTGAGAAGTTCGACCTCAAGGACATCTACGAACAGGCTGTACTGGCAAACGGACGAATTGCTTTCGACTGGAGTAAGACCTGGCCAGACGACCACATGCACACATACTTCCCACGACGACCGAAATAACAATTGGACAATTAAACACACACAATAGCCGACTTGTGATGCAGGAGCTCCGTAAAGAGGTGGAGGAGAGGAGACAGGAGCCGTACTCCCAAGCTGGAAAAATAGCTTTTGCTGCCGCAACATGGCAAACTGTCAGCAGAGGGGAGGACCCAAGAGTGGCGATAGCGGTTACCAATAAACTTCTGATGATCACCACGCTTTCACAATTCACAACTAGTCACTGCAACGTCGTGGAGCTTCAGTCCCCAGTGGGAGTAATTATTCTCATAAACACGTACTTCCAATACGGAGACGAGATTGAGCAACATTTAGAACATCTGGCAAGAGTTACCACGGCGTTGCGGGGACGGGAGATAGTCATAACTGCTGAAATTAACGCAAAATCCCCCTGTGGTTCAGCGGCACAAAAGATACAAACGGAGACAAAGTGGAAGAATTTATCATGGCTTCGCAGCTCGTGGTGGCCAAGAAGCCGGGCAACCCTCCTACCTACTCAGCAGGAGGAGGACAGGGCACGAACATAGACGTAACCCTAACATCTCCAAACGCAGCAAATCTCATACAGAGCTGGAAGGTCGTGAGCAATGCCACCACTAGCGACCATAATTTAACAACTTTCACTCTAGGTGAAAGGGAGTGCCGCTGGACCATGGGGTGGGAAGTACAATTCAATTACAACAAAGCAGATTGGGAACGCCTAGCAAGGGAGTGCGACATTCCTACCTTACCGGAAGGTGACGTAGTGACGCACATCAAGACATAGACGTGGACGAAAGAGCTGATGAACTGGTAGGCGCAGTACACAGAGCGGTGAGGGCCGCTGTACCAACCAGGAGGAAGGCGATGGCGGCCTCACCGTCACCATGGTCGGCAGAATTAGAGGAACTACGTCAATCTGTCAGGAGGCTAAGGAGGAACTACCAGCGCAGTGTCGTCTGGCTGGAAAGGCAAAGATGGCAGCTGCAATATAGGGAGGCCAAGCAGAGATTTCAGAAGGAACTACGCGAAGTAAGAATGCGTAGCTGGGAGAGCTACGTGTTGAACCATCTGGCTTTAGACCCGTGGGGTCTCCCCTATAAATTAGTGAGGGAAAAAATCCGCTCTCCCCTGGAGCTATCAACAGTCAGGCAGGGGGACAGGATGACGGAATCTTGGCAGGAGACTGCAGAGGTCCTCCTCCGGTTCCTGCTGCCTGACGACAATGCGGATGGAGAAACCGTAAGCCAGTAGCAACTGCGAGATACAGACCTAGAAGAATACAACAACGACATGGCAGTCTACCCCTTCTCGGAAGAGGAGGTGGCTGCACAAGTAAGGTCCCTAAAAAGAGGGAAAGCTCCAGGACCAGACGGCATTGTGGCTGAGACGGTGCAATTCCTGGCACCGCAGTTAATCGCGCCGCTAACTCACCTCTTTAACGAGTGCCCAAGAGGTGGAAAACCGCGAATGTGGTCATGATAAAAAAGGGACCAGAAAAAGACCCGGCCGAAGTCAAATCATACAGGCCGATTAGCCTATTGGACCTGTTCGGGAAGCTTTTGGAAAAACTGTTGGCTGACAGATTGACGGCTCACCGGGTGCTGTGCGGGATGAGCGACAGGCAGTTCGGCTTCAGGCCGGGGCGGTCGGCATCTGATGCTATCGCTCTGGCGGCTGAGGTCTGTAGCTGAACCCCGCATAAGTACGTAGTTGGCATCATGGTGGATATCAGTGGTGCCTTCGACAATCTGTGGTGGCCTTCGCTCTTCTCCTGTCTGCGGGAGAAAGAGTGTCCAGGGCCGCTATATGGGTGTCTGTGGAGCTATTGTAAGGATCGGGAGGTATGGCTATCATCCCCTAGCGGGAGAATTGGGAAAGTAATCACCAAAGGGTGTCCCCAAGGCTCCGTTTTGAGACCCCTTTTCTGGGACATCCATATGGTACCGTTGCTAGACAGACTACAGCAAAGTGAAGAAGTGCTAGAGGTGATAGCCTACGCAGATGACCTCCTCCTGCTGGTCGGTGGTCGCAGCCGAGAAGACATCGAACCAAAGATCGAAAGGGCCATAGAGAAACTGCACCAATGGTGCCAAAATACAAAGATGAAAATATCTCCGAGTAAGACTACATACTTACTGCTAAAAGGTCAGCTAATAAGGAATCCCACTGTTAGAATCGATGGTTCACCAGTTCTTCGGAGACGGGAGATGCGATACTTGGGATTCATAATTGACGATAGATGGAACTTTGGGAAACACATAGATACCGTAACCCAGAGAGCTCTTCAACTACTAAACAATCTCATCTCCATTGGACATAAAAGATTTCATCTCCCTCCTCATCTCATAAAACTTTATCACGATAGTATTATGACCTCAGTAGTGGGTTACGGCTCGGGAGTCTGGGCGCACAGGCTCACGCGGGTCGTGCCCCCATGACAGTGAGAAGAGTCCAAAGAAGCATGATTTTGAGATCTGTGGGGGACTACAGAACACCTCCGGGTGGAGCTCTGTTGGTCATAATGAGGCTCTGCCCGCTAGATATCAAGATACGTGAGCAAGCGGCATGGTACTGGGCCAAAAAGGGAAACAGGGAGAAAATAATAGAGATCATGGGTGTGAGGGTGGAGGATAAGAGAGAAATACGAAACAGAGGGAAGGAACTTTGGCAGAGGGCTTGAGAGGAAGAAGAAACGGGGAGAAGAACCTTCCAGCTCTTACCAGACGTAAAAGAGCGTGGGGGTATGAAATATTTTGAACCTACATGAGGACTTATTCACATTCTCACTGGTCATGGACCCTATCCGACATATCTATGTCGGTTTGGGAAAAGGGCAACCCCCGAGTGTGACTGTGGCGCGGCAGAGGGAACTCCCGACCATGTGGTTTTCGAGTGCCCTCTCTTCAATGATGTCGCGACAACACTCCGAGACAGACTTCCGAACAATGACACATACCACCTACTCAGACAAGAGGACACTTTTCACACTTTGAATGCTCTGGCAGATGAGGTATCAAGGAAAGTGTTAACAGAATACCTGAGGGACCAAGAATAGGTACCAGTTCATAGACCAACCGATTGAGACCAGATCCCATTCCCATACCGCCTGTGCGCGGAATGGCCGACTTCCATCAGTTGGAAACTGCCACGTACGGGACTAGAGGGGGGGGGGTCAATACCACCGATTATGACTAAAGCACCGATTATGACGTAGGTTAAGTTAGTATTTTGTAGGACTTAGATTTAGGACATTAATGTAGGAAACTGCAGCGAATACTAACTTTGGCCAGCCCAGTGCCAGGGGCATGCTCCTCGGGGTTAGCTCGTGGAGCCTGGCTATTCTAAGTAGGTTTATGCTTTACTGGCACACCTGTGACGCTGCAGTTAGTAGTCATTCTAGGTTAGATAATTAACAAATAGGTTAAATTAAACTGCCCATTGTTGTGGAAAACTAACACACTGTAGTAGTTTAAACTGTAGTTTACTAACATAACTGTAATATTTAAGCTGCATTATAACCCAATTTTATGTATCAATTTATGGCCCACTAATCATGTTAGGAGGTGGGTTAATATGTACTGTATAATTAGTATTGTTATGGAAATGAAGAATTTTTTTAAATAAAAACTGACCCGCGGACCACGTGCCCTCCACTTGCTAACTGCTGGCTGCAGGACTGTCGTCATGTACGATGGCCGGCTGAGCAGTTGTTCAGGCTGTCTCCGACGTAGACTGGTTCAGACGCCTATCAGAGACGTCGCTGTCCCACCGGCGTCCGCTGCGCCACCCCTATAATACACGTCCGCGGCGGGCTGCCTTTTGCGGCGCACACTCTAATCAGTCGGCACCGGCGCCGACTCCTCTCGACGACGAGATAGACGTTTTGCCTGTCTCTCCTATACTGCCGCCAGAGGCAATACCAACGGACGGTGGCCGTCAGGAGATGCAAGCCGTCGGCCTCGGTCTCATTGTTGTTGGTTTGGAGCTGTACCGGCCTTCGCTTTTCTGCCGTCTGGCCGGATGTCGGACGACAGCCGCCCGCCATCCGACACGAAACAACATGTTTGGTAGAGGTAACGGAAGAGACAGCGCCCTACCTCTTGTTTCCTGTCAGTATCCAACTATAGACACCGTCGACCTTCCCCCGCCTGCGTTGAGGCGGTTCACCGCCTTTCTGTGTCTGACGCTACCAGTGGTCGCACCTCTGATGTATTCCACTGAACCGGCCAAGTGAGACATCTGTTCCCTGAGCGGACGACATCGAATCTGAGACTGGAGCCGGCCGGTGTGGCCGAGCGGTTCTAGGCGTTTCAGTCTGGAACCGCGCGACCGCTACGGTCGCAGGTTCGAATCCTGCCTGGGGCATGGATGTTTTTGATGTCCTTAGGTTAGTTAGGTTTAAGTAGTTCTAAGTTCTAGGAGACTGATGACCTCAGTTGTTAAGTACCATTGTGCTCATAGCCATTTGAACCATTTGAGCGCCGGCCGAAGTGGCCGTGCGGTTAAAGGCGCTGCAGTCTGGAACCGCAAGGCCGCTACGGTCGCAGGTTCGAATCCTGCCTTGGGCATGGTTGTTTGTGATGTCCTTAGGTTAGTTAGGTTTAACTAGTTCTAAGTTCTAGGGGACTAATGACCTCAGCAGTTGAGTCCCTTAGTGCTCAGAGCCATTTGAACCATTTGAACCATTTGAGCTGAGGCTGGACGCTCAGGAGGTGTACAGAGTGATGGAACTCCCTTGGTGGGGTCGGCTTCCTCCATGTCACAGTGATGTGACCCACCACAGAGGCCTAATTGGGAGCTCTCCGTGTTTTCATCGCCCGCCCTTGAGGTGATGGCAGCTTTTCAAACTTGTGGCATAGCCACAGTCAATGTCAATACCATTCTCATTCCATAAACTGGCATTACTCCATGAAATGCTGCATGCTGCGGATGTTGACGTTTCCCTCCTTCGGGAGGCTTTACGGCACAAGTCTGCCATGCTTCCCCAATTGGTAGTGGGGTGGCGATCTTCTTACTTGACGGTATCCTCGCTGATACAGCTGCATATCTCCCTCACCTCATAGGTATGGCCCTCACGTTCATTCGCGTCAGAATCATCCACGTCTAGGCTCTGTGTTGTTCGGGTTGCCGCCGGGAACGTTCTACTTACTTCTCTGAGGTGGTCACACAATTCTTTTTGACTACATTAACATAGAAAAATTGCTAATTAACACACGTACAAGGCGAGACAAAAATAACACTCAGCACACGCAACGAAAGACACTAAATAAAGGAATAGTAACAAGTAGTATAAGTGCAACAGAAAACTGTTAATAGAATAAGTACGATAGATCGTGTCCGCTTGTTATATCAGGCACCATGTTAAATTTGCAGTTAAATTACGTTAATATAGAAGGATTGTAACACAAGTAATGAAGCTAATACAGTATAAGCTACATACAGTATAAAAACGCTAATGAAACGTAGATATTAGAATAGTTATGCGAGAGACGGATCGACTCGTGATGGCCGAGACTTGAATACCTCTCGTAATAAACTAATAATGTGATGCCCTGCCCAGGGACGTCGGGATCGATGACACGTTCCTAGACCAGCTCCCTGAGCAGCGCCGGTGAAGGATCAACTATCCCCAACACTCAGCTTCTTTTTTTCTCTTCTTAGAAATTATTTTGTATTTTTCATTTCGAAATTTCACGTATTGCATGTTCAAGAAGAAATCACAGAGGTATCCTAAACAGAAAAGACAAAAGACCTCCACACAATCCGACCTCCACACAATCCGACCTCCATCCACATGGTGCTGCATGGACAACGGTGCCCGCGGCAGCGTAGTTCAAAAATGTTCATATGTGTGTGAGATCTTATGGGACTTAACTGCTAAGGTCATCAGTCCCTAAGCTTACACACTACTTAACCTAAATTATCCTAAGGACAAACACACACACCCATGCCCGAGGGAGGACTCGAACCTCCGCCGGGACCAGCCGCACAGTCCATGAGGCAGCGTAGTCAGATTTCGTTGTGCGGGGGGGAGGGGGGGCGTAGGTACCGGCTAAGTGGACTGAATGGAGCACTACGGCCTGTACAGAGCTTATCAGGCGGTGGGTCCTAGTTGTTTAAGTGCAGCCTTGGGGAAAAACCTAAATGACATTCTGCTGTTCATATTGTCAGATGGCGGTCACTGACAGAAAATTAACATTAAAATCAAACCATCTAAGACGGCATTTTACGGTGGCTTTCAAGATGTCATTCGTGGAAAAAATCAAGTTTTATAATCAAGGAGGAAGTCGCACTATAACCCGGTGGCCGAACAGTTCTCGGTTCAGGGGAAGGCTGGGGCAAATGATTTCCAGCTGGAGTGCTACGTATATAAATAATAATAATAATAATAATAATAATAATAATAATAATAATAATAATGAAATAAAAAAACACTGTCACGTTCAGGTCAGTTCGCACTGTCACGAGAACTTCATTTTTAACACCCTTTATTAGAAGAGGAGAAATAAAATAAGAAGGTTATTGCAAACTTTCTGCGTGATGAATTGATTACGCAGAGTTGAGGTGGAATCTTGATTAGCGAGGTAGGCGTTCCGCCGCGGAGCAGAATTCGCAAATGGGGCGCAGAGACGTAAATAACGGCGGTTTCCGGAGCGGAGCGGCGGGCCTTCCTACGCCACGCCGTCTGTTTTCGCCTCCCGCCGCTTAGGCCAGCGCGGCGTCAGGCCCGTAAATAACCCGCCCTGGGCCGGCGAGCCGAGGGCAGCAGCCGGCGTCGCACAGTGGCGTGGACGAGGAGGCGTCGCACGCCAGCGGCAGGGAATGAATGGGCAGTCACCACGAACCAGGAACTCGGATCCTCACTCATCAAAACTTGGATTGTAAACGACGTAAAGTGCTCATAAAAGGATTGTCCAGCAGCTACATATCTCCATACGTCTGTTGACTGATTCAAAGCGAGCACGGAATGAAAGAATACGGCTAATGCCACTAAAAGAGTTACAACAAACAATCAGTCCAGATGGCAAATGGTGTTTATTTTTATGGTATGGTAACCAGTTGCAGTCGTACGTAGTCCATCCTCAGACCAGTAACATCTCCATTGGTGAGGAGAGGAGTCGATGCACTTCCCGTTGTAAGAGCCTATGGCATCTGTTCTCATCTGCTCAGTTGCTCACAGGTGCCTCTTGGACTTATGAGCAGGCCGGGTGGCCGAGCGGTTCTAGGCGCTTCCGTCTGGAACCGCGCGACCGCTACGGTCGCAGGTTCGAATCTTGCCTCGGGAATGGATGTGTGTGATGTCCTTAGGTTAGTTAGGTTTCAGTAGTTCTAAGTTCCAGGGGACTGATGACCTCAGATGTTAAGTCCCATAGTGCTCAGAGCCATTTGAACCATTTGAATGCTTTGCGAAAGCATGCTACTGATCATAGACGGACCACCACAGTGCAAGCGGATCGATGAGTGATTTTACTGGTGAAAACGAACAAACATCTCACTCCTAGGCAGATCACTGCAGATCTTGCAACTGCTATCGGTACACGCGTCTCTGGTAGAACAATTTAGTGGTTATTAAATGAGGCTGGTTTGTGTGCTCGGAAGTTGGTTAAATGCCTCCCACTTCAAACACGCCATCGTCGAGAAAGAGTTTGTTGGTGTAGGGAGCACGTTGGTTGGGGTTACCAACAGTGTTCCAGAGTGATGTTCTCTGATGAATCCCGCTGCACTGTGGCAAGTGGTTCTGGTCACCAGTTACTGTGGACAGACAAAGAGGAACACGTTACCACACATGTGTTATGCACAATGGCCGAACACCGATGGATATCTTTGCGCGACGTACTGTTACGGTACCGGGAGATTATCCTGGACCACGTCCGTCTGATTAGGGGCACAGCAAGTCCCGATTTTCTGTTTATGGACGACAATTCCCACTCAAACAGACCACTGCGGTGTCGGGAACACTGGGAAGTGAAGATAATGAACGCATGGAGTGGCCTGCTTATTCACCGGACCTAAACTCTATAGAGCATGCATGGAATGCTCTTGGTAAACGTGTTTCTCAACGAACACTCCCTGCCCGAACCGTGCAAGAACTGCAAACCGGCTTGAGAGAGGAGTGGGAAGATATTCCCCATGGTCACCTCAACAGTTTGGTAGCTACCATGAACAAAAGGTGTAAAACGTGCGTTAGTGCCCGAGGAGGGAATATTCCTTACTGACGGTTCTGTATATACCTTTGTGTTGAAATATTGTGTCAAATATGAACTTTTTTCATGTCTATCTTCTTTATTTCCCATATGGTGAGATTTGTAACATTTTAGTTGTAAATATTACACTCCACTTGTACTAATGTATATGTACTGCGTTTCATGTCATCCGTCACTGGCTGTGATTAATCGCTGTTCCTGAGAAACAATTAAGCTGTGCATTAAAATAATAACTTCGCTGCTAAAACCTGTAGGTTTCGTTATAATACATAGCATGGATGGGCAGCCATTGGTGACCCGTGGCCCTGAATCACATAGTTAATGAAACTCGCGGGCCGCCTCATCACGTGACACGCTCCTACCGCTACTAGCGAATAAACTCAGAACTGTATCACTGGTGTCGTTAATGTTTTTTCAAGAACGTATCTATATGTGTGGCATCCCTTTCCCGACACAAGACGCCAACAATTTATGCCTCAATACATACGTTTTTGACAGTAAATTCGTTTTATGTTCATCCCATCTTCAGATGTTTACATTTAAATGCCCTATGTGATCAAAAATATCCGGACACCTGGCCGAAAATGACTTACAAGTTTGTGGCGCCCTCCATCGGCAATGCTGGAATTCAATATGGTATAAGCCCACACATAGCGTTGATGACAGCTTCCATTCTCGCAGGCATACGTTCAGTCAGGTGCTGGAAGGTTTCTTGGGGTACGTCAGTGCGCACTCAGGAGAGGTATCGATATCGGTCGGTGGCACGAAGTTGGCGTTCCAAAACGTCCCAAAGGTGTTCTGTAGGATACAGGCCAGTTCATTACACGGATGTTATTGTCATGTAACCACTCCACCGCAGGCCGTGCATTATGAACAGATGCTCGATCGTGTTGAAAGGTGCAATCGCCATCACCTGATTGCTCTTCAACAGCGGGAAGCAAGAAGGTGCTTAAAACATCAGTGTAGCCTGTGCTGTGATAGTGCCACGCAAAACAACAAAACACGACCACAACGTAACACCACCGCCTCCGCATCTTACTGTTGGCACTACACACGCAAGCAGACGACGTTCACCGGGCATTCGCCATACCCACACCCAGCCATCGGATCGCCACATTGTGTACCGTGATTCGTCACTCCACACAACGTTTTTCCACTGTTCAATCGTCCAGTGTTTGCGCTCCTTTCACCAAGTGAAGCGCCGTTTGGCATTTACCGGCGTGATGTGTGGCTTAAGCGCAGCTGCAGTTTTCTCACCTCCCGTCTAACTGTCATAGTACTTGCAGTGGATCTTGATGCAGTTTTGAATTCCTATGTGATGGTCTGGATAGATATCTGCCTGTTACACATGACGACCCTTTTCAACTGTCGGTGGTCTCTGTCAGTCAACACACGAGGTTGGCCTGTACGCTTTTGTTCTGTGCGTGTCCCTTCACGTTTCCACTTCACTATCACATCGAAAACAGTGGACCTAGGGATGATTAGGTGTGTGGAAATCTCGCGTATAGACGTATGACACAAGTGACACCCAATCACCTGACGACATTCGAACTCCGTGAGTTCCGCGGAGCGCCCCATTCTGCTCTCTCACATTGTCTAAAGACTACTGAGGTCGCTGATATGGAGTATCTGGCACTAGGTGGCAGCACAGTGCATTTAACATGAAAAATGTATGTTTCTGGGTGTGTCAGGGTACTTTTGATCATATAGTGTACGTGACGTGGGCATCGTTTCGTCACTTGCGACGTTTTACAAAAGTTGTCTTAAAAACTTCAGTTGCAGAATTGTGCCACGCTCTTAGCGAAGAAAATAGTGTTCACAACAAGCAAATAATTGTAAATATCAGAAGATGGGATGCCAGGCGTCTTGAAATGTCGTAATGGAAAAACAAACGCATATAAAAGCAACTGTTTGCAGCTAATTCATTATAAATTACCTCCTGTGGCCACAAGCAGTGTTCTAGTACGTGCACGCTCTCGCTCCCACGAATTTCTTCCGCGGTTCCCATTTAAACCAATTGCGGGCCGCACGCCAGTTGCCCACCCGTGATATAAAGGCCATTAAAAAACTTGATACACTGTATTTTGTAGTGTTCACAGGAGATAAAGATTTTTGGTGCGACAAAAATGTCGAGCTGTACCGTTTCCCCGCTAGAGATCCATGAATCGTTTGATGCCAGTGGTGTTCAGAGATGGAGTTCAAACTGTCTTGTGATGAATACTATTTAGAAATGTTGCTGAAAATGTCGTCCGTTCACATCAACGCACAACTGGCATCTCCGTGTTAATGACTGCCTAACACTCTCATACAACCAGGTGTTTCAGTAATAATGGCTATGGCTTCAGCCAAACGGGCAGCAAACTCTCGTGAAGTGTCCGTCTGCGTCTCGTACTCCAAACGCTTCATCTCCCTCCCACAGAAACTCAACCATAGGTTGTCAGCAGTATCTCGGAAAGAATATTCATGACACGGCAGTCTGTGACACCGTCTCTGAACAACTCTTGTGTTGAAACCTTCATCGCTTGCCAAGAGGGAAACGATGCACCTGTGACATTTTTGTCACGTAAAAAAGTATTTCTTTTTATCTCCTTTAAGCAGTTCAAAATTCTGTATTCGTCTTTTTTTTACAGTGTGTGTATCACGATGAAACAGTTTGTGCATTAATTATCACATCTGAAGATAGCAATAAACTGCCAGAACCGGTAATATTAATATTGCAGTAACTAGGCAATCGTGGCGTAACAAGTTTTTATACTAATATTGCCATATTGCATTCATCGTCTTCGTGCGGGTCAGTGTCTGGAGTGACGGTATGAGGTATCATTGAGTAAACAACAAGATCACCATTGGTTCGCGTAGTCGAGTAATTTGGACCGAGCGAGGTGGCGCAGTGGTTAGCACACTAGACTCGCATTCGGGAGGACGACGGTTCAATCCCGTCTCCGGCCATCCTGATTTAGGTTTTCCGTGATTTCCCTAAATCGCTTCAGACAAATGCCGGGATGGTTCCTTTGAAAGGGCACGGCCGATTTCCTTCCCCATCCTTCCCTCACCCGAGCTTGCGCTCCGTCTCTAATGACCTCGTTGTCGACGGGACGTTAAACACTAATATCCTCCTCCTCCTCGAGTAATTTGGACGGCAGTCAGTAAATTTCTGAAGTGTTAATGCCGCTGGCTGCGCTTCATCTCCGAGGTCTCCTTGACGTTATCTAAATTTTACTCCCTATAGACCCCCAAATCACCTACTACTTCAGTAATATTTGTTCTCTTCATACTATATTCGCACAATAAGTAAAATTTCGTTATTTGCTATCCTTCCTGGTACTGCAAATTTGATGATCAGCAATTAATATTTCAGGATAATATCATTTTTTTTTATTTCTGAGTCGATCACTTCTTAATGACACAGAAATAACCGGTTTTGGCCTCCAAAGGCCGTCTTCAGATGCTACAACAGAGAACGAAAAAGATTAAATTAAGACTTGAAAAAAGTACAATAAGTTTCACTAGATCTACTTGTGAGATTAGTAAAGTGCTATTAACATGCACATGGTTCACACCTATGGACGGCATTTGATGAACTAGCACTCATGCATTGTTACCTAAACATAAAATCAGAAGTCAGGGAATTATATACATACAATCAAGTGAACTTTCCCTTCCCTTCTCTTTGCGCTGGATGCGCTCGTCATCTACATGACAATCTTTAATCGTAAGAAGCATAAAATTATGACAATTATTACCATAATATTTCAGTTATTCATCAAATTCGAAAGTAAATACAGGTCGTTAAAATAATAATATCTATTTAGAGCAAAATAGGCCCTTACAGTGAAAGAGAGAGAGTAGCCATCGTTATGGTTCGTCTCTCAGTGTCCGGTGGCACTGCACTTCGGGCTGCTAGATGCCACTGCACATGCGCTTAGAAGAGACGATACGGAATGGACGACCAGAGCAGTTACTTGTTGCAGCTCGCTGGCATTCTTACTCCTGTGAGGTGTTTATGTCAGCTGGTACGAAATTCACGCATTTTTAGCTGGTGCCTAAGGGGCATGGTACAAGGAGCCCACAAGAGGCCTGAATGTTGTAGTATGGCATAGAAATTCTTGAGTTATATGATGTAAAGTAGTGACTTTGTCAAGCAAGAAAAGGACGTAGGGTGACAGCATCCTCCAGACCAGTCCTCACCACAAAGGAAGAGAAAGAAATAAAGCCTTTAATCCTGATCACAGATTCAGAATGGTTCAAATGGCTCTAAACACTATGGGACTTAACACCTGAGGTCATCAGTTCCCTAGAATTAGAACTACGTAAACCTAACTAACTTAAGGACATCATACAAATCCATGCCCTACGCAGGATTCGAACCTGCGAGCGTAGCAACCGCGTGGTTCCGGACTGAAGCGCCTAGAACCGCTCGACTGCACCGTCCGGCTGATCACAGACACACACTCCAAATAAAATTCCGAGTAAAGTGATGCATAACTCAGACCAGCGGATTAATTAATTAACAGTTCATCAAAATAAATTACTAAATCGATACCAATAAATAAATTTTCCCAAGTACACAGAAACTACCAAGGTATTGTCTACATAGACAACCATCGATTGGAAGGTGCAGTACATATTTAACATTCCCCGTTTAATTAGTATATAAAACACCCAAGATGGCGAAATGTAGCTCCGTTTGTTTGGTCGTTTTTTCGAATCGTCGTTGAAGCCTTCCGGTGGCGGAGGCACACACAGTTTTCCCACGTTCTGAGAATTCGTGATAGTTCAGGTCACCCAAGTTGAGGGGTGTGTGCAGTTGGAGTGATATGGGACCCCTGATACGCCTAGATACGACTCTGACAGGTGACACGTACGTAAGCATCCTGTCTGATCATCTGCGTCCATTCATGTCCATTGTGCATTCCGACGGACAATTCCAGCAGGACAATGCGACTCCCCACACGTCCAGAATTGCTATAGAGTGGCTTCAGGAACACTCTTCTGAATTTAAACACTTCCGCTGGCTACCAAACTCACTAGACAGGAACATAATTGAGCACATCTGGGATGCCTTGCAAAAGTGCTGTTCAGAAGAGATCTCCACCTCCTCGTACTCTTACGGATTTACGGACAGCCCTGCAGGATTCATGGTGTCAATTCCCTCCTGCAGTACTTCAGACATTAGCCGAGTCCGTGTCACGTCGTGTTGCGGCACTTCTACGTCTACGTGTTCGCTGGGGCCCTACACGATATCAGGCGGGTGTACCAGTTTCTGTGGCTCCGTAGTGTGTGTGTTCACTTTTGAACATACGTCTCCCCAGATTACCCTGTCTTTCACTGTCTGCAAGTTCTCTACTGTCCCTTTTGTAAGTCAGCTCCTTATTAGGCGATGAAACAACTGCTGTAAGCAACGAAGTCCCACGCATGGGGACAGAAGATCCACAGGTGAGTGATCTGCTAGAGAGCAATGTTACTCATCGTTGCTACAGTTACATCCACCAACACCCAAAGGCTACAATGGGACGGCGGCGTTCAGAACGGCCGCGGCGACAGCACTGTCTCCTTGTCCGGGAAGTAAGTGCGAGGGAAATGTTAAGGGCGATCCTGCATTACGGAGCCGCGCGGTGCGGGCAGTCCCCGCGTCGAGTTGGAGCGGTCGTTAGCGAGGCGACGGCACCCACGCCTTGGTGCGCTGCCAGCTGCTCATTCCAGCCGGCCGCGCCGCCCCCTACTCGCCGTCTGCTGCTGTCGATACACTGTCTGCAGGCAAGTGCAACACCTCTTGACGGGCCATTTCCCACTGAGCGGTAGTGGAAGGAATGAAAACATACTATGTCGGTGTGTGAACGATAGTGTGGAATGACAATTTCTGTAGAGTGACTTTTTTTATGGTACCTGGTGCTCTTCCTGCGATAAGAGCTTTTCGCAATTAACATACAGGCACACCAATAATTTGTTTCCTGTCTAGCAGTGCAGTACAGCGTGCCCTCATCTTTGACACTAACAAGGGAACCTCCCCATCGCACCCCCCTCAGATTTGGTTGTAAGCTGGCACAGTGGATAGGCCTTGAAAAACTGAACACCGATCAGTCGAGAAAACAGGAAGAAGTTGTGTGGAACTATGAAAAAATAAGCAAAATATACAAACTGAGTAGTCCATGGGCAACATAGGCAACATCAAGGATGATTTGGGCACAGGAGCGCCGTGGTTAGCGTGAGCAACTGCGGAGCGAGAGGTCCTTGGTTCAAGTCTACCCTCGACCGAAAAGTTTACTTACTTTATTTTGGCAAAGTTATGATCTGTCCGTTCGTTCATTGACGTCTCTGTTCACTGTAATAAGTTTAGTGTCTGTGTTTTGCGACCGCACCGCAAAACCGAGCGATTAGTAGACGAAAGGACGTGCCACTCCAATGGGAACCGAAAACATTTGATCCAGGAAAACACGTCTGATATATTCTATACGACACTGGTGACGGCATGTGCGTCACATGACACGAATATGTTGTCGACCCACCTAACTTGCACACTTGGCGAATGGGTAAAAAGATTCTTCTACCTTGCCCGATTTAGGTTTTCTTGTGGATGTGATAATCACTCCCAAAAAAGTGATGAAAACATAAGAGTGTGTCACATAAACTGCAACAAATGAATGCAAAAGTTTCACAGTCGCACAGTTTTCTCTGTGCTCTGTCAAAACATATGTTTTTAACGTTTTCAAATTATTCCGTGTGTAGACCGTCAAATCCTACATATGTCCAAGCAAATCTGAACATTTCCTGGAATTTTGGAGAGCGAAATTGATTATGGTTGAGTGCCTGAACTCTGATAATTGTCTGAAAATAAAAATTTAAACTTTTTACTGGAGGGAAGACTTGAACGAAGGACCTCTTGTTCCACAGCTGCTCACGCTAACTACGGGACCACGTCGCTCCTGTGCCCACATCATCCTTGATATTGCCTGTGTTGCCAATGGACTACTCAGTTTTTATATTTTGCTTATTTTCTCATAGTTCCACACAACTTCTTCCTGTTTTCTCAATTGATATGTGTTCAGTTTTTCAAGGCCTATCCACTGTGCCAAATTATAACTAAATCTCAGAGGGGTGCGATGGGGAGGTTCCCTTGTAAGAATTAGTTTTAACACAGGGCGTATCATAAATAATAGCGTAAACGCATACAGTTGAAAGTACACGATTCTAGAAGCAAAAAAGTCTCAGCAAACATGTGTCCAAAACAGAACCGTTTGCAAGATAATTGCGAATTTGTTGTTACCAGTCACACCTGAAGTGATTCTGTGTAAACATCGCATGCTAGTTTGTGGTGCGATCTTTGATTACCTTTTCGCAATGTGAGATGTAATCAGAACTGATATGGCACTACAATTCACAGACTTGTAAAAGTATGTAGGATATCGTAGACTATCACACACTGAAGAGGCACAGAAACTGCTTCACCTCCCTATTATCGTGTAGGGCCCCAGCGAGCGCGAAGAAGCGCCGCAACGCGACGTGGTATAGACTCAACTAACGTCTGAAGTAATGCTGGAGGGAATTGACACCATAATTCCGTAAGAGTACGAGGGAGTGGAGATCTCTTCCGAACAGCACGTTGCAAGGCTTCCTAGATGTTGTCAATAACGTTCATATCTGGGCAGTTTGGTGGCCAGCGGAAGTGTTTAAACTCAGAATAGTGTTGCTGGAGCCACTCTGTAGCAATTCTGGACGTGTGGGGTGTCGCGTTGTCCCTCTGGAATTGCCAAAGTCTGTCGGTATGCAGAATGGACATGAATGGATGCAGGTGATCAGACAAGATGCTTACGTACGTGTCACCTGTCAGAGTCGTATCTAGATATGTCAGGGTTCCCTTATCACTCCAACTGCACACGCCCCACACCATCATAAAGTCTCCCCCAGTTTGAACAGTCCCCCGCTGACATGCGAAATCCATTCATTTATGAGGCTTTTTGCATACCCGTACGTCTATCCGCTCGATACAATTTGAAACGAGATTCGTTGTGCCAGGCAACATGTTTCCAATTATCAACAGTCCAATGTCGGTGTTGACGAGCCCAGGAGAGGCGTAAAGTTTCGTGTCGTGCAGTCATCAAGGGTACACGAGTGGGCCTTCGGTTCCGAAATTCCATATCGATGATGTTTCGTTGAATGGTTAAAGGCTGACACTTGTTGATGGCCCAGCATTGAAATTTGCAGCAGTTTGCGGAAGGATTGCACTTCTGTCACGTTGAACGTTCAGTCCTCATTGATACCGTCCTTGCAGGATCTTTTGCTAAAGTAGCAATCATCTCGAAAACGGTTCATTTACGGTCCTATATTTAGTGAGACTTCATTGCTTCTAGTATCATATACACCTTGTATATGTTGAAAGGTTGGAAAAACTGCTACCGCTCACTTTTTTATGACAATATATTTCATCTTACCAGTTTCAGTGTCATGTGCCCTGTGTGACGGCAACACTCCGCCTTCAGGCCACAAGTGGCCCATTAGGACAATCCGACCGCCGTGTCATCCTCAACTGCGGATGCGTATAGGAGGGGCGTGTGGAGAGCACACCGCTCTCCCGGTCGTTATGATCATTGTCTTTGGCCGGAGCCGCTACTGGTCGGTCGAGTAACTTCTCAATTGGCATCAAGAGGCTGAGTACACCCCAGAAAATGGCAACAGCGCATGGCGGCGCGGATGGTCACCCATCCAAGTGCCGGCCACGCCCGACAGGGCTTAACTTCGGTAATTTGACCGGAACCGATGTATCCACTGCGGCAAGGCCGTAGCCCCTGTGTGACTAGGACGAGGTTAAGCTGGAATGTGACAGGTTGTTTATGAGCAGCCGAAACCAACGAATGTGGAATGTTGGGATGACAGACTGATCTGTAGCTTAGCCTGAGGTCTAGTTTAGGTAGGAATGTGACAGCATACTCGGGAGTTGGCGTAGCCATCGATCGTGAAAGCAAAATACTACCTGAAGTGTCGTTGAGCTTCGCAGAAATGTGAACACACTCTATCTCTACAAAAGTGTGACACTGCACAACTGTCACAAACTCATTGCTTTCGCACTGTGGATTGAAGACTCTGCCTATTCATATGGTGCGAGCATCATCTCGGAGCTAACAGCTGATCTACAAGGTATGCTGACTAGCTAATAAGTCCATAGTATTCCAATATTTACTACAATATTAATCTTAATTTAGGATTTATACAAGTACGTGTTATGCAATCTTCATTTATTGTCACATACGGAACACAACAACATATAACTAGTCATTCAATTGGAAAAACAATAAAAACTCTCCGAGGTTTACTATTCGTGAAATTTTGACACTGTCAATAATTTGAATTCACTCTGCCTATTCATATGGTGCGAGCAGCATCTCGGAGCTAACAGCTGATCTACAAGGTATGCTGACTAGCTAATAAGTCCATAGTATTCCAATATTTACTACAATATTAATCTTAATTTAGGATTTATACAAGTACGTGTTATGCAATCTTCATTTATTGTCACATACGGAACACAACAACATATAACTAGTTATTCAATTGGAAAAACAATAAAAACTCTCCGAGGTTTACTATTCGTGAAATTTTGACACTGTCAATAATTTGAATTCACTCTGCCTATTCATATGGTGCGAGCAGCATCTCGGAGCTAACAGCTGATCTACAAGGTATGCTGACTAGCTAATAAGTCCATAGTATTCCAATATTTACTACAATATTAATCTTAATTTAGGATTTATACAAGTACGTGTTATGCAATCTTCATTTATTGTCACATACGGAACACAACAACATATAACTAGTCATTCAATTGAAAAAACAATAAAAACTCTCCGAGGTTTACTATTCGTGAAATTTTGACACTGTCAATAATTTGAATTCACTCTGCCTATTCATATGGTGCGAGCAGCATCTCGGAGCTAACAGCTGATCTACAAGGTATGCTGACTAGCTAATAAGTCCATAGTATTCCAATATTTACTACAATATTAATCTTAATTTAGGATTTATACAAGTACGTGTTATGCAATCTTCATTTATTGTCACATACGGAACACAACAACATATAACTAGTCATTCAATTGAAAAAACAATAAAAACTCTCCGAGGTTTACTATTCGTGAAATTTTGACACTGTCAATAATTTGAATTCACTCTGCCTATTCATATGGTGCGAGCAGCATCTCGGAGCTAACAGCTGATCTACAAGGTATGCTGACTAGCTAATAAGTCCATAGTATTCCAATATTTACTACAATATTAATCTTAATTTAGGATTTATACAAGTACGTGTTATGCAATCTTCATTTATTGTCACATACGGAACACAACAACATATAACTAGTTATTCAATTGGAAAAACAATAAAAACTCTCCGAGGTTTACTATTCGTGAAATTTTGACACTGTCAATAATTTGAATTCACTCTGCCTATTCCTATGGTGCGAGCAGCATCTCGGAGCTAACAGCTGATCTACAAGGTATGCTGACTAGCTAATAAGTCCATAGTATTCCAATATTTACTACAATATTAATCTTAATTTACTATTTATACAAGTACGTGTTATGCAATCTTCATTTATTGTCACATACGGAACACAACAACATATAACTAGTCATTCAATTGGAAAAACAATAAAAACTCTCCGAGGTTTACTATTCGTGAAATTTTGACACTGTCAATAATTTGAATTCACTCTGCCTATTCATATGGTGCGAGCAGCATCTCGGAGCTAACAGCTGATCTACAAGGTATGCTGACTAGCTAATAAGTCCATAGTATTCCAATATTTACTACAATATTAATCTTAATTTAGGATTTATACAAGTACGTGTTATGCAATCTTCATTTATTGTCACATACGGAACACAACAACATATAACTAGTCATTCAATTGGAAAAACAATAAAAACTCTCCGAGGTTTACTATTCGTGAAATTTTGACACTGTCAATAATTTGAATTCACTCTGCCTATTCATATGGTGCGAGCAGCATCTCGGAGCTAACAGCTGATCTACAAGGTATGCTGACTAGCTAATAAGTCCATAGTATTCCAATATTTACTACAATATTAATCTTAATTTAGGATTTATACAAGTACGTGTTATGCAATCTTCATTTATTGTCACATACGGAACACAACAACATATAACTAGTCATTCAATTGAAAAAACAATAAAAACTCTCCGAGGTTTACTATTCGTGAAATTTTGACACTGTCAATAATTTGAATTCACTCTGCCTATTCATATGGTGCGAGCAGCATCTCGGAGCTAACAGCTGATCTACAAGGTATGCTGACTAGCTAATAAGTCCATAGTATTCCAATATTTACTACAATATTAATCTTAATTTAGGATTTATACAAGTACGTGTTATGCAATCTTCATTTATTGTCACATACGGAACACAACAACATATAACTAGTCATTCAATTGGAAAAACAATAAAAACTCTCCGAGGTTTACTATTCGTGAAATTTTGACACTGTCAATAATTTGAATTCACTCTGCCTATTCATATGGTGCGAGCAGCATCTCGGAGCTAACAGCTGATCTACAAGGTATGCTGACTAGCTAATAAGTCCATAGTATTCCAATATTTACTACAATATTAATCTTAATTTAGGATTTATACAAGTACGTGTTATGCAATCTTCATTTATTGTCACATACGGAACACAACAACATATAACTAGTCATTCAATTGGAAAAACAATAAAAACTCTCCGAGGTTTACTATTCGTGAAATTTTGACACTGTCAATAATTTGAATTCACCTTAATGGACGGCGGCACTGTGTTAAGAAATGGATGTGTTGTCCACGTTTATCCGTAAAATTAAATCAGTAAAGCAGTAGCTTTGAGTACAGTTTAATAATAATCTCGGTGGTAGGTCGTGAGCTCAACCATCGCTGCCGCTCGGTCTAAAGCGCCTACCCACGGTTCACTCGGCTCTCCGTTGGAGTTTCGAGTCCCTCCACGGGCATCGTTGTGTGTCTTGTCCTCAGCATAAGTTGGTTTAAGTTAGATTAAGTAGTGTGTAAGCCTAGGGACCGAGCAGTTTGCTCCAATAGGAACTTAGCACAAATTTCCGAATTTCCAACCATCGCCCCAATCGTACCTATTTTTTTCCTAGAGCCGGTCTCCAACAGCGGTGCACCCCTTGCACCTATGATTACGACTGCAGCTTCTTACTTGTATTCTGCATGTTTGACAACTCGTATTTCAGACTTCTAGGGATTGTAGCGGGTACGTAACAGGTAAAGTGTTGATGTGGACCCCGTGTTCGGAAATGTACCATTTGGATGTGAAACAAGCTTGAAGGTCGGATCACTTTCAAGCCGTCCGTTCCACGATACGCAAGCAAACAGAGAAGAAGACGACTTCGTTTTCCTCCTGTAAATATGACATTGCATACCTATTTCTTCCGACTACAATAACGTTTTCAGTTACGACGGGTGGCTGTGCTGTTCCACAGAGGCGCCACACGATCGACTTTGAAGAGGACGGACTGCGTCACATAGAAGAGAACCTGACGACTGGTACTCGAAACACTATTCATGCAATGGGTTCCTGTAGAGAACATAGGTTAGAGCTAACTGTCACCGCTTTATCTACTGAATTCCTGACAACCCCTAATAGCCTACAACACGAATTGTGAAACACCCTATACAAGGAAGCATATGATTATTTTATATTTCACAAAATAACTTTATACTAATCGTAAGGTCGGGACATTCCAGTCACTTCAAGACAAACTTCTTTAAATAAAACAGCGGAGAGCACAGGTTTCTGATCTCTAATGCAGATAAAGTTTAACAACAAATGGAATAACTTAATGCGGCAAGTTTAAAGGTAGGCCTGAAAACCATTTATTAAAAGGCTGGAGTAATGCGCAATGAATACATTGAAAATAAACTTGCATAAATAAACAACGAAGGCGGTGAACCAGTAGCTTAGTTTCGTATTTAGAAACATTGAGTACAACGAGTCGATGGACAGGAAAAGGACCATAGAAGAATAACAATGGCGTCGAATACTGTTGCTAGACTACAGATATTCAAAACTTTCTCACGTGTCCGTTTTGCCTGTTGGTGCTCGTCGCTGTACCATCAGCCGACAGCCGTTCAGTGACTTTTCTGACATTTCACCATCATTCTTCATCCTCCAGTGCTAGTGATGCGCCAGTGGAGGGTGAATCTCTGACAGCGCTAGCCACTCTTGCGGGTGAAACAGCAGAGAAGCCACTAAACATCTGTCGATAGAAGAATGACTAGAAGAATCCGAAAATCATCCAGAGTACCGAAGATCGCTCAGCTCCCATAGAATTAGTCAGTGACAAAGTTTCTTTTTAATCTGCACTACCCGATCCAGTAAAAAAATAATTACGTAGTTTTTTTGAGATAATGATTAAAATTGTATACTTCCTTCCATAGTAAAAAATTAAGGAGCAGCAGGAGTCACAGACCTGTTATTTGAAGGAAGTGAACGTCGATGGAAGGATTGCGGGAGCTCCTTTTGCAAAATCACGGGATGAGAGAAAGACCGTTCGGCGATTGCTAAAAGACAAGTTAAGGAAACGGAGTGGATTGCCAGGCACAACAATGCTGTTACAATAGGAGGATGTTTCTCGTATTTAATCAGTTACTGCCACAGTCTGAATGGGATTTATTTCTGGAATTCCTTTTTCTTATTAGAATAAATCTTTTACAAAAAAAATGGTTCAAATGGCTCTGAGCACTATGGGACTTAACTTCTAAGGTCATCAGTCCCCTAGAACTTAGAACTACTTAAACCTCACTATCCTAAGGACATCACACACATCCATGCCCGAGGCAGGATTCGAACCTGCGACCGTAGCGGTCACGCGGTTCCAGACTGTAGCGCCTTTAACCGCTTGGCCACACCGGCCGGCGAATAAATCTTTTACAGTCAAAGGTACCTCACCTTTGTTCTAACAAATCCCTGCATCTTGTCGTATAGATGAAAACCACTGATGTCCCTCGTTCTACACACACACTGCGACCTTTGTTATATACTAGATATTACTTTGCTGAATAGGTATGCGTACGTATTGCAGACCGACTGACTAGCCGGCCGTAGTGGACGAGCAGTTCTAGGCGCTACAATCTGGAACCGCGCGACCGCTACGGTCGCAGGTTCGAATCCTGCCTCGGGCATGGATGTGTGTGCTGTCCTTAGGTTAGTTAGGTTTAAGTAGTTCTAAGTTCTAGGGGACTGATGACCTCAGAAGTTAAGTCCCGTAGTGCTCAGAGCCATTTGAACCGACTGACTATATGTTACCGGTTTCTCTTACGCTGCTTTTACATAAAGTCGTTCTTCCGTGACTTCACAACTGTGACTACAGGCCTGTCTCTCTGTCACCCTCCTAAATTCCCCACTACTGCTGACTTTTGACTATTGACTGACTTCTCTCTGATACGTTCGTCTTTTACGTCCTACCTGCCTCTACACTTGGCTTTTGTAACTTTGTGGTTTCGGACACTGTGTTTCGTGCCCGGAAACATTTTCCTTGTGGGTAATAAGGCTTCTGTAACTTTCCTAAACAAAGATATTTGTCGATCACAATTTTATTGCACGTGCGAGCGAGGATTCATCGACAGGCTTATCGTGGTCGGCACATAATCGGGGTTGCTAGTATACGCACGAATGACCTGAAATCACTGACAGTGCGATGCGTTCTTCCTTGCTTTTCCAGAACTTGTTTACTATAACGTTACCGCGAGGTTCCATTAACAGCCAAGTTCAAAATGGCTCTCAGCACTATGGGACCTAACTTCTGAGGTCATCAGTCCCATAGAACTTAGAACTACCTAAACCTAACTAACCTAAGGACATCACACAAATCCAAGCCCGAGGCAGGCTTCGAACCTGCGACCGTAGCGGTCGCGCGGTTCCAGACTGTAGCGTCTTGAACCGCTCGGCCACTCCGACCGGCAACAGCCAAGTGCAACAGTATCGTGGTCCAGTAGTATCTGCCCCCTGTTCCAGGCAGTTCATGTGGGCTCATGACGACTGTGACATGCATATTACTGTTCGTCACCAATCCCGTGGTGGATTTACTTCGCTTGAGCAGACACTGCTTCCACTATCGCCTGCTAAGCTGATTACCTTATTTTCGTAATATCTCCGCATTACGCCTATTTTAGTTTATGCAGCATGACAACGGGCGCTTTTAGCTGAAGGCTGAGACATGGGGGAAGTCAAAAAGGGCATTTATTCAGTAGCTTTCAAACAGGTGCTGCCGTTGTTGGTGATGACGACACTACAGAAGGCGGAGAAGGAAAGCTGGCCGTAATTCCGGGTGCCCCACGGCCGTTCGCAGTTTCACGTGACGCGCCAGTGCGCCTGTGTATGCCGGGCGCGCGGCCCCGCGCACAGAGCCCTGGCGGCGGCCCAGCACTGTGCATTCCAGGGCGCAGCTGCAGCTGCGGGGGCGGCGAACCGCTCAGCTGTTGCAGGCAGACACTTGCCGGAGCAGCTGGCCGCCTGCCAGCCCGCCGGCCGGCCCTCACCTTCAGCCCCAAACGGAGATTCCGCCAGGCGCTCTGCCCAAGCAGCAGCATTCCTTCAGCTCTACACCAGAGCCTCATAGATCACCTTGACCCGCCGCACGAAAATTTGAAATGTTAAAAGGCAATGCTGCCTTTCTATTACGCAGTTCAGTCTCTATTAAAAATGTTCTGTACCACTCCGCATTACCGCTACCTGTTTCACATTAATTATACATAAAAGATGCTATATATGCTATGTTATACGTCTCAGCGTAATTCATTATCATTCTGTCAAGTCTTACCAGTCACTAATCCACTAACTGGTCAGGCTAATTGTTAATACAGTCGTATTAAATTAGCAATACCGTGTGTTTATAATTAAAGTGCAGCTAATCACAGAGGACCAGTGTGGAAAGTAATATAGTATGGTATCGAAAATTGATAGATATTCTAATGTTTCAGAACGGAACCGCTTTACGCTGGAAAAAAATTAGTTCAAATTTTGGCGACCAGGTGCAAATGTGGTGCTGTGAATGCAAGAAAGACATATAAAAATGTTTCCATATGTAACGGATTAGGAACGGGATATAGGCTGTAAAGGTCAAACAAGCGAGAAAGGCATCACGTCGATGTTATAATTAACTGCTGCTTACCCAATTTGCTCAATACGAGCACCGGAAACGTCGATGAGAGCTGTACAGCACCATATTACCATATGGTGGCCAAAATTGCAACAATTTTTTTTCTCCACAAATCGGTTTCGCATAAACGCCTTAGAATATCTACCAAATAGCGCTGCCATCGACAATTACAGCCCACGCTGGACCTGTGTGAGTATCTGTACTTCAATTATAGCCACCCGATATAAAAGAAAAACACTTGTAAGGCAACCTACCATGACTCATTGGGCAGCATAAATTGTATATTAAGCGATGTTTTATTCATAAGGAGACTTGTATCAAGTGTTACTACCAGCAATATTAACTCTACGAAGACTACTGACTTCAGAGGAAGTTTCGGAAATTGTAATAAAATTATTTCCGATATAAACAAAATCATAACTCAGCCACATTATGAATGCTGCACTGCTTTTGTGCATCAGTGAACTTAAAACCGTTTCTGCTGTGGATACACAGTGAAAAAAAAGGAACGAGAAATTATTGATTAACAGTAAGCCCACCAACTACTTATTAAACATAAATATATAACTCAGGAAACACGTTAGCGAAACAGATATTATTTTACACAGAGCAGCTGCAACGTACATAGTACAATCTACGAAGATCTAGTATTGATGGAAACATAGTTATATTACGCCACCTAATGACGGCTGAACGCCCGAAACACGTGTAAGTAGGCTGTTTATGTTTTCTTGTTGGCAACGTTACGTAGCGCTCTGTATGAAAATCCCTGGCTGTGCGGTGTGCAATCTGTGGCTAGTTTACATTGTTGTCTGCCATTGTAGTGTTGGGCAGCGGCAGCTGGATGTGAACAGCGCGTAGCGTTGCGCAGTTGGAGGTGAGCCGCCAGCAGTGGTGGATGTGCGGAGAGAGATGGCGGAGTTTTGTAATTTGTCATGAACTGCTATATATATTATGACCGGGGAAATAAAATACCCGGGGTGGACCAAAACTAGCAAACTAGGGCACGACGGTTCCACATGTCAGTGGCGGTTTCCCGACAGCGTCTGTTCCACATGTTAGTGGCGGCTGATTTGTGTTTCAAGGCTCCACAACCTTGATCCTACCAACTGGCACATGTCAGACCAAAATACAATTACAAGTAAAATCATGGTTCGTGTATGTAATAACAAAAGTACCCCAGGTGGTGAAATCCACCCACCTAGCAGAAAGGTGGCAACCGGTCTATCGGATTCTGGGGAGACCGGACCTACACGACTTGTGAGTGGATCGGAGCACTCTGGAAAACTTCCCAAAAATGAAGATTACATTGGAACAGTAAACATACGGACACTAATACAAACGGGAAAATTATACACATTAACAGAAGAATTAAAGAAGCTGAAAATCCAAATCCTAGCAGTACAAGAGACCAGATTTCCTGATAATCAAATCACTGACTACAATGGCTTCAGAATTTTCAAAAGTGGAACGGACAGAAAAATTGGTAAAGGGGCAAACATGCTTGGTATGGCCTTTATGGTCGAAAAATCCTCAGTTAAATTTGTAAAATCTGTAAAAACTATTAGCAATAGACTAATGTTTCTTAGGTTGAAACACAAGAATAAATATTACACCCTAATTAATGTTCACGCACCCTGCAACGTTGACAATAGAAAGGACCTAGACAATGTGGATAAATTTTGGGAACGATTAGAACTTGAAATGTCAAAGATACCGAGGAATGATGTCAAAATACTTCTTGGAGATTTCAATGCACAGATTGGCAGAGAAAAGAAATACAGGAAGACGGTTGGGCTATACCCAGCACACAAATTGACCAACAAAAATGGCATGCGACTAATCCAACTTTGTCAACAATTCAACATGAAAATCAGCTCAACGTCGTTCAATAAGAAACCAAGAAAACAGAAGACCTGGCGATCCCCTATAAGCCAATTGGGAGAATTTCAAATTGACCATGTGGCCATCTCATATAACTTCCAAAAAGAGATCAGAGATATCCAGGTTAGGAGAGGTGCAAATATTGACTCAGATCATTATCTCACAAGAGTTCGGGTCCAATTCACCCCAAGAAGGAAAACACCAAGAATTCCACCAGCAATCCCAAAATTCGACCTACAAAAACTAACAGAATCAGAAACAATTAAAAAATGGGAAAATTCTCCCGCAAACAACTGGGAAACATTCAAGGAAAAAATCACAAAAATAGCGAAGGAGCAAATACCACTGAAGAAGAAGCACAAACATCCATGGTGGAATATGGAATGCGAAAAGGCAATTCAAGTTCGTACAGAAGCCTTTGCGAAGTACAGTTCAAATAAAAATGAGAAAACTCTTCAAAACTTTTTAGAAACACGGAAACTTTCAAATAAACTTATTAGACAAGAGAAGAGAAAGTATGTAACTCAGCAACTGGAATCAATAGAAGCAGATTTTAAAAATTATAATACGCATGGATTCTACAAAACTTTTGCAAACCAAATTAAAGGGTATATCCCTCAAAATGTCTGTTTTCGGAAATCAGATGGGAATCTGGCACTAAGCGACGAAGAAAACTGTGAAGAATTAGCCAAATATTTTGAAACGCTACTAAACTGTCCAGAACCAACAGAAGCTCTTCCAATATCCAGCACTAAAGCCCCGCAACAGCAAGACTCTGTACCGCCAACTGAAGAAGAAATTATCAAACACATAAACAAACTCAAAAATAACAAAGCATCAGGAGAAGATGGAATTGTAGCCGAATTTCTCAAAAGTCTAGGGTCTAACTCAATAAATGAGCTAGTTAAAATTATTCAAAACATATGGGTTACTGAAGAAATACCAGAAGATTGGAAATGTGCCCTAATACATCCGTTACATAAAAAAGGGGATAAATCGGATGTGAACAACTATAGAGGAATCTCCTTACTTGCCGTCACATACAAGATATTATCAGCTTGTCTTCTTGAAAGAACACAAAAACTGCTAGAACCCAAAATCTCAGATTTCCAAGCTGGTTTCAGACCAAACAGATCATGTCCAGAACAAATTTTAAACTTGAAATTGATTACAAGGATGAGACAAATGCGAAGGAAGCCTACAGTATATGTCTTTGTCGACTTTAAAAAGGCATATGATTCAATTCACAGACCCACACTATTTAAAATTCTTGAAGAACAAGGACTGGATAAGAAGACACGGAACATCATAGAGCAGACATTAACAAATACAAAATGCAAAGTGAAATTCATGGGAAAACTTTCAAAATCATTTGAGATAAAAACTGGGGTTAGACAAGGTGATGGATTATCACCTCTGTTATTTAACTCAGTTCTGGATAGAGTCATGGCAGAATGGGAAAAAGAACTCAAAAAAGAAAAGTACTGGAAACCAATATCACTGGGAACCAAAAAAGATGACCTACAAATCCCCTACTTAGCCTACGCAGACGATCTTGCAATAATGGCAGATTCTAGTGAAATGGCAGTCAAACAGATAGAAACCTTAAAAGAGTGTGCAGGAAAAGTTGGCCTACAAATATCTTTTGAGAAAACGGTGTTTACAACAACAAATCTAGAAATTTCTAAGTTACAAACCAAATATGGAGAAATTAAGAGGGTACCATACTTTAAATATTTAGGAGAGATAATTTCTGAAAAATACTCACAACAAGAAAGAATATTAAAAGCTCGTAGGGGTCTAGGGCCGGTCCAAAACATTTACAATAAAAAATGTGTATCTATAAATACAAAAATTAAACATTATAAGTCGGTAATTAAACCAATAATGCTATATGCCAGCGAAACCTTGACACTTAAAAGAAAAACAGATATGGAAAACCTGAAGAAAGAGGAAAGGAAAATCATTAGGAAAATTCTGGGATCAAGATGGACCAAAGAGGGGTATAGATTACAGAAAAATTCTAAAATTGAAGAATATTCTAACATAGAGATAGACATGAGGAAGAGGCGTCTAAAATTCTATGGCCACATAATGAGACTTCCCGATCACAGACTTACAAAAAGAATAGTAAGATACGTAGCATCCCTTGTTAATGGAGGAGAATGGATCAAAAATGTAAAGAAAGATCTGGAATTAGCCAACATTACTACTGAAGACATGAACAAAAGAAACAATTTCAAACTTAAAGTTGACAAATGGGAGGTCAAACCAGAGACAAAAGCGCCGAGAACTGGAACAAAATGGAGCGAAGAAAGAAAAGCTGAATTCTCGCAAAGAATGAAGACCTGGTGGGCAAACAAGAAGAATAAGAAGCCCCAGAAGTGAACCATCTTTACTTAGCGTCTTCCATGTTGGGAGCTTTACGACTAATAATAATAATATTATGACTATTAAGGTAAATACATTGTTTGTTCTCTATTAATATCTTTCATTTGCTAACTATCCCTATCAGTAGTTAGTGCCTTCTGTAGTTTGAATCTTTTATTTAGCTGGCAGTAGTGGCGCTCGCTGTATTGCAGTAGTTCGAGTAACGAAGATTTTTATGAGGTAAGTGATTTGTGAAAGGTATAGGTTAAAGTTAGTCAGGGACATTGTTTTGTAGAGATTATTGAAAGTCAGATTGCGTTGCGCTAAAAATATTGTGTGTCAGTTTAAGCACAGTCGTGTATAATTGTTGAAAGGGGACGTTTCACACGGTTTGGCATACATAATACTGTTAAAAAAAGTGTCTGGGGAATGTATTTCTTTTAATAATTGTTTTACAACCAGAGAGATTAACCAGAATTAACGAAGATAAATTAATATCCTTTCACGATTTATCAGACAGGATCAGAAACACTGTAATATACACACATCAAAAAAAGTTTGCATCATCCCAGTTCCCAGAACTCCTGAGCGTAGACGTTGACTATGGATATTGTATCAAAGACACAGTCCCTTTGACTGTTCAGAGATGTCACTAAACAACCAAGGATGAGCAGCGCCTATTAGACGGAGGGGGTCTGACAGCCGATCAGTTCCACTTATTCCACCAGGAAGGAGATACACGGTTTGTGTTGTCTGTAGTTCACCCATGCCTAGACGGTCAGTACCGTGGTTCGATCGCTTCCGCATTGTTACTTTGTGCCAGGAAGGGCTCTAAACAAAGGAAGTGTCCAGGCGTCTCGGAGTGAACAAAAACGATGTTGTTCGGACTTGGAGGAGATACAGAGAAACAGGAACTGGCGATGACATGCCTCGCTCAGGCCGCCCAAGGGCTACTACTGCAGTGGATGACCGCTACCTACGGATTATGGCTCAGACGAACCCTGACAGCAACGCCACCATGTTGAATAATGCTTTTCGTGCAGCCACAGGACGTCGTGTTACGACTCAAACTGTGCGCAATACGCTGCATGATGCGCAACTTCACTCCCGACGTCCAAGGCGAGGTCCATCTTTGCAACCACGACACCATGCAGCGTTGTACAGACGGGACCAACAACTTGCCTAATGGACGGCTCAGGATTGGCATCACGTTCTCTTCACCAATGAGTGTCCCATATGCCTTCAACAGGACTATCGCCGGCCGGTGTGGCCGTGCGGTTAAAGGCGCTTCAGTCTGGAACCGCGTGACCGCTACGGTCGCAGGTTCGAATCCTGCCTCGGGCATGGATGTGTGTGATGTCCTTAGGTTAGTTAGGTTTAATTAGTTCTAAGTTCTAGGCCTCAGAAGTTAAGTCGCATAGTGCTCAGAGCCATTTGAACCAACAGGACTATCATCGGAGACGTGTTTGGAGGCAACTCGGTTAGGCTGAACACCTTAGACACACTGTGCAAGCAAGGTGGATGTTCCCTGGTGTTTTGGGGTGGCGTTATGTGGGGCCGACGTACTCCACTGGTGGTCATGGAAGGCGCTGTAACGGCTGTACGATACGTGAATGCCATCCTCCGATCGATAGTGCAACCATATCGGCAGCATATTGGAGAGGCATTCGTCTTCATGAACGAAAATTCGCGACCCCATCGTGCACGTCTTGTGAATGAGTTCCTTCAGGATGACGACATAGCTCGACTAGAGTGGCCAGCATGTCCTCCAGATATGAAACCTATAGAACATACCTGGGATAGATTGAAAAGGGCTGTTTATGGACGACGTGACCCACCATCCACTCTGAGGGGTCTACGCAGAATCGCCGTTGAGGAGTGGGACAACCTGGACCAACAGTGCCTTGATGAACCTGTGGATAGTACGCCACGACGAATACAGGCGTGCATCCAGGCAAGAGGACGTGCTACTGGGAATTAGGACTACCGGTGTGTACAGTAATCTGGACCACCAACTCTGCAGGTCTCGCTGTATGGTGGTACAACATGCAATGTGTGGTTTTCATGAGCAATAAAAAGTGCGGAAATGATGTTTATGTTGATCTAGACTCCTGGAAATTGAAATAAGAACACCGTGAATTCATTGTCCCAGGAAGGGGAAACTTTATTGACACATTCCTGGGGTCAGATACATCACATGATCACACTGACAGAACCACAGGCACATGGACACAGGCAACAGAGCATGCACAATGTCGGCACTAGTACAGTGTATATCCACCTTTCGCAGCAATGCAGGCTGCTATTCTCCCATGGAGACGATCGTAGAGATGCTGGATGTAGTCCTGTGGAACGTCTTGCCATGCCATTTCCACCTGGCGCCTCAGTTGGACCAGCGTTCGTGCTGGACGTGCAGACCGCGTGAGACGACGCTTCATCCAGTCCCAAACATGCTCAATGGGGGACAGATCCGGAGATCTTGCTGGCCAGGGTAGTTGACTTACACCTTCTAGAGCACGTTGGGTGGCACGGGATACATGCGGACGTGCATTGTCCTGTTGGGACAGCAAGTTCCCTTGCCAGTCTAGGAATGGTAGAACGATGGGTTCGATGACGGTTTGGATGTACCGTGCACTATTCAGTGTCCCCTCGACGATCACCAGTGGTGTACGGCCAGTGTAGGAGATCGCTCCCCACACCATGATGCCGGGTGTTGGCCCTGTGTGCCTCGGTCGTATGCTGTCCTGATTGTGGCGCTCACCTGCACGGCGCCAAACACGGATACGACCATCATTGGCACCAAGGCAGAAGCGACTCTCATCGCTGAAGACGACACGTCTCCATTCGTCCCTCCATTCACGCCTGTCGCGACGCCACTGGAGGCGGGCTGCACGATGTTGGGGCGTGAGCGGAAGACGGCCTAACGGTGTGCGGGACCGTAGCCCAGCTTCATGGAGACAGTTGCGAATGGTCCTCGCCGATACCCCAGGAGCAACAGTGTCCCTAATTTGCTGGGAAGTGGCGGTGCGGTCCCCTCCGGCACTGCGTAGGATCCTACGGTCTTGGCGTGCATCCGTGCGTCGCTGCGGTCCGGTCCCAGGTCGACGGGCACGTGCACCTTCCGCCGACCACTGGCGACAACATCGATGTACTGTGGAGACCTCACGCCCCACGTGTTGAGCAATTCGGCGGTACGTCCACCCGGCCTACCGCATGCCCACTATACGCCCTCGCTCAAAGTCCGTCAACTGCACATACGGTTCACGTCCACGCTGTCGCGGCATGCTACCAGTGTTAAAGACTGCGATGGAGCTCCGTATGCCACGGCAAACTGGCTGACACTGACGGCGGCGGTGCACAAATGCTGCGCAGCTAGCGCCATTCGACGGCCAACACCGCGGTTCCTGGTGTGTCCGCTGTGCCGTGCGTGTGATCATTGCTTGTACAGCCCTCTCGCAGTGTTTTGAGCAAGTATGGTGGGTCTGACACACCGGTGTCAATGTGTTCTTTTTTCCATTTCCAGGAGTGTATATTACAATCTTCTGTAAAGGTTCCTGAACTCTCGGAACCGAGGTGATGCCAAACTTTTTTTGATGTGTGTAGTTCGCTGTTGCCTGCTACACAGGAGCCCTTGTCATGGGCAATGTTTCGAGTACTCCTCGCCGGTTTCTGTTCCGCGCGACGAACGCCGTCCTCTTCAGAGACAAGAATGCGGCGCATCCGTGGAGCACCATAGCCAACGCTCCTACTAGTTTCGTACGTTCCGGGTTCTTGCGACCGTTGTTGATACGCAACAGGAAGGAGGTGCGTCAAGTGGCAAGTGAGCTGTGTGTGGCTGACTGCAGAATGTCAGTTGAAGTAGTGCAGTGAGCGGCGACAGCTGTGTTTGGGTCAGTCGCAGTGTTCAATGTCTGAAAGTGCGGGGGCCAATTCAAGCGCCCTAACAGTATGCTTAGGAACTGCGAACAACAAGCGTGGTTCAAGATTGAAGTGCCACGTGGTCGGAACGCACAACAATGTTTCCAGGGACTGCATGAGGCGTGTGGTGATGCTACATTGCCGAGTCATACAGTAGCGATATGTGTGAAAGTGTTTCAGGTTGGCAGCGATGTCATTCGAGATCGGCTCCGTTCTGGACGGTCTCCCCACTGATGACATGACAATTGAGCTCCTTGCCTCCTGCTGCATGTGGGTCGCCCATGAACAGCGCGTGAGCTATCCGCAGAAGTAGGCGTGTGCTGCAAAACAGTGCTCCACATTTGACACGATATTTTTATGGGTGGGAGAAACTGGAACATCTACTTAAGATAATGACTTGTTCGCTAGAATACAAGAGAAGACATCATCCGTGCCATAAGGTGGTCTTTGTGATACATCGACAAAGACGAACGCGCTAAACGTCTATGACGTCTTCTGTCTGTGTGGGGGATGGTGATCGAGATGCGGGGCGATTATATTGAGAGCACTTAAAACGGTGAACGCTTGTCAGTGAAGTCTAGTGTGAATTCTAACAGTGTTTTCACTACTTTTTATGCTCACATGGTGATGTATATGGAGTTGGCTATTACGGAATAATTATCGATGGCAGAGGGACCTAAGGACTGCATCGAATAAAAGCTGACTGTAAGACATGCTTTGTCATATTCAATCCGTTGTGGTGATCCTTGTGGGAATCACACTGAGCACTAGTTATGATAAAGCTTTCTTTTCTGGACCACGAGTTGTGCATCAAGTTATGTTGTAACCCTTCTGTCATCCCAGCCTTTTTAACGATAGCTAGGCGCCAGAGCACTGTAGGTAAACCGACAATGATGAAATTCATATTAAGACAAATAAGCTATTAATTTGTTTTGTCAATGAAACGAGGAATAAAAAAACTACTCAGTGAATTTCAGAGTGACCAGGAGAGAAGATTTATTGCACATTAATTATTCCATACGAGTCCCTCAGTGAAGACGCAAATGTTTGTCTGACAGCTCAGTGACGTTTCTCCTCCAATGGAAAGCGGGGGCTGCTCCTGAAGGTTTACTTTATTGTTTGACTCCTCGCTGGGGCCGACTTTGGGGCAGGGTTGCTTTGTAGAGGATCGTGGTCATCTCGATGCGGTGTATGCTCGCTTATTGCAGAAAGTCTATTGGCTACTGATGCTATCGGCAGATCAGTGATAAACGACATCAGAAAGATCGTGAGATTACTCTCTTTCGCTGTCCTCCACTCTGACTCAAAACTTTAGGTGTGGTTTGTGTCTTTGGTCAGAAGCGATATGTTAGTCCGCCAATGATGGAAGCTGTTACTGCGGCAGTATTCTTCCGCTTCCACCGTTTCCATATTAGACTGGTGAGTCCAAAAAAACCGCTTTAGTCGGTTCCATCTGTTCCCAGACTCCACACAGCTCCTTTTACAGTGGACTAGAGGTACGTCCAGGCCGCAGATGCAATTGCGCCCCATGGTGTCTTGTTTTCAGATACCTGTTCACATTAGAAGCAGCTGTAAAGGGCGAAGCAATGCAGATTTCCCAAGTGTCCCTGGCTTCAGAAGGTCGTGCGTTTTTGCAGATATTGAGGAAGATACATAGGTGGATGATAATTCTGTGACTACCTCGACGTATGATTTACAAGGAGACATTTTGGCTATCTTGCTAAAAGCAGATGTCATAGAACAAGGAAGTATAGCTGTTCAGCTCTGAAGAATATATCAGTCCAGTGCAAACACTCGTAAATAGCTCTTATTATGCCGAAAAGTAAAATGTAGTAAACACTGGGCACCACGCCTTAACTGGACCAACACTATGTAGGATACAGAACTACACTCCTGGAAATTGAAATAAGAACACCGTGAATTCATTGTCCCAGGAAGGGGAAACTTTATTGACACATTCCTGGGGTCAGATACATCACATGATCACACTGACAGAACCACAGGCACATAGACACAGGCAACAGAGCATGCACAATGTCGGCACTAGTACAGTGTATATCCACCTTTCGCAGCACTGCAGGCTGCTATTCTCCCATGGAGACGATCGTAGAGATGCTGGATGTACTCCTGTGGAACAGCTTGCCATGCCATTTCCACCTGGCGCCTCAGTTGGACCAGCGTTCGTGCTGGACGTGCAGACCGCGTGAGACGACGCTTCATCCAGTCCCAAACATGCTCAATGGGGGACAGATCCGGAGATCTTGCTGGCCAGGGTAGTTGACTTACACCTTCTAGAGCACGTTGGGTGGCACGGGATACATGCGGACGTGCATTGTCCTGTTGGGACAGCAAGTTCCCTTGCCAGTCTAGGAATGGTAGAACGATGGGTTCGATGACGGTTTGGATGTACCGTGCACTATTCAGTGTCCCCTCGACGATCACCAGTGGTGTACGGTCAGTGTAGGAGATCGCTCCCCACACCATGATGCCGGGTGTTGGCCCTGTGTGCCTCGGTCGTATGCTGTCCTGATTGTGGCGCTCACCTGCACGGCGCCAAACACGCATACGACCATCATTGGCACCAAGGCAGAAGCGACTCTCATCGCTGAAGACGACACGTCTCCATTCGTCCCTCCATTCACGCCTGTCGCGACACCACTGGAGGCGGGCTGCACGATGTTGGGGCGTGAGCGGAAGACGGCCTAACGGTGTGCGGGACCGTAGCCCAGCTTCATGGAGACGGTTGCGAATGGTCCTCGCCGATACCCCAGGAGCAACAGTGTCCCTAATTTGCTGGGAAGTGGCGGTGCGGTCCCCTCCGGCACTGCGTAGGATCCTACGGTCTTGGCGTGCATCCGTGCGTCGCTGCGGTCCGGTCCCAGGTCGACGGGCACGTGCACCTTCCGCCAACCACTGGCGACAACATCGATGTACTGTGGAGACCTCACGCCCCACGTGTTGAGCAATTCGGCGGTACGTCCACCCGGCCTCCCGCATGCCCACTATACGCCCTCGCTCAAAGTCCGTCAACTGCACATACGGTTCGCGTCCACGCTGTCGCGGCATGCTACCAGTGTTAAAGACTGCGATGGAGCTCCGTATGCCACGGCAAACTGGCTGACACTGACGGCGGCGGTGCACAAATGCTGCGCAGCTAGCGCCATTCGACGGCCAACACCGCGGTTCCTGGTGTGTCCGCTGTGCCGTGCGTGTGATCATTGCTTGTACAGCCCTCTCGCAGTGTTTTGAGCAAGTATGGTGGGTCTGACACACCGGTGTCAATGTGTTCTTTTTTCCATTTCCAGGAGTGTAAATGGTGACATAGACTCATCTGTATTTTGAATTTTTTGGTATGATACTATGAAGCTGCTGTTAGTCTATGTGTGAAATTACCCACAAACAACTTGAACAGCTTATAAATCAACTTGCTCAAGCGTGTGGTATCCATATCAGGTTACAGAAACTGGTGACATTGAGCGTGTACAGAAAAGGGATACGCAGCCACAGACTTAAACTGAGTGACGGATTGTGACTCGAACCTGTACCGCTGCCTTTCGGAGCAGTTTGATAATTGCGGCGTCCTTGTGCCACTAAGCTTTAAAATGGGAGCAGTTCCTCTTTACAACTCACAGCCTCCACAGTGGCTCTACCACTATTTTGTGGGGCTGGAGATGCTGGGAAAAAGGATATAGCAGGTACTCGACTACAGAGGCTACAGAGAGATGTAACTCCAATAACGTATAGAAATATTGATAAGTACCTCTGCGGTTTCAGAAGCCGACTGCTCGGAAACTCCAAGACTTAAAAAAAATGACGGATTTCAGTGAGTAGAGTATCTCTCCAAGTTTAGATTTGTAAAATGCGCCGTGGGGTAGTTGGTTCAAATGGCTCTGAGCACTATGGGACTTTACATCTCAGGTCATCAGTCCCCTAGAACTTAGAACTACTTAAACCTAACTAACCTAAGGAAATCACACACATCCATGCCGGAGGCAGGATTCGACCCCGCGACCGTAGCGGTCGCGCGGTTCCAAACTGAAGCACCTATAACCGCTCGGCCACCAGCGGCCGGCTGGGGTAGCTGCAGAGTGCGCCAATAGGGGGCAGACGTGTCAGAAAATGGCGCATAATGGAGCGATGCTTGTGTTTTGTTTCCTTGAACTCGCCAAGAGTAAATAAAGTGTCATTGTGACGGTTCACCAACGTTTTCGCATCAGATATCAAGTGAGAACATCAGAGAAAACAGCCGATGGGTGGTAGCTACAGGAGTTCCGTAGGAATGGGAACTTTCGTGGTGTAAAGAAAACGGGAACTGTCAGGCGTATTCTATACTAAACGTCTGAGTATGAATCCATATTGCCTGCAGTTGTTACGTGCGCTGTCTGAGGATAATATGCTTCGTTCTGATACCTTTAAAACTTGCAGCGGCTACTGGACGAAAATAGTTTTTCACAGAACTTGGTTTTCAGTGACGAGGCCACGTCCCATGTATCTGGAAAGGTGAATCGCTGTAATGATCATTTTTGGGACACAGAACATACGCGTAAGAATGTGTAACACATTCGCGATTCATCTAAAGTTAACGTCTTTTGTGGCACATCCTCTTCAGAAATTTATGGGCCGTTTCTCTTTGCGCAGTATATTGTGACTGTTTCGTGTATTTTGACCTGCTGCAGCAATGTACCAGAATTACAGGAAGACTGTGGAGACATCATATTGCATCAAGACTGTGCTCAACCACTCTTTCCTTCAGACGTCATGATTTCCTGCTTACTGAACTCCCTCAGCTGTGGATTAGACACGCTTCCAATCAAAGCTCTTCGCTTCTTAAGTAGTCCCATGATAACCTGGCTTAACTCCATGTGCTTCTTCCTAGGGGGTTACCTCAAAGATCGTGTGTTCCTGCGTCTACTGCCTTTTAATATGGAAACGTTGCAAGGAAGGATAATTAACGTAGTCGCTGATATCGACTATGAAGTATTGGAACATGTTTGTCAAGAATTTGATTATCGTATTGGTACAACACTGTTCAATTGCAGTCTCTAAATCGCTTTCCTTAATTTCCACATGACTGATTTCAGTCCTTATATCCATCTCCAGATCACTTAAAGACAAATATGTCTAGTTTTGATATCATGTTGGTGTTCGCTGCGTCGCGAATGGTGCCCATATTGCACACCTTTGAAGCGAGTTGAAAACTTCGACAGGTGCTCTGTTCACTGAACGTGTTTATTTTCTCAGTGTGTTATAGTTTTTGCGCAGTCGCATTATGAAACTTTGAAGGTACATCGCATTTTTACTCTGAGAGCTTGGGAAGTTAAGGAGAGGAAATAGTGGACCGTTCACACTTTGAATCGGTCCTTGGTGTGTGATGAGACACCAGATACGTTAACAAACCGCCCCCAAGAAACGGATCTGGGCACCCAATTTTAATTCACAGAAACGTTCATCCAAAAGTGCAATATACCATATTGTAAGTGCTATATATGTGTGTGTGTGTGTGTGCCATCATGTTAACAGCTTCATTTGCCTAGTGGGAGGAAAGCCAAAAAGTTTCAAGTTACGGCCACTCGAGATCAGACGTCGAGTACTTCAATGAAATCTACGTTAAAAATTAATGAGAACCTATTTTTTTGATGGAATCTACAAAATTTTCATGAGCTCCCCTGAATGTATAACTAAACGACTAACAGAACGTACAAAGGAATTCTAGCAAAGTTGTTGAGAACCCATTTTTTTGATGGAATCTACAAAATTTTCATGAGCTCCCCTGAATGTATAATTAAATGACTAACAGAACGGCCGGCCGGTGTGGCCGTGCGGTTCTAGGCGCTGCAGTCTGGAACCGCGCGACCACTACGGCCGCAGGTTCGAATCCTGCCTCGGACATGGATGTGTGTGATATCCTTAGGTTAGTTAGGTTTAAGTAGTTCTAAGTTCTAGGGGACTGATGACCTCAGCTGTTAAGTCCCATAGTGCTCAGAGCCATTTGAACCATTTGACTAACAGAATGCACAAAGGAATTTGAGCAAAGGTGTTAGTTTTTAAGTTTTCTCGGCGGATGATAATCTCTAGATTTTCGAGTTTACGCTCGAGATAATGTTCTACTCTGTTACTGGACAGATTTTCTAGAGGAGAACATGAGCCACTCTCGTACCGAACGTGAAGGAACTTCATTGCAGTTCGTTGAGAATAGATATTGAAAAAGGCGTGTATCTCAGAAGCAGTCAAGGGGCCTAAGATAATTAATTTTCTCTGGCGACAAAACGAGATATACACAAAATAATTTGCGTCGGATACAGGTGGGGTTTAGAAGAAGAAAAGATTTATTCGCCCAGACCACGCAAAACAGAGCGATCCGTCTCTGCGGAGGTAGCGAGCTATATCTAAAAGCGACCGCGGCTCCGCGCCGCCAGGTGGCACGCACGCACTCATTTGTCATTCAGTGCCCGGAATAGTCACGTGACGTTCAAAAGTCGCTCGGCGCAGCTCTTCGCCATCACAGAGCGAGGTATTTTGCGTAGACTTTCATCATTGCGTTGTTGGAGTAGTCTATACATTCTATCTATCGTCATTATGTCTTTACAGATCGAAAATCTCAACAACCTAGTAAGATTCTTAGTTTCATTCAGGGTATTCAATTATTGACGTTTTTTGAAAGCCTTGAACTGTGTCATTCATGATTAAATAGTAGAACACAGCAATACTAACAATTTTTTCGTGCATACGAAAACCTAGTACGCGAATTTATTCTTATTAACAATTAGTACTACTTACATGGATATTTTATGTTATGTTTGCATGCGTGTTGTTCTGCCTCTACTCTCCTGCAGTCGTCAGTTTTTGGTTTTGTTGTATTTGGAAAATTGGACAAGCTAAGTCCGATGCGTAGTTTTTTTTTGGCTTATGTTAGAAAATAGTGTTTTTGTCTATCTATTTACAAGTATTTTGCTGTTGATGAGATCTTCTCGAATGAACAACCGAGTGGTGGCATCTTTTCAACGTTCTGATAAGTTTCGTACCCATACTCCTCAAGCGATGGGTACGAAACTGGTCGAAACGTTGCGACAAGACGACGCCACCGTTCGGCTGATCACCCGAGAAGATTTCGTCATTGGAATACGCCGGGAAAGCCTGCAATCACATATATCCCTCACACTGTTTTTTGTTCGAAGACATTACAGCTTTATGGCTTTCCAAAGACTTTGGATACAGTCAGAGGTGTTAAATATACTTACAGTAAGTTATCACTACAGTCCAACATAACAGTCGCGACACTTCGTCTCTATTTTGTTGCCTACTGCGCCATCAGCGTGCTTAGCGGCCAGTAAGTTAATCTGTTGAGTTCGGCGCGATCGTGAAAACGAAAGCGAATAATAGTTGTTTATTTTGGTTTGTACAAAGCTTTTTACAAATGGGAACGTAGCGTAGCTCAATGAATTGTAGCAAAAACAAGAAAAAGATACCACACTTGTCTTTTTTTATCTTTCCTAAGGACCCTGAGAGGTATATAACATCATGTTACTAAGCTGTATCGTTATTATTCGCTTGCAAATTACTTGTATATTGATGATTAATGTTCTGTTTTAGCCGAGCGGTTGTAGGCGCTTCAGTCCGGAACCGCGCTGATGCTACGGTCGCAGGTTCGAATCCTGCCTCCGGCATGGATGTATGTGATGTCCTTACGTTAGTTAGGTTTAAGTAGTTCTAGGTCTAGGGGACTGATGACCTCAGATGTTAAGTCCCTTAGTGCGTAGAGCCTTTTGAACCATTTGTTCTGTTTTAGGGGTAGAAAATGGATAGTGAATAGCAGACGAGAACATCTTTCGAAAAAAATACCTTGTTTGCCCTTGCAATAATGTTAAGTTTCGTCCGCTATTCGTCGAAAAAAAAAAACCAGTTCATCAATGCAGACTATAATAAACTGGCATGGAATGCGTTAAACACATTGTTTGACATTCCAAATAAGCCACCTTAACTGACGATGAAGAGGAAACTGCCACAAAGGTTCGACAATCCGTCTAAAGCTGTAAAACACTCTTGTGGCACAGAAGCGGCCAGTTCAACTCTTCATATATCAGTGCCAGATTCATCTGAATCGTCAATATAGGCCAACTTTGACAATGAAATGGTAAAATTAAGTGCAGTTATTTGTGTCCAGAGAAAGCGTGTGGAGTGTCAAAATGTGCAGATCGCAGGCTTAGCGCAAAACTGTTACGGGGCAAGGAAAGTGTCCATCGTTTTAAGTACAGACAGCAACAGAAACTGTATCAGAAGGATCAAGTGAAGAAGGAAAAACAAATCTTGGAGATTAGGATCCCGATATTCATAAAAAGATGCCCTTGACTTGTTAAGCCAGATTAGCATGCCAGTCAGAGCGTATAATACAGAGGTATGTGGAAGGCATATAAAATTAAATTGGGATAAGTGGCAATATGTTCCACCTTTTAATGCAGAAGGTACAGCATTTCTCTGATACTGATAAACTAGTTTATATGTCATTGGATGAAAACTCTCTAATGGTAAATTTAACATATGACAGCTCTTCTTACAGTGATATTGGCTTTGAGGACTTGGGATTTACACCCATAGTATATTTCTCCCACTATTTGGCAGTTTCTTGTCCCACTTAGAATAATATAAATATGAAGGTCGTACTTGTGGTAAAAGGCGACAATGGCTAATACACAGAGGGCCTACGGATCAACAAATGGGGCGTCGATGCCTTTTGCATGTAGAAGTACGTACATGTCTGTGCTTCTTACGTGTGAATCTATGTGTTTTTATTCCGTTGATATCAACGTGGTAAGCTCCAATTCTATCCTGTGTCACAGGTGTTTCTTCACGAATCTGTTGTAACTTGCCACTGGATTAATGGTTTTTATCCTACTTGCAGTTATTTTAGAATCACTTTTAGAAATATTTATGTCTTCTCATAGTACACAAACTCTTGGAGGCAAAAAAGTAATTCAAATATTTCGTAAATCACATAGGAAAGGGATGCAAAACAAACATTAGGCTTACGACGCATCTGAAGTTCTCCTTTCTCGGCGCTTGGAACGCTAGTGTCGCTCCAAATGTTAAACAGTAACAACTTTTACAGCAGTGAGTGTCGCCACTGTTATGTTAGACTGCGGTTCTCACTCTTCATTTCTGTCTTAAAGTTGCTATTACTGACTCAGATCATCGATTATGCTTTATATCCCATTTTATAGTATTTTATTTCAAATACTACGAAGAACGTCAGTAGGAATGAATATATTTATGGATTTAATGTGTGTAGGAATGAATATATTGGTGGATTTCTATAGTTATTTACACGGGTGAAGCATTGGAAGAACTTAATCAATTCACTATCTATTTAGTCACTGACAATTTTTTCTCCTTGCGAGGCCGGCGGTAATGATAAGATAGGGGTTATAAGAAACCAATTAATGCAAATAAGTAATACCTCTGACAGCATCCAACCTCTTTGGGAAGCTCTTTGGAACGACATACTGTCGTAATATCTTTGAACCACATTTTGCTACTAATACAAACAGCGCGAGTGATGATTCGTGTGCGTACTCATTTCTGGACAACGAAGGACGTGCAGTGCCTGTAAGTAGACAAACAGAAATACTATTTCCTAAAATTAGCACATAAAAAATCACAAAATTTTTCCGGTTTTCGAACTACAGTAAAACAACAAAAAGACGACTGATGAGCAAGAGAGGGATACGCGCAAACATCGTAAAAAATACCTCCGTAAATATTTGCACTTGCTAATGAAAATAAATTGCCAAGTCGCTTCGTGCAATGAATGAAAAACTGTGACTGGTGCAGAGTTTCGTTTTTTAAATCATAAATATTCTCCCGCTTCCTTCAGTGAGAACTCCCAGTTCAAGAAAAATTAGGAAACTTGGTCTGGAAATATCAGGAGTGAAATGTAATTATGCTAACGAATATAGTTTTGGGGCAGACTAGTAGATGAAAGAGGGACCTTTTTTTAAAATGTATATACCGTTTTGAAATAATGGGTCTACTTTAGCGTAAGCTGGTGAATGTTAGTCATCAACTGATCCATACTTTTTCTACTCTATTACACTAAAAGTAGACGCAACTGAACCAGCTTTTTATAACAGACATATAATGTTCATCGTCTCCAGTTCACATGTAATCTTGCATTAGGGCCATGTTCTCTCACAGGTTTAAATATTATAAAAAAAAAGAATTTTAGCTTACTGTCTTTATGAATGCATATTAACAAGGGGAAGCGGTGCATTTAAGAGTTAATGGATCTTCTGTCTTTTGGACACAAAAATGTCGCTTTATTGAAAAGGTTGTAGTGATGAAAGACGTAAAATACGACAGAAGAAAAGCAATACATTGGCGACACAGAAAGGCGTACTGGTGATAATATGCCGGGTATCCCACGTAACACTAAAACTTTGAGGCACTGAGTGTCCGAGTGATTTGAGGTGCCATGTAATGGATAGCGCGGCCCCTCCCGCCGGAGGTTCGAGTCCTCCCTCGGGCATTGGTGTGTGTGTGTTGTTCTTAGTGTAGGTTAGTTTAGGTTATTTTAAGTAGTGTGTAAGTCTAGGGAACAATGATCATAGCAGTTTGGTCCCTTAGGAATTCACATACATTTGAACATTTTGACCTAAAACATTTTACAATAACAATAAATTCAACATACCTAGACAAGTTTTAGTATGCACAGTGTTATGTTGTGTGTGATTAATAGTGGTAACTTGATGTCTTCCAAGGCACTGGGGCACCTATGAATTTGTCTTTAAATGGAGAAAGGTACTTATTTAGTCGCACTCGATAGGCCTTGAAAAGTTTGTAACCTCCCAACAGTAAACATATATATTTATATCATTCACATTTAGTGTAACCTCGCAACAGATAAATTCCGTAACCTACCAATAAATAATACAATGTGACTAACCTCTGAATAAAATTGTGGCTTACTTATAACCTTTCAATAATTAACTGACTGTGAATCTAAACTGGTAAATTTGGACGTCAGCAGTGCTGCGTCATCGCCCTGAAAGATCATGCTGAATAAATTGAAACATCTTACCTCAATAAAAGTCGCAGCATAACGCGTATATATCTGCTCCTATAAGACATTTTTCTGGTACAGCCCAGTGCAATGCTCGCCGTTAGATTTGTAATGTATAAAAGGAAACAACTGATTTTTATTTACAATAATCGGGATGACCATGGATTGGAGAAATTAGTAAATTCTTTAGATAGACATGTATGATTGTCAAAACTTGATTTTATAATAAAGATTATTATTAAGAGATTTTTTTAAGAACATTTGCATGGGGCTTGATATAACAATACTACACATGCGCGAGGCTGCTTTTACCTTATACTACAACGCTCAGGCACCGCCATCGCTCCCCACGACCGGCCCAGCCAACTCGATACACCAGACTGCTAGCTACTACTTACTCCTACTGCCACACAGTTCCTACTGCAGCCAACACTGCTCTTTGGTCTAGGATTCTCTTATAGCTTACATATCGCTGACAGCGCGTGAGCAATCCATCGAAATTACATCTGCTCGAGTGCGCTAGCAACAAATTCCTTAGTCATGGACCTCTTACAAGTTCGTTGTGGACTTGGAATATAGCAAGGGTTTATTTCTTGCAGTGTGATAATTGCTTAAAGTAGGATATTTGTGTATCACACAGATATAAAATATTGTTGTGTGTTAGTTGTTTAACATGGGAGATCGATCAGTTTGTTAAAACATTGCACTGTGTTAATTGTTGAATGTGAGAGAAGGGTGTATTTTTTAAAGTATTAGGCTGTGTTAACTGGTATTGTGAGATGTAGGTGTGTTTGTTAAGATAACACACTGCGATGATTTTAAAATATTTAGTCTAGTTTTTAAATGTGTCTTTCGTTGACACTCTGAAAATTGTGAGAAATTCGGTTAAAAAAATTTAACAAATCGTACCAGAGTTGCAAATAGCAATTACAGGTGGCCATACATTGGAACTATGATGTGAGAAATTAATAATCCAGTGATCAATTATATGTTGTTGTCATTATTGTTGGGGTCTTCAGTCCGAAGACCCGTTTGATGCACCTCTCTTAGTCTATCCTCCACAAGTCTCTCCATCTCTGCAGAACTGCTGCAATGTAATTCAGTTTCAATCTGCTTACTGTATTGGTGCCTTGGTCTCCACAACCCTCCTCACTTTCCTCTACACACTCAAGCACAAACACACACACACACACACACACGCACGCACTTCCCACCATTACCAAAATTTACGGTTCCTCATGTTTCGTCTTATCAGGCGTAATGGGTTATAACTAGAGACCGGATTATATGCATTTGCATGTTACATATGCATTTGCATATTTGGCTCCTTTACACCGGTTATTGCATATTTTAACTAAAAACTAGTGGCGATGCATATTTTCGCTTTATGTTTACAATATTTTAAAAATTTAGACGGGCGGTCTCTAGCTCGATTTAGTTTTGATGTCTCATAGGTTGACCGCGACCTAGAACTGCGTGCAGTCGCTAACCGAGAGGCCACTGCCTAGTGAAATCATTACAGAAGAGGAACAGGAACAGGCAGACAGAGTCAATGTTCCCGCGCCCGCGCCCCCGATTAATCCCCTCCACTGTCATAACGTACGCTTCGGCAACAATGAGATTAAAGTACGGAAGCTTTTAGTCGCACATCCATTGTTTCAGTTTAGCTTTCTGTTTACTTGTACACAGTTAAACATATTTACGACTTGTAGTGTGTAACGTGTTACGCGCCTGAATTACAATGTCATCGGCAAATCTCAAATTTTTTATTTCATTCGTTGAACTTCAATTCCATTCCGAAATTTTTCCTTCATTTCCTTTATTGGTTGCTCAACGTGCGGGCTGAATAGCATCTGTGATAAGCTACAACCCTGTCCCATTTTTGAACTACTGCTTCTATTTCATTTCCTTCGACTCCTGTAACTGCATTATGGTTTCTGTACAAATTTCACATAACATTCCTCGGTCTGTATTTTATCCCAACTGCTGGGTGGCTATAATTAAAATGCAGCTACTCATAGAGGTCCAGCGCGGGATGTAATTATCGCATGGCAGAGAAACTTGATAGATATTGTAATCCGTTAATGGGGAACCGATTCGCGTTGGAAAAAGTTAGTTACAATTTGGGCCACCAAGTGCAAATCTGGTGCTGTAAACATATAGAAATGTTTCCACGTGTAATAAATTAGGAATAGGATGTGAGCATAAAAGGTCATGCAAGTGAGAAAGACATTATACATAATTTGTTCAATGTGAACTCTGGAGCTAAAGACGATACACTGTGCAGTGCCGTATCTACATCTGGTGGTGAAAACTGAACTAAGTTTTTTTCGGCGTAAATCCGTTCTGCACTCTTGCGTTTCCATATCCACCAAATTTATTTGGCATAAGATAATTACAGCCCACAACGGCCCTCCACAAGTAACTGCACTTTAGTTATATCCACCCGGTACTTTCAGAATTTCAAAGAGTCTATTACAGTCAACACTGCCAGAAGTTTTTTCTAACGTAGGTCTGGCTTTCCTCAGTCTGTCTTCTAAGGTAAGTCATAGGTTGAATATTTCCTCACGTCTTCCTAAGTTTCTCTGGAACCCAACTGATTTCCCCAAGTTAGGCTGCTATCAGATTTTTTATTCTTCTGTAAATTACTCATATCAGTAATCGGCAACCATGACTTACTAAATTGATGGTTGGATAACACTCTTACCTGTCGCCGCGTACCGTTTTGAAATTTGGGTTGCTATATTTTCTTGAATTCTGTGGTTATATCACCTGTCTCAAATATGTTGAATACCAGATGGAATAGTTTTGTCATATCTGGCTTTCCCAAGGATCTCAGTAATTCTGACGGAATGACGTCTACTCCAAGGGCATTTGTTTCAAATTACTTCTGTCGATTATTTATCAGATTCTTCTAGCAGTATTGTACGTCCCTTCTCGTCTTCTTCTACCTCCTTTTCGTCAATGTCATTTCCCCTGTATAGGCCTTCCACCTATCAGATTTCATTTCATTGCTTAGTACTGGCTAGCCATTTGATCTTGATTCATACCGCTGCTTCACTTTTCTCTAATTTTCTTATACGTACCATTTGTCTAGTCATGCTGCTTCTACAGCCTTGAATTTACCGTCCAGCCAGTCTCGCTTTGCTATTTTGCACGTATTATATTTTAGAAAGAAAGATGAAGAAAAACTGTTAATATTCGAAAGAAAAGTACTAAGGAAAATGTTTGGACCTGTATACGACGAAAATAACATGGAATGGAGAATAAGAAGAAATGAAGAATTAAGAGGGCTGTACAAACACCGTAACATCGTCGAAGTGCTCAAGAGGAGAAGGTTGAATTGGGCAGGCCATATAGCAAGAATGACAGAGAATAGACTACCTAGAATGGCATTCAGCAGAACAATAGAAGGAACGAGAAAAAGAGGGAGACCCAGAATAAGATGGCAGGATAACATTCGGGAGGACACAATCAGGATGAACAGCAGCAGCAACTGGACAAACAGCGCATTGGACAGGCAGAAGTGGAAGAGGCTCATAGAGCAGGCGTATGGTCGATAAGGCCCCTGCCACATGTAAAGTAAAAAAGTAAAGTAAAAGTATTCCCTTTTGCGCGCTTCATTTGTTACATTTTTTGTATTTTCTGTTTTCTGTAGGCCTTGTTATCTAGAGTTGTTTGCGTATTGCTTTCCTTATTTGTGCTACAGAATTGAGATCTGTATGAAAGTGACTGAGAAATTCCTTACAACTTTGTCAGTGAGCATATCAGGTGAGTATCGTCTCGAGGTGCATGTGGAAACGCTTGAACCCTTACGCGGCCTTCACACTGGGCTGAATCTGCAGATAGCAACTCAACACCGCATAAAAAATCGTTATCCGTTTCAGATCTTAACGAGGCGTAAAAGCCGGTTAAGGAGAGAGCGGCGTCTTTATAAAACGCGGATCCTATTGCGGCCGCTCGGACAGACAGTTGTAAGGACGCCGTGTGATGGAGCGCTCGCTGTTCTCGGTCCTACGCTACGCAGCGGTGCTGTCCAGCAGATGGGAAGCCTCCGATCTCTATCTGAGACGACGTGCCTGCGCAGTTGGAATCGCTGCACGCAACGTGCGTACGACACACACGCCGTTAATTACCGGTCAAGAACACGCTGCTCGACAAGGCGCAATGCTGGGCAGCGAACGTCTGCTTGCCTTGCAACACAGAAGATTAGCACTTGTGTACTTTCGAGACGATATCTTTATTATCTGCTGGGATTCTCAAAAGCTCATTTACTTATCCGCTTTACGGCCTCCGTCGTGGAAAAAACAGGAGAGGGTATCGCGAAGTGGGGAAAAGGCTTACACACAGACACGTAACTTCAGTTGATAGGGAGAGTGACGGATTGAAATAAGGCGGGCCAAGGTTAAATCCCTTCAGTCGAGTCTAGACTGCTATAACGACAGGGAATGCCTTTCTTCCGTGCGCTTGTTCCTGACGAGTAAGTGCGTGTGACTGATTTTACTACTTACACGTACGGGATATGAGAAACTTGTTTAACAGTTATGCGTTTATCGTATTCACGTAACTCGAAAACCTGGACCACGAAAGATTTTAGATCCGAAATGTTTCTTGAGTACAGGATCAGATGTTGATTAAAGGGTCTAATAAGTTATACTGATAACACACTTACAATTGCTTAGAGTGGTGAGATTATATAGTAAAATGTAACGACGAGTGATACTGTTTGTAAAACTAAAGAATTCGCATTTGCACTGCTCGGTGTGCTGTTCACTGTTAGTTGCTCCAATCTATGTCTCTTTAGTCGTACATATTCTTAATTTTCAAGTAAACAACAGCTGTACTTACACTCCTCACCATTAAAAAGGCAAATACATCGCCATGAATGTGGTATGCAACAAATCTCAAATTGTCCTAGGACATGCAAATGATTAGCGTCTCAGCGCAACTGCACAAAGCAGGCTGAAGTAACGCCAGCTACACCGTGTATCTAAGCAAAGATTGCACTGAGGGTTTCTCATTCAGATATTGAATTTAATGTTGGTTCAGATGGCTCTGAGCACTATGGGACTCAACTGCTGTGGTCATAAGTCCCCTAGAACTTAGAACTACTTAAACCTAACTAACCTAAGGACAGCACACAACACCCAGCCATCACGAGGCAGAGAAAATCCCTGACCCCGCCGGGAATGGAACCCGGGAATTTAATGTTGTTTCTTTATGAGACGATCTTGTTATGCCTCCCATAATAAGGAGAAACGTGTACCAGAACATACTGGAATTGGACAGAGACTTACCTCGATATTAACGATATTCCTCTCTTACCCATTAACAACATCTGGTCATGGGTTTCTAAGAGACCCTGATGCGCAGCCGCTCACCAGCCACTAAGATAATGAACTGTGGTATTAAGCAGCATGGAATGTCGTTCTCGTTTCCGTCAACCAGGCTCATTACGACTGGAAAGCCAGGTTAGAGCCATTGTTGCTGTCAGAGGGGGCATCTACTTTGTCCAGTTACATTAATGTGACCACCTGTCAAAAGCCTGAATAACTACCTTTTGCAACGACATCCGCTGCGAGAGTCAATGAGGTTCTGCAACGCACCGACAGGGTTGTGGAGCCCAGCCGACTCCAGTGCCGAGGCGAGCTGCTCGAGGTTTCTCGGTTGAGAATCCATAGAGCGAACAGCCTGATCGAGGTGATCCCACACAATCTCGATATGGTTTTAATCCGTGAAGTTTGGTGGCAGTGTAGTACGGTAAACTCATCCCAATGCCCTTTCAACAGCGTAGGTACACTGCGAGCTGCGTGACACGTTGCATTGTCCTGCTGGAAGATGACAACATACTGAGGGAAAACAAACAGCAAGTAGAGGTGGACATGGTCCCCAAGGATAGATGCACACTTGTTGATGCATTGCGGCTTCAGGGTGGTGAAATCACCTAGGAAATGCTGCGGAAACCTTTTCCAGACATAATGCTCCCTCTCCCAGCGTCGACCCTTCCGACGATTGATGCTTTCGGACCCTTCACACTATACACGCCAACGGCCGTCTTTCTGACGGGGCCTAAAACATTATTCATCTGAATAGTCCATCTTTGACGATTCAGTCGAGTCCAGTGGCTGTACTGGCGTGCAAATTCCAGTCTCCATCGTCGATGAACAGCAGTCGGTGCATGAACCAGGCACCTGCTGCAGAAGCCCAAATTCAGCAATGTTCACTGAACGGTCGTTGAGATGATATTGTTGGTAGCCCCTTGGTTCATCTGAGTGGTCAGTTATTCAACAGTTGCACGTCTATTGGCCCGTGCACATCTTCACAGCTGTCGTTCACCCATGTCATCTATGGCCTGTGATGAACCACAGTTGACCCCGCGCCAGTTTCGCATAGCGGAATACTTTAACCACGGTGGCACGTGAACACTTTGCAGACTTTGCCATTTCGGAAATGCTTCCACCCTTATCCAGAAAGCCAATGAACGTGCCGTTTTGGACGTCAGATCAATCGCTCCGTTTCCGCATTACGACAAAGAGTGCAGTGTTTTATCCGCCTCCCACCCACCCCCCTCCTCACCCTGGTCCGCCTTCACCGACACGCTACAGAATACGCTCCCCTCCTAGTGCTGCCACTGCCATCTGTGAGTCGTTATTGCACCTTGTCATCGAACACAGAAGTTGTTGCATTGACAGTGCACGTATCCTAAACTTCATACCGTGTATACCACAAAATTACCTTCAAATTTAACTACGCATTCTTACTGTTATACTGCATTTGCGTAGTAACAAAAAATTCTTTATTTTCTATCTCTCCTGGTGTTGAAATTTTTATGTCTATCCATGTTTTTCCAACTTATTCTCAAGCCATACTCAGTAACTATAACTCTTTGATATTTCGTCTGTTCGTGTTTTATTATCACTAATTAGCCAAAATGTTATATCGCAGTAGAAGCTGACATTTTAATGAGAACGTAATATTTCTTCGGAACGACAAATCCACATGATTCTAAACCTAGTAACGCAGATGCGTTGATTAGACTACAGTTCTTGTGGATATCTCTGGCGCTTCTGTTGTAGATGTACCGCACCATAGGACTATGTCTTTGTTTTATGCGCCAGCTTGTGGTACTTAGAATGTTATAGAAACAAAGCTGATAGCAGAGCAAAAACTTCAGCGGCAAAAAAACCCCGTACACAATGAGCAAGTTGCACAGAAATGGATGTTTTCTGAACGAGTAGGACACCTTATTAGTATTCAGAGGCTGCAGATCGCGTTTGTTTTTTACTTCACGCAACAAGATGCATAGAGTGACATACCTGCATTCAGGTTTGTTTATGGTAAACAAACTGTCTCTCGTGTGCTACACCTACAGCCATCACCAGTTTATGCTTCATGTTGTTGTTGTCATGCTCATTGGTCCTAGAACTGAATTGATGCAAGTCTCCACATCACTTTATCTTAAGCAAAACTTCTTCATTTCTGCATGACTACATCAACCCACACCTATCTTGCTCTCGTCAGGTTCTGAATTCCCCCTACAAATTTCTGATCCCCTCCCCCCTTCCAACAAGCACACACAATTCCCTCCACTACAAAACTGACTGCTCCTTGATGTCTCAGAACGTCTGATATCAACCACTTTCAGTCAGGTTTTGCAACAAATTTTTTACCTCTGTTCGATGCAGTATACCCTGATCAGTTATTCGATCTACCCATCTGATCTGCAGCATTTTTTCTCTGGCACCCCATTTCAAAAGCGCCTGTTCTCCATCTGAACTGCTAATCGTCCACGTTTCACTTCCGTACAAGACTACGCTCTGGACAAATACCTTCAGCAAAGACTTCCTAGCACATAAATTTACATTCAGTGTTCGTAAATTTCTCTTGTTCAGAAATGTTGTTCCTGGTATCGCCAATTTGCATTTTATGTCCTCTCTACAACAATCGAAAAACAAAACTCATCTACTACTTTTAGTCCCTTATGCCCTAATCTAATTGTCTCTACGGCGCCTGATTTAATTCGACAACGTACCCTTAACCCTCGTATTTCAGTTAAAATGTTTCTTTTGCATTGTTATCTCATTAACACTACATGATTTAATATATAGGGTGACCCAAATGCCTGTTAAAGGTTGAAAACGTTCTAATTCACGGAATGACGTAAGTAGAGAGGTAAAAGTTGACACACATGCCTGAAATATCGTGAGCTTTTATTGAAATAAAAAACGAGTGCGAGAACCGACAGACAGATGGCGCTGTACAGCAACACGTCAGTGATGCTGCATGAGAACGCCTACAATGTAGAAATTTGGCTAAGGAAAATCCTAGAACTGTCAAGGAAATCCAATTGCGTGACGAAGAAGTCGCTGTGTGGTATGGATTTAACACATCGATCGTGTTTGGACCCTTTTACTTCTAGGAAATGCGGGATACTGCTTTTCAAACTGTCAGCCGACTTTTGCGAGGTACGCCGAGATGTCACAGAATCGCATCATCCCTAGACTTGCCGATAAAAACCTGCTGGAAGGTATGACTTTGCGCACACCGTCTGGCGAGGATCGCGTGCTGAGCCGCCACTGTCGCCGTGCTTGGCCTGCCAGGTCACCAGACCACAGTCTGTGTCATTATTGGTTGTGGGATTACCTGAAGTCGCAGGTCTACCGCCATCGTCCAACCTCATTTGGGATGCTAAAACACGTCTGAAGGTAATGTCTCATCATACCTACTGACATGCTGTTAGTGCTGCTCTCAACATTGTCCGTCGACCAGAGGATTTGTTGACAAATGACAACAGCCTACTTGTTGAGCATTGCTTATAAAAACATTTATTAACTAAAAATCAATTAGTATGCTGATTATTGGTTTTGTATCACATGAAGCGGCAGCTGATAATCATTTTGTGCACTTTTTTGGTTTCAATAAAACCCATTTCAAACATGTGTATCAATTATCACCTCTCTGCTGACATTATTCCGTGAAGTATAGAATTTTCAAATGTAGACGATTTTCTGGGTCACCCTGTATGTCGCATGAGCTATTCCTTACTTAGTATTACACTTTTATACAGACTACTGTACGCATCTAGCGTAGCTCATTAATGCAGTCCGCACTTTTAGGTTCTATTAGTCAGAGTGTAAGAGCAAATTTCATAGTTCCTCAAAAAAAAGCTGTGACCTAACTAAAAATGTTTTATTTCTTCACACACTGAAACGTCCCCTTAGAAAAATTAATGAATGATTGTGCTGATAAACCTCTTACGTTATTTGATTTTTAAACAGCTGAGCAGAACTGAACGTACTCAGACATTTCTCACTTTACTTATTCTGATCAACACTAAACTGAAACACAATATTTTTAGCGCAACGCAATCTGACTTTCAATAATCCCTACAAAAGAATGGCCCTGACTAACAACAACCTATACCTTTCATGAATCACTTATCTCACAAAAATCCTCTTTACTCAAACTACTGCAATATAGTGAGAGCCAATACTGCCAGCTAAACGAAAGATTCTAACTACTGAAGTCACTAACTACTGATAGGCATAGTTAGCAAATGACAGATTTTGATAAAGAACAAACAATGTATTTACCTTAATAGTGTTCAAAAGTCATAATATATATACATATCAGTTCATGACATCCAGTCTTACAAATTCACTGTCTCTGATGGACACACGTTCAGATCATCCGCTCTCAAAACTCCGCCATCCCTCTCCCCACATCCACCACTGATGGCGGCTTACCTCCAACTGCGCAACGCTACGCCAGTGTTGCCAATTCTAAAAAACCCGAGTCGCTAGATTCAATATCAAAAGTCGCTAGAAAGTCGCTAAAATTGATTTTACTAGGGGTGTACTGACAATAAGACAGTGGGGGGAGGGGGGGAGGTAATAAAATATTAATAAAAATTGTCTCATACGTAATTGCTATATTGTCTTAATTAAATGACGCATGGCTTGCAACAATGTACATATAAAATACGCTAACGTTTAATTAAACATGTTATCATAATTGACATAACACATAAATTGTTGTTTCAATCACAGTAGTCAAATATACTATAAATATACGACTATATTTGTAACAAAAGAAAGCAAGAACTCAAATTAAGTAACAAAATATATACATTCCGGTATGTGAGCTATTCATCGTCGTCACCCAAACGATCGAATAACTCTATTTCATGCTCTGACAGAACTGTAGTTGACGTAAAGGGTTGAACGTCGCTCAAAAGATGATGTTGCAGTTCGACTGGTTTTGTCGCAAAAGAGTAACTTTTGTTCTTTCCAATAAGCTCCAATACGTCTGACAGTATGTCAAAAGATGCACAATCTTTGTTTTGTTTCTTCAGCTGGTCTCTCAATATGATCAAAGCATTAATTGTCTTTAACGATAATGTGTTACGTTGTTTAGTTTTTATAATGTTCATAGAACTGAATATTCTTTCCACTTCTGCATTTGAATGCGGTAGGCATAGAACAGTCATTGCTAGCTGTGAAATCAAAGAAAAAGGATTCTCCCCTGCGGCATTTTTATACTGCAAAACCTCACTCCAAAATCGAACAGTGTTAGTAGTGAAGTTGATATACTGCCATTTTTGCAGCATACCGTCTATGAAATCGCCACTAAAACCCAATTCTTTGGCTACATCCGCTACAGCATTATTTTTATTCACTAAGTGTTTCTTCAACATTCAGCATTGACATTTTTTTTCAGGATCGTAACGTTACTTGGCAGTCTTTGTTGAATTTCTTTTATGAGTTTCAGACTAAACTGAATGCATCTTTTCTTCAAATAAACTTTATTTTCTTCAGACAAACTTGACTCAGACAATTTCTGATCAAACATAAAGCCAAGGTTCGAATTTGCATACATACATTCGCTTGGAACTGGTGTTGTCAACAAATCAACAGTTGGAAAAACTATGTTTTGTCCGAGTGACTGCATGAGAAATACAAGTGTATCTAGTAATTTAGTGGGGTCATAGTCTTCGCCTTCAAAAGCTTTTATTGCTATTTGTACGTCTTTTAAAGCAAGTTTAAGGTTAAACATGTAAAGATGATTTGAGTAGTCACAATACATCTTGTACAAAAGATCGGCAGTGTAACAATTGTCTTGAACCATGGCAAGTGAAAAAACAAAGAATTCTTCGTATTGCTGGTTCAATTGAAAGCCAACATGTTGCACAGACCTTCAGAATTTTTAGTGGCTGTTTTCCACAATTTATTGTCTCATAAACCTTTTTATATTCCTCTTGTCTTTTGAGTGAAATGGAGAACCAATTGTACGTTTCCCGTACAAGAAGCTCTATGTTTCTATGTATGGTATTCACTGAGGCGTGCGAAACTGCAAGCTGAAGAGAGTGACAAATGCAACGGATCAATACCAAATGCTTCAAACCATATTCTCTCTTGAGTTGTTCGAAGAGCCCATTGTTTATTCCAACCATTGCAGAAGAATTGTCTGTGCCAATTCCTACCATATTAGTGACTGGAAGTTTGAGATCTTTCAAAGAATTCACATGAACAGCAGCCAGATTTCTTGCATCTGCAGTTTCTACTACAGCGAGTTTGAGAAATACTGATCTAATGGTTTGGTTGTATACGCTATAGTACCGTATAACGATACCTAACATTTTAGATATTGATACATCTGTGGATTCATCTATTAGTACACTGTATTTTTGGTTACCTGTATCTTCAACCAATGATTGTGTAAAATGTGGAGCCAAAACTTCAGTTATAATGTTAGTGCACTTTGTACGATGTAATTGCATGTTTTTAGCGCCCTCATCACCGGAAAACACCTTCTTGCACAGTATTCCTAAATGTTCTACAGCTAAAATAGAACAATGTTCAGCAATAAATAAAGAAAGGGCGCCTTCCGCTCTGCCTGCTATTCTAACTATAGTTTTCGGAACAATTTTCACAGGTAAGGTGGTTTGTGTTCTTTTTAATCAATTTTTTGTTTATGCTTAATAGTTTTCGAATGCTTTCTAATATCACACAATTTAGCATAAAACTCTGTTGCACATACTTGACATCTTGCCTTGGGTAAGTCTCCAATGACTGGTTTCAGCCACCCATTGAATTCAGGTTCTGCTTCCCACGCATTCCGATATTTTTGAGCGTACTGCTTCTTCTTCTGCGGTAAATCCATTATGTAATCCACCACAACATAAGTTTCACCAATTTATAATCACTGAAAATACAATAAAACTCAGGCGAACTAGAAGTCATGAAACCTTCTACTCACTCGGTAACTCGATATCAGTCCTATTGTTCATTGTTTAAAACGTAATAATGTCTGAGATACCCTCACCGAATTGTTCTTGCGTTACCACTGTGCATGTGGTAATAATTTGACTGCGAGTTAACATTTCGAAAAATTAGAGGTTGCTGGACAGAAATGTATTTTATTATACTTAATATTACGTATGTTTTTCGTCAATTCGGAAAATAAAGGGAGTTAAAAAGTTGAAGAATCATAGATCGATACGGTATCGACGATAACGGGCTAGTGGGTAATGAATAATGAACTGTTCGATAGTCAAGGTTTTCTTACTCTGTAGGCAATTCCCACATTCAGGTTTACTAAATGCTGAACAATGCTACATCATCTGCTAAGAACGTAATTGAACTTACTAAATCTAGAACAAAGTCAGTGTAATACCCATTCTATAGTTAAAATCTTAGTTTTGTTAATGAAAATACTGGCCCAAAATAGTTTTGATTTGTACTTCAAAAGTCGTCAGTACTCCAAAAGTCGCCAGATAAGTCGCTAAATAATTTTTGTCGCTAAAAAGTTTTTTTTGTCGCTAAGACGAAGGCAAAAGTCGCCATTTCTAGCGACAAAGTCACTAAATTGGCAACACTGCGCTACGCGCTGTTCACATCTAACTGCCCACTACAATAGAGAATTTTTCAACAATGCAAACCAGACACAGACTGCACACAGCACAGTCAGTGATTTTCATACAGAGTGCTACTTGGCGTTACCAATATAAAAACCTAAACAGCCTACTTACAACACATTAGCACTTTTTTTAGTGATATACTGTAATTAACAGCGAAAATTGACATGGGTGAACTATACGATAACAGAAGCAAAAGCGTTCCGGTAAAACGTGTCCGCTAAAAAGCCGTTTGTGAGACAATAGTGAACGTGTGTTTACGAAGCACTGCTGACCTCATTATGGAATATTGTCCTAGTTAGAACAAATTTATTTGCAACGTAAACTTTTAGTCCTAGTCCCCATGCAGTTGGCTTCAAATTTTACCAACGGTCAATGGCTCATGAATGCGGAACGTTCATGACTGTGCACCTGCGCATTTGCTGCTGATGTGAGATGGCCTCAAATGTGCAAATATCATTCAAGACGCACTGGTCGAGCAGCACTTGTGCGTTGGCGTGCATGATCACTTGAAGTTATATTCTGAGTATATCTGTCTGGAGTGACCTCTGAAGTGGATTGGCACATATGAAGAAATGAAGCAGAGAATGGAATACTCTTGTCAAGATCTACGAGATAGTCCAGGAGTGTTTGGAGGAATTCGTAACTCAATGAAGAGAGTCCATTATTGTGTACAAGTGAGCAGACGATACGAGGAACTGCTCCTTCACCAGACAAATTGTATAAGGGGGCAATCAAATGAAAACGATATAGATGGGAAAGAAGCAAGTATACTGTTTATTCTTTTAAAAGTAATCGTCATAGCTCTTAGTATACTTGTCGCACTATTCTAGCTCTGAATACGATTGCTCGATTTGTTTCTCATACAGGGTGTTTATAAATGAATATCGGAGTTTTAACGCTTTATAATGTTTATTATGTTAAACTTACAGTTATAAATGATACGTTAAATGAAAGAGCAGCTCAAACAGTTTTACCAAGAACCTTATAAATGTTCAATGTGAGCACCATTTGTCACAAGGCACACATCAAATCTATAGCCGTGTTCTTCCAAAACGTTGATAAGTGTCTCTTCAGTGACTGTAGCAACAGCTGCTTCAATCCGGTTTCTTAATTCAGGGAGGTCTGCTAGTAGCGGAGGCATGTGCACACGATCCTTGATGAAGCCCCAAAGGAGAAAACCGCATGGCGTTCAGTCGGGTGAAAGTGGAGGCCATGCAAAGCAAGCCCTGTCATTGGGCCCCATGCGGCCTATCCAGCGCCTGGGTACAGTGAAGTTCAACCAATCACGTACTTCGCTATGCCAGTGAGGTGGCGCACCATCTTGCTAGAAAATGAAGTTCTCTGGTTCATCTTCTTCCAACTGAGGGAAGAACCGTTGCTCTAGTGTATCAAGGTAAGAAGTGCCAGTTACAGTAGGTTCACCAAAACACAAAGGCCCATAAACTTTCTGCCAGGATACGGCACAAAAAAGAGTCACTTTAGGGGAATCTCGTTGCATTTTTACCACCTCATGAGGATTTTCTGAGCCCCAGATGCGCACATTGTGAGTGTTAACATGTCCACTAAGGTGAAAGGTCGATTCATCACTGAAGACAACATGATCAAGAAAATCTTCATCGTCATGAAACGACATTTCGTTTGCTATGTTGGCACGTAATCCATGGTCTGCCAGCTTTAGAGCCTGTAATAACTGTAAACGGTGAGGACGTAGTTGTACGCGTTTTCTTAAAACTTTCCAAACAGTCGACACGGGAACTTGTAATTCACGACTAGCCTTCCAGACTGATTTCTTTGGTCTACCAGTGAACGACTCTCTCACTCGCTCAACAGTCTCTTCACTAACTTGCCAGCCGGTGTGGCCGTGCGGTTCTAAGCGATTCAGTTAGGAACGCGTGACCGCTACGGTCGCAGGTTCGAATCCTGCCTCGGGCATGGATGTGTGTGATGTCCTTAGGTTAGTTAGGTTTAAGTAGTTCTAAGTTCTAGGGGACTGATGACCTCAGTAGTTAAGTCCCATAGTGCTCAGAGCCATTTTTTGTCTTCACTAACTCTTGGTAGTCCTGTGCTCTTCCCTTTGCAAAGGCAGCAGGTATCTTCAAATTGATGATACCATCTATGAATGTTATTATCACTTGAAGGATCACAACCGAACTTCAGCTGGAATGCACGTTGCACAGTAACTACAGATTCGGTCTTTGCAAACTGCAAAACACAAAACGCTTTCTGTTCACTAGTCGCCATCTTCGCTACTACCGCTGTCTACCGGATTGCGGCGGAAACTTCGCGTGCTGCGCATGCGCACTGGTGCCAAACACAACTGTTTCAGTTGCTCTTTCATTAGACATATCATATACTGGAAGTTTAATGCAATAAATATTACAAAGCGTTAAAACCAAGATATTCATTTATAGACACCTGTATAATTACGATGAATATAATGATTTCAACTACTGAGATTGTTAGTCCAATCAATTCCTTCATGAAAAAATGTTTGCAGTTGCGTACGGAACCACATTTGTACTGAGGCGTGCACCTCTTCGTCTGAAGCAAATCAACGGTCACAATCGTCTTTGTACAAAGCTCCAAATACACTCTCCAGTGACATTAACGTGACCACCTGTCGAAAGCCTGAATAACCACCTTTTGCAGCGCGGAAAACAGCGGGACAGGCAGGAGGAGAGGCAGTGAGGTTCTGGAAGGCACCGATGGGGATGTGGATCCCTGCCGACTCCATTGTGCTAGGTTTCTGGATTGAGGAGCCATGGCGCGAACTGATTATCTACAGTGTTTTAATCTGGGAAGTCTGGCGGTCAGGGAGTACGGTAAACTCATCCTGGTACTCTTCGAACTATACACGTACACTGCGGGCTGTGTGGCACGTTGCATTGTCTTCCTGGTAGATGCCATCGTGCTATGGAAAAACTAACTTCATCTAGGGGTGGGCGTGGTCGCCAAGGATAGATGAATACTTTGTTGATTCAGTGCGGCTTCCAGAATGACGATACGAACCAGAGAATACCACGAAAACATTTCCCTGGCCATAATGCTCCCTCCTCTGACCTGGACCCTTCGGGCGATTGTTGTAGCGTGTTTGCTTCCAGGCATTTCACGCCGATGGAGCATGAAACATGAATCATCTGAAAAAGCCACCTGTCGCCTCTCAGTGGACGTTCAGTTGCGCTATTGGCGAGCAAATTCCAGCCTTCGTAGCCATTGAACGGAAGTCAACATTGGTGCATGAACCAGGCTCCTACGCCGCCAAGTTCGATGAATGGCCGTTGAGGAGACAACGTTGGTAGCCCCATGGTTCATCCGGAAGGTCAGTTACTCAACAGTTGTACATCTGTTCGCCTGTACACATGTCTGAAGCCGCCGTTCACCATGGACTGTGGTGCACCGTAGCTGCCTCGGCGCCAGCTTTCGATAACACCGTTTTGCCTTGCACAGTATACTTTAACCATGGCGGCACGAGAACAGTTTGCAAACTTAGCCGTTTCGGAAATGCTCTTAACGAAAGCCAATGATAATGCCCTTTGAACATCGGATAAATCGTTCAGTTTTCGCAGTACAACAACGACTGCACCATTTTTTGCATCAATCGGTACGTTTCTTATAACCTCTCCTGCCAGTGCTGCCACCTGCCACCTGCCGTCTGTGAGTGTTTATTGCACGCTGACGTCGGATGTAGTCAGTGGTCACATTAATGTGACTGGGCTGTGTATATGGAAGTGACACAGGGAGAGACAGCATCTGTATGGAAGACGTGTAAGGGCTTCTCAGCGACACTCCTGCAGCGTAATCGAAGCTACACTACTGGGCATTAAAATTGCTACACCAAGAAGAAATGCAGATGATAAACGGGCATTCATTGGACAAATATATTATACTAGAACTGACATGTGATTACAGTTTCACGCAATTTGGGTGTATAGATCCTGAGAAATCAGTACCCAGAACAACCACCCCTGGCCGTAAAAACGGCTTTGATACGTCTGGGCATTGAGTCAAACAGAGCTTGGATGGCGTGCACAGGTACAGCTGCCCATGCAGCGTCAACACGATACCACAGTTCATCAAGAGTAGTGATTGGCGTATTGTGACGAGCCAGTTGCTCGGCCACCATTGATAAGAAGTTTTCAATTGGTGGGAGATCTGGAGAATGTACTGGCCAGGGCAACAATCGAACATTTTCTGTATCCAGTAAGGCCCGTACAGGACCTGCAACATGCGGTCGTGCATAATCCTGCTGAAATGTAGGGTTTTGCAGGGATCGAATGAAGGGTAGAGCCACGGGTCGTAACACATCTGAAATGTAACGTCCACTGTTCAAAGTGCCGTCAATGCGAACAAGAGGTGACCGAGACGTGTAACCAATGGCGCCCCATACAATCATGCCGAGTCATACGCCAGGATGGCGATGACGAATATACGCTTCCAATGTGCGTTTACCGCGATGTTGCCAAACACGGATGCAACCATCAGTATGCTGTAAACAGCAATTGGATTCATCCGAAAAAATGACGTTTTGCCATTCGTGCTGCACCCAGGTTCGTCGTTAAATGGGATCACAGGCGCTCCTGTCTGTGATGCAGCGTCAAGGGTAAGCGCAGCCATGGTCTCCGAGCTGATAGTCCATGCTGCTGCAAACGTCGTCGAACTGTTCGTGCAGATAGTTGTTGTCTTGCAAACGTCCCCATCTGTTGACTCAAGGATCGAGACGTGGCTGCACGTTCCGTTACAGCCATGCGGATAAGATGCCTGTCATCTCGACTACTAGTGATACGAGGCCGTTGGGATCCAGAATGGCGTTCCGTATTACCTTCCTGAACCCACCGATTCCATATTCTGCTATCAGTCAATGGATCTCGACCAAAGCGAGCAGCAATGTCGCGATACGATAAACCGCGATGGGCTACAATCCGACCTTTATCAAAGTCGGAAACGTGAGGGTACGCATTTCTCCTCCTTACACGAGGCATCACAACAACGTTTCACCAGGCAACGTCGGTCAACAGCTGTTTGTGTATGAGAAATCGGTTGGAAACTTTCGTGATGTCAGCACGTTGTAGGTGTCGCCACCGGCGCCAACCTTGTCTGGATGCTCTGAAAAGCTAATCATTTGCATATCACAGCATCTTCTTCCTGTTTGTTAAATTTCGTGTCTGTTGCACGTCATCTTCGTGGTGTAGCAATTTTAATGGACAGTAGTGTACCTTGGCAATATGCTAGTCTATCCAAGTCCCCCATGCTGCCCTGCTCTCTCCCCATGCGACTTCCACGTTTTTAGAACCCTGAACAAAGACTTTGTCACCGTCGATTTGCTTCAGTCGAAGAGATGTCCGTCTGGCTACGAACACGGCTCTGCAAGCAGCCGCAAACACTTTTTCCGTGAAGGTACTGACCACCTTATGTGGGATAAATGTACGAGTGTTAAGAGTTTAGCGACTACGTTTGAAATAATGAACAGTTTACTTATGTTTCTCTGTGTGTCTAGTTTTCATTTGACTGCTCCTTACACATGTAACGTGCTGAAGTACATATTGTATTTCTTCTTTTGGTAGCCAACGTGTGCAGTTTGAGCACAGTAAGGTAGGAACTTAATCGAAAAGTTTACATTTCTACTATCTACGATAATATTTTGTACGGAACTCAGTGGGGGCTTGTAAACACACATTCGCAGTTACGTCGAAAACGGCTCTTTTTTGAGGCCATGTTTACTGGAACGTTTCCGCCTCCGTTATGGTATATTCTGATTCTGCCACTTTTAGATATTAGTAACGATCCGACCTATATGTTGTTACTTAAGTGTGTTTATTTAGTTCAAATGGCTCTGAGCACTATGGGACTTAACATCTATGGTCATCAGTCCCCTAGAACTTAGAACTACTTAAACCTAACTAACCTAAGGACAGCACACAACACCCAGCCATCACGAGGCAGAGAAAATCCCTGACCCCGCCGGGAATCGAACCCGGGAACCCGGGCGTGGGAAGCGAGTTTATTTAGTATGAATGACTGAAGAGTGCGTGTACAATGCTGCATTTGTTAGTGTTGCTGGCATGGTGACTGAGTGAAATCTAATACGGTAATGCGGCAACTCTCTTCCTATAACAGCAAGGACCCACTCGATTTTACATCTCCGTACGACGCACGCCATGAACAGTTTCGTGATGGCCTTACCACACGAGAGACTGTGGCTGCGGGAGGGATATAATGCAGAATATTTTCACGGTACCTTCTCGTCAGGGTTTATTGAATGACAATGAGCGATGTAAATATGGAGACAAAGAACAGAGGTCCTAGCGCCCTGTTGCCCACGCCGAAATTACGTTTATTGTGCGGTGTCCCCCCCTGACATTCTAGGGAAGACAAGAGTAATAGGAACCCCTTACTATATTTATGTTAGTCACAATTTCTTTACGAATTAATGATCAAAATATCTTGCGTTTTTTGACCTCCAGGGCTCCACAGTTGAAGATTAAATGTGGTGCGGTTTCATCCATCCCCTCCACCCCGTAACACATAATGTGCCCTTGAGGGCTACTTTCCCTACACCTGTGTCTTGAACGTGTATCCTGAAGTTTTGGCCAGTCATAAGACCTACAATAAATTTAATCTGCCTCCTGTTGAAGCCAAGGAGTGCAGAAATTGTCTTGGATCATGGTTTCGAAATCATTAGCTTCTTTTTTATTTGTGTTTTACTCCAATATTCTACGTGCTGTATCCTCATTCAGCTGCATAGTTTTAATTTTACCATCGCCTTAGTGATGGTTAAGACAGATCCCCGTCTAACAAATGGTGTCGTCGCTCCTTTTCTGGCCAGCCTATCAATTCGTTCATTGCCATTGATTTCTGTGTGACAAGGGACCCACAGTATGTTTACTCCATTGCTTTTCCTTAGCCTCACAAGTGCTTCATGGCATTCTACAAGCAATTTTGATCTCATTGCAGTGGCTGATAGATACTTCAGAGCTGCTTGACTGTCTGAATTAATGTATGTACTACGACTCTTGCAACAACTACGTAGATTCTCCTCCGCACATACTCTGATAGCCAATATCTCCACCTGGAACATAGACAGCTTGCTTAGAGAGACTGCGTTCTCCAGTCGACTCTGCGTCCCGAATGGCCCTGCTCCAGCACATCGTCTGTTTTCGAGCCTCCAGTAAAGGAGACCGTGTCACCTGAACGATAGAATGGTTCTTTCTTCCACTGCTTCCTACTTCCTATGCCGTACAGTAGTGTCCAAAATAATTGGGTCAAGCTAGTATTTTACAAGGAATTGAAGATGGTTAGCTATAACCAATTTTATCCGCCAAATTGTTGAACTCTTCGTGGACTATTGTTGTCTTGACAATGAACACCAATTGTAGGTCACCGCCAAATCAGTTGAGTGCATCTGTGTGAAGCGACAGCGAATGTTATTTCTGTGTTCTGACAGGAAAACTTCGTGTTTGTGTTAAAATGGACATTTCACCTAATAAGTAGACAAAAATAGTTGCTCTTCATCAACACATATCTACTACTATAGGAGACACTGCCTCTGTTGTTGGTGTCAGAAAATCTAGTGTTTCAACAATTACTAAGGCATATAGAGATGCAGCGTCATTGTCTCCAAAGAGAAGGGGCAGATGCGGACGAAAACCAGGAATCACCCCTACAACTGGCAAAATTCTGTTTTGAAACCGTAGAATCTACCCTCACAAGACAAATAAGAGATTTATTAGCTACTGGGGTTCAAACTGACACTTCAATGGTGCGGTGTAGGCTTTTTGATTGTCGACGGAAGGTACGAAAGCCAATAAAGAAGCAGTTGTTAACAACTGCCACGTGAAAAAACAGTTCGAGTGGACCAAAATATATGAACGTTGGACCAACAGTGACTGGAAACATGTAATTTTTAGTGACGAGTCACATTTTAGTTTTCATGGTCACAGAGCAAGGGTTGCCATGTGAAGCACCATGAGGCAGTGAGAGCTGAGCATCTAGAACGGACTGTAAAATACGCTTGGAAAAAAAAAAAGAAAAAGTTATTTTGGGGTTTCTTCATTGCAAGTACCTCTGGGACACTAGTTCCAGTTGATGGCATGATGAATTAAAAAAAAAAAAAAACATGGAAATATTTCGCGTAGAACTGTGTCATTGATATAGGCCTTTGCAGATGAAGAAGGAACATCTGAACATGATTTGTCTCGGTGTCACACTTCTAAAACAGTCAAGACGTTCAAGAAAAAAAAAAACGCATTAGTGTGCTTCAGTGGTCTGGAAATTCACCAGACTTAAATCTCAATTTGTAGAGCACTGTGAAAAGGCATGCTGTTAAAATGGACTGTTCAACAAAAGAATGCATGTTAGTAATTGTAGTTCAAGTATGGTTTCATAACGACGTACCGCGAAATATTTGCTTTAAACTCGTCGAATCTATGTCACGGCGTTTTCAGAAGCTCATCCAAGCAAAAGGAGAACGCATTACTTATTAATATTCAGTTAGCTACTAACGGCATTATGCATATACTAATAGGGGCATGTCCACCCCAGCGGTAAGATTGTTGATAATCCCACCCGTTACGTATAGGTAGGTCAGTCTCTCCTCCTTCTCGAGCTCTTAAGCAGCCGCCTTCTGTTCTACTTCACTCCACCATATCTAGCCCCTTAATTGGTTTTACTGTAGAGGTATAAATATACTGCATGCTCTTAGGATTAAGGCTCCATTTTTCCGCAGGCTAATCAGGAACCATACATCCTGTCCTCGGATTTCTTGGCCGTGTCCTGGTGATGAAATTTCCCACATTACCATGTTCAAGACAGAATACCCGTGGGTCGAGTGCTACCGCATAGCCGTGCTCTAGAGACTGCAACCGTGGATCTAAGTTGAGCGCCACAGCCACGCGAGAGGCAGGGCCGGGGACTGCCCGCGACGCGGAAGCGCTGACCTGGCTGGGCGGCAGGCGATGGAATCGGCGGGGTGAAGCCCAGTGAACCGCGCTCCATGCACTGCCCTTTCGCCTACGCCAGTTCTCGTAGCACTACTGGCTCCGTACGTGACACGTCGCTGAGCAGTGGAAGGCTACCCTCTGGCTAGGAGCTGCTCGGCTCATCACTCCACTCATGTTGAACGTAGGTACTTATTCTCCTTCCGCAAAATGTTGACAGTCTGGCGTACATCATTATTGGATACTGAATTCATGTTAGCACGAACGTTCGTTTCAGTAACACAGAAATAGCCCAGCAAATACAAGATGCGCATTTACACAGAGTTGACAAAAGTCATGGTACGCCTCCTAATATCGTGTGGGATCTCCTTCTGCCCAGCGTAGTGCAGTAATTCTATGCATGGGCTCAACAAGTCGTTGGAAGCCCCTGGAGAAATATTGGACCATGCTGTCTCTGAAGCCGTCCATAATTGCGAAAATGTTGCCAGTGTAGCATTTTGTACACGAACTGACGTCTCGATTACGTCCCATAAATTATTGATAGGATTCATGTCGGGAGATCTGGGTGGTCAAATCCTTCGCTCAGATTGTTCAGAATCTTCTTCAAATCAATCGCGAACAGTTGTGATCTGGTCGCACGGCGCACTGTCACCCATGAAAATTCCATCGTTGTTCGAGAACATGATGTCCATGTGTAAGTAGGCTGTTTATGTTTTCTTTATGTAAGTAGGCTGTTTATGTTTTCTTTATGTAAGTAGGCTGTTTAGATTTTTATATTGGTAATGCCATGTAGCGCTCTGTACGAAAATCACTGGCTGTGCTGTGTGCAGTCTGTGGCTAGTTTGCATTGTTGTCTGCCATTGTAGTGTTGGGCAGCGGCAGCTGGATGTGAACAGTGCGTAGCGTTGCGCAGTTGGAGGTGAGCCGCCAGCAGTGGTGGATGTGGAGAGAGAAATGGCGGAAGTTTTGAAATTGAACTGCTATATATATTATGATTATTAAGGTAAATACAGTGTTTGTTCTCTATTAAAATCTTTCATTTGCTAACTATCCCTATCAGTAGTTAGTGCCTTCCGTAGTTTGAATCTTTTATTTATCTGGCAGTAGTGGCGCTCGCTGTATTGCAGTAGTTCCAGTAACGAAGATTTTCGTGAGGTAAGTGATTTGTGAAAGGTATAGGTTAAAGTTAGTCAGGGCCATTGTTTTGTAGGGATTATTGAAAGTCAGATTGCGTTGCGCTAAATAATATTGTGTGTCAGGTTAAGCACAGTCTTGTATAAAATTTTCAAAGGGGACGATGGCTGCAGATTGTCTCCAAGTAACCGAACATAAGCATTTCCAGTCAATGATCGGTTCAGTTGGACCAGAAGAGCCAGTCCATTCCATGTAGACACAGCCCACATTATTATGCAGCCATCACCATCTTGCACAGTGCCTTGTTGACAACTTGGCTCCAAGGCTTCTTGGGTTGTGCGCCACACTCGAACCCTGCCATCCCATCTTACCACCAGAAATCGGAACTCATCTGACGAGGCCATGGTTTTCCAGTCGTCTAGGGTACAACCGATGTGGTCAAGAGCCCAGGAGAGGCGTTGCAGGCGATGTCGTGCTGTTAGAAAAGGCACTCGAGTCGGTCTTCTGCTGCCATTTCCTATTAATGGCAAAGTTCACCTCACTGTCCTAACGGCTACGTTCCTAGTAAGCCCAAAGCAGTGTTGCTCGCCTGTTAGCACTGACTATACAAACGCCTGTGCTCTCGGTCGTTAAGTGGAAGCTGTCGGCCACTGCGTTATCCGTGATGAGAGGCAATGGATCTCGGAAAACTGAATTCCCTAACGATTTCTGAGTTTTCATGCGTCTAGCTGCAACTACCATTCCGCGTTCGAAGTTTATTAATTCCCGTCGTGCAACCATAACCACGTCGGAAACCTTGTCACATGAAGCACCAGAGTACAAATGACAGCTCTGCCAATGTGCTGCCCTTTTGTACCTCGTGTACGCGATACTACCGCCATCTGTATATGTGCATATAGGTGTCTCATGACTTTCGTTACTTCAGTGTATAGCTGTCACCGGTTTCGAATATTCAAGCTGTATTCAGCAGTTAGCACGACGTATAACGATTCATGAAAACGATCATATTAGTATTCAGCTGTTGGGGAGACTAACTCATATATCTTTAGAACTCGAGTGTTGACATTTTGCAGAGATAGCGGAAAAAATGCTTTATTTGAAGTGGGACCATCTGAAGATAATGACACTGCACTTAATAACTGAAGGGTCACTTTTTTTATGCCCCATCATTCCCCCGCCACTCACCACTGCGACACACAAATGTCTGAAATATCTCTCTCCAACGATCACGCCAGAGGAGGGCGCGAAACAGGAGGACTGGAAAAATCGTAAACATCCTTTGCTGTCACAGACTGAGATTTTCACTCTGCAGCAGAGTGTGCGCTGTTATGAAGCTACAGTTTTAATCTGCCAGAAAAGTTTCACCCTTTTCTGTTTCAGGTCACATTGAAATTTGGTGGAATAGTTTAAAAGGGTCTCTAGTGATCCCACCCTGTATATAAGAGTAAAAATTGATGCCGCGCTACACTCCAAAGGTGTCAAACCACGTTCAGTGGGGTTGCAGACCAACTATTTTCATAGGGAAGGGCTGAATTGTCCGGAGGGTGTCAGCAATGTCAAATGTTGTCAAGAGCGTCGTTCTGTTGCACATCGCACTGAAAACTGCCATTTTTGACTGCGGAGTGTGTGTAAATGAACGTCCAAAGGGAAATTATGGCTCCTTTGGCGCCATTTCTGTCACTGCCGGAAGCCTTTCCGTGTCGATTCCGAGCGGCAGTGTGTGTAAAATATTCTCCTCGTCCCCCCTTAAAAAAAACCTCCGATTTCTACGTTGGACGTCGCGGCTCTGACCTTCATCGCAAAGACGTCAGAAGAAGTGGTAAAATATGGATAAGAAGGGATATGACAGGTCCACTGTGGAGTTGGGTAGAGTTTTGGTGAGATTTGGTGACCGTGCAGCATTATTAACCCACCTTACAACTCCCATGAACTTGTGACCTATGGCTTTCTTTTTCGCATGTGTCGAGAGCTTGCTGTTTGAAGCGTAGCCGAACCCGACTGGTGACGTCGCAAGGCGCCACGCTTTTGCACCTTCACAGAGAAAGGTTGTAGGCGCCTTTGAGCCAAATTTCCAACTTCTGCTTCGCACCGAGGGAAAATGACGTTTTTTTTTAAAAAAAAGAAAACTACCTTTAAATTCTTTTGTGCAGTGTAGTTTAGTTGAATCCTGTAATTTTTATCCATGAGCGTAATAAATTGCGGGTGAGACTTTTACCGAGGATGAGGCTTCATTTCGTGAGTCCCAACCTCGGTCCTTAATTCAGCCACGATCAGTTCCTGTCAGCATCTTCCTCCACCTGAGCTAGTCCTTCGCATCTAATTACCCAGAGGTTTGTCAGGTCTGAATCCTAACCTTTCTCCACTGCATTTGGTTTTGAGCTTCCATATATTGCTTCTTGAGTCACCAAGTATAATAAAACTCTTTAATATGGGTTGCAAAATCAGTGACACTATTTCTCTGCGTTAACCGTCTCCACGTCTCTCTTTTCCCAGAGAAAAAAAGTGACACTTCCGCGGATGGAACTCAGCCGCTCAAAATGTAATCAAATCTGCTATCTTTCAGATAACGAGCTGAACTTCAAAACATACTGTGTCAAATAAAATATGAAAGTACAGGGCTATTACAAATGATTGAAGCGATTTCATAAATTCACTGTAGCTCCATTCATTGACATATGGTCACGACACACTACAGATACGTAGAAAAACTCATAAAGTTTTGTTCGGCTGAAGCCGCACTTCAGGTTTCTGCCGTCAGAGCGCTCGACAGCGCAGTGAGACAAAATGGCGACAGGAGCCGAGAAAGCGTATGTCGTGCTTGAAATGCACTCACATCAGTCAGTCACAACAGTGCAACGACACTTCAGGACGAAGTTCAACAAAGATCCACCAACTGCTAACTCCATTCGGCGATGGTATGCGCAGTTTAAAGCTTCAGGATGCCTCTGTAAGGGGAAATCAACGGGTTGGCCTGCAGTGAGCGAAGAAACGGTTGAACGCGAGCGGGCAAGTTTCCCGCGTAGCCCGCGGAAAATTGGCTCATGCCACAACTGGAGACCGACAGCGCCGACTTCATCTTTCAACAGGATGGTGCTCCACCGCACTTCCATCATGATGTTCGGCATTTCTTAAACAGGAGATTGGAAAACCGATGGATCGGTCGTGGTGGAGATCATGATCAGCAATTCATGTCATGGCCTCCACGCTCTCCCGACTTAACCCCATGCGATTTCTTTCTGTGGGGTTATGTGAAAGATTCAGTGTTTAAAACTCCTCTACCAAGAAACGTGCCAGAATTGCGAGCTCGCATCAACGATGCTTTCGAACTCATTGATGGGGACATGCTGCGCCGAGTGTGGGAGGAACTTGATTATCGGCTTGATGTCTGCTAAAGGGCCACATATCGAACATTTGTGAATGCCTAAAAAAAACTTTTTGAGTTTTTGTATGTGTGTGCAAAGCATTGTGAAAATATCTCAAATAATAAAGTTATTGTAGAGCTGTGAAATCGCTTCAATTATTTGTAAAACACTGTATATTGCACTCAGCATAAATTTATGAATGGCGCTCTTCAGAAGGCCGAACACTTTTCTCTGACGCTGTTGTACGATTGTGTGGCAACTCTGCCGTCCAGTGACACCTGGCTATCCCACTGTTGTAAAATTTGCACACCAAAAAAGTAATGGTGGAAGTGAAAGGAAACTTCGGAAAAGGAGCAAAAGTAGAAGAGGAACGGAACTAATATTGAGGATCAGAGTGACACAGCCCCTCATATCGAATGTGAGGAAGAGTTGCGAGACATACTGAAACGGATGGAAACTACACTTAGCATGTACTATCTGGTCAAAAGTGTCAGAATAATGTCATACTGACCGCTGGAAGTCATGAGGGGAGGACCCGTCAGTATAACAAAGGGTGTTTGGGAGTACTGATATTTCGTAGTCAGTAGAGAAGCAGTAACAGCAAAGTGGGTCGGCCAGAACTGCTCAGTCACTTCGAACGTGGACTGGTAACTGGATGTCACCTGAGTAATACATCCACCAGGGACATTTCATTCCTTCTAAAGCAGCCCAAATCTACTGTTGGTCACGAAACTGTGAAGCGGAAACGCTGTTGAACAACCACGTTTAAACCAAGACCAGGCAGGACTCATGTACTGACGGACAGCAGTCGCCTAGCATTGGGGAGAGTGGTTGTCAAAATTCGCGTTACATCAGTGTAAGGAATCACTCGTGAGTTCCAAAGTGCTACCAACAGTCCAGCTAGAGCAATGTCTGTGCATCTGGAATAAAGAAACAATGGTGTACAATGGTTGAGTAGCTCCTCGTAAGCCGCACATTCCTGTTGTCACTGTTAAGCAAAGCTGGAGACGGCGAAAGAGGGACGGCTCTGAACACTGGGTGACTGGAAACGCATGATTTTGGCGATGAAATCCGAGAGAAGGATTTTGGGTTTGGCGAATGCCTGAAGAACGTTAACCCCTCGTCATGTATAGTGCCAACAGTGATGTACAGAGGAGGTGATGTTAAAGTATGGGGATGATTATCGCGGTTACGTTGTGGCACCCTTATTGCTCGTAAGAAAACGCTAAATGCTGAAGAACGTGAACATATTTTATAACATTGTGTACAGTGTGCAGTAGAGGAACTCTTCGGAGACGGTGAGTGTAACAGCACGACTGTGTCATAAGGTATCGTCAGTGGGGCAAACAGATGATATGAAGTCATTCTATCTCTAAGTGGCGCATGATTCCATTATAATCATTCTAGTTATGCTTCTACGCGAATAAGAGAAATGAGAGCCGCATCCGAAAATGCCTTATCCTCATGTGAAAGTCTGTAACCACATTAGCATCCGTGGATACAAAAATTTTGAAAAAGCATTCAACAAGCTCGGTACGCCTGCAATTTGGCGGTGTGATTGGAACTGGTCAGAATTTCATTTGCGGAAGTCATACCTTGGGTTTTTGTTCTCCATTGACGAAGAACTTACAGGTAGACCACGGCCACGTTTTGAAAAACGTAGTCCGTCGCATTCCTGATACCTTCTATATGTTACTACGTTGTTGTAATTAATGAAACGCGTTTTGTGAAATTTTATGCGGGACAGTTCCGCGATACTGAGACGTCAAAATGAAGTCCTGCTGCAAATTGTCGTCACATACACTGACGAGCCAAAACACACCTGCTTAATAACTTGTTTGTCCGTGTTTGGAACGAAATACATCACTGATTCTGCGCCTCCGTGATCCGATAGTTTGTTGGTAGGTTTGTGGAGGTATGTGGCATTAGATGTCGACGCACAGGTCATGTAATTCGCGTAAATAGCGGACCGCTGACTTGTGTACTCGGCGATGGCACCAGAAAGCGACCCAGTTTTACTTCAGGCGAATTTGGTCGCGAGTAATCAACGTGAGTTCACACTATAATGCTTCTCAAACCACTGTAGCACGGTTCTGGCTCCGAGACACGGATAGTTACTGTGCTGAAAGATAACATCGCCGTCGGGGAAGACATCAAGCATGAAGAAATGCAGGTGGTTCGCCGCTCTCAGCGCGTCTTCGATTACTACCACAGACCCCATGCATGTGCAGGAGAATGTCTCCCATAGAATAATACTGCTCGCACCAGCTTGCGTCCTTGGCGCGCTCCACGTTTCGAGTCGCCGTTCACCTCATGACGGCGTCTGTGGAGACGACCCAGTGTAGCAAAAATGTGATTTACCCAAAGAGCCGACACGTTTTCATTCATCGACTGTCGAGTCCCGATGGTCCCGTACCCACAGCAGACGTAAATGACGATGTCGTTGCGTCAACATGTGAAAGGTAGCTGTGGTCTCCTGCGGAACTCCATCTTCAGTAACGTACGATAAACGGTGTACACCGAAACACTTGTGCGTGCAACAGCAAATCAAATTGTTCAAACGGCTCTGAGCACTATGGGACTTAACATCTGAGGTCATCAGTCCCCTACAACTTAGAACTACTTAAACCTAACTAACCTAAGGACATCACACACATCCATGCCCGAGGCAGGATTCGAACCTGCGACCGTAACAGTCGCGCGGTTCCGTACTGAAGCGCCGAGAACCGTGCGGCCACCGCAGCCGGCTAGTGCAACAGCATTGTGCTCTTTCGGCAGAGATTCCGCAAATCACCATCTATTCCATTTTACACAGCAGACAAGTCTTCGAAGCCCACGTTCTGTGAAGAGTCGTGGAAGTCGAAGCATTTAGCACCTAGTGGTACTTTCACTATCCGTTTACCTCTTTCCGTAGATGCTCACGACAGTAACACGTTAACATGCAGCTTGTTTCGCCGTTTTAGAGATACTCGTTCACAGGCTCTGCGTAATAATAATCTACCCTTTGTCAATGTCTCTTGTCTGAATGGATGTCCCAATTGCAGCCCGTATCTCTGCAAGAGTGATCCCCCGTCCGTGTGTGCTCCGTTTACGTACTTTTGTTACCGAGTCAGATTTCCTCAACGCGACCAGGCGGCATCCAACGTCGTGGTGGGGAGTGATCGTAATGTTTTGGTTCATCCGTGTACTGCACGCTGTTTATAGTTAGTCATACAGTTCACATATCTATTGTCCGTTAATTTAACGTTTGTGAACTCATGTAAATATACAGGTGATTTTGCTAAATGGGAACAAATTGCAGGAAACGATGCCTGAGCGGACAAGGAGCAAACAAAGTGATATTGACATATGACGGGAAACGCTTTCCAAGGGAGGTACATGCACCTGAAGGTGCAGATAAAATATCTTTGAGAGTGTAGGTTTACTTATTGAAAGCACACATGAGAACACATCAGGTAAGAGACAATGTTCTGTCTGTATTGGTATTCTAGCTCCACACACATCAAGAAGGTTGTCCGTGATGGTAGCGCATCGGCACTAGCGGTCATAATCTTCGCTGTTGTTGCCGACTCGCTCTGGCGTGGGCGTGAACCGTGTAGGCCAGCGCCAAGAGCCAATGGGCCGGTGTAGCAGCCAGGAACAGACCGACGCTGTGCCTGCAAAGGGTCCCCGTTGACAGGAACCACCCCATAAATTGTTTGCAAAAACCTGTCGTCGTCAGCGTCAGACAGGCTCGTTTAAGGGAATGGATAACTGTGAAAGGCGGGTGCACCCACTGCGCACAGAGGCTTTGGAGGAACAGGTGTTGTGCACTGTAGAGTATGACCCCAGTATCAACACCAGACAGGTGGACTTCCAGCATGGCGTAAGCCGGACGACCGTCTGGAAAATTCTCGACAAGAACTACCACCACACCTACCAATTACGAGTGCAGGCCTTACCACCTACGGACTTGCCTCGGCGGCGACGGTTGTGTTGCTGATTCGTCACACAGCCACCACGGTGCTGGGATTTCTGTCGTCCACCTTGTTCACTGATGACGCTACATTTATGGGAGATGGTGTCGTCAACCTCCACAACACTCACCAATGGCTTATGGAGAATTCTCATGGTATGGTGGCAGTGAACCGTCAGCACGGTTTCGGCTTGTACGTATGGGTGCAGATTACTGGCGACCGTCTCGTGAGAACAGTCATCTTTTCATAACGCGTCGCAGGCGGGACATATCTGCACTAACTGCGGCTGGCCCTGCCTCGCCTGCTGGAAGACGTGCCTTTGATTGTACGAAGGGTAATGTGGCTGCTACATGATGGTGCTCCAGCTCACTTCCGTATTTGCGTGCGGTGGCATCTCGACGACATCAACCCCAGCCGTTGGATCGGAAGAGGTGGTCCACTTGCGTCGTCCGATCAGTTACCGGACCTCAACTGTCCAAAATTTACCTGTGGGAGCACCTGAAAGAAGTCGCGATTGCGGAGACAATCCCGGATGAGCAGATGCTGAAACAACGCATTCATGCTGCCTGCGACACCATTCGTCGAGGGTTGTCACATTTAACCGTGCGCTTTGGCGCTGCTCTGTTGTTTTCGCTCTTGCTTGGAGGCCAAGGAGGAGGGGGGGGGGCGTGGGGGGTAGCTTTAGCCAGACATGTTCAGTTTTTCACGGTCGTGTTGGTCCAAATACACAGACGGAAAAAAAATCGCATAACCGAAAAATTACTAATGTAGCGTAATGAAATTTCGGGAATATATTTGTCTACGTAACACATCTAAGTGATTAACGTTGCATGATCACAGGTTAATATAAGGCATTGCAAATGTGAAATGATGGTACATTAATAATAACTGGTGTAATCGCCAGAATGTTGAATGAAAGCATACAGACGCGCATGTACAGTGTTTTACAGGTGCCGGATGTCAGTGTGCGGCATGATATTCTATGCCTATTGCTCTTGGTCGGTATTACAAAAACGGGAAATTTTTGTTGCGGATGACGATGGAGTTGTTGCCTGATGATATCACATACGTTCTAGTTTGGAGACAGGTATGGTGATAGAGCAGGCCTATGGACATGTCGACACTCTATAGAGCATGTTGGGTTACAGCAGTGGTATAAGGGCCAGCGTTATCCTATTGGAAAACATCCCCTGGGATGCTGTTCGTGTATGCAGCACAACAGGTCGAATCACCAGACTAACGTACAAATTTTCAATCTGGGTGCGTGAGATAACCACGAGAGTGCTCCTGCTGTCATACGAAATAGCATCCCAGATCATAACTCTAGGTGTGGATCCAGTGTGTTTAGCACATAGACAGGTTGGTTGCAGGCCCCCAACTTGTCTCCTCTTAACCAACACACGACCATCACTGCCACCGAGGCGGATCTAGTTTTCATTGGAAACACAACAAATCTCCACCTTTCCCTTCAGTGAGCTGTCATGATTTGGAAATGAAACGCACGCTACGAGGCGCCCGGCTCGGAGCTGTCCTCAAAGTAACCAATTTGTAACGGTTCGTTGTGTCATTGTGGTACGAACAACTATTCATACTGCTGCTGCAGATGCCGTACGATGTGTCAGAGCCATACGGCGAACACTATGGTCTTCCCCATCGGTAGTGCCGCGTGGTCGTCCGGAACCTGGCCTTCTTGCGACCCCGTACATTCTCGTGACCACCGCTGCCAGAAATCAAGTACAGTGGCTACATTCCTGTCACGTCTTTCTGCAGTATCGCAGAAGGAACATCCAGCTTCTCCGTAGCCATATTACACGACCTCGTTCGAACTGATGTTGACTACGGCGTCCTTATCTCCTGAAACGAATTCTTGACTAACTTCAACTCATCACGTCCAGTCTCAGATGTAACTAACACTCGCGACCGTTACGGCGTGTATTTAATGCAAACCTGGTTTATATCCTCACAGTGGTGCTGCTAGCGCCATTCTTATGCGACGGGCGAGATATTTGACTGGACATCATTTTTCGGGTGTAAAAACACGCCAACCAACTTTCGTTTGTGTCGCACAACCTCTTCTTGGAGTTACGATTTTTTTGCCCTCAGCGTATATTAAAAACGACGCGCCATGACAACCAGGAGTGATAGTCTGAGACGCCATTTCTGTTCATTGCATGGTCCTGTTGGTTGTCTTCTGTGGCACTCTTGCAACACAGTGATACGTCCACGATATTCTACGCTCCGTTTTGTTACCCTTCATGGCAAGCCATCACAGACTTATATTTCAGCACGATAAATCCCGCCCGCTCATCGAAGAGTTTCTACTCCCTTGCCATTGTGTTTAGGCAACGGCCTTGCCGCAGTGACTACACCGGTTCCCGTGAGATCACCGAAGTTAAGAGCTGTTGGGCGTGGTCGGCTCTTGGATGGGTGACCATCCAGGCCCCCATGCGCTGTTGCCATTTTTCGGGGTGCACTCAGCCTCGTGATGCCACTTGAGGAGCTACTCGACCGAATAGTAGCGGCTTCGGTCAAGAATACCATCTCATGACTGGGAGAGCGGTGCGCTGACCCCACGCCCATCCCATCCGCATCCTCCACTGAGGATGACACGGCGGTCGGATGGTCCCGGTAGGACACTCGTGGCCTGACGACGGAGTGCTTTTTACTTTGCCATTGTGTTTGCCAAACCCTACCACGGCCGTCAAGGTTTCCGAATCTCTCCCGAGTTGAGAACTTTTGGAGAATTATGTGCAGGGCTCTCCAACCATCTCAGCATCTTGACGATCTAACAGGCCATTTGGACAGACTTTGGCACGATATTCCTCAGGAGGTCATCCAAAAATTCTGTCAATAAATACCAAGCCGAATAATTGCTTGCATAAGGGCCAGATGAGGACCAATGCGTCACATACTTGTTCAATTTGTGAGCATCTCTTGAATAAATATTCCAATTTTTCTGAAATTGCATTTATTTGTTTGTCTGCACATGTACATCACATCTACGTGTTTCCACCCCATTCGGATAATGCCTTCGTGGTGCGCTGTTTTCTTTCGTCTTAGAGTGTATATACAAATCTGACATGTGCGACTTTTGTTAGGTTTTTTGGTGATTAATCAGAAAACAGAAATACGCACCTATCCAACCTGATGACGTAAGCTTTCGGAATAAGTGTAAGGAGAAATAAAGCGATAGTCTAACTGCAATGACCAAAGTTACCGAATACCTTTTCATTTTCCGTTCAAAAGGAGTAGACAGTTGTTTATTTTGTTTAATGAAGGAAGAAAACTGAGCTATCATAATTGCCAAATCATGCATTTTTAGCCATATGTTCACGTAACCTTTTTGGCTCTTTATCCTGTCAGGAATCCTACAGCTTGTCCCCATTTTGCGAAACCACCCTGTAGTTAAGAGGAACGTTAATAGATTCACTGATTTTTTATTCAACGCTATTTGTGCCGTATGCTGAAACTGCAGTTGGATCGTGAATCAAAAATTGTAATGGCTTCTGCATTACAGAAGAGCCTTCATGCAGCTTTGTGGCAACTTTGAGAAATGCGTAAGTGACCTTTGTTGCAGCAAACAAAACAGGTATTAATCATAGCTGTTAGCAAGACGGAAGCAGGACGTACAAGTAACTATGTGGAAAAACAGGAAGAAGTGTATGTAGCGATCTTGAGCACTTTCAGATAGCAACAACATATCTACCCTTTTCAGAACAGCGCACATTGGAGCGCATGTAGTGGCACGCTGCTCCAAATGGGTAATAATAGTATCTTAAAGAAACAACTATTATGGGTCACATATAAAGCAAATAAACGTAATTCGTAACACTATGTTCTTAGGTGGAATTAGTCTAATGAAGTATCTGTAAACATTTAGGCGTGTAAATCAAGCAATCAAGCAAATTTGAAAAATAATTAATGTTTATCATAAACAAGAGTTACTTCCACTTACCGCAGTTGAAATTCTTTACGTCAAACGGCGTAATTTACATCGCTGAAGACGAAAACGACATTTTACTGCCATTTGAAAGTCTATTGGTATGTCTGCAAACGTTTTGAAGTCAGATTTAAAGTAATTAGAAAATGGAATGTGAGTGGTATCTGTGAAAGTTTCTCAAGTATGTATTTGTAGTGGTGCAGAATGAATTTCTACTTGGAACTGCCCTAATCAGAGAGACCATTTTTATGAAGTGAATACTGCCCAAAGAAAATTATTTTATTACGGAATCTAACTGTCCTCAGGTAGCCTATAATTCATCACAGGTACGGTACACGTTATTGGCCCAGATGATATTCTCTGGCTTCTCAAATGATTTACCATTAATGACTAGTTAACTGCAGGCCGGGGTGGCCGAGCGGTTCTAGGTGCTACAGTCTGGAACTGCGCGACCGCTACGGTCGCAGGTTCGAATCCTGCCTCGGGCATGGATGTGTGTGATGTCCTCAAGTTAGTTAGGTTTAAGTAGTTCTAAGTTCTAGGGGACTGATGACGTCAGATGTTAAGTCCCATAGTGCTCAGAGCCATTTGAAACATTTGAACTAGTAAACTTTCTCAGTACTGAACCTAAGCTTGGATCCCGTAGCTAACCACTATCAACAGGATATTTATCAAATCGCAAAACCAATCACAAATTTTCACTGAGGTGACTGAAGTAATGAGATAGCAATATGCACATACACAGATGCCTGTAGTATCGCGTACACAAGTATAAAAGGGAAGCGCATTAGCTGAGCTGTCATTTGTACTCAAGTGATTCATGTCGAAAGGTTTCCGACTTGGCTATGGTGGCGTGACGGGAATTAAAAGACTTTGAACGCGGAATGGTAGTTGCAGCTAGTTGCATGGGACATTCTGTTTCGGAAATCATTAGGGAACTCAATATTTCGGGCTCCACAGCGACAAGAGTGTGCCGAGAATACCAAATTCCAGGCATCACCACGAGCAACGTAGTGGCCGTCGGCCTTCACTTAACGACCGAGAGTAGCGGCGTTTGCGTAGAGTTTTCAGTGCTAACAGACAAGCAACGCTGCGAGAAACAACGGCAGAAGTCAATGTGGTTCAAATGGCTCTGAGCACTATGGGACTCAACATCTGAGGTCATCAGTCCCCTAGAACTTAGAACTACTTAAACCTAACTAACCTAAGGACATCACATACATCCATGCCCGAGGCAGGATTCGAACCTGCGACCGTAGCAGTCACGCGGTTCCGAACTGAAGTGCCTAGAACCGCACGGCCACCGCGGCTGGCAAGTCAATGTGGGACGACGAACATATCCATTAGGACAACGCTGCGGAACTCGGCGTTAATGGGCTATGGCAGCAGACGGCCGACGGCAGTGCCTTTGTTAGCAGCACGACATGGTCTACAACGCCTCTCTTGGGCTTGTTGGCCATGTTGGTTGGACCCTAGACGACCGGGAAAGCGTGACTTGGTCAGATGAGTCCCGATTTCAGTTGATAAAAGCTGATGGTAGGTTTCGAGTGTGGCGCGGATCCTACAAAGCGATGGACCCAAGCTGTCAGCAAGGTATTGTGCAAGCTGGTGGTGGCTTCATAATGGTGTGGGCTGTGTTTAGATGGATCATTGACTGGAAATGCTTATTTTCTTCCACTTGGAGACCATTTACAGCCTTTCAAGGACTTCATCTTCCAAAACAACGACTGAATTTTTGTGGATTAACAAAGCGCCATGTCATCAAGCCCCAAATGTTTACGATGGTTTGAAGGACATTCTGGACAGTTCAAATGGTTCAAATGGCTCTGAGCACTATGGGACTCAACATCTTAGGTCATAAGTCCCCTAGAACTTAGAACTACTTAAACCTAACTAACCTAAGGACATCACACACACCCATGCCCGAGGCAGGATTCGAACCTGCGACCGTAGGGGACAGTTCGAGAGAGTGATTTGGCCACCCAGATCACACGACATGAATAGCATCGAATATTTGTGGGATATAATCAAGAGGTCAGTTCGTACACAATATGATGTACCGACAACATTTTCGCAATTCTGGACAGTTAGAGAGGGAGCATGGCTCAGGATTTCTGGAGGGCACTTCCGACTCGAGTCGATGCCCGTCACAGGGCGGAAGGAGGCCCGATACGATATTAGCGAGTATCCCATAACTTTCGTCACCTCAGTGTATGTTTTCTCATGTTTCGTTTGCAGCGGACGAAATTTGTATGCTCTTCGTCTGAAGTGTGAAACTTATTCGAGGTATCATTGCTTCTCTAATGGAACACCTTTGCTAAAAATCAAATGGCTCTAAGCACTATGGGACTTAACATCTGAGGTCATCAGTCCCCTAGACTTAGAACTACTTAAACCTAACTAAAACTAATCTAAGGACATCACACACATCCATGCCCGAGGCAGGATTCGAACGTGCGACCGTAGCAGCCGCATGGTTCCGGACTGCTCGACGACAGCGGCCGGCGAAAACCTTTGCAGTTGTGTACTTTGAATCAATTACTTGTCATCTTACACCATCCATTTCTCACAAAACACCGCTTTGTTAAAGGCCATCTGATCCCGACAATCGGTTATTTTTGCTTTTCAATTCTGCTTTTTAGCAGCAAGTTTGTGTACTCGTCTTCGGTACTAACAACAAGCCGCGACTAGCGCTACGCTGCTGCATGCTTCAGTAAGAGAGAACAAGTCGACGAGTAGGAAGCGAAGGCGGCGCCACAGTTCTCAGACTCCTCATAATCGCTGAAATACAGTGGGGGTGAAGGAATCCCTTTAGCATTTATAGGCGTTACAAAAAGGTACGGCCAAACTTTCAGGAAACATTCCTCACACACAAATAAAGAAAAGATGTTATGTGGACATGTGTCCGGAAACGCTTAATTTCCATGTTAGAGCTTATTTTAGTTTCGTCCACCTACGCTGAATGGAGCACGTTATCGTGATTTCATACGGGATACTCTACCTGTGCTGCTAGAACATGTGCCTTTACAAGTATGAGACAATATGTGGTTCATGCATGATGGAGCTCCTGCACATTTCAGTCGAAGTGTTCGTACGCTTCTCATCAACAGATTCGGTGACCGATGGATTGGTAGAGGCGGACCAATTTCGTGGCCTCCACGCTCTCCTGACCTCAACCCTCTTGACTTTCATTTATGGGGGCATTTGAAAGCTCTTGTCTACACAACCCCGGTACCATATGTAGAGACCCTTCGTGCTCGTATTGTGGACGGCTGTGATACAATACGCCATTCTCCAGGGCTGCATCAGCGCATCAGGGATTCCATGCGACGGAGGGTGGATGCATGTATCCTCGCTAACGGAGGACATTTTGAACATTTCCTGTAATAAAGTGTTTGAAGTCACGCTGGTACGTTCTGTTTCTGTGTGTTTCCATTCCATGATTAATGTGATTTGAAGAGAAGTAATAAAATGATCTCTAACATGGAAAGTAAGCGCTTCCGGATACATGTCCACACAACATATTTTCTTTCTTTGTGTGTGAGGAATGTTTCATGAAAGTTTGGCCGTACCTTTTTGTAACCTTTTGGGAAGTACCGGTATGCAGCTTGCAACATTAGAGTCGTTCTCTCTCCGATTCTGATCTTTATCCCGGATACCTTTGACCCAGGAAAGAATCCCGGTACTCACTTACTAGACGGCTGAGTAGAATTGGAGCAGTCCTGGAGGGACTGGGACGAAGAGAAATCCCGCCTTCAATCTAGGATTGAACTCGAGACCTGAAAAGCCAGAGTCTAGCACTCTACCTGCCAGACTACAACGGCTACCTTAATTGTATTACCATACTTCATGTGTAGCGTATCGTTTGTCAGCATGTGGACATTCGCATCCACACGGAGGATACCTTTGACCCAGGAAAGAATCCCGGTACTCACTTACTAGACGGCTGAGTAGAATTGGAGCAGTCCTGGAGGGACTGGGACGAAGAGAAATCCCGCCTTCAATCTAGGATTGAACTCGAGACCTGAAAAGCCAGAGTCTAGCACTCTACCTGCCAGACTACAACGGCTACCTTAATTGTATTACCATACTTCATGTGTAGCGTATCGTTTGTCAGCATGTGGACATTCGCATCCACACGGATTTCCCATTACAATGTAGCTGCATCGTTGCACTGTGCTGTGTGTAACACATTGTGTTACGAACACTCGCAAGAACGCCACTTGCAGTGACGAGCACAAGGGGGCCACGCAAGGCCGGAAAGAAGGGATGAGTCGAGAGTAATTAATGAATATGAGAACAGGCGTCAGATTTGGGACCTTTTGGCAAACCGCTGCTCTATCTATAATTTGCATGTCATTTATATTGTGATGTATCTGAACATTAAAATGCGAATTAAAGCATCTAAGTAATTACAGAAACAAAAAAAATTTGTAATAATAATTCCAGGCGCACGGAGAAATCAATATCTGTGAATATATCTCTGCTGCCATTATTTTTAGAGGAATGAATAAATGGTTGAAAATGGCGGCGGCCCCTAAAACGATTCAAGTTAAAACGGACCGTCTTCTTGATCCTGAGGCGCGCACGTATACAGAAAATCTCGCCATCACAACACCCGAGGCTGCGCCAGGTTAGGAAACTTCTGGGGCAAGAAGGAAGCGGCCAAATCTACGGTCCAGCAGGCGACAGCTAGCCGCTTGGCCATCCAGCAAGTTGGCACCAGAACTACTTTTTTCAGCTGCAGACACAATAGTGTGAGGCACCAACCAGCTAAGAAAAGCCCTGAGCTTTGCAACTCCAGGGAATTGTGGAACGTCTTCTTGGAAGGTCCACACTAGCTGCCATCTCATCCGCGACCGCCTATTGTCCATAGGAAACGCTCCGTCATGCGACGATAAATCTTATCGGTTCGTGAGTTAGGGCACAATCTAATAATGATGCCCGGATTCGATAACCGTTTCGGTATTTCGCAATACTACGGGAGAGTACTAGCCTGCGGCAATGTTCTCCTCCCCTTCTCCTTTTGTTGTCGAAGCTCAGTTCTCATGGTTCAGAATTCTCATTCCAGAGTATTCTCATTTCAGTTTATGTAGCTCTAGGTGAATGCTTCTCTATATGATATTTTGTGATTGTATCTATGCCAGTGGTGGCCGCCCTCGGTTTAGAGTACGTTGTTGTGCGCTGATTTCAGAATGTATCTCTTTGTGCTAATTCTTAAATCTTTTATTTGTGTTGCGACTTCTACCACTTGTCCCCCATATCCATTCAAATCAGTGGCTCCCTGCAAATTGCGTCATAGTCCGTGGCTTCCCAGGGTCTGATATTGGCTGAAACAGTAACCGCGATGTAGGACGTCCCTGTTTTCCGAGACAGTCCCGGTTTAGGATTAAAAAAACGAGCGTCTCGAAAATTGCTTCCGGGACGCTAGTTTAGTCCTGGTTTTGTGATGCCAAAGAAATACTCTCATACCGTCTATTTCTTCCGAAATGCTGACGTGGATTTGTTTTTTTAACTGTCACTGTTAAGCAAAATAATGATTTTTGTTTCATTGTTGTACCCGCCAGCGGCTATCAAGGGCCTTTATTGCGCGTAACGCTTCTTTCCATTATTAACCCTTGTCTTGGGATTCAGTTCAGTTAAGACGTTGCAGCTACGTGGTTCTCTGTCCGTGGCTTATTGTGCTTAATTCATATTTGCGTATGTGTTAAGACAGCTCCAAGTGCCAAAGGGAATGTGTTCCTTTCAAGACAAATATATAAAAGAATGGTCTTTCATCAAACGAGGAAGACATCACTATGAAGTGGAATGTGGAATATGTAAGTCGTATGTTTCCATTTTACATGGAGGAAGAGCAGATATAGATCATTTAGGCAGCCAAAAGCATAAATCAAACATGTGCTCTGATAGCACTTAAAAAAAAGCTTTTTTATTTCAAAGTCATCAAAACAGAGCCGATCAGTAGCAGCAGTGGAATTAACAATGTGTTATCATACCATTATACGTCATATGTCTTTGGAATCTGTAGACTTGACTTCTAGTTATTGGATAAGATCAAAATTTTTAACTATTCTGTCACAGTGAAGAGTGTGACGTTGGGCAGAACCAAAACAACAGCACTTTTGAAAGTAGTTATGGCACATGACACTGTCAAATATGTGACGACTTTTCACAGGTCCGCTATTATTCTATAGGTACAGATGCGAGGAATCACAAGGTTGAAAAAATATTTGCATTAATTGTTCAATATTTTACACCTCAGAAAAGCATTCAAGTGAAACCACCTCTACAATATGTATGCACTGCATTATTTCATTAAAAGAAAATAAAACTGATAAGAGTAAGTGTATTGCATTTTGCGGTGACAGTGCAAACACTAATTTTGGTGGAGTGGGACGAGCATGTACAAATAGTGTATTTGCTAGACTGAAAAGCGAAGAAAACGAAAATCTTTTAGGAGTTGGTTGCCCTGCTCAAATACTACACAATGCTGCCAAGACAGCTGCTGACGTGATAAGTGATGATGTAGAAACTTTTATAATTAAACTTTTCAATTGGTTTAAATGGCTCTGAGCACTATGGGACTTAACATTTTAGGTCATAAATCCCCTAGAACGTGGAACTACTTAAACCTAACTAACCTATGGACATCACACACATCCATGCCCAAGGCAGGATTCGAACCTGCGACCGTAGCAGTCGCACGGTTCCGGACTGAACCACTCGTCCACCGCAGCCGGCAAAACTTTTCAATTCCTTCTCCATATTCACAGTACAAACAGAGCGTCTAAAGGAATTTTGTGAGTTTGTGGACACAGAGTATCATGCATTATTATCACATACAAAAACAAGGTGGTTATCTTTGTTTGTTGCTGTAGAGAGAGTACTGAGGTTGTGTGATGCCCTTAGATCATTCTTCCTCTTAGAAGAAAAGGCACCTACATTTCTGACAACCCTCTTCCAGAATCCGTAATGGGGGCATATCTGTGATTCTTGCATAGTCAATTGAGCGTGTTTCAGGGACAAATACTTAAACTTTAGAAAGCAGACAGCAGTGTTACGGAGGTAGATGCGATTTTGGAAAATACTAACAGAATCAGAGAACATCGTAAAGAAGAAAGTTTTATTTCACACAAAGTAACATCTCTCTTGCAGAACAGCGAGGTTCCATTAACTATAGTGGCCAGCGTGAAAATAGGGCTTGAAGGTCATCTCGCTGTCTTACAGCATTGCCAGTTTTTTTATAGTGATAAATTTTAATGTTAGTAAAAATTCAAAAAATATATTGGGCAACTCTATTTTTAGTGAGAATGTGATGGAATACTCTCCAAAAGAAAATTCTCACTAGCTTCTAGGGGAAAAAAATGAAAACCAACGTAACAAGAAATTTTGGAGGAGAATAATTTTTTACTTCAACCTAATGTAATTGGACTGAAAAAAAATGAACATCCTAAAAGTTTACAATTTCATATGCTGTGTCTTTTATATCGGAAACAGAAAAGTATTCTGAGATAAAAAATGAAATATTATAAGAGATGTGAGGCTGTGCCGACTGCGTAGCGAAAAATGTAGTCGCTGATGAATTTTGGTTCTGTAGGACTCTGAAGAAACTTCCTGCGAGAAAGTTGTTAAGAAAACTACAAAATTATTTTTTGTAACATTTCAGACATCGTTATTGTATCGTATCACGTACAGAGGCAAATTACTTCCCCGGTATTCCGTGCGCAGCAGCGCGCGATGATTTGTAGGCTGTCGCCAAGGGTTTTAGTTCGGACGGCTCGCTTTCATATGACTGAGAATATTCCCTATTTCCCTAAAATGTTTTGCTGACTGCTAATACATATCCTTCGCCATTGCATCCATCATTCAAAACGCCAATACACGCTAAGCAAAAGTAATTATAGTTATTTTGAAGCCAATATTTTCATTGAAGTCGAGCAAAATATTTATTCGAAATGTAGTTTGAATCAAGCGTCACACGGAAACATAACACGCAAAGTAATATTAAGAACATATTCGTCACACACGCGAGTCCTCAACTGATACCATGGACGAGTACTTCTCTTTATCCTTTGTCTCATACACAGATTGAGTCACACAGTACTCACCACGTGGAAGTACACGTCTCTAATTTCAAGTCCTGCACACGCCTTTTCTTAAATATTTCCAACTTATAGTACACACTCCAGTAATCCAGCTTAACTTAAGCACTCAGAAGTATTTCAACTTATTGCTACACGTGGTTTCATTGTGACCGTTGGTCACTTCCAAAGATTACTACGATCCCCTTAATATTACCTGCCTGACATTTAATTCTCACCACAAAAGTTCCTGAAATAGAGAAATTATTATTCCAAGCTACTCTTAAGTATTTCACATGCATACAATGTCTCCACTCTTTTGTCTTTACGGAGCACACCTAAGACAGGTCTTACCAACACAAGATCCAGCGGCAGAGTGCTGAAACATGGCCGTTCTTCAGGTCATCTCGCACCTTTGTCGAGGTGGGGGAAGACCATGCTACCCATTGGTCAGCCACATTTCAGGCGCTCAAAGCTCAGATAAATTTCATCTCTTTGGTTCCACCAAAGGTGACCAAAGGACCGTCTCAAAGATGATCATATACTGCACATTCACTATCTGTGGTTAGCAGACGACCATACATTCATTCATTTCGCAGATCTCACCAAATTGGATGTAGGGATTTATATTGTGGGAGTGCACATGTGATCAGTTAAATAAATAAATTGCCATTCTTTCCTACACTGGTATCCGGCTTCGGTGTATTAAGTGAAATTGAGTTATTATTACAAAAAATATGTTGTTCTGACAAGAATAACTAAGAATGTTGTACCTATTTTCAATGTCGGGCGGTACTGTACCCTTTCAGCCTTCAAAGAAGAACCGTTGAACTTCTTTGCAGTACCTTTGATGGAAAAACTGTCAAGAAAATTCGACCACGAACGGCTGCACCGCCACGACTTTATGGGCTGCCAAAGGTCCACAAGGATGGGACACCTATGCGTCCAATAGTCAGCAACATAGGAGCAGCAACCTATGAACCGGCCCGACACCTGACGGGTCTCCTTAGTCCATTTGTGGGAATATGCGAACACCACATCCGCAATTCCATCCACTTTGTGCGCCGTATACAAGAACTTCGGCTCCAGGATAGCGACTTGTTAGTGAGCTTCGACGTAGTGTCCATCATCTGTTCAACGAGTCGGAGCATGGAATGCCAGGAGTTTGAATTTGGTAGGGAAGCTAGAAAATCTGAAAAGGGAAGTGCTAAGGCTCGATCTGGATACAGCGGAGATCGGTGAAGTGAAATGGAAAGAAGGATTTCTGGTCAATTGAAAATGGCAGCAGAAAATGGCATAACAGGAATAGGATCCGTTATGAATTTAGAGATATGGCAGAGAGTGAGTTACTGTAAACAGTTCAGTGAAAGGATTGTTCTCATCAGAATCGACAACAGACCAACACCGACAACAACAGTTTACATATACAAGCCGATATTACAAGTGGAAGGAAAAGAGAAAATATATGAGAATACTGAAAAGGTGATTCAATACGTTTAGAGAGATGAAAATCTAATGTTCTTGGAGAATTGGAATGCGGTTGTAGTGGAAGAAGCAGAAGAAAAGGTTAGGGTAGAATATTGGCTCCGCACTAGGAATGAGAGAGGGGAAAGAGTAGCTGAATTCTACAATAAATTTCATCTAGTAATAGCGAATATCCTGTTCAAGAATAACAAGATAAGGAGTTATGCTTGAAAAAGGCTGGGAGTTAAGACAAGATTCCAGTTAGATTACATCACGGTCCGGCAGAGGTTCCGAAATCAGATACTGTAAGTCATACCCAGTCTGATTGTAAGTCATACCCAGCAGCAGATATTGACTCAGGTCTAATTTAATAATGATGAAGAACTAGGCTGAAGCTTAAGTGACCAGTTCGGAAGAATCAACGCGCAATGAAGTGGGTTATGAAGAGATATACTTGAAATTCTCTGAGGCTGTAGATATTTCGATAGCGAATGGGCCAGCAGGCAGTTCAGTTGAAGAGAAATGAACATCACGAAGAAACGGAAATCTCAGAAGCTGGAAAGAGAAGGTAATTATAAGAAAGGGAACTACGAGTTTTGGAACTTAAATAGTGGCAACTACACTACTGGCCATTAACATTGCTGCACCAAGAAGAAATACAGATGATAAATGGGTTTTCATTGGATAAATATATTACACTAGAACTGACATGTGATTACATTTTCACGCAATTTGGGTGCATAGATCCTGAGAAATCAGTACCCAGAATAACCACCTCTGGCCGTAATAACGGCCTTGATACGCCTGGGCATTGAGTCAAACACAGCTTGGATGGCGTGTACAGGTACAGATGCCCATGCAGCTTCAACACGATACCACAGGTCATCTAGAGTAGTGACTCGGGTGAGCCAGTTGCTCGGCCACCATTGATCAGACGTTTTCAATTGGTGACAGACCTGGAGAATGTGCTGGCCAGAGCAGCAGTCGAACATTTTCTGTATCCAGAAAGTCCCGCACAGGACCTGCAACATGCGGCCGTGCGTTATCTTGCTGAAATGTAGGCTTTCGCAGGGATCGAATGAAGGGTAGAGCCACGGGTCGTAATACATCTGAAATGTAACGTCCACTGTTCAAAGTGCCGTCAATGCGAACAATAGGTGACCGAGACGTGTAACCAATGACACCGTCACGCCGGGTGATACGCCAGTATGGCGATGACGAATAGACGCTTCCAATGTGCGTTCACCGCGATGTCGCCAGACGCGGATGCGACCATCATGATGCTGTAAACGGAACCTGGATTCATCCGAAAAAATGACGTTTTGCTATTCGTGCACCCAGGTTCGTCGTTGAGTACACTATCGCAGGCGCTCCTGTCTGTGATGCAGCGGTCAAGGGTAACCGCAAGTATGGTCTCTGAGCTGATAGTCCATGCTACTGCAAACGTCGTCGAACTGTTCGTGCAGGTGGTTGTTGTTTTGCAAAAGTTCCCATCTGTTGACTCAAGGATCGAGACGTGGCTGCACGATCCGTTACAGCCACGCGGATAAAATGCCTGTCATCTCGACTGCTATTCATACCAGGCCGTTGGGATCCAGCACGGCGTTCTGTATTACCCTCCTGAACCCACCGATTCCATATTCTGATAACAGTCATTGGATCTCGACCAACGTGAGCTGCAATGACGCGATACCATAAACCGCAATCGCGACAGGCTACAAACCGACCTTTATCAAAGTCGGTACGCATTCTCCTCCTTACACGAGGCATCACAACAACGTTTCACCAGGCATCGCCGGTCAACTGCTGATTGTGTACGAGAAATCGGTTTGAAACTTTCCTCATGTCAGCACTTTGTAGGTGTCGCCACCGGCGCCAACCTTGTGTGATTGCTCTGAAAAGCTAATCATTTGCATATCACAGCATCTTCTTCCTGTCGGTTAAATTTCGCGTCTGTAGCACGTCATCTTCGTGGTGTAGCAATTTTAATGGTCAGTAGTGTATTTATTCACAATCGATACAAAAGAGTTACATGTTTGCACCTCTTACCGTCCTTCAACGTAGTCACCAGTAACTAATACTAAGACAACGGCATACCATTGGAAATACCCAGTACGAAGCAAAACTGTAATCGAAGGTCAGATTTTGCTATACAACTTTTATCGAAGATAAGTATGTAGATATTATTAAATTACAGAGTTATCAGAGTTTATGTGCCACTATAAGCAGATACACGGAGAGACACGAAAAATTATTCTGCAAGGTGACAGCTGTATATGCTCCACGGAACGGCAGTGAAATATGGACTATGAAGAGAAAATATTGTAAACATGTTCAGGCGACTGAAATGAAAATTTTTCGATTGTCAAAAGTCGCAATAGGTTGGAGAGGATTTCCAATGAAATCATTAGACGAGAACTGAGTAATTCTGCAGTAAATTACAAAAAAGAATGTAAACAAGACTGGAGGAGCATCTGGTTCAAATGGTTCAAATGGCTCTGAGCACTATGCGACTTAACTTCTGAGGTGATCAGTCACCTAGAACTTAGAACTAGTTAAACCTAACTAACCTAAGGACATCACACACATCCATGCCCGAGGCAGGATTCGAACCTGCGACCGTAGCGGTCACGCGGTTCCAGACTGAAGCGCCTTTAACCGCACGGCCACACCGGCCGGCAGGAGCATCTGGAACGAATGGAAGAAACAAGGATTCTTAAGAGGGCATTGTAATACAAAAACAATGAAAATATGGAGATAGGACGACCAGTTAAAATACGGAATTGAGGCCAGAACTCGTCGATAGGACTAACCTGTGAAGTGCAGGAGGAGCAGGAGGAGAAAACATATTACGCCGTGCAAACGTACCAATAATGCGTTTTCTTCTGACTAGTCTCTCTGCCACTATTTTGCTCAGGTAATTCTGAACTGCCTTACAATTTCCATCCACTTAACTGCTCTGTGGCTATTCCGAGAGAAGTGGATTTCGCTTTGCAACTACTGCATCGCGGACAGCAAAACAGTAAATTGTGGAATACTGTCAGAATTGCATCTTACTTGCTACTCAGTAAGGCGTGAAACAGTGGCTTACTCATCTCGCTTCGTCACGATTACAAGAACAAGACAGCCCCAGCGTCATAAACTTACTCATGCGCAAACCCAGCGTCGAGAGCTCGCAGGCGAGTTAAGGCGACCACAGACAGACAGATTGCTCTGGCTCCATTAGCAGAGGCAGCCTATCAGCCCGTTTCGCGCTGCCCTTGCTCCACGCAATAAACTCAACAAATGTCAGAAAAAGGAGCATGACCTGTACTGTAATTTAAAAGTTGAGACGGCGAGCAAATTGCACACGGCGAACTTTTGTGTTTGCATAGAAAGTAATTAGAAATAACTTTTTATTACTCAGTCTTCGAAGTTTTATTTGTTTTTCAGAGTTTAATATTTGAGGTGATTAATACAAAAGAAAGCATTACCTGTTATTAAAATGCTAGTTTACTTAAGTTTCTTCTGAGATAAAGATTGTAAAACTTCATTAGAAACAATGCACAGTACTGCTGCAAAATATCTGAAAGTTCTCAGAGCGGTGCTATGTGACTTTCACAACAAATTAATCTTGACGCCTTAAAGATCACGATTACGAATTTCCACGAAGAGTGAAAAGGGACATGCAAAAGGATGACTAACGCATATTTGTGAAGTCATAAATCATCGAAACATTTCGGGTTTATGTGGAACTAGGCTCAATACGATTTGAGATCGAGAGCAGCAGTTCTCAGTGACGCAAATTAAATACTGTACTGATTTCATAGACTTGACAAGAAGTTGGCAATTGTTTGCATTTACACTTTGGTTATTTGTCTTGATACTGGAAAGCTTAATGACACCCAGAAAGGGGACAGTATGTGCCGCTTTCATAGTGTTGGTGTGCAGTTTGTGCCACGACTTCTTGCCACCCCCTTCCCCCCTTTCTGTTTAGTCATTGGTCTTCAAACTGGTTTGCTGTGTATCACCACGAATTCCTCTCCTGTGCCAAGTTTTCATTTCAGAGTAACTCTTGCAAGCTACGTACTCAGCTATTTGCTAGATGTATTCCACTCTTTGTCTTCCTCTGCAGCTTTTACTCTTTATAGCTCCCTCTAGCACCAAGGAAGTTATTCGTTGATGTCGTATCGGAAGTCCTATCATCATGCCCCTTCCTCTTGTCAGTGTTTTCGATATATTCCTTTCCTCGTCGATTTTGCGGAGATCCTCCTCATTCCTTACCTAATCAGTTTACCTAATTTTCAACATTCTTCTCCAGCGCAACTTCTCAAATGCATCGATTGCCTTCTCTTCCGTTCCTCCCAAAGTCCATGTTTCACAACCGTACAGTTCTATGCTCCAAACGTACCGGGTGATCAAAAAGTCAGTATAAATTTGAAAACTGAATAAAACATGGAATAATGTAGATAGAGGGGTACAGATTGACACACATGCTTGGAATTACATGGGGTTTTATTGGAACCAAAAAAATACAAAAGTTCAAAAAATGTCCGACAGATGGCGCTTCATCTGCTCAGAATAGCAATAATTAGCATAACAAAGTAAGACAAAGCAAAGATGATGTTCTTTACAGGAAATGCTCAATATGTCCACCATCATTCCTCAGCAATAGCTGTAGTCGAGGAATAATGTTGTACAGCACTGTAAAGCATGTCCGGAGTTATGGTGAGGCATTGGCGTAGGATGTTTCTTTCAGCATCCCTTGAGATGTCGGTCGATCACGATACACTTGCGACTTCAGGTAACCCCAAAGCCAATAATCGCACGGACTGAGGTATGGGGACCTGGGAGGCCAAGCATGACGAAAGTGGGGGCTGAGCACACGATCATCACCAAACGACGCACGCAAGGGATCTTTCACGCGTCTAGCAATATGGGGTGGAGCGCTATCCTGCATAAACATCGTACATTCCAGCAGGTGTTTATCAGCCAGGCTGGGGATGATGCGATTCTGCAACATATCGGCGAACCTTTCACCCGTCACGGTAGCAGGCACTGACGTTTTGCTGTCTAGCGCCATCTGTCGGACATTTTGGGAAGTGTTTTTTTTTGTTCTAATAAAACCCCATGTCATTCCAAGAATGTGTGTCAATTTTTACCTCTCTATCTACGTTATTCCGTGATTTATTAAGTTTTCAAATTTATACTGACTTTTTGATCACCCGGTACATTCTCAGAAATTTCATCCTAGTAATACATATGTGTGATACTATCAGATTTCTCGTGGCCAGGAATTCCCTTTTTTCGGTGCTAGTCTGCTTTTTATGCCCTCTTCGCTCCATCAGTCATGCATAGCACAATTCATTAACTTCATTTACTTCGTTATCACTCAAAAATGGTTCAAATGGCTCTGAGCACTATGGGACTTAACATCTATGGTCATCAGTCCCCTAGAACTTAGAACTACTTAAACCTAACTAACCTAAGGACAGCACACAACACCCAGCCATCACGAGGCAGAGAAAATCCCTGACCCCGCCGGGAATCGAACCCGGGAACCCGGGCGTGGGAAGCGAGAACGCTACCGCACGACCACGAGATTCGGGCTCGTTATCACTAATTCTGACGTTCTTCACTGTTCTCGTTCTGCTACTTCTCATTATTTTCGTCTTTCTTTAGTTTAATCTTAATCCGTATTCTATACTCATGAAACTGTTCATACCATTGAACAGATTCTGTAATTCCTCTTCACTTTCACTGAGGGCGGCAATGTCATCAGTGAATCAGTGATAATCTTTCCACATGAATTTTTATCCCACTCCTGAGCTTTTAATTAATTTTGATCTTTGTTTCTTAGATGTGTAGATTGAATAGTAGGAGTGAAAGACTGCATGCCTGTCTTACACCCTTTTTAACTCGAGCACTTCGTTCTTGGTCATCCTCTCCCTCATGTTTTTTGTACATATTCTATATCACCCGTCTTTCCCTACAACTAATCTCTGTTTTTCTCAGAATGTCGACCATTTTACATTGTAAAACGCTTTTTCCAAGTCGACAAATCCTGTGAACATGTCTGCCGGCCTGTGTGGCCGAGCGGTTCTAGGCGCTTCAGTCTGGAACCGCGCGACCGCTATGGTCGCAGGTTCGAATCCAGCCCCGGGCATGGATGTGTGTGATGTCCTCAGTTAGCTTTAAGTAGTTCTAAGTTCTAGGGGACTGATGACCTCAGATGTTAAGTCCCATAGTACTCAGAGCCATTTGAACCATTTGTGAACGTGTCTTGATTTCTGTTTAGTCCTGCTTTCTACACCACTGAAAATTAAAACTGCTACACCACGAAGATGACATGCTACAGACTCGAAATTTAGCCGACAGGAAGAAGATGCTGTGATATGCACATAATAAGCTTTTCAGAGGATTCACACAAGGTTGGCGCCGGTGGCGACACATACAAAGTGCTGACATGAGGAAGGTTTCAAACCGATTTCTCATACACAAACAGCAGTTTACCTGCGTTCCCTGGTGAAACGTTGTTGTGATACCTCATGTAAGGAGGACGTTTCCGACTTTCATAAAGGTCGGATTGTAGCCTGTCGCGATTGCGGTTTATCGTATCGCGACACTGCTGCTCGCGTTGGTCGAGATCCAATGACTGTTAGCAGAGTATGGAATCGGTGGGTTCAGGAGGGTAATACAGAACGCCGTGGTGGATCCCAACGGCCTCGTATCCCTACAAATCGAGATAACAGGAATCTTATCCGCATAGCTGTAACGGATCGTGCAGCCACGTCTCGATCCCTGAGTAACAGATGGGAACGTTTGCAAGACAACAACCATCTGCACGAACAGCTCGACGACGTTAGCAGCAGCATGGGCTCTCAGCTCGGAGACCATGGTGCGGTTATCCTTGACGCTGCATCACTGACAGGAGCGCCTGCGACGGTGTACTCAACGACGAACCTGGGTGCACGAATGGCAAAACGTCATTTTTTCGGATGAATCCAGGTTCTGTTTACAGCATCATGATGGTCGCATCCGTGTTTGGCGACATCGCGGTGAACGCACATTGGAAGCGTGTATTCGTCATCGCCATACTGGCGTATCACCCGGTGTGATGGTGTCATTGGTTACACGTCTCGGTCACCTCTTGTTCGCATTGACGGCACTTTGAACAGTGGACGTTACATTTCAGATGTAATACGACCCGTGGCCCTACCCTTCATTCGATCCCTGCGAAACCCTACATTTCAGCAGGATAATGCACGATCGCATGCTGCAGGTCCTGTACGGGCCTTTCTGGATACAGAAAATGTTCGACTGCTGCTCTGGCCAGCACATTCTCGAGATCTCTCACCGATTGAAAACGTCTGGTCCATAGTGGCCGAGTAACTGGGTCACAATACGCCAGTCACTACTCTTAATGAACTGTGGTATCGTGTTGAAGCTGCATGGGCAGCTGTACCTGTACACGCCATCCAAGCTGTGTTTGAGTCAATGCCCAGGCGTATCAAGGCCGTTATTACTGCCAGAGGTGGTTGTTCTGGGTACTGTTTTCTCAGGATCTGTGCACCCAAATTGCGTGAAAATGTAATGACGTGGCAATTTTAGTATAATATATTTGTCCAAAGAATACCCGGTGATCATCTGCATTTCTTCTTGTTGTAGCAATTTTAATGGCCGGTAGTGTATATCAAGCGCAACGTCACGATTGCCTCTCTGGTGCCTCTAAAAGAGCACTTCAATAACATCTCCCGGTTGCTAAGTATTTGAGGTGCAATTTTTAGATAGTTAGTCTTGCAGTAGTGTGTTGCATAACAAACATTTTACAGAAGTAGGAGTACCCACTAACAACAGTACATCAGTGTCTTAGGATGCCTGGGTGAAAGAAAAAGAATAAAAAGATTTTCGCTTTTCTCAAGACGATGATCTCGTATTCCCACGTTATTAAGCAAGTACGAACACAAAGCAGTGAGCTAATCTACAAGGTGACCGTGCGCAGCGGCTCAGCCTGTGCTGCAGCGCCAGCCAGCGGGTCGGCTTGCAGCCCGGATAACCAGCACGCACGCCCCAGGGCAGGACAGCGTGTCTCGTGTTCAGCCAGCGTGCTGCGGTGGCAGCCGCGGCGGTGGGTGTCGGGTGTCCCGTAATACCGGTGGCGGCACGCCGCACCGAGCACGCACCACGGTGCCGCTCTCCCATTCAGGGTCCGCGACCAGCCATTGCACTGGAGAACAGCGTTAGGCTACGAGGAAAACAAATTGTGTGTGTGTGTGTGTGTGTGTGTGTGTCTGTGTGTGTGTGTGTGTGTGTGTGTGTGTGCGAGTGTCGGAATATACAATGCTTGAAAACTGCTAAGGTACAGAGATATTATTGGACAGAGTAATCGCTGGCAGTGATGGACGACACGGCATACGGTACATACGTAATAGAGACGGAGTAGTACGTTTATAACGAAAAATGGTACAGGATAACAAGCATAAATTACGTTCCTGTTTGACACAGGTCAGGTATCGGACTCTCAGTAAGCAATACGCGCTTCTCGGGCAGTAATGCACATTTAGCACCTGTTACTCATGTTCGCTAATAAACTCTTGAGGAGTCTTTGCGGCACATTTTCCTACTCCTTTCACAAGGCTGTTTTCAGTTCAAGCACGGTTTGGGGTGCGGTTCTTCGTCGAGTAACACTTCTTTCAAGAGCATCCCAGTCACGCTGTATAGGGTTGGATGCGGGGAGTGCACCTGTCATTGTTTACGTTCAATATCTTCACTTTCCAGTGTGTTCGGCACCTCAGCGACCTAAGTGGGTTGTTACTGTCGTCCAAAAACTAAAATTCGGGACATACCGCAACCCTAAACAGACGGAAGTGATCCAGAATAATCTCCCCGCAGTACCACTGTACTGTAACAGTACCTCATGCGAAGATATTCACCCGTGTATGGACATTCTGCATACTGCCTGCCCACACCATAACGCCTAGCCCATACCAATGACGTTCATGAACTCACTGTGGTGTGTTACGTGTATTCCCCGTTTCCCCCCAATAACCGATGGCCTGGATCACTCGCCACAGTGAAGCGGGATTCGTCGGAGAACATCACTCTGGACCACTGTCGCTGACCCCAACCAACATGCTCCGTACACCAACGAACAGTTTCTCGACGGTGATTTGGTTGATGTGGAATGCAATTAACAGGTCTACGAGCATAAAAAACCAGTCTGATTTAATCGCCGTGGAATGGTTCTGGCAGACGCGTGTGTACCTGTAGTGGTTGCAAGGTCTCCAGAGATCTGCCAAAGAGTGAGCTGTCTGACCTTTTTCGCCACTATGGCTGCATATCAGTCCTCTTGCAGTGTCGTGGTCCGTCTACGACCACCGGCTAGCTTTCGCGTAAAATTACATATTCGGCAGAACTTTTTAATTATGAGATGACACTTCTGGTCACAGCAATTAGTGACACTCTGACTGGGCTCGAGCCGTCCAGCTGCAGGTCCATGGTCGTTAGGACATGCCCGAAAGAAGAGATGCCATCTTCATATAGTTAAGGCTAACCGGCTTCTTCTTCTGTGCTGGATGCACACGCATTGCCCGAAGTCTTACGGGACTCGGTAAGATTGTCTGCCGCGAGTAATGAGTGCAATGGGCATGGACACTACGAATGTAGTGTGTGGACATTAAGTTGGGAATGTGTGTCTCACGGGGAGCGTGCAAGGGATAAATCCCTGAAGTCGCACTATTCTCAGCGCCCTCGGTGGCTCAGATGGATAGAGCGTCGGCCTTGTAAGCAGGAGATCCCAGTTCCCGGTCGGGGCACGCATTTTCAACTGTCCCCGTTGATGTATATCAACGCCTGTCGACATCTCAGGGTCTTGATTTAATTATCATTTCAAACTACGTAACCAGTGTACGCACTTGCGCTGTTCTTTAGTGTGGCGTACCAAAGCCATCGCACAAGTTTCGGCGTGACAAATTTTCAAAATACGATAGCTTGCAAACGACTCTCACTTGAATCCTACAGCAAACACCTTTGGCACTCAAATTTACCTTACTTGTAGTTTGTTAATGTCGATAGACATTGTACCATTTAAAACAGTGCGTGTTTGCACAAAAAATATACTTTTTAAGTATTATTACGATCTGTTAATTAGCTAACAGTACAAGTCCCAGACTACGAATACATTCTGTGAAATCCACACATCAATAGCACTTTCCATTGGCGGGTGGAGTGGCCGCACGGTTAGAGGCGCCATGTCACGGATTGCGCGGCCCCTCCCGCTGAGGTTCGAGTCCTCTCTCGGGCATGTGTGTGTGTGTTCTTCATAGCATAAGTTAGTTTAAGTAGCGTGTAAGTCTAGGGACCGATGACCTCAGCAGTTTGGTCCCTTACGAATTCACGCACACACACTTCCCACTTCCGCAATGTTTGCAGTGCAGGTTATAGGTTATTCACCTGTATGTATGTACTATAGAAAAAAACTATGTTTTTATAAGACACGTTTAAATACCAGTAAGAAATGTATAATCGTAAAATAAAAGAAAGAAGAAAAAATTATTCTCACGACATTTATGGATAAAGCGTAATTTTGTGGATAACGCTCACACCTTTTGCTGATTTTCGGTTTTCTTTTTCCAATAACTTTTATTCCTCACCCCTGAAGAGATACTGGACTGTTCGAGTAAAGACCTCAGTATTTTACAATTCCGAAAGTCGTCAGAACAGGAGTGAAACAGAGAGCGGGAGAGAGAGAGAGACAGGGAGACGAGAGAGAAAGAAATGGTACAAATGGCTCTGAGCACTATGGGACTTAACATCTGAGGTCATCAGTCCCCTAGAACTTAGAACTACTTAAACCTAACTAACCTAAGGACATCACACACATCCATGCCCGAGGCAGAATTCGATCCTGCGACCGTAGCAGTCGCGCGGTTCCGGACTGCGCGCCTAGAAGCGCTAGACCACCGGGGCCGGCGAGATAGAAAGAGAGAGAGAGAGTAGATTAACATGGAAGACGAGTTCAGTTTTAGCGTTGTGGTGCTGTTTTGTGCTCATGCTTCTGAGTATCAAAGGTACGCTTAAATTACGTCTGAACACTCAGAGTGTGCGTATTAAGCACGGAATAGAGTTTTATTAACACTTTAGTGTGGTAATTGATTTCAGTTGAACTGGAAAGCCTTAATTAATTGTGACTTTCAAATATGTCTTTCCGTTAGTTCAGCTTCGGCACATTTTGGTAGTAGTTCGCCCTGAATTCTATCCTCCTTGCTTAGGACCATATCCTTTTGTTTTCTCGCATTGGTAGATGAAGCATGACATTTGACAACTTGAGTTTCGCACTTGGAGACTTTTCGCCAAACCAGCAAACACGACAGTCTCAGCCATCTTTCTCCTCTACACAAGAAACTAGCGATTCTGGACATACACACGTTAGGTACACATTTTCCGTGGCTGTTCTTTTTAATACGAATGAAAGTGCACCGAAACCAGTGACTAAATTTTAAGCTCTTTTAATATACGACTCGTTTAGGAGGATTTGCTTCATCACAAGCTGGTAGTTGCAGTGTTTAGCTCAACTGCGCTGCTCTTGAAAAGCAATGCTGTCGAAATATCTCGAATGGTTAAATTTGTCACATTGGTTGCAGAATGCTTTTGGAAAATACACTGTGTAAAAAGTATAAATTCAGATAGTTTAATATGTGGTACCTTAATATTTACGTACACCAGTGGGTTGGTTATTTTTCGTCTGTGTCGAACAGTCTCACCACAAACACGTCACATAATTTACTGCCTGATGTTTTGTGCACGGTCGTAACTGCACCACTAAGTGGACTACACCTGTCAGTATGTACTAAGCGTTTTCCGTCCACGCATCATACTGCAACGCCTGGGGCCCAGGGACAAGTAAACGTTAATGGCCTGCTGTCGCTACATGTACTAGGAGGTATTAACCAACCTAAAAACACACTGCTCCTGGTAGCTGTAATTATTAGTCTGCAAATGACGGAAATCTAATACTGTTAAGTACATCGTCCTCAGTCATCAACAGAAATATCGTCTGCGCTTGGCAGCTGAGTGGTCAGCGCGACGGACTGTCATACCTAACGGCCCGGGTTCGATTCCCGGCTGAGTGTTGTGTTGTCCTTATCATTATCATTTCATCCCCATCGACACGCAAGTCGCCAAAGCGGCGTCAACTTGAAAGTCTTGCACCAGGCGAGAGGTCTACCCGATGGGAGGCCCTAGCTACACGGCATTTCCATTTCCAACAGAAATATCTACACTTCTACCCGTTACTCCCCGTATTTCGTCTTACTATTCCTCCTAAACATTTTGCAATCAAAGGGACAAATGTAAAACATTCTAGACTTTTGGACAACGTTGGTTTCCCAAGAGCTATGTTCTTCATCCGAACACCGGATGTGTCACCTGATCATGGAGCAAAGCCTCCGAAACACGTCACAAATAATAAAAATAAAATTTAATTATTTAAAAGCAGTCTATATCGCAGCCGATATTAACTACTGACCGGTTTCGGCCTTTTAATTACGGTTCGTCATGAGAGTTTGCAGTGTAATAACAAAAGTAACAGTACTATATTACATAGTCAAGCCAATGTTGTAATGTCCACAGCGGATCAGGCGCCATCGCCGTCATGCAGATGGGTAATGCTACATCGTTTTAAACTATACTTGCGCAATATAGGCCTGTCTATGTAATATAGCGCTGTTACTTTTCTAAACCGGTCAGAAGTTAACATAGGCTACTATTTAGACTACTTATAAATAATTTCATCACAGTAAGATCGCCATTCTTCCAAAATGTAATATAAAATTAAAGTTTAATAAAGGGCTACGTTGATTTTTTATTAAAATTTAACTTGTATGTATTGTATTGCATGTTAACCGGGGATTTAGAAACGACGGAGAGCCTTCGTCCCCGCCGCAGCCGCAGTGGTCCACAACTCCACGACGACTACCGCAGTCCACTTCAACCCCCGCCGCCCCACACCGAACCCAGGGTTGGTTCAAATGGCTCTGAGCACTATGGGACTTAACTTCTGAGGTCATCAGTCCCCTAGAACTTAGAACTACTGAAACCTAACATCTACATCTACATCTACATCCATACTCCGCAAGCCACCTGACAGTGTGTGGCGGAGGGTACCCTGAGTACCTCTATCGGTTCTCCCTTCTGTTCCAGTCTCGTATTGTTCGTGGAAAGAAGGATTGTCGGTATGCCTCTGTGTGGGCTCTAATCTCTCTGATTTTATCCTCATGGTCTCTTCGCGAGATATACGTAGGAGGGAGCAATATACTGCTTGACTCTTCGGTGAAGGTATGTTCTCGAAACTTTGACAAAAGCCCGTACCGAGCTACTGAGCGTCTCTCCTGCAGAGTCTTCCACTGGAGTTTATCTATCATTTCCGTAACGCTTTCGCGATTACTAAATGATCCTGTAACGAAGCGCGCTGCTCTCCGTTGGATCTTCTCTATGTCTTGTATCAACCCTATCTGGTACGGATCCCACACTGCTGAGCAGTATTCAAGCAGTGGGCGAACAAGCGTACTGTAACCTACTTCGTTTGTTTTCGGATTGCATTTCCTTAGGATTCTTCCACTAACCTAAGGACATCACACACATCCATGCCCAAGGCAGGATTCGAACCTGCGACCGTAGCGGTCACGCGGTTACAGACTGTAGCGCCTAGAACCGCACGGCCACCCCGGCCGGCGAACCCAGGGTTATTGTGCGTTTCGGCCCCTGGTGGAACCCCCCAGGGAACGTCTCACACCAGACGAGTGTAACTCCTATGTTTGAATGGTAGAGGAATGGTGGTGTAAGCGAACATGGAGAACTTGTTTGCGCAGCTATCGCCGACAAAGTGTAGCTGAGGCGGAATAAGGGGAACCAGCCCACATTCGCCGAGGCAGATGGAAAACCGCCTAAAAACCATCCACAGACTGGTCGGTTCGCCGGACCTCGACACAAATCCGCCGGGGGGATTCGTGCCGGGGACCAGGCGCTCCTTCTCTCCCGGAAAGCCGTGCGTTAGACCGCACGGCCAACCGGGCGGGTAAAATTTAACTTACTTATAAATTTTAGAAAATTTTCCTTATGCATAAAGTGAAAAGTGAGCCTTGTTGAGTGGCGATGTTTTCAGACTTTATGGCTTCTTATTACCTCTGGTAATTCAGTGGAGTGTAAGTCTTTCATTACGAGAACTGCCGATACCGCACGCCTAGTGAGAAGACTGAATGGAGTATAAGTTTTATCGATGCAGTTGCGGCGGAAATGTACGTAGTTCGCAATCTGTTGGAGCTCGTGGCGCTGCAGGAGAAGGGAGTATATTTCTCGTCACGCCGCGCACAGAAAGTTTCTGTCTAGAAGCGTGGGCGGAACAAAGTTTGATTTCGGCAACAAACTCGGCCAACGCACGCCGCAGCGCGCCGCTGCCTGCTGCAGCTCGTCGCGGCCGTCGCGTACGGCCGCTATTGTGGCGCGTCTTTGTGGCCGGGTTAGGTACAGCCGCGGCGTGCCTGTCAGCCCACAACGGCAGGTACGGCAGCCCCGTGCGCCGGTGATGAACGCCGCGCACTACGGGAATAATAAAGGGGGAGCAGGAAAACAGGAACAGTAGTGGAACCTTTCCTTGCTCTGCTGTATACATAATGCATATCGGCGGCGCCCGGCTCGCGCCCTGGGCAGAACACCCACAGCGCGACAATGAAAAATGCAGGCGGCGCGACAGGGCGGCGCCCGGAGCCACCGGCTGGAAGCGGCCGCCGGCCCACTGCGGCCGCCGCGCAACAACCGCGAATTAGGCGCCAGCTCCCGTCCCGAGCTTCTCGTCGCTCGTCGTCCTTCCGCTCTAGAGGGGCCAGCCGGAGTACAGTGTGCACTGCCACACGTAAGCTGACGACGGCCAGTTGAAAAAGAGAGCGGGAGAGAGAGACGTGGTATATACACTCCTGGAAATGGAAAAAAGAACACATTGACACCGGTGTGTCAGACCCACCATACTTGCTCCGGACACTGCGAGAGGGCTGTACAAGCAATGATCCACACGCACGGCACAGCGGACACACCAGGAACCGCGGTGTTGGCCGTCGAATGGCGCTAGCTGCGCAGCATTTGTGCACCGCCGCCGTCAGTGTCAGCCAGTTTGCCGTGGCATACGGAGCTCCATCGCAGTCTTTAACACTGGTAGCATGCCGCGACAGCGTGGACGTGAACCGTATGTGCAGTTGACGGACTTTGAGCGAGGGCGTATAGTGGGCATGCGGGAGGCCGGGTGGACGTACCGCCGAATTGCTCAACACGTGGGGCGTGAGATCTCCATAGTACATCGATGTTGTCGCCAGTGGTCGGCGGAAGGTGCACGTGCCCGTCGACCTGGGACCGGACCGCAGCGACGCACGGATGCACGCCAAGACCGTAGGATCCTACGCAGTGCCGTAGGGGACCGCACCGCCACTTCCCAGCAAATTAGGGACACTGTTGCTCCTGGGGTATCGGCGAGGACCATTCGCAACCGTCTCTATGAAGCTGGGCTACGGTCCCGCACACCGTTAGGCCGTCTTCCGCTCACGCCCCAACATCGTGCAGCCCGCCTCCAGTGGTGTCGCGACAGGCGTGAATGGAGGGACGAATGGAGACGTGTCGTCTTCAGCGATGAGAGTCGCTTCTGCCTTGGTGCCAATGATGGTCGTATGCGTGTTTGGCGCCGTGCAGGTGAGCGCCACAATCAGGACTGCATACGACCGAGGCACACAGGGCCAACACCCGGCATCATGGTGTGGGGAGCGATCTCCTACACTGGCCGTACACCACTGGTGATCGTCGAGGGGACACTGAATAGTGCACGGTACATCCAAACCGTCATCGAACCCATCGTTCTACCATTCCTAGACCGGCAAGGGAACTTGCTGTTCCAACAGGACAATGCACGTCCGCATGTATCCCGTGCCACCCAACGTGCTCTAGAAGGTGTAAGGCAACTACCCTGGCCAGCAAGATCTCCGGATCTGTCCCCCATTGAGCATGTTTGGGACTGGATGAAGCGTCGTCTCACGCGGTCTGCACGTCCAGCACGAACGCTGGTCCAACTGAGGCGCCAGGTGGAAATGGCATGGCAAGCCGTTCCACAGGACTACATCCAGCATCTCTACGATCGTCTCCATGGGAGAATAGCAGCCTGCATTGCTGCGAAAGGTGGATATACACTGTACTAGTGCGGACATTGATGCTCTGTTGCCTGTGTCTATGTGCCTGTGGTTCTGTCAGTGTGATCATGTGATGTATCTGACCCCAGGAATGTGTCAATAAAGTTTCCCCTTCCTGGGACAATGAATTCACGGTGTTCTTATTTCAATTTCCAGGAGTGTACATGTGTATGATAAACGCCCTGAGTGCAATGCACAAGTTCCAATAAATGTTCACCAACCTGCAGTCTTCTATAGTTGTTGCCCCTTGCGCAGAAAAGAGCACGTATGTCGTGAATCTGTTATCTTGAGGTTGTAAGAAACTCTTAGCGAGGAACTGATTGAATTTCCAAACAGTTTGTTTGTACGGAATGCCACTAGCTTTTGTTAGCAGAACACGAGAAGCTGCACAATTACATTTCGCTTTAGAGTCTCAAATATTTATATTCTTCAACAAGTTAATGAACTGCGTATTTCTGCAGTTGTAATCACTCTGTTTTCAACTACACGTCCATATAACCCTACTTGCTAATAAAGTATTCATCTGACACAGACCGCGGCGAACAACATGTCTGTTCTCCGAGTCTTCGCACCCAGCTCTCTTTTTACAAACCATGGATTACTAATGAAATCTTAACTGAGACTCGTCGCGGTAGACCACATGTCTGTCCTCCGACAATGCCGAACGAGCTCTGATCTTAAAGTCGAACCATCACCGAAGTGCTTCGTCTGCCTTTTCGTTTAGGAGTTGCTTATTATTCTGCTGGTTACTAATACTTGTGAAATAATGGAATGATAACACGCTGTTGAGAGATGCTTTAATTTGAAAGGCAAATAAGCTGTTGAGTTTTTCTAATATGAATAAATGAAAGTTATCATTTTGGCGCACAACATCTGAACACAGTAGCCAACCGCGAAGAAGGACCACAATTTAGGCCGTCTTTCTCACGACACCCTACAGAGCAAACCATCTGTCATCGGTACCTCACACCACATTAAATCTTACCACTCCTGCCTTCTCAACTGTTCTAAGAGGAGTTTCTTGTACCTGAATATGATGGCTGCAAAGCCAGAAATATTACATGACAGCCACAGTTTTCGTTTCCCGGGCAGCCCTGGATGAAAAGAGCTTGCCCCAGTTAGCGGTGGGATAAATTCTGATATGCCATGGGTGTAGGGTTTCCACGATTTGTTGGGAGTAAACCGGGACGTTTCTCTAAAATTAACTAAAAACGGCCATAATTTGTGAATCATAAACTGGAACGTTTCGGGACACTTTTCTTAACGTTCAAAAAGTGAAATATTTGTGCAAATTACTGCTGTATTCAACTGATTTAGTAAAATAAATAAATGAAGGAACACTTTATACTGTAATTAATTTAATAAAATCCAAGGGAGGACATTCAACTGGTAATAACATTTTACAATATTAGTACTGGTATCAGAAGAATATTTTATTTTGAAACATTAATATGAGATACAAAATTGTCTAGTGAAACACTGTAGGTTGAAGTGCAAAGTTCACATTTGTTACACTATGCCTCATATTTATCTGAATTCTGAGCTTTGGAGAGAAGATCTTTCCGCTGTATGATGTATTCATAGAACTTAGTGCAACTCATTTCATAATTAAAAACACATTTAATTATTGCTTCGAAGTTTCGTACTCATAATCTGTTTCTTTTCATCCTTCTTTTCATGGTCACCTCCCCCTTGGCAGTCCCCTTCCGGAGATCCCATTAGGGAACTATTCTAGAATCTTTAGAGAATGGAGAGATCATCATGACAGGCCACATGCCTTGTTGATACACATTATGAGTGTTTGATGCATTATTTTTCTTTGCCTTATGCGTTCTCATGCCGTTGATCAATGCAGATTCTTCCGCCTCTTAGGGGGAATTTCTCATACGAAAGGCAAGAGAGTGCCCTGGACCTCAGAGTGTTGGAACAATTGCATGAACTGACATTTGCACGGAGTGACACTTGCACAGAACCTGGGGCTCTTGCCGAGCTAACCGGCTTTTCACAGGTACAGACACACCAAGAGGTCTGTCCGCCGCTCGTGGTCTCGCGGTAGCGTTCTCGCTTCCCGAGCACGGGGTCCCGGGTTCGATTCCCAGCGGGGTCAGGGATTTTCACCTGCCTCGAGATGACTGGGTGTTTGTGTTGTCCTCATCATTTCATCATCATCCAGGAAAGTGGCGAAATTGGACTGAGCAAAGATTGGGTAATTGTATGGGCGCTGATGACCACGCAGTTGAGCGCCCCACAAACCAAACATCATCATCACACACCAAGAGGTCTAGCAGTTCAGAACAGCTGCCCGTGCGAGCTGGCTCGCGCTCTCTCCGTAGCAGTGAACAACCATGTATCGCTTCAGGACGGATCATTAACACTTTCTTGGCAAATTTATTTCATGACTGTTGTATTAATGAGAACTGACAAGAGGTACAACATGATGAGAACTGACAATGAAATTCAACATCTCTTTTAATACTTTGACGACGCAGTGAACGGGGGACAGCTAAGTAAGAAACGTAATATTTTCTTACAACTGTTGCAGCCTGCAGGCCGGAGTGGCCGTGCGGTTCTAGGCGCTACAGTCTGGAACCGGGCGACCACTACGGTCGCAGGTTCGAATCCTGCCTCGAGCATGGATGTGTGTGATGTCCTTAGGTTAGTTAGGTTTAATTAGTTCTAAGTTCTAGGCGACTGATAACCTCAGAAGTTAAGTCGCCTAGTGCTCAGAGCCATTTGAACCATTTTTTTTTTGTTGCAGCCTTATGATGACTGCCGTTTTAGGATGAAATTTAAACTGATAGATTTATATTTAGTTTTTTTAAAAAAGGTCCACTCGAAAGTTGGCAATAACATCTGATCTTTGACAGTAACATCCGACAGTCGGCAACACAAACCAAAACACAGTATGAAAACAAATGTTCATTTCCTAGTTCTTTGAAGTGTGGAAAACAAAAACCGAAATGGCAATTGTAAGAAGAAGAACAGCGCCACAAACGACTAAAACACAACTTCTAGAAAATCTTCCACCGAACCTGTAAGTAGACATTAAAATATTACCAGGCCATAGAAAAGCCAGCCACCAGTACTGTTTATAACCTATATATACATGGTTCGAAAATGCAAACCAAATAGTAAAAATATGTACATATTCCAGCTCACTGAAGATGCCTTGCAGGGAATAAAGGCGAAATGCGTATGGCACGAAATTCGTGTTTCATTCAGTAGTAGTTTGACGGTCAGCAAGTAAAAGTTAACATTATACCGTAATATTACACGTAACTGAGGAAGATAGGACTACAAAAGTTGAAGATGCCGGTTTTTGTTATTTGACACAGCAAGGAAATTTCCTCTGAAGGTTTTTCCTAGTCCCTTCAAACGTTATTTACCCATATTCTAGACTTTTTCGTCCAAATAAGGATGATTTTCCATCAGCAAGACGTGAAGGCTATCAAAGCACTCGGTTTGATTCCTACTGAAACACGTTTCCCAAAATTTAAGTTTTTTAATGAATGATTCGATACGGTCTTGCTCACAAGTGAAACTTCCCATCGCCCCCCTCTCCCCATTCAGATTTAGTGATAAGCTACACATTGGAAAGTCCGTGAAAAACTGAACACAGATCAAGCGTGAAAACAGAAAAAAGCTGTACTGAACTGTGGAGAAAAGAAGAAAAATACAAACAGTGAACGGTACAATATGTGTAAAACCGAGCACGGCGAATAGTTATTGTGTCGTGAGTGTATGGGCACGCTGGTGTATTGTGAGGCGAGAGGCCGAGTTTCAAATCTTTTTCTCCACGAAATTACGAACTTTCCGTCCGGTCATTGACTTGTCTGTTCGGTGTATTCAAATTTGTGTCTGTATCGTGGCGTAATGTCAGTTTACAATACTGGCGTGTAACGATGGAACTTCCAGATAATCTATTTAATGATTGTCTGTGTACACAGGATTAGGTGAGAGGTATGCTCAAATTCATTTATGGTATTCCTGGGAAAAAGTATACATCAACCACACGAATGTTTGATTTCTTAATCTTGCTGTTTAAGACGTTCGAAGTATGATGGTCAATAAGTTATAGCTCCTTCGTCTTCGTGATAATACAGGACCAATACTTGTTAACTTATGCAAAGATATTTGAGGTGAAAACTTAAGTGAGAATTCAGTTAGGTAAGTACCTAGTGAAGTATTAAAAGAGTGGTAGCGAACAGGGCTCAAAGTGGGAACGGCGTCTTAGAGGTAGTAGCTCAGTAATGAGTATATATATATATATATATATATATATATATATATATATGTATATATATATATATATATATATATATGAAACTTTATTGAAAAAAATATTCTTTTCGGATTAATTTTCAGAGGAAACTGTCTCACATTATTGGCACTATTGATATTCAGACATGAAATGTTGATTTTCCGCGTGGTGTAACGAAATACTATTTTATTAGTTTGTTGTTCACACTCCACCCCATCGCTAATCTTCTTCTGATGCCATCAAACATCAAAACGGTAGCTGCGAAATGGCTAATGTAGGAGAAAGTTGTCAATGCTATATCTGAAAACAACATCACAATCAGAGGACTAAGCACAGAGAGAAACAGAACTAAAAGAAGTGAACAATAGGGAGACAGTCTACGCCACTAGTACCAACCGTTCTCTACACATATAAAATTTCTCATACATAAATTAATATTTACTACCAGGTATATTTTTCAGGACTTTTTTTTCTAATTTTGGCTAAATCTATCTCCTTTAAAAATCTGAGTCACATTTCTAAACATCATATACACAGAAGCGCCAAAGAAACTGGTATAGGCATGCGTATTGAAATACAGAGATACGTAAACAGGCAGAATACGGCGCTGCGGTCGGCAACGCCTATGACTGGCGCAGTTGCTAGATCGGTCACTGCTGCTACAATGTCAGCTCATCAAGATTTAAGTGGGTTTGAATGCTGTGTTGTAATCGTCGCACGAGCGATGAGACACATCATCTGCGAGGTAGCGATGAAGAGGGGATTTTCTCGTACCACTATTTCACGAGTGTATCGTAAATATCAGGAATCCGATAAAACATCAAATCTCCGACATTGCTGCGGCCGGAAAACGATTCAACAATAACGGGACCAACGACGACTGAAGAAAACCGTATAACGTTGTTGCTTTATTTTGTGGTGTAAGTGGAACTGATAGACAATAAAAGCGGGTTAAAAGCTGTGAGTTGTCTGGGGAAGTTAACCTTGCATTACTGCGCAACTGTTTCACCAGGTGTCCAGTCTAGTTTACCAAATTCCCAACCAGACTAACATTAATTATAATCTTTTAATAGTCATACGACAATATATATATATATATATATATATATATATATATATATATATATATATATATATATATATAAAAGAGAATTTAAATAAAAAGAAATAAATCAGTTTATATTTGGAAATTTATTTTAACATTGATCATTGAAATTTCAGCATATTAAATTTGATTCATAAATAAACTGGTGCCTTATTTAGGATTGTGGAAAATGTGAATTTGTAATCTTACGGAACACATCAAATATGGAGCCAAGATTGGGAGACTGCATACAACACTGCATTCATAAAATAACACACGAAGAACGTTGAAACATATGCAAGAGGAAATTAACCACAACCAACCGATTCAATTTTCACCCAAAGAAATTACGTTCGTAGGACAATCCTGTCCGTCATGTAATTACCACACACTGGTATACTAAATCCATACTAACTCTCTGTGAAATCTTCCCAAAAAGAATAGCTGAGAGCTACTTTGATGATTACACCACATGCTTCACGTGGTCAACTTGGTTTACACAAAGTGTGTAACTCCACAATAATTTTGATAATTAAAATAAATTAGATCGGAAAGCAATTTACAAAAGAAAAACCTCGAACTGGTTACTATCGTCTTACTATTAACCTGATGGGTCAAACAATTATATAAGCACGTGGTAGTGGTCTCACAAAGTACACCCCACGTGGGTTGAACATAAAGAAAAGTTGCTATATTGAAAAATACTGTCAAGACGAGACGTTATAATCTCACGCACATTCGCATTTAAGATTGATGATCTTAGTTAGAGTTACTGATCAACACGTGGTTCCACTTTACTCACAAAGTAGTGACAAAGCAGCTACCGGAAAATAATCTGAACTTCACACGCGAATTACACTGCGTTGCAATTTAAGATAACATTAGATATTTTAGAGCTAAACCTGAAATAAAGGTGATTAAATTTTCAGTAGGCTGAACTTAAGAAATCCATTGTCCTACAGACTTAGCAGACACGTGCTTAGCTGGAGATCTTACCACTTCAGACGCTCGCCACAGACAGACTGACCTGGTCCCTCCTTGAGGGTGGCTCACAAATACAAACGGAAGTGGCCAGAGGGGCAGCTTCCTATACCGACATGACAAGAGACGGACAGGACCATACTAAGGATAGAAACCTCTCTACTTTTAGAAAGCGTAGCTACCTGTTCCGACGTTGGTCCTACTGTTCTCTAGCAGACAGGCTTGTCTGCTACCCTCAAGCATGCAACTAGAAATACATTTGCTCATTCATCCTCTCACACAGAAGGGAAGGGGGATGACAGTATCTTATCATATACAGTATATAAAAGAAAGCGGATGTAGGTTCCGTATGAAACTGTGTGACATGAATTACATATAAACTATGGGGGAGTTGCTAGTCTCCTACCAGGCGCCTCCCCAGGTGGCGGATAGGGGAATGCTCACCAGATATGGTGGGTACCGGGGAAATAAAATACCCGGGTTGGACCAAAACTAGCAAACTAGGGCACGACGGTTCCACATGTCAGTGGCGGTTTCCCGACAGCGTCTGTTCCACATGTTAGTGGCGGCTGATTTGTGTTTCAAGGCTCCACAACCTTGATCCTACCAACTGGCACATGTCAGACCAAAATACAATTACAAGTAAAATCATGGTTCGTGTATGTAATAACAAAAGTACCCCAGGTGGTGAAATCCACCCACCTAGCAGAAAGGTGGCAACCGGTCTATCGGATTCTGGGGAGACCGGACCTACACGACTTGTGAGTGGATCGGAGCACTCTGGAAAACTTCCCAAAAATGAAGATTACATTGGAACAGTAAACATACGGACACTAATACAAACAGGAAAATTATACACATTAACAGAAGAATTAAAGAAGCTGAAAATCCAAATCCTAGCAGTACAAGAGACCAGATTTCCTGATAATCAAATCACTGACTACAATGGCTTCAGAATTTTCAAAAGTGGAACGGACAGAAAAATTGGTAAAGGGGCAAACATGCTTGGTATGGCCTTTATGGTCGAAAAATCCTCAGTTAAATTTGTAAAATCTGTAAAAACTATTAGCAATAGACTAATGTTTCTTAGGTTGAAACACAAGAATAAATATTACACCCTAATTAATGTTCACGCACCCTGCAACGTTGACAATAGAAAGGACCTAGACAATGTGGATAAATTTTGGGAACGATTAAAACTTGAAATGTCAAAGATACCGAGGAATGATGTCAAAATACTTCTTGGAGATTTCAATGCACAGATTGGCAGAGAAAAGAAATACAGGAAGACGGTTGGGCTATACCCAGCACACAAATTGACCAACAAAAATGGCATGCGACTAATCCAACTTTGTCAACAATTCAACATGAAAATCAGCTCAACGTCGTTCAATAAGAAACCAAGAAAACAGAAGACCTGGAGATCCCCTATAAGCCAATTGGGAGAATTTCAAATTGACCATGTGGCCATCTCATATAACTTCCAAAAAGAGATCAGAGATATCCAGGTTAGGAGAGGTGCAAATATTGACTCAGATCATTATCTCACAAGAGTTCGGGTCCAATTCACCCCAAGAAGGAAAACACCAAGAATTCCACCAGCAATCCCAAAATTTGACCTACAAAAACTAACAGAATCAGAAACAATTAAAAAATGGGAAAATTCTCCCGCAAACAACTGGGAAACATTCAAGGAAAAAATCACAAAAATAGCGAAGGAGCAAATACCATTGAAGAAGAAGCACAAACATCCATGGTGGAATATGGAATGCGAAAAGGCAATTCAAGTTCGTACAGAAGCCTTTGCGAAGTACAGTTCAAATAAAAATGAGAAAACTCTTCAAAACTTTTTAGAAACACGGAAACTTTCAAATAAACTTATTAGACAAGAGAAGAGAAAGTATGTAACTCAGCAACTGGAATCAATAGAAGCAGATTTTAAAAATTATAATATGCATGGATTCTACAAAACTTTTGCAAACCAAATTAAAGGGTATATCCCTCAAAATGTCTGCTTTCGGAAATCAGATGGGAATCTGGCACTAAGCGACGAAGAAAACTGTGAAGAATTAGCCAAATATTTTGAAACGCTACTAAACTGTCCAGAACCAACAGAAGCTCTTCCAATATCCAGCACTAAAGCCCCGCAAGAGCAAGACTCTGTACCGCCAACTGAAGAAGAAATTATCAAACACATAAACAAACTCAAAAATAACAAAGCATCAGGAGAAGATGGAATTGTAGCCGAATTTCTCAAAAGTCTAGGGTCTAACTCAAGAAATGAGCTAGTTACAATTATTCAAAACATATGGATTACTGAAGAAATACCAGAAGATTGGAAATGTGCCCTAATACATCCGTTACATAAAAAAGGGGATAAATCGGATGTGAACAACTATAGAGGAATCTCCTTACTTGCCGTCACATACAAGATATTATCAGCTTGTCTTCTTGAAAGAACACAAAAACTGCTAGAACCCAAAATCTCAGATTTCCAAGCTGGTTTCAGACCAAACAGATCATGTCCAGAACAAATTTTAAACTTGAAATTGATTACAAGGATGAGACAAATGCGAAGGAAGCCTACAGTATATGTCTTTGTCGACTTTAAAAAGGCATATGATTCAATTCACAGACCCACACTATTTAAAATTCTTGAAGAACAAGGACTGGATAAGAAGACACGGAACATCATAGAGCAGACATTAACAAATACAAAATGCAAAGTGAAATTCATGGGAAAACTTTCAAAATCATTTGAGATAAAAACTGGGGTTAGACAAGGTGATGGATTATCACCTCTGTTATTTAACTTAGTTCTGGATAGAGTCATGGCAGAATGGGAAAAAGAACTCAAAAAAGAAAAGTACTGGAAACCAATATCACTGGGAACAAAAAAAGATGACCTACAAATCCCCTACTTAGCCTACGCAGACGATCTTGCAATAATGGCAGATTCTAGTGAAATGGCAGTCAAACAGATAGAAACCTTAAAAGAGTGTGCAGGAAAAGTTGGCCTACAAATATCTTTTGAGAAAACGGTGTTTACAACAACAAATCTAGAAATTTCTAAGTTACAAACCAAATATGGAGAAATTAAGAGGGTACCATACTTTAAATATTTAGGAGAGATAATTTCTGAAAAATACTCACAACAAGAAAGAATATTAAAAGCTCGTAGGGGTCTAGGGCTGGTCCAAAACATTTACAATAAAAAATGTCTATCTATAAATACAAAAATTAAACATTATAAGTCGGTAATTAAACCAATAATGCTATATGCCAGCGAAACCTTGACACTTAAAAGAAAAACAGATATGGAAAACCTGAAGAAAGAGGAAAGGAAAATCATTAGGAAAATTCTGGGACCAAGATGGACCAAAGAGGGGTATAGATTACAGAAAAATTCTAAAATTGAAGAATATTCTAACATAGAGATAGACATGAGGAAGAGGCGTCTAAAATTCTATGGACACATAATGAGACTTCCCGATCACAGACTTACAAAAAGAATAGTAAGATACGTAGCATCCCTTGTTAATGGAGGAGAATGGATCAAAAATGTAAAGAAAGATCTGGAATTAGCCAACATTACTACTGAAGACATGAACAAAAGAAACAATTTCAAACTTAAAGTTGACAAATGGGAGGTCAAACCAGAGACAAAAGCGCCGAGAACTGGAACAAAATGGAGCGAAGAAAGAAAAGCTGAATTCTCGCAAAGAATGAAGACCTGGTGGGCAAACAAGAAGAATAAGAAGCCCCAGAAGTGAACCATCTTTACTTAGCGTCTTCCATGTTGGGAGCTTTACGACTAATAATAATAATAATAATAAACTATGTTTTAAAGTGTGGTAGTGTGACAGATCGTTCTTGTTTATGTGTAAAAGTAACACGTTCCACTACTCAGTCTTCTCCCAGATAGTCAGAAACGCCACAGTAAATTTAGAAGAGGAATTTATGCCGTAAATGACAACAGATTTAAGAAATTAACATGAAAGGAATCCAACAGAGACCTTTCATAACCCCAACGCTCCGGGAAAAGACTGTGCAGGGGATTTTCTGGCCATGCTAGGACATTCCCAACCAGGCTTCTCACACCCAACTTAAACCAAAAATGTAAAGAAAAGGCAAAAGGTCACCAACTACTTGCTAAAACACAATAATTTCAACAAATCTCTAAATTCTACCAATTTCGAACAGAAAAAAGAACACAATCTGTGACACCTATTTAAAAGATCGTGTAGACCTAATTCGGTCAGCAAGTAAAAACAATGGCTCCTGTGTCATTAATATGAAAACAATTTCTGGTTGTTACCCTTATGGAGTTCACCAGTATTTGCTCATTGCAAGAGCCAACTGATCACAGGAGAATTTATGACTGTTTATTAACAAGCAAAATTTATGAAAATAGCAAAGGTGCCACAGCAATTAAAAATAGAACATGAAAATAACATCAGTATTATAACGCAGAACATTACAATGCCCAATCCGCAAAAGCAAAAAAATGATAAGAGAAAAAACATGTTTTACAAAGTGGTTATCGCAAAAAAATTCTATATCTTATAAAACTAATAATTTGTAGAATTAAAATAACTTTGTGGCACTAATTTAATCACTCTACTATATTTCAGTTAGTTAGCAAACAATGATCACTGTGTCATTATACTGAAACTACAATTAATTATGTGATTGTTACCCTTATGGGGTTCCTCACTATAAATATGCCCCATGCAAAGGCTAATCGATCACAGTCCAATGAGAATGAAAAGCTATCTGACTGATAAACGAAGCAATGCCACAGCAATGAATTTACGAAACAAAATATCACAAATCTAATACATCACACAAAAACAAACACTGATAAATGAAACAGCTCTGAAAGTGCAATAGTGAACGTCTAAAAAAAACACCAATAAATAAAACACCTGTAAAATACAAGACTCGGGCAATTCCAGCAGGACAATGTGACACCACGCACTTCCAGAATTGCTACAAAGCGTCTCCATGAACACCCTTCTGAGTTTAAACACTTCCGCTGGCCACCAAACTCCCCAGCTATGAACATTATTGATCATATGTGGGATGCCTTGCTACGCGCCGTTCAGAAGAGATCTCCAGCCTCGCGTATTCTTAAGAATTTATGGACAGCACTACTTCAGTCATTAGTTGAGTCCATGCTACGTCGTGTTGCAGCACTCCTGCGTGCTCGCGGGGTCCCTACACGATATTACGCAGATGTACCAGTTTCTTTGACTTCACTGTACAATGTAGTCTTCCCTATGTCAGTAATGGGGAGAAAAACAGAGTTCGGAAGTCATTATCTTAGCGCTTGCTACTCGTGTTCCAGATAAACATGCAGAGATCTAACTTGTAATACGAGTACTCGGGTAAATGTCATTGGAGTAAACGAGTATCAAAAGTAACGTAGCGATCATTCAGTGTTCCTTTAATGAAAATGAAGAATCTCCTAACAGAGAGGAATCGTAGGTAAAAGAAACACAATCCTAAAAAAAAAAAAAAAACAGGAGGAAGACATTTCCTGAAATATAGATGTAAACGGGAGCAAAACTGTGAAATATGATGATAGGGAGTTCGAGCGTACGGGCTCTCTACGTGAGGCGTATAAATAAATATAAGCGTAGCGCTCTTGAGAAGCAACATCGTTTGTTAGTCGTCGTCACCGGGCTGTCGCTTGTGTGACTCACGATCCTCAGTTAACATCAAAGAGCGTGACGCAAGCAGACGGCACTGTTCCAAGGAGGCGAGTGACCAGCCGGCACCAGTGACGACGGCCCGGAACGTGACTGGGGCGCTGACGCTGCCGATCGTCGCTGCCCCCCCTGAAGCCCGCCTCTAGTTTTCTCACTGATAGACTTTCTGAAAAACTGGAGGTAAATTCAGGGTGTATAAAATATCTGATACTGTGTACGGACGTAGGAAAAAGACAGGAAAGACGATAATGAGAACCATTAACTGCAGATACGTGTACTTTATTTTAAATTTTTTATTATTTTTTTTACTCCGGAGCCATCTGTATTGAGAAACACGTCATTCACGTTTACCCAAACAATAAATTTTAATGAAAATACTACCACACAAAACGAACTATCAACATTCCTTGATGAGGCTACATCTACATCTGTACTCGGCGGTCTGTGGTGGGAGGTACAAACTTGTACAGCGTACCAGAAAACACATGCTCCCTTCCTGTTCCATTCGCGGGTGGTACACGTGAAGGAATACCTTCGACACCCCGACTATACGCAGTAAACATTGCTGTAGATATGTTCATACCCTTCCGCATGACCGAGCGAGGGGCCCAGTGGTTCGCACGCTGGACTCGCATTAGGGAGGACTGCCGTCCAAACCCACGTCGGCCATCCTGATTTACATTTTCCGTAATTCCTCTAAATCGGTTCAGGCAAATGCCGCGATGGTTCCTTTGAAAGGGCACGGCCGACTTCCTTCCCCATGCGATGGTACCGATGACCTTGCTGTTTGGTCCCCTCCCGCAAATCAACCAACCAAACGGCAACCACACACCCCACCCACGAAAACGACCCCCATATCGATAACACTACCTCCTCCACACTTCAGTGTGGGCACTATACGTAATGGCAGCTAACTTTCATTCTTCAAAAACAAACTCATCCATCGGATTACCACAGAGGATAACGTGATTCATCACTTCAGATCATTCGTTTTCAGTAGTTGACCATCAGGTGGCATCGTCCTTCATATCACCTCAAGCGTTGCTTAGCATTTTACTGCAGAAATGTGTGGCCTATGAGGAGATGCTCGCATGATTGGCTATTGTACTATTTTTAACTTGCCATGCGTAGTCATTGTGTCAGCTGGACTATTCGTAGCGCTTCGGTACTCACGACTGATCGCTTCCGCTGATTTCATACGAATTTTTTAATGCCGTTTAAATCTACAGTATTACTCTCTGCTCCACAGTTAAGTCCCTTTCAGAGGCTTCATCGAACCACCTTCAAGTTATTTATGTACCTAACAGCACGCGGGAAAACCTAACACTTAAACTTTTTCGTGCGAGCTCTGATTTCTCTTATTTTAATATGATAACAATTCCTCCCTGGGTAAGTGGACGCCAACAAAATATTTTCGCATTCGGAGAAAATTGTTGCTCACTGAAATTTCATGAGAACATCCTGCCACACCGAAAAACGCTATTTGTCCCCCCCCCCCCCGCGCGCCCGCTCCCCCCCCCCCCTCCCTGTTTCTCGATGATACCAAAACGAGCTGCCCTGCTTTGAAGTTTTCCGGTGTCCACCGTCAGTCCTAGCTGTTGCGGGTTCCATATTGCGCAAAACTGCTCCAGAAGTGGACGGATAAGCGTAGTGCAGGAAGTTTCAATGGTGTACCTCTTCCCCTTTCTAAGTGCTCTCCCAGTAAATCGCGGTCTTTGGTTTGCTCTCCCAACAACATTATATGCGTGGTCGTTCCAGTTTAAGTTACTCGCAATTGTAGCACCTAAGTATTTAGTTCCGTTTACAGCATTTAGACTTGTGTGATTTATCGTATAATCAAAACTTAGCGAATTCCTTTTCAGTACTCATCTGGATGACTTCACACATTTAATTTTCTAGTAAATTGCTACTTCTTGCAATTCACCAAACATATATCTTGTATAAATAATCCTGCAATTGGTTTTGGTGACCTAACGACTTTACAAGACGGTAAATGACATTATCTGCAAACAATCTAAGACGGCTGCTCACACTGCCTTCTAGATCGTTTACATCAGGAACAGCAGAGGGTATATAACACTACCTCGTGAACGCAGATATAATTTCTGTTTCACTCGACGACTTCCCGATGCTCCATATGGAACGATACCTTCTGTGTCCGTGTTGGCTATTTGTCAATACATCATTTTCCCCGAGGTAATTCATCAAGTTTACACAGTATATGTTCCAAAACCCTACTGCAAATCGACATTAGTGATATGGGTCTATAATTCAGCGGATTACTCCTATTTCCTTTCCTGAGTATTGGTGTGACCTATGCAACTTTCCATTCTTTAGGTACGGATCTTTGGATGAGTGAGCGGTTGGGTATATGATTCCTAAGTATGGAGCTATTGTATCAGCGTACTTTGAAAGAAACCTAATTGGTATACAGTCTGGACCAGAATATTTGCTTTTATCAAGTGATTTAAGTTGCTTCGCTACTCCGAGGATATCTACGTCTAAGCTACTCATGTTGGTAGTCGTCCTTGATTCGAATTCTGGAACATTTATTTCGTCCTCTTCCGTGAAGCAATTTCGGAAACCGTGTTTAGTAACTCTGCCTTAGTGGTGCTGTCATCAGTAACATTTCCATCGCTGTCGCGCAATGAAGATATTGTTTGCGTTTTGCCGCTGGCATACTTTTCATACCACGAGACCCTCTTTGGATTTTCTGTCACATGTCGAGACAGTTTCGTCGTGGAAACTATTATAAGCTTTTTTTTATTGAAAATAAAATTATTCCAGCTGTATTTAAGATTTCATATTTATTTGGCTACTAATTTCGGCGTTGACAAATAAATATGAAATCTTAAATAGAGCTGGAGGAGTTTCATTTTCAATAAAAAATTATACCAGCTGATGTCCCCCCATCATCCAATTTAAATATGGATGCACGAAGACTATTATAATCATCTTGCTGTGATGATCACGCTAAATTTCGAGCTTCCGTAAAATTTAAACAGTCTTGAAGACGTTACCTTCTTTTAAATTTGACATGCTTTTTCACTTCTGCAACCACCCTCTGAAATGATCGACTCTCCCTGTTCACCCGTACATGAAGTCTGTGTCTTTTTGGTTTAGCTGAGGTTTTTCGTTCGCGTTTCCAGTTCACAATCACATCAGTAACAGTAGATCGGGGCAGGTTTCGGAGGGTTGAAATATCCGTGATGGATCTGTTACTCAGATGAATCCAATGACTAATCCACGATCAAAATCTCTGAGGCCTCCTGAAATGTTCGTTGTGTTCTTACCGCTTCTCTACTGCCAACAAAATACTCTCTGCCTCCTTTTATACGATGTGACCAGCTCTCGTGACATCAGTGGGTCATTCCCGCATTACATTCTGATGTCCGGATACTTTCGATGAGAGAATGTATGACTCTCGATTATCAAAACGCCTTTCTACTGTAGTTTTTTCTCCTGACGCCCTCAAGCTGACTGAATCAACATGCGACGAAGCGGGTGAGTCTTCTTTTCTATCTGAAGCTTCCTGGCAGAAGGTATATCCTTTCTTTCAGGAGTGCTACTCCTGCAAGGTTCGCAGGAGAGCTTCTGTAAAGTTTGGAAAGTAGGAGACGAGGTACTGGCAGCAGTAAAGCTGTGAGGACGGGGTGTGAGTCGTGCTTGGGTAGCTCAGTTGCTAGAGCACTTGCCCGCGAAAGGCAAAGGTCCCGAGTTCGAGTCTCGGTCCGGCACACAGTTTTAATCTGCCAGGAAGTTTCATATCAGCGCACACTCCGCTGCAGAGTGAAAATCTCATTCTGGAAACATCTCCCAGGCTGTGGCTAAGCCATGTCTCCGCAATATGCTTTATTTCAGGAGTGCTAGTTCTGCAAGGTTCGCAGGAGAGCTTCTGTAAAGTTTGGAAGGTAGGAGAGGAGGTACTGGCAGAAGTAAAGCTGTGAGGACGGGGTGTGAGTCGTGCTTGGGTAGCTCAGTTGCTAGAGCACTTGCCCGCGAAAGGCAAAGGTCCCGAGTTCGAGTCTCGGTCCGGCACACAGTTTTAATCTGCCAGGAAGTTTCATATCAGCGCACACTCCGCTGCAGAGTGAAAATCTCATTCTGGAAACATCTCCCAGGCTGTGGCTAAGCCATGTCTCCGCAATATGCTTTATTTCAGGAGTGCTAGTTCTGCAAGTTTCGCAGGAGAGCTTCTGTAAAGTTTGGAAGGTAGGAGAGGAGGTACTGGCAGAAGTAAAGCTGTGAGGACGGGGCGTGAGTCGTGCTTGGGTAGCTCAGTTGGTAGAGCACTTGCCCGCGAAAGGCAAAGGTCCCGAGTTCGAGTCTCGGTCCGGCACACAGTTTTAATCTGCCAGGAAGTTTCATATCAGCGCACACTCCGCTGCTGAGTGAAAATCTCATTGTTCTTTTCTATCTGTTTATTCAGTTACTCCTTGTTGGTAAAGGACCATACTGCCAAATAACACTCAACAATTGGTGGAAACAGTGTTCTGTAAGAGAGCTCTTATTTGTGGTACTTCTAACAAATAAGTCTGACATATTCCTTTGGTTAGATTTTTGTCGTCGTTGGACCGTAAGTCACTTCGGACAGTTACTTGTCGCCTGTCATTGGCTCCGTGACTGCTAGCGTATCACGTAGGTATTTGATATTGTATCTTTTCAATTACTTACCTTACCTTTCGTTGCGCGTAGGGTCGGCTAACGGTGCAGGTAGTCGTCACTTGCACGTGACACTGCATTTCCTAACGACTTCCTAATGATTATTGTTATACATAATGAAGACACACAAATTTGTTTCCGTATGACAGCATTTCTACTCTGCACGTCAAAATACACTGTCCAGTCAGATCAATGTGACCACAGGTCAAAAGGCTGAATAACGACCTTTTGCAGCGCAGACTGCTGCGAGACGTCCAGGAAGAGAGTCCATGAATTTCTGGAACGTATTGACAGGGATGTGGAGCCAAGCCGACTCCCTTGCCGTGGCCAGCTGCCCTAGATTTCTAGGATGAGGATCCGTGGCACGAACAGCCCGCTCGGTGCCACACACTCGCCACTGGGGTCGGTGTGTTTTGTTGCCAGGGTAGTACGGTAACCTCTTCCTGGTGCTCTTTGAACCATGCAGGTCCACTGAGAGCTGTGTGACACGGCGCACGATGGGTACTATCGTGTTCAGGAGAAACAAACTGTGTATAGGGGTGGATAAGGTCCCCGAGGATAGATGCATACTTGTGTTGATCCGCTGTGTCTTGCACAGTAACGAGATCACCAAGCGAATCCCACGGAAACAGTCCACAGACCATAATTCTCTCTCCTACGGCCTGGTCCCTTCCGACGATTGTAGCACGGTGATTGCTTTCAGTCCGATAAAGCATAAAACGTGATTCATCTGAAAAGCCACCTGTCGCCACTCAATGGACGTCCAACTGCGGCACTGCCGTGCAAGTTGCAGCCTTTGTCGCCGATGAACAGCAGTCAATATGGTTGCATGAACCATACGCAGCAATGGTCGGTCGCTGACGAGGCGTGGATGGTAGCCCCTTGTTTCGTCTGGGCATTCAGTTGCTCTACAGTTGCGCGTCTATTCGCCCGTACACACCTCCACAACCGTCGTTCACCCCTGTCACCCTTGGCCCGTGGTGCACCCCAATTGCCTCGAACTGGTTTTGCATGGCGTCATGTTTACATGCACAGTATACTGTAACCACCGCGACACGCGAACAATTAACATGAGAACAATTAACCCTTTGGACGTCAGATAGATCGCTTCGTCTTCGCAATGCGACAACGACAGCGTTGTTTCCCGCGTCCCCCCGATAGTCTTTATATACCCTTCAGTGCTAGGGCTACCACCTGTCGTCTGTTTGCGACCAGTCACTGCACGTTGACGTCGAACATAATTGGTGGTCACATTAATGTGACTGGTTCTTGGGTACATCTATTTAAAAAACAACGTCTTTGTATCATTGTACCAAGAGCCAAGAATAAATAAATGTTATTAGTCCTTTATTTATCTCATCGTTTCACCTGCTTATGGACGACAATTATCAAATGTTATCAATCCGTCGATTCTCTTATGACGTGTTTTACATTCTTGAGGATCTCCTCGCTATGGGTGTAAACAACAAAAAGCACATCTGATGTAATCTTGTTTCCCTTTCTATTAGCATCCCTTCTTTCTGTGACTCATTTTTGTTCCTGTTCTTTCTGTTCTATTTGCCATCACATCTCGTATCGTCTACTGTCGTTATTTTTGCTCTGAACTTTCTCTGTTTCTTGTAAATTTTTTAATGAACACGCTCTCCCGTAGATCGCGATGTACTTTTTTCATCCGTGATACCTGTGTCTTTCTATTTTCCTGATCAGTCAGTATCGCATTTACAATCCTTTCTGGTTTAATTCTTATAATGTGTCGTACTCCTGTTTGACATCAAATGTATTTTTCTACATTTTTTTTTTGTTCACACAATACAACCAGCTTACGTGTACATAAAATATACTGGTATTGACAGATATTTATTGTTAAAATATTTGTTTATTTGTTCGTGCGCATACACACCCATACACACACACACACACACACACACACACACACACACACGTTGTAGTGATGATGACGATGTTTGTTTTGAGGGGCGCTTAACTGCGCGGTCGTCAGCGCCCGTACAAATTCCCAATTTTTTCATAGTCCAGTTTTTACACAATTCAAACCAGCTACGGTCACCAATGATGATGATGATGATGAAATAATGAGGACAACACAGACATCCAGTCCCCGGGCAGAGAAAAATCCCCAACCCGGCCAGGAATCGAACCCGGGACCCCGTGGTCCAGAGACAGCAACACTAGCCACCAGACCACGAGCTGCGGACGTTCACACGTTGTAGTGACAGCATATATAGTTCTAGGTGGACGAATTAATTATAATCATTTGCAAATTCAGTTGTTATAGAACTCTCTTGTACTATTCATCGCGTTTGACGTGCTAGTCTAAGGTACGGATACCTGCAGCAACAGCGAATCTGTACACCGTGCTGGAAAGTCTGTACTGTTAATGAAATTGTCAAATTCGCAACGGGTTGTCAAACTTCACAAGTTCTTGTAAAAGGTTTGTGATATTTGTAGTCTAGGGAATTAAAAGGGAAGGTGATCTTTCCATCTACACAAGAGCAGAAAGGTGTCTGTGAGGCGCCACCTGTAAAGATGTTAACGGAAACATCTGTGGTTAAATCTGTGTCTCACTATTAGAGAAGCGAGGTGCATGGACATCGAATATGTACTGGATATCGTGGAATAGAGGACCTACAGGTGAATTATTATTGCGCACTTCTTGTCTTTATGTCTTGTTATTTCGTCTCGTTCCCGTTGTCAGTGCTCGTATGATACCTCTGTGCAGCACATATCGATATTTAGCGCTTGGGATTGCAGTCCATGCTGTGTGCCCTTTCACGGCAGTTTCTTTGGATGCGCGGCCGATAGCTTCGTTAGAAGTGATCCCTTAGTGTGATTTCACCCAAGCGAAATTAACGGTATGCCCGTCTTCACGCATCGATTCAAACCCTTGGTAACACGTATATAATTCCGTTTTCAATCAAAGAGGTGCTGAAAAGTTTAAGTACCGTAAGAGCAAATAATGAGTCAGTGAGTATGAAATATAGAGATACTTCCATCCGCGAGCAGACACGTAATATTCCTAGTACAGCAATAAGTTCCACTGTCATTGTACTTATCTCTGCTGGGAATCGGAATAGCCCAGACTTTTGCAAACACGGTATATAGTAAGCACTTTCGAAAGAGTCAGTAGTTTTATAGCCATCAGTATAGATGCACACTGATGTGCAAAACTTAAGGATGAAAGTAATTTGTTACTGCAAAGTAACACAGCTAGATGAAACTCGGACCGTACGTAGAAAGAACTAATACAGCGTCGTACAGAAGGTAACTGAAAGAAATACACAATAAGACGAACAGAAAATACAATTTGATTCGCAGATGATAATTAGACTGAAGTCACCGCGATTCATGATGGTGCCCTGGACATTACAAAAGGCGAGACACGGCTCTTAATAGCTTCGACAATGCTGGACGTCATCTCATATAGAGAGAGCTGGGAATACGTAATGCACCCAGGAACATTGTCGAACATGACTGTTTTGATGGTCTGGGTGTTATGGTGTGGACAGACATAACAATACACTCATGACACATCTCACTGAGTGTATTGTCAGAAGTGTCTGCTCAGATCTCATTTCGCCACATTTTGTGTAAGTGCATGTGAGGTGAGGTAGTGAGCGGAAATTTATGAAAAACTGAATGAAAGCAATGCACTAAATAGTAGCTGATTGGGACCCCAACCAGGGACACGAAACAGGACGGAAAATTTTGCAGATGACATGCTGTCAAAAAGCCGACGAAAACGAGCACTTAACATCGATGTACAATGATACAGTTCATTAGCGATGTAATTTTAAGAAATAAAGAATTTAACCCACAGACGATGACAAATTGGTGTCGAAACATGTCTGGGGAAATATAAAAATAAACTAACTGTGTTTGCTGATTTTCAAAACAACCCAGTTTTTTATGTATACCTGCTTTCTGGTATAAGCGTTGCCTCATGTTACTTTTGTAATGTACAGGGATTGGACAAAAATCTGAAAAGACCGCGAGAAACACAAACGGAGATGATAGCCAAGCCTGCAGGTTGTGATGCTGTTTTTGACTACGAACAGCAGCTGTACAATGTCCTCAATACGATGCAAGTGTCAGTCGCGATCAGAACAGTGTTCCGTGTAAATGTATGCGTTGTGTCAGAGCCAAGTGAATTTGAACGTGCGCATATTTTTGTGGTCTTATGATGGGGAGTTGCATAATCAAGGTATTTAAAATATTTGGTGTTTCAATTGGACTACCTATCGAAGATTTATATAACATAGTGGGAAAGCGGAAAAACATTATCTGCTCGAATTCCGAACCACTCACCAGTGAGAAAAATGGCCACAACAGAAAAACGTGGTTCCGATGCCATAATACCGGGACTATGGAGCTAACGGGAGAATGTGCCTTGTTTTAGAGTGTTTCCAACTTCCTGAAGAGTGAAGCACAGTGGGGGTTCGGTGATGATTGGGGTAGCCATGTCATGGCATTCCATGGACCCCATAGTTACTCTGAAAAATCGGATTACTGCCAAGGTTTATGTGACAATTTTGGCTCATCAGATCCATCACATTGTACCATGCTTGTTCCCCAATGGTGATGCTGTCTTTCAAGACGACAAGGCCCCTTTCATAGATCTCGTCGTCCAGGACTGGTTTTGTTAGCACGGGGATAAATTTTCGCATCTCGCCTGGATACCACAGTCACCAGATCACAATATTATTGAGCCTTTGTAGCCTACTTTGGAATGACAGGTGAGTGGTCGCTATGCACTTCCATCACCGTTACCTGAACTTGCTGCTGTTTTGCAAGAAGAATGGTATAAGATATCCTTGGAAATCATACAGGACCCGTATACAACCATTCCGAGACAATTGGAAACTATTTTGAATACTAGTGGGTTTCCTGTACCGTATTATGCATGGAAATGTGTTTTCGGTGCTTCCATATTTTTGCCAATTCCCAGTATTCCCGGCCTGTTGTATCTGCTTTTATCTTTTGAAAATGGCGGAAATTGTATGAGTGAGTTCGTGTTTGTACGCACTGCGTATCATGTAGTGTCTTCCATCGTATTTTCCTGATTACTCTGTGTTGCCGTTATTGTCATAAGAGTGTGTGTTTGCTCTGGATAAAGATGTGTTGTTGTTTGTGGCTTTTGTTTACTGTTGTTTGCCTTTTAATTTTGTTCTTTGGCTTTATGACTATCTACCATTGTACTCTTTGCAAATTCGAAGCAGGCATTGTTATAAATAAAATGTGATTATTGTGATGAACACTGTCAGCGTATTTGATATACAGAGATAGTTAGCTACATGTTTCACAGATCATTTAATGATTCTTTTACCGAAATGATGTGGAACCAGTCAGATATGAATATGTATACATAATTAGTATTAACGTTTTCTTTTTATTTCTGATACCAGTTTGAAGCAGAAATTCGTCAATGGAATAGAAGGAGCTTTTCAGGAGAAAGGATTTAAATTAGATTGAAAACCTGTGTCGTTACCTGTCAAATATTCTGTGTTACTGGGCAAATGATAAATAATTTTTTTGCTGAATATTGAAGTCCTTCCTGATCCACTGACACCGCTTTAATAATGGGTAATGAAGACCAGTTTTCCCTGTAGTGTTGTACGTAGACACATCACTGTTTTTCTCAAATTTTGATGGATTATTTATGAAGAATTTCATCAGCGAATATATATATTGTGTAGGCGCAGTTAAAATGCCTTGCTCATTGAAGACGTACCTACATGACGTCCGTTGTCAAACACCATATATTATTCTTACTGCTCGCTTTTGTGTAATCAGTGCGTTCTTTCTAAGTGATGAGTTACCCCAGAAAGCTATTCCGTAAGACTAGTTTGACGTAACTCTCCACGCTACCCTATCCTACGCGAGCCGCTTCACCTCCGAACAACTACTGCAACCTACATCCTTCCGAATCTGCTTACTGTATTGATCTCTCGGTCTCCCTCTATTCTTTTTAGCAACTCCTCATTAGTTAGGAAATCTTCTAATCTTCAAAGTTGTTTTGTACCACCACATTTCAGAAGCTGTTATTCTCTTTGTGTCTAAACTGTTCATCGTCCATGTTTCACTTTCATACACTCTTGACAAATAATTTCAGAAAAGACTTCGTAACACTTAAATCTATATTCGATGTTAACAAATTTCTCTTCTTCAGAAATGCTTTTCTTGTCAATGTCAGTCTACCTTTTATATCCTGTCTACTTTGGCCATGATCAGCTATTTTCCTGTCAAAATAGCAAAATTCATTGTAACACCCCACCCGTCACTTATCTGGTTTTGGCATGTGTTCACCCCAACTAATTGACTAACAGATCAACAGAGAGTGCAAAACTGCCGCAATATCGGATAACGCAAAAAAAAAATAATAATATGGCCCTGTGACTCCTGACTGAACTGTGGTGGCAGTGTTGACATTAATTTATTCAGAATTAATCACTTTTAATTAAAAAGGGGTGCACATTGATGTTATATTCAGCTACTGAACAGCAGATACAAATGTTGAACATAAAATTAATTAAGAAAGTGACTTGGGATTTCAGCTACTTGATTGAAAACAGATGCAGTCGATTAGCACAAATTTATTTTAACTCCCGACATTCAATCATCACATTACAAGACTCTCCTATCAGGCAGTGGTAATAAATTGCGTTTGTGTGGAGTAAAGCTCGATAAGTCCAAAGTAATTCCTATCAACTGACCCAGGCGTAATGTGAAGCGCGAGAAGAGTTCTACAATACACAGCCCATGAAACACTCGTGGAAACTTTGCCGACGTGATCCAACAAATTAATCAGTAGCCGGAGCGGGCGCAATATCACCGAATACAGCGTGGCGGAGCTGCGTTGTTGTGTGGACATCGGCCCAACTCGTGGTGCTGCAAGGCTGTGCTCGGCTATTCACTCCTAGCTATCTTGCTCAGTACATAGCTGAACCAAAACTTTCTATCTCCAAGCTCAATCGTTCCATTTGCTAAGTCCTAAACCGCAAAGATGCTCACTCTTTCACAGGCAAGCTGTGTAAAGAATGGCACGTCCGCACTCTAGGCAAGCTGGGAACGGAAGACCTCTACAGGGACTTCTCCCCGTCCACTCTTCACCTTGGTTCCCCCCCCCCCCCCCCCCAGCAAAATCAGTTACACCAATTGCAGCGCAAGTCGCGTTAATTATGTGTCACTTCCCAGCGCCTACCAATGCCTGCTCTGGGAAGTGAACAAATTCTCACAAAATTTCCCTTCCTCTCAACTTCTGCTATAGCTCCTCCCAGGCCACCCATCAAGATTAGCGTGTGCACAAACACCAACTTTTCCGGAATTCTGACTCCCAGGATAGTACTTCAAATTCCGTGCTCCTACGTTCCCATCGGAGGCCGCCGTATTTCATTCTGTCGCTCTTCACCTGATTTACTTCAGACTCTGCGGACTGTGAATTCAGCGTGAAGTTGCTATAGTCACGAACACGCATATCTTGACCTCTGTTGACCGCTCCACCGTAGCTTTGCGTGGCTTTCTCGCATGTTTCCCTGAAAATGGGACGACGGACATTTATCAACAGGCGTACAAGTTCTCCGTCTGTTTCCCAGTACACCAGCATGGAGTCGGGGTCAACCACGCATGCTGTCACTCATCTTAAGGCAGCTGGAGACCGCGCCGCGTTACCGCTTTCTCAGAGCTTGAGACGCCCTAAGCTGCCTATTGTCGCTTCCCTTCGCCGTTCCCCAGCCGGCCACGGTCAACTCTAAATACTTTCCTGGGGTAAACTAGCGTCCAGTAAATCGACTCGTTTCCACAAAGTTTTCATGTCGTGTGAACTACTTTAAAACCATCACCCGACATTAATTATTCCAATACGTCCATACTATACAAGATGCATTGTGCCTTGTCAGTCATTTTGTTCAGCCCTACTGTTCGCTCAACGTGAGTTAGGTGATCTTTAATGACTTCATGTAAGGGGCATAGTTCTTGCCATCTTACATCATCTACTACTTTAAGTACATCGTTTCCTAATCGAATTCCCCCAACATCATCTGATTTAATTCTGTTACATTCCATTATTCTTGTTTTGCGTTTGTTGATGTTCATCTCATATCCTCCTTTCAAGACAATGTCCATTCCGTTCAACTGCTCTTCCAAGTCCTTTTCTGTCTCTGACAGAGACATTATTGAGTGGACGTTATTGATATAGAAGACATTATTGAGTGGAAATATGGGGAAACAGATTTAACGTAGGCTTTGGAGTGTGTAATACTGCTAGGTATGATACGTTCAAAATAAAAAAATGTTACAACTCACAGGAAACCTGTTTCACACTGCGACGTCGGAGCCAGGTGCGTTAGCCCTCACGCACTCGCGCTATGCCTCCACGTTTCGTCCCCTGCTGCTGGCGTTACGGTGATATCGCGTGACACGTAATAATCAGGGTAGCCGCACAGTGGGGACGGCTGCTTTAATCCCAGGATACGACAGCGCAAAGCCTCGGCTTCCGGCGATAGCGGACGCGGCGTTCTGCCCGCGCCCAAAGTGCGGCGCAGTGTAGCGCGTAATGAGGACAGCCAGGCTTTCTGTTGACGGCGCCGCCGTCGGTCCAGCGCGATGTCATGGCACAGGAAGCACCTGACCGCACTGCACGACGCGTGAGTAACGGGACACCAGAGTCATTGTTTAATGGAGCCCTGAATACGACTGGAGGTCACCTATCTCCTCCACGGTTTCACGCTGAATGCCTTACTCTCACGCCATTTCAAAGCAGGTAACTACATTAGAAATATGACCACTGAAACGGGTTCGGTGCCCCACTGCAGACTGCTGATGAAGGTACGAGTATACGAAGAAGGTACCCAGATATTTTAGTGGCTCGAAGACTTCTGACGTAATAGAACGTAGGACGTCGTTCTCGATGGCGAGAGTTCATCAGAGACGATGGTATCGTCAGGAGTGCCTCAGGGAAGTGTGCTAGGGCCGCTCTAATTGTCTACACTCCTGGAAATGGAAAAAAGAACACATTGACACTGGTGTGTCAGACCCACCGTACTTGCTCCGGACACTGCGAGAGGGCTGTACAAGCAATGATCACACGCACGGCACAGCGGACACACTAGGAACCGCGGTGTTGGCCGTCGAATGGCGCTAGCTGCGCAGCATTTGTGCACCGCCGCCGTCAGTGTCAGCCAGTTTGCCGTGGCATACGGAGCTCCATCGCAGTCTTTAACACTGGTAGCATGCCGCGACAGCGTGGACGTGAACCGTATGTGCAGTTGACGGACTTTGAGCGAGGGCGTATAGTGGGCATGCGGGAGGCCGGGTGGACGTACCGCCGAATTGCTCAACACGTGGGGCGTGAGGTCTCCACAGTACATCGATGTTGTCGCCAGTGGTCGGCGGAAGGTGCACGTGCCCGTCGACCTGGGACCGGACCGCAGCGACGCACGGATGCACGCCAAGACCGTAGGATCCTACGCAGTGCCGTAGGGGACCGCACCGCCACTTCCCAGCAAATTAGGGACACTGTTGCTCCTGGGGTATCGGCGAGGACCATTCGCAACCGTCTCCATGAAGCTGGGCTACGGTCCCGCACACCGTTAGGCCGTCTTCCGCTCACGGCCCAACATCGTGCAGCCCGCCTCCAGTGGTGTCGCGACAGGCGGGAATGGAGGGACGAATGGAGACGTGTCGTCTTCAGCGATGAGAGTCGCTTCTGCCTTGGTGCCAATGATGGTCGTATGCGTGTTTGGCGCCGTGCAGGTGAGCGCCACAATCAGGACTGCATACGACCGAGGCACACAGGGCCAACACCCGGCATCATGGTGTGGGGAGCGATCTCCTACACTGGCCGTACACCACTGGTGATCGTCGAGGGGACACTGAATAGTGCACGGTACATCCAAACCGTCATCGAACCCATCGTTCTACCATTCCTAGACCGGCAAGGGAACTTGCTGTTCCAACAGGACAATGCACGTCCGCATGTATCCCGTGCCACCCAACTTGCTCTAGAAGGTGTAAGTCAACTACCCTGGCCAGCAAGATCTCCGGATCTGTCCCCCATTGAGCATGTTTGGGACTGGATGAAGCGTCGTCTCACGCGGTCTGCACGTCCAGCACGAACGCTGGTCCAACTGAGGCGCCAGGTGGAAATGGCATGGCAAGCCGTTCCACAGGACTACATCCAGCATCTCTACGATCGTCTCCATGGGAGAATAGCAGCCTGCATTGGTGCGAAAGGTGGATATACACTGTACTAGTGCCGACATTGTGCATGCTCTGTTGCCTGTGTCTATGTGCCTGTGGTTCTGTCAGTGTGATCATGTGATGTATCTGACCCCAGGAATGTGTCAATGAAGTTTCCCCTTCCTGGGACAATGAATTCACGGTGTTCTTATTTCAATTTCCAGGAGTGTATATACGTAAATGATCTGACATGCAGGGTGACCAACAAGCTGCAGCTGTTTACTGATGACGCTGACCTGTACGGACAGGTCTCGTCGTTGAGTGACTGTAGGACGATACAACATTTCTAGCTGGTGTGATGAATGGCAGCTTGCTCTCAATGTAGAGAAACGTAAGTTGAACTCAGGTGGGCAGAAGGAACATTCCCGTAATATTCTAATACGGCAATAGTGGTGTATTGTTTGACACGGCCAAGTCGATTAAATATCTAGGCGTAACGTTGCGACGTGAAATGAAACGACATGTAAGGCTGCTAGTAGGGTAGGCGAATTGCCGACTTAGGTTCACTGGACGAATTTTAGGAAAGTATGGCCCACTTGTATCGGTCACGAAAACTGACAACGGCTGGGAGAGCGGTATGCTGAGAACATGCCTATCCGTATCCTGTAACGACTAAGGGGTGAGGATGACACGGCGGCCGGTCGGTACCGTTGACCGTTGGTCCTTCCACACTTGTTCAGACGGCGGTTTTTTTGTCATTTGTAAAGGAGACTGCGTATAGAACACTAGTGTGACTCATTCTCGAGTACTGCTCGAGTGTTTGGTGTCTTCACCAGGTCTGATTAAAGGAAGATACTGAAGCAGCTCAGTGACAACCTGCTAGATTTGTTACCACTAGTTTCAAGTAGGTTCAGTCAACTGGTCAATATTACGGAGATCCTCCGTGAACTCAACTGGGAATTCCTGGAGAGAAGACGAAATGCTTTTCACGGAGCACTATTGAGAAAATATAGAGAACCCGGTTAAAGGCGCTGCAGTCTGGAACCGCAAGACCGCTATGGTCGCAGGTTCGAATCCTGCCTCGGGCATGTATGTTTGTGATGTCCTTAGGTTAGTTAGGTTTAACTAGTTCTAAGTTCTAGGGGACTAATGACCTCAGCAGTTGAGCCCCATAGTGCTCAGAGCAATATGAACCATTTTTTAGAGAACCAGTGTGGTGTCACCGCCAGACACCACACTTCTAGGTGGTAGCCTTTAAATCGGCCGCGGTCCGTTAGTATGCGTCGGACCCGCGTGTTATCTGTGATTGCAGACCGAGCGCCGCCACACGGCAGGTCTAGTCTAGAGAGACTCCCTAGCACTGGCCGCAGTTGTACAGCCGACTTTGCTAGCGATGGTTCACTGTCTACATACGCTCTCATTTGCAGAGACGACAGTTTAGCATAGCCTTCAGCTACGTCATTTGCTACGACCTAGCAGGCGCCATATTCTTCAAGAATGTATTCTGAACTGATAATATTGTGAATCATGTACCGTCAAGAGCGACGTTCATCATTAATGGATGAAAGTTAAGTATCAAACTAATTACATCCGCTTTCTGAATTCTAATTCCTTGTCATGTTCCAGACCTCACGTCAGTATAGTTCTTTCCTGCTCACGCCAGCATGAGTGAGCTAAAACGCGTGTCTTTCGGCCTCCTCTAGTAACACGGCGTTGGCTCTTCTGCCAACACAACAACCAGCATTTGAAGCTGAGCACAGAAAGATTCTACTGCCGCTAACGTACATTTCACGTAATTACCTGAACATAAGATTTAAAAAAACTTAGGGTCGTATGGAGGCATATGACAGTCCTTTTCCCCTCGCTCTGTTTTCGAATGGAAAAGAAATGACTATCAGTGGTGCAAGGTACCCTCCACCATGCACCTTACGGTGGCTTGCAAGATATGTATGTAGATATAGATCCACAATGTGACTAGCAACTGGTGACGCTTGACTTTGGTACCATGTGAAACGAAACTGAACTCAACATTCTGTTGACGGAGAGGATGTCTCACACGGGGCCCGCAGAGGGATTCTTAAAGACATTAAATTAGCTCTAGTCTCAAAAAGAACTTGGGAGAATGTGTGACGCCCTCGTCAGAAACACAGTTTGGTTTAGTTAGTTATATGTTCCGAGAGTCATATCCGCAGCAACTCACTATAATATGAAACGTGTCAAATATTTTCTCAATGAATCGATGGCTCCACGTTAACGACTTTAATAATTGTATTTTTACTTCAATCTTAATATAAAATATAATTTAATGAATGTATTCCACCGACACACAGGTTATATTTGTTCAGATATTTATATATCGTGTAGATCAGAAATAATTTGTTTAAAAATGATTTCATTATGTGCCAGTATCTTTTCTTCTTTCTTCAATTGTGAGGTATTTGCCTGTTACGCCCTCTTGTTTGTTAACTCTATTAGCTGTGATTAGTTTCTTTTTGATCTCGCCATCTCTTTCTTGGGCTGCTTATCGATCTCCATTTATTTCTATATTGTTTTCTCTCTCTATTTCAGTGTCAAATCCTAGTTCATGTCTGATTGTTGTATTTCTTCTCATATCAGATAAAAGGGGTGTAGTTAAATAGTTTTTGAGTTGCCTTCTTTTTCCCTATCTGTATAGTAGTAAGGATAACTTGGAGATGGTGAAGGGCAGTTTTGTTCTTAGTATCATATTCATACATGCTGCAAATATTTATTTTTTAATTATAAACTGCTAATCTCAACAAAAGCAAATATTTTGTCAGCTTGTTGCAAATATACCAAGAACTTCAAACAGTCCGCCACATGAAGTTCGCGCTTAGAAGCCAGATATTATTTTTACAGTAAATTTCTATGCAACGAATGCTTTATGTCTAGGTATGGAATTTACCAAGTAAATTATTGTATATGACATTAACGAATGCGTGTTCCCACAGGAAGTCAACCTTCTGAAACTCTCGTTAGCAACACCATGCAGAGTTCATTCACTGAATTCATTTGGAAAGCTTAATAATCTGTGATTTCCAATTCAAGTTATGATCAGCATGCAAACCCAGAAATTACAAATGTCGCTGTGCATGTTATATTATTGTATTTGGAGACGACGTACACGTTTCATTGCTGGTGAATAAAATTGTATTAACTTTATTAAAGTAATCTGCTCTCTTTTTACGATCGTTTCGTTCACGAGTACCAACAGCAGATCCCGAACTACGAGGGTTATTCGGAAATTAACGAACAATCGGTCGTCTGCTGTGCAGCGAGCTACCTTAATTTAAGTATTAACTGTATTTTCCTTACTTGTCACTTCTTCTTCCGTGTGTATTTGCTTTTAGGAAGCTTTAATTTTCGAGTGCTCTTAATAGTGTTCCATAGATTTCGTGTTTGTTTTGAATACAGTCAGAGAGAGTCCCTTTAGTCAGCCATAGTCAGTGTCAGTGTCGTCGTAACTGCCGTCTGCTTCACGTCTGCTGTGCAGCGAGCTACCTTAATTTAAGTATTAACTGTATTTTTCTTACTTGTCACTTCTTCTACCGTGTGTATTTGCTTTTAGGAAGCTTTAATTTTCGAGTGCTCTTAATAGTGTTCCATAGATTTCGTGTTTGTTTTGAATACAGTCAGAGAGAGTCCCTGTAGTCAACCTAGTGTTTGTTTTCAATACAGTCCAGAGACAGGTAGTGCTATTTTCATTGTTTTCTACAAGAAGTGGCTAGCAACCACAGTTTAGTGAATAAGCAGCCGCCTTTAGTGAATTAGCAGTCTAGTTAAAGGTTGATTAACTCTCTTCAGTAAATTGTTTCCTTAGGATGGTTACGATGTGTGACTGCTGTGTACGGACGCAGGAGGAGCTGGCCACTGTTCGCGAACAGCTGAGCGTGTTGATGGCCGCGGTCAGCCGTCTTCAGGCTGCTGCCTCGGAGTGTAGCGGCAGTGGGGAGTCTGGTGCGTCGCAAGGTACACCCCAGGTGTTACATGCTTCACCCACTGTCCCTGCTGTCGAGACATCTTCGCGGGTACCGGGCGCGGTTGGGCCACCCTCTCCCAAGGGGAGTGGCGGGTTCAGCGGCGTTCGCGGCGCACGAGGCGGAAGGTCAATGTGGAGGCTGGCCGTGTGGCATCGCCCGCTCTGCCTGTGAGGGGACATGTGGCTGCTCCTTCAGCAAGGTCCGAGCAGGCACACGGGGGGAGGGGTTTATTAGTTATTGGGAGCTCCAACGTTAGGCGGGTGATGGAGCCCCTTAGGGAAATAGCGAGAAGGTCGGGGAAGAAGACCAGTGTTCACTCTGTCTGCTTGCCGGGGGGTCTCATCCGAGATGTGGAGGAGGCCCTACCGGCGGCGATAGAGAGCACTGGGTGCACCCGACTGCAAATTGTTGCTCATGTCGGCACCAATGACTCCTGCCGTCTGGGTTCAGAGGTCATCCTCAGTTCGTACAGGCGGTTGGCGGAATTGGTGAAGGCGGAAAGCCTCGCTCGCGGGGTGGAATCAGAGCTAACTATTTGTAGTATCGTTCCCAGAACCGATCGCGGTCCTCTGGTTTGGAGCCGAGTGGAAGGCTTAAACCAGAGGCTCAGACGATTCTGCGGAGATCTGGGGTGCAAATTTCTCGACCTCCGCTATCGGGTGGAGAAATGTAGGGTCCCCCTGAATAGGTCAGGCGTGCACTACACGCCGGAAGCGGCTACAAGGGTAGCGGAGTACGTGTGGAGTGCACATGGGGGTTTTTTAGGTTAGAGAATCCCCTCCCTAGGCCCGACAAGACGCCTCCTGAGACGCGGCAAGATAGGAGTAGGCAAAATGCAACAGGGAATAACAATATTAATGTGCTAATATTAAACTGCAGGAGCGTCTATAGAAAGGTCCCAGAACTGCTCTCATTAATAAACGATCACAACGCCCATATAGTACTAGGGACAGAAAGTTGGCTGAAACCAGACGTAAACAGTAACGAAATCCTAAACTCAGATTGGAATGTATACCGCAGAGACAGGCTGAACAGTGAAGGGGGAGGCGTGTTTATAGCGATAAGAAGTGCAATAGTATCGAAGGAAATTGACGGAGATCCGAAATGTGAAATGATTTGGGTGAAGGTCGCGGTTAAAGCAGGCTCAGACATGGTAATTGGATGTCTCTATAGGCCCCCTGGCTCAGCAGCTGTTGTGGCTGAGCACCTGAAGGATAATTTGGAAAATATTTCGAGTAGATTTCCCCACCATGTTATAGTTCTGGGTGGAGATTTTAATTTGCCGGATATAGACTGGGAGACTCAGACGTTCATAACGGGTGGCAGGGACAAAGAATCCAATGAAATTTTTTTAAGTGCTTTATCTGAAAACTACCTTGAGCAGTTAAACAGAGAACCGACTCGTGGCGATAACATATTAGACCTTCTGGTGACAAACAGACCCGAACTATTTGAAAAAGTTAACGCAGAACAGGGAATCAGCGATCATAAAGCGGTTACGGCATCGATGATTTCAGCCGTAAATAGGAATATTAAAAAGGGTAGGAAGATTTTTCTGTTTAGAAAAAGTGACAAAATGCGGATTTCAGAGTACCTGTTGGCTCAACACAAAAGTTTTGTCTCAAGTACAGATAGTGTTGAGGATCAGTGGACAAAGTTCAAAACCGTCGTACATTATGCGTTAGATGAGTATGTGCCAAGCAAGATCGTAAGAGATGGAAAAGAGCCACCGTGGTACAACAACCGAGTTAGAAAACTGCTGCGGAAGCAAAGGGAACTTCACAGCAAACATAAACATAGCCAAAGCCTTGCAGACAAACAAAAATTACGCGAAGCGAAATGTAGTGTGAAGAGAGCTATGCGAGAGGCGTTCAATGAATTCGAAAGTAAAGTTCTATGTACTGACTTGGCAGAAAATCCTAAGAAATTTTGGTCTTATGTCAAAGCGGTAGGTGGATCAAAACAAAATGTCCAGACACTCTGTGACCAAAATGGTACTGAAACAGAGGATGACAGACTAAAGGCCGAAATACTAAATGTCTTTTTCCAAAGTTGTTTCACAGAGGAAAGATTGCACTGTAGTTCCTTCTCTAGATTGTCGCACAGATGACCAAATGGTAGATATCGAAATAGACGACAGAGGGATAGAGAAACAATTAAAATCGCTCAAAAGAGGAAAGGCCTCTGGACCTGATGGGATACCAGTTCAATTTTACACTGAGTACGCGAAGGAACTTGCCCCCCTTCTTGTAGCGGTGTACCGTAGGTCTCTAGAAGAGCGTAGCGTTCCAAAGGATTGGAAAAGGGCACAGGTCATCCCCGTTTTCAAGAAGGGACGTCGAACAGATGTGCAGAACTATAGACCTATATCTCTAACGTCGATCAGTTGTAGAATATTGGAACACGTATTGTGTTCGAGTATAATGACTTTTCTGGAGACTAGAAATCTACTCTGTAGGAATCAGCATGGGTTTCGAAAAAGACGGTCATGTGAAACCCAGCTCGCGCTATTCGTCCACGAGACTCAGAGGGCCATAGACACGGGTTCACAGGTAGATGCCGTGTTTCTTGACTTCCGAAAGGCGTTCGATACAGTTCCCCACAGTCGTTTAATGAACAAAGTAAGAGCATATGGACTATCAGACCAATTGTGTGATTGGATTGAGGAGTTCCTAGATAACAGGACGCAGCATGTTATTCTCAATGGAGAGAAGTCTTCCGAAGTAAGAGTAATTTCAGGTGTGCCGCAGGGGAGTGTCATAGGACCGTTGCTATTCACAATATACGTAAATGACCTGGTGGATGACATCGGAAGTTCACTGAGGCTTTTTGCAGATGATGCTGTGGTGTATCGAGAGGTTGTAACAATGGAAAATTGTACTCAAATGCAGGAGGATCTGCAGCGAATTGACGCATGGTGCAGGGAATGGCAACTGAATCTCAATGTAGACAAGTGTAATGTGCTGCGAATACACAGAAAGATAGATCCTTTATCATTTAGCTACAAAATAGCAGGTCAGCAACTGGAAGCAGTTAATACCATAAATTATCTGGGAGTACGCATTAGGAGTGATTTAAAATGGGATGATCATATAATGTTGATTGTCGGTAAAGCAGATGCCAGACTGAGATTCATTGGAAGAATCCTAAGGAAATGCAATCCGAAAACAAAGGAAGTAGGTTACAGTACGCTTGTTCGCCCACTGCTTGAATACTGCTCAGCAGTGTGGGATCCGTACCAGATAGGGTTGATAGAGGATATAGAGGGGCTCCAACGGAGAGCGGCGCGCTTCGTTACAGGATCATTTAGTAATCGCGAAAGCGTTACGGAGATGATAGATAAACTCCAGTGGAAGACTCTGCAGGAGAGACGCTCAGTAGCTCGGTACGTGCTTTTGTCAAAGTTTCGAGAACATACCTTCACCGAAGAGTCAAGCAGTATATTGCTCCCTCCTACGTATATCTCGCGAAGAGACCATGAGGATAAAATCAGAGAGATTAGAGCCCACACAGAGGCATACCGACAATCCTTCTTTCCACGAACAATACGAGACTGGAATAGAAGGGAGAACCGATAGAGGTACTCAAGGTACCCTCCGCCACACACCGTCAGGTGGCTTGCGGAGTATGGATGTAGATGTAGAATCTGATGAGGTTTTGCACAGGTGTGTTGGGCAGTGTCTCTAGTGTGCCCGTCGATCGCATTACGTTGTTCTTTTTAGTTCTGAGCACACAGGGAGCACATAAAGATACCTAGAAGAATAGTGTCTCCCGCCAAGTACGAGAGCCTGGTGAGAAATTTCGCCTGAAGATATGCAACCAACATTATATAACTGTCGTGCGTTTTCTTATTCGGTACAGTTCTCAGCCGCATTCTGCAGGAGCAATGAAGATGCTCCTGCATCGTTTTCAATTGGAAATGTTTGATTACCCACAATACAGCCCGTAATTGTCTCTCTCTAAGTTTCATCTCTGCTCACATGAACCGCTGGCTATGAAGACAACATTTTGGCACAGTCAGCAGGCTGCAGGCCAGCGTAGAGAATTGGTGGAAAGCACTGGCGGCTGTCTTCTGTAACAAGGGTTTTGGAAAGTTGGTACAACGCTACGACAAACGACTTAGTCGGATCGGCGACTATGGGGATAAGTAGCTGGAAGTTGTTGCTAACTGTTGCAAATAAAACAGTTTTGATTTCGCGACCTGTCGTTCCTTACTTTCCGAATAGCCCTCATATAACTTGTCTGCACAATTGAGTTCCAACTGAACTTACTGATCGAACTGATTCTGCCTTTGAGGTTACTTTTATTTTTATTACTACAACTATACTATCATTTTACTTCCCGATAGTCCCATCCAGTCCTTAGTGCACATAATCTGTATAACTTAACATCAATAATATTTAAAATGTTCAATCAGTTGTCACCTAATCTAATGTTGTCTAACGCTGTAGCGTCTCCGCTACTTATCGTGAAAAGTTTTTCGTCATAGAGGAAAACTACAGATTTTTCTATTGCTAGAATACTGACTTTAGCCGCGCAGTTCACGGATCCCAAAAAATATTTCCAGAAGGCCACTAAGCCAGCTGGGGATCCCTAACACTGCATCTGTGTTTCAGGCAGCTGCGTATGGATAATTTATACAGACCTGTAGAGTGGCATACATGTCACAAGTGGATCTAGTATTTTAATGAGAAATGTGGAGATGAATTAGCTATACATTACGTGAAAACTTCATCACTGGCTTTCTGTATCTGTGGAAAGCACCAGGAGACTAAATTTAATGAACGGTCAGGTATTCACAGTAAGGTGGGTAGTTCTGATTCGCAGAGTTGTAGTTTTAACCGTGATTTCCTTTTTTCAATACCGTAACTAGTGCATCAGCCAATGCAGTCGTGTATTCCTTTCTGCCCAGTAATTCACACCTTATTTGTCTTGCTAAACAAGCTTCTTAATAAAAGTAACCGGTGTTTTGTGTAGGATATATATTATACAGACTGTGCAAAATAAAACTGGCCCAGTTCATGAACCTGAAAAAAGGCAACCCAAATTACGTCGTTCGCCACAGCTACAGAGTACATAAGCTGGGTTGCCTATGTGAATGGGAATGAAATGTTTTCCAACTCAGTTTTATTTCGACCGGTCTGTACTACAAGCTGTGCATTTAAAACTGAGAAATGTGTAACTGTTTGTGCCCTCAGACTTTCAGGAACCTCACATTATGGCGCACCTCATTGTTGCAGTTGCTGTCTTCAGTCCTAAGACTGATTTGATGCGGGGCTCCGTGTCAGTTTATCCTATAAAAGCCTGTTTATCTCTGCGTAACCGCAGCAACCTACACAAGTTTGAACCTGCGTATTAAAATAAAACAGCTCTGGTACTACAATCCCCTACACCCGCCCTCTCCACCTATCCTAATAATATTTCCGTCCATTGCCTAACGACGATTTCTTGATGTCTCAGCATGTGTCCTATCAAAAGTCCTTTTATTCAAGCTGTGCCGTCAGTTTTTTTTTTCTACCCAATCGCTTCCACATATTTTCATCAGTTATCCATTCTAATCATCTAATCTCCAGTAATCTTTCGTAACATCACATTTGAAAAGCTTCTACTCTCTTTTAGTTCCAGCTCCTAACCAACAATGTTTGTAACGAACACTCACCATCAACCAGAGCCAAGCTTAAACGCTGCAGCCATTCGGCCAGAGCACCGATGCGTAGCAGACGCTCCTTGTTGAATAGGAATTCCATTACAGGCCAAATACGGAAAGAGTATGAGAGAGAGCTTGGCTTGGCCACAGAAAATTAGCATCCAGAACAAAGCACTGTTATGAGGTAGATTCACGTCTGGAGAAAATTACAGATTCCTTTGGAAAATAAGGATTTCTTTGTACGTTAGCCTGACATAAATGATATCCGAAAGACTGTATAGTCCAATATGATTTATTTTTTGTTTTTTTACTTCTAGAAAAACCTAAAGGGCAAAGAGATTATGACAGACCATAAAGAACACAGGAACCGTAACATTTGGTCGAAGACGAAAAGTGCAGAAGAAGACAAAGATCCTCCATACTACGAAGGTAATCCCAAAAGTAAGGTCTCCTACTTTTTTATAAGTTCGTAGACCTGTTTATTTCTACAGTGGTTTACATCAGTTTACAGCTTAAACATTCAGCTATTTTTCGACATATTCACCATTACGGTCGATGCATTTTTGTAGACACTGTGGCAGGTTTTGTATGCTCATGTCATACCAGCTCGCCGCCATGCAGTTCAGAAAGTTACACTCCTGGAAATTGAAATAAGAACACCGTGAATTCATTGTCCCAGGAAGGGGAAACTTTATTGACACATTCCTGGGGTCAGATACATCACATGATCACACTGACAGAACCACAGGCACATAGACACAGGCAACAGAGCATGCACAATGTCGGCACTAGTACAGTGTATATCCACCTTTCGCAGCAATGCAGGCTGCTATTCTCCCATGGAGACGATCGTAGAGATGCTGGATGTAGTCCTGTGGAACGGCTTGCCATGCCATTTCCACCTGGCGCCTCAGTTGGACCAGCGTTCGTGCTGGACGTGCAGACCGCGTGAGACGACGCTTCATCCAGTCCCAAACATGCTCAATGGGGGACAGATCCGGAGATCTTGCTGGCCAGGGTAGTTGACTTACACCTTCTAGAGCACGTTGGGTGGCACGGGATACATGCGGACGTGCATTGTCCTGTTGGAACTGCAAGTTCCCTTGCCGGTCTAGGAATGGTAGAACGATGGGTTCGATGACGGTTTGGATGTACCGTGCACTATTCAGTGTCCCCTCGACGATCACCAGTGGTGTACGGCCAGTGTAGGAGATCGCTCCCCACACCATAATGCCGGGTGTTGGCCCTGTGTGCCTCGGTCGTATGCAGTCCTGATTGTGGCGCTCACCTGCACGGCGCCAAACACGCATACGACCATCATTGGCACCAAGGCAGAAGCGACTCTCATCGCTGAAGACGACACGTCTCCATTCGTCCCTCCATTCACGCCTGTCGCGACACCACTGGAGGCGGGCTGCACGATGTTGGGGCGTGAGCGGAAGACGGCCTAACGGTGTGCGGGACCGTAGCCCAGCTTCATGGAGACGGTTGCGAATGGTCCTCGCCGATACCCCAGGAGCAACAGTGTCCCTAATTTGCTGGGAAGTGGCGGTGCGGTCCCCTACGGCACTGCGTAGGATCCTACGGTCTTGGCGTGCATCCGTGCGTCGCTGCGGTCCGGTCCCAGGTCGATGGGCACGTGCACCTTCCGCCGACCACTGGCGACAACATCGATGTACTGTGGAGACCTCACGCCCCACGTGTTGAGCAATTCGGCGGTACGTCCACCCGGCCTCCCGCATGCCCACTATACGCCCTCGCTCAAAGTCCGTCAACTGCACATACGGTTCACGTCCACGCTGTCGCGGCATGCTACCAGTGTTAAAGACTGCGATGGAGCTCCGTATGCCACGGCAAACTGGCTGACACTGACGGCGGCGGTGCACAAATGCTGCGCAGCTAGCGCCATTCGACGGCCAACACCGCGGTTCCTGGTGTGTCCGCTGTGCCGTGCGTGTGATCATTGCTTGTACAGCCCTCTCGCAGTGTCCGGAGCAAGTATGGTGGGTCTGACACACCGGTGTCAATGTGTTCTTTTTTCCATTTCCAGGAGTGTATGAGCGTCTTCTTTCACCTCGTCGTCTGAACTGAATTGCTTTCCGGCCAAATGTTCTTTTAACCTAGAGAACAGGTGATAGTCACTGGGAGCCAAGTCAGGACTGTAGGGTGGATGGGTGATTATGTTCCACTAAAACTGTGCCAGGTGAGCAACGGTTTGCCGAGCGATGTGTGGGCGAGCGTTGTCATGGAGAATGTGTATGCCTTTGCTCAACATTCCCCTTCCTCGGTTCTGAATTGCCCGCTTGAGTTTTTTTAAAGTCTCACAGTACCTGTCAGCCTTAATTCTGGTCCCAGCGATTCAGCTCCGACCACGAGGTGAAAGAAGAGGTTCATAACATTCTGAACAGCATGGCGGCGAGCTGGTATGACATGGGCATACAAAAACTGCCACAGCGTCTACAAAAATGCATCGATAGGAATGGTGATTATGTCGAAAAGTAGCTAAATGTTCAAACTGTAAACTGATGTAAAGCATTGTAGAAAGAAGACGACTGGCCTCAAAATGCTGGGAGCTCTCCTCCCATTTCTGAAGAGCTCGTACTTCAGCCAACGCACGAAACTCCAGTTGTACAGCGCTACAGTCGAACCTTCTATTTTGTATGGATTGACCTCTTGGGGTACTACGTGTGCCACTAACTACAAGAAGTTACAGGTTATACAAAGCAGATGCCTATGATGGATCACTGGAGCCCAATGGTGGATCCGGAATCATGATATTCATCGAGCCTTAAGTGAATCTTACCTCTCAGACAAGGTCAAGGAGAAGGCACGAACGTTATTTCGGAAGTTGGACATGATACGCGACAGTACACCACAACTCACCACAGTAGGTACGGTAGAACCCTTACGCAACCACAAATATAAAGTACCGAAGGCGAAAGTATTTGAGCCTCCGTAAATGTAATTTAAGGACATTAAGTCCTTTAGCACTTCCACACACTGTTTTCAAACACACACCAAAAGCAGCGAGTTAAAGGACCCTTCTGTGTGCCCAAAGTAAAGCAGAAAGAAGAATAAATAAATAAAGCTAAAACTTTTACGCTTTCCATTCCCTACAGAAGTAAAAATCAACGAAGTTGATCAGACATCAGCAACCCCCCCCCCCCACACACACACAGATACACACACAAAATTGTAGAAATAAACAGGTCTACGGTCTTGTAAAAAATAGGATACCTTACTGTTGGGATTACTCTCGTATTTACTTAAAGTGTATTCGCAGTTGCGAATATGGACAACGATCAGCTGTAGAATGGAATGATGACAATGAAAATTTGTGGCGGGCTAGGATTCGAACCCGGATATCACGCTTATTGCGCGGGGTAGCCTTACCATTTGGCTATCCGTGCACGACTCACGGCCAGACCCAAAGGTCCATATGTCGTCAACCATGCGTCTACAGCCTGTACTCGTACGTCCACTATGTATATTCCTGTACAACTCAAACGTTGTACTTGGAAGTCACTTGTCCGGTTCCAGCAGATAAATACGGTACTACAGTGCCTGCCTGTGTTATTCTGAATTACTACGGAAAGTTCCTTCGGACAGGCACAAATGTCAAAAGGAACTTTGCATCGTAATTCAGAATAATACAGGCAGTGGCATATTGTATCCATACTATTTTGTTTCTATGCTACTCTTGCTTTGCCATTCCGCCGGCTGATTCACAGAATTGGCGATAATCCTGGAACACTTGCCAGTCGAACAAAGTATTTTGAAAGATTACGTTCTGTGCACAGTATTTGCTGGGTAACGGCGTTACATGACAAACCCTAAGAAAAAGACAGACTAATTGTTGTTCGAAGACCTGAATGGAGCTTATCGAAGAAGAGTACAGGGATACTGGCATAAAGTAAAAATTCAAGGGATAAAATTTTTGAAATAATGTGGTTCACCATTGAACGTAAACTTATAATAGAAAAAAAACCTTCTGTAGGGATATTTATCAATAGTTAGTTAACCACACATACGGATACATATACCTAACACATACCCCCCCCCCGTCTCTCTCTCTGTCTCCCCCCCCCTCCTCTCTTTCTCACTCTCTCTCTCTCTCTCTCTCTCTCCTACACACACACACACACATGGCACAGCAGATACTTTGAAGGCAGTGTCTGCCGGCAGAATCGCCGCGCTTCCCCCTATCGTAATTTTGCGGCTGCTGTAGTGAACCGTTTTCCAGGGAAGGAGGGAAGCGGGGATTTAATTCGCTACTGTGGCGCCGGAATGCGCTGCCTTCGCAGATACCGGGGTCGGGGGTTGGGGGTAGGGGCGGCAGGCTACGCGGCGTCTCCATCTCGCGGCCGCTTTGCTGCCGGGTCTAATCTCTGCCTCGCCGCAACCACAGCCGCGGTTCAGATACAGCGATGCTCCAGGATTCCAGCTGCTGTGTGCTCTCGGCAGGATACATTCTGCGAGTGAAACCAGAGCGAGGTTTATCGCAGGTTAGAGAGAAGGCCGGAAATGTTCTCTCTGCTATTTGCTGTTCTCAGTGGCTGAATGGTAGTTCTACTGTTTCTATAACGCGTCGTTCTGTCAAACATAATGAGAAGGGCAATGACAAGTTAGACGTTCACTAAACAAAAATGTGTTTACGTTTCATATTTGTGTCGGATTTAGAAAAATTCTGGTAAATGCTTGAAGGACTCGCGCTCCGATGATTCCGCAGAAACTTAATTGTGTATGCAGACAGTTCATCCGCCCTGAAAATCGAGAACCTCAACGAATTTTGACTGTTGTCGATATCGATACTGGTAAGATATCAATGTGACATAAATGACCGTATCTTTCGACGGGACTGGCTTAGAGGCTTAAACTTCTTACAGCGCCAAGGGACCGTACACCTTAGTATGTGACAAAAATTTAACTTTATACGTGAATCCGTTCCTGAGAAAAAGGAGTCTTGACAGATGGACACATCGAAAATCGGATAACAAATGAGAAAATGAAAATACTTATTCCAAATGTTCAAATGTGTTTGAATTCCTAATGGACCAAACTGCTGAGGTCATCGGTCCCTAGACTTACACACTACTTAAACTAACTTATGCTAAGAGCTACACACACCCACGCACACACACACACACACACACACACACACACACATCCGACCCGAGGGAGGACTCGAAGCTCCGGCGGGAGGGGCCGCGCAATCCGTGACATGGCGCCTTAAACCACGCGGCCATTCCGCGAGGCATACTTTTTCCGTGTGACATAATTATAAAAGAGTATCAGGTGTCTTTCCCGTACTTGTACTGTGAAACCTTGCTTCTTGCCAAATTTTGTCATTATAGGTTAACCCTGCAGGTTTTGATGAGTTTATCAGCATCAAAATATGTGGCATAATTGCCTGTACCTTTTGACTGCATTGACTTAGAAGCTTAAATTTTTTACGGCACCAAGGGACTGTAGATCTTACTATGTGATATAAATGTGACCTTGATATAACTAACCGTTCCTGTGAAAAAGAATTCTTAACAATTGGACAGACAAACAGACCGACAGACAACAAAGTGATCACACAAGTAACAAGTTTGTTTGTGTGGCACTAGATACAACTACTTCGTCGCACACTGCTTCTCACAACATTACGTGTTTCTTCTTCTTTGGCATGTTTACCTATTTGTTTCCAACCTAACGATTATTTTATCTATTAGTGTAAATAATGAATTTCTTGGCATGTGTACTTGGTCGTTCTACAGGATATTCCCCTCTGCTTTGGTTTTCTTTATGTGGTAATTTTCTTGCATGGTTAGGAGGTGTTTTTTATTGTTCATTCTAATCATTTTCATGTCATCTTCTCTAGTGGTCGGTTTGTGGTCATTTTCTCTTAGGTGTTCTGCAAATGTGGAGTGGTTTGTCCCATATTTCCAGGCTCTCATGTACCCTTTGTGTCTGACATCAAATGTTCACCCTGTTTGCCCTATGTATGTGCCTTCACAAGTGTTACACTGTAGCTGATATATACCTGCTTTCTGGTACATTTCTCTGTTTTTTGTCAGTTTTGGGGTGTATTTTTATATAGAATTGTCTGTTGTGTATGCTGTGTTTATTCCCTGTCTTTTGAAAAGGTTGCTGATTTTATGGATGTGTTTGTTTTTGTATGTCATTGTATACCATCTTGTGTTTTCTTTAATTTTTTTCTGATTATCCTGTGCAATTGTTATGGGACTGCGTGTTTGTGTTCCGTTCTGTAGTTTTGTTGTCTGTGGTTTGGAGCTTTCTACTTTTATTTTACTTTTAATTTTGTTGTTTAGCTTTGTGACTGTATTATTATTGTAACTATTATTTTGAGCTATCTGCATTATTATGTCCAGTTCGTTTTGTTAGCTTTCTCTGGTGAGTGGTACTGTGTTGAGTCTATGGAGCATGCGCCGAAGTGCTGCTTGCTTTTGTGCTTGTGGGTGGTTCGAGGCCGCGCGGGATTAGCCGAGCGGTCTCAGGCGCTGCAGTCACGGACTGTGCAGCTAGTCCCGGCGGAGGTTCGAGTCCTCCCTCGGGTGTGGGTGTGTGTGTTTGGCCTTAGGATAATTTACGTTAAGTAGTGTGTAAGCCTAGGGACTGATGACCTTAGCAGTTAAGTCCCATAAGATTTCACACACATTTGAACATTTGGTGGTTCGAGGATTGAGGAATGATAATGTCTGTTGCTGTGGGTGTACGGTAAATTTGAAACATATGCTTATTGTTTCGTTTTTGGATTGTTATATCCAGAAAGTTAATTTGGTTGTTCTGTTCTCTTTCAGTTGTGAATTTTATATTGTTGTGTATCTTGTAGATGTCAGTATGTAGTTTTTCAAGTGATCATACAAGTGTTTCGCATTTGCCGATTGAGGTACAGGGCTCTAGAAATCAAATCTCAAATATTGGGCTTCAAACGTCTTGCAGCACTTGTCTGATGATGTGACAGTAGAATAAACAGCAATCGATAGGGAAAAGATACGGGAACCAGTATTAGAATCAGATTTTAAAAGAGCTTTGGAAGACTTAAAATCAAATAAGGGATAAGGGATAGATAACAGTCCATCGGAACGTATGAAATCATTGAGGGAAGTGACAGCAAAGCGACTATTGCCGTTGGTGTGCACAATGTATGAGACTGGCGATGTACCATCAGACTTCCTGAAAATCGTCATCCGCACAGTTCCGAAGACTGTAAGAGCCGACAAATGCGAGAATTATCGCACAGATTCACGCTCATACATCCAGGTTGCTGTCAAGAGTAATAAACAGAAGAACGGAAAAGGAAATTGAGGATATGTTGGATGACGATCATTTTGGCTTTAGGATAGGTAAAGACACCAGAGGGGCTGTTCAGAGGTTGCGGTTAATAATGGAAGCAAGAGTAAAGAAAAATCAAGACACGTTCATAGGATTTGTCGACCTGGAAAAGGCGATCTACAATGTAAAATGGTGCAACATGTTTGGAATTCTGAGAAAAATAGGGTATACTATAGGAAAAGACCGGTGACACACAATTTGTACAAGAACCATGCGGGAACAATAAGAGTGGAAGACCAAGAATTAAGTGCACGGATTGAAAAGGGGGTAAGTCAGGGATGTAGTGCTTCTCCCCTACTGTTTAATCTGTGTATCGAAGAGGCAATAACGGGAAGTTTCAAGAGTGGGATTAAAATATGGGGTGTAAGGATATCAATAACAAGACTCGCTGGTGACATTGCTATCCTCAGTGAAAGTGAACAAGAATCACAGGAACTGTTGTGTGAAGTCAGTAGTCTAATGAGTACAGAAAATGGATCGAGACTACGTTGAAGAAAGACGAAAGTACTGAGAAGTAGTAGAAATGACAATAGCGAGAAGCTTAACATTAACATTGATGGCCACAAAGTAGACGAAGTATTGGATATAAAAAGCATACTAGCACAGGCAAAGAGGACGTTGCTGGCCAAGTGAAGTCTAGTTATATGTAACATAAGTTTTAATTTGAGGATGAAATTTATGAGAATGTAGGTCGGAGCACAGTATTGTATGGTAGTGAGACGACAGTGCTAAAACTGGAACAGAAGAGAATCGAAGGATTTGAGGTGTGGTGCTACAAAAGAGTTTCGAAAATTAGGTGGGCTAACAAGGTAAGGAATGAGAAGATTCTCCGCAGAAACGACGAGGAAAGGATTATGTGGGAACAGTGACAAGAAGAAGGAACAGTATGATAGGACATGTGCTATGACATCAGAAAATAACCTCCTTGGTACTAGAGGGAGCTGTGGAGGGTAAAAACTGTAGTGTATGACAGAGATTGGAATGCATCCAGCAAATAACTGAGGACGTAGATAGCAAGTGCTAAAAGAGTCTTACGGGAAAATAATTTACCCGGCTAAGTTACTCTGTCTGCCACATTTTAGGAATGTGAGAGTGCTAACTGGAACGTAGACAGTTGGAGCCCATAGACGAAAAAGAAGGAAGGCAGCAACACTTAAGATATTTCCAGTTTCGGCGATACTGTATTCCATGTAATCCAAAGCAGTTTCCCAGCCTTTTACACGAACGAAACAATATGTTATGAACTCTGCACACCCTGCGATCTGATGCTGACTGGTGACGTTGCGGGATCGTGACGCGGCAAGTAAAGGCTGGAAGTGGAGCAGAAACAAATGGAGAATCCTTCTAGCGACGAAACAGACCGCTGCTGGATAAACCCACTTACACAAACATTGACAAAGGACAGATATTTATGGCGTGACATCAGGAGCCAACATCTCGGAAACGACGAAGCTGGTCGCTCTTCACTTGCAGCCATCATGAGCAGCTATGCTAACAAGGGAACCTACCCATCGCACCCCCCTCAGATTTAGTTATAAATTGACACAGTGGATAGGCCTTGAAAAACTGAACACAGATCAATCGAGAAAACAGGAAGAAGTTGTGTGGAACTATGAAAAAATAAGCAAAATATACAAACTGAGTAGTCCATGCGCAAGATGTGAGCAGCTGCGGTACGTGAGGTCCTTGGTTCGAGTCTTCCCTCGAGTGAAAATTTTACTTTCTTTATTTTCGCAAAGTTACGAATTGTCCGCTCAATCATTGACGTGTCTGTTCACTGTAATAAGTTTAGTGTGCTCCAAAGTCATAGGTCAACCGATTCCTCCACAGGAAGACACGTCTGATATATTCTATACGACACTGGTGACGGCATGTGCGTCACATGACAGGAGTATGTTGTCGACCCACCTAACTTGTACACTTGGCGAATGGGTAAAAAGATTCTTCTACCTTGCCCGATTTAGGTTTTCTTGTGGATGTGATAATCACTCCCAAAAAAGTGATGAAAACGTAAGAGTTTGTCACATAAACTGCAACAAATGAATGCAACAGTTTCACAGTCGCACAGTTTTCCCTGTGCTCTGTCAAAACATATGTTTTTTGCGTTTCAAATGTTTCCGTGTGTAGACCGTCAAATCCTGTATATGTCCAAGCAAATGTGAACATGTCCTGGAATTTTGGAGAGCGAAGTTGATTATGTGTGAGTGCCTGAACTTTGATAATTGTCTGAAAATGAAATATTAGACTTGAACCAAGGACCTCTCGTTCCGCAGCTGCTCACCCTAACCACGGGACCACGGCGCTCGTACGCTCACACTTTCCTTGATGTTGCATACATTGCGCATGGACTACTCAGTTTGTATATTTTGCTTATTTTTTTCATAGTTCCACACAACTTCTTCCTATTTTCTCGATTGATCAGTGTTCAGTTTTTCAAGGCTTATCCCTGTGCCAACTTATAACTAAATCTGAGGGGGGTGCGATGGGGAGGTTCCCTTGTAAGTAGTTGAAGGGCGGTGCAACCACGAGTGAGGTAGTAAGTGACAAGGTGTTGGACTTTCACGCCTCATCACTGAACGTCGACCAGGTCGATGGTTGTGTCGAGATGCGCTTCCATCCAGACGCCACGCACTCAGGATGGTAAGAGCAGTATGATGCTTTGAGGGGGAGGGAGGGAGAGGAAGGAACATTCAATTCCCCTAGGCTTCCATCAGATCTGTCGTAGCTGTCGAAGCCTCTATGACAGCTGTAGACTACGTGAACATTGTTGCGGGCTACCTGCGTCCATCATGGTAGATGTCTTCTCCGACGGCCGAGGTCTCTTCCAGCAGGATAATTGTCCTTGTTATAAAGATACAATCGTGCTACACTTACCTTAGGAATATAATAATGAGCTCACATTGATGACCAAAAGATTTCTCTGGTTTGACCCGGATGGGACACTTCCGAGATGCTATTGGGTGCCAGCTGGACACGCACAAACCACCAGCCGTAGTTTACAGTAACTGGATGACGTGTGCGCAGGCACCTCGTGCCACATACCTCCGAAAACCTGCCAAGGACTTTGCGAATACATGCGATTTAGAAAAGTTGCTGTGTTGCGTTCCAAAGGTGTACCAATACGCTATTAAATAAGTGGTCGTAACGTTTTGCCTTATTGTTGTACATAGAGTGAGATGTATCATCAATGGAGCGTCAACACTTCAGTACTTTTGTTTTGGGAGCACCACCTACAGCTCGCGGGTTGGACATCAAAATGATCAATGCTATGCCTTCCCTGCATAAATACAATCGATTACCATAGGTTCCCGAGCGAAGTGTACACTGGACTAACATTAGGGAGCAAGCCAGTTCAAACCCTCACCCAGCTGCGTTCGTACTTTCCCTAAACTGCTTGAACATCTACATCTACATAGGCACTACGCAAACCACCGTACGGTGCATGGCGAAAGGTTCCCTGTACCACTATTTGTCCTTTCCTGTTTCTCTCGCAAATAGAGCGAGAGAAAAACGACTGTTTGTATGACTCCGTATAAGTCCTAATTTCTCGTATCTTATCTTCTCAGTCTGTAGGCGCAATGTATGTTGGTAGCAGTAGAATCGTTTGGCAGTCTATTTCAAATACCGGTTCTCTAAATTTCTCAATAGTGTTTCTCGAAAAGAACATCGTCTTCCCTACAAGGTATTCCTATTTGAGTTCCCGAAGCATCTCCGTGATACTTACTTGTTGGTCGAACCTACCGGTAACAACTTAGCAGCCCGCCTCACAATTGCCTTGATATCTTCCTTAAATCCAACCTGGCACGGATCCCAAACACTTGAGCAGTACTTAAGAATAGGTCGCACCAGCGTCCAATATGCTGTCTCCTTTACAGGTGAACCACTCTTTCCTAAAATTCTCCCAATAAACCGAATGCGACCATTCGCCTTTCATACCATAGTTCTCATATGTTCGTTCCATCTCATACCGCTTTGCAACGTTACGCCCTGATATTTAAACATCTTGACTGTGTCAAGCAGGACCCTAGTACTATTGTATCTGAACATTACAGGTTTGATCTTCCAACTTCTCCGCATTAACTTACATTTTTCCACATTTTGGGCTAGCTGCGATTCATCAAACCAACTGGAAATTTTGTGTAGGTCGTCTTGTATCTTCCTACAGTCTCTCAACTTCGACACCTTACCTCACACTACGGCATTATCAGCAAACAACTGCAGATTGCTGCCCACCCTGACAACAAAATCATTCATGTATATAGAGAGCAACAGCAGTCCTTTCACACTTCCCTGGGGAACTCCTGACGATACCCTTATACTGGGTTCTATAATTTAAGAAGTCTCCGAGCCACTCACATATCTGTGGAATTGTTCCACACGCTCGTACCTTCGTTAACAGCCTGCGATGGGGCACCGTGTCAGGTGCTTTCCGGAAATCTGGAAATATGGAATCTACCTGTTGCATTTCATCCATAGTTCGCAGTATATCATGTGAGAAGAAGGCAAGCTGATTTTCGCACGAGCGATGCTTTCTAAAAAATGGTTCAAATGGCTCTGAGCACTATGGGACTCAACATCTTAGGTCATAAGTCCCCTAGAACTTAGAACTACTTAAACCTAACTAACCTAAGGACATCACACACGCCCATGCCCGAGGCAGGATTCGAACCTGCGACCGTAGCAGTCCCGCGGTTCCGGACTGCAGCGCCAGAACCGCTAGGCCACCGCGGATGCTTTCTAAAACTATGTTGTTTCGTGCACATCAGGTTCTCAGTCTCGAGAAAGTTTACGGTATTCGGACTGAGAATATGTTCAAGGATTCTGCAGTGAACAGAAGTTAGGGATACTGGTCTGCAAATCTGGGGGTACGTTCTTTTACCTTTCTTTTATAGTGTATAGTGGAGTCTCCTGCGCTTTTTTTCCAGTCGCCTGGAACTTTGCGCTGGGCCATATATTCACGATAAATGCAAGATAGATAAGGGGCCAACGCCGTAGAGTACGCTTTGTAAAATCTAACTTGGATTCCATCCGGACCTGGTGATTTATTTGCTTTCAAATCTTTCAGTTGTTTTTCTGCGCCAGCGTATTTATTACTACGTCGTCCATACGGGACTCTGTTCGATGGTCAAATGATGGTATGCTTGTACAATTCTCCTATGTAAACGATGTAGACGTATATGTATAAACTGCTTGAACCAAATTCCGGAATGTTTCCTTTGAAAAGGACAGGGTCGAATTATTTCCCAGTCCTTCCTCACTACAAACAGCGCTTCGACTCTGGAGACCCCCCCACCCCCCCCCACCCCCCCCCACCCCCGTAGCCAGAACCTGAAACCTTAATCTTCCTCCTTTTTGAATGAGCATAAATTTATTTCTTTTTAGTACCTTGTTTCTTAGTTTTCATTTAGGCCGACGTACGCCGCTGGTGGTCATGGAAGGCGCCGTAACGGCTGTACGATACGCGAATGCCATTCTCCGACTGACAGTGCAACCATATCGGCAGCATATTGGCGAGGCATTTGTCTTCATGCACGAAAATTCGCGTCCCCATGCTGCACATCTTGTGAATGACTTCCTTCAGGATAACGACATCGCTGGACTACAGTGGCCAGCATGTTCTCCAGACATGAACTCTATCGAACATGCCTGGAATAGATTGAAAAGGGCTGTTTATGGACGACATGACCCAACAATCACTCTTAGGGATCCATGCCGAATCGTCATTGAGGAGTGAGTCAATCTGGCCCAACAGTGCCTTGATGAACTTGTGGATGGTATGCCACGACGAATACAGGTATGCATCAATGCAAGAGGACGTGCTGCTACGTATTAAAGGTACTGGTCTGTACAGAAACCTGAATCACCACTTCTGAAGGTCTCGCTTTATGGTGGTACAACATGCAATGTGTGGTTTTCATGAGCAATAAAAAGTTTCCAATTTTCTGTACAGGTTCCCTAACTTTCGGAACCGAGGTGATGCAAAATTTTTTTTGATGTGTGTATTTACCGTACAGGAATTATGTTCAGACTGTGCGGTGCATGATTTGCATTGTTAGCAATGTTAGTTTCATCAATTGCCGTTGGGCGCCGTTACTGGTACGGCGATGTAAGCTCGAAACACAAGCAGCAGCGTGCATTATAGTTGGAGACATTCAAATGGGTGTGGACAAGGGAAGTAGGGCTTTATTCGTAAAGCTGTTTTATGGAAACAACTGCGATAGTATTGTTGCTCTTCCCATTTATCGACTCATCAAACGGATACAAAGAGATTCTCTTTCCGCACCTTGCTTGAAGATTATGATTCGGAAGTTCGAATTAACAAGCGATTCGGGAATAGCTCCTGGGTGAGGGTGACGGACAATTTTCGGCACGAATTGTTGAAGAAGCCACTGCTGCCATGGCTGAGAACACCGGACTATGTGCGATCTACAAACGCTGCACGAGCTGTGTCACGACTGCTGAAGATTCCATAGTCGACCGTTGTATTTCGGGCAGCAGTAGAGCAATGTATAGTGCGGTTCCAGGCTGCCGTGGATGCAGATGATCGTCACATCGTTTGTAACCTGGAACGTAAACGTGGTACGCAATTAACAAGTACTGCCTCCTCGTGTGGAAATTAAAATGTGTTTCTTTCTATAGTTTATTCGTTATTTATCTTACACCAGTCGTTACAAATGTTACCGCAAATCTGCACTGCATTACGATCACTCGTCTGTCATGGGAGCTCTTTCAAATTGCAAAATTTAATTATAACCGCTCCCTAAGTTGATACACATGTCGCGGATTGGGGAAGCCGTCCGATACGATACAAGAATTCTGCTAGGAAATACTCACACTCAGAGATAACGTTGCCAGGCAGCAGCATCAGACTCCACAGCTCGCACGTGTGTTTGTTGATTCGCTGAGAGTGAGGAAGTGACGGCACATCCGACGTGACTGGGGATTGCTCAGCGGAGCTGGCAAGCGGCCCGTGTACGGCAGCCACAACCTGTGGGCCCTGCCGCACAAAAGGCCGTCTTCATCAACAAATGAGATCGTTTCTGTTCTCGATCGTATCGTTTAAAACAGTCTACGGAATTCTGTGCTTCCCAGTCTATTTGATATTACGTAATTCTGGCACTGGCGCCAATTTGGTGGTCGGGAAATGTAAATGGCCAACTCTTCTACAACTACAGGTTAAATATTAGTGATGAAAACGTATTATACCCGCAAACACTGAACTGACTACTTTTACTGCATTAACGACATTGGCTGCTAGGTACTATCCAGCCAGCCAGCCTGACTGAATCTTTAGCTACCCTTATTTTCAGCTCGCGTTATTAGTGTGTTGAAGTAACATTTAATATAAAGCGAGAATGAGACAAACAGTCAGTTATTAATATTGCTTCCAACCATATGGAATATACCGAATAAGTGTATAATAGTGCAATGTAACGTTCGATTGCAGTACTAAATGTAATGTAATTTTGCTACTCAATGAGAAACTCCTTGGTTGAGATACAGCGAAAGACAAGCGTGAATACGAAGAAAATGGAAAAAGAACATCATGAAACTTCGCAAAATGTAAGCCATTAATAATCATTCATAATTATGGTGATCAAGGTGGCCGGAAAGGTTGTCTCAGTAGAAGTAATAGTGATTTTTTTATTTTACGACAAGCATAAATTGGTTACAGATGTGCGTGCTAATACATTATAAATGACAATATAGAGAAAACAAAAAAGTTGTTTAAAATAGGAATAGAAAGTATGAGAAGCAAAGTGATGTTTCTTTTTTGTTTGTTTGAAAATAAATGACATAGTGCTGTTGAATCATCCTAGGGCACTCTGTGATTGTGGATGAGCTGATACGAGAGAAGCGAACTTATTAGCGCCTGGGCTACAGAGACAGCAGCACATCTGGGTCGACGATCTATTAGGATTCTGAATGTGGAAGATTGAAACAGAAAGCAAAATTTATTCACGTTTTACTAAATGTCATGAGCGCAGAGAATAACATCTAAGAACTTTGGTATTTAACTAATAACTGGTCTATTACAGAAATTGACATTTTAATTTCTGCGTACCAAAACGTGTAGAACGGTGTAGGTGTACGATGAAAAGAATTTTTGCCGAAGGAAAGAGAAAACATTTCGTAATTTCGTGAAGTATAAACCACTTAGTAATCATTTGTAATGATGGCGATCATAGTATCAGGATATTTTTGTGACATTGTGCAGGTTTTTTTGTCTCGGTAGGAGCAATAATGTTTTATTGTATTTTGTGATATGTATTATTAAGGATTCAGTAAGTCAACAGTATTTTTTTTTCCTATCAAATTACAATTTTCTATTTTTGTGTAACTTCGAGTTCAAAGATGGTCCAAATGGCTCTAAGCACTAAGTCCCCTAGACTTAGAACTAATTAAGCCTAACTAACCTAAGGACATCTCACACATCCATGCCCGAGGCAGGATTCAAACCTGCGACCATAGCAGCAGCGCGGTTGTGTAACTGCGAGTACTTTTTTTTACATAACTAAGAACAATTTGTTGCCTTACGTTGTGTTCTTTATGTTACAGAAATCAGTATCTTGGTCACATATTAGTTTATTAATTTTTATGCAATTTTGTCATATGATGACATGGTTGGAGACCGTGGCTGTTGTTTCAAGACAAATGTTGATGATGGTGGCTGGTTGCTGTCTCAACACCATCAACATTTGTCTTATTAATTTTTATCGAGACTTTTAATGAACTAATATACAACCAAGCCACTGATTTCCATGATGTAATCCGTTGAAGGACACGTGTCTCCTCTGCAGGCTCAAGCAGCTTCATGTGGCGAACTTATATATTTTAATGAATATGTAATAACACAATTTTGTTTCTTTGACAATAGAAAAAAATATTCAGTTTTGTTGTTTGAAGAAAGAACTGTGACCACACTGAAAAGTTTTATGTATATTTGTGAGTATTAATGTGATCTCAGAAATACAGGGTGATTCAAAAAGAATTCCACAACTTTAAAAATGTGTATTTAATGAAAGAAACATAATATAACCTTCTGTTATACATCATTACAAAGAGTATTTAAAAAGGTTTTTTTTTCACTCAAAAACAAGTTCAGAGATATTCAATATGGCCCCCTCCAGACACTCGAACAATATAAACCCGATACTCCAACTCGTTCCACACTCTCTCTAGCATATCAGGCGTAACAGTTTGGATAGCTGCTGTTATTTCTCGTTTCAAATCATCAATGGTGGCTGGGAGAGGTGGCCGAAACACCATATCCTTAACATACCCCCATAAGAAAAAATCGCAGGGGGTAAGATCAGGGCTTCTTGGAGGCCAGTGATGAAGTGCTCTGTCACGGGCTGCCTGGCGGCCGATCCATCGCCTCGGGTAGTTGACGTTCAGACGGACAGATAAGTGCCAATGTGGTGGCGCTCCATCCTGCTGAAATATGAATTGTTGTACTTCTTGTTCGAGCCGAGGGAACAGCCAATTCTCTAACATCTCCAGATACTGTAGTCCAGTTACAGTAGCACCTTCGAAGAAAAAGGGACCAAAAACTTTATTGGCTGAAATGGCACACAAAACATTCACCTTAGGCGAGTCACGTTCATACTAAGTTGTGTCCCGCGGATTCTCAGTGCCGCAACTGTCGTCGATTCACTTCTGCCGTACTCAATAACACAAAAAGCTTTCTGTTGAGCGGTCGCCATCTTAGCATCAACTGACGCTGACGTCTAGTCAACAGCGCCTCAAGCGAACAAATATACAACTAAATGAAACTTTATAGCTCCCTTAATTCGCCGACAGATAATGCTTAGCTCTGCCTTTTGTCGTTGCAGAGTTTTAAATTCCTAAAGTTGTGGTATTCATTTTGAATCACCCTGTACAATGAAAATTGAAGTCACACGAGAGAAAGAAGTAAATGACGTTAAGAAACAGTTCATATTCGAGATTCGTTTTTCTAACGGATTAAATCGACGTAGTACAGTTGGGTGTGAGGTACACATTGTACACTGGTAATCGGACATACGCTGAATTCTGGATTGCCTGAATGTAGCTTGTACCACTGTGAAAAGTAGGCACACGTTTCAGTACTGGAGCTATTGCACTGAGCTGCAATAGTTACAGCGTTACGTCATATGAACTGCTGTGAATTAAAGACTGTGGCGATTACCCAACAGCCCTACTACAAAATCACTGCACGGAGACATTATTTCATTTCGCCCAGTGGAGTAGGAGTTCTCAATTTCAGCTGTAAATATATGTCACAGGGAGCTTCCGGGGAAGTTATGGTTGTTTTCTTTGTTTAGCGATGAGTGAAGTCACAAGGTTTGAATATCTCTACAAGTCAATTGTCGTGTTCAGTTAACGCTTTTGAAAATATATTAAAGTTTTCCGACTGAAATCTGTGTAGAACAAGTTACCATTTGCCGAAGAGCATGGAATCAATCTTTTTGTGAAGCACTGAATAAAAGAGAAGGTAAATAAAATTAATAAGATAATACAGATTTTTTCTTTTTGTATCTGACCGTCGACAACGCATAAACGGATAAGCCAAACATTTTGCTAATATTTGTAATACTTCAAAACCTTCTCACATTCCTCATTTGTGTCATTGTTAGCTAAAGTGGAGGAAACTGTTTCAATAAAATTCACGTTTACTATCATGGCAGAATTTCAAGGCACTACGTTAAAATATAACGTATTGCATAAATGCGTGGTCTTCGAAGTGATGAATTCCTTCTATCGAGCAAAAAGACACAGGTCACAGTATTATGCCCAAATGGGAAACGAAGTAAATGACACGTCCTCTCGCTTCACTGTGTAGACGGCACTATGCCAAGCTTGACATGAAGTTTTCACATACTGCAGATTATTGTTCATCACTGTGTCAACCCTCAACAGAAGAGAGGAGGATTTCACTCCCGCTTACAAAAAGGGTGAAAGATCGGATGAAGAAAATTACCGATTACTGACATCCTTCTGTTGCAGGATCCTAAGGCATATTCTAAGCTCAAAAATAGTCAGGTTCCTACAACAATAGATGTATGGATATCTAGCGATATAAGGATGAGCCTTACAAGGGAAATGAAGACAATTTTTTAGAAAGAGGCAAGAAATAGGGGATGGTGAGACGGAGGTATGATATTGAAAACAGGCACCTAGAATAGTTGATATTCATTCAGATTTATGAAGAGCTTTGGGAGAGCCAGCCATGGCAGAATTATTTTACTTGACATGCAAGATACACGACACAGCCGAAATACCCTCCGACTTTAATAAGAATTTAATAATTCAAATTCCAAAGATGACGGGTATTAACAAGTGCGACTATTACAAATATACCAGTTTAATAACCCAATTCAGCAATATACAGACATGCATCTTTTACAGAATAATGGAAAAGTCAGATATAACCCGATCACGAGGATGATGAGTTAGGGTTGCGGAGAAACTGAGGACTATGAGAGGCAATACTGAGCCTACGACTTATTTCAAAAGATACATTAAAGAAAGGCAAACCAAAGTTTGTAGCATTTGTAGCTTTAGAGACGTTTTTTGACTGGAATACGCTCTGATGGTAGCAGGGATAAAATACAAGAAGCGAAACATTATCTACAACTTGTACGGAAACCAGAATGCAGAAAGGGTATGGAAAGTAGCTGACAATGAAGCGAGACATATTTGTAGCCCACCCCCGATGTAATGTAGTCAGTGCACTGAGCAAGCTGTGAAGGAGACGAAGAAGAAATATGAAAAGGAAATTAAAGTTCATGGAGAAGAAATAAAAACTTTGACGTTTGCCAAAGACCCTGTAATTCAGCCAGAGAGAGCAAACGGCTTGTAAATTCAGTTTAATGGAATGGATAATGTCTTAAAAGGGGTTGTAAGATAAACATAAACAAAAGTATAAAAAAAGGGGGCGGTATCAGAATGCACTCTAATCAAAGAAATACTGGAGGAACTGAACTGGGAAATGAGGCACTAAAAGTGATCGATGCATTTTGCTGTATAGGCAGCAAAATAAATCCTATTCTATACTGTCTATCCCCATTGTCAGCAGCCGTGAGGCTGGTTGGCAGAGGTCGCCATTCTTCTTGCTTGTCCGCCTTCCGTTCCAGCTCGCAGACTCAGGAACATTTCGTAAACTCCAGTACTTGTTTAATGTATACCAGTCTGGGCCTTTCTCTGTAATTTATGATTCTTACTGCTCCTTCAATTATCCCTTTCAACAGACCCCTCCTCTTTGTTTCGTGAAGTACCTTTTCTAACTTGCTCTAATGAAAACTTCTTCGTTCGTGATCATATCTCTCCAGCTGATTTTCGTCATTCTTCTGCAGCACCATGTTTCGAACGCAGAGAGTCTTCTCTCCTCCCTCACTCCCAAGTTTCGCTGCTGTCTGTTTCAATGCTCCACACATAGGTCTTCAACATTTGTTTCCTCACGTCAAGGCTTAAGTTCTTTAGAGTGAATATGTTTAAAATCCCTGGGCTAGTAGGACAGAGCGGATGCTGTTATATTTATGGAAAGGGGCCAAAATAAGTTACTTAATTTTTTAAAACACACAATCACACAAGCAAGAATCAAAACTCTCAAGGTTTCAACGAAAGACCTCCTTCGATTTAATTTAGATCGGCTGAAGGCCACATCGAAAATCCAAGGCACAAGGCCTAAGCAAGGAATTGAGGTACAGGAGCTCTTCTGGAGGTTTCACTTGTTTTAGAATTTTTTTTATTTTCAATATAAATAGGCTGAAAGCGTTAGCTTAAATTTTTCCCATAGAACTCGGCTGAAGGCCTCAAATTAATCAAGAACAGTGTTATAGCTTAAGGCCGAGACAAATATTTTCAAATTTTAGTCTAAATAGTCTGAAAACTCGGTTGAAGGCCGTATATCAACAAAACAATTTAACGGCTTAAGGCCTAGGAACAAGATCTTTCAATTTGAAACAGCTTAAAATATTTCGTATAAAGCTCGGCTGAAGGCCTCATTCTAAAGAATAACAATCTTATGACTTAAGGGCAAGACAAGAATTTTGAATTTTGAATTTAAGAGAGATTAAAACTCGGCTGAAGGCCACACACCATGCAGAACACAATTTTACGGCTTAAGTCCTAAAGGGAAGAGCTTCTAAATTTCAGCTGAAGTAGGCTAAAGGCTTTATCGTAAAATGCTTCACATAACTCTTGACTGAAGGCTACATACGAAACCCAAACAATCTCACGGCTTGAAGCCCAGACAAAGAAATTTCCAAATTTTAATTTAAGCTGGAAAACTTTGCTGAAGGCCACATAAAAATTAGAAAATATATCCTACAGCTTAAGGCCTAGACAAAATTTTTCAACTTCTGATTTGAAAAGGCTGAAAACTCGGCTGAAGGCCACATACCAACTTGAAACCAATTTACAATTAAGACCTAGGCACAAGGAATTTTCAATTTCAAAAGGCTGAAATTCGGCTGATGATCACATACCGTACAAGAAACAATTTTTTTAATGGCTTAAGGCCTAAAAAGAAAAGCCTTGCAGTTTTAATAAGCTAAGACTCGGCTGAAGGCCACACAGAGTACTAAAGACTAAAAAGGAAATCACTATATAAAAAACAAGGAGCGGCGCTCAGAAGGTTCCAAGGACCGGCCTGGGAAGGTAACACTAATGCACGTTTATGTTAGACAGGCAGCCAGACCGACAACCTCTTAATCGGAAGGTAACCCAACAGAAAACCAGCCGACGAACCAACCAACAACATCAGTTCTGCCCCACCTCACCAGCAAAACGACAACAAGATGTCAATAGCACAAGGTTCTGAATACTGGTGCCCAACCCAGACGAGTCAGAATAAAAGCCCAAAACTACCAACAACACCACAGCTGTCGAACTACACGCCGTGCTGGACAGCACCAACATGATGAGGAAAATGCACTGCCAAAAAGTATGTCAATGACCAGGGCAGATCACCGGTACGTCAACGGCCACAAGGCAGCAGATACCGCTGGTACACTTCATTAATGGAGGAATGAATTAAATTAAGTTAAACACCACACAAGAAGACGGCTGCGATTCTAGCCGACTTCAATGCACACACGTTGTTGCTCGCGGGAATCTCCCAGAAAGCGACAACCAGGATCAAACGAAGCGAAGTAATAGCAGTTGATGCTTGACAGTAGGTTAAGTGAGCACTCAACTTTAGTGAGCTGGATCGGTGGGCGACGAACTTCGTAACCCTTGCAAGAAGTGCCTCACAACTCCAACCGCGCGTGCACGCCGCCAGCAGCTCCAACCTGACTACGCGCCACGGAGACTTCCTCGCTGCTCTGCCCAACTGATGGAGTGCCACACACAGCACACCCGGAAAATACACTCCTGGAAATTGAAATAAGAACACCGTGAATTCATTGTCCCAGGAAGGGGAAACTTTATTGACACATTCCTGGGGTCAGATACATCACATGATCACACTGACAGAACCACAGGCACATAGACACAGGCAACAGAGCATGCACAATGTCGGCACTAGTACAGTGTATATCCACCTTTCGCAGCAATGCAGGCTGCTATTCTCCCATGGAGACGATCGTAGAGATGCTGGATGTAGTCCTGTGGAACGGCTTGCCATGCCATTTCCACCTGGCGCCTCAGTTGGACCAGCGTTCGTGCTGGACGTGCAGACCGCGTGAGACGACGCTTCATCCAGTCCCAAACATGCTCAATGGGGGACAGATCCGGAGATCTTGCTGGCCAGGGTAGTTGACTTACACCTTCTAGAGCACGTTGGGTGGCACGGGATACATGCGGACGTGCATTGTCCTGTTGGAACAGCAAGTTCCCTTGCCGGTCTAGGAATGGTAGAACGATGGGTTCGATGACGGTTTGGATGTACCGTGCACTATTCAGTGTCCCCTTGACGATCACCAGTGGTGTACGGCCAGTGTAGGAGATCGCTCCCCACACCATGATGCCGGGTGTTGGCCCTGTGTGCCTCGGTCGTATGCAGTCCTGATTGTGGCGCTCACCTGCACGGCGCCAAACACGCATACGACCATCATTGGCACCAAGGCAGAAGCGACTCTCATCGCTGAAGACGACACGTCTCCATTCGTCCCTCCATTCACGCCTGTCGCGACACCACTGGAGGCGGGCTGCACGATGTTGGGGCGTGAGCGGAAGACGGCCTAACGGTGTGCGGGACCGTAGCCCAGCTTCATGGAGACGGTTGCGAATGGTCCTCGCAGATACCCCAGGAGCAACAGTGTCCCTAATTTGCTGGGAAGTGGCGGTGCGGTCCCCTACGGCACTGCGTAGGATCCTACGGTCTTGGCGTGCATCCGTGCGTCACTGCGGTCCGGTCCCAGGTCGACGGGCACGTGCACCTTCCGCCGACCACTGGCGACAATATCGATGTACTGTGGAGACCTCACGCCTCACGTGTTGAGCAATTCGGCGGTACGTCCACCCGGCCTCCCGCATGCCCACTATACGCCCTCGCTCAAAGTCCGTCAACTGCACATACGGTTCACGTCCACGCTGTCGCGGCATGCTACCAGTGTTAAAGACTGCGATGGAGCTCCGTATGCCACGGCAAACTGGCTGACACTGTTGGCGGCTGCGCAGCTAGCGCCATTCGACGGCCAACACCGCGGTTCCTGGTGTGTCCGCTGTGCCGTGCGTGTGATCATTGCTTTTACAGCCCTCTCGCCGTGTCCGGAGCAAGTATGGTGGGTCTGACACACCGGTGTCAATGTGTTCTTTTTTCCATTTCCAGGAGTGTATATAAACATATCCGCCACACCAAAGATAGTACAGCAGTACTAGTATCGATACACGCTGCTGCTGCCACTCACGGAGAGAAGACAGCAACATTCTGGCAGTAACTGAAGAAAAAATAAGACACCACTGGACTGCGACCAATGATAAAAAAACAAGCATGACGCGAGCTAGCCATGGCTAAATGTTTTTCTTCTTTGTCTAGGCGATACTGCATACTATCTCCTTGTAGCTTCTTTTATCACTCTTTATTTTTAATTTCCCAGGTAATTAAACTCGTTCACTTCCTCAGTTGTTTTATTTTTCAGCTTTACTGCTGCCTTACTCTCTTTGTTTCTACTGATGACTAGAACTTTTGTTTTATGTGTGTTTATTGTTGTATGAAATTAATCCTCCATTATTCTCTCCATTGTGTTCAGGATTTTTTGCAGGCCTCCTTCGCTTTCTGCAAATATGCTATATTGTCGGCAAATCTCAAAATATCTGCCTTATCTCCGTGAATTGTTTATTTCTTCTCTCACCCTGACTGTTGCCTTCTGTTTGTGTAGATTAAGTACGTATGGGGACACGGAGCAACTCTGTCGTAGACCTTCTGAATGCTGACAGATTCTTCTTTATAACCACAGTGCATTACTCTGATTTGAAGTAAGTAAGCATTTTGTATGTCTCCACTCTCTAAACCTGCTTCCTGATTGGCGAAGGATACAGAATAATACATTCCAGTGGACACTGTCAAATGTTTTCTCCAGATCTATAAATGATATGAATGTACTCTTGTCCGTCTTCAGTTGTTTCTCTATCACTTGCCTCAGTGCTAATATTGCTTCTGTTGTTCCCATTGTTCCCATACCTTTTCCGAAACCATACTGGTCTACAGATATCTGTCCCTCCATTTGTTTTTTCGTTCTTCTGGGAGTAATTTTAATGACTATTTTCGAAGCATGCATCTGGTGTTTTAGGTAATGGTGTCAGGAAGTCGTTTCTGAAAGTATTTGTATGGAGTGTAGCCATGTATGGAAGTGAAACATGGACGATAAATAGTTTTGACAAGAAGAGAATAGAAGCTTTCGAAATGTGGTGCTTCAGAAGAATGCTGAAGATTAGATGGGTAGATTACATAACTAATGAGGAGGTATTGAATAGAATTGGGGAGAAGAGGAGTTTGTGGCACAACTTGACAAGAAGAAGGGACCGGTTGGTAGGACATGTTCTGAGGCATCAAGGGATCACAAATTTAGCATTGGAGGGCAGCGTGGAGGGTAAAAATCGTAAGGGGAGACCAAGAGATGAATACACTAAGCAGATTCAGAAGTATGTAGGTTGCAGTAAGTACTGGGAGATGAAGAAGCTTGCATAGGATAGAATAGCATGGAGAGCTGCATCAAACCAGTCTCAGGACTGAAGACCACAACAACAACACTATTATGCATTTAACAAAGTCTTCTGGTAGCTCACCAGACCTGTAAATATCACATAGTAACAGAGTGCCATCTTCGATGTATTACCCAACTTTTCTTCTTGTATGCCATCAACTCCTGGAGCTTTCCTATCTCTAAGGTCTTGTAGTGCTTTCTCATCGCTTTTCTTTCATGATAGAAGCCCCTACGTCTTGTAGCTCTACTTCTTCTTCCTTTTCGATAGACAGATTTCTGTTGTCTCATCTGTATAACTGTTCGAGGTATTCCGTCCATCGTTTCACTATAATTCTTTCATCACATGCCGTTTTTATCCTTAATGCTTCTTTTTTTGCCTTTCTCGTTTTGAAGAACTTCTTTACATCTCTGTATGCCATGTCAATCTGTGTATGCCACGTCATGTATAGGTACTGTGGATATAAAATGCGGGCTGACAATAGCACGAAAAGCAGTACTGAAAAAGAGAAACTTGTTAACACAGAATATAATGTTATGTGTTATGAAGTGTTTTCTGGAGTTATTCGTCTGGAGTTTATCCTTGTACGGAAGTTAAACATGAACGTAAGCACCTCAGGAAAGAACAGAGCAGGAACTTTTGGAATGTTGTGTTGCAAGAGAATGTTGAAGATCAGAGTGGTATATTAAATAACTAAAGAGAGTGTACTCAATCGCAATGGAGGAAAAAGAAATTTATCGCAGATATTGAGAAAAGAAGGAACTGGTTGATAGGATACCTGAGGCAATAAACAACCGTCAATTTGGTGTGGAGATTAAAAATCGTAGATAGAGACCAAGGCTTTATACACTATGAAAATTCAAATGGATTTAGCTTAAAGTATTTAGTAAAGTGCTATCCAAGAGGGCGAGTGTCATGAGCCAGTATCTGAGAAACTGCGAGTGGTCGTAAGGATCTAGCGGTCGACGGAGAATCGGTACAGAAATCAGAGAGGACAAAACGAGAGCAATCTCGGGTGTGAAAGCGAAGAATCGTTAACAGTGTATAAACAAGGCCAGAAAGCAAATAGAGAGAAAAACCAAGAGCAAACGAGCAATTATGCACGAACATAATCAGCGTATGGTGTTTGTGGTCGGGATTCCCCCTTCTGGGGAATTCGGCAGCCTGGTGTAAGCCATTATGGTTGACGCCACTCGGCGACTTGCGTGTCGATGATGATGAAATGATGATAACAACAACAAAATGTTCAAATGTGTGTGAATTCCTAAGGGACCAAACTGCTGAGGTCATCGGTCCCAAGACTTACACACTACTTAAAGTAACTAATGCTAAGAACAACACACACATCCACGCTCGAGGGAAGACTCGAACCTCCGGCAGGAGGGGCCGCGCAGTCCGTGACATGGTACCTCAAACCACGCGGACACTCAGCGCGGCAAGGACAACAGATAGACCCAGTCCCGAGTAAGAAGATCCCCAGTCCGACTGGGAGTCAAACCCGGGATCCCGAATTCGAGAGGTAGCAACGCTAAGAAGACCACGAGCTGCCAACACTGTGTACCAAAATAACGTCAGGATTTAAACAGCTTTGGAAACATGAACACAACTGGAGGAGGAAAGCGAGCACACTTTCCTCGTAGCTTACGCCGTCGACGTTTCCTGCCAACTGAAGCAAAGTCCACGCTGCCCACACTACGGGCGCAAAACCAAACATTCTACGAGTATACAGCCAACGCTAATGCGCTCCGCTCCATCTCGATGCCAAAGTCCGTTTAGGGCTCTAAATATTGGCTATATAGAAATGAATAGACTAGAATAGATGTACTAGAGAGGAGAGCGGTATCAAGTCAGTCTAAGGACTGAAGACAACAACAACAACAAAATTACGTATTACATACGTTATACTGAACTTCGAATTTTCCACAGAAATGAAAGTAATGTCAGACGTATCCCAAGGAAGCTTAGTAGGTCTTCAGTGTTCTCCGTATACATAAACGATTTATCGTATATGATCAGCCATACCGTTAGCTGACGATGCTGTTGTGGACGGGAAACTACCGGCGTTGGAGAACTGCAAAAGAAACCTTGCAGCAAATTTCCACTTGGTACAATGAATTTCAGCTCACAAAAATCACAGGATAAATCCTAATATCGTGACGGTTCTCCTTTTGCCTATCGTAGTGCAGCGGCTTGACGTGGCATGGATTCAACAATTCGCTAGAAGTCCTCTGCCGGAATATTGAACCACAATTTCGAAAGTGTTGTTGATGCAGATTTATGTGCACTAACTCATCTCTAGATTGTGTCCCATAAATATTCAATGGAGCTTATGTAGCGCGATCTGGGTGGCCAAATCATCCGCTCGAATTGTCCAGAGCGTTCTTCAAATCAATCGCGAAAAATTGTACCCCGGTGACAATTCTATCGTTGTTTGGTAATATGAAATCCATGAATGGCTGCAAATGGTCTTCAAGTAACCGAACATAACTATTTCCAGGCAGTGATCGGTGTTGTTAGACCGGAGGACGCAGTCCATTCCATGTAAACAAATCCCATACCTTCATGGAGCCATCACTATCTTGCACGACGCTTTGTTTACAACCTGAGTCTATGATTTCGTGGGTTCTGTGCCACACTCGAATCCTCTCACTAACTGAAATTCGGGTTCATCTGACCAGGCCTTGCTCTGTCAGTCGCCTACGGTCCATCCGATATTGTCAGGAGCACAAGATAGTCGCTGTAGGCCATATCGTGCGGTTAGAAAAGGTTCAAAAATGGCTCAAATGGCTCTGAGAACTATGGGACTTGACATATGAGGTCATCAGTCCCTTAGAACTTAGAACTGCTTAAACCTAACTAACCTAAGGACGTCACACACATCCATGCCCAAGGCAGAATTCGAATCTGCGACCGCAGCGGTTGCGCGGTTCCAGACAGTAACGCCTAGAACCGCTCGGCCACCCCGGGCTGCCGAGCACGCGATACTATCGCCATCTGTATGCGTGCAAATTGCTATCCCACGACTTTACACTTCAGTGTATGCAATGTCTGTAATAAAGAGAAAGCATGCGTTAACATCATGAGCACATCAAATTGTGTAAGTACTTAGTGCTAAGACTAACGAACGATATGACATGGAACGATTTCCTAAAATCAGAATCAGGAAATGCGATGCAATGCATTTGGAAACGAAATCGCAAGCAAAACGCTACCATAATCGGTTGTAGAGTATTCTTCTAGCGTTTGGAGTTTGAAGATACACGCTGCTACGATCGTAACAGGTCGATATAGGCCATACCAAAGTTTAATGGAAATACTCGAGAAACTCAAAAGAGAATGCTTGGAAACTTTCGTGAAAACCTATTAAGTGAATTTAGAGGAATTCCATTTCGGGAAGACTGTGCGACCATTACACCAACACCATCATATATTTGCGTAGGGATTATACTAAGAAGATTAGAGAGATTAGAATGTGTAGAGAGAAATACAGACTCATTTTTCCCTGGCTCAGTGCGTGAACGGAATACAATATATTTGAAAGATATTTCCGTCATTTAACTGTACAAACTTCTTTATTTTATATTACTATCATGATTTCGGCCTTTTGCCATTACCAAGTACAACACTGAAAGAAAGTTTTGTGCAAATGCATAGAAAGTGAGCAGGACCAAAGTTTTACATCATTATGCCATTCCAATGTCACATCAAAAATTATCGGAATAATACTACTTACGTGTTGGGTATAAATAGACTTTCTTAAGTGAAGTTATCATCAAGATCTATTGAACTTGGTATCCCAGCGTCGAGATAAGTACAAAATCACGAAAATGTATGACAGACACGTAGCAAACTTGTTTTCCAACGACGGAATAACTGAACCACAATTACATGTGCAGTGAACACGATTTGAAGATATATCACTTTAATGCATAGCGTGTTTGCTTTACATGTTGCTATTGTCGTTGCAATGGGTTTATTTATCGATTGTCATTTATTGTTTGCAGTTGACTGTTGCTACTTGAGCTTAAATATCGTGATTTTGTCGTTGTGAGATAATGAATGGAGCTGTAGACGTTAGCAAATGGAGTGCTAACTGAAGCACAGCAAGAAAATGGGTTTCTCGTTTTAAGGTGGATCATTTTGACATTAGTGACTCTCCACGTTCAGCAAGGTCTTCGGGGTTTGATGAAGATCGTTTAAACGTGTTAATCCACAATGATCCACGTTAGTGTACTGGAGAACTGGCAAAAGTGATGAACTGTGATCACTCCACCATCGTGCGACATCTGCATGCGATGGAGAAGGTTCAAAAATTGGGTGTGTGGTTACTGCATAGTCTAAACAAAATCGCAAAAAGAATCAGCGAGTGGCCACATGCCCATCTCTGCTTGCCCTTTATCAATAGACTCGTGAACGACACCGACCATTCCTGTTCTTTATCGCTGTTGGTGACGCGAAATGGGGCCTTATGCTGACATATGGAAAAGAAAGGAATGATTGAGGTCATGCAATTCCCCGTACAAAGATCCTGCGGCCATCCATAAAAGATAACGTTATGCATCTGGTGGAATAGCAACGGTGTGGTGTGCTACGAATTGTTTCGCCGAGGTGTAACCATCACTGCTGATATTAATTGTCAACAACTGAAATGTCATGGAAACGCAGTCTAAGAACAACTGCCAGGAACACTGCCTGAAGTGACGCGATAACGGCCGCCCGCATTCTGCTAGTGTTACAAAAAACACTATACAGGAGTTGGATTGGAAAGTCATTCTGCACTAACCTTTTCACCTGACCTTGCTTTCTCAGATTTTCACCTTTTCCACCTTCTCTCCAACAATGTTCACGGAGCCTCCTTTCCCGATGAAAATGCGCTCCGGACATGGCTCGACGAGTTCTTCGCCTCAAAACCACGTGATTGCTACAGTTGCGAAATCGAAAATTTACCCCACAGTTGGCGGACTGTTGTGACTAGTGAAAGAAAATACATTATTGGTGAGTAAAGTCTATGTTATGTCTGTCTTTTATGTTTACAGTTAATTTCCACTTTCCGTTCTCTTACTTTCCTGGACTAAAGCTCTTGGAATAAAGTGTAACGAAGAAAAAACTGTCAACCAAAGTCTAAGGTTTATTTCCAGAAAGAAGCTTTCCTTCAGCAGGTGAGTGCGTGGGAAAACCGAAACAGATGATAATCGAAACATTTGAAATGTGGTGCTACAGACGAATGTTGAAAATTAGTTGGACTGATAAAGTAAGGAATGAGGAGGTTCTCTGCAGAATTGGCGAGGAAAGAATACATGGAAAACACTGACAACTAGAAAGGACAGCATAATAGGCCATCTGTGAAGACATCGGGAAAAAGTTTCATGGTACCTGAGAGAGCTGTAGAGAGTAAAAAACTGTAGAGGAAGACGGAGATTTGAATGCATCCAGCAAATAACCGGAGACGTAGGTTGCAAGTACCACTCCGATATGAAAAGATTGGCACAGGAGAAGAATTCGTGGCAGACCGCATCAAACAGGTCAGAAGACTAATGGCCAAAAGAAAAAAAAAAAAAAAAACTCGAAGCGAAGCCGAGAGGAGAAGTGGAATCTTGAGTAGATTAAGGATGCGTCAGTCAAAAGAGCATTGCCCACGAAAATGAAGAAACCAGGATCGAATCCTAGTCAGGAACACACCTAACAGGAAGTTTCTAGACGGCACACGCTCCGCTGCAGAATGGAATACTGATTGTGGAATAGAGTAGTTAGTCACGTAAGTGAGATATCGACTGGTCGTCGGTGGGATTACCAGCTTGGTAACCGTGTGGAAAATGGACTAGACGCTCAAAATCAGTGCATTTTAATCATCATCATCATTATCATCAACATCTTCAAGGGCTAGGCCTTTGGCCCTTTTTCGCCTCAGAACTGCCCACGCCGTCTCATTAACGGATGTTGGGTTAGATAATATTGAATCTTTACTTACCCTACTGTTAGACATATATCAAGCGTGTTATTTCCAGATTACTCTGTATTTTTCAGCTATAGTTGTAATTGGCTGTAGATATAGTACTTATCTAACGTCAGTGTTTCTTTTATGGTCTACTAAAGAAAAAAATGGTTCAAATGGCTCTGAGCACTATGGGACTTAACTTCTGAGGTCATCAGTCCCCTAGAGCTTAGAACTACTTAAACCTAACTAATCTAAGGACATCACACACATCCCTGCCCGAGGCAGGATTCGAACCTGCGACCGTAGCGGTCGCGCGGTTCCAGACTGAAGCGCCTAGAACCGCTCGGCTACTACGGCCGGCTCTACCAAAGAATATTAACCTACAAAGCGGAGGAAATTCGTTTCTGATAATTCGATTTAACATAATTGATCTGATGTTAGCGCCAAGCATTTGCCGCATACTACAGTAAGGATAACGCTATTTCTCTGTAAAGCTTAATAAATATTTTTTCCCTAGGTTCTGTTTTAATGTATGTTGCATGAGTCATCAGAAACTTATGAATCTCTCCAATTTTAGCTTTCATTCCTCTGACTTGGGAAATTTAAAACTGCGCCCCAGATATTTAAACTCTCTTACTTGATCATTTATTTGTCCGTCTATGGCAATTTTTGCTCTTATGGTTTCCAAACAATGCATGCCATCATCTATGTTTTATCTGTCGAAATTCTCTTTTCGTATCTAGCTTCAGTTTGACTAAACTTATGCACTGAAATTTGAAACTTTTCTTCAGATTCTCCTATTACAAGCTAAAAGTCAACAATAGCAGTGACATGAAATTAAAATCGTTACTTCTTACTGTGTTGTTTAACACAACCAACAATTTATGAATGATGTCAATATACAGGGTGAGTCACCTAACGTTACCGCTGGATATATTTCGTAAACCACATCAAATACAGACGAACCGATTCCACAGACCGAACGTGAGGAGAGGGGCTAGTGTAATTGTTTAATACAAAACATACAAAAATGCACGGAAGTATGGTTTTTAAAACAAACCTACGTTTTTTAAATGCAGCCACATCTGAACATATAAACAAATACGTAATCAGTGCCGTTTGTTGCATTGTAAAATGTTAATTACATCCGGAGATATTGTAACCTAAAGTTGACGCTTCAAAACTCCGGCGTTCAGTTGCGTGTTGTAACAAACACGGGCCACGGTCGGCGAGCAGCATCTGCAGGGACATGTTTACGATGACGACCCTGTTTACGTGTGTGGCTGTAGTGCACTGTTGTGGTTTGGTCTAGCTGTCGCAGTGTCCGCATGTAGCGCTTGCTGCTACTGTTATTCTGCATTCGTCTCCGCACGCAGACCAACTGTAGTACACCGTGTTACCACACGTGTGTGATAGTGTAATGTTGTAGGAACTGTGACCATGGTGTATTCGAACTCTGAAAAGGCGGAGATGATACTCATCTATGGCGAGTGTCGACGAAATGCAGCTGAAGCCTGCAGGGTGTACGCAGAACGGTACCCGGACGGAGAGCATCCAACGTGCCGCACATTGCAAAACATCTACCGCCAACTGTATGCAACAGGTATGGTCGTAGCACGCAAACGGGTCCGTAACTGGCCCTTCACAGGAGAAGCGGGTGCAGTTGGTGTGTTAGCTGCTGTTGCCATGAACCCACACATGAGTACACGGGACACTGCGAGAGCCGGTAGACTAAGTCAAAGTAGTGTCATGCGCATACTGCATCGTCACCGCTTTCACCCGTTTCGTGGCTCAAAAATGGCTCTGAGCACTATGGGACTTAACATCTATGGTCATCAGTCCCCTAGAACTTAGAACTACTTAAACCTAACTAACCTAAGGACAGCACACAACACCCAGCCATCACGAGGCAGAGAAAATCCCTGACCCCGCCGGGAATCGAACCCGGGAACCCGGGCGTGGGAAGCGAGAACGCTACCACACGACCACGAGATGCGGGCAAAGCCCGTTTCGTGTGTCGCAATTACATGGTGATGACTTTAATCATCGAGTGCAATTCTGTCAATGGGCATTAACAGAGAATGCGTTGTAGTTCTACCTGTTTACTGATGAAGCGGGTTTCACAAACCACGGGGCAGTGAATCTACGGAACTTGCATTACTGGTCCGTGGACAATCCTCGCTGGCTCAGACAGGTAGAGCGACAGCGACCGTGGACTGTAAATGTATGGTGCGGAATCATTGGCGACCACCTCATTGGTCCTCACTTCATTGCAGGGGCCCAAACAGCTGCAACAGACATCGCGTTTCTACAGAATGATCTGCCAACGTTGCTCGAAAATGTCCCACTGGAAACGCGTCGACGTATGTGGTATCAGCATGTTGGTGCACCTGCACATTCCGCAATTAACACTAGGCTGACCCTTGACAGGATGTTCGACGGGCGTTTCATAGGACGTGGAGGACGCATAAATTGGCCAGCCCGTTCTCCTGATCTTACACCTCTGGACTTCTTTCTGTGGGGTACGTCAAAGGAGAATGTGTACCGTGATGTGCCTACAACCCCAGAGGATATGAAACAACGTATTGTGGCAGCCTGCGGCGACATTACACCAGATGTACTGCGACGTATACGACATTCATTACGCCAGAGATTGCAATTGTGTGCAGCAAATGTTGGCCACCACATTGAACATCTATTGGCCTGACGTGTCGGGACACACTATATTCCACTCCGTAATTGAAAACAGAACCACGTGTGTACGTGTACCTCACCCCTCATGCTGATGTACATGTGCGTCAGTGAAAAAGACCAAAAAAAATATGTTAGCATGTGGACGTAATGTGCTGTTCCAGTCTCTTCTGTACCTAAGGCCCATCACCGTTCCCTTTGGATCCCTACGTAATTCGGTGCTCTCCGATACACACGATCGAACACCGGAGGAGTGGTACTCAAGCGTCAACTTTAGGTTACAATATCCCCGGATGTAATTAACATTTTACAATGCAACAAACGGCACTGATTACGTATTTGTTTATACGTTCAGATGTGCTAACAAAACTAACTGCGTTCGATTTAAAAAAACGAAGGTTTGTGTTAAGAAACATACTTCCATGCATTTTTTATGGTTTGTATTAACCAATTACACTAGCCCCTCTCCTCACGTTCGGTCTGTGGAATCGATTCGTCAGTATTTGATGTGGTTTACGAAATATATCCAGCGGCAATGTTAGGTGACTCACCCTATATATATATTAAAAAGAGCTATGGACAGTGGGAAGCCTCGTCTAGCTCCTAGATTAGTCAGAAGATTCTGTCCCATTCGTTAGAGTGAAAGACGGCGGTGCCTTCCGGGAAGGCCACTGCCATGCTAATACGCGTCAGGCTCCTCCTCTTTCATTTTTTTCGGTGATTATTATACAATTTCATTCGCCTTTGGTGTGTCTAAATTTTCCCCCATTGATATTGATGTAATGGACTGTTAGGGTTAGGGTAAACCACTGACTGATCTCATAGTAATAGTATGACTTGAGTAGCAGTAGTAGAATTAAACTCTGCTATAGAGACAAATTTTAGGACGCTGGAAATGACCATTGATTTAGCGGTAGCTTTAGAACTTTCCCTGAGCAGCAAGCGAGTTTGAGGATTCCTTTGTAGTCACCGAAGTGAGCCATGGGCACGGCAAGGCAGTGGTTTATGAGCCGCCATTCTGGCGGTCTGCCTTGTTCCGCTGTCGGCCGTGCAAGAGGGTGGGAACGCCGTGGCCGAATGCGAATTGACACTTCTTTGGAAACTGGCGCCGTCTTAACCGTATTATTAGCGAGTGGGTGTGGTGTGGGAGTCTGGTCTCCTTATGCCGTGTGCGGGTCCTCGTAAAGTGGCGTGGGGATGGCGCCTGGCTAACGTGTTTATTACAAGAACAGCATACCCCGTGAGACGGGACAACTAATTTCTCCGAATGTCGCGCTTCGCGGGTGCCGCCATGCCCCTGCAAAACGACGTCCACTAAATCGTTTTATGGACAAGATGGAGCTTGTTTTCACTAGGAAGCTTCCCTCATTTTGTGAAATGCGTTGGGGGTCTGGCTGCAGGAGCTCCAAGCATTATGTGCTGTTTTTTCGGATAACAGAATGTGCACAGCACTGCAGTGATTGGTTGAGGAAGATCAGGTATCATTGCCAGAAAACATGATTGGCACAGTAACCAGTGCAGGGCCGTGATAGGTTTATTCAAGAACATCTGGAAGAACAGGGATTTTGTGGAAGGTTTTGAGGAACGGGAGAGGTGTGGACTTGCTTCTGGACTGTCGTGGAGTACAGTCACTAGACCTCTTCCATTCTCATGGAGAGAGCAGTTAGTTGTAAAGACTTCTGGACTCATGGGTGAAACTTTATATTTTCGTGGATGTGAGAAAATCTCCGGCGGACGTGCGGTCATCTCCTACAGTACTACGCTTCGGCAGCGCCTGCACGCAGACGACAGCATCTTGCCTCTCACCAGCTATATCGGTGACATTTCGCAGCTTTGGCCAATTCAGAAGCTCATCAATCGATTTCACGAGCATCTTTTTTGATCGCAGCCTTGTACTCGCAGTAGTCACTCCCAGTCTCCACTGCATGCTTAATTCTATCTTGACATGAGAAATTAATCAGTGGAATGGTGCAGCAGAGTGTGCTTGCCCAGACTGGCAGCCTTCCATTCACAGTAGCCAGTCTCATTTACACGTAAATTCCAGTTAGGTTCCATAAGTCTATTGCCAACCAACCTGAGTACTTGATACTGAAACGTTACATAGTTGAAGTTTCTGTTTGTATGTTTATTCTCTCTTGACCTACACATTAGTTAATGTATCTCTTTGTGATACCGTAGGTCCTTGTCATTAATTTTTCTGGGACACCCATTCTCATTTCCTACAATGTCATTTATTTTGTTGTTGGTTTGAAGTAATTAAATCAATTTTATGTCTAGTTAGCCAACTCAGGGGTGATCCACACAGAGGCCACTGTTTAATGTCAGATTTCCTTGGGTTGTTGATAAATGTGGCACCTCTTGGAATGGTGGTTACGACATTTTAGTCATTTGGTAGACGGAGAACTGCCGCCACCATAGGCTAGCTTGCATATTGGCAACCTTCCAGTGACCGAATATTCCCCTCAGTTTCCTCTGATAACAGTAATCAGTAAGTAATTACATTCATGTTTTTCTATCGCGTTTCAATTTTTTTTTTTTTTGGGGGGGGGGGGGGGGGGGTAGTGGTATTTAAAGCTGGTGCGAACGTGAAAATAAAATAATGTCTCTCTCACCATGTAACATATTTATTTGTGTTCATGTTTTGGTTTTGGGGCTTCTGTACCACATTCACGAATTTGGCAGTTCAGCATTGCTACCTGCGTTGCAAAAAACTCCTTTCTGGTGGGGTAATTGTGCGTTTCTGTTTCGTATATCTGAAAGTCAGATATTAGGTATTCTTACCTATATATAGGTTTTGTTTTGTGTTTCGCTTCTTTTTGTTCTCTTTTCTGGTCATGCAAAATAATTTCTTGTGTTGTGAATGTTGATGAGGTGTAAAGCGAATTTAATTTGTGACCAAAGTCTAGTAGACTCGACAAATACGATCGAACACGTTAATAACGGTGTCGTCAACCCTTCTGGTGTTGTGTTGGACGGGTTTCCCATGGAGCTCTCAGGCCCAAACATGTATGATAGGCATTAGATACCGATAGATGATAAGGTATCGGAACAGGAAATTAACAGACTCATCAGTCTGATGATGGAGGCGACCGTGTCCATTTAGACGTATTTGTCACGAATAGAAATTTGGAAATGGATATAGAAGGCAGACTCTGTATGCGACGCCTATGCAGCAGCACTTGGGAATCTTCTCCAGTGGAAGGCTCGCCTAAGAACCGGAACCTGATACAATCATCACACTCCCAGTTCAGCTTATGAAGCATTTGGATGAATTAGAAAGAAAGCGAAGGGAGGAGGCAGAAGAATTAGAAAGAAAACGAAGGGAGGAGGCAGCAGGTTTGGAACGAAAAAGACAGCGTGAGGCGATCGCATTGTAACTGTAGATTAGCGAACGCATGGTTGAGTTTGGGGCAGAACTCTGTGATGGACGCAAACTCCGGACGTCTTGCCTGAGTAGAGGTAGCAGGTGCGAAGAAGATCGCTCTTGCTGCTCACATCCAAGCAAAACTAGCGAGCTACATGGCAAACAAAAGTGATCGCCAACACGCAGAATACTGCCAAAGTAAACGATCTACTAGCTCAAGTTGAGGAAAAGTTGCGGACAAACACTTTGAGACCTTGCACGACGGAACAATTACGGTGCTGTGAAACTTCAATGGCACGAGTGATGGCATCGGGTGGTTCACAGAGCAGTGCGACGCAAGCCACGTCTTCTGCGGAGTGTTGTGCGCACTCACGCCATACCTCTCAGCCCATGGGTAAGAACACGCCGGACACGTTCCCAGAGAATTTTGGTAGACGTGACGGCCAGAGGACATGAGGTGTCACATCATCTGGACCAAATCCCAGTGAAGATTCTCAAGTGCGAAGGTCGAAGCTACGTTCGACCAGAAGCATTTTCTCTCCGTCCTAAAATTTCAAAATGTTAGGGAAAATGGCGGCTGCTTACCTCCTACAATTTGGATTGGTCAATTCGCCCGGTCGTTACCATCTTCATGGCCCCTGAGTGCGAAGCTGAAATTTATCTGTGCGCATATTGAGGGAACGGCCACCGAAAAAATTCTTGATGTCGCGGTAAAGTCCTGCACACTCGAATAGTTCAAGGAATCATTTCTCTCTACCTATTGGTCACGAAAAATGCAGAATTGAGCGAAACAGGAGATTATGATGCGGCCTGAATTCAAATCTTCGGGATATAAAGGACCGGTAAAATGTTCGAGGTGTTATTAAAGAAGAACCATTTCTTGGACGCGTCCTGCAGCCTGTCGGAAATTATTCGTTTCTGTTTGTCAAAGCTCCCCATGCAGTATCAACAGGCACCCGACGGTAGGTGCGGGGACAACATTGAAGCTTTCAAAAATCTACTCAACGAGCTGGAGTGGATATATGAGAGACAGAATGTAAGGGATAAGCGCGGAAACAATGACAGCGACACGGTCCACAGGGAAGGACAGAGGAAAGAGCATTCCAACCCGAACGCAGAAATTATGGGTACCAGAGGCGAGCAGGCGATAATGTGCAGCATTAAGATCGTAACTGGCGGGAGCAGGAATAGAACCAGCAAGCTTCTGGAGGTTGGCGCGGTCCAGACAGGTATCAGCAGATAGGAGAGGCGGTTGAGGTTCGTCCACTCTATCTCTCTCACAACACACAAAACCGTAGCCTTCTTCGAAACTGACATCAGAGGGGGGGGGGGGTGTGTGTGAAAGAGTTAGCAATCTCCGAGGGCGCAGAATCGATCACGAGAACGCCCTGGTATTGGAATCATTGAAATCGAAAAGGTCGGTCGGCCTTCACCATATTTGTCACGTGAAGCACTTCGTAGAACAGCGTCTACATAATGTATCACACATCTGTTTAGTAGTAGAAGTTTGATATACTGATTTTTTTTATGTTTTGTAAATGTATTTGTGTAAACAGTAGGTATTATATAGAGTTTATTTTTGGGTGTATGGATTGAGTGAAAACGAGGTTGTAATGGACATTTATGTCTGACTACAGCATTTTATCTTTGTCTTTTTCCATCGTCACATCCATCTTAAAGTTGTTTTTTTTATTGCTTTTTTCCGTGACTGTTTTTCTGATGGAGCACTGATCTGGAATGTGAACGCCATAATTATAGGCGGTACTTATCGGTGTTTGGGTGAATGCATTCTCTTTCTGGGGTCATGACACCTACATGGGTGACTTCGGGCTTTGCGACCTCACACATCTGGTATGTGTGAAACCTGCGCCAGTCTTGTGGCTCTGGTGGTGTTGTGAGGTGCTTACTACTCTTACGAATGCTTAAGACAGTGAGTGGGGCACGTACTCGTTGTGTTGCACTTTTCTGCTGACAGGTTTCGAGTGCGTATTGGAACGTCCTTGAGCGTTGCGACAGTTTTTGTGGTGCTTTCTTTTTTCCTCATGTGTGCTTAGCCGCGCCAGAGTTGCGTGTGCTGAATTCGGATTCGAGAAATGCTAAAGAGGCCGCCGAGCCCACGCACGCCGCTGTGCGATGGCTCATACTTTGGTTTGAGTCATCTCCGGGTTTAAATACTTGTGTGTGTGCAACATCGTCATGGAGGAAAGACAGTGAGGAATAGTGATTCGCACCCCAACAACAAAACCGAGACACAGAAATGGACTGCGTATTTCTCATACATATATCAGTTACGTCTGAGTGTAGCAATAGTTCATTTTTATCGCTTGTGTTACTTGGCTCTTGGTATAAAAGCACATGTCTGGACGCTTGTCTGGCTTTCCTTGTGGAGTTTCACAGTCTGCTACGCAATTCGTCCTCGATGTTATAGGAATACATAATCACAAACATAGAAACCTGGAGATTCGGAGAAGAACTGCTGTCGAAACATCAATATCTCGACGAGACGGGAAAGGTGGCATTTCGCAACTCTGTTGTCGCAGGTCAGGCCAGTTGGACACATAAGTATCGAAATTTTATTTCCCTTCATGCAGGTTGTACTGCTGGTATTCACTGTATTCTTGTGTTGCCCCTTTGTTTTGTTACTGTGGACCCCTGTCATTGTCTTTAAAATGTGCACATATCTCCCAGACGGCACCACCACGTAGGAAGACTACGCTTTTATACTTACTTTTGTATGTTGTGTTTAATCATTTAGTTTTGCATGTTAGATTTGGTCTCCATTTGTGTTTGCCACTGGGAAAGTCTGAATGTTTAGGATATGAAATTTATTGGAGGGTGAAGTACAATTAGAGTCAAAGGCAAGCTAATTAGTCAGGGGTACCCCCATCTACTGTTAGCTTTTGTGATTTTTCATGTCTATTGCTAAGTGTCACATTTTTGTATTTTGTTTTATCTATAAATGGTAGTAATCCCTGAATAAATATTTTAATCTTTTTTGTATTCTTACTATCATCTACGCCGGCCGCGGTGGTCTAGCGGCTCTAGGCGCTCAGTCCGGAACCGCGGGACTGCTACGGTCGCAGGTTCGAATCCTGCCTCGGGCATGGATGTGTGTGATGTCCTTAGGTTAGTTAGGTTTAAGTAGTTCTAAGTTCTGGGGACTGATGACCACAGATTTTAAGTCCCATAGTGCTTGGAGCCATTTGAACTATCATCTACACTGTAAATATTTTATTTTTTTTCTGAGTCAGAATTTGATGTGCTACTGTAAGCATGTACAAGATTTTGTAAGGTATGAATAGTGTACCAATTGGGTCTCGGTGTGGACTGTACAGGCACAGCTCATGGAGCTACGTGGAGGCATGAGGTGGTCGGATGAGTAACCAGCTGCCACAGGATGAGGCTAAGGCCATTGAAGAGAAGCGGTTGGTGTAACCCGCCAGGCATCTGGCACAGTAGACAACACTGCGACAGGCAGATGACCAGGACTACCCCTGCAGGGGAAAAGCAAACAATGGCCTCCACGCGGCACGCTCACTTTCGCAGACAGGTGAAGAGAGAGAAGTAACCTTGGTGGATCCCCGAGCATGGACTCCTGTCTGCAAGCATGGACTTTCACTCTCTATGGGATGATTCGACACTAGCCGTTGGTCTAGCCTGACCTCCTGTGTGAGGTGGAAGCTGGAAGCCTGGGGCACGCTAACCCTGAACAACACCCAAGGAGGGGTGTCCCCTTCGGCTGCGGGACGTCCTGGAGCGCCTCGTACATGCTGCCAAATAGTTGGTCCACACGTGGGTGTGATGTGTGTGACAGCGCGCAATCTGTTCTGGCCACCGGCACCTTGCAGCTCTACGAGCTGTGCCACCTGGTCCTCCCGTCGGGGTGCCAGCCGGAGGAAGGCGTCAGGTGTGACAAGCGGTGGCTGTCATATGGGCAGTTGGTCCTCATGTGGGTGTGGTCTGTGTGACCGCCCACACCCAGCAGCAACCAGCAGCGTCACTGGTCATGACGTGCATCTAGCGTCTAGTGTCTAGTGTCTAGTGCTTTGTGTGTTGCGTCTCAGCCACCAGTGCGCACATGCATCAACTCACGCATGGGCCTGGTGTGTAAGACCGACCACCTACAACTCTCACCAAGACTACTGTGCCATCAGCCTGTGTTATGTAGTGCCTTGTGTAAAACAATACTGTAGACCCCAAGAACGCTACCATCCACAACTTATTTCATAAACGAAAGAAAAAGATGTATTTCAATGTTGTTGTATACACATATGTTCAGTGAAACTTAGTTACATTGCCATAGATTTAAGTAGGCCTCATTTTTGTTTTGGTAACCACTAAACAACAAATGGCCGCTGCCGGTCAGTCCCTGCTATAAAAATTGTAAGTTTTGTGTTTACATGTAGGGTTGCTATCAGATTACATTTTTTTTCTTTTGTTACCCTGGATAATATATTTTCGTATGTATCCTCACCAGTTTTTCACTTACAGTTAGTCTTGTAATACAACATATTTTTCATCTATAAATTGTGACACACGTTTTGTAAATCCAGCTACAAAAGTGTGTTCTCCATGTATTAATTAATGAAAGGTGAATGCAAGTTGCATAATAGTCATGTTTCATGAATTAATAAGTGTGAAAGACATTAGGTCACGGCACTACGGCTGCCTTTTTTCTTTGCTCAGGGATACTGAATGTATGTGGTTACTTTTCACATTGGAAGGGATATCCTTTGTAAAGATCTCCCCTTTCCTTCTTCTAGTGAATGTGTGTGTTTCCGCTGGGCGCTATTAAACTATGCACTGTTAACGAATTAAGTCTGGATATTTGCCGGACGATGTGGCCTATGAAACTGACAATGGCAGCACCCAGCAGTGCTCAACTTTCTTCCAATTGGAAGAGCGGATGTGTGTTCACATTGGTATCCCAGTGAATGAATGGGCATCACTTGACGTATGAGAGTAAAATTGGCTGTGAGGCTGGCAATATTCGCCTCTATGATCTCTGCCCTTCCTTGCATCACAACGACTAGTGGTTGTTATGTTTTAACTCAGACATTTTCTTTGTGTTGTGTCACACTATCCCTTGCCTTAAGTGAGCCACAAACGGTGAAAAATGATCTACTGTGAGTGGGGGGGGAGGGGGGGGCAAGTCACTGCCTGTCAGGCACCTCCCCTTTCATTTTGTTTCCGTGATTGTCGCACAATTTCATTCGCCTTTGGTGTGTCTAAATTTTCCCTGATTGCTATTAATCTGATGGACTATTAGAGTTAGGGTAAATCACTGACTGATCTCACAGTACTTGCATGACTTGAGTGGCAGTAGTAGAATTAAACTCGGCTATGGAGAGAAATTTTTTGACACACTGTAGGTGACCATTGGATTAGGGGCAGCTTTGGGGCTTTCCCTAAGCAGCAAGCGAGTTTGAGGATTCCTTTGTAGTCACCAAAGTGGGGAATGGGCACGGCAGGGCAGTGATTTTTGGCCCTTCATTTTGTCGGTCGGCCTTGTTCCGCTGGCGGCCGTGCAAGAGGATCGGAACGTCGTGGCTGAATGCGAAATGACACTTCTTTAGAAACTGGTGACGCCGGGCATCCTGGCGTCGGCCTAAACCCTTTATTAGCGAGTGGACGTGGTGTGGGAGTCTGGTCTCCTTATGCCGTGTGCGGGTCCAGGAAAAGCGGCGTCAGGCTAGCTTGCAAGAGTACGAATCCTTATATTTTTGAATAATAGCAGAACTGCCTTAATGAGATTTGCTGCAGTCTCCTTTCGTTTTTGATTCCAATAAAATTTTCCGTCCAGTATTAACCTCTTATTTATAATTTTGACACACAGTTTGTAATAAGAATTTAGCTGACAGATCAGCGCATTTTCTGACTGCTAAAACCATTGTAAACGTCAACTGTGGGGTATAATTTTCTGCAGATAAAGTCCATTGCATCGTGTATTACACTGTAAGCTAGTTTTGATATATGACCATTTTAAGATATATTTGCATTGGTGATTGACGCATCTACATTTGAAAATGGCCACAGACCGAAACTGGCCATTAATTTAATACACCATGCAATGAAGTTCATATGAAAAAAAAAGACTGGCGGCGTATGGTGACCGATGACATTACACTGAGGCTGTTGACACACGTACGAAGAAGCGATCAGATCGCGAGCGCGGTCTATGAAATCGTGCAGGCACTAAGTTCTTCATGTGGCACCGTTTAGAAGTTATGTTTTAACTCGATTTGAGAGAAACCGCCCTCGTTAGGATTAACTGCCTTGACCAACGAAGTGTTGATGACGTATGCCACCGTGGATTATCGTGGACTGTGACAACAAGTACGTCGATCCAAACTCAGCAAATCACTCGGCAATTTAGAGCAACACCAACCGCTGAGCAGCAGCACTGGCCAGAACCATCGCCTTGCTATAGAAAAGCTGCTACCGCTCCACTAGTATACTTCTACTCACCGCAAGTTGCACGGCACGAGTGGATTACTGTAGCTGCAGGGAGACCGCTACTGGACGCTAGAGGCTGAAATCGGCCTAATGGACTGACAAGCCGCGGTACACGTTTACTGTACGCCGAAGACACGTTACTTGTACGTCTGAAATCACGTGAGAGGATGCAGCGCGCGTGTCAACGCGCAGTTGGTGGAAGCATTTCCGTTTAGTGTATGTTCCCGGATGGCCTCTACTAAGGATGTCATCGTCTTAAAGGAGAACGGCACAGAAACCGACTGCCAGAACCTACGTATCCGTTAGTTTGCCTACAGCACCCGGCAGGCGACCTGTAATTACAGCAAGAAATTGCACTAGCCTCTTTCACGACTGCATTCTTCACTTTCTTCACATGACACTTCTTCACCCTTATCTTAGCGACCCACTACACTATTCGTCATCTCTTACATTTGGAGCATTGAGAACGGTGCGTGGAGAGAGAACTAAGGAAAGTACTTAGCTACACTTCCGCCAGCCTACCCCACTATCGCAATCTTGCCCTAGATTTTAGTCGGCACGAATCAGAAACCTTCTGGCAAATAGCATACGTGTTTCGGCATTCGCCTCCTTTATTTCCAACTGAATTTAACAGCTCAGTTGCTGAACAGAAAGTGAGTGATACCCCCGGCATCTTTGTAAGTGACACATCGTTTCCCTATAAACTACGTCATCTCAGGTGCCTAAGAATCGTTTAAGTCTTTTTTTCGTTATAATGTTGCTTTCATGGCAGTCCAGTATCAATGAAATTGTGTCAAAGCCGTATGTTAACTGTCTCGATCCGAGGGAAAAGCCTCTTACGGGCAGTTACAGAATACGATGTGCGACAGAAATGCCAACCTTCACTGCAGCTTTCGCTGTTCTGCAGTATACTGGTCCATAGTTGTGACTTTCTCTATTTCCTTAACAGTTTACTGGAAATCCTGTCGACTATTGCGATATAGTCTCATAACTACGAACGAGGGTCACTTACACTCCTGGAAATGGAAAAAAGAACACATTGACACCGGTATGTCAGACCCACCATACTTGCTCCGGACACTGCGAGAGGGCTGTACAAGCAATGATCACACGCACGGCACAGCGGACACACCAGGAACCGCGGTGTTGGCCGTCGAATGGCGCTAGCTGCGCAGCATTTGTGCACCGCCGCCGTCAGTGTCAGCCAGTTTGCCGTGGCATACGGAGCTCCATCGCAGTCTTTAACACTGGTAGCATGCCGCGACAGCGTGGACGTGAACCGTATGTGCAGTTGACGGACTTTGAGCGAGGGCGTATAGTGGGCATGCGGGAGGCCGGGTGGACATACCGCCGAATTGCTCACCACGTGGGGCGTGAGGTCTCCACAGTACATCGATGTTGTCGCCAGTGGTCGGCGGAAGGTGCACGTGCCCGTCGACCTGGGACCGGACCGCAGCGACGCACGGATGCACGCCAAGACCGTAGGATCCTACGCAGTGCCGTAGGGGACCGCACCGCCACTTCCCAGCAAATTAGGGACACTGTTGCTCCTGGGGTATCGGCGAGGACCATTCGCAACCGTCTCCATGAAGCTGGGCTACGGTCCCGCACACCGTTAGGTCGTCTTCCGCTCACGCCCCAACATCGTGCAGCCCGCCTCCAGTTGTGTCGCGACAGGCGTGAATGGAGGGACGAATGGAGACGTGTCGTCTTCAGCGATGAGAGTCGCTTCTGCCTTGGTGCCAATGATGGTCGTATGCGTGTTTGGCGCCGTGCAGGTGAGCGCCACAATCAGGACTGCATACGACCGAGGCACACAGGGCCAACACCCGGCATCATGGTGTGGGGAGCGATCCCCTACACTGGCCGTACACCACTGGTGATCGTCGAGGGGACACTGAATAGTGCACGGTACATCCAAACCGTCATCGAACCCATCGTTCTACCATTCCTAGACCGGCAAGGGAACTTGCTGTTCCAACAGGACAATGCACGTCCGCATGTATCCCGTGCCACCCAACGTGCTCTAGAAGGTGTAAGTCAACTACCCTGGCCAGCAAGATCTCCGGATCTGTCCCCCATTCAGCATGTTTGGGACTGGATGAAGCGTCGTCTCACGCGGTCTGCACGTCCAGCACGAACGCTGGTCCAACTGAGGCGCCAGGTGGAAATGGCATGGCAAGCCGTTCCACAGGACTACATCCAGCATCTCTACGACCGTCTCCATGGGAGAATAGCAGCCTGCATTGCTGCGAAAGGTGGATATACACTGTACTAGTGCCGACATTGTGCATGCTCTGTTGCCTGTGTCTATGTGCCTGTGGTTCTGTCAGTGTGATCATGTGATGTATCTGACCCCAGGAATGTGTCAATAAAGTTTCCCCTTCCTGGGACAATGAATTCACGGTGTTCTTATTTCAATTTTCAGGAGTGTATTTGAAGGAGAAAATGTCTGTACACAGAAAGTGCAAGAACCAAGAGGGACCAATAAGAATGGCAGACCAAGAGGAAAATGCCTGGATTCAAAAGAGTGCAATAGTAGAAGCAAACAAAGAATTAGAGGAAAGATTCAGAAGAATGGTTCGTTGATGATATTGCTATCCACTGTGAACATGAGTAGGAATTACGGTACTTGGTGAACAGAGTGGACAATCTACTGAAGACAAAATGTGTATTGAAAGTACATCAAAGAAATATGAAAGTATTAAAAAGTGAAACGAATGAGACTTGCAACAAACTTGACGTCGAAATAGGGGACCACTCAATAGAGAAAGAGAAGGAACTCTGCTAGCTTGGCAGTAAAATAAAGTATGACGCACGAAGTAAGGTGGACAAGTAGCAGACTTGTGCAGACAAAGGGAGCGTTTATCGCCAAAATCACAGGCTTTAATTGGAGACAGAAATTTCTGAGAATAAAAGGATTTCCACTTCATGGCGTATGTTCCACCAACCAGTGAAACGAATGAGACTTGCAACAAACTTGACGTCGAAATAGGCGACCACTCAATAGAGAAAGAGAAGGAACTCTGCTAGCTTGGCAGTAAAATAAAGTATGACGCACGAAGTAAGGTGGACAAGAAGCAGACTTGTGCAGACAAAGGGAGCGTTTATGGCCAAAATCACAGGCCTGAATTGGAGACAGAAATTTCTGAGAATAAAAGGATTTCCACTTCATGGCGTGTGTTCCACCAACCAGTACGCAGTATGTGGTGGAAGCAACAATCTTGGCTGCGGAATTGAGTCTGTAGCTTTATTTATTTATGAAGTCTGTTTCGCCCAATACAAGGCATCTTCAGAATGTTTCAAATGGCTCTGAGCACTATGGGACTTAACATCTGACGTCATCAGTCCCCTAGAACTTAGAACTACTTAAACCTAACTAACCTAAGGACATCACACATATCCATGCCCGAGGCAGGATTCGAACCTGCGACAGTAGCGGTCGCACGGTTCCAGACTGAAGCGCCTAGAACCGCTAGGCCACAAGGGCCGGCGCATCTTCAGACTGAGCTACATTAATTGCAACTGTATTAGAAAGGTTTGATCGTAACTTGCAACTGGAAATACGACAAATTTAAAAATTTAAAAATAGTGTGAAACTTACCAGTATACTGTTAGTAAGTGGGTTTTGAGTGCCACGATTATGGAATCGGCAAACACAGATTGCTCTCGCCATATACAGGATGAATCACCTTAAACTTGCACTGCATATACCGCTGAAGTGTTAAGTGCTATTGATGCATGTCTCGTAGTCAGGGACTCGTGTTGCTAGCCCATCAACAGATAGTAATAATACTTAGAAAGCGTATTTTTGTTGCTAATATACAATTTTTTAATGGAACAATGCCTATTGACATCAACAAACTAAAAGTAGGGCAAATTAGAATGTCAGTGGATTTGTTGCAGGGTCGTTTACGAGATGCCATATTTTGAAAAGTTCCCACTCCGACACTTGTACAATACCTGTGATGGCACAAACTAAAAAACAACACAACTGCATAAATTAGTTCTGACCAATAACGAGACAACTGACCATCCAGGTAGTATTCAATGTGACCACCGGTAGCGGCAATACACGCTTCTCGTCTGGTGTGGAAGGACTACTGCACACGTGATCGAATTTCTGCGGAGATGTCCGAGCAGGCTGCAGCAACACGCGTTGCATATCATCGGGTGTAGTTGAAATGTCTTTGTAGATAGCGGCTGTCAGCTTTCCCCGTAGAAAAAAGGGCTACAAGAGTCAAATCACGGCTACGGGCCGGCCTAGGTACAGGTCCGCTGCATCCAGTCTAACGATTTGGAAACATTTCTTGAAGACTATGCACGGGACAACCTTCACGTTGGTGCATAGGTTCCTCCTAGCCTACAGAGAAACGTCTTCTAGTATCCGTGGAAGTTAGTCTGTTATGAGGCTGCGATACTTGTGCACGTCCAGTGTTTCGTCTATGAAAAACGAACCTATGAGCTTGTAGTTCACTATCCCCTACCACATCTTTACCCTCCTTGGACGCTGACATTGCACCTGACGAAGCTAACACGGATTTTCAACAGACCAATAGTGCATCTTTCCGTGGTATACCTGGCCATGATTAGTAAATGTGGGTTTCTCACTAAACAAGATACATCTGGAATATCCTGTCCTAATGTCAATGTACTGAAGTCCATGCAGCTGTTGATGAGAGCCGGCCACGGTGGTCTAGCGGTTCTAGGCGCTCAGTCAGGAACCGCGCGACTGCTACGGTCGCAGGTTCGAATCCTGCCTCGGGCATGGATATGTGTGATGTCCTTAGGTTAGTTAGGTTTAAGTAGTTCTAAGTTCTAGGGGACTTATGACCACAGCTGTTGAGTCCCATAGTGCTCAGAGCCATTTGAACCTTTTTTTTTTTTTTTTTTGTTGATGAGAAGATGCGATAGGGATGAAATCGATGACAATGGAGAATGCATAGGACACTTGGCTGACTCATGCCACTTCTTAGTGCGATTCTGCGGGCACTAACGTGTGGATCAGCTTCAACAGCAGCAAGAAGATTAATTTCTCCACTTCTGTCGCCACTTGTTTCCTTCTGTTATGTTGTCTGGGTGCTACACTACCATTTTCACGTACCTGCTGCACGTGATATCTTGTCGTATACTCCGTAGAAGAACGAACTGCGTTCTATTTACACTCCTCACACGGCATGTGCATTCGGCTTTTTCTGCACTGGTCCATTCATGGCCTGCTGCTAGGATTGTCACACATTGACTGAATAGCAAGTTGCAATGCACTCAGGTTGTGGTATCAACGTTAGATACCACACTTGATAGATGTCGCTGTTATCGACCGCGGTCCATATTAGTATCGATGGACCCGCGAGTCGCGACCAGCGCCGCTCTGCGGCTTGTATCAAGTTTCTAGCGAGCTCTCGTCCACTCTTGCTCGGGACGCCAAGTAGTAAAGTAGTATAGTCTTGAGCTGATAGGAAGAAACCTCTAACAAGGCGCTTAGTGACGTATGGCCTAAGTGAGGCCTCAATAGCTATCTGTTTATAATTATATGTATGCACCCAAGAAGAATCATGTACAGCCAGTTAAGTACAATACATCTTATTTTTTACCAACGACTTCTAATTATTTTAGTCGTAGCAGATCCAGACCATGCAGCCAGCACCTTATCGACGTTACTGACAAACCTGCTGTGATTTATATGTTTCTTTTAACGTTGAGCACCAGTCAATATTGGCGACGACCCGTTCGTCGTCATCATAACACAAAAGAACACACAAGCACACTGTAACCAAACGTAACAAAATCGTTAGTGAGAACAACGCAGTTTGAATGGCACAAACGAGTGTCGGTGTGAAAACTTTGCAAAATACGATATCTTGTAAACGACTCACACTATAATTCTGCAACAAACACTCGCTGATATTCTAATTTACCCTACTTTTAGTTTGTTAACGTCAACAGGCATTGTTCGATTCAAAAAATTCCATGTCTGCACAATAGTATTTTTCCTAAGTATTATTAAAACCTATCTATTGGGTAACAATACGAGAGCCTAACTACAAATACATTCTGTGAAAACCGTACATCAACAGCACTTTCCATTTGCGCAATATTTGCGGTGCACGTTGAAGGTGATCCACCCTGCGTAGTAAAATGAATCAAAGCAAGTGTGTGCCCATGTCAAATGTTTTAACATAATTTACTGAAGGTACTGTTGCTATAATATAGCACAAATTTGCTATACTATTGTCCATATACAAAATGTAACCTCATCTTGAAAACTGCAAAAGAACTTCGAAAAACTATGCAACTTAAGAAACGGTGTACCAACGCCACATACCGTCAAAAACGAAACTGCAAAAGAACTTCGTAAAACTATGCAACTTAATAAACGGCGTACCAACGCCACATACAGTGAAAAACAGACACTTGCTGTAGGCACGATGTGCCGCAGCGCTCTGTGCAGTCTATCAGACCGGAGAGCGAAGAACAGTGCCTCCAGCGTTTTTACCATTTGACAGACTTGGCTACTCAGACATACAAGGAATTTGATTTACATCTTTTTCTGTTCCCTTACCTATATGGACCGAAGCTATCGTGAAAACAACGGCTATAAATTTTTCCATATTTTAACTTATCTTATTAATCCGTAGGTGCCACACTCTTAACATATGACGTAGGCACACATTTCCTTCGACTTATTTTACTATATATGACGAGGGCAGCCTACATTTGCCGATGCCCTAATCGTGGCACCCAGAACTCACTGACACTGTAGTCTTTGTAATCTTTCCAGTTGCTAGTTATGATCAAACGTTTCTAACACATTTGTAATTAGTGTAGGTCAATCTGAAGATGCTGTACATCCGGTGAAGAACACGTCGTGAATAAATAAACTATATAATCAATACTGCAGGGAAGTCTTGTTTTCACCACATTTCTGACAACGTTCGTCGTATAAAAGTACGTGGCTTTATGAGGAAAACCTGTTGTCTTAGTAGATATACTTACGTCTGGTTTGGCGTCTGTATGCAGCAGCCATCACGTGATGAGAGGAAGCTGACTGAAAACACGGCTATTACCTTATGTTACGACCATATCGTCGACAGAGAGAACACTCCAGTAGAACATGTTGTTGTATACATTACAATTTATTACATCCACATTACCAACCAATTTCGGAAAAAAGATATTAGGACGATATTACAAACGTCAGCACTTCCAATACGTTACTGGTTGCAACATATTGATATGTCTCACAGTAAGTCATTTCACAAAAATTTACTGGCTGTAACATAAATATAAATGTGTCTTAAATTTTGCTGGCAGGAAAGAGTTTCAACACCGCTGCCAGTTACCAAGACAGCATACCACTGCACGTTCTTCAGTCGACCAGGAAGCGAATGACACCAAAGCTCTCGCAGAAGTGAACTTAATCACTTCTGCCTGGAAACTGAGCTTTCCAAAGTTTCTACTGAAAGTGAGAGAGGATCATGGGCAGATGGAACGTTCTGCTACATAAGTATTGCTTGTGTGGCACCAGACAATCAAAAGACAGTCCCCCCCATCCACACCACTCGTTCAATATTTTCTCAATCGCACAGTCTGTTTTAGTACCCGCTATCATTGTGATCAATGCAAGGCCTAATTTGTTGGCTTGATACGTGTTTGTATTTGAGTGGTCGGTTTTGCACTGTCGCTTTAAAATCCATACAGCTAACACAGAACTAGTCCTTAACCACTTCAAGTAAACGAGCAAATGGGCGAAAATAAATATAAATAACTAAAACGACTGGATAAATCCCATAGTATTAAAGAAGCTGATGAAACCACAGGGTTATCATTTAAACCAAATAAATACTTTTTATAAGATGTTAATAGGTTTGAACTGTGGCCACACATAAATTGCGGATTCAAAATACGGAAAAGCAATTGAACAATAATTAATGTATGAAGTACTGCAAGCAGAGCATTAAATACGGACTCACAAGCGAGTATAGTTCACGAGAATCAACAGCAAACACTCGAAACTCAAACGTTCTGTTTCCCACTATCAATTCCGACGTAAAGGCCATTAGCCTGAAGAAAGGCAAATGTCCAACAAATCTATCATAGCTGAGTAAAAATACTGACTGCAGCAAATGATTACGGTTCGCAGCTGCCTTAGCTCCCGTAAACAAAATTAAAATTCATATAGTCGTGGAAAATGAATCATCGAAAACAACCAAATAAACTATGTGACAAGTTAGAGTCTAGAAGTCTAACTCACAAATCATTATTATTCTCCCCACTCGAATGCTCAGCTGCCAGCCTCCCCAACAAACTCATCAACATGAAACTCTGACAAAAAAAAACTGACAAACGATCGCCGACTAAAGATCTCACGCGCCCTGCCTTTAAATACTTTCTGCGATGTCATAAAACTACTGAATCCAAGTTAGACAAGTAAATAACGATCACCATTCAAATTTGAAGCTAATTACACGCATACATAGTGCAACAGATTACAGAGAAAATTTTTCGCGTCTTTCCGCGACCTCTCGTTAAAATATCAAAACAATATTAAACAAATTATTATCAAAGTTTTTGCAGCATGACAACATCCGTTTTTACTCCCTGAAAAACTTAGATAAAATGTTAAATTGTGGTTGACCATCGAGTAGAAATACTAGATAAGAATCTGGGAAAGTCATGATGCATTAATACTACATGTAACGGTAGAGGATTTATAGTATAGCACATTCACTCATCAACTTTTAATTAAGTCATCTGTAATTCTTTATACACATATCTGACTTGAAAATTAGCTTGTTGAGATATTTATTGACATCATCAGCATTCGTAAGACACATCACATGATCATATTTCTGCAGAGGTTTAATTGTTATTAATTTTATAATCTATCATAATTAATAACAACAGTAATTTTAATAATGATCAACGTAGAATCATGCTTGAAGTTTCAGTGTGCTCATCCCATTGCCACAATTTTTCTGATGTGCTTGGTTTTTTCGGCATCATTCTTGTAGAATCTGCAATGTAACTTCGTTGAAAATATACAATAATCAATTTTCATTTCGTCCATCTTCGCTGTCACTGTGCCACACCTTCCACACCTTCAGCCAGCGTGCACGCTCTGGCCCTCGGGGGAAACACGCATCCAGCATACAATCACAACTTACCGCTCGTCCCGTGAGCTGGCTTCTTGTAATGCTACCCGCTTATATTAAATTCTGTTTTTTCATGTTTCAGTAAGACTTACCTGTACCGTAAGCTGCTGCTTATCTCTTCTAAATGATAGTTATAAATTCTGATGCCTCATTGTAATTGCCTCTGTTCTGTTATTTGGCGAGACAGTATTTAAGGTGCAACCTTTGCTATTCAACCCTGGAAGGACATTAGGTGTCCAAGTCGCTCAAGGAAACATACCTGCTCCAATGTTCAAGTCTTCTGGATGTTCATTCCTGAGAATCTGCAATGTTTTTGATCCCAGAGAGTCACCATTAAGCCGTTCGCGAAACCCAACCTGTCCAACACGTTTCCCATGTTGAGTGCACGAATTCGAGACGATGCGGCGCAGCGCTTTTCTGCGGACGTGGCTGTACAGTTCATCTCTACGTTCTGGCTGACGGCCCGAGCAAGATACCCTCTGAACTATCAAGAATCTTATTTCACATTATTACAATGAAACTATGAAACATCCAATGCGAGTTTGAATTCTGGAATATTATGTTCTTGTTATGTCTACAGATAGAAAGGGCGATCCCATACCGTGCATTGATATTATTGTAGTCACAATGTCACAAATTTCCAGCCAACCGGTTGCAAATAGAATTTAAAATTTTTTAACTAGTTTTCAACGCCAGCTAGGGGCGCCTCCTTCAGAAGAAACTGTTACCTTACATGTGGTTAAAAGAAAATTTGATGCGACATCGCTCTAGTTGAAACATTAAAACCACAATTAATGTCGCTGAAATTTCTTTTTAACCAAATGTAAGGTAACTTCTGAAGAAGGCGCCCGTAGTTGGCATTATTAAAAATACGTCGGTACCTCTTCAATAAAATATAAAAGAGAACGTTTGTTGTAGGATAGTAGAAATCAGCTTGATGACGTCTTATCTGTGGAATTTTAAATACTTTCTCTTTGGTTAATTACGCGGGAATTTAGTTTTTAAGTATTAATGGTTAGAAGAAATTTCATTACGAAGATTCTCCCTGCTCCATCTTAATGGAGTAGAAGAACCTGCAACAAAATAATAATATACCAAAACCTTAATATTTAAATTGACTGTTTGAGACTTGAAATACGAGAATTTATCTCGTTTTGGTGGTGTTGCCATTCGCTCCATGGCCATTTAAGTTACACGTACAGCCCTCCACTACAACAGGACGAGAGGAACCTCAAGCAAACCTTAGAAGGGAACAATTCAAACTGCAGGAGTAAAATTGTTGAGCAACACCGAGATTGAATTAATAAAATAACTGAAGAGATAAGGAATGAAGCTCTAGTTTGGGATGAAGAGATTTTTAGGGGATATAAAATCGCGATGAGCTCCCTACAACCAGCCTCCAAATAAATTACCTATAGAAGGGTGTATGGAGTATTGTTAGCGCTGCACATAATGAACTGAAAAACACACGTTATAGAGATCAATCTGTTTCTGTTAGACAGGCCCCTCGGTGACACATAAGGTGCTACTGAAGTGCGTGGGTTGGTGGAAAAAAGAAGGAATATAACATACTGCGTTTGCATATCTTCGCAGATGTAACGGTAAATACAGGGTGTTTCAAAAATGACCGGTATATTTGAAACGGCAATAAAAACTAAACGAGCAGCGATAGAAATACACCGTTTGTTGCAATATGCTTGGGACAACAGTACATTTTCAGGCGGACAAAATTTCGAAATTACAGTAGTTACAATTTTCAACAACAGATGGCGCTGCAAGTGATGTGAAAGATTTAGAAGACAACGCAGTCTGTGGGTGCGCCATTCTGTACGTCGTCTTTCTGCTGTAAGCGTGTGCTGTTCACAACGTGCAAGTGTGCTGTAGACAACATGGTTTATTCCTTAGAACAGAGGATTTTTCTGGTGTTGGAATTCCACCGCCTAGAACACAGTGTTGTTGCAACAAGACGAAGTTTTCAACGGAGGTTTAATGTAACCAAAGGACCGAAAAGCGATACAATAAAGGATCTCTTTGAAAAATTTCAACGGACTGGGAACGTGACGGATGAACGTGCTGGAAAGGTAGGGCGACAACCATAGAGGGCAACGCGCAGCTAGTGCAGCAGGTGACCCAACAGCGACCTCGGGTTTCCGTTCGCCGTGTTGCAGCTGCGGTCCAAATGACGCCAACGTCCACGTATCGTCTCATGCGCCAGAGTTTATACCTCTATCCATACAAAATTCAAACGCGGCAACCCCTCAGCGCCGCTACCATTGCTGCACGAGAGACATTCGCTAACGATATAGTGCACAGGATTGATGACGGCGATATGCATGTGGGCAGCATTTGGTTTACTGACGAAGCTTATTTTTACCTGGACGGCTTCGTCAATAAACAGAACTGGCGCATATGGGGAACCGAAAAGCCCCATGTTGCAGTCCCATCGTCCCTGCATCCTCAAAAAGTACTGGTCTGGGCCGCCATTTCTTCCAAAGGAATCATTGGCCCATTTTTCAGATCCGAAACGATTACTGCATCACGCTATCTGGACATTCTTCGCGAATTTGTGGCGGTACAAACTGCCTTAGACGACACTGCGAACACCTCGTGGTTTATGCAAGATGGTGCCCGGCCACATCGCACGGCCGACGTCTTTAATTTCCTGAATGAATATTTCGATGATCGTGTGATTGCTTTGGGCTATCCGAAACATACAGGAGGCGGCGTGGATTGGCCTCCCTATTCGCCAGACATGAACCCCTGTGACTTCTTTCTGTGGGGACACTTGAAAGACCAGGTGTACCGCCAGAATCCAGAAACAATTGAACAGCTGAAGCAGTACATCTCATCTGCATGTGAAGCCATTCCGCCAGACACGTTGTCAAAGGTTTCGGGTAATTTCATTCAGAGACTACGCCATATTATTGCTACGCATGGTGGATATGTGGAAAATATCGTACTATAGATTTTCACAGACCGCAGCGCCATCTGTTGTTGAAAATTGTAACTGCTGTAATTTCGAAAGTTTGTCTGCCTGAAAATGTACTGTTGTCCCAAGCATATTGCAACAAACGGTGTATTTCTATCGCTGCTCGTTTAGTTTTTATTGCCGTTTCAAATATACCGGTCATTTTTGAAACACCCTGTAGAACGCAATACTGCGCTACTGTGTGACCGTACTCCTGCATTGCGCCTTCGCCTTTAAGATCAGGCGCCGGTTGCTCGGCGGCGCGTCGCGTCGCGACACTGGATTACAGAGGGACCGGGATAAACCCGCGCCGCCCGCATGCTGGAGAGCCGGCCGATTACCCCCGGGGCGCAACCCTCGCCCCTCGCCCTAACCGCACTCCCCGATAGCGCCACTCGCCGCCTATTGGGGCCTGTGCACCGGCTCTGCTCTAGATTATTAGACGAGACAATGCACCGCCCTGCTGTGCCAGCTTACCGGCGTACCATTAAATTAGCACAGGCGCTACGCACGGTGAAGGAAGCGGCTGCCCTGACTTACGACGCCACTACCGGACACCCGCCACATTACGGCAGAAGCGTCTTTTTTGCACTTTGCCATGCAAAAGAACAAAAGGTTATCCTTGCGTGCACAGACCTTAGAACTGATATAAAAACAAACACTTGCTGAGAGTCGCTTGAAGACATGAATCATGAGACCAGAAGTACCTACAACAAATCTTCGTTTTTCCTCGTCTTAGAGCACACAATTTCGAGGACAGAACGTTAGTGCCACCGTTCATTCACTACAAGCAACGGCCTTGCCGCAGTGCATACACCGGAGTTAAGCGCTGTCGGGCGTGGCCGGCACTTGGATGGGTGACCATCCAGCCGCCATGCGCTGTTGCCATTTTTCGGGGTGCACTCAGCCTCGTGATGCCAATTGAGGAGCTACTCGACCGAATAGTAGCGGCTCCGGTCAAAGAAAACCATCATAACGACTGGGAGAGCGGTGTGCTGACCACACGCCCCTCCGCATCCTCAACTGAGGATGACACGGCGGTCGGATGACCCCGATGGGCCTCTTGCCGCCTGAAGACGGAGTGCTCATTCACTACAGGTCGTTGTGACTCGCGCGGTACCAGCTAGATGAAGTATACTTAAAACGCGCCCACTGTTTACTGACTAACTAAAACGCACAAATATTTGTAATTGGTTGTTCGGTGGAACGCTCTTTGGCTATAGAACGCTAACTCTTCGCAGCAGTGAGCTTCCTGTTGAACAAAGCGGTGCTCAGCGTCCTCTAGCAAGTCGTCTGAAGTCCGAAACATATTAACTGAATTTAGCCCTAGGTTCTATCACAAAGAAAACGTGTAAGGAACTTGTAGAGTTAGGTCGGCCGAGCAGGGTTTGAAGTTAAGTAAATGCTTCCTAGTATCTTTCTCTTACAGAGTACGGGAAGTTAGTGATAACAGAACATGGAAAGCTTTCTGGTATGCAAAATGGGGTAAAGTTTAACGAGCTAAACTGATCTTTAAAGGCCATTTATTCACAAAGTCGAGTGTGCTCCTGAAGGTCGTTAAACATGGAACGTTTAGTCCTAAACCTATGGTTCGGTAAGGGTAACTGTATTAATCATCATTATTCAGTGAAGAATAGCTTGACTCAGGGCCGCAACATGGACGCTCATGTGCTGCTACACGAAGACTCAAACAACAATTACAGAACGACCGAAGATAATATCGCCATTTTCTAGCAAAATTTGACTCGTCAAAATTGCCTTGCGACTCACGGCGGAAAGAGCTACGAAACTTAATCGCTGTCATGATGCATGATGTGAACTGTGAATGGATGAGGGACACGTTAGGCCCCTGAAACTCCTGGTTAAATCCGCAGGACTGAACAGGTAGTGGGAATTGTGGAAAGGGGCCAAAAATGAGCTGCTCTCAGTTACACTCGAACACATATAACTTCATTTAGTTGCCCAAACTTTACAGCACAAATTTCCGAGCTTAACTGTCGACTGAATATGTCAGACAATCTTATGGCTTAAGGGCACAACCTTTTTAATTTTTAAAACGGCTGAAGGCCCATGATTTAAAACACAACTACAATAAATTTTCAAAAAGCAGAAAGGGCAAGGTTTTATCCGTAAATAATATTTCAATGAGGCTGAAGGCCCAAACAATCGAAGACATAACAATAAGGAATTTTACTTTTAAAACGGCTGAAGGCCCATGATTCAAATAACATATACAATAAATTTTTACGAGGCAGAAAGCCCAAGGCTTTACCCTTAAATATATATTTTTTAATGAAGCTAAAAGCCCAAACAATGTAAGATTTAACAAGTACGGAATTTTAATTTTAAGGCGGCTGAAGGCCCATGATTGGAAAACATATCTACAATAAATTCTCAAACGGTAGAAGGCCCAAAGCTTTATCCAGAAAAAAACATTTTAAATGCGGCTGAAGGCCCAAACAATGCAAGACTTGACAAGTATGGAACTTTCAGTTTTAAAACGGCTGAAGGCCCATTATTTAAAACCCAACGAAAAGCATACAAATTCAAACCATCGGCAATGAGCCATTAAAATACACAATCAAACACCAATAAGAAAATACAGTACAGCCAGCAGCGCTCAGAAGTTTCTGGGGGTCGGTCTTCACTTGAAATATTAACGTTCGCTTAGGGGAGTCCGGTAATCAGGCCAACTATATCCTATCCGCCGGCAACCCAACCAAGATACAGTCAACGGACCCACCAACAAGACGACTTGCTTTCCACCTGACCAGTACACAAGGAACTCCAATCCCAAAACGTAAAAGACGTAGCCGCCCATAACCAAGTATGCATAAGCTGCCTAAACTACACACACGTATTGGACAGCGACAACATGGTGAGGAAAGGACACTGCCTGAATTTCACGGCAGCGGCCAGGGCAGGTAACTGGAAAGCTAACGGCCACAAGGCAGAAAATTCCACTGGTGCACTTGGACTCCAAATAACCAAAATACAGTTATACCCCACCGGATGGTGGCCAAACTTGCGCCAACTCGAACACTCGCTGTTTCCACGGGAATACCCCCAACAGTCAACCATGCAAACCAACTGCGCAATGTGAACAGACTGTCTTCGGTAGCTAAAACACCACTGAACTTTGATGTACTGGGTCGGTGAGCCACGAACCTCGTAGCAATCGGAACAGCTCCCACACACTCCGACACGGCGTAGAGACCGGCAGCGGACCCGGCCCACTGCGCCGCGCGGAGATTTCCTGGATCACACAAACTACACACAGTTTCACGAGCACTCGCACGAAGAACTAGACAATGCTAACGGCAGTGACTGTACAATATCAGGGACGAATCACGAGTCGGCACACACAGCCAACCAATAAGCGATCGCCGGCCAAATACACGTCATCCGGCAAGACGACCGACCGACGACCAACCAAAGTCGTCCCCACTCCAATCATGTGTGTTGACAACCGTCGGGCGAGTTATGGCGGTCCTGACCTCAGTGCTGCCGCGCCCCTACTGAACTTTTTTTTTTATTTATTTTGGTCATCAGTCTACTGACTGGTTTGATGCGGCCCGCCACGAATTCCTTTCCTGTGCTAACTTCTTCATCTCAGAGTAGCACTTGCAACCTACGTCCTCAATTATTTGCTTGACTATTCCAATCTCTGTCTTCCTCTACAGTTTTTGCCCTCTACAGCTCCCTCTAGTACCATGGAAGTCATTCCCTCATGTCTTAGCAGATGTCCTATCATCTTGTCCCTTCTCCTTATCAGTGTTTTCCACATATTCCCTTCCTCTCCGATTCTGCGTAGAACCTCCTCATTCCTTACCCTATAAGTCCACCTAATTTTAAACATTCGTCTATAGTACCACATCTCAAATGATTCGATTCTCTTCTGTTCCAGTTTTCCCACAGTCCATGTTTTACTACCATACAATGCTGTACTCCAGACGTACATCCTCAGAAATTTCTTCCTCAAATTAAGGCCGGTATTTGATATTAGTAGACTTCTCTTGGCCAGAAATGCCTTTTTTGCCATAGCGAGTCTGCTTTTGATGTCCTCCTTGCTCCGTACGTCATTGGTTATTTTACTGCCTAGGTTGCAGAATTCCTTAACTTCTTTGACTTCGTGACCATCAATCCTGATGTTAAGTTTCTCGCTGTTCTCATTCCTACTACTTCTCATTATCTTCGTCTTTCTCCGATTTACTCTCAAACCATACTGTGCACTCATTGACTGTTCATTCCGTTCAGCAGATCATTTAATTCTTCTTCACTTTCACTCAGGATAGCAATGTCATCACCTAACCGTATCATTAATATCCTTTCACCTTGTATTTTAATTCCACTCCTGAACCTTTCTTTTATTTCCATCATTGCTTCCTCGATGTACAGATTGAAGAGTAGGGGCGAAAGGCTACAGCCTTGTCTTACACCCTTCTTAATACGAGCACTTCGTTCTTGATCGTCCACTCTCATTATTCCCTCTTGGTTGTTGTACATATTGTATATGACCCGTCTCTCCCTATAGCTTACCCCTACTTTTTAGAAATCTCGAACAGCTTGCACCATTTTATATTGTCGAACGCTTTTTCCAGGTCGACAAATCCTATGAAAGTGTCTTGATTTTTCTTTAGTCTTGCTTCCATTATTAGCCGTAACGTCAGAATAGCCTCTCTCGTCCCTTTACTTTTCCTAAAGCCAAACTGATCGTCACCTAGCGCATTCTCAATTTTCTTTTCCATTCTTCTGTATATTATTCTTGTAAGCAGCTTTGATGCATGAGCTGTTAAGCTGATTGTGCGATAATTCTCGCACTTGTCAGCTCTTGCCGTCTTCGGAATTGAGTGGATGATGCTTTTCCGAAAGTCAGATGGTACCGCGTGATAACTCCAACACTGCCACGTCCGAACTAACTGCCAACACACGACGACCAGGACGTAATAGCAGTCCAGCAAAGACAATACGGGAGGGCCTATAACGATAAGCGCAGCTGCTGCCGCTCACGAGCAGGCAAGGCAGCAACTCAGTGACCCCAGTAACTGAAAATTAAATAGTTTCCATACTTAGCCGTTTCGAGGTGGCACTACGGTAAAAACAAGATGTAAAACAAGAAGCGGCACGAACACGAGCCACGCACGGCTCGACCCCATCTGAATCTCTAACACCCATTGACATGGATGTAACCACGGCGGATGTTCGATGTCAACGTGCAACAACTAGACACAAACGGCAGAGGGCAGCAGTAGCTGTAGAGGGAATATGAAGCGTGTCTGCAGAAAGCAGAGAACAATGCAGTCGTTGTCGTTACGCAGAAATGTGAGATTTATCTGACGTCCAGAAGGGCATGATTATTGCCTTTCGGGCAAAGGGGGGAATCATTTCCGAAACGGCTAAGTGTGGAATCTATTCGCATGCTGCAATTGTGAAAGTACACCGTGCACGGCGAAATGGCGCAATCCAAAACTGGCGATAACGCAACTGTGGTGCGCCACGGACCATAAATGACAGGGGAGACGACGGCCGCAGATATGTGTACAGGCGAATAGACGTGCGACTATTGGGGAACTGACCACGCAGATGAACGAAAGGGTTACCCACAATGTCTCCTTAATGACCGTTCAGTGAACGTTGCTGCGTATGGGCCTCCTCAGCAGGTTCAAATACACTCCTGGAAATTGAAATAAGAACACCGTGAATTCATTGTCCCAGGAAGGGGAAACTTTATTGACACATTCCTGGGGTCAGATACATCACATGATCACACTGACAGAACCACAGGCACATAGACACAGGCAACAGAGCATGCACAATGTCGGCACTAGTACAGTGTATATCCACCTTCCGCAGCAATGCAGGCTGCTATTCTCCCATGGAGACGGTCGTAGAGATGCTGGATGTAGTCCTGTGGAACGGCTTGCCATGCCATTTCCACCTGGCGCCTCAGTTGGACCAGCGTTCGTGCTGGACGTGCAGACCGCGTGACACGACGCTTCATCCAGTCCCAAACATGCTCAATGGGGGACAGATCCGGGGATCTTGCTGGCCAGGGTAGTTGACTTACACGTCCTAGAGCACGTTGGGTGGCACGGGATACATGCGGACGTGCATTGTCCTGTTGGAACAGCAAGTTCCCTTGCCGGTCTAGGAATGGTAGAACGATGGGTTCGATGACGGTTTGGATGTACCGTGCAGTATTCAGTGTCCCCTCGACGATCACCAGTGGTGTACGGCCAGTGTAGGAGATCGCTCCCCACACCATGATGCCGGGTGTTGGTCCTGTGTGCCTCGGTCGTATGCAGTCCTGATTGTGGCGCTCACCTGCACGGCGCCAAACACGCATACGACCATCATTGGCACCAAGGCAGAAGCGACTCTTATCGCTGAAGACGATACGTCTCCATTCGTCCCTCCGTTCACGCCTGTCGCGACACCACTGGAGGCGGGCTGCACGATGTTGGGGCGTGAGCGGAAGACGGCCTAACGGTGTGCGGGGCCGTAGCCCAAATTCATGGAGACGGTTGCGAATGGTCCTCGCCGATACCCCAGGAGCAACAGTGTCCCTAATTTGCTGGGAAGTGGCGGTGCGGTCCCCTACGGCACTGCGTAGGATCCTACGGTCTTGGCGTGCATCCGTGCGTCGCTGCGGTCCGGTCCCAGGTCGACGGGCACGTGCACCTTCCACCGACCATTGGCGACAACATCGATGTACTGTGGAGACCTCACGCCCCACGTGTTGAGCAATTCGGCGGTACGTCCACCCGGCCTCCCGCATGCCCACTATACGCCCTCGCTCAAAGTCCGTCAACTGCACATACGGTTCACGTCCACGCTGTCGCGGCATGCTACCAGTGTTAAAGACTGCAATGGAGCTCCGTATGCCACGGCAAACTGGCTGACACTGACGGCGGCGGTGCACAAATGCTGCGCAGCTAGCGCCATTCGACGGCCAACACCGCGGTTCCTGGTGTGTCCGCTGTGCCGTGCGTGTGATCATTGCTTGTACAGCCCTCTCGCAGTGTCCGGAGCAAGTATGGTGGGTCTGACACACCGGTGTCAATGTGTTCTTTTTTCCATTTCCAGGAGTGTATAAGAACTCTCTCCAACAGCTACTGTATGTTCAAATGTTCAAATGTGTGTGAATTCCTAAGGGACCAAACTGCTAAGGTCGTCGGTCCCTAGACTTACACACTACTCGAACTAACTTAAACCAAACATACCCGAGGGAGGACTCGAACCTCCGGCGGGGAGGGCCGCCAGTTCGTGGCATGGCGCCTCTAACCACGAGGCCACACCGCGCGGCGCGACTGAATGTGTGTTCAAAAATGTGTGTGAAATCTTACGGGACTTAACTGCTAAGGTCATCAGTCCCTAAGCTTACGCACCACTTGTTGTTGTTTTTGTTGTGGTCTTCAGTCCTGAGACTGGTTTGATGTAGCTCTCCATGCTACTCTATCCTGTGCAAGCTTCTTCATCTCCCAGTACCTACTGCAACCTACATCCTTCTGAATCTGCTTAGTGTATTCATCTCTTGGTCTCCCTCTACGATTTTTACCCTCCACGCTGCCCTCCAATACTAAATTGGTGATAACTTGATGCCTCAACACATGTCCTACCAACCGATACCTTCTTCTAGTCAAGTTGTGCCACAAACTTCTCTTCTCCCCAATCCTATTCAATACTTCCTCATTCGTTATGTGACCTACCCATCTAATCTTCAGCATTCTTCTGTAGCACCACATTTCAAAAGCTTCTATTCTCTTCTTGTCGCAGTTTGGTCCCTTTAATCTTTAAACCAACCAACCAACCAACCAACCAATCTCTTCTTGTCCCCTACTATTTATCGTCCATGTTTCACTTCCATATATGGCTACACTCCATACAAATACTTTCAGAAATGACTGCCTGATACTTAAATCTATACCCGATGTTAACAAATTTCTCTTCTTCAGAAGCGCTTTCCTTGCCACTGCCAGTCTACATTTTATATCCTCGACCATCATCAGTTATTTTGCTCCCCAAATAGCAAATCTCCTTTACTACTTTAAGTGTCTCATTTCCTAATCTAATTCCCTCAGCATCACCCGACTTAATTCGACTACACTCCATTATCCTCGTTTTGCTTTTGTTGATGTTCATCTTATATCCTCCTTTCAAGTCAGTACACACTGCTTAACCTAAATTATTCTAAGGACAAACGCATACACCCATGCCCGAGGGAGGACTCGAACCTCCGCCGGGACCAGCCTCACAGTCCACGACTTGAATGTGTGTGTTTTGCTTAGACATGTGACTATTGTGCAACAACTTTAGAATGCGAATCAAAACGATTTACTTTGACACTGAGTGTTGCATGAAATAATCGTTGAGCACTGTTTGGGTGGCTGACTCCACTTGGAAGACCATCAGTACAAAATTTCAAACTCTTTCCCGTAAAACGAGACAAAATACACGCGACGACTTTTAGAGATGAAATACGGTTTCGGCTTTTGACTACCTAGTATTCGCGTTAATATAAAAGAATCACCCGCCACTGAATTCGCGATTGATTTCCACCGGTCACTAAGCGGTTTACATTTTAATTCGGTATCACGCGTTTGCGCTTCGTTGGCAATAGGTGGAGCACTGGAGTGCGCCACTAAGCTTGTCTGCGATGAAGCTGATACGTAATCCGCGTATCCTCTTCTAACAGTACTGCGCCACACACTTCGCGGACAGTCAGGCACACGTCACTGCCATTTGCCGAGGGCGTCCCCGTTATACCGAGCTGAAAGAACGGTGTGGCCGTTTTATTTCATCCAAGACCGAGGGAACTAGACGTAAGCGCAGCAACACCAGGGAAAAAACTGGATTATTGCTCTAGAAGCGAGGTACTCTTTAACGATACTAAATAAATCAACAAACGACGGAGCTGATCCTCCTTGGTACACAAAACGGGTCAGAACACTGTTGCAGAAAAAATGAAACAAACATGCCGAATTTAAACAGACACAAAATCCCCAAGACTGGCGATCTTTTACAGAAGCTTGAAGTTTAGCGCGGACTTTAATGCGAGATGCTTATAATAGTTTTCACAACGAAACTTTGTCTAGAAATCTGGCAGAAAATCCAAAGAGATTCTCGTCGTATGTGAAGTACGCTAGCAACAAGACACAATCAATGCCTTCTCTGCACGATAGCAATCGAGATACTATCGAAGATAGTGCTGCCAAAGCGAAGTTACTAAATACAGCTTTCAGAAACGCCTTCACAAAAGAATACGGGGTAAACATTCCACAAATCGAATCAAGAACAACTGCCAACATGAGTAACGTAGAAGTAAATATCCTCGGAGTAGTAAAGCAACTTAAATCACTTTATAAAAGCAAGCCTTCTGGACCAGACTGTATACCAGTTAGGTTCCTTTCGGAGTATATTGATGCAATAGCTCCATACTTAATAGTTATATAAAACCGGTCGCTCGACAAAAGATCCGTACCCAAATATTGGAAAGCTGCACAGGTCACACCAATATTCAAGAAAGGCGGTAGCAGCACTCCACTAAATTACAGGCCCACATCATTAACGTCGATATGCAGCAGGATTTTGGAACATATATTGTCTTCGAACATTATGAATTACTTCGAAGAAAACGGTCTATTGACACACAGTCACTCGTGTGAAGTGTTGAGTGCTACTGACAAGGGATTTCAGATTGATTCTGCATTTCTGGATTTCCGGAAGGCTTTTGACATTGTACCACACAAGTGGTTCGTAGTGAAACTGTGTGCTTATGGAATATCGTCTCAGTTATGTGATTGGATTGATGGGTTCCTGTCAGAGAGGCCACACTTCGTAGTAATCGACGGAAAGTCGTCGAGTAAAAAGGAAGTGATTTCTGGCGTTCTCCAAGGTAGTGTGTGTGTGAAATCTTATGGGACTTAACTGCTAAGGTCATTAGTCCCTAAGCTTACACACCACTTAACCTAAATTATCCTAAGGGCAAACACACACAGCCATGCCCGAGGGAGGCCTCGAACCTCCGTCGGGACCAGCCGCGCAGTCCATGATTGCAGCGCCTTACCCCGCTCGGCTAATCCCGCGCGGCTACAAGGTAGTGTCATAGGCCTTTTGCTGTTCCTTATCTATATAAACGATTTGGGAGACAATCTGAGCAGCCGTCTCAGGTTTTTTGCAGATGATGCTGTCGTTTATCGACTAATAAAGTCATCAGATGATCAAAACTAATTGCAAAACGATTTAGAAAAGATATCTGAGTGGTGCGAAAATTGGCAACTGACCCTAAATAATGAAAAGTGTGAGGTCATCCGCATGAGTCCTAAGAGGAATCCGTTAAACTTTGTTTACACGATAAATCAATCAAATCTAAAGGCCGTAAATTCAACTAAATACCAAGGAATTACAATTACGAACAACTTGAATTGGAAGGAACACATAGCAAATGTTGCTTGAAAGGCTAACCAAAGAATGCGTTTTATTGGCAGGACACTTAACAGATCTGCTAAGGACACTGCCTACACTACGCTTGTCCGTCCATTTTAGAATACTACTGCGCGGTATGGGATCCTTACCGGATAGGATTGATGGAGTACATCAAAAACGTACAGAGAAGGGCCGCACGTTTTGTTTTATCGCAAAAAAGGGGAGAGAGTGTCACTGAAATGATACAAGATTTGGGTGGACATCATTAAAACAAAGGCGTTTTTCGTTGCGGCGGAATCTTATCACGAAATTCCAATCACTAACTTTCTCCTCCCAGTGCGAAAATATGTTGTTGACACCTACCTACATAGGGAGAAACGATCACCATGATAAAATAAGGGAAATCAGAGCCCGCACGGAAAGATGTAAGTGTTCGTTCTTTCCGCGCGCTGTACGAGACGGGAATAATAGAGAATTGTGAATCTGCTATGATGAACCCTCTGTCAGGCACTTAAATCCGATTAGAAAATTGTCTATGTAGATGTAGATACATTCGGAAACCTCATGAGATCATAACTGCTAGTAGTGGAGTTGCGTTTCAGACAACTGGTCTGGCATTCTTTTCTACAGTAAAATATTTGAGGAAAGCTGCATTTTTAGCTGACTTAATGTCATAAAATTAACAAAAATGTTTTTCTGAAATACATTAATGAGCTGTCCCTACGTTCTCCATTTTCAAAATGAAACTTACGTTTACACTGCATATATTTATATGCACTTTGTTACGAGGAAAATGGTCAGTGATTTGAATCCTTCAGGAAAAGCACTTAGGTCACTTACAAAACCAAAACTAATTCTAAAGTATTAGAATTTCGTTGAGACCTGGATTAACGGAATAGTTACGACAGATTCAAAAAAAGAGCTAGAAGATCTGCATTCATCACCACAGTATTGTTCACTTCTCGCGGAGCGTCTCAGAAATCTTTACCTTCTGTGCACGTTTGTTTGGTTTCTACGTTCCAGTGTGCAAAGATTTCGTTTACACAGAATTAAACAACCACAGAACAAATTACACTTCACAGAAATCTGAATGAAGTTGATCACCAATCTGTACTGCAATCCAGTAGAGCTGAGTCATATTTCAATACACGATGATGTCAACACTCTTCACTCAGCGAACGATGTGTAAGTGAACTATGACGTGAGCTTCAGTACTGGAAACTCTTAACTTCAGTGTTTAGAACTACTGACTCCGACCGAACGGGCCTCGTAAAGCCCAACGGTACAGACCGACCGCCGTGTCATCCCCTGCCCTTAGGCGTCACTGGATGCGGATATGGAGGAGCATGTAGTCTACATACCGCTCTCTCAGCTGTTGTCAGTTTTCACAACGAAAGCCGCTACTTTGTAATCAGTTAGATCCCCAATTGGCCTCGCAACAACTGAGTGTAGCCCACTTCCCAACAGCGCTTGGAACACCCGGACGCTGATCCATCGAAGTACTAGCCAAGGCCTACAGCGCTTTAACGTCGGTGATTTAATGGCAACCGGTGTTTCCACAGCGGCAAGGCTGTTAGCTCGGTGTTTCACATTAAGCTTTAACACTTTTCGCAGATTTACGTCTTTTCCTTATGTATGGCTGTCATTATCTGTAGAAAATATTGTGGAATCTGTAGCTTCAGTGGTTTTTTAATATATTTATTGTATTACTTAATTCTATTATGACACAATGTTAGCCCCAAAGGTGCTGTAGACATTGTAGAGTGAGCCGGTATCTACCGTTGTTGCTCAGGTTTCTGATGCGTATATGTGCAGAGAGAGCAGTCTGTTGTAGTTACTCGATACAATTATTTCAACCGCGACGCATCAGCCAGTAGATGCCGTTCTCACGACTGCTGTGTCAATGCAGCCCCTGGCCGCTACGAGTACTTTTAGGCCTTTTGGCCCCTTTGTGGCGGGACCAGGTGACACACCGAGAGCGCCACCTATCCTGAGTTGCCAGGTCTCACTTTGACTCGGTAACATCAATATGTTCCGTGGTGGAATCGATATCACTAAACTGGTGAGAACATGATCAAGAACATGATGAAGTCCGATGGAAGACGTTGTAAGAAAAGACTTCGGTACCGCTTAAAGACTTGATCAAAAACTTCGAGAATTCACATTCGAAAACATGTGAAAACAACAAGTTATAGAACGGTACCGATAACGTGCATTGTCGGCAACTACTGGGAATAGAAAAACAATGTACCCCTCGCCAAATGGCTGGGGACCAACAAGTGCTAAGGTCAAAATAAAGACAAACTGCGAACCATATTGGGAAAAAATCGTTTCTCTTCTCAGAAGAGTTTTGATGCATTTACTCAAAAGGCTATAAGCAAAGCGTGAAGAACCCAGTCCGAGGACCATTAATCACAAAGCTAACGTTTCTGTTCTCATGCGAAATGCGGAATGCTTAGCTTATGAGGCAAAAGAGCTCCAATAATGTCTTGAGAGGTTTACCGCGAAGGACAGTAAACGTCTGAGTAGTGATCATGTACTCGGGCTTCAGTATCATAGTAGCAGCTCTTCGTTCAAAATGTACAAGGGTCGCTGTTATTCGTTAAATGTGCTTCTGATTATTTGTGTTATTTGTATTCTTGATACGTAAGTTATGTTTGCGATTACACATTATTGTTTTTTTCAGTTTCTGAGAAAACTTTTTTAACCCCAATTTATTTTGATTTCATTTGCTTTTGCGATGTAAGTGAGTACATTTGTTGACATTAGTGGAAAAATAATGACTGAAGAGATGGAGTTTGATCACCCGTCGATGGCAAAGTCGGTATAGACGAAACGATGTTCAATTGGAGAAATACGGGGACGGGAAACAGCCGTGGCCTACTTAACGAGCTGTCACGGTAAGTGACAGAAGGAAACAATAGAAAACAGCTACCCAGTGTCACAACCAGTGAGTGACCTCTTGCGGTAAAAGAAAGCTGATCCCCCTGCCCCTGTGTTGTTGCTCTTAAGTTTCAGCAACGCTTGTTTTATCATGCTCTTTATTTTAGGTCTTTACTAATTTCCTTGCCAGCGCTATGTTTATTTCACTATTATTTTGTTGTTTTTCATGTGTAAGGATGTCTTACATTATTGGCCATTTAGAAAACCACGTATTTGCAAATATAGCAAGTGACGAAAAATTTAAAATCCAGTATTGGGACGGATATGTGAATGACGCTGTTTGTCTGGTAGATAAGCCAACAGGCAAAATAGATGAACTACACTCAGAAATCATATAGTAATACAATAAAGTTCACACACAATGAATTTTCTTGGTATAAGAACAATATAGGGCAATGGCAAACATTTTTAACATATACAGAAACCAAACAACCATAGGCACAATAATACATGCCATATTCAACCATCCCCACCACGAGAAGCTAGTTGCACTAGGCACATTTTATATGGAATTAACAGAATACCACTCAATAAGAAAAATTAAAACACTGTTTCACTCTCTCTCTCACACACACACATACAAACACACACACACACACACACACACACACACACACACAGTGCACAGACTGAGTCAAAAAACTGAAACTCGCATAGAAGCGAAACACATACAATATAGCAACAACACGAAAACTCACAAGCCTCAAAAACCACGAATACAGACAATACGCATACACAATGACAACGTCACACAGAAGAGAAGCACATGGGACACTATGACTTACAGGAGTGAATTGACACATAAAGTGGCAAACATAGTAAAGAAATAGGCCTCCGTGTATCATGTAAAACTGTGCAAACTCCTCAAACTTTCTGCCAACCAACTTTCAAGAGAGACAAATTCCAAGCATCACGAGTGTACAAACATAAATGTCAAAATTGTGATGCAGTATCCATGGGTGTGACATGCAGAAATTTTAAAATACAGTACAATCAACAAATCAGGTGATGGATGTGTGAAACGAACGTTTCCATGTTTCCAGATTACTTAAAACACCAAAACCATCACCCTGATAACTTATAACAACCTATGAAAATCGTTAAAATACAGTATATTTACAACGAATGGTTTATACCAATGCAGGAAAACTACTATAACCAGAACACAATTGCAGAGAACAAATACATGACGAGACTCATATAAACTAAAACTCTGTTAAACATACTAATATAAATAATGAGGTAAAAATGTATCGGTTCATACACTTAATCAAAACAAAACAAATACACACACACACACACACACACACACACACACACACACACACACACGCACGCAGGTACGCAAATAGATCACTGATATATTCGATGCTGTACCAACGACATTTCGTATGGCAATAAGCAGAACAGATTCACAACAAAAAACAAAAAAAAAAAAAAAATGTAAAGCAGCATCTAAGAAATTTGTGAGTAGAAATTTAAACTGCTGTTAGGTCATAGAAAAGCAGAAAGTGCCAGAACCGTTCATAAACTTAATGTATAATTTCAATATGAAAAATAAAATAGTACTAACAGAAATATGTATATATATTTAAAGCCGCTGCAGATGCCTTGCAAATGATGATGGCGAAACTCGTATAGCACGAAAAATTTGTTTTGTTGAGTTGTCATTAGACGGCTCCAAAGTAATAATTATCAAAACAATTTGAATTAGCTGACATCTAACATTTAAGCTTAGAAGTTACGATTTTGTTGTGATAAGTTCTGTCTGCAAGAAGCTGCCGCAGCGCTTCACTCTGTGTGCCGATCGAACATTGCGTCAAAATCTCTGCCTCCTGTAGAAACCACGTAAAAAAATCTAAGATTTTCGTATAGCCTAGATCTCTATAGTGACTCTAAGCATGTCAAAATCAGTTCTTAATTTTAATTAGCGATGGAGCTAATCAGTTATTTTGAAATGAATGAAAGTCTGCGTCCTCAAACTAGTTTCAGACTTATTGTATCTTGAAATGGATTGATCTCATGATTGTTTTTTCATCATTGCCAAATTTCGTATCGTACTGCAGTTGCCATATATAAGCTTCGGGTAACTGTTTTATCGTAATGTTGCCAGTCTCTAACTCGTAACAAGAATAAAGTATATAAGCGTCGTACAGTTTGACATAGCTCAATCGTTAGGGGCGATCTGGAAGTTATATTATTCTTGAAGAATCAAGTTTGTGAAGATCGCTAGCAATTCCTCAATATTTTTCAATAACCCGCTACGCGGATGCACTGACACGTTGACCCTTAATTCATAATGAATGCGTTGTACTTAGACCACGAGCACCGCATCACGGGCGCATATGAGCTAGTGTAGTTCATTTTATATGGCGCGAAGAACGCAATTATACGAACCTGATAGTAGACCATGGAGTGGTTTTGTATGGTCCATGCCTATGGCTTATGTTTGTCTTGCATGTAGTTACCTTGACGGCCTCTTTCTGTCAGGATTTTTGATATGGGTCTGTGTTGATGAATAATGTGAACTATGTTAATTGTACCATTATTCTTTTAGGAACAGACAGTTTAGTACAAGTTTACATGTAATTAGGGACAATGTATATTTCATTGAAAATTTTACTTTTAAAATATTACACTGCATATTTTCAAAATGTAGTGTTATTTTAAATTTGACATTTAAAATGTTATGTTAAGTGTCTTAAAATATTTTAATGACATTGAAGAGAAGACATAGTTGCAGTGTGGCGCATGTTTCGAAATTTATCGATTATCGGATGCCACTACGTAAACAACTGTATACTTACTTACCTGTGGAAATATTATACTAGCTAAGTCACCTTTGTGGTGTCAGGTGATTATTATATGCTGGGTCATCAGCACGACATGATGTGTGTTTTAACTGAGCATTATTTTATTTGTAACATGCTAATGATCCCTGCCACTTTTTATTAAAATTTAACGTAACCTCAACATGTGACTTTCAATGTTGTACCAAGCACGCATATCTAATAATGCTACGAGGTACGATACAATATTGAAGTAGTGTACACAGTGATCATGTGAAATCGTGTATGTCTGAGACACGTTCAGTTGGGATTTTTGTTTTTGTAACTTTCAGATACTATGTTGACAGCGTAGATCTGTCGATACCGGTTATAGTAATAAAAAGAATTGTTAGCAGTCTTGGGAAACTTGATTCTTCAATACTATTATGAAGTGTCTACAACAAAAATGACGTAAAAATTCTGAAATTCACATATGCTACATTTCTTCATTGTGTCTTTAACCTTGTTAACAATTCGTTCTTAATTTTAACTACTACTAGAGCTACGTTTCCTTTTATTGAAAGCGGCGATATTTTTGTTTCTGTATAGGTTTCTTAACTGAGAACTGGCAAGCACAATGTTTTGCCGAGTGGAAGTGGCGCTGCCAAGCTAACACTGGTGTATTGCTAACAGTGGCAGTCCAACCATGTCGCTGTAAATGCTAAGTGATTTAAATAGGGCGATACCCGAGCAGCAGGCAACTTACCCCGCATGTTTACCAAGTCCTAACATCCGTATCGTTCGTCATTTTGCTATCGGAAAAAATTTCATTTAGTCTGTATACATGAATAAGGATTATTAACTTATTTGTGGTTATGAACTTCACACCACTAATCGTAACATTGTCGGAAACAGGGAACCATCGTACCGTCATAAGTTTGCAATAAGCAATTAGAAGATAACCACGTAACAAGAAAAATGCCTTATTTCAAATAAGCTACGAATTACACAATTTCTTGATTTCGTTCATGAAAATGCTAACAGAAAATTTTGTGCCTCAAAAATATTCTATGTGTTTTCTGTATTTACCGAGTATATTTACAAGTATTTGCGACTCATTTCTCGAAATCCAGCATCTGCCATCTTGTAAATCTATCCCTGTCAGCCGGCCGCCGGTTCTAGGCGCTTCAGTCCGGAACCGCGCTGCTGCTACGCTCGCAGGGTCCAATCGTGCCTCGGGCATGGATGTGTGTGATGTCCTTAGGTTAGTTAGGTTTAAGTAGTTCTAAGTCCTAGGGGACTGATGACCTCAGATGTTAAGTCCCATAGTGCTTGGAGCCATTTGAACCTTCTATCTCCGTCAACAGAGATCCCATATAGTACGCAGTAGTGCAGACTATCTTCCAGGTAATCGTCAATGTCCAAATGACTGAAATATTTTGTTCCATTTGCAATACGTCTCTCCATGTAATAGAGTCTATGTCCTTTAGCAGCAACATAAATGCTGGTAGGCAATGCATTACATGAGGTACCGGTCCCAAGAACGTAGAAATGTATTTGCTTTCTGTTGAAGAATTAATATGACTTTATACTTAATGCATATTTGTATCATTCGTAATTCCTAACATTAATAGTGATATGTTGGAGCAAGCGATGTCAGCTTTGTTCAACATTTATGTGCTATGTGTACGACTTCACTTTCAGGAACTACGTGTACGTCAAGTTGTGGCTAGTATACTACCAAATTTACAGATTTCTACGGCATCTCAAAGCATTTTTTTGCAGGACACCGGAACGTATGCGTAAATCATAAGTGAAATAAAGTAGCATCAATATACAACAAAACTGTGTTTGAAACAGTTCATTTTATTCTTCGCTAGAAACCAGGAACTCAGATGTAAGAGGCACAACTGGGTGCAGTATTTTTTATTATTTCTTAATGCTGTAGTAAGGCTTCATTGTCCGCCCTCGTGGTCTCGCGGTAGCGTTCTCGCTTCCCGAGCACGGGGTCCCGGGTTCGATTCCCGGCGGGGTCTGAGATTTTTCCTGCCTCGAGATGACTGGGTGTTGTTGTGTCGTCTTCATCATCATCATTCATCCCCATTACGGTCGGAGGAAGGCAACGGCAAACCACCTCCATTAGGACCTTGCCTAGTAAGGCGGTGCGGGTCTCCCGCATCGTTCCCCTACGCTCTGTAAAGAAGCATGGGACTTCATTTCATTTTCATTTCAAGGCTTCATTACCGCCATATTCCATTCAGATAAGAAAGCAAGGAGGATCCTTGGCCGAACCAATTAAACAGCTACAGTTTACGTGGAGATCAGTGGTCCTCGCTCACTGGAGACTGTCAGTTTTTAACGCCGTCAAATCAAGATAGCAATTTATGATAAACACCGAGAGTATTGCGGAAATCAGTGAATTAAGATGATCTTACTCGCAGGCGAACAACACCGTATTCCGTTGAAATGAGGCAGACAAATCTGCCAGACATGAGGGTACATTGTAATTCATGAATGTGGTATTTAACATCCAAGAATAACATATCAGCACTGGAGGGATGGATATTAGCTTCGGTAAATCGCACTGAAATTTACTCTTAATCCTTGAATAGTACCAGCGCTCATTTTTTGAAGAGGAATAATGTTTACAGTTTTACAGTCGACAACGATTTCATTAGAAGTGGGGCACAAGCTTGGACGGGGGGAAGGATGTACGGCAAAATAATGACTTGACTTTGACGGTCTATGAGATGCTAAAGGGAACCTGAAAATTACTGCTGAAGAACTGCTACTATGATAATGATGTACATGACTACTAATCGTTCTTCAAGGAAAACCTCTCGAAACACTGCATTTCAGAAAAATTCATTGACTGATTCAAGAGAAAGAGCATCACAAATTGAGCATGCCAATAACACGTTGGTCCACCTTTAGCCCTTATGCAAACAATTGGTTCAAATGGCTCTAAGCGCTATGGGACTTAGCATCTGAGGACATCAGTCCCCTAGACTTAGAACTACTGAAGCCTAACTAACCTAACGACATCACACACATCCATGCCCGAGGCAGGATTCGAGACTGCAACCGTATCAGCAGCACGGTTCCGGACTGAAGCGCCTAGAACCGCTCGGCAACAACAGCCGGCTTGCAAACTATTTGGCTTGGCACTCCTTTATATAATTTTTGTATGTCCTGTCCCCAGACAGCGGTGGAATGTCAACCTGCCTCTCGTCCACCATACGGCACGAGAAACAGGAGTGATGGTCTGGAGTGTCATTTCTTTTCATAGCAGGACCCCTTTGGTTGTCATCAGCGGTACGCTTACGGCACAGTTGTACGTCGATAATATTCTGCGCAATGTTTTATTGTCCTTGTTGGCAAGCCATCTTGGGCTTACATTTCAGAAAGATAATGCTCGCCGGCACACAGTGTTGGTTTCTACAGCTTGTCTTTGTGCTTGCGAAACCCTACTTTGGCCAGTAAGGTCGCCGAACTCTCCCCAACTGGGAAAGCTTGGAGCATTATGGGAAGAGCCCTCCAACCATCTCGCGATTTTGACGATCTAACGCCCCAATTGGACAGAATTTGGCACGCTATCCCTAAGGAGGACATCCAAAACAACTGTGTCATTCAATGCCGAGTAGAGTAACTTGCATAAGGGTCAGAGGTGGACGAAATGCATTACTGACTTGTTCCATTTCTGAGGCTCTTTCTCTTCAATAAATCATCCAGTTTTTCGGAAATTGTAATTATTTAATTATTTGAGTGTTCATGTACTGTACATCAAATCTACCGATTGCCGTGACATTCTGTTAATTCCTTTGTGGTGCGTATATATATATATATATATATATATATATATATATATATATATATATATATATATATACCATGTGTAATCGGACAGTCAGTATTCCTTCCCCTCGTTTGGTAACCTCGCGTTTACCCACATTTAAATGGTACTTGCACTCATTAAATAGAGTGGAAACTTTGTGCTGCCCAACAACCACACTTTGCCGTCGGCAACAGCGACGTCAGCGAATAACCTCAGAGTGTTGCTGACACTGCACGATAAATCTTTCATGTAAATTGATAACATTAGACATCCTATCATCAACAATGGTGGCCCAGCGCTTGCGGTAGAGAAATCACCCACATCCTTTGGTTGAAATGGCTCTGAGCACTATGGGACGTAACTTCTAAGGTCATCAGTCCCCCAGAACTTAGAACTACTTAAACCTAACTAACCTAAGGACATCACACACATCCATGCTCGAGGCAGGATACGAACCTGCGACCGTAGCGGTCGCACGGTTCCAGACTGTAGCGCCTAGAACCGCTCGGCCACCCCGGCCGGCCCAACATTCTTTGATTGGCTTTGCTTAAAGAAGAAGCCAGAGATACGGACATAGGTCAGAACGCCTCTTGAATCTCTCGTTTCAGCTGTAGGGGAGCTTTCCTACAGCAACAATGTGTATACTTGGACGGCTGCTGCACTGACAGATACCGACCTGTGCCAGCGCGTCTCTGGTATTCGATATCCGAGAGGCTTGCCGCAAGTGCACTGCTGAGCTTGTTACCTCTGGCCAAGGCAGATATGGAGTGTTGCTGACGCGTGCTCCTACTCACCAGCCTGCCTGAGAACGAGGAAGGGAACACGTGATCCGCTGGAGTGCCTCGTGTAGCAGGCAGCCTGTGTATCGGAGTGGTCGTGACCACTGCGTACAGAGGCCAGCCCTAACCTGTGCGCGTTGAGTGCTGGCCGTTTGTTTCTCTTTGTAGTGCCTGAAGGACGGCGGCTGCATGGATGTTGTAGAGTAACGCGAACCGGGTGCAGGCGGTCGGCCTGTAAGTGCATCGATGCCGTGTGCCAAATACGGCGCCCAGATGGACACTGCGGAGTTACCGGCAAAGAGTCCAAGCGGTCAGTTTGCGATTTTCCTGCTGCTGTATGTGAAATGCCGAGCCCATATACATTAGCATGGTGCTCAGCTGAGGCTACAAGGAGTCGATAATGTGTATGACCGACGTTCTGCCGGTTATTGTGATCCGTATAGCGTTGTGTTTCTTGTTTTTGCTATCTCTTATGTCATGTTGATGTCATGAGGTAGTGACTTTGTCAAACTGTGTGTATGTTCTTTATTATTTGTACCATGTCAGGCTTCGTTCTCGTTCCTTCCAGTTTATTAAGATTAGTGTTAAGTTTGGGTTGTCGTTTGTTTACCTATGTAATCATGCGTTTTAAGGGGAGGTTTATTATCTTCGGCCCGAAAAAAGCATGTTCTTTGAGAATCTTTTTCTCGGGATGTGTTAAAGATATCGATGCCAAATTTGGTCAAAATGTTAATAGATATTTCCTCTACAAACTGGAATTTTTTCGACCGGAAATGTCGAAGAGCAAAGGCGGAAGTGCCGTCGGAACGAAACGAAATTTCGATGTAGATTTCCGCGCGCGGTATGTCACAGGTGAGCATGCTCGTCTGAAATCAAAATTGAATTGACGTTAGAGAAGTGTATAAGATTCTTTAGGAGTTGTACTTCGCTTAAGTTATTTGGACCATAGGAAACAAAATGGCAGCCATTTGAAAAAATAGGGTTTTTTCATCGATTTTTTGACTTTGTCGGCCTAGTAAAAATATTTATAGTTGATAGAACGGAGTAAAAGTGGTACAGCTCCTAGACAATTTAGTTATCTTCGTCGGAAACAAAGAATCATGCCAATCGGTTCAGTAGATTTGAAGTTACCATACCGCGTGATAAAAAAAAAAAAGTCATTTGGTGAAAAACGCGTTTGAAGTTTTGACTACATATAAATGCAATATTATGCAACTTACGTTCAATCTGCTATTCCGGGTCCATAAACTAGTCCTTCCTCTTCCTCACAGAGGGCGTTCTGCTCGATCTGGTCCATCCTGCGCTGCTCCAGAGCCGCTTGTACGGCCGGTGACAAGCGGTTTCCGGCCGCTTGAATCCGGTGGTCGCCCGAATGCTTGGCGAACTGCGTCGAATAGAGTCCCAGGGTGACGTCCATCGTTGTCATGGTCTTCAGAATTGCTGAATACCCTTCGTTGAAGCTGCTCACTATCAGGAAAGTTGCAATTTCCGTAGTCTTCGCACCAGAATGCAAATTCTTGGGGGATAACTTCCAAACACACGCGTTCAAACTTTCAATTGAATTTTATGTGTTTCCTCCCAAGAACAGGTACAATAACTCGTCCTCCCAAAGAAAAAAAACAGGTGTGTGAAAAAGGCCGATTTCAGGCAGGTGCATTTTTTTGTTTAAGCGCGAATAACAAACATTTTAGTTCCGTATTCGGAAAAACTGTTTTAGAGATGGAATCTTAACACTTTTATGGATCCAAAAATGCAGTTTTAAAAAAGTCAATTATTTGAACCAAAACATAGTAAATCTCCCCTTAAGTTATGCAAATCACTGCCATGTTTTATTAAGATGTCAAGTTATGGCCGGCCGTTGTGGCCGAGCGGTACTAGGCGCTCCATTCCGGAACCGTGCTCCTGCTACGGTCGCAGGTTCGAATCCTGCCTCGGGCATGGCTGTGTGTGCTGTCCTTAGGTTAGTTAGATTTAAGTACACTACTGGTCATTAAAATTGCTACACCACGAAGATGACGTGCTACAGACGCGAAATTTAACCGACAGGAAGAAGATGCTGTGATATGCAAATGATTACCTTTTCAGAGCATTCACACAAGGTTTGCGCCGGTGGCGACACCTACAACGTGCTGACATGAGGTAAGTTTCCAACCGATTTCTCATACATAAACAGCAGTTGACCGGGGTTGCCTGGTGAAACGTTGTTGTGATGCCTCGTGTAAGGAGGAGAAGTGCGTACCATCAAGTTTCCGACTTTGATAAAGGTCGGATTGTAGTTTATCGCGATTGCGATTTATCGTATCGCGACATTGCTGCTCGCTTTGGTCGAGTCGAATGGCTGTTAGCAGAATATGGAACCGGTGGTTTCAGGAGGGTAATACGGGACGCCGTGCTGGATCCCAACGGCCTCGTATCACTAGCAGTCGAGATGACAGACATCTTATCCGCATGGCTGTAACGGATCATGCAGCCACGTCTCGATCCCTGAGTCAACAGATGGCGAGGTTTGCAAGACAACAACCATCTGCACGAACAGTTCGACGGCGTTTGCAGCAACATGGACTATCAACTCGAAGACCATGGCTGCGGATACCCTTGACACTGCATGACAGACAGGAGCGCCTGCGATGGTGTACTCCACGACGAACCTGGGTGCACGAATGGCAAAACGACATTTTTTCTGATGAATCCAGGTTCTGTTTACAGCATCATGATGGTCGCATCCGTGTTTGGCGACATCGCGGTGAACGCACATTGGAAGCGTGAATTCGTCATCGCCACACTGGCATATCATCCGGCGTGATGGTATGGGGTGCCATTGGTTACACGTCTCGGTCACCTCTTGTTCGCACTGACGGCACTTTGAACAGTGGACGTTAGATTTCAGATGTGTTACAACCCGTGGCTCTATCCTTCATTCGATCCCTGCGAAACCCTACATTTCAGCAGTACAATGCACGACCGCATGTTGTAGGTCCTGTACGAGCCTTTCTGGATACAGAAAAAGTTCGACTGTTGCTCTGGCTAGCACATTCTCCAGATATCTCACCAACTGCAAAGGTCTGGTCAATGGTGGCCGAGCAACTGGCTCGTCACAATACGCCAGTCGCTACCCTGGATGAACTGTGCTATGGTGTTGAAGCTGCATGGGCAGCTGTACCTGTACACGCCATCCAAGCTCTGCTTGACTCAATGCCCAGGCGTATCAAGGCCGTTATTACGGCCAGAGGTGGTTGGTCTGGGTGCTGATTTCTCATGATCTATGCACCCACATTGCGTGAAGATGTAATCACATGTCAGTTCTAGTATAATATATTTGTCGAATGAATACCCGTTTATCATTTGCATTTCTTCTTGATGTGGCAATTTTAATGGTCAGTAGTGTAGTTCTAAGTTCTAGGGGACTGATGACCTCAGATGTTAAGTCTCGTAGTGCTTAGAGCCATTTTTTTATACTTCGAGATCAAACTTTCGTTATCAGCCAGGGTGAAATCGATCTTACAATGATACGTGAAATTCAGATTTTGTTTCTTTTAATAAATGATGGATTGCAATTTTCCCAGTGGAGACTACAGCACCTGCTGCCTGCCGTTTCAGATACCACGAGCGTCAGCAGACTCAGTTGTGAACCGTTACAAAACATTTGAAAATGGATACCGCCGTCCTGCAGTTCATGCTGGATACGATTTTTGGTATGTTAATTGTTTTATTTTATTTATATATTTCTTAGATTTCTAACATAGGACTCCATCATGCACGAAGTTAGTACTTGTTTTTGTTAGTGTTTATTCCGTCTAGGACAGGCTCTGCTGTGCTCAAGTTTTGGCAGTAGTATTTCGCGTTTAATTTTGCGGCCGGATGCCCTCGATGATGCCGTTTTGGTCAGTTAACTAAGGGAGGGAAGGAAAGTCGTTTACGACACCTGTACGTGAACTGTGTAAAATTTGACACGTGTGTGATCGTGTTTTAACTGCCTGTGTATCGTATTTTATGAGGCAGGAAGAGGAGACCAACTCCGCATTTGTCTGCACGAGATAGGGAAACTATCTCAAAACCATACTCAGACAGGCCATTGTCGTTAACCTACTGCACAGATTCGATCCGGGTTTGGATCACCTTTCCATCTGGTAAGCTAACGCGCTGCGCGTTGCGCTGTGCGAGGAAGCAGGCTACCTTTAACTCGGTGGAGGTGGACCAGTTGCCTGCCCTCCATGCTCTCCGGAGCTAAACGCACTAGACTTTGTTTGTGGGGATATTTGTGTACAGAGTCGTCGTGCCCGTATTGTGAAAGGCTGTCAAACAAAACACAGTTCACTACGGATACCTCAGCACATCTGTGATTTAATGTGTTAATGTGCTAACTGAAGGTATTTTGTACATTTTATGTAGCAAAGTGTTTCGTAACGTGCTCATACATCCCTTCCTTATGTGGTTCCCATGATTAATGTGATTATGAAGGAGAGAATGAGATTTAAAATGGAAATAAAGCATTTCTAGACCCATTCCCAAATAACATACGATGGTAAGTCAATTATTATCTTCAAACTAGTTATAAAATTTTATTACAATGAAATAGGAAATTTGCAAGAACACCTTTTTTCGAGATAGTCTCTTCTTGTATCAAAGCACTTGGTCAATCGTTGTACAAGCTTCCTGATGCCCTCATGAAAGAAGGTTCTCGGTTGAGGTGCGAGCGCCGGCCGTTGTGGCCGAGCGGTTCTAGGCGCTTCAGTCCGGAACCACGGGGCTGCTACGGTCGCAGGTTCGAATCTTGCCTCCTTAGGTTAGTTAGGTTTAAATAGTTCTGAGTCTACGGGACTGATGATCTCAGATGTTAAGTCCCATAGTGCTTAGAACTATTTGAACCATTTCAACCATTTGATCTGCGAGCCAGGAATGCACTGCTTCTTTTACTGCTTCGTCCTAGGCAAATCGACGGCCCCATAATGCCTGTTTGAGTGGACCTAACAAGTGATAGTCAAAAGGGGCAAGAGCGGGACTATACGGAGGATGATCCAGTACTTCAAATTTGAGTTTCTGGAGCGTTTCAGCAGTGTGGGCAGCAGTATGCGGACGGGCATTGCCTTGCAACAACACAACACCTTTTGCCAACAATCCTAAGCGTTTTCTTCGAATTGCAGGCTTCAGCCTGGCAGTAAGCATCTCACTGCAACGTACACTGTTTATCGTTGTGCCCCTTTCCCCATAATGTTCCAGTACTGGACCTTGTGCGTCCCAAAAAGCCGTAAGCATCAGTTTTCCTTCGGACGGTTGTGTCTTAAACTTTTTCTTGCACGGCGAATTTGGATGTTTCCATTACATACTCTGCCGTTTGCTCTCCTGCTCGTAATAAAGGATCCATTTTGGTCACCAGTAATGATTTTGTTGACACCGACCATCATAGGGAGGAACGATCACCACGATAAAATAAGGGAAATCAGAGCACGTACGGAAAGATTCATTCTTTCCGCGCGCTTTACGAGATTGGAATAATAGAGAATTGTGAAGGTGGTTTGACGAACCCTCTGCCAGTGCCAGGCAGTTAAATGTGATTTGCAGAGTATCCTTGTGGATGTAGATCCTGTTAAAGAACTTGTCGCTTCCGTTACCATAGCGATCGAAATGTATTTTTGCAGATGTCCAAACGCGTTTGTTTATGCAATTGTGTGAGTTGTTTTGGGACCCATCTTGCACAAACTTTATCAAACACGAGTCTATTGTGGATGATTTCGTAGGCCGAACCGTGACTAATTTGCAGACGATGAGCCACTTAGTCAATAGTTGATCGTCGGTCCAAGGGGATCATTTCACGGGAACGCTCAATGGTTTCTTCAATTGTGGCGGTAAACGGTCGTCCGGCTCCTTCACCGTGCGTAACACTTCTGCGACCATTTCGGAATTTTTCAATCCATTCGTGGGCACTCCGTTGTGGCAAAACACTGTTCCCGTACTGTACCGAAAGTCTTCGATTAATTTCGGCACCTGATACGCCTTCCGAACACAAGAAACGGATCACTGAACGTTGTTCTTCTTTGGTGCAAATAGACAGCGGAGCAGCCACGATTAACAGCACGGCAGCAAAAACGAAACTAACCTAGCAGCTTGAAAATTGCAAAGATATAACAAAAAATACACAAAGCATGCGTCGTCAACGTAAAACGACAGTACTACCAAAATAAACAAAAATATAACCAAATTGCAGATAATAATTGACTTACCCTCGTATTTACTTCCCCGACATGTGAGGAATGTTTCCTGGAAGTTTGTCCATACCTTGGTGTTACACCCTGTGTAAGCGGTGTCAACACTTAGTAATCACTGTGAAGCACACGGAGATTCCATGTAATAAAAAAAATGAGACACCGTTATCAGTAGACAACAAAATTTGGAATTGATCTCATTGTGAATGTCAATTAGGCCACGTAGTTGAATCGTACAACATGGGGATTTGTGGGGCATTCGAATGTGGCTCGATGATAGTCTGCATGGGGATGTGAAGGCAGGCATGCTTGTTGTCATCGTTCCAGTCGGAGACATCTGACAATTGCAAGGTAGGATCGCTGAAATGTGCACCAAGCACATCATATCCCACACACACCTGTGTCTGCAATCCGAGAACAAGTGTTGGAATCCCTGCAACAATGTGCCACCTGCTCCACCAGTTGGAGACTAACAGCTGTCGGACTAGGAAAATTACCATCCCATGCACATAGGCTGCCATCGACACCACAAAACAGATGATTGAGTTTCCAGTGGTGGCGAAAGCCTGAACCATGAACTACTAATGAGTGTCGTCGCATTGTGTTCAGTGCAGAACTGCGGTTCCGCACTGTCCCACTGTCCCAGTTGACTGTCCTTGGTGACGATAGCAGCGAAATAGGGATAAGTCTCATTCTTCCAGTCCTTCAGAGAGACACAGTGGCAGCGCTCCTTATGTCATGCTATGGGAGCTATGAAGTATGAAGTTAAGTCTTGGCTGGAAGTGAGTGAGGGAACTCTGACAGCACACTGGTACATCACGGAGTTCCTACGTCCTAACTCGTTACCTCTCATGCAACGATAGGGTGGTGCCATTTTTCAACAGGACAACGCATGTACACACATGGTACGTGTCTTTATGAATTCTCTATGAGATATTAAAGTACTTCCGTGGCTAGAAACATCCGCAAATCTATCCCCGACAGAACATACGTGGAAGCAGCTCGCACGTCAATTCTGTACCAGTGCCAGAATCCACGACATCAAAGAGCAGTTACATCAGTTGTGGGCCAGTTTACATCTGGAGAGGATAAATCGGCCGTACAACACCTTCCACAACCGCATCAACGAATGCATCTAGGTCAGAGGATGTGAAACATCATACTAAGAGGTGTAAAACTACTTTAGCCTACCACAGACTATCACAAGTAAGCTTAGACTACCGTAGTTTTGAATTTTCTCATTCTGAAAGTACGAAGGGCGATTTGTTGTAATTGCTAAAAACCATTCACCACTCTAGATCGCATCAACTATTTCTTTATTTAAGACAGCCAGTTTCAAGAGACTTTTCTGTCATATCTTGACTTGAGGTTCAGTTTAAAATGAACACTTTTTACTACAAAAGGACTTTTAGGGCCTGAAGGTGGCAGCAAAGTCTGTTGAAACCAGGTGCCTTAAATAAAGAAATAGTTATGGCGATTTAGCTGTTTAATTGTTTTCAGCAATTAGTGTAGTTTTTGTAGTGGCTTGAGTCAGTTAAAGTCGTAACCGTGTCACCTGTACATAGGTGTGTAACATACGTATCGGGAATTACTTCATAATGATCGCTTTCTTTACGTATGAGATAGTGTCTTACTAGATTAGTCTAAAAGTCCGGAAGTGGTGAACCCGTCTAGAAACTAAGTGAGGATATGTAATGGGCCGAGTAATGTACGGAACATTTTTGTTCTATATGGTTATCTTCTGTCTGTTACTTAAAAGCAAACAACATTTACTGCAAAATGGAACCTGTCTATTGAAAGGTGGCTACACTGAGTCACAGCGCCAGAGATTGCGCCAAAGAGTATTATTCAGCCGCCTCCACAGGCAGTGCTTGTTCAGAAGCGATAGTAGGCAGTTCTTGTCGAGAAGTCGTAGTAGGCAGTGCTTGTTCAGAAGCGGTGGTAGGCAGTGCTTGTTGAGATGTAGCAGTGGTGAGTCGTTGTTGAGAAGTTCCCATGGAGAGTGCTTGTTCAGATGTTATCATATTGTTTTGATGGGCTAGACACCGGATATTGTTGGATTGGGGATGCTGTAATGATCAGAGTGTATTTTCGTCAATATATATGAAGGTAAAAAATTCCTTTTTTTATTATTTCAATGTCTTAAACAATAATGCCTCTTGGTAACAGGTTTAGTCAACAAAGCATCTGGCTCGTGTTCTTGTATTAGACTGTATTTGTGGTTTCTATGTGCAATTATAGTATTTCTGGTTTTTTTAATTACTTCAGTATAAATGGTGTTTAAAATATCTGGTCTTATTGAGGAAGAACCGTGCCAGATGTGTACGTTGAATCACACTTCCACACACAGAACAGCTACACTTGTGTTTTGTTGTTTCCTAGGTTTTATAGTTGCTGGGGACTTAATTAATTAATTGTGTTAACGGAAATTTTCTTTCATTCTTTGTTGTTATTCTATGCAGTCAGATTGCGTACTAATATCAGTCAGGGCCAACCGGTTACGAGACTTCGTAGACGGACAAACAGCGACTAAAAATTAAGAATATTTGCATAATAATTAATTAAGCCCCCATGCACGTGGCGACCGCTGCTTCGGATCGTCCCTTGGAATCTTCTGATAGTAAAAATTGCAGACAGTAGTATTGTTGTAGTAATTTGTAGTTTAGTTATTGTAGTCTATATTGCATGTGTAGATTTGGTAATGAACATTTGTAGTTGTCTTGTCTTTCTTCTAATGGTATTTTTGCAGAATTTAATTTTTGATGTCTTGTACACGGGTTTGACAATTTTGTGCAATTATGAAGATTTCAATTGTTCGTTAATCGTGTTTGTCGGAAAGCTTTTCGTGTGAATGGTATTGTTGGAGATAAAGTGTCATTCTGTGTAATTTTCGTATAGGGACGAGTTTTGTATATTTTGTAAATGATTACGCGATCGATGAAAAAGGCAAAAATGATGGATAGTCAGAATGACGAAGTTGTTGACATGGCGAACTTGCCAACACAGGACAACAGTATGATGGATAATGAAGTTGAAAACAATTTAATAAGTCGGGAAAATAGTCCGGAACCAGTTCAAAATTTTTCACAATAAAAAAATTTTCAGAATTCGAGATTAACGACAGAAGATTCTGGAATAGTATCGAACACAGATAGCTTTACAGCTATGACGAAGGAAGTTAGTTTTGCGGGAAATGTTAGGGGCGAAAAGAATTTCGAACCAGTTAATATGGAGCAGTTGATGGGTGCTATATTAAATTTGGGATCACGAATGAAAACACGGTTAGACACACAAATAGGAACAATTAAAACTGAGATAGGAACAATAGAAACACGGTTAGACTCACAAATAGGAACAATTAAAACTGAGATGGGAACTTTGGCAACACGGTTAGAAACTGATATGGGAACAATGGAAACACGGTTAGACTCACGAATAGGGACATGTTTCAAAAACATGAAAGATGAATTAAAGAAAGAAATTAGAGAAGAAGTACAACCGATTTTGAATTCTCACAATAATAGATTATTTGCAGTAGAGATTAGACTAAAGGAACAGGATAGAGAACAGGAAGAAACAGATCGCGTGATAGTACAAAAATTTTCAGAGTTAAATTTACAACGTGCACATGATAAGGAAGAAATACTTGAAAGAATCGAGGAATCCGTACCAAATGACAGAATAAATAACCTAACACAACAGTATGAACAGTTAACTACTAAATGTGTCAATACTGAAACCCGAGTCGCGACACTTACGGAAGATGTAGATAAACAGAAAGAAAAAATAGGTGACTTATCGGAAAGAATGGAGGAGATTGCAGATAAATTGACAAGTCTTAGTTTAAATGGGGACAGAGATTCAGATGATATAGCACCATTGCCATTTGCAGAAACCGAAGAGTACCAGAACATAAATAAGCATGTTGAAAATCAGGGAAAATTTAATGAACGCGTCAAAAGGGAATTTGAGGCATTAGGAAAGCAAGTCGAACAAATTGAAAGCGAAATTGTAGGAAAAGACAGCAGAAGAAATTTAGAATCACAGATACCAGAGGGGTTTGAAGAAAGTAAATTATTTCATTTACGAGAAGCAACAAGAGAGCGCCAGGCGCGCGAACTTGACAATAATCGACATTGGGACAGGGACAGACGCGGTAGGTCTTTGGAGGAGAAAACTTTGACTATAAACACTTCTTAACTGTTCGGAAATTTAAGATCTTTCGCAATTCTAAGAATGACATACATCCATGTTCATGGTTAGATCAATTTATGTACGCACTTCCACCAAATTGGCCACTAAGTCACAAACTGGAATTTATGTGTGGATATTTAGAAAACGAACCGGCGACGCGGATGCGCGCACTTATTAGAGATTGTAATAATTTAAACGATTTTTATCATGCATTTCTATCGGCATATTGGTCCGAAAACACGCAAGACAGAGTCAAACATAGTCTTATTATGCAGCATAATTTTAAACAGTCTGAGTTCCGCATGCCAGCAGAATACTTTGAAGACATGATTCGAAAGAATCAATTCCTGTCCAACCCTTATAGCCCGACTGAATTAATTCGCATTTGCTTAACTAAGCTGCCACAATCGATAAGACAAATTGCTTTAGCTGGAAGATGTAAAGACGACATTGAGACTTTTAAGACCTTGCTACAAGAACTTGAGTATGACAACTTGTAATTTTTTCAGTAACGGTAATCACAATAGATTTTCAGAGAGAAGGGATAATGATCGGAACGGACGTTATATGGGTAATTTTGAGAATGACAGACGAAACAGACAGGACAATAGATACCAGCCTTATGACAATAACAGACGTTCTAACAGAAATTAAACAGACAGTTATAATAACGGTAGTTCCTACCGGAATGATCAATCATACGGAAACAGTAATCGGTATCATCAAGACAGAAATTATTCATACAATAATAGAAATTCTTACTACAGAAATAACCAGGTTAGTAGATCTAACAGTAATTTCAGAAGAGACAGTCGAAATTACACAAGAAGTAGTTATGCAGACAGACAGGAAAATAGAAATTTTAATAACAGACATAACCAAGAATTTGCATCCAGCAGACAGGAAGGACCTAATTGGCATCCTCCACGTGACAGAACTTCAGAGAGACAAGTGCAGATCGTAGAAATTGATCCGCGAAGTGACGCGAATAATCAAAGACGTGACGCAGGCAATCGACAATGACTAGCAGCTTCGGCTTCTGGCAGCAATATAGACGGTTCAGAAAGTAATGACACTACGACTTTACACTACGTACGCCTGGAAGACATGAGAGACATTTTGTTAGACGAAAAGGAAAATAATGGAGACGCATTTTTACATCCTGTTATTGAAGTATGTGTGGGTAAGAATAAGTTCACTGCAGTTTTAGATTCTGGGAGCCCATTGAATGTCATTAGTGATTCAGTTTTTCGTATATGTGTAAGAACAATTGCTTGTCCTGTGTTACCTGTTTCTAAAACTACAATTCGAGGCGCTAGTTCTGGAGAAAGTGTGGAAGTCGAACAAAAGACCAACTTAAATTTCATTTGTCAAGGATACGAATTTTCTGCTAATTTTATTATTGTTCCACTACTCAATATACAAATTTTATTAGGTATGGAGTTTATTAACACACATAAGGCAATTTTGAACCTTAAAGAAGGAAGTGTGTATTTGACTGTTGCCGGAATGCCGAAATGATTGGAATTTTTCGAGTGTTTAACAAGATCTGAATCAGATACAAAATGTTTAAGGTTTCTTATTTCTGATGTTTTCGCTGAGTATTATGATGACAATGTGTTCATTCATGACAACGACAATAGATACAGAGACGCGATGGATGATGTAATTAATAGCGAAGAATTAATTAATGAAAAGGTTAAGAAAGCCGAAGTGCCAGATGACGTTGCAAGAGAAGAAGTGCACCAAATTTTGACTTCACATGCTACAGTATTTAGTCATCACACAGGAACTATACAAGGCTTACAATATTTATTTAAAGTAAAAGAACACACAGCATTTCGGGGGAAAACGTACGCTATTCCTTTGGCTTACAGAGACATGGTTAAGAGTGAACTTCAATACGTGTTAGATCAAGGCATTATTGAGCCAGCAGTCAGTCCTTATACTAGCCCATTACACGTCGTTCTTAAAAAGGATGGGTCAATTCGTTTGGTTCTGGATTCCAGACAGATAAATAATATCATCATTCCAGAAACTGACCGTCCACAAAATTTAGATGAACTTCTTCAACATTTCCATGGAATTAAAGTTTTATCCACGATTGATATGCGCGCAAGTTTTTGGCAAATAGAACTCCACCCGGATTGTAGAAAATACACTGCCTTTTTAGCCTTTGGTAACTGTTACCAATTTCGGAAATTACCGTTTGGACTTACTGTATCTTCTGCAGCATTCATTCGAAGTTTAAACGAAATTTTACCTGTTTATCTTCGTGACAATATTACTTCATATGTTAACGATATTCTTATTGCTAAACGTTCTTGGAGTGAGCATAACAAAATTTTGGATTCATTATTACGTATTTTTGCAAGAGTTGGCATTACAGTAAACTTGGAAAAATCTGAATTTGGTCGTTCTCAGGTGAAATTTCTTGGTCATATTATTTCTACAGAAGGTATTCTTCCTGATCCAGAAAAACTAGGCGCTGTTCGTAATTATGCTGTTCCTACCACAAAACGTGATGTTCGTAGTTTCCTTGGTGTCTGTAATTTTCTTAGACGCTTTGTTAAATTGGACGATTTGACCACACCTCGTTTATGTGAACTATCTGGAAAGAAATCTAATTGGTATTGGGATGAGGAAGCTCAATCAGAATTTGAACAACTTCGTGATGCTTTAGTTGCTGCTCCACTTCTTTCACATCCGGATTTATCTAAAGAATTTTCTAAAGAAAACAGCGACTAAAAATTAAGAATATTTGCATAATAAATAATTAAGCCCCCATGCACTATGTTTAATTCAAGTTTTATGCTAAATTTGTTTATTTGTAGCGTGAAACAGAGGGATGTGGTCATAAAAATGAAGAAAACGATACAGATTTGTCATATAGCGTTACAAAACGTAATTTCCTCAAGAGAAATGTAAAATAAAGGAAAAAGAGCAATAACGAAATAATAAACAATTACAGAAAATAAATGTAATTTCTTTACAGGTACCCTTCTTCAGAACGGTTGGTTCATAGTGTCTGTACAAAATTAGTGATTTTGTGTAGACACTATGAACCACATGATCATGGCATTTTGCTGTATCCATCTTATTGCTGATACTCGCAAATAATGTGATACGTATAACCTTCTGAAGAAGGGTACTAAGTGCCAGAAACCGGTAAAGAAACTTAATTGCTTTTATGTAACTGTCTGCTTATTATTTTGTTATATACGACTACAGTTACTGTGGATGTACACAATTCTAAAAAAAAAAAAATAAGTAACACTTTGTCGAACATATGTAAAACATGTTCCTGTTATTCATAAACAGCTTTTGCATTTACCAGTAATAACAGGAAACCCGTGCGTTTTGTTTGTTCATGTAAACTGCGCTTGTGTAAAAAATAATTGCTTTTGTTACATAACAGCACAGAGGTAACGCGATCTACTAATTTTCATTACTTATAAAATGACATTTACATTCTGTAAGGATATAGAATACACAATGGTCTAACACTGATTGATATGGTGTTTTAATTACGTGCAAAACAAACAGCTAAACAAACAAAAAACAAAGAGAAGTTTCTCTCTTACACATTCATTTATGTTTCTTTTCCTGCTAATACTACGAGGGCTGCCAAGAAAATAATGCACCGCAGTTTTTTTCTCATCCGAAAACAATTCTACGAGTGCGAAACGTTACGTTTCTGTTACTTGAAGTCTCCTGAGTGAGTGCGCCATGTTTTCGTCACTTCCGACAGATAGCGTAGCTGCAGGACAATTTCAAAATTGCGTCTATAGGTTATGTATGTTAGAAGCAACGTGCCGTCATTGAATTTCTCACTGCAGACAAACTGTGGGGAATATCTACAAACGCTTGTGCAAAGTCTATGGAGATCTGCTAATCGACAGAAATCCAGTTAATCGCTGGGTACGGAGGATGAGGTCATCAGAAGGCGGTTCGGCCGAGCTCCGCTATTGGCAGCATTAGGGGAGACCATCCATGGCTGTCACATCCCACCTAGCCCCCTCTGACTTCCACTTGTTTGGGCCATTAAAGAATACCATTCGTGGAAGATATTTTGAGGACGATGAGGAGGCGATTCGCACAGTGCAGCAGTGGCTCCGCCACCGGGACAAGGACTGGTACCGACAGGGCATACACCATTTGTTTCGCGCTGGAGGAAAGCCACAGAACGGTATGGAGATTACGTAGAAAAATAGGATGTGTAGATAAAACACCGTCTTTCGTGTGTGTACTTCTCACTATCTTCAGTAAAGAATTGTAGAAGAAAGAAAATGCGGTGCATTACTTTCTGGGCAACCTTCGTACCAATACTAATGGCTATCCAACCATTTACTAAGTCATTGGTAATCACTGGAATAACTGTCAGCCAGTTTCCTCCTCCTCTTCTGGATGCTTCATATTTCTTGTCAGGCGGTATATATCGTAGTTTACGCATTTCTTTCCACTCAATGAAGATGAAAAGTGCGTATGTCAAATCAAGTAATGGAACAGAGTAACTTTCAGGTCAGTCCAGAAGTCATTCTTTTCCATGGCTCTATGCAAACTAAGTACCTTTTCTAAAAACGTGTAGCAGCTTTACAACTTAATCACCAGTCAATTCAGTAGAGCGTTTACGCGGAGCAAAAATTGATTGTGGCGACTGAAATCTACATTCCAGAATCGGTAATGGGCTGTTTCCACGTCCAACCAAAAGCGCTATTACGAAATCGGTCTATAGAAAACCGGTTTTTGGACCCCGTATATACACAGTGAGTGAGAGAGACGAAGGAAAGGGCGGAGATGTTAGCACGGTATGTGCTGTGAACCCGCGGCCTGTTAGCGCATCCGCACAGTTCGTCTGCTGGAGGCCGTTCTCACCGCAGGGTGGCGGCCGGAAGCGGGATGCAGAAGCGGGCCGCAGCCTCAGACTTCCTACTGGAGCCCGGAGCCTGCCTACCTGCCGGCGGGCACCGTTGCCCAATTAGTCTCAGACGGCTGGGCGCGGCGGGAAAGTCGAGCAAACTGTCAAAGCGCTGCTTCGCTGCCTGCGAGGACGCTGCCCGGCCACTCAGCGTGTTATACGGCGTAACCCCAAATTTCCCACAGAAGCGTCTCGGGCTATAATTGAGCGGTGTAAACAGCTTCCTGAATACCAGATACTTATCGCAGCGCAACAGAGAGCTCAGAGACGTTAACAAATACAATTAGCTAAATCTCATGTTAGTAAATTGTCGAAGTGTCTGTAGCAAGATTCCCGAGTTACTCTCCGAAATAAACAGTAGTAATGCCAATATTGTATTAGGTACCGAAAGCTGGTTGAAACCAGGCATAAATAGCAGTGAAATTTTGAGCTCGGATTGGACAATGTTTAGGAAGGATAGGGCTAATGCTATGGGAGGTGGTGTGTTCATTGCAGTTAAGGGTTGTTTAAACGCAGTTGAGATCGATTCTGGGTCAGACTGTGAAACAGTCTGGATAAAGCTGTCAGTGAGACAAGGATTGACCATTATATTAGGATGTTTTTATAGACCACCAGCATCCGCAACAAACGTGGCAGAACGTTTCAGGAAAAGTCTTGAGCACATAGAATATAAATATCCAAATTATCCATTAGTTATAGGTGGAGACTTTAATCTGGCATCCATTGACTGGGAAAATTACACGTTTATCACGGGGGGCAAAAGCAAAGACTCGTGTGAAGTTATTCTAGGACCGCTCTCGACATACAACCCTGAGCAATTGGTTGGAAAGCCAATTCGAGGTGGGAACATATTAGATATCTTGGCGACAAACAGACCTAATGTCTTTGAGGAAGTTAATCTAGAAGAAGGTATTAGCGAAAAAAAGCGTAGAGTTTTCTTGTTCGGGAAAGCAAATATAAGTGTCATTAATGAATATCTTCACAGTCAGCTCCAAGCATTTACCGCGGGACACAAAGATATTGAGCATCTTTGATCGGAATTTAAAGGTATTGTCCACCATGTGCTAGAGAAGTATGTGCCTAGCAAAAATATGGGGGAGGGAAAGGATGCACCTTGGTACAACAAACATATTAGGAAGTTGCTGAGAAAGCAGAGAAGTTTGCGCAGTCGTTTTAAACGTAGTCACTGTCCCGCAGACAAACAGAAATTATGCGAAATGAAAGCAGCTGTCAAAACGTCAGTGAGAGATTCTTTTAACGAATTTGAAAGCAATTTTCTATCTGAAGATTCTAAAAATAACTCCAAAAAATTTTGGCCGCACGTTAAGTCTATGAACGCTACAAATAATTCAATACCTTCTCTTGCTGACAGTACGGGTAACGTAACTGATGATGACAAACAGAAGGCCGAAATTCTAAACCTAGCTTTCAAAAACTCGTTTACGGTAGAGATCTGTAGCACCATCCCCCCTTTCAATTATCGAACAAACGCAAGGATGGCTGGGTGTGACAATTCGAAATGATCTCAAATGGAAAGATCAGATTCCACAAGTAACGGGCAAGCCGAACTCTAGATTGCGGTTTATAGGTATAATCCTGAATTGATGCAGTCCTTCAACAAAGGAAATTGCTTACAATACTTTAGTTCGTCCAGTCTTAGAGCACTGTTCGTCCGTATGGGACCCTTACCATTTGAGTCTGATTAAAGAGATTGAGAAGGTCCAAAGGAGAGCGGCAAGATTCGTGACTGGTACATTTAAACATCGCGAGAGCGTTACAAAATCTCACAGAAAGTTTGAAATGGGACACACTTGCAGATAGACGGCGCGCTAAACAGAAGGGGCTACTCACTAAATTCCGAAATCCGATCTTCGCCGAGGATGTAGAGCATAAATTATTACCACCAACTTTCAGATCGCGCAATGATCACCATTCAAAGATAAGGGAAATTAGTGCTCGTACTGAGGCGTTCAGACACTCGTTTTTCCCTCGCGTGATCCGCGAGTAGAACAGAGGGGGTGAATATGACTTTGGCGAATTGTGCCCTCCACCACACACCACTTGGTGGTTAGCGTAGTATATATGTAGATGCAGATGTAGCAAACGAAAAGCCGGTCCTCAGATCTGGACCTATCACCTCGAACTGCGGACAGAGCTCCTCCATTCAACTTTGGCAGAGTAAGAGACGCCTCCTCTAACCCGTCTCCCGGTCACTTTAAATAGACGTCGTTTCAGCCTTACCTTCTCAATGTCCCAAATACGGCTACCATAAACAAGGACTCTCCTCTTACGACAAAAAGAGCAAAAAGCAGAACGTATCTCTAAGCTAACTTTGCAGCGTACAGGATGCATGGTGTAATCTATAATTAATTTAATGAGTTAATTACAATATTACTTTTGTTTAATGCACACTATCAAGTGTTTTCTTCAGTTTTATTTGTTTCGTGTGTAAGGAGCAATCAAATGAAAGCGAGACAGATGAAAAAAAAAGTAAGTAAACTGCTTGTTGTTTCAGAAGTAATCGCCATAACTGTTAATACATTTATTCCTCTTCGAAGAAAGACTGTTAATGCCGTCTTGGAAAAATGTTCACGGTTGCCTACAGGACCATGAGGTACCCAAACGAGCGCCTCTTCGTCCGAAGCAAACCGACGGCCACGAATGTGCTTCAGGGCTCCAAAAATATGATCAAAGCACAAAGGGAGTTCGGGACTGTCATGAGGATGTGTAGGTACTTAACGGCGAAATTTCTGCAGCATAGTCGAAGCAGTCTTAGCATCATGAGGGTATTGTCCTGCAACGCAATGATGCCCTCCGTTAACATTCCTGGATGCTTGAACTTGATGATGCGCTTCAATTTTTAGAAATTGTCCACGTACCACTGTGTTTTAATTATGGCGCTGTGGTCCACAAAGTCAAAGAGCAGCAAGCCCGTTCGATCATCATGATTTTCCCTTATCTGGCATGCACGACTTTGGACTTTTTCGGTGTAGGTGAATCCATGTGCTTCCCCTGTTGTCTCTGGCGCTTGCTCTCCGACTCAAAATCGTGACACACATTTCATCTCCCGCGACAGTACCGTTCCAGATATTGCAGTGATGTCGACATTCCGTTCAACTTCTGCTCCTCCGCCAGGCTGTGGGGAACGCACTGCGCACAGATTAGCCGGAACTTCAGATGGTCTGACATGACAGCGTGAGCGCTGCCGTCACTCATGCCCGACGTGAGCCGAACGTCTTCCTCCGTCGGCTGCCGGTCACTTCTGGTAGCAGCATCCACGGCAGCAATGGCAGAAGGGGTAACGACACGATGAGCCTGATATGGACTCCTGTTGTCTTTCAGTGATACCAAACATTCTAGTAGTTTATTCCAAGCAAATACACGCACAGGTGACACACTGTGTTCCCCATACACTGCAGGCATACGGGCATGAATTTTTCTGACGCTTTTTCCGTAGTCAAAAGCCACACTACAACCTCTCTGTTCCTCTTCCCCGGCCTCCGTAGAGCACGGGACGCACGCGACTCGCTGACCTCACTTCGAGCACGTCTAACATACAAGTGGTACAGCGGTGAACGCTCGCGCTGTTCCTAATTCCCAGTGGAGGGCACTTCTGTACGCACAACTACCTGCATCACCAGCGCTTGCAGGAGTATTTGTATTCTAAAATGGGTTAAAAATCAAAATCGCTAAGTTACTTTAAAACCCTTTCAAACGTGTTAGTCTTCAAGCTCGATAATGTGTCCGGCGTTCGCCACCCAGAACCTTCCTATACGCTCACGACACCTGTTGCAAAATCAGTTGCCAACCAGATATAAACTCCTGGAAATGGAAAAAAGAACACATTGACACCGGTGTGTCAGACCCACCATACTTGCTCCGGACACTGCGAGAGGGCTGTACAAGCAATGATCACACGCACGGCACAGCGGACACACCAGGAACCGCGGTGTTGGCCGTCGAATGGCGCTAGCTGCGCAGCATTTGTGCACCGCCGCCGTCAGTGTCAGCCAGTTTGCCGTGGCATACGGAGCTCCATCGCAGTCTTTAACACTGGTAGCATGCCGCGACAGCGTCGACGTGAACCGTATGTGCAGTTGACGGACTTTGAGCGAAGGCGTATAGTGGGCATGCGGGAGGCCGGGTGGACGTACCGCCGAATTGCTCAACACGTGGGGCGTGAGGTCTCCACAGTAAATCGATGTTGTCGCCAGTGGTCGGCGGAAGGTGCACGTGCCCGTCGACCTGGGACCGGACCGCAGCGACGCACGGATGCACGCCAAGACCGTAGGATCCTACGCAGTGCCGTAGGGGACCGCACCGCCACTTCCCAGCAAATTAGGGACACTGTTGCTCCCGGGGTATCGGCGAGGACCATTCGCAACCGTCTCCATGAAGCTGGGCTACGGTCCCGCACACCGTTAGGCCGTCTTCCGCTCACGCCCCAACATCGTGCAGCCCGCCTCCAGTGGTGTCGCGACAGGCGTGAATGGAGGGACGAATGGAGACGTGTCGTCTTCAGCGATGAGAGTCGCTTCTGCCTTGGTGCCAATGATGGTCGTATGCGTGTTTGGCGCCGTGCAGGTGAGCGCCACAATCAGGACTGCATACGACCGAGGCGCACAGGGCCAACACCCGGCATCATGGTGTGGGGCCAACACCCGGCATCATGGTGTGGGGCCGTACACCACTGGTGATCGTCGAGGGGACACTGAATAGTGCACGGTACATCCAAACCGTCATCGAACCCATCGTTCTACCATTCCTAGACCGGCAAGGGAACTTGCTGTTCCAACAGGACAATGCACGTCCGCATGTATCCCGTGCCACCCAACGTGCTCTAGAAGGCGTAAGTCAACTACCCTGGCCAGCAAGATCTCCGGATCTGTCCCCCATTGAGCATGTTTGGGACTGGATGAAGCGTCGTCTCACGCGGTCTGCACGTCCAGCACGAACGCTGGTCCAACTGAGGCGCCAGGTGGAAATGGCATGGCAAGCCGTTCCACAGGACTACATCCAGCATCTCTACGATCGTCTCCATGGGAGAATAGCAGCCTGCATTGCTGCGAAGGGTGGATATACACTGCACTAGTGCCGACATTGTGCATGCTCTGTTGCCTGTGTCTATGTGCCTGTGGTTCTGTCAGTGTGATCATGTGATGTATCTGACCCCAGGAATGTGTCAATAAAGTTTCCCCTTCCTGGGACAATGAATTCACGGTGTTCTTAGTTCAATTTCCAGGATTGTAGTTGGAAATACATGTACACGTCCTGTTTCTGACATGTGATTCTCTCGATTCTGTGGTTAAGTTTAGATTAAAAACACCCATTAGATATGGAAACGAAAGGTACGTACTTTATCTTACATCATTTCTTTACCATTTTATTGTTCAAATTGTACTTTTATAGACAGTAGTACTATGGGTATTATTGTTGCCTCAAAGTTTTGCGGTTCCATTGTTCTTGTTAGTTACCTGTCGAGCTACATTTCTTTCACAGGCATGAAATTTAGACCAATTTAAATTATTTAACACAATATCATTGTTCGCCCTCATGCTATTTCGTTTTTCATTCATTCAAACCGAAATATTAAATTACTTAAACTATTGTAACATAGCAATTTTTTTGTTTAATCTATTGTGGGTTCTTTGACAACAGTTAAGGAATTTACCTATGATGTTTTGAAGCAATTTAAATGGAAGAGAATGGATAATGCGTTTTCGTTTATGGAAGAAAAACTTGCAGAAATGTTAAAATGTTCAGCTGGTCAAACAGCTGTATTAGGTTGTTCTTCGTGAGATTTCAAAAGTGACTTCAAGAAAAAATTGACACCCTGTAGTTACGAACGTCTCTTGTAAATAAAGGAACAATGGCTTAATTAATGTAAGTCTCTAGGCTTTCGTGGCCGTTATCACCAAAGTTAAAATCTTCTGGGTTGTTAGGCTGCATCACATTTCCTTCTAAAATAATCGACGTGTCGACCCCTCTGCTGGGGTCTTCTTCAGGACGTTTCGCCGCGCGGTTTGACGCGCCACGTCACGGATTGGCGGCCCCTCCCCTCGGTGTTCGAGTCCAGCATAAGGTAGTTTAAGTAGTGTGTAAGTCTAGGGACCGATGACCTCGGCAGTTTCGTCCCTTAGGAACTCACATTTGAACATCTGGACGAATCGTACTTCCATCTTCCACGAAAAAGCGAATTTAATGTTCCTGGCTTCTCTGTCTTCTGTTTCGGTGCTATTATGGTCACCGAGGGACTGAATAGATGATTGTGACCGGTTAAGCGATTTTGCATAAGAACAAAACTTATTAGGATTTTTTGTAAAGTCCGTTAACAAAATTTTATTTTCAGATTCTTAGAATACTTCTCACACTGATCTCCTTACGTTTTTTTTGGCTTCATTTAGTTTATGTTAGGCTTATACTTCGCTTAAATGTGTACTAAGCTCTCTTAGCTTTCGTATTAACATTCAAACAAGGGATCCCTTTAGTATGAGGCCGTAAGTTCAATCTTTAGCGAGGCTGAATTGAAAGTGTAGTGTTGACAGTAATGACAGGAAAAATATTTGCTGCTAACGGCTCACCATGTCCATCAGGAAGGCACAGAAAATCAGTGTCAAAGAGGGGCGGAGATCAACCTTCTACGGAATGTATGTATTACACCTCACAAACCGGACATCGTTGACATTCAAGAAATGTTAAAAACATACCATCATCTTTCACCACGAACACCAAAAGAAAAATGGCGCACCTCAGTGATCACAAAGGTTCGCACCATCAAGATCGAAGGCGAACTCCTTGGGAGTTATAAACTGGGCGAGACGTTCAGCTAGGTATCCACTCTTAAAGGATGCATGTAGATCCATATTGGTGTAATGGAGTGATGAGAAGTGATGGAATGTAATGGCATGCAACCGAATGCGAAACATACTGCAGTGGTGCTTGTCGTAAAAATGGCTATGCTTCCAGGCAAAGCTGCAGAGGGCGATAATATGTCTTACAGGTACGGAAAAACAAACATCCAGAGGCTGAATTTGTCCTGTAGTTCCAGGTGGTATGAAGGGCAATGTCACACGCTTTTCAGGAGTGATAGTTTGCTCTAAAGGAGTATAACTTCTACACACGGAGTAGAAATCAAGCAAAAGTAAGTTTTGTATAACAATTGGCCAATAGTTGTGCTCATACAGAAGTTGTAATTCTCTTACGTCCACTTCCTCACTCTTGCTTGCTGTGACGTAAATACTTCCTACTGCCTTAGCAAGACCACACATACGAGAAAAAGTCGTAGGGGGCAGAGCACCTCGAACTTTTCGCAGCTCAGTAAGTAACATTCTAGCCAACTTACTATCCAGGTTAGCATTCGGCATAATTGTATAAGAATCTATTAAGGCATTGATGTCACTTGATCTTGATGCAGATCTCTTGTTACCCCTAATTTCCAGGGTTCCTATTATATTCATCTCCTCTTCAAATCCCGATTGGTCGGAGTTGAAAACATATTTCTTGCTGAACGATGGGATAAGTTCGTTTATAGCATCTACAAATTTTCGGGCCGATTCTGCAGTTTACTGTGGATCGTCGAGTTTAAGCTTTGTTTGAAATTTCGTTATTTAAGGTCTTCCAATTCTGTAGCACTGTTTGAAGTTACGCAACCTTCCACTGTTTCCCTTGAAATTACTATAATCTATGTCACGTGAAATGTGATGTGCACAACACAGTAAGTCACTATCAGGCACATGCAGTAAATTGTATAGAACCTTTTTGAAACGCACAAAAACGAGTTTATTTGTAAAAAGTGCGCCCTGTCCTCCTCTGAATATCCGTAGTTTTTCTTATCCATTGCACGGGCATATTGCTGCAGACTTACTCGAAATCTGTTCATAATTGATTCTTTACCACGATGCGGAAGACATTCCATGTACGTAATTGTGTTTAGTACCCGCTTCTTGGACAACGATTGTCCTTTAACACGTTTCACTGGAGACGAGCTTTGCGGCCCCTTGTCCGACGAGAACGAAGTACATTGCTGAATATCTGTTTCATTATCACTTTTACTTGTTAAACACGTATCGTCATCATTTTACTCGTCACGTATATTGTCCGCACAGTTGAGAGTATACGACACAACACATTCCACTCACTCATGTTGCAGAAACGCTAATATTTCATTTGCCACTTCATTCTCACTGCAAAATTTCTTGGGATCCTTTCTGTCGAAATGTCAACTTCGGAGACTGTTATTGCAAATATAATGTGATGTTTGTTTTGTTCATCGTTGCCATTGCTCTGCCTTGTATCAACACTACAGCACTGTAGCACTGCCGTGAGTTACTCGTCGACTAAGCAGTTCAGCTGCTCTCCGTAGCTTAATACTGCGCTCACCGTTGGATACCTTCGGTCCCGCCTCCTCTTAGCATAAGCAGCCAATATTGTGTTTGCTTGGTAGACAATATGTGGGGCGTCGAATGCCGTAAACATCATTGGCCTTTTGCGACCTGTCACTCAAGGAGGATACTGAACGAAGATGGGGCTGTCCAGTCTCTCACAGCCTTCGTTGGTACATATTAATCTAAGGGGTATAGAACACTGCTGTTCAGTTTTATTCGTTTGCGCTCCATTTCTGCGCTGAACATTTGCAGCTGAATACTCAGATACACAACAATTTACATCCTGTCACTTTTGCTAAGGACATCATTTTCCTAGCTTCTTAAAATTCTTTGTAAGACCCGTTGCCACTGATGCTTCTCTACGTAAAATGATTCGAAAAGTTCAGGTCTTTTCTTTGCTAGGATGACTATGGCATTGACCTCAGAAGTCGACTCACTGTGTATGTAAAAGAACTTTCGGACATGACATTCATAGCAATCCCACACGAATTCCTGTCTCTGGCACCAGTTTTAATCGCATGACTTTCCCGTTTTAGCTGGTAAATTGGTCTCCCGCTTTTATAAAAGCGTGAGAAGGAAACATATTAGCAATATTTGCAAGTTATCTCCGAAGTGCTATGCCACTGCAGCTCCTGACAGAGGTAGTCTACAAAAGGATCTGTTTATCATATTTGATTCGCATTTCACGCTTAATTTCATTCAGTTTATTTCACATTCGAAATCTGTAACAACCTCACTGTATACACCACCACCATTGGCATGTAATATATCCTACGGATTATATGCCATTATATCCTAGGGGCCTCCTATGAACCATGCACTTTGCCGTTGGTGGGGAGGCTTGCGTGCCTCAGCGATACAGATAGCCGTACCGTAGGTATCTGTTGAGAGGCCAGACAAACGTGTCGTTCCTGAAGAGGGGCAGCAGCCTTTCAGTAGTTGCAGGGGCAATTGTCTGGATGATTGACTGATTTGGCCTTATAACACTGACCAAAACTCTCTTGCTGTGCTGGTACTGCGAACGGCTGAAAGCAAGGGGAAACGACAACCATAATTTTTCCCTAGGGCATGCAGCTTTACTGTATGGTTAAATGATGATGGCGTCATCTTGGGTAAAATATTCCGAAGGTAAAATAGTCCCCCATTCGGATCTCCGGGCGGGGACTACTCAGGAGGACGTTGTTATCAGGAGAAAGAAAACTGGCGTTCTACGGGTCGGAGCATGGTATGTCAGATCCCTTAATCGGGCAGATAGGTTAGAAAATTTAAAAAGGGAAATGGATAGGTTAAAGTTAGATATAGTGGGAATTAGTTAAGTTCGGTGGGTAGTGCAGGAGTAGGTTTAATAATGAATACAAAAGTAGGAATGCGGGTAACCTACTACAAACAGCATAGTGAACGTATTGTTGTGGCCAAGATAGATACGAAGCCCACGCCCACCACAGTAGTACAAGTTTATATGCCAACTAGCTCCGCAGATGACGAAGAGATTGATTAAATGTATGATGAGATAAAAGAAATCATTCAGCTAGTGAAGGGAGACGAAATTTTAATAGCCATGGGTGACTGGAATTCGATAGTAGGAAAAGGAAGAGAAGGAAACGTAGTAGGTGAATATGAAATGGGGGTAATGAATGAAAGAGGAAGCCACCTGGTGGAATTTTGCACAGAGCATAACTTAATCATAGCTAACACTTGGTTCAAGAATCATGAAAGAAGGTTTTATATATGGAAGAAGCCTGGAGATACTGGAAGGTTTCAGATAGATTATATAATGGTAACACAGAGATTTAGGAACCAGGTTTTAAATTATAAGACATATCCAGGGGCAGATGTGGACTCTGACCACAATCTGTGGGCTATGAACTGTAGACTAAAACTGAAGAAACTGCAAAAAGGTGGCAATTTAAGGAGATGGGACCTGGATAAACTGACAGAACAAGAGGTTGTAGAGAGTTTCTGACACAGCATTAGGTAACGATTGAAAAGAATGGGGGAAAGAAATACAGTAGAAGAAGAATGGGTAGCTTTGAGGGATGAAATAGTGAAGGCAGCAGAGGATCAAGTAGGTAGAAAGACGAGGGCTAGTAGAAATCCTTGGGTAACAGAAGATATCGTGAATGTAATTGATGAAAAGAGAAAATATAAAAATGCAGTAAATGAAGCAGGCAGAAAGGTATCCAAACGTCTGAAAAATGAGATCGACAGGAATGGCAAATGGCTAAGCAGGGATGGCTAGAGGAAAAATGTAAGCATGTAGAGGCGTTTATCACTAGGGGTAAGATAGATACTGCCTACAGAAAAATTAAAGAGACTTTTGGAGAAAAGAGAACCACTTGCATGGACTTCAAGATCTTGTTCTAAGCAAAGAAGGGAAAACAGAAAGGTGGAAGGAGTCTATACATGGGCGATGTTCTAGAGGACAATATTATCGAAATTGAAGACGATGTAAATGAAGATGAAATTGGAGATAAGATACTGCGTGAAGAGTTTGACAAAGCACTGAAAGACCTAAGTCGAAACAAGACCCCTGGTGTAGAGAACATTCCATTAGAACTACTGATAGCTTTGCGTGAGCAAGTCCTGACAAAATTCTACAATCTGGTGAGCACGATGTATGAGACAGGCGAAATACCCTCAGACCTCAAGAAGAACATAATAATTCCAATCCCAAAGAAAGTAGGTGTTGACAGATGTGAAAGTTACCGAACTATCAGTTTAATAAGTCACAGCTGAAAAATACTAACGCACTTTCTTTACAGGCGAATGGAAAAACTGGTAGAAACCGACCTCTGGGAAGATCAGTTTGGTTTCCGTAGAAATGTTGGAATACGTGAGGAAATACTGACCCTACGACTTCTCTTAGAAAATAGATTAAGGAAAGGCAAACCTACGTTTATAGCATTTGTAGATTTAGAGAGAGATTTGACAATGTTGACTAGAATACTCTCTTTCAAATTCTGAAGATGGCATGCGTAAAAAACAGGGAGGGAAAGGCTATTTACAATTTGTACAGAAACCAGATGGCAGTTATAAGAGGGGCATGAAAGGGAGACAGTGGTTGGGGAGGGAGTGAGACAGGGTTGTACCCTCTCCCCGATGTTATTCAATTTGGGCCGGCCGGAGTGACCGAGCGGTTCTAGGCGCTTCAGTCTGGAACCGCGCGACCGCTACGGTCGCAGGTTCGAATCCTGCCTCGGGCATGGATGTGTATGATGTCCTTAGGTTAGTTAGGTTTAAGTAGTTCTAAGTTCTAGGGGACTGATGACCTCAGCTGTTAAGTCCCATAGTGCTCAGAGCCATTTTATTCAATTTGTATATTGAGCAAGCAGTAAAGGAAACATAAGAAAAAATTGGAGTAGGAATTAAAATCCATGGAGAAGAAATAAAAACTTTGAGGTTTGCCAGTGACATTATAATTCTGTCAGAGACAGCAAATTACCTGGAAGAGCAGCTGAATGGAATGGACAGTGTCTTGGAAGGAGGATATAAGGTGAACATCAACAATAGCAAAACGAGGATAATGAAATGTAGTCGAAAAAAATCGGGTGATACTGAGGGTATTAGATTAGGAAATGAGACGTTTAAAGTAGTAAATGAGTTTTGCTATTTGGGGAGCAAAATACCTGATCATGGTCGTTGTAGTGAGGATATGAAATGTAGACTGACAATGGCAAGGGAAGTGTTTCTGAAGAAGAGAAATTAAAATTTAAGTGTCATAAAGTCGTTTCCGAAAGTATTTGTATGAAGTGTAGCCATGTGTGCTCCCTGCCGCCGTTGGATAAGCAGCTGCAGCAGCAAGTCGTATACTCCTAGCTGACTCATTTGTTACATAGTTTAATTCTTAATTTCTTTGCGTGTTTTTCGTACTTGCAATGTTTAATTCATAAATTTCGGGCGTTTTATAGTATTTGAGAGCTGTAGCATCGCGTTTTAGTACCTGAATAGTGTAAATTCGCGTAGTCGTCTGTCTTCTGTTTTTGTTTTGAACGGCCAGTGTCGGTTGGTCACAGTCAGTGTGCTCCCTGCCGCCGTTGGATAAGCAGCTGCAGCAGCAAGTCGTATACTCCTAGCTCACTCATTTGTTACATAGTTTAATTCTTAATTTCTTTGCGTGTTTTTCGTACTTGCATTGTTTAATTCATAAATTTCGGGCGTATTATAGTATTTGAGAGTTGTAGCATCGCGTTTTAGTACCTGAATAGTGTAAAATCGCGTAGTCTCCTTCCGCCGCCGAGCAGTGTGTCAGCAGTGCACAAGTGGCAGCATTACTGCATTTACTAGGCAATCTTGTATTTTAATAACCGTTTAAATTTTGTGTCGATTTGTTTGTGCTCTCTGTAGATTAGTTCAGACGTTCTTTGCACAACAGTTTTTAGCCTGGATAGGGACTGCAACTGCTGTGTTCGGATGCAGGCTGAGTTGGCATCCCTTCGCTCCCAGCTTCCGGCAGTGTTGGCTTCGGTCACACAGCTTGAGGTTGTTGCCAATGGGCATCACTGTGGGGGTCCGGATGGGGGTTTGTCGGGGACGGCCAGCTCGTCCCACGCATCCCCCGATCGGACTACAACTGTGGTTGCCCGGGATACTGCCCGCATTGAGGCTGATCCCTCACCTGTGGTAGAGTGGGAGGTCGTCTCAAGGTGTGGCAGGGGGCGAAAGACATTCCGGAGGGCTGAACGGAAGGCCTCTCCAGTTTGTCTGACGAACCGGTTTCAGGCTCTGTCTCAGGCTGATACTGATCTTCGGCCTGACATGGCTGCTTGTCCTGTTCCAGAGGTTGCCCCTCAGTCTGCAAGATCCGGGCGGTCGCAGAGGGTGGGCTTACTGGTAGTTGGGAGCTCCAACGTCAGGCGCGTAATGGGGCCCCTTAGGGATATGGCAGCAAGGGAGGGGAAGAAAAACAATGTGCACTCCGTGTGCATACCGGGGGGAGTCATTCCTGATGTGGAAAGGGTCCTTCCGGATGCCATGAAGGGTACAGGGTGCACCCATCTGCAGGTGGTCGCTCATGTCGGCACCAATGATGTGTGTCGCTATGGATCGGAGGAAATCCTCTCTGGCTTCCGGCGGCTATCTGATTTGGTGAAGACTGCCAGTCTCGCTAGCGGGATGAAAGCAGAGCTCACCATCTGCAGCATCGTCGACAGGACTGACTGCGGACCTTTGGTACAGAGCCGAGTGTAGGGTCAGAATCAGAGGCTGAGACGGTTCTGCGACCGTGTGGGCTGCAGATTCCTCGACTTGCGCCATAGGGTGGTGGGGTTTCGGGTTCCGCTGGATAGGTCAGGAGTCCACTACACGCAACAAGCGGCTACACGGGTAGCAGGGGTTGTGTGGCGTGGGCTGGGCGGTTTTTTAGGTTAAATGGCCTCGGGCAAGTACAGAAAGGGCAACAGCCTCAACGGGTGCGGGGCAAAGTCAGGACATGCGGGGACCAAGCAGCAAACGGTATTGTAATTGTAAACTGTCGAAGCTGCGTTGGTAAAGTACCGGAACTTCAAGCGCTGATAGAAAGCACTGAAGCTGAAATCGTTATAGGTACGGAAAGCTGGCTGAAGCCAGAGATAAATTCTGCCGAAATTTTTACAAAGGTACAGACGGTGTTTAGAAAGGATAGATTGCATGAAACCGGTGGTGGAGTGTTCGTCGCTGTTAGTAGTAGTTTGTCCTGTAGTGAAGTAGAAGTGGATAGTTCCTGTGAATTATTATGGGTGGAGGTTACACTCAACAACCGAGCTAGGTTAATAGTTGGCTCCTTTTACCGGCCCCCCGACTCGGCAGCATTAGTGGCAGAACAACTGAGAGAAAATTTGGAATACATTTCATATAAATTTTCTCAGCATGTTATAGTCTTAGGTGGAGATTTCAATTTACCAGATATAGACTGGGACACTCAGATGTTTAGGACGGGTGGTTGGGACAGAGCATCGAGTGACATTATACTGAGTGCACTATCCGAAAATTACCTCGAGAAATTAAACAGAGAACCGACTCTTGGAGATAACATCTTGGACCTACTGATAACAAACAGACCCGAACTTTTCGACTCTGTAAGTGCAGAACAGGGAATCAGTGATCATAAGGCCGTTGCAGCATCCCTGAATATGGAAGTTAATAGGAATATAAAAAAAGGGAGGAAGGTTTATCTGTTTAGCAAGAGTAATAGAAGGCAGATTTCAGACCACCTAACAGATCAAAACGAAAATTTCTGTTCCGACACTGACAATGTTGAGTGTTTATGGAAAAAGTTCAAGGCAATCGTAAAACGCGTTTTAGACAGGTACGTGCCGAGTAAAACTGTGAGGGACGGGAAAAACCCACCGTGGTACAACAACAAAGTTAGGAAACTACTGCGAAAGCAAAGAGAGCTTCACTCCAAGTTTAAACGCAGCCAAAACCTCTCAGACAAACAGAAGCTAAACGATGTCAAAGTTAGCGTAAGGAGGGCTATGCGTGAAGCGTTCAGTGAATTCGAAAGTAAAATTCTATGTACCGACTTGACAGAAAACCCTAGGAAGTTCTGGTTTTACGTTAAATCAGTAAGTGGATCGAAACAGCATATCCAGACACTGTGGGACGATGATGGCACTGAACAGAGGACGACACGCGTAAAGCTGAAATACTAAACACCTTTTTCCAAAGCTGTTTCACAGAGGAAGACCGCACTGCAGTTCCTTCTCTAAATCCTCGCACAAACGAAAAAATGGCTGACATCGAAATAAGTGTCCAAGGAATAGAAAAGCAACTGGAATCACTCAACAGAGGAAAGTCCACTGGACCTGACGGGATACAAATTCGATTCTACACAGAGTACGCGAAAGAACTTGCCCCCCTTCTAACAGCCGTGTACCGCAAGTCTCTAGAGGAACGGAAGGTTACAAATGATTGGAAAAGAGCACAGGTAGTCCCAGTCTTCAAGAAGGGTCGTCGAGCAGATGCGCAAAACTATAGACCCATATCTCTGACGTAGATCTGTTGTAGAATTTTAGAACATGTTTTTTGCTCGAGTATCATGTCGTTTTTGGAAACTCAGAATCTACTATGTAGGAATCAACATGGATTCCGGAAACAGCGATCGTGTGAGACCCAACTCGCTTTATTTGTTCATGAGACCCAGAAAATATTAGATACAGGCTCCCAGGTACACTCCTGGAAATTGAAATAAGAACACCGTGAATTCATTGTCCCAGGAAGGGGAAACTTTATTGACACATTCCTGGGGTCAGATACATCACATGATCACACTGACAGAACCACAGGCACATAGACACAGGCAACAGAGCATGCACAATGTCGGCACTAGTGCAGTGTATATCCACCCTTCGCAGCAATGCAGGCTGCTATTCTCCCATGGAGACGATCGTAGAGATGCTGGATGTAGTCCTGTGGAACGGCTTGCCATGCCATTTCCACCTGGCGCCTCAGTTGGACCAGCGTTCGTGCTGGACGTGCAGACCGCGTGAGACGACGCTTCATCCAGTCCCAAACATGCTCAATGGGGGACAGATCCGGAGATCTTGCTGGCCAGGGTAGTTGACTTACACCTTCTAGAGCACGTTGGGTGGCACGGGATACATGCGGACGTGCATTGTCCTGTTGGAACAGCAAGTTCCCTTGCCGGTCTAGGAATGGTAGAACGATGGGTTCGATGACGGTTTGGATGTACCGTGCACTATTCAGTGTCCCCTCGACGATCACCAGTGGTGTACGGCCAGTGTAGGAGATCGCTCCCCACACCATGATGCCGGGTGTTGGCCCTGTGTGCCTCGGTCGTATGCAGTCCTGATTGTGGCGCTCACCTGCATGGCGCCAAACACGCATACGACCATCATTGGCACCAAGGCAGAAGCGACTCTCATCGCTGAAGACGACACGTCTCCATTCGTCCCTCCATTCACGCCTGTCGCGACACCACAGGAGGCGGGCTGCACGATGTTGGGGCGTGAGCGGAAGACGGCCTAACGGTGTGCGGGACCGTAGCCCAGCTTCATGGAGACGGTTGCGAATGGTCCTCGCCAATACCCCAGGAGCAACAGTGTCCCTAATTTGCTGGGAAGTGGCGGTGCGGTCCCCTACGGCACTGCGTAGGATCCTACGGTCTTGGCGTGCATCCGTGCGTCGCTGCGGTCCGGTCCCAGGTCGACGGGCACGTGCACCTTCCGCCGACCACTGGCGACAACATCGATGTACTGTGGAGACCTCACGCCCCACGTGTTGAGCAATTCGGCGGTACGTCCACCCGGCCTCCCGCATGCCCACTATACGCCCTCGCTCAAAGTCCGTCAACTGCACATACGGTTCACGTCCACGCTGTCGCGGCATGCTACCAGTATTAAAGACTGCGATGGAGCTCCGTATGCCACGGCAAACTGGCTGACAGTGACGGCGGCGGTGCACAAATGCTGCGCAGCTAGCGCCATTCGACGGCCAACACCGCGGTTCCTGGTGTGTCCGCTGTGCCGTGCGTGTGATCATTGCTTGTACAGCCCTCTTGCAGTGTCCGGAGCAAGTATGGTGGGTCTGACACACCGGTGTCAATGTGTTCTTTTTTCCATTTCCAGGAGTGTATATGCTATTTTTCTTGACTTCCGGAAGGCGTTCGATTCAGTTCCGCACTGTCGCCTGGTAAACAAAGTAAGAGCCTACGGAATATCAGACCAGCTGTGTGGCTGGATTGAAGAGTTTTTAGCAAACAGAACACAGCATGTTGTTATCAACGGAGAGACGTCTACAGACGTTAAAGTAACCTCTGGCGTGCCACAGGGGAGTGTTATGGGACCATTGCTTTTCACAATATATGTAAATGACTAGTAGATAGTGTCGGAAGTTCCATGCGGCTTTTCGCGGATGATGCTGTAGTATACAGAGAAGTTGCAGCATTAGAAAATTGTAGCGAAATGCAGGAAGATCTCCAGCGGATAGGCACTTGGTCCAGGGAGTGGCAACTGACCCTTAACATAGACAAATGTAATGTATTGCGAATACATAGAAAGAAGAATCCTTTATTGTATGATTATATGATAGCGGAACAAACACTGGTAGCAGTTACTTCTGTAAAATATCTGGGAGTATGCGTGCAGAAAGATTTGAAGTGGAATGATCATATAAAATTAACTGTTGGTGAGGCGGGTACCAGGTTGAGATTCATTGGGAGAGTCCTCAGAAAATGTAGTCCATCAACAAAGGAGGTGGCTTACAAAACACTCGTTCGACCTATACTTGAGTATTGCTCATCAGTGTGGGATCCGTACCAGATCGGGTTGACGGAGGAGATAGAGAAGATCCAAAGGAGAGCGGCGCGTTTCGTCACAGAGTTATTTGGTAACCGTGATAGCGTTACGGAGATGTTTAACAAACTCAAGTGGCAGATTCTGCAAGAGAGGCGCTCTGCATCGCGGTGTAGCTTGCTCGCCAGGTTTCGAGAGGGTGCGTTTCTGGATGAGGTATCGAATATATTGCTTCCCCCTACTTATACCTCCCGAGGAGATCACGAATGTAAAATTAGAGAGATTAGAGCGCGCACGGAGGCTTTCAGACAGTCGTTCTTCCCGCGAACCATACGCGACTGGAACAGGAAAGGGAGGTAATGACAGTGACACGTAAAGTGCCCTCCGCCACACACCGTTGGGTGGCTTGCGGAGTATAAATGTAGATGTAGATGTAGACATGTATGGAAGTGAAGAGAATAGAATCTTTCGAAATGTGGTGCTACAGAAGAATGCTGAATATTAGATGGGTAGATCACATAACTAATGAGGAGGTATTGAATAGAATTGGGGAGAAGAAAATTGTGGCACAACTTGACTAGAAGAAGGGATCCGTTGATAGGACATATTCTGCGGCATGAAGGAATCACCCATTTAGTATTGGAGGGCAGCGTGGAGGGTAAAACTCTTAGTGGGAGACCAAGAGATGAATATACTAAACAGATTCAGAAGGATGTAGGTTGCAGTAGGTACTTGGAGATGAAGAAGCTTGCACAGGATAGAGTAGCATGGAGAGCTGCATCAAACCAGTCTCTGGACTGAAGACCACAACTACAACATATCCTAGGGATATATATACTAATCTGGATTTAACATTTCGAAGTTATTACTTCCACTTTCAGTGAAATTTCTGTTTCTAACACTATGTGGGCATTACTGCCGTTAATAAGCGATGCTAATTCCGCGGCCTTCTTTTGGATGTTCCTGCAGTTCACAGATATTGCATCAACATTTTTTTCCGATCTGCACGATGGATGTTCTCTGATAATGACTTTCCTGATCTGTCATCAATTTCGGTCGACAGTTGTCACTGACCCCAAGGAGCGATTCATCTAACCTAAAAAGATACATATACATGCCACATGCTGTGAGCAGCTCTAGTAGCCTCTTTACTTTGTGCAGTGCATGCCTGACATACAGACCAAGCACAAGCAATGCTCCGCGTTTTGGGGATAAAGGGCCAATGGGAAATGACCGATCGCCAAGTCGTCTTTTACCAATGATGTCATTGGATGCGCTATGGAGGCACGTGGGGTCAGCACACCGCTCTCGCCCATTGTTGGCATTCTTGACCTTGGAAGCGATACTTCTCGCTCAAGTTACTCCTCAGATGATATAAAGAGTTGCATTCTGGCCGCTGTGGCCGAGCTGTTCTTGGCGCTTCAGTCCAGAACCGCTCTGCTGCTACAGTCGCAGGTTCCTCCTGCCTCGGGCATGGTTGTGTGTGATGACTTTAGGTTAGTTAGGTTTAAGTAGTTGTAATTCTCGGGGACTGATGACCTCAGGTATTAAGTCCCACAGTGCTTAGAGCCATTTGAACCATTTGCATCGTGGTCCAGTCTTCATATCAATGAAAAACCAATGTTAGTCCCAGGAATCGAACCCGGGTCCTCTGTCTGACAGCCAGACACACCGACCACTGAGCTACGGACGCGGACTGACCTACAGACTATTGAGGGAAGTCTAAAATTCTCCAAATAACAGCAGAGGTCGAGAAATTTTGATTCGAAATAGTCGCAGAATCGTCAGAGCCTCTGGTTAGACCTTCAACTTTGCTCTAAACCAGTGCATCACCGATTATCTCAGCACCTGCGTCTATATGATTACAGTGAAATATATTACTTGTTTTACCGATAGAGGCTGTATCACGGATTTGGTTGGAAGCTGCGTGGAGTAACCAGTCACTGTTCAGAAGACTCCTATAGCATTTCTCTCTACCGTGCCTTTTCTTTAGTCATGTTTTCTATTGAGCATGCATGTGATACAATGATTACACGACCAGGTCTTCATTATTCTGTAGCAACGACTACATGTGCAATGTGGGCTTGTACATTACAAGCACGTCGAGGAGTACCGTATCGGAAGTTATACAGTCTCTTTCTTGCCTCCATCTGTAGAGGAACAAATTATACTGATGACGTCTTTTTTCAGATTTTATGGCAGGAAGAGACAGAGGAAGACATTAAGCTGGTGGTAATACTGATGAGTGGAAGGGAAGGGATGTTGGTTATCGATACTATAAAACTGCATCTAGATGAAGCGGCGAAGGAAATTCAAGATAGTACAAGAGGTACAATTAACAATTTTAAAGTTTGGTGTCGATACAGCCCTTTTGTCTGGAAATTAGGATTGTGTTACAAGGGACTTTAAATAGAATACACATCCAACTAGAACGAAATTTATTTCGTTGGTAAACAAAGCCGAGAGGAAAGTAATACAAGAATAGCATAAAGAAGAAGAGGAACTAACAAAACCTCGACATTTCGGAAGACAGCCCAAGAACTGAATGAATTTAGTTGTCTATGAAAGCCGGCCGGGGTGGCCGAACGGTTCTAGGCGCTACAGTCTGGAACCGCGTGACCGCTACAGTCGCAGGTTCGAATCCTGCCTCGGGCATGGATGTGTGTGATGTCCTTAGGTTAGTTAGGTTTAAGTAGTTCTAAGTTCTAGGGGACTGATGACCCCAGCATTTAAGTCCCATAGTGCTCAGAGCCATTTGAGCCATTTTTTTGTCTATGATAAAAATTAAACGTAATGACCAAAGAAAGAAAAACTTTAGGTGCAGCTTAATAAGGGAAAAGAAGTGGTTTATTTAATACTTAAGATTTCTAATTGTAGCAAACATTTTTCTAAAATTAAGAAACACTGTGGGCGTTTTACATCTGGCACACGTAACGTATGAAGTGAAACATGGACCTTGCAACAAAAGAGAAGAAAAAGCATCTGAACTATGATATTCTATCAGGATGTTAAATTTAAGTGAATAACGTGAGTGTGGAGTAGAATGATAACAACAGGAACAGGAAAGAAATGCCGGAGAAACTTTTATCATAAGAAGGAATAGACTAGCGCTAAATTTGTAGCATAGCAGTAGTAGTTAATTTGGAGCTGGAATGTACAATTTAGGGGGCATTTGTAAGAGAAGACAAAGACAATCGCTTTTAAAACAGATCTTCAGGGGTGAGGCGGGGAAATACACTTCTGGCCATTAAAATTGCTACACCAAGAAGAAATGCAGATGATAAACGGGTATTCATTGGACAAATATATTATACTAGAACTGACATGTGATTACATTTTCACGCAATTTGGGTGCATACATCCTGAGAAATCAGTACCCAGAACAACCACCTCTGGCCCTAATAACAGCCTTGATACGCCTGGGCATTGTATCAAACAGAGCTTGGATGGCGTGTACATGTACAGCTGCCCATGCAGCTTCAACACGATACCACAGTTCATGAAAAGTAGTGACTGGCGTATTGTGACGAGCCAGTTGCTCGGCCACCATTGACCAGACGCTTTCAATTGGTGAGGGATCTGGAGAATGTGCTGGCCAGGGCAGCAGTCGAACATTTTATGTGTCAGGAAAGGCACGTGCAGGACCTTCAACATTCGGTCGTGCATTATCCTGTTGAAATGTAGGGTTTCGCAGGGATCGAATGAAGGGTGGAGCCAAGGGTCGTAACACATCTAAAATGTAACGTCCACTGTTCAAAGTGCCGTCAATGGGAACAACAGGTGACCGAGACGTGTAACCAATGGCACCCCATACCATCATGCCGGGTGATACGCCAGTATGGCGATGACGAATACACGCTTCCAGTGTGCGTTCACGGCGATGTCGTCAAACACAGATGCGACCATCATGATGCTGTAAATAGAACCTGGATTCATCAGAAAAAATGACGTTTTGCCATTCGTGCACCCGGGTTCGTCGTTGAGTACACCATCGCAGGCGCTCCTGTCTGTAATGCAGCGTCAAGCGTAAGTGCAGCCATGGTCTCCGAGCTGATAGTCCATGCTGCTGCAAACGTCGTCGAACTGTTCGTGCAGCTGGTTGTTGTCTTGGAAACGACCCCAAGTGTTGACTCAGGGATCGAGACGTGGCTGCACGATCCGTTGCAGCCATGTGGATAAGATGCCTGTCATCTCGACTGCTAGTGATACGAGGCCGTTGGGATCCAGCACGGCGTTCCGTATTACCCTCCTGAACCCACCGATTCCATATTCTGCTAACAGTCATTGGATTTCGAGCAGCGCGAGCAGCAACGTCGCGATACGACAAATCGCAATCACGGTAGGCTACAATGCGACCTTTATCAAAGTCGGAAATGTGATGGTACGCATTTCTTCTCCTTACACAAGGCGTCACAACAACGTGTCACCACCGGCGCCAACCTTGTGTGAATGCTCTGAAAAGCTAATCATTTGCATATCGCAGTATCTTCTTCCCGTCGGTTAAATTTGGCGTCTTTAGCACGTCATCTTCGTGGTGTAGCAATTTTAATGGCCAGTAGTGTAAGAAGAGCATTCGCACGTGGCTGCGTTAGAATGACATTTTTTCGTTATGTTTCTAATTGTTAAAAGTTGTCTAGAATAAGTTGCTTCTGTGACACATGAAATTTTATTTTGCTAAATATAAGGCTAGTTAATTCTCTGTAAACAGTACAAATGTTGAGAGTTTTCCGTGTGTCAAGGTCGACATTAAGCAGACATCGTCTTTCAGCGTCATTGGACTTCTGTTGTTCACAATATGCTACGCTCACTAATAACGACCAGGTATATTCTGTAATGACACTGCAAAACGGTCCATTACCTCTATTAAAATTCTTATATGAAGTAGACATACGTCTAAAATTTATTTCATTAATCAGTTACTGATGCCATCATTTTGCTAACGATGTACTTTCTGTCAGGAGCTAAGAAAACTCTCACAGCGCTGGAACATGACGGCCAAACTTTCTGCGAATCCGCTTGCTCTCATGTGAAACAAGTTCCACCACAAATATGGCGGTGGGTAACTATGTCCGTCGGTTGTCCCCTGGAAGAGATCGCGTGACTTAGTGACCTCACCGCAGGAAACGACCTAGTTCCTCCGGAGCTTTTTCATTACTGTGAAATCGTCGTGGATTTACGACTGTTTTAAATGAGCAGTCAGATGACTGATAGCGAAACTACATGCATGCCTGCGTATGAAGCGAGCATTAAATGTCACAGCGCCAAATGCTGAACTTTGAGCCCATACAGAGTGCCATCAAAGAAACTCTGCGGCTGTCGGATGACTACTAGTAGCTCCGTAGTGAAGAATATCTCCGAATGATTATTCCCTAAATTTTGCTGTAAGGCAACAAAGCGGCAAATTATAGGAAACAAAAGACTGGAGCGGAAAATGTAAATGTAATATACGGTATTCTGTATCCGACAAATGGCATGCGATAATTCTGGCTGATACTCTGCATACTTCCTAGGCTTCCCAACACTTAAATTGGTATTAGATATTAACAAACACCTCTTTTTCAGAAATGTTTTCGTGTTATTGCAAGTCTGATTTTATAGCCTTTCTATTTCCGTCATCGTCAGTTATTTTGCTGCCAAAACAGCAAAACTCATTTACTACTTCTGGTGTCTCATTCCCTAATCTAATTCCTCCAGCATCACCTGATTTAATTTAGCTAAGTTCCATTGGCCTTGTTTTACTTTTGTTAGTATTCATCTGATAACTTCTTTTCAAGACAGTATCCATTAACTCCTCTTCTAAATCATGTACTGTCTCTGACAGAATAACAGTGTCATTGGCGACCCTCAAACTTTTTATTTCTTCTCCCTGAACTTAAGCTCCCTCCACAGATTTCTCTTTGCTATCTTTGCTGCCTGCTCAACGAAAATATTCAATAACGTTGGAGAAAGAGTACAACTTTGTCTCACTCCTCCCTCAACCTCTGCTCCCCTTTCATATCCTTCGACTCCTATAACTCTAATCTTCTTTCCTATACAAGTTGTAAATAACCCCCTCCCATCCTGCATTTTATCCCTTTTACAGTTAGAATTTCAAAGAGTATATTCCAGTCAATATCATCAAAAACTATTTATGGCTCTAGAAATGCTACAAACGTTGCATATCTTGAAATAGGAGTCGTAGGGTCCGTATTACCTCGCATGTTCCTTCATTTCTCCGCAACCCAAACTAATGTTCCTCGAGGTCGGCTCTCCTCTCCTTTCCTGTCCTTTCGTCTTCTTTCCAAGAATGGCACCGTTTGTTGTATTTTGTCATTCATCCTACGTCCGACCTGTGCATTTATGCAGAAAAGGCAAAATAGTATTTATCACCAGTCTAACGAAGCGGCAAGTTATAGGAAACAGAATATTGACGGAGCAGCGCTATTAACAAAATATATGTAAAAACAGAGTTCAACCTTGTCAGTAAAAGGAAGTAAGACTGAACAAGTATCCTCCCAGAAATACTTGGTCAATGTGACAGATGAGCAGTGTGACTGCAAGAAAGAGATCAGATCTTGAATAGAACAGACCAGGAGACAATTTACTAGCTTGAAAATGCTTTTCATAGGATAGAATTTTTATCTACAACTGAGAATGCGAATGACTCGCTGCTACATGTTCTCCAATTTTCTGTATGGATGCGAAAGCTGGGCACCTGACCAATATCTAAAGTAAAGAATCGATGATTTTGAAATGAATCTGTATTGTCGTCTCTGGCGCATACATTGGGGACTGAAAATTCCAATCCTTCATCGAATTAAAAAACAAAAACAACTACTGCTCACTATGAAGTAAAGGAGAACTCAGTGTGTAGGACACTTCATGTGAGGCAAAACATAGCAGTTATTACAACTCATCGTTGTTGTTGTTGCTGTTGTTGTGGTCTTCAGTCCTGAGACTGGTCTGATGCAACTCTCCATGCTACTCTATCCTGTGCAAGCTTCTTCATCTCCCAGTACCTACTGCAACCTACATCCTTCTGAATCAGCTTGGTGTATTCATCTCTTGGTCTCCCTCTACGATTTTTGCCCTCCACACTGCCCTCCAATACTAAATTTGTGATCCCTTGATGTCTCAGAACATGTCCTACCAACCGATCCCTTCTTCTAGTCAAGTTGTGCCACAAGCTCCTCTTCTCCCCAATTCTATTCACACCTCCTCATTAGTTATATGATCTACCCATCCTAATCTTCAGCATTTTTCTGTAGCACCGCATTTCGAAAGCTTCTATTCTCTTCTTGTCTAAACTATTTATCGTCCATGTTTCACTTCCATACATGGCTACACTCCATACAAATACTTTCAGAAACGACTTCCTGACACTTAAATCTATACTCGATGTTAACAAATTTCTCTTCTTCAGAAACGCTTTCCTTGCCATTGCCAGTCTACATTTTATATCCTCTCTACTTCGACCATCATCAGTTATTTTGCTCCCCAAATAACAAAACTCCTTTACTACTATAAGTGTCTCATTTCCTAACCTAATTCCCTCAGCATCACCCGACTTAATTCGACTACATTCCATTATCCTCGTTTTGCTTTTGTTGATGTTCATCTTATATCCTCCTTTCAAGACGCTATCCATTCCAGTCAACTGCTCTTCCGAGTCCTTTACTGTCTCTGACAGAATTACAATGTCATCGGCGAACCTCAAAGTTTTTATTTCTTCTCCATGGATCTTAATACCTACTCCGAATTTTTCTTTTGTTTCCTTTACTGCTTGCTCAATATACAGATTGTATAGCATCGGGGAAAGGCTGCAACCCTGTCTCAATCCCTTCCCAACCACTGCGTCCCTTTCATGCCCCTCAACTCTAATAACTGCCATTTGGTTTCTATACAAATTGTAAATAGCCTTTCGCTCCCTATATTTTACCCCTGCTACCTTCAGAATTTGAAAGAGAGTATTCCAATCAACATTGTCAAAAGCTTTCTCTAAGTCTACAAATGCTAGAAACGTAGGTTTGCCTTTCCTTAATCTAGCTTCTAAGATAAGTCGTAGGGTCAGTATTGCCTCATGTGTTCCAATATTTCTACGGAATCCAAACTGATCTTCCCCGAGGTCGGCTTCTACTAATTTTTCCATTCGTCTGTAAAGAATTCGCGTTAGTATTTTGCTGCCGTGACTTATTAAACTGATAGTTCGGTAATTTTCACATCTGACAACACCTGCTTTCTTTGGGAGTGGTATTATTATATTCTTCTTGAAGTCTGAGGGTATTTCGCCTGTCTCATACATCTTGCTCACCAGATGGTAGAGTTTTGTCAGGCCTGGCTCTCCCAAGGCCGTGAGTAGTTCTAATGGAATGTTGTCTACTCCCGCGGCTTTGTTTCGACTCAGGTCTTTCAGTGCCCTGTGAAACTCTTCACGCAGTATCATATCTCCCATTTCATCTTCATCTGCATCCTCTTCCATTTCCATAATATTGTCCTCAAGTACATCGCCCTTGTATAGACCCTCTATATACTCCTTCCACCTTTCTACTTTCCCTTCTTTGCTTAGAACTGGGGTTCCATCTGAGCTCTTGATATTCATACAAGTGGTTCTCTTTTCTCCAAAGGTCTCTTTAATTTTCCTGTAGGCAGTATCTATCTTACCCCTAGTGAGATAAGCCTCTACATCCTTACATTTATCCTCTACCCATCCCTGCTTATCCATTTCGCACTTCCTGTCGATCTCATTTTTGAGACGTTTGTATTCCTTTTTGCCTGCTTCATTTACTGCATTTTTATAGTTACTCCTTTCATCAGTTAAATTCAATATTTCTTCTGTTACCCAAGAATTTCTACTAGCCCTCGCCTTTTTACCTACTTGATCCTGTGCTGCCTTCACTACTTCATCCCTCAAAGCTACCCATTTTTCTTCCACTGTATTTCTTTCCCCCACTCCTGCCATTTGTTCCCTTACGCTCTCCCTGAAACTCTGTACAACCTCTGGTTCTTTCAGTTTATTCAGGTCCCATCTCCTTAAATTCCCACCTTTTTGCAGTTTCTTCAGTTTTAATCTACAGTTCATAACCAATAGATTGTGGTCAGAGTCCACATCTGCCCTGGAAATGTCTTACAATTTATAACCTGGTTCCTAAATCTCTGTCTTATAATCTATCCGAAATCTGTCAGTATCTCCAGGCTTCCTCCACGTATACAACCTTGTTTTATGGTTCTTGTACCAAGTGTTAGCTATGATTAAGTTGTGCTCTGTGCAAAATTCTACCAGGCGGCTTCCTCTTTCATTTTTTACCCCCAATCCATATTCACCTACTACGTTTCCTTCTCTCCCTTTTCCTACTACAGAATTCCAGTCACCCATGACTATTAGGTTTTCGTCTCCCTTCACTATCTGAATAATTTCTTTTATTTCATCATACATTTCTTCGTCATTTGTAGAGCTAGTTGGCACATAAACTTGTACTACTGTAGTAGGCGTGGGCTTCGTGTCTATCTCGGCCACAATAATGCGTTCACTATGCTGTTTGTAGTAGCTTACCCGCATTCCTATTTTTTTATTCATTATTAAACCTACTCCTGCATTACCGCTATTTGACTTTGTAATTATAACCCTGTATTCGCCTGACGAGAAGTCTTGTTCCTCCTGCCACCGAACTTCACTAATTCCCGCTATATCTAACTTTAACCTATCCACTTCCCTTTTTAAATTTTCTAACCTACCTGCCCGATTAAGGGATCTGACATTCCACGCTCCGATCCGTAGAACGCCAGTTTTATTTCTCCTGATAACGACGTCCTCTTGAGTAGTCCCCACTCGAAGATCGGAATGGGGGACTATTTTACCTCCGGAATATTTTACCCAAGAGGACGCCATCATCATTAACCATACAGTAAAGCTGCATGCCCTCGGGAAAAATTACGGCTGTTGTTTCCCCTTGCTTTCAACCGTTTGCAGTACCAGTACAGCAAGGCCGTTCTGGTTAGTGTTACAAGGCCAGATCAGTCAATCATCCAGACTGTTGCCCCTGCAACCACTGAAAGGGCTGCTGCCCCTCTTCAGGATCACACGTTTGTCTGGCCTCTCGACAGATACCCCTCCGTTGTGGCTGCACGCAAGCCTCCCCACCAACGGCAAGGTCCATGGTTCATGGGATGAGAGGAGAAAATACAACGGAAGAGGTCTGCTGGAAGACAAAGGAACTCGTGCTCAAGGATGGTCAGCGAACGTTAAACTACACTAGAGGAGAAGTTTTCCATGCTACATTAGAGATCCCTAACCTGCACCAGAAGTTGGCGTCTTGTCGTCAGACCACATAATATGTCAGTGTATTAACTTTGTGGCTGCGAGACAACATTACGGTTAAGAATGGAAGTGCTAACGCAATCAACTGTAAGCGCAAAATTGCTTTCACATAGTTCGACGGATTGTACGTTCATGAAAAGACAACAGATGAGACTGTAGGAGATCGAAATTCCTAGTTTTCTCTAAAGGCGTAAAAATAAAACTGACAGATGAATGTGAAATGACTTAGACCGTTGTAACTTGCGTGTTTTCTTTCCTAGCACATTGTTAGAGTGGTAACGCCGGCCGCGGTGGTCTAGTGGTTCTAGGCGCGCAGTCCGGAACCGCGGGACTGCTACGGTCGCAGGTTCGAATCCTGCCTCGGGCATGGATGTGTGTGATGTCCTTAGGTTTAAGTAGTTCTAAGTTCTAGGGGACTGATGACCACAGCAGTTAAGTCCCATAGTGCTCAGAGCCATTTTTAGAGTGGTAACGGCTCGGTACTTTCCGCGTTGTTGCGAAGAGTGTAGGCTAAAGTATTCCAGGCATTTGACTAACAACATAAAAAGACGTTTAAATGCGAGCTGTTCTATCTTCTGACAGCTTCACAAGTACAGAGTACATCAGGGCCTTCGCATAGGTCCACAATAGCGCCAAATTAGGGAGCCTGGTTAACAGCCAACAAGTTGTCGTTTCCTGATCCACTTATCACCACGTTGCGAGTGATATTACTACAGTGAGTTGGAGCTCTATCAAGCTAGATTAACCAGAATTTGCCACTCCTCAGGGACCCAAATGCAATTACGTCTATCTAATCTTTTACGTGATACGAGTTTCCAAGGACAAAGAAACCAGAAAATCGACAACGCGTTGTTGAAAAACTTCCTAGTTTTCACCCGGGAGTTATTGTTGAAATACCCTGATGGAAACCGGAGGTCTTTTCATCAGCACTATACGCCGCGAAAGCACACACTCACACATACAACTTTGCATTTCCTCTGCATACTTCCTAATCTAAAGTTCTGGTGACTTATTACATCTTTGTCGAAAGTCATGTTGCACTACGTCAGCTGCAATGAAAATGTTTATTATTTCTTCTGGTTACTTTGTTACGATACATCATCAGGTACGGGAAGCTTTTCAGATAGCGTATCTGTGTGGATACATAGTGGGTGGTTATAATTAAAGTGCAGCTACTCAAGGAGGTCCAGTGAGGGCTGTAATTATAGTGTGGCAGCGAGACTTCGTGTATATGCCAATGCGTTAATGCGGAACCGACTACAATGGAAAAAATTAGTTCCAATTTTAATCTTATGCAAATCTGGGGCTGCGAATGCAGGAAATATGTACAGAAAGGTTTCCATATGTGGCGAATTAGGAACGGGACGTGGGTAGAAAAGATCAAATAAATGAGAAAGGCATAACGTTGATTTCATTATAAACCGCCACTTAACAATTTTTTCAGAAAGTTTTCTAAGGTTCTGACCCACAGTCACACAGTATATTCTGAAAAAATACACTGGCATCTGGCAGTATATTTATATATTTCTCGTATACCTTTTTATTTTTTATTATTTTTACTTTTTTAAATCTTTTTATTATTTTTATTTAATTTTATATATATTTTTTTATTTTTATTATATCACAAAGGGTGGTAGACCCTTAGTAAGAAAAACCACCTGATGAAAAATAATTTTGGTTGAACTCCTTATGTATCCATCAGTGAACATGTTTATCATATCTTATTAAAAACAGATGCAATCAAGAACTTCAAAAATATTTTGCAGACTTAGAGAATGTACAGTTTCCTCTAGTAAGTACAATAAACTTTAATGTGACACAGAAACTGCTGCTGTAAAACCTGTTACATGCTTCGACTGTATATAATTCCAGGAATTTTTCAGCTCATCGAACAGGGGAAATTCAATTTATGACATTGCCAAAAAGACATCAGCGAAAATTGTGTTATCAACTACAATATAGCGCTTATAGACTGCTCATTTACGGGAGTTTTAACCAGATGCATTAATGTATAAAAACTTACACACACGTATTTGAGTTAAGATTCTATGTACAGTATAAAATATGCTTGGAACTGTAGAATGATAATGTATAAGTGTGAATATTACAAGTTTTTCTTTTGCATGTGACATTTAATTAACTGGCTGTGGGCACCCACAAGGTTGATGCAAATCAGTTGTATACCAGTTTTGTACAAGAAGGATAGAGGTGCAATATTACGGTAACAATTATGTGATGAGAAAGAATGCAAGATAGGAAACATCGTAAGGACAGCGGAACAAAACAAGTCTTGTCTCCTATCTAGAATAAAAAGAGCAAATCTACCTGCACTAAGCTATAAATTAAAACTTATGATCAATGAAAAACTCCGAAGTTCGATGAAATATTTCTGTACATAAATACTACAGACCCTATAACAAGGATGTATAGTTTTCAAAGAACCTCCTGTTTCTAAGATCTTGTTGGTCATTCAGAACCATATCAGGTTCTAGACAAAACTTTATGTTTTTGTATTTCTTCTAAGACATTCATTTCTTTTAGCTAACACATGTAGTTTGCCCATAGATTGTTCAGTAATTAAGGTGCTATGATCACAATCCCTAAAATGTTTACTGAATTTGGATTTGTTGCTTTCAGTCTTCCAAGAGTGCTCCTTGTATCTGACTGGAAAATATCTGCCAGTCTGTTTATATGAGTACCAGACACGTCAACGGGATGGTGCATTCGCAAAACGACGTGCCATTAAGTTACTTGTTTGGATGAGCTGGAACACTGAATGCGCTCGTGCCAAAGTGTCTAGTTCCCGAGCCGTAGTCATTTCCTTTCTCGTGCAGAGGCTTACGTAAGCTCATTGGTAAGTCCGGCACACTCCTCCGCCAAGTCACACACAGATGCGCTCTTCTAAGAAGAACGCCATTAACTCCTTCGGTATGTCCACCGCGGTTGCAAGGCGTCTTCGTGGGAAGGCAGGTACGCAGACGTAACACAAACTAAGAGCTACAGTAAGTTAGATGTTGAACTCACGAAACTGCTTTTAATGTGCTAGTCCCTGATCAATAATGTAAAGAAAGAATCCTGACTACTTGTACTATGGCGTTTTTTTGGTGAAATTTTTAATATAAATCCACTTCTCTGGTGTATCGTCAGTGCGTATTCGTTTTCTGTAACATCTTTCATTTTTGTCATCTGGAAAATATTCAACTCTTTTTTTCATAGGTAGGAAGAACCACGTAACTATACGATGCCATTACTATTTCTACTGGTCAGCACTCGTTTCATTAGGTGACTCATGTTATTGCTCTCGGCCACGTCAGTCCGTCAGTCCACATACCTAGCGTACTGTTTGATGATAAATATTATTCTGCGAATTAGGTTGTGACTAGTAAAATAATCATCAACAATGAGAAATTTGTATTCTTTGAATCTTCAATATTTTAAACAGTAATACTGAACAGTAATGACGAACATATACAGCGAATCAAGCTTAGTATTAGGATTCTACTATCACCGCTACTGCTGTCTGAGTCGGTTTTGAAAACTGCTAACAGATATTTCTTACATTGCAGCGTGATGGGGAACTTCATGTTATCTGCTTCGCAGCGAGTAGTGGTTTTTAGTTCGGCTCAAAAGCTTAGCGAAAGCCCTCGACTGTCACATTAGAAATGCGAAGTCACCCTGGGCTCTTACCTTTGTACAGAAATTTATTTATTTATTTATATAGCGTTTACATAGATCTGCTGTCCAGAAGTTAGATGGTTCAAATGGCTCTGAGCACTATGGGTCTCAACATCTTAGGTCATAAGTCCCCTAGAACTTAGAACTACTTAAACCTAACTAACCTAAGGACATCACACACACCCATGCCCGAGGCAGGATTCGAACCTGCGACCGTAGCAGTCCCGCGGTTCCGGACTGCAGCGCCAGAACCGCTAGACCACCGCGGCCGGCCAGAAGTTAGAGAAATGTAGTAAATAGTATTCTATAATTTCATCTTGTGACTATGTGAAAGAGTTAAAAATTTCCACCTACTACATTCCACCTACCAACCTAAAATTTATTTACATACTGAGAACTTACTTCGTACTAGACAAGGTCTTGGACCTTTCTTAATTTCACTTGCTTCAAAAACAGATACTGCCAGGTATACAGCCTGCAGTAGTAGTATATTTTCTGGAATCCAGAAGACCATGACCAGGCTGAAAAGTTCAAATTCAGTAACTCCTGCCGGCCGGAGTGGCCGAGCGGTTAAAGGCGCCACAGTCTGGAACCGCACGACCGCTACGGTCGCAGGTTCGAATCCTGCCTCGGGCATGGATGTGTGTGATGTCCTTAGGTTAGTTAGGTTTAAGTAGTTCTAAGTTCTAGGGGACTTATGACCACAGCAGTTGAGTCCCATAGTGCTCAGAGCCATTTGAACCATTTGAACCAGTAACTCCTACAGTTGTTTAAAAGTTTGCTGTGACACGTGACCATTTTTTTCTGGTGTCAGCAGGACTCTGAAGTGGTCTCCACGTCTCCAGTAAGGATGTAAGCTGCAAAAAAGGCTTTCATTTGATCACTGTGCAGCAATAAGTAAAGGACGACTGCCCTGGGACCCACGTAAGTAAGCACTACAACGCTTTTCACCCCGGCACATGCACCTCAAAAACACATAGTAGGTCGCAGTACTCAAATTTATTTCTTTATGGCGACTCGGTGCTATTCCTGTCTTGTCTCTGAAGATAAACCTCCATATCTCTCCTGGGCGCCTTCATGGCTACTTCGTTTAACTTATGCCACTTATTCGCTCCATATGAGTCGTATACTGTATCAATCCCTGTTTCAGTTCTTTCCAATTGATCGATGCCCCTGAAATGAATACAGTGCCAAACCATATGGTTCGGCGTTTCAGTCCGTCCACAGTCAAGGTCAACACCTTGTTTTGTTGAGATATATGCGGCAAGGTCCACGTCTAGTAAGTAAATGGGTCATACAACCGTCCGCCTCCCCCCCCCCCCCCCCCCCAGGCCGGATGGTAGGGTGTACTCCATTTCAACTCTTTCCCGTGCATTGTGAATGAGCTAAAAGACGCTTCGTCTTGTTGTTCCTGCATCCTAGATTTCCTTCTTGCCATTTTAGAATTATGCATAAACCATTTCCTCCTTGGTGTTCGTACTTTGTGCTAATAAACTGAAGAGCCAAAGAAACTGGTACGCCTGCCTAATATCATGTATGGCCCCCGGAAGCACGCAGAAGTGCCGCAACACAACTTGGCATGAATTCTACTAATGTCTGAAGCAGTTCTGGAGGGAATTAACACCATGAATCCTGTAGGGCTGTCCATAAATCTGTAAGAGTACGATGGGGTGGAGATCTGTTCTGAACAACACGTGGCAAGGCATTCCAGCTATGCTCAATAATCTTCATGTCTGTGGAGCTTCGTGGCCAGTGGAAGTATTTAAACTCAGAAGAGTGTTCCTGCAGTCACTCTGTAGCAATACTGGACGTGTCGGGTGTCGCACTGTCCTGTCCGCAGCTCGTGGTCGTGCGGTAGCGTTCTCGCTTCCCGCGCCCGGGTTCACGGGTTCGATTCCCGGCGGGGTCAGGGATTTTCTCTGCCTCGTGATGACTGGGTATTGTGTGCTGTCCTTGGGTTAGTTAGGTTTAAGTAGTTCTAAGTTCTAGGGGACTGATGACCATAGATGTTAAGTCCCATAGTGCTCAGAGCCATTTGAACCATTTTCTCGCATTGTCCTGCTGGAATTTGCCCAGGTCATTCGGAATGCACAATGGACATGAATGGATGCAGGTGATCAGACAGGATGTTTACGCACGTGTCATCTGTCAGAGCCGTATCTAGACATATCACTCCAACGGCACACGCACCACACCGTTACAAAGCCTCCACCAGCTTGAATAGTCCACTGCTGACATGCAGGGTCCATGGATTCGTGTGGTTGTTTGCGTACCCGTACACGTCCATCCGCTCGATACAATTTGAAACGAGACTCGTCCGACCAGGCAACATATTTCCAGAAATCAATCGTCCAATGTCGGTTTTGAAAGGCCCAGGCGAGGCGTAAAGCTTTGTGTTGTGCAGTCATCAAAGGTACACGAGTACCAATATCTATGATGTTTCGTTGAATGGTTCACACGCTTGTACCTGTTAATGGTCCAGCACTAAAATCTGCAGAAATTTGCAGAAGGGCTGCACTTCTGTCACGTTGAACGATTCTCTTCAGTCGTCGTTGGTCCCTTTTTTACAGTATCTTTTTCGGCCGTAGTGATGTCTAAGATCTGATGTTTTACCGGATTCGTGATAATCACGGTACACGCGTGAAATCCCCACGATTTAACAATTGCGCCAGATACTTGTTGTGTCATACAGGCGTTGCCGACTGCAGCGCCGTATTCTGCCGGTTTACATATCTCTATATATATATATATTGCGCTTCAGTGTATATCTGTCACTTTTTCTACACCACGACTTAGCCAGTATTGTGTGTCTATCTCTCCGATTGCTAGGTCTAGGTGACATATTCGTAATAATATGGGAAGAGCTTCCAAAGGCATGATCCTGTTTGAACCTGCTACGTTCTCATTTAGTAATTTGGCCTAAGGTTCCTGATCAGTTATTAATTTCTCATATTTTTTCTTCTAAGTGGAAAAGACACTTGCCAACATAACTGCGTTTGCTACAATTTTACAGGTCATTCCCCAGGCATCTAGCTGGAATTAATCTTTAACATAAGGTTCTCAGAGCCCCAGCCTCAATTTCTTAAGATGTATTTGTATTGTTGTTTAACACTTCTATAATTTTCTAGCCTTATCGTTCGCTCTTCTGTTCCAAGTTTGCTGTCATCTCTTAGCTTATCTTGTCCTCTGCCAAACTGTAAGATTTCGTAAGGTTCTGCTACATTATGTTTTAATTTTCTTTCCGTTCTTAAGTGTTACAGGTATTGCTTTGCAGTTGCCGTTTCAATGACGTCAAACCCCAGTCCATCTGTTGTTTGAACTTTGAACTCACGCCGTAGAAAATCCCATTTTGCTTATTGTAGTTTGCAGATATGCCTTATTGCAACATAATTTTCCATCACTGGTTCCCGTTAGACTACCATTACGATGATGTGAGCATCCGTTGTTAGCCGTCAACTTGCCACGGTATCACGTCAAAAAAGGCTTTATTATTGGTAAGAGTAACATCAGTACTTGTTGGAGCAACTCCTTGACTGCGATATTTAGATGGATCGAATTGTTTGTTAATGACATATATGCTTACTTCTTTTATTGCATCTTGAAAGTCCAGTCCCCTTTCACCCTTTCTCCCTCTACGCCAAAGTTTGGACTTGGCATCAGCATCTAGAGAAAAAATTTATTCCCTCAGCGTCCAAGTATTGACCCTTGCTTTAGATGCTCAACGTACGGATATATGTAACGACTGTACTGAAAGTGTACATTAGCAATACCTACCGATTTCACCGAAAATTTCTACATTAGTGGACGTTCTTCACGAAGTTGATCAGCTTTTACCGCTGCGATCCTCTCATCTAAAACGATGATACCCATGCTCTGTTATTACGAGGGCTGTGGTTGTTGTGAAACGCAATTTAGTTGTTTTACTATATGGTTCGTGAATGCATATTATCTGGAGATCCATTGCTTCAACAGGATTTCTCAGTCCCTGCACCACAGTAGCACACCGCATAGCATCTATATGACTTGTTCTGATACATTGTACTTTGGATATTGACACACTGAAGGAATACATTTAAAGCCATTTGGCCGTATTCACCACGGGAGCCTTGTGTGGAGGTAGCGTTGTAGCCACGGGAGCCTGGGATCAAATGCTATGTGGCCATACGCCATAAGCTGCTGTTTATATTGGGCATCAAGAACGTAGTTTCCTCTCTTCTTTTGGATACTTTGTCAAGCAAGATTCGCAGTTGAGTTTTGTCAGTTGGCAGATTATTCGCCGTCAACTGAATTCCGTCCAGAACATTTGGAACCGGAAGCTTAATTTGATCTCCTTTTGAATTTGCGTTTCATGTCAGTTGTGGTAGGGAAACTAAAAAATCTGAAAAGGGAAATGCAAAGGGTCAATCTAGATATAGTAGGGGTGGAAGGAAGACAAGGATTTCTGGTCAGATGAGTATCGGGTAATATCAACAGCAGCAGAAAATGGTATAACAGGTGTAGGATTCATTATGAATAGGAAGGTAGGGCAGAGGGTGTGTTACTGTGAACAGTTCAGTGACCGGGTTGTTCTAATCAGAATCGACAGCAGACTAACACCGACAACGATAGTTCAGGTATACATGCCGACGTCGCAAGCTGAAGATGAACAGATAGAGAAAGTGTATGAGGATATTGAAAACGTAATGCAGTATGTAAAGGAGGACGAAAATCTAATAGTCATGGGCGACTGGAATGCAGTTGTAGGGGAAGGAGTAGAAGAAAAGGTTACAGGAGAATATGGGCTTGGGACAAGGAATGAAAGAGGAGAAAGACTAATTGAGTTCTGTAACAAGTTTCAGCTAGTAATAGCGAATACCCTGTTCAAGAATCACAAGAGGAGGAGGTATACTTGGAAAAGGCCGGGAGATACGGGAAGATTTCAATTAGATTACATCATGGTCAGACAGAGATTCCGAAATCAGATACTGGATTGTAAGGCGTACCCAGGAGCAGATACAGACTCAGATCACAATATAGTAGTGATGAAGAGTAGGCTGAAGTTCAAGACATTAGTCAGGAAGAATCAATACGAAAAGAAGTGGGATACGGAAGTACTAAGGAATGACGAGATACGTTTGAAGTTCTCTAACGCTATAGATACAGCAATAAGGAATAGCGCAACAGGCAGTACAGTTGAAGAGGAATGGACATCTCTAAAAAGGGCCATCACAGAAGTTGGGAAGGAAAACATAGGTACAAAGAAGGTAGCTGCGAAGAAACCATGAGTAACAGAAGAAATACTTCAGTTGATTGATGAAAGGAGGAAGTACAGCAGATAGGTGGAAAGAATACATTGAAAGCCTCTATGAGGGTGAAGATTTGTCTGATGTATAGAAGAAGAAACAGGAGTCGATTTAGAAGAGATAGGGGATCCAGTATTAGAATCAGAATTTAAAAGAGCTTTGGAGGACTTACGATCAAATAAGGCAGAAGGGATAAGTAACATTGCATCAGAATTTCTAAAATCATTGGGGGAAGTGGCAACAAAACGACTATTCACGTTGGTGTGTAGAATATATGTCTGGCGATATACCATCTGACTTTCGGAAAAGCGTCATCCACACAATTCCGAAGACGGCAAGAGCTGACAAGTGCAAGAATTGTCGCACAATCAGCTTAACAGCTCATGCATCGAAGCTGCTTACAAGAATAATATACAGAAGAATGGAAAAGAAAATTGAGAATGCGCTAGGTGACGATCAGTTTGGCTTTAGGAAAAGTAAAGGGACGAGAGAGGCAATTCTGACGTTACGGCTAATAATGGAAGCAAGGCTAAAGAAAAATCAAGACACTTTCATAGGATTTGTCGACCTGGAAAAAGCGTTCGACAATATAAAATGGTGCAAGCTGTTCGAGATTCTGAAAAAAGTAGGGGTAAGCTATAGGGAGAGACGGGTCATATACAATATGTACAACAACCAAGGGGGAATAATAAAAGTGGACGATCAAGAACGAAGTGCTCGTATTAAGAAGTGTGTAAGACAAGGCTGTAGCCTTTCGCTCCTACTCTTCAATCTGTACATCGAGGAAGCAATGATGGAAATAAAAGAAAGGTTTAGGAGTGGAATTAAAATACAAGGTGAAAGGATATTAATGATACGATTCGGTGATGACATTGCTGTCCTGAGTGAAAGTGAAGAAGAATTAAATGATCTGCTAGACGGAATGAACAGTCTAATGAGTACACAGTATTGTTTGAGAGTAAATCGAAGAAAGACGAAGGTAATGAGAAGTAGTAGAAATGAGAACAGCGAGAAACTTAACATCAGGATTGATGGTCATGAAGTCAAAGAAGTTAAGGAATTCTGCTACCTAGGCAGTAAAATAACCAATGACGGACGGAGCAAGGAGGACATCAAAAGCAGACTCACTATGGCAAAAAAGGCATTTCTGGCCAAGAGAAGTCTACTAATATCAAATACCGGCCTTAATTTGAGGAAGAAATTTCTGAGGATGTACGTCTGGAGTACAGCATTGTATGGTAGTGAAACATGGACTGTGGGAAAACCGGAACAGAAGAGAATCGAAGCATTTGAGATGTGGTGCTATAGACGAATGTTGAAAATTAGGTGGACTGATAAGGTAAGGAGTGAAGAGGTTCTACGCAGAATCGGAGAGGAAAGGAATATGTGGAAAACACTGATAAGGAGAAGGGACTGGATGATAGGACATCTGCTAAGAGATGAGGGAATGGCTTCCATGGTACTAGAGGGAGCTGTAGAGGGCAAAAACTGTAGAGGAAGACAGAGATTGGAATACGTCAAGCAAATAATTGAGGACGTAGGTTGCAAGTGCTACTCTGAGATGAAGAGTTTAGCACAGGAAAGGAATTCGTGTCGGGCCGCATCAAACCAGTCAGTAGACTGATGACAAAAAAAAAAAGAAAAATAAAGTCAGTTGTCACATTACCACAGTCAGTAACTGCATTTCCTCTAGAAACAAGAAGTCGCATAGCGCGCGCGCGCGCTTGTGTGTGTAGTGAGTGAAGTGTTATGAAATAATGTGCGTATAGTGTGTGCAGTGACTGATAGTTAGGTATGAGTAAACATACATTATTTAATAAGTTAGCTGTAAAAAAAGTATTGTATACCAGGAGTAAGTCTACCGCGCGACAGCTACGGTCGCAGGTTCGAATCCTGCCTCGGGCATGGATGTATGTGATGTCCTTAGGTTAGTTAAGTTTAAGTAGTTCTATGTTCTAGGGGACTGATGACCTCAGATGTTAAGTCCCATAGTGCTTCAAAATGGTTCAAATGGCTCTGAGCACTATGGGACTTAACATCTTTGGTCATCAGTCCCGTAGAACGTAGAACTAATTAAACCTAACTAACCTGAGGACATCACACACATCCATGCCCGAGACAGTATTCGAACTTGCGACCGTAGCGGTCGCGCAGTTACAAACTGTAGCGCCTAGAATCGCGCCTAGAACTCCGGCCGGTCCCATAGTGCTCAGAGCCATTTGAACCAGGAGTAAGTCTAATGATTGTCTCTATCTAGAAATCTGTAAATACATGTGTGTACGAATTAGTATATTTTAAATTGGTCTAAACTTGTAAATAGTTTGACATGTCCTATACCCTTGTAAAAAGAGATCTACGGATGAATGAAGCTAATACTAATACTAATACTTCAGTAGATCTCCGAAACGAAGTGCGTACTTGCAATTCCAATTTGAATCGAATGAGATGCAATAGGAAGAAATAGTAAAACATGTTACCACGAGATTTTTATCTTGGTCATAATATGCAGTCGTAAAATGATATAGTGTGCGGGACAGCAAATACACGCCTATCGACAATGACGTTTACCAACAAGGGATTATAATGTACTGCCACACTGAGCTGTCACTTTGAACAGAGTCATTTTTTGAGGTTAAGGAACTGTAATAAGTTGCAAGTCAATTAAAAAAACCTAATTATTCGTTTCCGACCATGAATATCTCGAAGTACTAAACTTAGGATCGTCAACCGGTTGCGTTATTGTGAATGTAGCTATTTGGCACGCCTTGTGGATGGTACGTTTCAGTACTGTCTGCATTAAATTGTCACCAGTTGCGGATAAACACGATACCCTCCATCATCTATTACTGCGCAACAATGACGCAAAACTGAAAAGGCGTACGCCGCTATCACTGTGTCAACATTCTGACCGAACTAGCGGTATCGACGACCAGGAAACTTGTGCTTTGGCCCCTTACTCATTGTAAGTTGCAAGAGATGTATTGTGTCACAGTGCGTTGATCAGAAATATAACCTGATTTTCCGCTAACAGAAAGACCTTTTTCATTTCTAACACTACATTATTCCAGAACGTACAGCTAAACGTGTAGCGCGTTAGCTTCAGGATAGTAGGACGAATTCGCCTGCAATCAATTATACGACGCTTATTAATGGTCTTTGCTCTCGGTACACCAGTCAGAGTGCGATTTGTATGCGGTTTGCCCACAACCGTCGAGCGATTGCCGAGCTGACTCATCTCTGCCTCAGGCGTGCATCACACAACCAACGAAGAAGCAAAAACTAACACAAGGAAACCGACTCATTCTGAGCGTCCGACCATAACAATAAGATAATGCAAAACCCAAGATGAGCGAATCCCCACTACCAAGAAAAGTATAGTAACGCTGAAATGGCAGCATCAGGTTTCTAGTTGAATTCTTTTGCGCTCGGCAGACCATGCTGCTCCGATATTCCCAAGTTTTACACCCAGACCAACTGTCTGCTGGCGAATTTTCTAGCTGAAATGTTTTGTGTGTGGTTTACCAAATGGTGTTATTCGATTTCCTTCAGCCATTTTTTAATGCACTGTTTCATTTTATTGTTTCAGTTTTAGCTTTCATGCGTCTTTCGCGAAATTTCACAGGGTGCATAGTTAATCTGGTTGATTCCCTGCTTTTAATAAGGTCATAGAATATTACCCGCCCTTTTTTCGTATGTGACTAAATATTGATACTTTTCCGTTTCTTTATTGGCCCTAAATCTGTATATTCCTTCTTACATATAATTAGAGCCTAACATTACCGTGATTATTTTCCATTTTCTCTTTCGGATTTTTCCCACTTTTCTTTTTCTGTTTCAAGTGAGTGTTTCAGACCCATAAAGACACTTTGGTTTGATAATTGTTCCGTGATGTCTCAGTTTCCTATGTTTTCAAATGCATTTTTTGTTATGGATGTCTTTTGCATGTCTGAAGGCTGTTTACATTTAGTGCCAACATATTTGGTAACCAGGCTTTTCCAGGCCAGTCTCCTGAACGGTTTCAACTCTCTTGATTTTTCCATTTATTGTTTTTCAGAAATTTGGATGCCAGCTTATTCCTAGACACGAGTTTTCTTTTCCCGGTGCCTAATTTGATTGGTTCGTCAATTTTAAGCTCTGATTTTAGTTCTCGCTATTCATGAATTATTTTTTCTAAGACAAGGCTGAAAATTAATGGAGCGGGTCCATCACCTTGTCCCACTACGATTTTAATTTCAAAATCTTTTGAAATTTTCCTCTGAATTTTGTTTCAAATTTTGCGCCATTTCATGTTTCACTAATAATTACTGTGACTTTAGGGCCAGATCTATTTCTTTCAGAATCTGGAAGAGAAAATCTCGGTCCAGTGATGCGTACGAATTTCGTAAGATGTACAAAGCTACAAACAATTCTGATATTATTCTTAAAATCCATCGTTCTCTATTTTATGCAATGTCTTCTTAGCCTTCTATCCTTCTCGACTTCTTCTTTTTCCTGGCCTCTATCCCGTTTCTTCACGGATCGTGAAGTTAGTTACTGGATTTGGCAATGCCCTTCCTGTCACAACTCCTTCTATCCCTTTCTCGGCGCAGTAGAATCACAGTCTAATACATACAGTCACGACTCTCGTTAGTGCAAGGAAGTTGTTATCGTATGACAGCTAGAGCGACACTAGCGCTCCAAGCGGTGGGAAAGCAGATGCTAAGATGCGTTGAAGGGATTATGTTTGTTTTTAATAATTTTCTACTTAATTAACGAAATAGTTGTTATGGCTTTGTGTTCCATGCGTTATTAAATTACAGAGACATGAATTATCGTGAAATACATGTGAAACAGTTGCATCACATTGATTCAATGACATAAGCTACAACTTATTCATAAAGAAATATTTTGGAATATGTGTATATTTGTAGCTTATTCCACGAAAAGCGAGAGAATGTAAACACATTTCATGCATGAGAAACATATATTCCTGTTGTGCGTTGTTATTATCATAGGCACCTTCCTACACTTAAACTTTTTTTATGGATTTTAACGATTCCCCCATTCTTAGGCTTCACTCGACTTTCTAATACACGAATATTTTTGTAAATGTAATTACGTTTACTTCAAAAGCGAATGCATTAAAGAGTCTTGCCGTTTGTGGCAACAATTGTGAAACTGGTTTCTTCTATGTTGGGAAACAGTTTTATTTCTTTTTATGCGTGATCATCACGTCTGTGTGCTTTTCCATTGCCGGCCAGTGTGGCCGCGCGGTTAAAGGCGCCTCAGTCTGGAACCGCGCGACCGCTACGGTCGCAGGTTCGAATCCTGCCTCGGGCATGGGTGTGCGTGATGTCCTTAGGCTAGTTAGGTTTAAGTAGTTCTAAGTTCTAGGGGGACTGATGACCTAAGATGTTAAGTCCCATAGTGCTCAGAGCCATTTGAACCATTTTGCTTTTCCATTAAGCTGCAGTTGTGGTACTTTATTCGTTACGTTAAATAATGCAGGTATTGCTTTCCATACACGTTTCCTACGCTCCACATTCACAGATGTGGCTGAAAGTGTAGCCAACAGAACTCTGCTATGTTGCTTGGATATACGACGTCCTTAAAAAGGTCGGGTCTTCTAGTGTTCACAGGCAATTTTCTGTCACCGAAGGAAACGACATTATTCATTAAATGTCTGCATGTTAAAAGAGAATCGTAAATAAACTGTGCTGTAATGTACCGTTTCGTACTTCATAAGGTCCTTAGTAAACTAACTATCGGCAAATGTGGCGTCATTTTTTTGTTATTGTCGTTTTCATGGCTCTACACACACTCCGTATTCTAAAAACTATATTGCAGATCAATATAAATGTTAGTATTCGCACTCATCCAATATGATATTCAGAAGTGTCGCCTGCTATCCGCTTGAGGAGCTACTATCGCTGTGGTAACAAAAAAAAAACGAGACGGAGTGTCGCGACTGCGTTAGTATTCTGTATTATAATATCTTTGTGTGACAGTTTTCTCTTCGTTGAAAATAAATACTTTTGCTGTTGTGAAAGCAAGCTTCACGCCCCACTTATTTCACTTGAAGCCACACAGCATTTTTTGGTGACGAAATCCGGGAAAGGATAGATAGCCGCATCCGACACGTGGAACAATTTCTGCGAGCAACACTTCCGCCTCTGCTAATAAGGAGGAGCGGCGAAGAAATCATATGAAGGTATGATGCGCAACATTATATTTATGCTCGCCTAAATGGCCTGCTTCAAGCTTGTTATAGAATTCGCCTTGATCTATTTTTAGAGTAAAAGTTACCACCCCTGTTAATACTGCTGTGGGACTTTTACTGCAGATATTTGTGTGTTGAAGATTGGCGTAGCTTGTTATCTCTGGTTGACTTCTGCACTGCAACTGTCACCCTTTTGTTTACTTGCTGCTGCCAGAATTTTGGTTCCTGCACCTACTGCCTTATGAGAAGATTGTTAAGTTACGACAGTACTCCAAGCATGTCGACAGAAAAATCGCATAGCTTGAAAAGAAAGCAAACACACCAGAGATCGAATATTACTCAGTTCGTCATAGCGATCTGAGATTTGTGAGGTGAGACACCGCTTTCCGAATTTAGATAGGATATAGGCTCGTTTGGAGGACATACTGTCAATTTGTGTATTGCTAGACTACCAGACACACGACCTTTTGTCAGAGGAGGATTGCAATACTGATATAATTGATAACTGCATGTGGCTATTATATTGATAAAGCGAAGTGCGCCCTTATCATCGTGTCCAACGTTTTCGTCGTCATCTTGAAGCAAGAATAATGCAGTCCCTCCGGTCAATGCATTTTCTACGACAGTCAAATCACCATCTATTAAATTAGAATCCTTTACAGGAGACGTGGAGATATGGCTTAGATTTTGGGAACAATCTAAAAGCGCGGTGAATAGGAACCTTTCTTTGTTCGCAGCTAGTAAGCGTGTCTTCCCTCGAGGCTATTTCGTCGATGGCATCACTCTAATCGCATCTACTTACGAGGATACAAAGAAAATTCTTCGGGAACGGGAGGAAGGTAGTAGTAGAGTCTCAAGGCTCACCTAAATTATTTGGAAGCGTTTGCTGCCATTCAGTTCGTAGGTTCGGAAAACTTCCATTTAACATTAAAAGATTGTTGCCGAACAATGCAAGCATTAAAATCATTGGGGGAAGCTGTCCATGGCTGTGGAAGAATGTTAGTTCCGAAGATACTCCTCGCCTTCCAAGAAGAAGTCTGTTGTCGCTGCGAAGAAAGACATATCTTCTCCAAGAAGACGTCTTGCCCCAACCCTCATCGGAGGTGAGGGTGTCATCTGGAGTGCCGCAGGGAAGTGTGGTAGGTCCGCTGTTGTTTTCTATCTACATAAATGATCTTTTGGATAGGGTGGATAGCAATGTGCTGCTGTTTGCTGATGATGCTGTGGTGTACGGGAAGATGTCGTCGTTGAGTGGAGGATACAAGATGACTTGGACAGGATTTGTGATTGGTGTAAAGAATGGAAGCTAACTCTAAATACAGATAAATGTAAATTAATGCAGATGAATAGGAAAAAGAATCCTGTACTGTTTGAATACTCCATTAGTAGTGTAGCGCTCGACACAGTCACGTCGATTAAATATTTGGGCGTAACATTGCAGAGCGATTGAGGTGGGACAAGCATGTTATGGCAGTTGTGGGGAAGGCGGATAGTCGTCTTCGGTTCATTGGTAGAATTTTGGGAAGATGTGGTTCATCTGTAAAGGAGACCTCTTATAGGACACTAATACGACTTATTCCTCAGTACTGCTCGAGCGTTTGGGATCCCTATCAGGTCGAATTGAGGGAGGACATAGAAGCAATTCTGAGGCGGGCTGCTAGATTTGTTACTGGTAGGTTTGATCATCACGCAAGTGTTACAGAAATGCTTCAGGAACTCGAGTGGGAGTCTCTAGAGGAAAGGAGGCGTTCTTTTCGTGAATCGCTACTGAGAAAATTTAGAGAACAAGCATTTGAGTCTGACTGCAGTACAATTTTACTGCCGCCAACTTATATTTCGCAGAAAGACCACAAAGATAAGATAAGATTAGGGCTCGTACAAAGGCATATAGGCAGTCATTTTTCCCTCGTTCTGTTTGGGAGTGAAACAGGGAGAGAAGATGCTAATTGTATTACGAGGTACCCTCTGCCAAGCACCGTAAGGTGGATTGCGGAGTATGTATGTAGATGTAGATGAACCTCTGTGGAGAAGGGAGACGATAAAGTATTTACGAACAGGGTGGGAAGGAGCTTATTGGACTGTTATTCTCACTACTCGAAAGCGAAGATAGGTTACCGTTGGAGATTGTCCAGGTTGGGCAGGTTGTCGCGGAGCAGTAGAATAATCTATTATAAAAACTTCGTGTGACTCTTGTTCTCTTTGGTCTAAATAAATGTTCTTGTTGTTGTGGGACAATCGGCGGCGTCTTACTTGCTTAACTTGGGGCTACATCGAATAACCCCCACACCCTTGTCTCCTCTGGGACGAAATACGTGAGTCCCATCTGTCTGCGTCTAGTGTTATCCCATGTAAAAGTGTGCATGCGTCTTCTGAATGTTTGAGGATCATGTAACTGAGGCGGGACGTTGGATAGCAGCACGGTATTCACCTAGTTGAATGTAGAAAACCGGCCAAATATTGTATCCCTGCTGTCCGACACACCGCCCCTTGTCGTTGATACACCTTGTCTCCGGGGCCGAGTGCCTTCTCGAGTCCCTGGAGCAGTATGCTTAACGCACGCGTCTATTCAGGCGGGTAACCTTCTATACGCTATGACATCCGTAATCTGTTTTTCACGTTCAGTTCTTTGTTTACCGTTAATATTTCTATCCTCTACAATTCATTTCAGTGCGAAGGCAGCTTTTTCTGAGACACGTGGCAGATGTCTCACTAATCTCTCCCTTCTTCTAATATGGGATTTACATAGTCGGTTTTTCTCGCCTATATTTAATAACGCGACTTCAGAAGCACTTCATCTGCCTTTCTAGTCTGTAATAACACTCTGCTGCCCAATATTTGAAGTCCTTTCAGTTTTTTCTTCTTCAGAGTGCCAATGGACCAAGTCTGACTTTCATGTTGTGTCGAAGACTTGCTTATCGAGAATGTATTCCTGAATTCCATATCAGTTCTGATACCAGGAGAACTCATTTGCTGAATGCTTTCCTCGTCTTTTCCAGTCTACGTATGATTTCTTCTTTCCTTTCTTCTGAAGTACTACGTAATCTTGCTTGGTGTTTTAAGTGACTCTAATGCTGTGTGCCGGACCGAGACTCGAACTCAGGACCTCTGGCTTTCGCGGGCAAGTGCTCTACCAACTGAGCTACCCAAGCACGACTCACGCCCCGTCCTCACAGCTTTACTTCTGCCAGTACATCGTCTCCTACTTTCCAAACTACACTCCGCTGCAGAGTGAAAATCTCATTCTGGAAATATAAGTCATTTATACGTCTTTCCAGATTTATGTCTAGTGTAAACCGCCCATTCTATTTGGTGGTATTTTGTGTCTTCCCTACTTTTGCCCAGAAATGAAATGTCGACCGCGAACGTTCGCAGTGGTATCTAATCCCGCTGCACTTTTATTTCAACTTCAAAATTTTTTATCGCTTGCTTTTTGAGACTTGGAACTACAACAACGTGATATTCCACGATACGCAAGTCTGGGGGCCTTCCTTTGAAAAAGACACGGCCTGTTTCCTTCCTCGTCCTATACGTCTTATGTTCAATCTCTAATGGTATAATCGTAAACGAGACGTTACTGTTAATATTCCTTCTCATTTTACGGCGTGTCGAGCCTTGAATTGCAGAGGACTTGTAACCCGAAGCATCTTCTCTTTACTCCACCCAACTACACTACTGGCCATTAAAATTTCTACACCAAGAAGAAATGCAGATAATAAACGGTTATTCATTGGACAAATATATTATACTAGAACTGACATGTGATTACATTTTCACGCAATTTGGGTGCATAGATCCTGAGAAATCAGTACCCAGAACAACCACCTCTGGCCGTAACAACCGCCTTGATACGCCTGCGCATTGAGTCAAACAGAGCTTGGATGGCGTGTACAGGTACAGCTGTCCATGCAGGTTCAACACGATACCACAGTTCATCAAGAGCAGTGACTGGCGTATTGTGACGAGCCAGTTGCTCGGCCACCACTGACCAGACATTTTCAATTGGTGAGAGATCTGGAGAATTTGCTGGCCAGGGCAGCAGTCGAACATTTTCTGTATCCAGAAAGTCCCGCAGAGGACCTGCAACATGCGGTCGTGCGTTATCTTGCTGAAATGTAGGCTTTCGCAGGGATCGAATGAAGGGTAGAGCCACGGGTCGTAATACATCTGAAATGTAACGTCCACTGTTCAAAGTGCCGTCAATGCGAACAATAGGCGACCGAGACGTGTAACCAATGACACCGTCACGCCGGGTGATACGCCAGTATGGCGATGACGAATACACGCTTCCAATGTGCGTTCACCGCGATGTCGCCAAACACAGATGCGACCATCATGATGCTGTAAATAGAACCTGGATTCATCAGAAAAAATGACGTTTTGCCATTCGTGCACCCGGGTTCGTCGTTGAGTACACCATCGCTGGCACTCCTGTCTGTGACGCAGCTTCAAGGGTAACCGTAGCCATGGTCTCTGAGCTGATAGTCCATGCTACTACAAACGCCGTCGTACTGTTCGTGCAGATGGTTGTTGTCTTGCAAACGTCCCCATCTGTTGACTCAGGGATCGAGACGTGGCTGCACGATCCGTTACAGCCATGCGGATAAGATGCCTGTCATCTCGACTGCTAGTGATACGAGGCCTTTGGGATCCAGCACGGCGTTCTGTATTACCATCCTGAACCCACCGAATCCATATTCTGTTAACAGTCATTGGATCTCGACCAACGCGGGCAACAATGTCGCGATACGATAAAGCGCAGTCACGATAGGCTACAAACCGACCTTTATCAAAGTCGGAAACGTGATGGTACACATTTCTCCTCCTTACACGAGGCATCGCAACAACGTTTCACCAGGCAACGCCGGTCAACTGCTGTTTGTGTATGAGAAATCGCTTGGAAACTTTCCTCATGTCAGCACGTTGTAGGTGTCACCACCGGCACCAACATTGTGTGAATGCTCTGGAAAGCTAATCACTTGCATATCACAGCATCTTCTTCCTGTCGGTTAAATTTCGCGTCTGTAGCACGTCATCTTCGTGGTGTAGCAATTTTAATGGCCAGTAGTGTATAAGACGATCGTGGAGGGTAAATCAAGTGCACTATCTGATGAAACATTTGTGGATACATAATAGTGGAAATTAGTACGGACTGTGTCCTCCCTTTGCTTTTATAACGGCTAAAGCTCTGTTGAGGACACGGTCAGTAAATTGTCTGAATTTCTTAAAGGACTAGCAGTTCATTCTTCCTCAAGAGCCGAAACAAGGTAGTCAAGTTGGACGCTGGGGTCGATGTTCGAATTCATCGTAAAGGAGTTCATTAACGTTCAGATAGGACCTCTTGGCAGTCCATTTCACGAATGCTGTTGTCAACGAACCATTGCCCCACATATACTGTTTTATGAGTCGTACACAAGATGTAAAAAGTGTTGGTATCCTCTTGCTTTTAGTGTTTTCTTAAGCACAATTAGGAAACGAGCAACATTCCCAGACTATATCACAAGCTCCACCGTATTCCACTGGCACTAAGAATGATGGTATGTAAAGTTCTGAAAGAAATGGCCGAAGCAAAACCATTGCAACGGATTGTCACAGGGTACAGAATGATTCATTACTCCAAATTACTCGTTTCCAGTCACCCTCTGTCCAGTGGTATCGCTCTGAAGCGCCTCTTGGCACTGACTGCAGAAGTATATGGCTCGATTATTGCACCACACTCATTTTAACTGACTACGTAACGTAAATGTGGGATTGCAGGCAGCACTTTGGAACTAATGAATGACTCCTTCAGCAGATTTCACGACGTGTTAAACATCTAACATCAGCAATGTTCGACGGTCTGTCTGTTCTTGGTTTGGCGGTGGTTGATCCTTCGGGATTCCACTTCACAGACATATCATCAACAGTCCACTTGACAGCTGTAGAAGGATTTAAATGTTCCTGGTGGATTTGTTGCTCTGGTGACACCGAAGTCGCTAAGCTCTCCTGGCCGACTCGTTCTGCTGTTACTGCTTCTACATCTACATCTACATCTACATTTATACTCCACAAGCCACCCAACGGTGTGTGGCGGAGGGCACTTTACGTGCCACTGTCATTACCGCCCTTTCCTGTTCCAGTCGCGTATGGTTCGCGGGAAGAACGACTGCCGGAAAGCCTCCGTGCGCGGTCGAATCTCTACAATTTTACATTCGTGATATCCTCTGGAGGTATAAGTAGGGGGAAGCAATATATTCGATACCCCATCCAGAAACGCACGCTCTCGAAACCTGAACAGCAAGCTACACCGCGATGCAGAGCGCCTTTCTTGCAGAGTCTGCCACTTGAGTTTGCTAAACATCTCCGTAACGCTATCACGGTTACCAAATAACCCTCTGACGAAACGCGCCGCTCTTCTTCTCCTCTGTCAACCCGACCTGGTACGGATCCCACGCTGATGAGCAACACTCAAGTATAGGTCGAACGAGTGTTTTGTAAGCCACCTCCTTTGTTGATGGACTATATTTTCTAAGGACTCTACCGATGAATCTCAACCTGGCAATCGCCTTACCAACAGTTAATTTTATATGATCATTCCACTTCAAATCGTTCCGTACGCATACTCCCAGATATTTTACAGAATTAACTGCTACCAGTGTTTGTTCCGCTATCATGTAATCATACAATAAAGGATAATTCTTTCTATGTATTCGCAATACATTACATTTATCTATGTTAAGGGTCAGTTGCCACTCTCTGCACCAAGTGCCTATCCGCTGCAGATCTTTCTGCATTTCGCTGCATTTTTCTAATGCTGCAACTTCTCTGTATACTACAACATCATCCGCGAAAAGCCGCATGGAACTTCCGACACTATCTACTAGTCATTTACATATATTGTGAAAAGCAATGGTCCCATAACACTCCCCTGTGGCACGCCAGAGGTTACTTTAACGTCTGTAGACGTCTCTCCATTGAGAACAACATGTTGTGTACTGACATCACAACACTCGCCGCCTCCTTTTATACTGGCAGGTCTGTCTCTCGTAACATCTAGTGAACAATTCAGCCTTACATAAAGTGTCCGGTTACTTTCTACCAGATAGTGTCTGAAAAAGTTTTTATATTACTGAACTGCAAAGTGTGACTCGTGACTGACGGAATGTTGTATTTTGTCTTGCGGCCGCAATCGTCTAAATAGGTAACCAGTCGATAAATGAAAGCCTGAAAGTTGTAACCAGTTTGAAAATAAAATGATACAACATGCCTTGGCAGACACGAACGGCTGTTACACTCGAATTACCCGCATATACATTAAATACGCTCGCTACCTTATTGATAACTATCATTCAGATTTACTCATTGTAAGTATAAAAAGATGTGGCGTTTGTATAAGCTATAACAGTTATGATTACTATATATTATTTTTCATAAACTTAACATTATTAATTTAGCAAAACAAATATTTCCTGTTGAGCTATAACACAACGAATAACCAATATTATAAAACTGCTTACGGGCATAGTACGTGTGTCGCAATTAGAAGAAGATTCGATTTCACGTAAGTCACTTGAATTCATAAACATTTCTACCTGAGAACAGCAACAGATAATACAATGCTCTGTCAAGTCGTACATTAAATAATAAACAAATAATTTTACATTCTGAATATTAACGAGTATTACGAATACTTCCCTACTTACATCCGCGAGTGTTGACATTACATGTTAAGAGTTATATAAGACTAATTCATTATTACATAGGAAGTTCTGTTGTGTCACACTCATAAAAGCTAGGGTTATTAACACAGAATAGTTCTTAAGTTTCAGAGTAATTCATTATTACATAGAAAGTTCTATTGCGTCAAACTCATAAAAGCTATGGTTAATAACACAGGATTGTTGAGTTTCAGTATACCCTGTTTTTTTTTTTTATTTGCTGCTTGTCCTTCAGTAGCACTACTATGAAGTTATAGCTTGTGGATGTACAGGTACGAGTGTGAAGTCCAATGTCTTCAAGTAAATCAATTTGCTTGGCCCGGCTGGCAATGTGCACACGCTTCCTTTGTCTGCTACGTCCTTACTCTTCAATCCATGTACTCGAAATGAATTACGGAAAAGCGTTGTAAATTCGGGGAGGCATAAGCAGACAAGAGACGGTATCTACTGATTAGGAGTTACCTTCGCAAAGTGGAAATCACCAGATTGGCATCTGCTTCGAGCATGGGTGGGAGTTTTGAATGTCCGAATACTATGGACCTGTTGAGGTAAAGAATGCAGATATTAGTTAAACTATCTCCAAGTTATTGCTTAAGCATAACAATCAAAGCTGGCCGCTATTAAACTCGTCTCTAAGGGTCAACTTAATTTACAGCAACAGAATCCGTGGGGCCACGTGAGGGAAAACTTCTTGGTCATGAAATAATTCACCTCCAGCTCACAGAAAGTTGATGAGAAAGTTTACACATTGTTATAGCAGCCTAAGTATCTTTTACTGAATGATGCACTACACTTCAGATTGCCACAGATATATGGCATTATTTTCCAACTAGTCACCAAGTCTATGTAAACAACGGGCCGAAAATCTAGCAATGGTTCAGTTTCTCGACGCTAGAAAATCGCTGCATGGTGCATCGTCACGGAGCCATTCGAGAACCGCTGTGTGAACGTTGTAATATGTCTCCCCCGCCCCCCCCCCCCCCGCCCCCTCACCATAGATGTTCTTTCAGTTTCCGAAAAGACGGAAATCTATTTTTGCAAAATCTGGACTACCCGGTAGGCGTCACCCATGCCTGTGCGGCCTTGGTCAAATTTTTGGCACTATTTCACTACTCCTGGGTGCGGCATTCCGCCCGGTCGATATACTGTCACAATTTCACTGTCAATCTGCGTGCGATTTAGACATTTTGCCCTTAGGAGTCATACTGACCCGCCATCTTCAGGTTAGCATTATGTTTTCAGTCGCCGCGCCATTTCAGTCGTACACTGTGATGCACCTGTTACCCGTACCACAGCAGAACTGTCTCAACAGGAAGCCCGGAACATGTACTCTGTTCTGACAATGCGCTACTCGTGTTGCGCAAAAGTCTTAGCGTGGGATAACATGTGCAGCTCATTTTCTGTCATCCCTCCGTGCAATGAGTGATACGTTACCATACAAGGTTCTAAATTACAGAGAGAAAGTCCTGGACAGGTTAATAAGAGTGTACCACAAGCAAGTCTTTCTACTTAGATCTGAAAACCGGGAGAGAAGTAATCGACTTGAATTACCACAAGAAGCAGTATTGTCAGTAATCAAATTAAACTCCACGTATGATCGATCATTAATGAACTTTTGTTCTAAGAATTTGACCAGTATCTGTACAGACACTGATGGAAAAGAGTAACGGCCTCTCGAACAGAACGACACAGCTGGACAATCCACACCAGGTCTGCTTAGCAGACACTTATGTGCTGTTTTTGTATAGCCGCGAACTCGCGACGGAGCTCATTCGACCTGCTGTTATTTGGCAACTTTGTCTCAATTAGCGACTCGACATACCTTATCCTGCTCTAGTCTTAATCTCAACACATCTTACTGTGTGTGTGTGTGTGTGTGTGTGTGTGTGTGTGAGTGTGAGTGAGTGTGTCTGTGTGTGAGCGATGTTTGCATGTGAGCAATAAGGAAATCCATTTAATTTCACTAAATATGAGAAACTGTATTACAGCTTGTTTTCAGAGGAGCAGAAATGATTACTCGGTATAGTCACAATACTCTTGTTTGCCTATAGACATGCTTGTGGGCGAGCTTTGGAATGGAAAATCGTTTGACTCATAATAACCCTCCCCCAAATGCCATGAACATGCATCTGACAGCAAATCATCTTCTAAGCGTCGAAACAAGCGAAAGTCTCGTGGTAGTAAGTCAGGTGTGTTGACTGAAGTTTCTCTCAGTTTTCAGGTCTCATAATGTATCCTCAGTACAGGCAAATGTATGAGGACATTCATTTTTTGGAGAGGTATTATTTTTTGTGTGACATGGTGGAAGGATAAATATGGTTGTCCTAAGAATCTGACTGAGCATCGGGCCAAAGGTCTCCCAGTTACATTGTTATATGACATTATTTTAGTGCTCCTTATGAGAGAAGTCACCAGAGTTTTGATACTAAGATGTCACTTCAACCCTTTCGTACATGACTGCACAGGTATTATACAATTCCTACAACATCCATTTGTCTTTGTAACCAGAAAATTGTATCAAGTTTTAAATTGTGTTCTGGGCTAGTATGTGCCTAGTAAGTGGATTAAGAACGGAAAAGTCCTACCGTACTTTAACAGTGAATTACTGAAAATGCTGAGGAAGCAGAGGCTGTTGTACCCTCGGTTCAAAAGAAAACGCACAAATGATAACAGGCGAAGGTTAGCTGGGATTCGTGCGTCTGTGGAAAGAGCTATGCGCGAAGCATACCACTACAATCATCATCCCCTGCAAAAGATCTGGCCGAGCACCCGAAAAAATTCTGATCCTACGCAAAATCGCTGAGCGGGTGTTAAATTTCCATCTAGTCACTGATTAACCAGTCTGATGTGATAGGTGAAGGTGGCAAAACGAAAGCCGAAGTTTCAAAATCCGTGTTTAAGAAATCGTTCACGCAGGAGAATCGTACAAACATACCGTGTTTTTACTCCCATATAGATGACGTAGTAATAAGGATACCTGGGTAGAGAAACAACTGACAGAGTTGGAAACAAATAAGTCGCCAGATTCGTATGGAATCCCAATTCGGTGTTACAAAGAGTACTTTACGGCATTGGTCCCAAACTTAGCTCGCATTTATCGGCAATCTCTCGCCTAGTGCGATGTTCCTAGTGACTGGAAAAAGGATAAAAAGAAGGGACTCGCCAAATTAGAGACGACTGTCCTTAGCAACGGTTTTCTGCAGAATTCTAGAACGTATTCTGAGTTCGAACATAGTAAATTACGTAGAGACTGAAAAGTTTATGACCACGAATCAGCACGGTTTCAAAAAGCGTCGCTCGTGTGAAATTTAGCTTGTCGTTTTCTCACGTGATATAGTGTGAACTATGTTTGAAGGACAACAGGTAGATTCCTTATTCCTATATTTCGGAAAAGCATTTGACACAGTACTCCACGGCAGTCTGTTAACGAAAGTACGAACACACGCAACAGGCTGACATATACGTGATTGGTTCGAAGACTTACATAATGGAAGCCAGTATATTGCCCCCGAATGTGAGTGTTCATCGGAGCCACAGGTAACATCAGGAGTGCCCCGGGAAAGTGTGATAGGACCGTTGCTACTCTCTGTAGCCTTATACATAAATTATCTGGCAGGCAGCAATCTACAGTTGTCCGCTGATGATGTGTGGTGTACAGGAAAGTGTCGAAGATAAGTGGCTGTAGGTTGGTACAGGTTGACCTAGACAAAATTTCTAGTTGGTGTGAGGAATGGCAGCCGGCCACTAGTGTATAAAAATGTAAGTTAATGCAGATGAGTAGTAAAAACAAACCCGTAAAGTTCGGATACAGCATTAGTAGTGTCCTGCTTGACACAGTCACGTCGTTTAAATATCTGGGAGTAACGTGACGAAGCGATGTGAAATGGAACGACCATACGAGGATTGTGGTAGGAAAGGCGAATGGTCGACTTCGGTTTATTGGGAGAATTTTAGGAAAGTGTGGTTCATCTGGAAATGAGACCCTGTATACGATGCTAATGCGACCTGTTCTTGAGTACTGTTCGAGTGTTTTGGATGCACAACAAACCGGATTAAAGCAAGCCATCGAAGCAATTCAGAAGCCAGCTGACAGACAAGGAAGTGTTGTAGCGATGCTTCGGAAACTCAAACTGGAATCCCTAGAGGGAAGACGACGTTATTTACAAGGTGCACTATTGAGAAAATGTAGAGACCCGGCGTTTGAAGCTGACTGCAGAGCGGCCCTGCTGCCGCCAACATACGAGTACTTTACGGCATGGCTCTTGAGGACCACGTAGATAAGATATGAGAAAATAGGGCTTATACGGACGCATATAGGCGGTCGATTTTCCCTCGCTCGACCTGGGAGATGAGCGTGAAAGTAAGCGACTAGTAGTGGTGCTGGGTACCGTCCGCCACGCACCGTGTAGTCGCTTGCGGTACGTATGTACATGTAGATACACAAAAATCTCAATGAGAGCTATAAGAAAGCTTCTGTTATATACTTACTTATCAACGTAAGTGTAAGTTTGTCACTGAAAGAGCAAATTTTCTCTGTCAAACAGTGAAGAAATTGGTATCACAGTTTTTTTCTCTTTCGCTTTCTCCATTACTTGACTTATCCCCTTGAGCCGTGCACGGCTCGTGTTCATGCAATCTATTGTTTGTCAATTTCTATTATGGTACCGCCGCCTCGTTTTCTTATTCCATTTACTGGCGTCACTAACTTCCTGCCTTACTTGCCCGTGAGCGGCAGCAGCACCGTGTATCGATAAGTGCACTGTCGTACCATCGCTGGAGCGACCGACAGTGTTTCCGGGTTGTGTGTCTGGCGGTCAGTTCGGGCCGGACCAGCAGCGCAGTCGGGACGCAGCAGCAGTGAAGTCTGGGACGGAGCGCCGGCGAGGCGCCGACAGCCAGTGCTCGCCGGCCACTGGCGACACACGTGAACTGTCCGACGGAGGGAGATTGGAGCGGGACGACCGTTGGTTGATCGTTCGGTTGGTCGTCTCATCGGCCGACGTATACTTGGTCCTTTCACCGTTTCCGGGCCTGGACAGTTGGTCGGTTGGCGTGGAGCAGCGAGGAAATCTCCGCGGCGCGTAGTTTTACCGAGGCCGCTGGCGGCGTCCACGCGCGGTCGGAGTGTGTGGTGCTGTACCCATTGCTACGAGGTCCGTGGCTCACCTATCCTGGACACGAAAGCTGAGTTTTGACTTAATCTACCTGCAAGTCACGACTGTTCGCATTGTGTCGTTTGGACTTCGTTGTCGGCCGTTGGGACATTTCCGCGAGCAACAACGTGTGTTTTCAAGTTGGCAAATTTTAGCAACCCTCCGGTGGAGTTTAACTGTACTTGGTTATTTTGAATTGAAGTGCACAAGAGGAATCTCCTTCCTTGTGGTCGGTAACGTTCCGGTTACCTGCGCTGGCCGCTGACGTAAATGCAGGCAGTGTATTTTTCTCATCGTGTTGTCGCTGTCCAGCATGTGTGTAGTTTGACAGCTCAATGTATAATTAGTTGTGGATGCCAAGAACTTCTACGTTGCTCCATTGAACTCCCTGTTGTGTGCTGGTCGGTTGGATTGTCGTCGGATCGAGAATGGTTGGGCCGACTGCCTGTCTCATCCAAGCGAGCGTTAGTGTTTGAATTCCAGGCCGACCCTCGGAAACTTCTGAGAGCTGTTGGGTGTACTGCCTTTTCTTATTTGTTCTTGTTGTTTGTATTTGTATGGCTTATAGCCGATTTTTAAATTAAGGTTGGCTTGCCCTTAAGGCGTAAGATTGTTTGGAGTATCAGCCTAATTTAAACAACTGTTTTAAGGTAAGGCCTTTGGCTTTCAAAAAATTTATTTTCCTTCTAGTCTTAAGTGATGGGCCTTCAGCCGATTTTTAAATTAAAGTTGTTTTGCTCTTAAAGTGTGAGATTGGGCCTTCAGCCTAATTGAAAGAACTGATTCAAGATAAGGTCTTCTGCCTTTTGAATTTTTGATTTTGGTTTGAGTTTTAAGTTATTGGCTTTCAGCTCATTTTAAATTAAAGTGGTCTTGCCCTTAAGGCATGAGATTGTATGGCGCATTCAGCCGTTAATTAAATTCCAAAAATTAATGCTGCTTTTTTTTAGTTTTCTTGGCTCTTGTAATGTTGGGTCAAATAAATAAAGTTTTATGTTCGAGTGTAACTGACAGCCGCTTATTTTGGCCCCTTTCCACAATTTAATATACCTGTCTTGTCCTGCGGGTGTAGCAGGGCGTCCCACCCTTCGCTACTCGTGTCTGTGATTATTGTTACCGTGATACGTACCCATTTCAGTGTATAAGCTGTTGTTTTTTCTCTGCATGTAACAGTCTTTCCACAAACACTGCACTTGATTTACCACCTGACGTTTAATGCACAGTCGTAACTGCACCGCAAAGTGGGCTACAGATGCCAGTATAAACTATCCTTTTACCTCCATGCAACTGACCAACTGCGCTGTAGAAAATAAACTTTAATAGCTTACTTGTGCTACGTACTAACACACCTAAGAGCTTGCTACTCGTAATAGCTATAATTGTAAGTCTGCAAATGAAGTAAATACTGATGTAATGCTGTCATACACTGTCGTCAGTCATCAGGAGAAATATCTGCACTTTCGTCCTCAACAGCTGATTCATGTGCTCCTACCGATTCGTTTCATGCAATTTGCTCTACGTCTGTAACTGCAACAGTATTCGGACAGGCGACAATCACGTAATCGGTGCAAGAGGCATCTTAGAGCTTTCGACGTCTGTTAGCAAATGGAATCACACTGTAAAAAAATGCAAGTGAAGGTTGGCCAAGGGTTACAAGATATTTTTGGACCAAGATGTACCTTACTTCGGCCATACTTATTCGAGTGTCTCCAACATTGTTTTGTGTAATTAGCGGTGTAGTCACACAGGTTTCGAATGTCTCTGTAAGTTTATTCCGTTTGGAGAACTAGAGAAATTAATAAAATGAGACAGTAAATCAGATTGTAGTTTCAATAAGTGCACACACATATCTCACTGTAGTACAAAACGATGTGTAACAATGGTGTCAAGTGGCATTATTCACTTGAATGTCAAATATGGTCAGTGGAGAACTACATATACTCACACACACACACACACACACACACACACACACACACACACACACATAACTGTAATGCAAGTAAAGTTAAATTCCTGACAACCAGTGGAACACAAGCGAATGCGAATCGAGTGCAGTTCTTTCACTTTCGTTTCCTGAGAGAATTCTCGGTTCATTTGCCCAGACTCGTTTTCTTTAGCATCCAGACTGTGAGTTAGCCTTATCCCTAGAGTTCTTTGCGTAATGCAAATAAATATAGATGTTGTGAGACTTGTTCCATTTGATCTGCAAGAAATGTTTTGAAAAGTTAACGCAGATTGCCACCTCCTAATAACGTGATGACATGCTTGGTTTCGAGATCACGTTCCTTGGAAATGAGGGAGGGAAGAGTGGGATTCGTCTGTCAGAACATGCTTGGCGGGAGAAGACCTCAAGGTTTTTCACACGGGATAGGAATGCGCATCCACCAGCTCTGAGTCACAGGAATTCACACATGATATAAGAAATCCATGCTGAACCAGCTGGAAGGTTTGGAACTACTCCGAAGTATTCAGAACTGTTGAGCTGTGAGGCATGTAGGAAGGATATAAGAGCAGAGCTTCAATTTGCTGAAGACACTGATGTTGCACCTTCATAGCTGTCAACACCTGGAGTGAGAGCAGAGTTGTTTCCCCAGAAACGTAACACACACACACAAACAAATGTAAGTCTTCTTTTGTTTATGCAGTCTGTCAAATAGATATTACTTATACATGTTTCACATCTATAAATGTTGCTCAGACCTGCTTTTCAGTCAATATTACATAAATGCAATCAGCAGTGGTTGGTTTGTTACCTAGTACCCTTCTCCTGATGAAGCAGTAGAGATTTTGAGGTCCAGTTCCTCCTGCTCCTGATTGAACAGTGGAAAATTAACAGGTAACAGCAGCATCAACAGCAGAGAATCTGTACCACTAGAAGAAGAAAGCCACCTCTGTACACTGAACTTCATCAACTAATTGCTATTATTACAATGGGTGAACTGGCAGCAGAACACATTAAATTACATAATATCGAAGGGGTTGCTGTCATATCTGCATTAAGAAGTCGAATATGTTAGCTGGGAGGGGGGGGCAAAGCGTGCATAGGTGCATTTTGTTAGTGTGGGTTGCCTACATCAGGGGCAAGCATACATTCAGGGGCATACCTATTGTTCTCTTTTGAATGACATGTCTTTAACCTGTTGTTCCGCTGAGTGGATTATGACGCCGTGGGGATAATCCTTCATTTCTTTGACAGGTCCTTAACCTATTGTTCCCCCACTCCTTTCCCTCCCCTTCCTCCCCCCAACACCTCAGGAAACCTCCAACCCTCGACTGTTCCCTTCACTGGTGCAAGTACACTTTCAGGCCTGAGTTATTCAATAGCCCCCTCCCATTCTACCAATTTCATTGACTACTTGATGAAATAAATAATTAATTAAACCCTCCCCCTCTGATAAACCCCCAATCCTACCCTCCCATCTCCTCCTCCCCCACCTGGAAATCGACAAATCTGTGCTGGAGAGGAAATATCTCACGACAATAAATTCAATAAAATACTGAAGGTATATTGTTTATTTATAAAAAATTAAGTTTTCAAGGGCTGGATTTCTCTTGCTCATCATTCTTGGATGTTTGGGAAGATGCAGGTCTTGTAAAGAAGTAATGAAATCGATCGCTTTTATTTTATCCCAATCCTGCAAGGAATACCGTCATGAAACAATCATACATAATTACTCTGCTAAAAATGTTTTGATCGCGAAGCACGCACTGTCCACTGGCCCACACGCAATGCTGGCTCACACCACTGCACACACAGCTCGCTCAGGGTTCTGCAAAACAACGTGTCCACCGGCGATTGCGCCACAAGCCTGTCCAGGAGTGGCTGCTCAGGCCCCACGACTGACAGACCGGATGTCGCGCTGATCCCTGAACAAAAGCACCCGAGAAATTCCTGTCAAAACATGTGCTCTCTATTTCTCCTCCTGCAGTGTCCCACTATTGGGCCTGTAGGCGTCGTCGGTCGCGGTTAGACCAAACCGGAAGCAAATCAGCATTTACCTAGTAGACCCCATCCGTAATACCCATGCACATGAGAACTCCTTCGAAGGCAAATGTCTGTCTGAGAATCGAGTCCGCCGTGGACTCTAAACTGTCCCAGCCTCTCTGGTGCACTTTCTTGGGTTGCATTTCACGAACTGCTTAGGGAGTTATTACGTCTGGTGTCGCGGTATATTGACATAATTTGAGGATACAACGGAAACTGAATGTCCCACTGCACACACACACACACACACACACACACACACACACGAGAGAGAGAGAGAGCTAGCTCTGCAGACGACGCGAGACTATTTAAACAATTCTGAGGAACACCATCACCACCACACCTGAACACATACTCTAAAAGAAAAGATTGCATCGCACATATGAAACCATCCCTGAGACACTTCGCGCGCTTTGTGGGAAATACCCTAGTCTTTGAGCACGAGCTGCTTCAGGAGTTACTAAATCCAATTGAATATGTCTCTAAACGCAGTTTTAAAAAGATCGCTGGACAGTAGTTTACTTCAATTTAGCGATGTATACCACTACTGACTCTAAAAAGGATTGCGGCAGACTTGTGAAACCTGAGAGTCTTCCTCCACTACTATGGAATATTTGTGTGCATAAACAAATTAGGGAAAAGATTTAACGCAAATGTTGCTACACGAAATTCAAATCGAAGCCAGTAATATATTGATATATATTCTTTATTTAATCAGTTTGTGGGAGGTGGAGTTCCCGCTCTTGGGTAGACATCATGACTGTATCCCCCAACCGCGCTCCCCATGACATAATAATTGTAATCACCAGGGAATGGAATGAAGTGCGTTATAGTGCCCTATTAACAGTTAACGTTACTAAATACCACTGACCACGGACCGGATATCCGTCTCCTTTGATCTCGCGACTCCAAAACAAAGCACCAAGTGGCGGGATTCTGTTGATCGGCAAATTACAGATTCACTTCCGGTCTCTGCCGCTCTCAAGAGGCCACTCCCTGCTTGTCTGCGTGAACCAGCATCTCCAAACACGAAGATGAAGGTTTTCATCTCTCCTCAGGCTACTGTATTCCTGCTGGCTAATGCCGAAGACGAGGGGAAAACTGACGCAATTTCAATATCAAAAATAAAGTGAAATAATGCATTTGCACTACATTGTCAGATTAATTGTTTAGCAATTTACAAGAGTCAAATAGACTGCTTAACACACTCAATTCCACCTTACGATGATCCTTCTTCGTAATAAAACATATTTTCAACGCCTGTGTATCACACGCAAACATTATGCAAATCCTTAAAAATAAATCCTAGCCCTATATATAACATATATATATATATATATATATATATATATATATATGAGGTCTTGTACGCACCCTCCTCCACCACAACGTTTCCACTGAACATATCTGGTGAACAAAACTCCTGACACTCACACAAACAAGCGAACGTGAGACGTGCCCGTCCATTGACTACGGGGTTGCCCCATCCTCACTGGCCAGGAGATAGAGAGAGAGAGAGAGAGACCCCACCTGCGTCGGCCATGGCCGCCCATATCAAACGCATGCGTGCACGCAATAAAACTATCGGAAACAATAAATTGATCAATCGGGAATTTGACGTCCGGATTGGGTTTTTCATGCACTATAGAATTCCTAAATTAGTTCTCCCCGCAACATTCAGAAGCAGCAAGGCCTACTGCATGATAAAATCAAATGGCTCTGAGCTCTAACATCCCAGCTAGGCTGCTATCTATTGGCAACCCATATTTCTGTCTGTATATTTTGTTTTTAAAACTGAAGTAATTGTATGACAGTACCAAGGTGAGTAGCTCAATGAGCTCACCGGTAACGGCGCTGTTTAAATAAATAAATAGCACTGTAAGAAGTGACTGGTTGCTGTAGTCTTCTGTTTAAGAGTCAACCTATATTAAATTCGTAGTTGTATGGCCTTTCTGCAATGTCATCATAGTTGCACAGCTTGACCTGGCTGCCTTGGGGGGCACAAAGAGACTTAATTATGAAATTACATATCAGCGGCTGCGCTCCTTTCTGCTTGCCTCACAAACGGCTGCAATAGAACTGCTTCTAATCCAGTAATCCCCAGAATTAGCGATGGTGTTCAAAATGGTTCTAATGGCTCTGAGCACTATGGGACTTAACTGCTGAGGTCATCAGTCCCCTAGAACTTAGAACTACTTAAACCTAACTAACCTAAGGACGTCACACACATCCATGCTCGAGGCATGATTCGAACCTGCGACCGTAGCGATCGCGCGGTTCCAGACTGTAGCGCCTAGAACCGCTCGGCCACTCCGGCCGGCACTGCATGATAGCATAGTGGCTACAGCAAATACCATTGCAAGACAGAGTCCACTGCAATATACTGAGAAGCATTAAACACGACATACTTAAACCACAATCCAGTCCGTAGCAGTAGTTGTCATGACTGGAGGTCAGAGATAGCTGCACACCACACGCGCTCCTGTCTCGAGGTCCACACGCAACGCACCCGTACCCATGTACACTGCCAGAGCCGACGTAAAGAGGTCAGTCAAATTACTCTGCAGCCGCAGCCGCAGTCGCGGACGCATGTGTATGTAACCTCCCCCTCACTTATCGACCTTAATGACAGTGAAAAATTAAACCGCGTGTACCTAATGGAAATTTGGGAAAAGAAATCGTCACCGAAGTTAATCTGTCGGTAAAGAGGGAGGAAAGGGTTACATCTAAATGAAGGGAAAAATGCTAATGAAACAGGTGTAAATTAATTTTGAAAAGGGGTAGAGTTAATAAAGAAAGTAAATGTGCGGCCGTTACTTTAACAATTAACTAGCGGTAATTAGATATTTGAGATTTGGGGGAAATTACAGTCGCCAGTCCTAAGGACAAATACTATAGTAACTGAAATTAGCACTAGAAGCGTGGCAACTGAAGGTTGACACGTGCAGTGTGAAAACTGAAAGTTTGTCAGAAGTAATAAATTTCGCTACACTCTGACCTAATTTAGCAAAAGAATTAATAAAACAGGAAAATCGAAAGTTAATTTAGTGACTGAAGTTAATAGTGAGCTTTCTTTCTGAAGCACATCGAAATTCAGTAAAATACGGTTAGTCTTGGACTACCTCAACAATCATTTCAAAAGCTACTTGAATCTACACTATTTAGAAAGAAGGGATTTAACTTTGAACTTGAATTAAATGATTCTGAACAATTAACAGTAGTAAAATTTAGTACGTACCAAGCTGAGCTGCAGTCACAGGTAAGCTAAAATACAGTAACAAAACTCGCACTCTTAATTTGTGCTTGTGTAATCTGAATATTGTAGCCAGCTATGAATACCTTAACTGAACTTTGAAATTATAGCAGTGAAATCGAATGATGCTGGCGTTTGAATTTCAACGACACTCGGGTTAATTCCGGAAAAGGAAGGGACCCTGCTTGGTAATGCAATTGGGACAATGAGCAACAAACGTTCATGCTAAGTTGCTGTAATTTTGTGATGCAACAATTTTAAAAGTTTGAAAAGCTGAGGTCTGCCATACAGTTCTAAAACTTTACGTGCTTCCAGTCTTCCTTGTTGGCTGATTGAAGGTTTGAAGCCGTCGATCGAGGAGGTGGCGACAGTCACTCATTGTCGGCCGTCGCTGTTGCTGAAGCTGGATATTGGCGTGCCTTCTTCTCGACACGGTCACCAGACGAAACGGGCTCTTGATGTGCGCCAGCTAATGCTTCTCGTCCGCGACACCATGTCAGAAACTATCATCGCAAGTCGAGCGCAATTACATTCTGCCAAACCCCGAAAGCGCGGCAACTCGCGGGAGCTTCACACAACACACCTGTTTCACTGCACCACCCCAGCCAGACTCTTGTGAATGGCTCTGAGCACTATGGGACTCAACATCTTAGGTCATAAGTCCCCTAGAACTTAGAACTACTTAAACCTAACTAACCTAAGGACATCACACACACCCATGCCCGAGGCAGGATTCGAACCTGCGACCGTAGCAGTCCCGCGGTTCCGGACTGCAGCGCCAGAACCGCTAGACCACTGCGGCCGGCACCAGCCAGGCTCTCTCTCTGCTCGCACTCCACGCGGCCGAGTTCACACTACCAAAGATCCTAAACACCTTTGTTTTCCACACGACCTATCGATGTAATCGTTCGATAGCATAGTTTTCCCTATGCCAGACCCAGCATAAAAATACAAATAGTATGTACAAAACAAACCAATTATACATCGACATAAATGCATGTATATACAAATATTAAAACAATTACAATAAAGAGACAGAAATATCATATCTTCAGGTGACAAAATAAGGAAAAAAATTATAGTACAATAGATGGAAATAGGAGGATATGCATTTCCGGCGTTACATGTATGCCAGACTGCACCACCCCAGTCCATGTAGGACATCAGAGGATGATTGGAGTGGTAGGAATTCGGACGTTATCAATACATTCAGCGCAAACGTACATACTTTTGAATCTTCTCACATGCAACACACACACGTCCGCTTCTGTCGCACTCACCCAGCACACTGGTCACCTCACCAGCATTTGCTGCTGCGGGCAAGATCAGAAAGGTAGGCGCATTCTTTATACACGTCAGAGGCTGAGGTAATCCGTTACTTCCAGCTGCCGACTTCTCGTGATCGCCCTTGCATACAGCCACGGAGCACTGGAAAACAAACAGCTGCATCTTGGACATATACAGCAGTTCTAAGCAATTCCACCCCAACATAGACCCACTAGTTTCAAAAGTCTACTGTACATAATCCAAGGCAGCACTGTTGTTGACGATACACCTCGAATTTCTCACATGAAACGTAGATTCCTCCCGTTTATACGAGTTATTTTCGAAGATAGAAGAAAGCAGACGATATACTCGTTTTCACGTTGCTAAAGTATTTTTACTTTTGAAAATTCTGTACAGAACTACGGCGTAGGTCATATTCCAAACGGTTCAAATGGCTCCGAGCACTGATGGACTTAACTTCTGAGGTCATCAGTCCCCTAGAACTACTTAAACCTAACTAACCTAAGGACATCACACGCATCCATGCCCGAGGCAGGATTCGACCGTAGCGGTCGCGCTGTTCCAGACGGTAGCGCCTAGAATCGCTCGACCACACCGGCCGGCGGTCATATTCCCTTTAAGCGTTTTTCATCAGGTAGAAAAATATCTTTTCTTTTCTGTCATGTCATGCATCACAGGACTAGAATGTTAAACTCATTTTTGGGTCATGACAGAGCGCTAAGATTTACCACTGTCACAGGACGCCTCTTCACTTTCGAACTCTCTCTTAAGGTAACCAAATGTCTCGCCACCTACTAGGTCTCTTAAGGTAACAGCACAGAGAAGTCGTAAATATAAGTTTTATACTGTTGTTGTTGTTGTTGTTGTTGTTGTCTTCAGTCCTGAGACTGGTTTGATGCAGCTCTCCATGCTACTCTATCCTGTGCAAGCTTCTTCATCTCCCAGTACCTACTGCAACCTACATCCTTCTGAATCTGCTTAGTGTATTCATCTCTTGGTCTCCCCCTACGATTTTTACCCTCCACACTGCCTTCCAATACTAAATTGGTGATCCCTTGATGCCTCAGAACATGTCCTACCAACCGATCCCTTCTTCTGGTCAAGTTGTGCCACAAACTTCTCTTCTCCCTTATACTACATCACTATAAATTCTATTACGCTGGTTGTCGCTCTCTGTATACGCGGATGATTGAAATATAGATAAAAGATATTGCCACAGTGGAAAAAACGCAAGTGAAGGATCATTCCCGCGCTTTCCTAGCCATCGTCTACCTCTGCTATGCGGCGTGTCACTGATATCAGATTGATAGGTTAATTAATTAAATTGATCATGAGAGTCACTTTGCGTGGCAAGTAATTTTTCTTTTTCAGTAGTCGGATTACACTCACTAGGTAGTTCAAATGGAGATCCCTGCAGGGAAGACGACATTCTTTTGAGGAACACCATTGAGAACCGACATTTGAAGCTGACAACAGAAGGATTCTGCCACCGGGAACATACATTATGCGTAAGGACCACGCCACTAAAAGCACAATCACAACGACAGTATTACCGCCATCCTGCATAGAAGGCGGGCTTGATTCTGCAGGCACACACAGCAGGCACTGATTGCCAACCAAACTGATAGAATGGGAGGGTGTCATTCAAGTAACTCAGGGCTGAAAGTGTACCTGCATCACCGTGAGGGAGGTTGAGGTTTTGTAGGTTTAACCAATTTCTTAAAATAAATATTACACTTTTCCGCAAGTTTCACTTTCCCTATTCAGGCAAGGAAAAGCTGATATATCTCATTTCAAAGAATGTGAGTTCAATGCCATCCAAATTCAGTGACAATTGGTGGTAAAAAAGGAACGCAAGGCTTTTCAACAGAGCGATTCCAGCTGGGCATTGAAAGAAGCAGCTCAGCTGCGTAGTAATACTAATGAAATTAATCCCTCTCTCCATCATATGATGGCTCACAGCCAGGATCAAGTCTTTTTTATGCAACGGCATTTAGGCTATTTGCGCATCAGTGATGGTGAAATAATGATAGGGACACCACAACACCCACGCCTCTGGCAGAGACAAATCTCCACTGGACTGAGAATCGAACCCAGGCCCTTTTGATTGCCATCAAGTCACGTTGACACCATCGGCCAGCCGGAGTGACCGAGCGGTTCTAGGCGCTACAGTCTGAAACCGCGCGACCGCTACGGTCGCAGGTTCGAATCCTGCCTCGGGCATGCATGTGTGTGATGTCCTTAGGTTAGTTAGGTTTAAGTAGTTCTAAGTTCTAGGGGACTGATGACCTCAGCAGTTAAGTCCCATAGTGCTCAGAACCATTAGAACCATTTTGAACACCATCGCTAATTCTGGGGATTACTGGATTAGAAGCAGTTCTATTGCAGCCGTTTGTGAGGCAAGCAGAAAGGAGCGCCGCCGCCGATATGTAATTTCATAATTAAGTCTCTTTGTGCCCCACAAGGCAGCCAGGTCAAGCTGTGCAACTATGATGACGTTTCAGAAAGGCCATACAACTACGAATTTAATATAGGTTGACTCTTAAACAGAAGACTACAGCAACCAGCCACTTCTTACAGTGCTATTTATTTATTTAAACAGCGCCGTTACCGGTGAGCTCATTGAGCTACTCACCTTAGTACTGTCATACAATTACTTCAGTTTTGAAAACAAAATATACAGACAGAAATATGGGTTGCCAATAGATAGCAGCCTAGCTGGGATGTTAGCATATGTTTCCATAAATCAACGTAGAGCAGACATTTTTTGAGGCTAACAGTCACATCAACAGCAAAATCAACTACTGCAAAAGATTTGTTGATAATACAATTATACTTTTTGATGGCACCAATGAGGAAATAGTGACATTAGCAACAAAACTGAGTATCATGCACAGAAACATTAAATTTACCGTTGAACATGAGACTAACATCATCATCAATTTCCTAGATGTAAAAATCACCAACAAAAACCATAAACATCATTTTGAGATTGATACATACTGGTATATGTATCATCAGCTCATCTTGTCATCCAAACCAGCATAAGATGGCATATTTTAGATCCACACTGCACCGTCTACACAAAATTCCTCCTGAGCCAGTTAAAAAAGAAAAAGAAATCAGTCTCATTAAAACCATAGCCTCAAACAAAGGATACAGCCGTCTCATGATAGACAAAGTATCACAAAAAATCCAGAAACCGTCAATCAACAAAACTGTGCACCAGACAGCCATGCAACTTACACAAGACACAGTAGAAAAGAGCAGAAAATAAGTTGCACTACCTTTCTTAGGGAGCATATCCAATAAAATAAGAAACCCATTTTAAACACAAACATCAAAATAAGCTTCCACACAAGCAACAAACTCCAGCAGTTATTAATTCACAACTTAAAAAATAATAACCCCCTCCCCCCCCCCCCCCACACCCACGCACACAAATCTGTCATATACGAACTGAGCTGTCAAAATTGTCGCTCTTACTGTATAGGACAAACTGGAAGGAGCATCGAGACATGGCTGAAAGAGCATATAGATGCCATATGTTTGAACTACATTTCAAAATCCATATTTGCGATGCACACAACTACCAACGGTCATGGAATAAAGAACACTGAAGACCATGCATCATGCTGAGAAAGGTAGCCTTATGAATTTGTTTGAGGAGATTGAAATATACGTACATAAAAGCATATCACCACAAAATCTTCTCAATGAACAAACCGAGCTAGCCAATGCAGCCCTTCTTCAAAATTTCATTCACCTGCTTTCCAATTTAAAGAAAAAAATTAAAAATAAAAAGTTAACTTTTGTAATATTTATACATGCAAATCCATCCCAACTCATTTACTCGTACTGCGCTTTCAACATATTCCATAATATGTCCACAATTGTAACATTTATTCATGTACACGTGGCCCTTATATTTGCTTTTGTTCCAATGTATACCATAATATTTATGTAATATCACCGCAGTTGCACTTTATAACTGACTGCTTTATTTGTATATCTTAATTTTAATCATTTCTATTTCAATGTAAATAGTAAGTAACGCAACATCAGCAGTTTGTAAATTTCTATTGTCACATACATGTACGTAACGAAATATCTCTGCGAGTGGAACTCTTTGGCATTGTTATGGTTGTAATATCGCAATATTCGTATGCATACCTACATGTCACTAAACTTCTAAATGTGTGAGCGTTGTGTTACATTATGTGAGCATATACACTCCTGGAAATGGAAAAAAGAACACATTGACACCGGTGTGTCAGACCCACCATACTTGCTCCGGACACTGCGAGAGGGCTGTACAAGCAATGATCACACGCACGGCACAGCGGACACACCAGGAACCGCGGTGTTGGCCGTCGAATGGCGCTAGCTGCGCAGCATTTGTGCACCGTCGCCGTCAGTTCAACCAGTTTGCCGTGGCATACGGAGCTCCATCGCAGTCTTTAACACTGGTAGCATGCCGCGACAGCGTGGACGTGAACCGTATGTGCAGTTGACGGACTTTGAGCGAGGGCGTATAGTGGGCATGCGGGAGGCCGCGTGGACATACCGCCGAATTGCTCAACACGTGGGGCGTGAGGTCTCCACAGTACATCGATGTTGTCGCCAGTGGTCGGCGGAAGGTGCACGTGCCCGTCGACCTGGGACCGGACCGCAGCCACGCACGGATGCACGCCAAGACCGTAGGATCGTACGCAGTGCCGTAGGGGACCGCACCGCCACTTCCCAGCAAATTAGGGACACTGTTGCTCCTGGGGTATCGGCGAGGACCATTCGCAACCGTCTCCATGAAGCTGGGCTACGGTCCCGCACACCGTTACGCCGTCTTCCGCTCACGCCCCAACATCGTGCAGCCCGCCTCCAGTGGTGTCGCGACAGGCGTGAATGGAGGGACGAATGGAGACGTGTCGTCTTCAGCGATGAGAGTCGTTTCTGCCTTGGTGCCAATGATGGTCGTATGCGTGTTTGGCGCCGTGCAGGTGAGCGCCACAATCAGGACTGCATACGACCGAGGCACACAGGGCCGACACCCGGCATCATGGTGTGGGGAGCGATCTCCTACACTGGCCGTACACCACTGGTGATCGTCGAGGGGCACTGAATAGTGCACGGTACATCCAAACCGTCATCGAACCCATCGTTCTACCATTCCTAGACCGGCAAGGGAACTTGCTGTTCCAACAGGACAATGCACGTCGGCATGTATCCCGTGCCGCCCAACGTGCTCTAGAAGGTGTAAGTCAACTACCCTGGCCAGCAAGATCTCCGGATCTGTCCGTCATTGAGCATGTTTGGGACTGGATGAAGCGTCGTCTCACGCGGTCTGCACGTCCAGCACGAACGCTGGTCCAACTGAGGCGCCAGGTGGAAATGGCATGGCAAGCCGTTCCACAGGACTACATCCAGCATCTCTACGATCGTCTCCATGGGAGAATAGCAGCCTGCATTGCTGCGAAAGGTGGATATACACTGTACTAGTGCCGACATTGTGCATGCTCTGTTGCCTGTGTCTATGTGCCTGTGGTTCTGTCAGTGTGATCATGTGATGTATCTGACCCCAGGAATGTGTCAATAAAGTTTCCCCTTCCTGGGACAATGAATTCACGGTGTTCTTATTTCAATTTCCAGGAGTGTATATACATAAAAAAGTGCATTGTACGGTTTTGGATGTTGCAAAATGATTCGCAACCTGCCCTGAACGCAATGGCGTGGATTCTTCATTGCAAGTAACCGAAACATCTTCCATTTAATAATAATAATTTGCTTACATCACTTAAAATCGTCGTGAGGCACAATTACAATTAAAAAGACGTTGTCTCACATCTTGTTTTGGTTGTAGGGGATCGCCACTCCAAGGAAGTTTCGTTAGGTGGGGAAACAAAACACGAAATGTAATTTAAAACGCGAACTAGCCGTCTGAAAATGAACCTATCGGTTCGAAACCGTCAACGGCGCTGTTTAAATAACTAAATACCATTGTAAAAAGTGGCTGGTTGTTGTAATATGCTGTGTAAGAGTCAACCTATATTTTGTACAGAGCCACGGGCTCAATATGTCAGTTTTTGACAAAATAGCAACTACGAACTGATCTGTGAAGTATTTTTACACCAATTGACACATGAAGGTGTTGGTCGGGATGTGCCCGGAAGCTTTGCATCGGCACAACACGCGTGCTATTAATCACTATAAATCCCTCTGATTCCAGCACATTTATGAACAGTCTGCCAACATCCTTCAAGACATCGAGTCTACGCAAGTCTCCATCACATCATGGACCAGTCAGCAAGCGACGCCTTGGGTTCACTGTCAAAGATCATCCTCCACACAGTTCCCACTTGACACCATCCGATTTCATCTGTTACAAAGACTTAAAGAACACCTTCGAGGACTTCACTTTGATAGTGATGAAGCGGTGCAAGCAGAAGTGAGGTTGTGACTCCGTCAATAAAGTCAAACATTCTGCAGTGACGGTATCGACAAACTGGTCTTTCGCTGGAAGAAATGTGCTCGTCATCAGGGTGATTACGTTGAGAAATAAATATGCAGTCATGAAGAATAAAGATGTGGAATCGTAATAATATTTGCTTCATTTAAAAAGGTTCAAGAGTTTCACATAAAACATTATTTGGCCATACTTTTCAGCGCTTCATCCTACTAAAGCGTAATTGCAACATGTGTGTGGCAGCAGAGGCACAACTGTCCATTGCTCTTTCAGACATGCTCTTGTCCAAAACAGATTCATGGCCGATTATGATGTGATAGATGATTCTCATATCATGTATTTTAACGTGAATAGAGTGCACAGCTTGGCGATGTTGCAGTATCTGTTGGTGTACAATTCTAAATGACTTCTTTCAGAGGGTGTCAAAAGCGTTGTGATGGAAACGTACCAGACGATTCCAACTTACAGCACATTTTAGAATGGGATTTCCAAGAGTATTCATCCTTTAAATTCGCATTTACCGTTACGTCTGAAGAAAGGAAAGATATTATTTTCGACATTCTATGACAAGAAAAACTGTGTTACTCATTCCTCAAACAATGTTTACGGCATAAATTGGTTCAAAAAAAAAGACATATCGAATTTTATTATGTAGGCAATCTCAACGATATCCTCATAATACATGTTTGGTGCAGATGTATTAACTTCCAAACCAAATTTACTCGGAGCCTCATTTTTAACAAAACTTTAGTGGAACTGAGAAGGCTCGATGTAGTTCGATAAACCCATTGCAGTAGTAATGGCAATTTTGGATATTTTCAGGACGCTGCTCTTTACACAGACCGTGACACACACACACACACATATATATATATATATATATATATATATGGTGTTACAAAAAGGTACGGCCAAACTTTCAGGAAACATTTCTAACACACAAATAAAAAAAAAGATGTTATGTGTCCAGAAACGCTTAATTTCCATGTTAGAGCTTATTTTAGTTTCGTCTGTATGTACTGTACTTCCTTGATTCACCGCCAGTTGGCCCAATTGAAGGAAGGTAATGTTGACTTCGGTGCTTGTGTTGACATGCGAGTCATTGCTCTACAGTACGTTTGGGCAGGCATTGTTGGTGATGTCTTGATTGGGCCCCACGTTCTTCCACCTACGTTCAATGGAGCATGTTATCATGATTTCATACGGGATACACTACATGTGCCCTTATAAGTACGACACAACATGTGGTTCATGCACGATGGAGCTCCTGCACATTTCAGTCGAAGTGTTCATACGCTTCTCAAAAAGAGATTCGGTGACCGATGGATTGGTAGAGGCGGAGCATTTCCATGGCCTCCACGCTCTCCTGACCTCAACCCTCTTGACTGTCATTTATGCCGGCCGGTGTGGCCGTGCGGTTCTAAGCGCGTCAGTTTGGAACCGCGTGACCGCTACGGTCGCTGGTTCGAATCCTGCCTCGGGCATGGATGTGTGTGATATCCTTAGGTTAGTTAGGTTTAAGTAGTTCTAAGTTCTAGGGGACTGATGACCTCAGTAGTTAAGTCCCATAGTGCTCAGAGCCATTTGAACCATTTATTTGAACTGTCATTTATGGGGGCATTTGAAGGCTTTTGTCTACGCAACCCCGGTACCAAATGTAGAGACTCTTCGTGCTCGTATTGTGGACGGCTGTGGTACAATACGCCATTCTACAGGGCTGCATCAACGCATCAGGGATTCCATGCGACGGAGGGTGGATGCATGTATCCTCGCTAACGGAGGACATTTTGAACATTTCCTGTAACAAAGTGTTTGAAGTCACGCTGGTACGTTCTGTTGCTGTGTGTTTCCATTCCATGATTAATGTGATTTGAAGAGAAGTAATAAAATGAGCTCTAACATGGAAAGTAAGCGTTCCCGGACACATGTCCACATAACATATTTTCTTTCTTTGTGTGTGAGGAATTTTCCTGAAAGTTAGGCCGTACCTTTTTGTAACACCTCAAATATTTATGATGATATTAAAATTGACGTACGTAAGTGGTTTGACACTTTAGCAGGCCCCGAAAATAACGTTTATTTGAACACTGCGTATCAATAAGAAAGAGGTTGAGTTATTGAAAGACAAAGTTATTGCTGAACTTAATACAGAATTTGTTGGCCTACGAGAAAATATGTACGCTACTGGCCATTAAAATTGCTACACCAAGAAGAAATTCAGATGATAAACGCGTATTCATTGGACAAATATATTACACTGGAACTGACATGTGATTACATTTTCACGCAATTTGGGTGCATAGATCCTGAGAAATCAGTACCCAGAACAACCACGTCTGGCTGTAATAATGTCCTTGACACGCCTGGGCATTGAGTTAAACAGAGCTTGGATGGCGTGTACAGGTACAGCTGCCAATGCAACTTCAACACGATACCACAGCTAATCAAGAGTAGCGACTGGCGTATTGTGACGGGCCAGTTGCTTGGCCACCATTGACCAGACGTTTTCAATTCGTGAGAAATCTGGAGAATGTGCAGCAGTCGAACATTTTGAAACATCCCCTTAGAACAATTGTACACGACTGTGCTTAAACTGACACACAAGATTTTATTAGAGAACAAACAATGTATTTACCTTAATAGTGTTGAAAAAGCATAATATAGATAGCAGTTCATAATATATATTCTGTACTCAAAAATCCGCCATCTCATTTCCCACATCCACCACTGCTGGCGGCTCACCTCCAACTGCGCAACGCTACACGCTGTTCTCATATAGCTGCCGCTGCCCAACACTACAATGGCAGACAACAATGCAAACTAGCCACAGACTGCACACAGCACAGCCAGCAGTGATTTTCAAAGAAAACAAACACCCTACTTACATAGCCCCCATGCTCCCCACAAAAAATTTTACAAATTGTTTTGGGCAGTGGCCAATAATGATTTGTAAAATTTTTTCATAATTACAATAACAAAGATATCAAATGCACACACTTATTTATACAATGTTGGTCAAAAGCTAAAATTTTCTCACAGTCCATAAAGACAGTCCAGAGTGTTCATCACAGTTTTTTTTTTTTCAAAGTCTGAGCAGTAAAAGACAATGCACACGGAAGTAGTGGATTTCCATGCAGTCTTGAAGAAGTAGCGTTGTCCTTCCAACTGAAAGACAGTGCTGACTCTTGACATGCTGACAGGTAATGGGCCACAACAGAGCAAACCCACAGCAGAGTCATTCGACGTTTTCAAGAAGATTGGTAGGTAGGTCATCACAGAGCAGACCCACTGTAGTCCTGGTAGAGAGTATGGTATTGGTGGGCCACCAGAGGTGCAGACCCACTGCAGTCCTTGTAGAAATAATGGTACTGGTGAGTCAGCAAAGGTGTAGACCCACTGTAGTCCTTGTAGAGATGGCCAGGGTCCATCTGTTGTGACTGTGCGGGTGCACAATCACCATTGAAGAGTCTTGCAGTTAATATAGCAAGTCCATAATCACCACTTGTACACTCACAAAGTTTTTGGATTTGTCCTTAGAACCAGCAATGCTGCTAACCAGTCCCTTGCTGAATTATTAACACACAAACAGTCACTACTTCTCACATATTGTCCATATACTATGACCAACAGAAACGTGTGCAGTGAAATGTAACTTAAAAGTTACTTAATTTGATGAACTGGTGTCAATTACAATTTTATAACATAAGAATACAATAACAAAGGTACAAAATACATCATTAAAAACATAACAATACAGATAACATTTGTAGTAATACAGGCTTTACAAAAGAATAGAAATAGACATATACATCAGTGTTACAGGAATTATGACATAAGTAAATACATAAAAGATCAGAATAATTATTGAAACATCCACTTCACACATTAGCATTAAAACAAAACAGAATAAATAATGTCTAAGCATATTTACAAGGTAAATAACATATTAATGCCAATTATATTTGAGGATAACAGTATTCCACATCATAGTGAATGTAGATTAGTATTAGAAGAAGAAAAAATTCTATGAAACTACACAGAGACAGGAAGAAAACAAATACACAAGGGTACACAAACACACAGTGGGATAACACCAAAAGGAAAGGACAGGGTTTGTTTTCAGTGTAACATTTGATACTGCAGTCCAACCCAAAACTTCATTCCATAGATCTTTCGTCTTATTTCAACCTTTGCTTCCACCAAAAAAAAAAAAAAATCCTAACCAAGCATGCTTTCAGTATTTTTCTCGTATAACCTCTCAGTGCATGTCTTCAAATTCATCGCAACTCATTCTCTTATAGGCTATGCCCTCTTAAGCTAACTTAAATCTACTGAGCTCAGATGCTAAACTAAGGGACGAGGCAATGCAGCAGCATAAAACAATTAACGCAAACATCAAGGACAAAAATCTTAAATAGGCAAAGCAATTGCAGTACTACAACTAATATAAGGCACTGTGCAGCAAACAAGAAAAATAAATCAGTAGTAAAACTAGATTAGAAGAGTAACACAAAGTCAAATTCAGTAACACTATGCCTGGCAAACAGCAATAACTTATACCTAAACATGACATAGCTCAAGCAGAAAAAATATTACAGTAAAAACAACAATGCAGATAAGGGAAATGTATATTCACATCTTAATGTCTATGTAATTAAAGTGATGCACCACAACTTATTCTACGAAAAATATTACCAAGTAGTTGAAAAGAAAATTATGTATGCAAGTCCTGTGAAGGGAAATGTCTTTTTGTGCTCCCTCATTTTTTTTTGGATAGATCATAAAATTATTTACTGGATCTGTAGGCATAAAATATCTATATTAGTACATTCATAAAATTTTATTTTAAACAATGCTGCAGTGCAACTAGAAACTAGATATTAAATGAAATAAGCAACTATGTACAAAGGAAGGCATGAAACATCATTCATTGGCCATATGGCATTTCATAAGGTAGTAAAAAAAATCTCTCAACTCTCGTAGAAAGATACTTGTCATAATCAGGTGTGCAGATGTAAGAATGTTTCCAAGTAATGAGCGTGTCGTATTTGCTGTGCTTTCTATAAAGGAATGTCAATAGCGAGGATAGGGCCCCTTTTTTTTCTACCTGTGCCTCTGCAAAGGCTTTCACTAATGGCATTTTTTTTCAGGCATCTGACACAGCTGGGTGCCCATGATGCATTACGTGCAGGTGGTCACTTAACCTTCTTACGGAAATATTTACGACAGCCATTTCCGCTACAGTGACAGTCTCATATAAAAATATTTCACAGGTCAAGAATTTACGTTGCAAATGTGTAGAAACAAAATCCTATAAATATAATAGTGTCCAAAAAATTTTCGTCGGCATTGTAATACATTCACACATTTACATACATTTCATAACTCTTAAAGTACGATTCTTGGTTTCCAACAACCTTTTTCACAAACCAGAGTCCCTAACCACTACTCCTTATTCCTTACCTTATTACACATATACATATTCATCAACACGTCTTCAACAATTCATCATAATAAATACATATCATAATAAACATTCCTCAACAGCATAATACACATCGTCGTCATAATAATAACATCAAAACACCTCAGTCAAATCTCAAAAACGTCGTAGCTTTCTGCAATAATTTCAAAACCTAAAGAAAATTCTCTGCTCATTTCAATAGTGTCATCTACCTCAAACGTACTTTAAAAATCATGATCTCATACCAGATACATCATTCAAAGCTCTCATAGTATCACAATGGTTCCAAAAAAATATGAACAAGTCACAAAGTAAAGACAAAATACAATTTCGTAAGTGTGAAGTTATCCAACGGTGTAATTGAGTAAACATGTGTCACTGATGTAGTAAAAAAAAATGTTTATCTCTCAGTTAAATGATCAGATAGCTGTGTAATTTGTGTGTTAGAGAAATATGGTACCGATGTGTAAAGTTGTGTAAGCAAATACCATATTAGCTAAGGCTCCTTGTGCTTGCCAAACACATGGTACACAAAGTAAGCGTGTACCCTCCTGAGGATTAGTGTAATTATACCCTCAGGTGTTACAGATTCCAGCAATGGAATGAAATGTATCACGGAAAACTTTCTTTGTAATTCAAAAATCTTTAAAAACAAATGTTTTAAGTACAAAATTGATCACTGAAATGCGTGTCCTGTAGCGCTAAATGTGCATCTTGTTGTAAGATAATCTCTGTGGAAGTGTCGTAGTTATTTTCCTCCGAAAGCTAAGTTCTGCAGAAGCCAATGTACTTACCTCATCATAAACGAAAGTGAAATGCTTTGCGTATAGATATCTTAGTTATTACGCTTATTGTTATGATGAAGAACATACTGTGCTGTAACGTATTGTTGTGCTACAAAAGAGGCTGTCTCCTTGTAGCTATACCACAAAAGATACTACTAAAACATGTTGTATTTTCCAGAATAATTCAGAAAAACTGTGCAGATATAAAACAGAAACACGGCAAAAGCAACATTGTAAATTGTCACTCATTAGTAGCGTCATGATAAAATCGTGTAGCTGTCCCATAAACTAACCATTGTCTCATCTGGTATCTCACAGAAAGTTCTTTAAATCCAGAATGAATTTTCAAGTAAACCAAAATGTTGCATTAAAATCTCATTAGCAGTACTGGTAAATGTTCTAAGTATGTGAGCCTTATAGTTGTTACGTAATCGTGCAACTAACAAGCAAGAATGCACCCACACAATAACACTGTGACGTCTGTTCACAATAACAATGCATTCGTAATTTCTGTTTAAATAAGTTCTCTTGGTTCTTGACTGGATATTTAACTTCAAAACATAGTTGCATGTTAACAGCTCCTAAGATTGAAAAAGAGTACTAGTAACGTGAAGTGAAAAATTTTATAGCAAAGACTAAGTTAAAAAGCAGATTATCTCGCAATAAATGGTTTTATATGTGAAATGTGGTGTAACCCTTTGCTCTTCTCAGTACACAGAGTTTCAACTTCAACACAATTATCGTGCGGTATACGTCGGTAAACAATACTGGAATTTTTCTCAAGGTTAGCGTCTATGTTATTTTTCTCTAAGCCAGCCGGCGCAAGCGGCAGCCTGCGGTGCGAATCATTTCCTGTTCCTTTGTTGGCGTGCATCATTATTGGGATTTGGAGACCTAACTTCTACAAATTCGCCTTGCCGAGAGGGCCCTGCTCTGTTTGAAGCTCGCCAGTTCTGATGCAGTTCAGGTCTGTCGTTACGATCATATCGTCTGTCGTCATGTCGGTAGATTCCATAGTTTCTTTCCAGTCTGTCACGTGGTGGAGAATTTCTCCCCGAGTCGTAACTGCGCGCTGGACCGTTGCGTCTAAAGTTATTCTGTCTCCCTTGATAATAATTATTTTGGTTCCCATATTGTCTGTTTCTCTGATTGTCTCTGTGATAGTCATTACCGCAGAGAGGTGATCTTTCCCTGTAATTATTACTACTCTGCCAACGGTTGTCATACGGGTGGTGTCTGTTTTGGTCACGATTTACGTTATAAGAATAGCCTTGTCATATATTATTTCTGTCATCACGGAATTGTGACGGGTGTGATCTGTAGTTGTTGTGCTCCTGTTTTCGCGCTCCGCGATTGTCAGTGTCAATTTCCAGTTCTTGTAATAGTCCCTGAAAAGCTTCAATGTCGTCTTTGCAACGTCCTGCTAAAATAATATGCTGTAAATGTTCAGGCAGTTTGATTAAGCAAATGCGGATGAGTTATGAGGGGCTGTATGGGTTTGAAAGATACTGATTCTTGTGCAACATGTCTTCAAAATACACTCCTGGAAATTGAAATAAGAACACCGTGAATTCATTGTCCCAGGAAGGGGAAACTTTATTGACACATTCCTGGGGTCAGATACATCACATGATCACACTGACAGAACCACAGGCACATAGACACAGGCAACAGAGCATGCACAATGTCGGCACTAGTACAGTGTATATCCACCTTTCGCAGCAATGCAGGCTGCTATTCTCCCATGGAGATGATCGTAGAGATGCTGGATGTAGTCCTGTGGAACGGCTTGCCATGCCATTTCCACCTGGCGCCTCAGTTGGACCAGCGTTCGTGCTGGACGTGCAGACCGCGTGAGACGACGCTTCATCCAGTCCCAAACATGCTCAATGGGGGACAGATCCGGAGATCTTGCTGACCAGGGTAGTTGACTTACACCTTCTAGAGCACGTTGGGTGGCACGGGATACATGCGGACGTGCATTGTCCTGTTGGAACAGCAAGTTCCCTTGCCGGTCTAGGAATGGTAGAACGATGGGTCCGATGACGGTTTGGATGTACCGTGCACTTTTCAGTGTCCCCTCGACGATCACCAGTGGTGTACGGCCAGTGTAGGAGATCGCTCCCCACACCATGATGCCGGGTGTCGGCCCTGTGTGCCTCGGTCGTATGCAGTCCTGATTGTGGCGCTCACCTGCACGGCGCCAAACACGCATACGACCATCACTGGCACCAAGGCAGAAGCGACTCTCATCGCTGAAGACGACAGGTCTCCATTCGTCCCTCCATTCACGCCTGTCGCGACACCACTGGAGGCGGGCTGCACGATGTTGGGGCGTGAGCGGAAGACGGCCTAACGGTGTGCGGGACCGTAGCCCAGCTTCATGGAGACGGTTGCGAATGGTCCTCGCCGATACCCCAGGAGCAACAGTGTCCCTAATTTGCTGGGAAGTGGCGGTGCGGTCCCCTACGGCACTGCGTAGGATCCTACGGTCTTGGCGTGCATCCGTGCGTCGCTGCGGTCCGGTCGCAGGTCGACGGGCACGTGCACCTTCCGCCGACCACTGGCGACAACATCGATGTACTGTGGAGACCTCACGCCCCACGTGGTGAGCAATTCGGCGGTACGTCCACCCGGCCTCCCGCATGCCCACTATACGCCCTCGCTCAAAGTCCGTCAACTGCACATACGGTTCACGTCCACGCTGTCGCGGCATGCTACCAGTGTTAAAGACTGTGATGGAACTCCGTATGCCACGGCAAACTGGCTGACACTGACGGCGGCGGTGCACAAATGCTGCGCAGCTAGCGCCATTCGACGGCCAACACCGCGGTTCCTGGTGTGTCCGCTGTGCCGTGCGTGTGATCATTGCTTGTACAGCCCTCTCGCAGTGTCCGGAGCAAATATGGTGGGTCTGACACACCGGTGTCAATGTGTTCTTTTTTCCATTTCCAGGAGTGTATTTGATAAGACTGGAAAATTCAGATTGTTCGAAACGTTTCATCATTATGATGCCATGTTTTACTCGGCCTTGTGTAGCTTGAGACCAATACGCTGAGAGGAAGGCATGATAAAATTCTCCTTCACTGTGACAATCGTGAATGACCGATTGCATTCTTACAGCTGGTTCATTCTCCAAGTAGCCACACATAAATTCTAATCTGTGTTCTAATGACCAGTTGGGAGGAAAACAATGAGAGAATTGATGGAGCCACGCTTGTGGATGAATGTCGTTGGCAGAATTCTTAAACGTTTTGAATTTACGTGAAGTAATGAACAGCTTATAGTCAAAATCATCATGTCGCCGAGTCGCATGTCGGTCATTGTTACGTCGTGTCGGCGGTTCCATCTCAAAATTCGGGGTACCTTGCCAATTTCTTTCATAACTTCCGAAATGCCCTTTGTTATTATTTTGTGGCTGTTCCGTATTTCTATGTCCCTCTTCCTGACTTGGGGCGCGAGTGTCCTCTGAAATACGTAATTCTTGTATTACCTGTGTCAGCTGATCTTGTACTTCCCGGATTTCTCTTTGATGTTGCGTATTAATTTGATTCTGATTTTGTTTGAATTTCCTAATTTGTTCGCACTCTTCTGTGTCATTAAAGACTACTGGTTTTGTGTCATTCAGATTATCATCTACCTTTAGCTGATCCGAAAGTTCAACTACTTTCTCTGATAATGAACTAATTTCCTCCATGGGTCTTTCTACTGTGTCCTTTAAGTTTTCCTGAGTTTTTGCAAGTTGCGTAACCGAATCAGTAGATGCAACTGAGTCCATTTTAGCTTGCAAGGTCTCATGATTTTCATGAACAATAGTTTGCAGTTCTTTTATGGCTGCTTCGTGATTCTGTAGTGCATTTTCATGACGCGAAAAAATAGGTTGAAAATGCTCACAAATTTGTGTTTTTACGTCATTACAGACTTTTTGACATTTCGATTCAATGTTATGTAACTCAGTAGTTAATCCTCACGTGTTTGTTCAAGCGTGGTGTGAAGATTTTGTTCCATTGCGTCTAACTTTTGCTGTGTGTCTCTGGTGTTGTTCCATTGTGTCTAACTTTTGAAGAATTTGTTCCATTGTGTCTAACTTTTGAAGATTTTGTCCCATTTGTTTCTGATTTTGTTCAAGCGTTGTGTCTAACTTCTGTAGCCTTTGTCCCATTTGTTGCATTAACTGTAATAACAGTGCACTGGTGTCTCAAACATTTTCCTCAGTGCTTTTCGGCAGTGAATTTGCACCGGCAACATTCACATTTTGACAAGCGGAAAATGTGTCTTGACTCATTTGAGAAAACGGTGAGAACCCAAAACCTGAGTCTACAGTATTTGCAATATTGTGTCCTGTCATTTCGGATTCCTGAGGCTAGCTGTTGCCGACCGATCGATCGATAATGCATCCCTGTTCACTAATTGTTTCACTGTCTACACCATTGTTTGCAGCCCGCTCCATTTCCCTATGTAGAAATACCAAATGACTACTTTGAACATTAGTTAATTCATTACTCGGTGGCGCTAACACACTGCTTTCGTCTTCACTGTCATTTCTCAGTTTACTTTGGAGCCTAGTATTACGTTTTTCACACGCCATTATTGTCACAATATTTCACACGATAACACAGAAAAACACAATTTGAAGAGCAACAATAAGAGAACACATTAACATAGCATTGAAAATAATATCTCGTTAATTGCAAGCGCAGCTGCGAAATACTTGTTGCAAATCTACATGCATGCCACAACTGTTTTACTGTACAACACTGAAAGGCTGCAACTACAAAGGAGATTCTCTCTACAATTACGCGCTAGCAATAAACGAAATCTACACTAATTGCACAAACTACAAGAAAAAAATCAGAAGATTCCAGTGAGGTATCCTCGGCTAAGGGTCGACATATGAAACATCCCCTTAGAACAATTTATACACGACTGTGCTTAAACTGACACACAATATTTTTAGCACAACGCAATCTGACTTTCAAAAATCCCTGCAAAAGAATGGCCCTGACTAACATTAACCTATACGTTTCACAAATCACTTACCTCACAAAAATCTTTGGTTACTCGAACTACAGCAATACAGCGAGCGCCACTACTGCCAGCTAAATAAAAGATTCAAACTACGGAAGGCACTAACTACTGATAGGCATAGTTAGCAAATGAAAGATTTTAATAGAGAACAAACAATGTATTTACCTTAATAGTGTTGAAAAAGCATAATACAGATAGCAGTTCATAATATCCATTCTGTACTCAAAAATCCGCCATCTCATTTCCCACATCCACCACTGCTGGCGGCTCACCTCCAACTGCGCAACGCTACGCGCTGTTCACATCCAGCTGCCGCTGCCCAACACTACAATGGCAGACAACAATGCAAACTAGCCACAGACTGCACACAGCACAGCCAGCAGTGATTTTCAAAGAAAACCTAAACAGCCTACTTACAATTTTGTATGTCCAGAAAGACCTGTACAGGACCTGCAACATGCGGTCGTGCATTATCCTGCTGAAATGTAGGGTTTCGCAGGGATCGAATGAAGGGTAGAGCCACGGGCGTAAAACATCTTAAATGTAACGTCCACTGTTCAAAGTGCCGTCAATGCGACCATCATGATGCTGTAAACAGACCCTGGATTCATTCGAAAAAATGACATCTTGCCATTCGTGCACTCAGGTTCGTCGTTGAGTACACCATCTCAGGCGTTCCTGTCTGTGATGCAGCGTCAAGGGTAACCGCATCCATGGTCTCCGAGCTGATAGTCTATGCTGCCGCAAACTTCGTCGAACTGTTCGTGCAGATGGTTGTTGTCTTGCAAATGTCCTCATCTGTTGACACAGGGATTAAGACGTGGCTCCACGATCCGTTACAGCATGCGGATAAGATTCCTGTCATCTCGACTGCTAGTGATACGAGGCCGTTGGGATCCAGCACACCGTTCCGCATTACCCTCCTGAACCCACCGATTCCATATTCTGCTAACAGTCTTTGGATCTCGACCAACGAGAACAGCAATGTTGCGATACGATAAACCGCAATCGCGATAGGCTACAATCCCACCTTTATCAAAGTCGGGAACATGATGGTACGCATTTCTCCTCCTTACACGAGACACCACAACAACGTTTCACCAGGCAATGCCGGTCAACTACTGTTTGTATATGAGAAATCGGTTGGAAACTTTCCTCATGTCAGCACGTTGTACGTGCCGCCTCCGGGGCCAACGTTGTCTGAATGCTCTGAAAAGCTAATCATTTGCATATCACAGCATCTTCTTCCCGTCGGTTAAATTTGGCGTCTGTAGCACGTAATCTTCGTGGTGTAGCAATTTTAATGGCCAGTAGTGTATACTACAGAGTCCGAATCTGGGTGCATCATACTCAGAGCAAATGTATAAAACAATCTCCTGTAACTGGGTTAACCATAATTAACCATAAACAACTACAGACTCAAAAGTAGAAACCTCTGAGCTGTTTGTAATTCAGTCAAGCAATATTTTGTTCAACGCGTGGTAGCCGCACGGTCTAGATCGCCTTGTCACGCTCCGCGCGGCTCCCTCCGTCGGAGGCTGAAGTCCTCTCTCGGGCATAGGTTTATATGTGTCGTCCTTTGCATAAGTTGGTATAAGTTAGATTAAGTAGTGTGTTAGAGGTGGAATAGCTTTGCTGTAACATGGGTCAATTATTAGACTTATTACAACTTTTGGCACAGTTTTGGATCAACTAATTAAAGTTGTTACAGTAATGCTGCAAAGTGGGCAACTGCTATAGTTGTAACAGTTTTGATGTCATATCGAGGCAGTTTGTACAGTTCTTCCAGTTGGAAGGGGGGATGGATTTGTTATAGTGGTTACAGTTACAGTTGCTACAGTTTTGCTGTAACATTGGCTGTTTGTTACTGTTATTACACTTTTTGTTAGATATTAGGGAAATCTGTTACGGTTGTTACTGTTAGAGGTGCTACAGTTTTGCTGTAAAATGGGTTAATTGTTGCTGTTGTTACAGTTTCTTGTTACAGCTTATGACAGTTTGTTACAGTTTTGAGGCAACTCGTTACAGTTTTAAGGGAAATTTGTTACAATTTTACGGCAATTTATTTCAGTTTTGAGGCAATTTCTTGCAATTTTGGGAAGATCTGTTACAGTCTTAGGGGTAACTTGTTTCTGTTTTAAGGGTAATTTCTTACAGTTTTGAGGACAGTAACTGTCTAATATTTTAATAGTTTACTGTCTAAATTTTACCATTTTCATGTTGTAACCATTTACCACTTAACAGTTTATCATTTACTACGCTTAACGACACTTCGTTTACTACACTCCAATTGGCTGGAGAAGTTTTAAATTTCCCACTAGCAAAATTGGGCTAGTTCTCGTGTCTTGGGTTTTGATTGGCTGTTTCATTTTAATATTAGGCTGTGATTGTCTGAAAAGGGGGAGGGAAGGGCATGGAGTAGAGAACACAAGCGGTCTAGCTCTCTCATCTTGGAGTTTGATCGGCTGTTTCACTTTAATACTACACTGTATGGTCTTTGTTTTCTGGAGAGTAAGGCAGAACAAACACTGATGACTGCACCTCTTTCACCAGTGTTGGCCACACACACGAAGTCATGTCATCAGATTGGTGACACTATTGCCCACCAGTTGTCCATGAATCTTTAACTCACACTGCTCTTGTTCCTTTTTTCGAGACATGAGATCTCCAGTACACCTCTTGGCTTCACACTTTGTGACCAAGGTACTGTAACAAAGACCAAGAAATAGACATTGCATATAGCAACGCCATAAATTGTATTTGTTTTGGTTAATATACATAAAATCTATATTGTTAACGACTTTATTTTTTTGGCAGCAGCCATGGAACCATGATCGCCTGCCAATGAAAGGTTGAGAGTGAGGAGCTTGGAGTTCAAGCTGACAAACCATGAAAACATTTAGCCCAAGCAAACAAATTATTTTATTTTTGAAGCAACATCGCCACAAGCGTATTGCCATCAGGCTCAACAACATACACAAGGATTTAGTCGTGTCTCACACTGGCTTATAAAGCATTTCAGAAAACATACCTTAATGCAGGCAGGAGTTGGCCTCTGTCAGAAAGACTGGATATGCACTCCATCTGGATAAATTCCACGCAGTAAATAGGCTCTATATTTTAACTGGAACTTTCAGAGGAAATTCTCTCAAAAAATTATGAAATAATGAAACACAAAGTAATAATCACATGTAAACAGACAACTTCAGATTACGCATAGCACATATAAACCCCAAAAGTTTCAGAGTTTTGAAGAAAAATTTATGGCAATCTGATAATACTAAATAAAAAACTCTTAATATTTAAAAACGATAGTACAGGCAATAACTAATACTTGTAGCCAAAAATATAATTTGAAAAACACATATTATAAGTTGGAAATATGCATACCAAACCCAATGGCTGTGATTTATGATTTTATAAATTATAATGTAAAGGCAAGTAGATCCAGATCCTATTGACATGACACTGAAGAAGCCAAGAAGCTTGGTAGTTCGGGTTCATATTTTGCAGACACATAAGTCACTTGCAGTGGAATACAGCACAGCTGAAATCGTATGCTTCTCACCAAAATAATGATCCTCAGTGCTCTACTGGTAGCAAGCTGAACGGAGTCGCAAATAGCTAGTTACTCAGGCGCAGATGGCCTCAATCTGTCTGTAGCCCAACCTTCCAGATTTTCACATATCTCTTCAAATGCAGCAAACCAAGTGCATCTCCTCCATCAAGCTAGTGTTACCAGCGTGGTGCACTGCAGTGGCTAAGTGTGTGGCTATATACACTGCAAGACTCAAAGGCATTCAACGAGAAATACACTGAGAACAAAATTGCCATGCAGCGCTCGTAAATCAGGTTAGATCAGGTAAGCTGAACATGGTTGTGAGGTAACGGATGAGTTGTGGCGCCCTGGAAATAGTTTACTGACCATGTGGCTGGGACTTCCATGGTGACGCTGTGTCGATGAAGGAGACATGCTGGGAGTGCCAAAGATGGCGGACTTTGTAAAACCTTGATGGCAGACATTTCACACTTTGTATAGAAATTAATAGTAGCCAGATGAATCAGGATACCTCAAAAAGAAACAGGTACATTAGCATAATTGGAATGACGATTCTGATGGTGTAACCAGATTTTCAATATCTTTATTAGTTTAAAGTTTAGTATCTGATGATAAATTATACAAGTAACACCCAGCAACGAATTTCCAAAATCTAAACGGTTCATCCGATTTTGTCGATCGACGTGTCTTTAGAAACCTATTAGTGTAAACCTAAAATGGTATGAATTACAGGCATATAACTTGTATAGTACATGAATTATTGGAGGTCAAAGTGGCCAATGAATATTGATCGCGTCAGGCCGTAAGTACTCCACAGTTACACGAATGAACGGTAGCAGCATGCTTATAAATATATCTATTCATCTATGTCTTTATTTACATCCGATATATACTATTAATGAAGAAAGTGGTTAAATATTTACTGTGTTTTAGAAAGCTCAGAGACATTAGGCTACTGGCCTTTTTCTGTTCTATTCCTTTGATATATGTTTATTTAATCTGTTTATGTATTTAATAATGTATGTTAGAGCGTGTTTATGGTCCAGCCGTAGGAATATTTATTTAATTTCCAGTAATTTAAATGTAAATCTAGTATTTCGAATGTGTTTCATTATGTTTGTGGGTATGCATTGGCTTGGAGACAGGGTAGGAGCGCTCTAGCCAATCACAGCGATCGTTCCAAAAAGGACACGTGGAGGGGAGTTCTGGACAGTACGGGAGGGGACAGGAGAGAGGCAAGGACATTACAGCGCGACGGACACATGGTCGCGGGAAAGGCTGGACATGGAGCAGCGACGTATATTGACTGGAAAGACAGAGAGTGGAGCACTTTGTGCGTGGTTGCAGGAGATAGAAATATTTTGTAGTGACGACTTGTGCGCCTACGAGACTTCCGTGGCTTCTGCAGTGAAGACGTAGTATGCGTTTAGAAGTGAATATTTCGCGAGCTATGCTGTTGTTCATAACTAATTACATGAAGTAGGACTATGTTAATCAACTTATATTTTATTTAATTGCTGAACCATCGACACCAATAAGTGTTTCACAGTAATAAAGGGCATTCTTAAAGGTACTTCTGGTATCGTACTCATCATTTAAAGTTGTTAAAATAGTACGTGCAGAAATTATTTAATTGCAATCTTTCATGCATAAATGTCTATATTACGTGCAAAATTCACAATTGCCGAGTGATAGGAACCTTCGACCATTCGATTCAAGTGTGTATTCATATTGTATACTGTAAACTCAGCGGTATTTGGCTTGTAACGCGGCAACTACGTACCTCAGCCCATAGACATGGAAACCAGCCAAAGCCTGTTAATATTTCAACCATGAGTCGGAGGGTATGTAGTTGAGAGTCACCATCATTTCATTTTTATTTGAAAACCCGCATGGTGCACTATCAAGTGCAACGCTATAATCCTCGTTGTCAAGTAATAATGTCAAAGATATGATGGAGAGAAGGGCTCTGTTGATACTAACAGATACACGGCTCACATTTTCCCACATTTAGATCAACCTGCCATTTATTGCACCAAACAGAAATTACATCCATGTATTCCTGTATCCTCCTAGAATCACTCAAAGATGACTCTTTCGCTCATGCTACAGTGTCTCCAGCAAACAGTCGCAGATTACTGTTTGTCATACCAGTGGGATCGTTTATGTACATAGGGAACAAGGACGGTCCTGTCACACATTCTTGGGACGCTCCTGATGATACCCTTGTCTTAGATTAACATCCGCGGTCCGGAGCAACGTATTGGATTCTATTATATTAAAAATGTTGGAGCCGCTTTCTAAATGACACTCTATTCCATGTGCACAGACCTTTGTTATCAGTTTGCAGTCTGGCACTGTATCAAAAGAATTCCGAAAATGTAAGAATATGGAATCAGCCCGTACCGCTTCATCCATAGTTTGAAGTATATCGTGCGAGAAATGGGCACGCTGACTTTCGTACGAGCGATACTTTCTGAATCCGTGTTGCCTTGTGGATATAAGCCTTTCTCTCGCAAAGGAAATTTACTGTTTTCGAATTCGAGATATGCTCAAGAATTGTTATTGTTGTGATTGTTGCTTATGTGACGCAGGGCCACGTTTAGTAAGTGCTGTCCACGTGTGCTGCTATAAAACATAGAGCGATGCGTATGCAAGCAGTTTTCAGTGAATTTAATTGCTCTCACATAGTGCACATGCCACAATGTGTTAGTCCGCAGCTCGTGGTCGTGCGGTAGCGTTCTTGCTTCCCGCGCCCGGGTTCCCGGGTTCGATTCCCGGCGGGGTCAGGGATTTTCTCTGCCTCGTGATGACTGGGTGTTGTGTGCTGTCCTTAGGTTAGTTAGGTTTAACTAGTTCTAAGTTCTAGGGGACTGATGACCATAGATGTTAAGTCCCATAGTGCTCAGAGCCATTTGAACCATTTGAACAATGTGTTAACTTTAAAACTAATACCACAAATAGACGACGAACTCGTAGCAGAGCAATAGACACCATTGTACAAAACCAATAAGGGCGACAAAACGAGATCCCAGAAAGCAAGCGAGACGGATTTGTAATAAATACGGAACCGGTAATTGCTTGTTTCAAATAAGCTTTTTACACCACACTGGTAGTTGTTTGCTGTTTTAGATTACAAAGTTTCTGCAGTAAACCGACGATAAGAATGTCGGTCTGTAATTTTGCGGATCCATTCTTTTACTCTTCTTGGACACGGAAATCACCTGCGCTTTTTCTAGTCCCTTAGAACACTGCGCTGGGGGAGAGATTCGCAATAAATGCGACCTAAGTAAGAGGCAAAAGTCGGAGAGGTAGAATCGATTTTACGACCTACACTACTGGCCATTAAAATTGCTACACCAGGAAGATGACGTGCTACAGACGCGAAATTTAACCGACAGAAAGAAGATGCTGTGATATGCAAATGATTAGCTTTTCAGATTATTCACAGAAGGTTGGCGTCGATGACAACACCTACAACGTGCTAACATGAGGAAAGTCACCAACCGATTTGTCATACATAAACAGCAGTTTACCGGCGTTGCCTGGTGAAACGTTGCTGTGATGGCTCGTGTAAGGAGGAGAAATGCGTTCCATCACGTTTCCGATTTTGATATAGGTCGGATTGTAGCCTAACGCGATTGTGGTTTATCATATCGCGACATTGCTGCTCGCGTTGGCCGAGATCCAATGACTGTTAGTAGAATATGGAGTAGGTGGGTTCAGAAGGGTAATACGGAACGACGGCCCCCAGGGGCTCAGCATTCATTTGCTGGGTACGGGCTTGGCGACCCCTTGGTTCCTGAGCTGGGGACTGGTAAGCGCCACCAGTCCCCCGTCACCGTAAGCTCTGAGTACACTTCAGCGACCACCGTGCGGCGCGGCGGTGGAATGTTGTGTGTCTCAGGGAATGGGGATCTTGGCTTGACCGCCCGGATCGCGAGGATGGAACAAACCTCTATAAAAAAAAAAAACCTCAATCTTACGGTGTGCTCCGCGCCTATGAGATGCATGGCTGTTGAGGTGGAACAGTCGCAAGCGGGCAACCTCTGGGGCACCTGCCACACCCCAGTTGTATAGGGCTTACTCAGGCACGCGGGGCTCTGTCTGAGCGGACCTTTAGTTCCCTAGCTGCTCGTGGGATCGAGATGGAACCCTCGAACTTTTCTTCTTTTCCTCCCAGCGGAAAGGGTGGGCCGGTGGTAGGTTCTAACACCCAATCTAACAAGAGGGCTCGTGTAGCCAGTCCCCCTGATTCAGGTACTAGTAACAGAACGCATTCTGCTTCTCAGAATGTGTTTCTCATAATTGAAAGAAAAGATGGGAGTTTTGAAAAAGTTTCGCCATTTTATATACAGAAGGGCTTAGAGGGTATTGCTGGCACGTTAAAGTCTGTAAAGCGCTTGCGCAATGGCACCTTGCTGGTTGAAACATCTAGCTTCCAGCAAGTCCAGAACCTTCAGAAGGCACAATTTCTTGGGGAGTTTGCGATAGAGACTGAATTTCACAACACCTTGAACTACAGCAAGGGTGTTGTGACTTGCAGAGATCTCGTCGACATTCCCCAAGACGAACTGAAGTCTGAATGGTCCGGGGAAGGAATTGTCGACGTGCAACACGTTATGAAACGGGTGGATGGTGCTCTCATACAAAATGACTCATTTATTCTTACGTTTAACAGCACCAAATTGCCAGAGCATGTGAAGGCAGGTTTCCTACGTCTCAGTGTACGGCCTTATTACCCCAACCCCATGCGGTGTTTTAAATGCCAACACTTTGGTCACACTACTCTCGGCTGTAAAGGGGAAGCCACTTGCGGGAAATGTGGTAAAGCCGCTCATGAGGGAGTTGATTGCTCCTCTCCTCCCAAGTGTGTCAACTGCTCTGGGGATCACCCTGTGTGGAGTAGGGAATGCAGAGTTTTCCTTGAGGAACGGAAGATCCAGGAACTTAAAACCACTAAACGCATCCCGTATGGTGAGGCAAAGAAAATCTACAAGTCCATGCAGCCGCCCACGTTCGCTGCCTCCTTTTCTTCCGTTCTGAAACAGCCTGTCTTGAAAACCGATGCCGCTACCCAAACGGAGGTTGCTACTGTCAGCACTAGCACCTGCGTTTGTCAGTGTACATGTGCTGCTGCCATTCCTGTGAAGCCTGCTGCTCCCCCCCGGCCTTCTGACCCGGCTGTGGTAGCTGACATCATGGACCTTCCTGCCCCTTCCCGGGTCCAGTCTTGTGTACTGCCCAGTGCTGCTACACCCCCTACTGCTTCTGAGGTTTTGGCTCCAATGCCACCTCAGGCCATAAAATCGAAGCCAAAGACAAAGGTAAAGACTCGCCCACTAAAGGAGACTGTAGTTCTACAGTCTGCTGATGTGGATGTCATTCTCTCTGACGTCTCTCTCGACTCCTCTTCTGAGGCGATGGAGGTAGATGTCAGACTGGGGCAATCGTCTCGCCCCAAAACTGAGCCTCCACCTGTTGTGGGCTCTCCTCCCCGACAGAAAGTGCGACTGAAGGTATTCCCACCCTGATAGATGGCTCCCATTATTCAGTGGAACATGAATGGATTCCGGGCACATGTGGAGGAACTGCACCTCCTAGCACGGCAACGCCCCCTGTGCTTGTGTTTACAGGAAACACATCTAAAACAATCTGATGCTCCTGTACTCAGGGGCTATAGGTTGTATCGCAAAGATGACCTGACTGGAGACAGGGCCAAAGGCGGAGTCGCCGTGTTTGTCGATAATGAGCACCACTCCTCTGCTCTCCCCCTGGATACTGACCTGCAAGCAGTTGCAGTTGCAATTTATTCCGGTCGGAGGCTTACCGTTTGCTCCCTTTATTTACCCCCTCTGGATGCAGTGAACTTAGAGGCTCTCACAAACCTTATCGACCAACTCCCCCGCCCATTTCTCCTCCTGGGAGACTTCAATGCCCATCATGTCCTGTGGGGCTCCACTTCTATTTGCGCTCGAGGTCGAATTTTGGAGGGCCTCCTAACATCTCAAGTGTTGTGCATCCTCAACACAGGTACTCCGACTCATTTCTCTAGTGCTGCAGGGTCATTCTCAGCCACTGACCTATCTTTCTGCTCTCCAACCCTCACTGACTCCGTTCACTGGGAGGTCATTGACGACCTACATTCCAGCGATCACTTCCCTATCCGCATTCATCTCCTGGATGGTGTATTGGTGGAGCAGGGGCCACCATCGTGGATGATTGGCAGGGCTAACTGGCCACTGTTCACTCGGTTGGCTGTCTTTGACCGCCACAACAGCGTACAGGAATGGGTGGATCACATCACGCTTGTGATCCACCACGCTGCTGACCTGTCCATACCACAGTCTTCTGGCACTCTTAAGCGGCGCCTTGTGCCTTGGTGGACAGAAGAGTGCTGTTCAGCCATCCGTGACAGGCGTGCGGCTCTTCGCCGATTTAAATGCCGCCCAACAGCGGTCAATCTTACCGCCTTTCGTATCGCGAGAGCCACGGCACGCCGTGTCATTAAAGAGAGCAAGAAAAGGTCATGGCAGGAGTTTCTGGACTCCATCAACCGTTCCACTTGTTCCACAAAGGTATGGGAAGCCATCCGGAGGATTTCCGGTAAACGCAGCCGTTTACCAATAGCTGCAGTCCTGAACCAGGGATGCCTCCAAACGACACCCAGCGCCATAGCTCAGTCGCTGGCAGAGCATTTTGCACAAAGTACTGCCACTGCAACCCAAGATCCAGCGTTTCGTCGCTACCGTGCGACTGTCGAAAGAGCGAATTTGAACTTTCGGTCGAACGGTTCTGAGGCCTACAACTCCCCTTTCTCCATGTGGGAACTTGAGTCGGCTCTTACTGAGACTTCTGACACTGCACCAGGTTACGACCGCATCCGGTACTCCAGGCTTAGACATCTGCCAGCGGCGTCAAAGGAAATCCTCCTTGAATGTTTTAATCTCATATGGCACACAGGAGTGTTCCCAACCTCGTGGAGGGAGGCAATCCTCATCCCTCTCCTCAAACCAGGAAAGGACCGCACATGTCCCAGTAGTTATCGTAGTATCGCCTTGACAAGCTGTGTCGGAAAGACCCTGGAACGGATGGTTAACCGTCGTCTGGTCTGGCTGCTAGAGACCAGACAGCTCCTTAGCCGATTTCAGTGTGGATTCCGAAAATTTCGATCCACAGTCGACAACCTGACCCTCCTCGAGGCGGCTATTCAGCAGGCTTGCCTCCGTCAGCATCACTGTATCGGTATCTTCTTTGATATCAGTAAGGCATATGATACTACTTGGAGACACTGTATTCTTGCACAACTGCATCAATGGGGCTTTCGTGGCCGCCTCCCTATTTTCATTCGGTCTTTCCTGTCTCAGCGGTTTTTTCGGACCCGCGTTGGTAACACACTGTCTGATCGCTTTGAGCAAGAGAACGGTGTCCCCCAGGGCAGTGTTTTAAGCGTTACCCTCTTTGCCATAGCAATCAACGTTATAACGTCTACAGTGAGGAGTCCAGTACAGTGCTCCTTGTTTGTGGACGACTTTTCTGTTTTCTGTTCCTCCTCTAGCGTTGCATCTGCGAGCCGTCAATTGCAACTAACGGTGCGGCGGTTAGAGGAGTGGGCTGCAAAGACGGGTTTTAGGTTTTCTGCCGATAAGTGTGTTTGTGTTCATTTTAATCGTTCTCGTCGTCTTTTTACGTTGCCTGCCTTGCATATGGGGGATACTGTCCTACAGTTTGGCGACACAGTGCGGTTTCTGGGCCTAATTTTTGACTCCAGGTTGTCATGGTTGCCACACCTACGTGACTTGAAAGCCAGAACGCTGAAGGCACTGAACATCCTCAAGTGCCTCAGCCACAGGTCTTGGGGAGCGGACAGGGCGCGTCTCCTTCAGTTTTATCGAGCTTTCGTGCGCTCACGGCTGGACTATGGCTGCACAGTATATGGGTCAGCGAGGCCGTCTTATTTGCGGATCCTTGACGCTGTTCACCATGCTGGGATTCGACTGGCTACGGGTGCTTATTGGACCAGTCCCGTACCCAGCCTCTGTGCTGAGGCTGGCGAACCGCCACTTACCATCCGGCGGCAGCTCCTGCTGGTGCGCCAAGCTTGTAAGTTTCTTGCAGCTCCCAGCTCGCCTGCTCACCATCTTGTTGCCCATCCACCTCTGGATCGCCTTTTTTCCCGCCGTCCCCGGGCTACGTTGCCGTTTGGGATCAGAGTGCACCGTGTGCTTGAGTCCCTCGGTGTGGAGTCTGTACAACCCCAAATCCTGGGTTTTAACCGCCTGCCACCCTGGTTACTGAAGAGGCCACGTGTGATTTTAGATTTATTGCAGTACAAGAGAGATTGCACTCCTGCCACCGTTTTTAATGCAGCATTTTCTGCTATTTTATCTGAGCACCACGACTATGTAGCTGTTTTTACGGATGGGTCGAAACAAGGGGATTCCGTGGGTTGCTCAGTTGTTTTTCCGGATCGTGTCCTCAAGGTCCGCCTGCCTCAGACTTTTACTATCTTTGATGCAGAATTGTCTGCGATCTTGCGGGCACTGGAGCCGATGAGACTTTCTTCCTCTCTTAAATTTCTTGTCTGTTCCGATTCACTCAGTGCCCTTCAATCATTGCACCATTTGTATCCGGCGGATAAAGTAGTCCAGACCAACCAGGATGCCCTCCTCCGACTACAGCGACTGGGGAAGGTTGTAGCTTTCTGCTGGGTTCCGGGGCATGTCGGCATTGTTGGGAATGAAAGGGCAGATCTCGCAGCCAAGGAGGCGTGTCTTGATCCACACGTATCTCAGTGTGCTATCCCGTTGCACGCACTCACCTCGCTGTTGAGCTCCCGAGTCATGTGTCGGTGGGAGGATGAGTGGCTGGAAGTGACTGACAATAAGCTCCGTCTAGTCAAGCCCACAACGCGTGTGTGGTGTACTTCCTTTCAGCCCCATCGACGGGACGAGGTTCTCCTCACTCGGCTTCGAATAGGCCACAGCCCTATGACGCATGGCTTCCTGCTCCGGCGAGAAGACCCTCCATTGTGTGGTGCTTGCGGCGTCCAGGTCACTGTGAGCCACATTTTACTGGATTGTGTTTTATTTTCTGACCAGCGGGCCTCGGCTGATTTGCCAGCGGACCTGCCAACTCTTTTAGGCAACACTCGGACGAATGTGGTTAAAGTTTTAAAGTTCTGTGCCTTGTCAAATGTTTTTACAAAGATTTTAGGGAGAGGATTTTAATTTGCTCACTGTGTGACAAGCTCGCCCATCTTTTATGTAAGTGGCCAGCCAATGACACATTCCTGTGTCATTCTTGTTGCTATGTTTTCTATTCCCTTAGGTTTTACTTTCTTATGTAGTAATTTCCCTCTTTTCCTGCTTTCTTTGAATGTGTTTTTCAGTTTTATTAGGTCTCCCCACATTCGTTCCTTTTAATGTGTGTCAGGGCGCTGATGACCTCGATGTTGAGCGCCCATAAACCCCAACACACACACACACACACACACACACACACACACACACACACACACACACACACACACGGAACGACGTGCTGGATCCCAGCGGCCTCGTATCACTAGCAGTCGATATGACAGGCATCTTATCCGCATGGCTGTAGCGGATCGTGCAGCCACGTCTCGATCCCTGAGTCAACAGATGGGGATGTTTGCAAGACAACAACCATCTGCACGAACAGTTCGACGACGTTTGCAGCAGTATGGAGTATCAGCTCGGACATCATGGATGCAATTACCCTTGACGCTGCGTCACAGACAGGAGACCCTGCGATGGTGTACTCAACGACGAACCTGGGTGCACGAATGGCAAAACGTCATTTTTTCGGATGAATCGAGGTTCTGTTTACAGCATCATGATGGTCGCATCCGTGTTTGGCGACATCGCGGTGAACGCACACTGGAAGCGTGTATTCGTCATCGCCATACTGGCGTATCACCCAGAACGATGTTATGGGGTGCCACTGGTTACACGTGTCTGCCACCTCTTGCTCGCATTGACGGCACTTTGAACAGTGGACGTTACAGTTCAGATGTGTTGCGACCCGTGGCTCTACCCTTCATTCGATCCCTGCGAAACCCTACATTTCAGCAGTATAATGCACGACCTCATGTTGCAGGTCCTGTACGGGCCTTTCTGGATACAGAAAATGTTCGACTGCCACCCTGGCCAGCAGATTCTCCAGATCTCTCACCAATGGAAAACGTCTGGTCAATGGTGGCCGAGCAACTGGCTCGTCACAATACGCCAGTCACTACTCTTGATGAACTGTGGTATCGTGCTGAAGCTGCATGGGCAGCTGTACCTGTACACGCCATCCAACCTCTGTTTGACTCAATGCCGAGGCGTATCAAGGCCGTTATTACGGCCGGAGGTGGTTGTTCTGGGTACGGATTTCTCAGAATCTATGCATCCAAATTGCGTGAAAATCTAAGCACATGTCAGTTCTAGTATAATATATTTGTCCAATGAATACACGTTTATCCTCTGCATTTCCTCTTGTTGTAGCAATTTTAATGGCCAGTAGTGTAGTAGCCAAACCCCAAAACTGGAAAGGAACGGTGAAAGCTGGCGCTAACCGTTCGTGTAGCAGCGACCCCAGAGGCGGCGGCAGTTTCGGCGCATCCCCGCTTTGGCGCCCCGGAACACGGTGCTCGCTCGCTCACGCCTTCCTCCCAGCCGTGGCCAGCGGCGCCGCCGGCGGATTAGAAAGCGCTTCTGCACGCCGTCGCCGTCGCCGCCGCCGGATCTGCTGCTGGCTGTGCTAGCGCGGCGCCTCAATCGATTTCGCACGCCGGGAAACCGCACCGGAACAGGCAATCTCCGGCCAATGTGCCTGGCTGCGGCCGGCCCTCTCCACCTCCAGCTGCAACTACTGTGGCCCTGGCCCGGCACTCACGAAGTGCGGAGCGGCACGGGACCGGTCACGCCTCCGTATCGGCGCCACTTGCTCCGCTGAACGCTCTCCAGTCGTATTGTGTGCTAGAATAATGGACGACCGAATACTAGAGTCTGGCAGTGAAGATGACTTACACTACTGGCCATTAAAATTGCTACACCAAGAAGAAATGCAGATCATAAACGGGTATTGATTGGACAAATATATTATACTAGAACTGACATGTGATTACATTTTCATGCAATTTGGGTGCATAGATCCTGAGAAATCAGTACCCAGAACAACCACCTTTGCCCGTAATAACGGCCTTGATACACCTGGGCATTGAGTCAAACAGAGCTTGGATAGCGTGTACAGGTACAGCTGTCCATGCACCTTCAACACGATACCACAGTTCATCAGGAGTAGTGACTGGCGTATTGTGACGAGCCAGTTTCTCGGCCACCATTGACCAGACGTTTTCAATTGGTGAGGGATCTGGAGAATGTGCTGGCCAGGGCAGCAGTCGAACATTTTCTGTATCCTGGAAGGCCCGAACAGGACCTGCAAGATGCGGTCGTGCATTATCCTGCTGAAATGTAGGGTTTCGCAGAGATCGAATGAAGGGTGAGCCACGGGTCGTAACACATCTCAAATGTAACGTCCACTGTTCAAAGTGCCGTCAATGCGAACGAGAGGCGACCGACAGGTGTAACGAATGGCACCCCATACCACCATGCCGGGTGATACGCCAATATGCCGACGACGAATACACGCTTCCAATGTGCGTTCACCGCGATGTCGCCAAACACGGATGCGACCATCATGATGCTGTAAACAGAACCTCGATTCATCCGAAAAAATGACGTTTTGCCATTCGTTCACCCAAGTTCGTCGTTGAGTACACCATCGCAGGCGCTCCTGTCTGTGAAGCAGCGTCAAGGGTAACCGCAGCACTGGTCTTCGAGCTGATAGTCCATGCTGCTGCAAACTTCGTCGAACTGTTCGTGTAGATGGTTGTTATCTTGCAAACGTCCCCATCTGTTGACTCAGGGATCGAGGCGTGGCTGCAAGATCCGTTACAGCCATGAGGATAAGACGCCTGTCATCTCGACTGCTAGTGATACGAGGCCGTTGGGATCCAGCACACCGTTCCGTATTACCATCCTGAACCCACCGATTCCATATTCTGCTGACAGTCATTGGATCTCGACCAACGCGAGCAGCAACGTCGCGATACGATAAACCGCAATCGCGATAGGCTACAATGCGACCTTTATCAAAGTCGGAAATGTGATGCTACGCATTTCTCCTTCTTACACGAGGCATCACAACAACGTTTCACCAGGCAACGGCGGTCAACTGATCTTTGTGTATGAGAAATCGGTTGGAAACTTTCCTCGTGTCAGCACGTTGTAGGTGTCGCCACCGACGCCAGCCTTGTGAGAATGCTCTGAAAAGCTAATCATTTGCATATCACAGCATCTTCTTCCTGTCGTTTAAATTTCGCGGCTGTAGGACGTCATCTTAGTGGTGTAACAGTTTTAATGGCCAGTAGTGTACAATGGTCTGTACAGCTTACTCACCGCTCGTTCTCCCGATTCTTGATTAGTATATGAAACAGAGGAATGGGAACGAAAGGGAAAGGGTGGCTGGGAAACTGGAGACTTCCAGGTGCACAAGGCATCGTGGAAATGCAGTAGCGGAAGTTGGAAATTTGTGCCGGACCGAGGCTCGAACCCGGATTTACCTCTGCTCAGCAGCGATGGCCTTAACCGCTTCGGCCATTCGGACACGGTCTCTGGCCATCCCAAATTTTCAACTTATCGCACGCTGAATTGCAGCGTTCCTCGTTCCGTATGAGTTCAGACGAAATTAGCAAACGGAATTAAGCAAATGTTACGGTGTTGTGAAGCTGTCGTAGAAATATATATGATTCTTGAGTACTGGTCGTCAGTCTGGGACTTTCACCAGACAGGACTGATAGAGGAAATGCAGCAGATACAAATAAAAACTGTAAATTTCATGACAGGTTCATTTAGAAGGTGCGAGAGCATAGTTCAGTTTTCTAATGTTTTACTATTCCCGTTACCGATTGAGGAGGCGCAGTGGTTAGCACACTGGACTCGCATTCTGGAGGACGACGGTTCAAATCAGCGTCTGGCCATCCCGATTTAGGTTTTCTGTGATTTCTCTAAATCGCTTCAAGGAAATGCTGAGATGGTTCCTCTTAAAGGTCACGGCCCATTTCTTTCCCCATCCTTTCCTAATCCGATGGGACTGATGACCTCACTGTTTGGTCCCTTGCAAGCTTGCTACTTTCTTTTGTAATGAAGACTTTAATAAATATGGCAAAGGTAATGTTAATTAGAACACAGGGAGGAATTGTGATCTAAATAACAATAGTTTTATTCATTCTTGACATCACAAGACAAACAAATTGTCTAAAGAAACGTCACACAAACATTTTCATTTGACAAGCGCTTTCACTAATATGGGCTATATGGTGGACAAAGTGATCAGCTAGGGATCGACACATGATACTAACCAGAACACTAATCGCTTTATCTGACTTCATACACGTGAATCCGGGGTATGGCACAAAAACTATGCCACTATCAAGCATCTATACTCCACTATTCCAAAAAGAAAAATATGGTTCGAAAGAACAGGGTGCCGAGAAACATATATTGGATCCTTACGCCGTCGCAGCGGATACCTCACCCTTCTGCTGGTCAGGGCGGCACACCACGATGCGTTCGGCGACTGAAGTCATGGACAGCAGCCATCTGTTATTAATGGCGCACGCCCAAAAAATGCAAGAACGCGGTCTCGCATTCGGCTAATTTGGAATGCAGGTACTTCCCTATGAGCCTCTGAAAACCCGGTGGAATCCAGTGCGCAGGTGGACCCGTTTGCTGGCCTGCCAAACCAATTTGACTCCGTCCCACGACTATGCGTGACGGAATATGTCAAATGTTTAGACAGCCGACTCAAGACAAATAAATACACCCACGGATCACTCGTTGTGTGCCTGATGCTAGAAGCAGGAACCCTGATGGTTCACAAGATGACTGGCACAGGCGCTAAGTGGCACACTAGCAAAGGACACAAGTCTCACCATTTAAGTAGAGACCTGCAGTTCTTTACCAGCGAAGCGCCAGTACAAGAGTGACCACTTCTCTTTCCCTCCACTTTCCTCGCCAGCTCGGTAGCAAAGCACATTTACATCTTAGTCTACTCCCGCTTAAACACAAGTCAATTAAGAGCTGGAGTGCCGCATTCAAAGTGGGTGATTGCCACTTGCTCTGAATACACAGATTTGACCAGTCAGAGACTTTATAAGGTTGAATGGGAGAAAAGGGAAAAAAAAAAGATTCAGCTTCGTGGCCCCTTTCCCACGCGTTTACGCCATTTCTTTTGCTAACAACATGACCAGGATGGAACCACAGCCCTCCATAAAAAGATCGTTACCTTCCCTGTCGCATCCATTTCGAAGTTTCCAAAGAATGGCCATAAAGTTGTTAAAAGCCTCGTGCCTTCACAAATATGTTTCATAACAGAGTCTGGACGTCTGGGCGCTAGTGACCTGTCCCACGGAAATTCGTAGAAAGCTCACAGTTATCTCGTCAGCTTGCTGCCTAACAATGGTCCATCCTCTCTGTTTTATTGCTGGTCTTCAATGCGCTGCCCATTGCAGCGGGCAGTTTTCGACGCTAGTCAGCCTACCTGGATGTGGCGCCCAATCGACCAGCGTCATCCAACACGTCTGCACAATGAGACCGCGGAACTTAGCTGTCCTCAAATACTTTCACCAAGGTTCTGCAGAAAAAACGCTCCCCTCGGTCCTCAGTCGCAGCACGCTTTTACTGCAGTCGTTTTAATCGGCATCCTATTCCTTTGAATGCAGGTAAAACTTACCGCTATTCCTACACTAGAGCACACAAGCAAGAGTGTTAACTATTGTCCACCATTTCCCCATGATGTATGAAGTCAGATCGTAATAAATATCATCTTCCCTAAGAACATAAAGCGGCATGACACCGAAACAGAAGTGAGAGTACCCTGCAATTTCTCACTCTTCCCCAAAATCAACCAACCAACTATTCCCATTTCTTTTTGGACAACTCTCTTAATGATGAATTTCTGGGAAGTTTCCTGCTTTGTTCCCATCTGCGTGATCTGATGCAGAAGAAACTAAATAAAAGGATTTTACATATTTTCTACATTACATGTAACTTTTTCACATTTTTAAATTGACGTAGGGGAATTCAAAGGCATACTGCATCTAACATTAGTAAGCCCAGTAAACCACTGTGAACCGTGAATTTACTTTCAAAACTTTTTCTTAAGAATTTACTTTATTTACTAGCGATTCATCAAGAAAATTAACACATTTAATCACACTATGTGAGCGTGGAAGTAGTTGCCAGGGAGTAACTGATGAAATCAAAATAAAATTGCTTTTAACAAATGGGAATTTTATTCCTAAAAGGTTTTTTTTTAGAAACTGATTTCAAATTATAAGCAGAAAGGACCCTCTAAATATCAAGTTACAATTTATTCAGAGGCAGAAAGAAACAAATTTTTCAGTGTATGAGTTTTCGGACTGAGAACCTTGCCGCTCCCTTTTGACACGGCCGTAGTCACGATCGCTCACAACCTCTGAAAGACTACACAGGTGCAAATGTGCAACACACCATTTTATCTTAAAGCAAAAGTTTTAACAATCACACAAGCACACAAACTATGCTCCCCGAAGGAGGGATGGAAATGGTACAAAACACTAAAATTTAAAGATTAACTTGCCACCGAAGGTGCTACTTGATTTTAACTTCGAAGAAAGGTCTTACAGTGGAAGAGTGGCAACTTTATATACTAAAATTACCATTTAAATAAAAGCCCATGAAATGCAATCTTACATAAAATTATACAAGTTTGGCCAAACAGGCTCTACAGTACACATATACCGCCCGTCAAGATGACATGCAAGATGAAAACATATTTCACGAATTAGGCCGTTACACTTCAAGCAACAAATTGGTTAACACACCGAATCCGACAAACATAACAGAGGCAGCTATTAACGTACGGCAGATTGACAGGGAAATTACCGAACAACCCGAACCGCAGATTGCTCTAACCAGCCCCTACTCCACAAGGGAAAAACGGACCACCCAATTCATAAATCACCACCTTCCGGCGGGTGGGCAAACGGAGAAGAATGGTGGGACGACCCCTAAACAAAAGCGGCTGGTGACCTCACCAAGAAAACAAGTAGAATTTAACAAGTAAATGAAACAATATGTCACCAGTCACTTAACTTGCAATAAACTGCGATTTCTGGCGAAGACCTGACGCAGCACCCCCAAAACGCTCTCCCGAACCGTCCGCTGCCAGCCGCTTCAACGGACGCAGGAAGGCGCGCCGATCTCCCGTCTCACGGCGTCGCAGCTCGCATCGGCCAGACCGATGTCGTGCGTTGACTCCTGTTGCTCTCGTGTCGGTCGCGAAGCCACTACCCCTCGCTATACTGCGTGGCCCACTGGACACACGTGGTGACCTCACATGCGCCGACGCTCAAGGCGGACAAGTCATCTTCTGTCTCAGTGCGCGACCGACCAACCGATCGATCCAACCGCCAATGACTGTTGCCTGAGCAACTCGAGCAGACTGGCGGCCTAACGCGCAGACTCAGATGCAGGAACTAAGCCCCCGACCGGGCGACCACTCGTTGAGTTCTCTCACTGCGCCACAAATTCGGATGAGAGACAGACGGGCAAGCTGGGGACGAGAGACTGACCCCAGACTGACTCCAGACTCACCTAGACTGACCAACTGGCGGGCTCATAGCGCCCCTTAAATTCACGTGAACAGGCAACCTTTCCCCTTTCCCGCCAGAGGGAGATACCAAAGCTGCGATTGCCACAGCGGCGCCACCGCCAGAAGTGGAGGGCAACTGCTTCACATAACGCGCTGCGGCGCGCTCTTCAAAATAACAATTTTTACAACGGCTCACACTGAGCTCCCCAAACCAATCTTCGGATTAATGACAGCTTTACCTTAGTTAGACACATACACGCACACACTGATCCACACACACACGCACACACACATATGCAAGCTATGATTAAACAACAGTATCATAAGTATCTGACAAATGAAGCCGGAATGTGTTCCAAATGACCTCAGATTCCAATTATGGCATAGAATATGCTGAAAATATCACTTGTTTTCTGCTGGAAATCAGTTTCATTTTATAAAATATAATGGTGCAAATGAAGCAATTCAGATCGAGTGAGCAGAGAATGCAATAAGATGTATGACAGTGTACAGCATACTGATGATGAAGACATGAATACTCATCATCTCCTTCCAAGGATTAGGTGATGTAGGCACCTGGTTCCAATCTGCATCATCCATTCATCAATCTCTTATGAGGTCTACCTAGTTCTCTCTATCCAGTCGTCTGATAATTCATTATCTTTGTTCATAACCTATTTTGTGCCATTCTGTCAACATGATGCAGTTCATTCCATTCTCTTTTATCTTGTCATTAACTGAACAGATTTTTAAATCTGATCTAATCGTTTCACTTCTTAATTTATCCATTTTATTGCGGTACCTTACATATCTCATGAACTTCATCTCTTCTGCCTGTAGGCGTTATAATTATTTTTTGTTACTGTTCACGACTGGGAACCATATACAACATTAGGTGCAGTCATAACTTTATATAATTTGATTTTTGTGTTTCCTTTCTTGTTTTTCTTCACAGAAGTTGTTCCAATTGTTCGCAGATAGCTCGATACTATGAACACTCAAATTCTAAATAAAAGTGAAATTTCTGAGGAAGACTTGCACCAGTCTCCAGTCCCAGAAATGAATAACTTTAGTGATTACTATATTTTCATCCGGCCAGATAGCGACGCGGATCGGCACGCCGCCTCCAGGATTCGGAGAAGCTTACCAGGACCGGGACGGACCCGCGCGGTGGCTTAACGCCGGGAGTCCGTGTCAGACCTAAAGATGAGCAGATTGAAACTTTTTTCCGTTTGTTTTTCAGCCTTCTGAGTGGACTGATTTTGACTGGAGCCACCGCGAACTCCTCTCCTGCACAGAACTCTTCATCTGAGAACAGATGTATTCCAGTCTTCGTCTTCTCCTGCGATTTTTACCCCCTACAGCTCCCTCTAGTACCATGGGAGTTATTACCTGATGTCTTAACACATCCTCTATCATCTTGTGCCGTCTTCCTGTCAGTGTTTCCAAAATGTTTGTTACTTCGCCGATTCTGTGGAGAACCTGCTCATTCTTTATCTTATAGGTCCACCTAATTTTCAACATTCTTTTGTAGCACGACATCTCAAACACTTCGATTTTCTTCTGTTGCGTTTTTCCCGTTGTTCATGATTCACTATCGTACAGTACTGTGCTCCAAACGTACATTCTCAAAAATTATTTCCTCAAATTAAGGCCTATATTTGGTACCAGTAGCCTTCTCTAGGCTCGGAGTGCCCTCTTTGCCTCTGCTAGTTTCCTTTTTGTGTCTTCCTTGCTTTGGCCGTGGTGGGTTATTTTGTTTCCAAGGTAGCAGAATTCCTTAACTTCGCCTACATCGCGATCACCAGTTCTGATGTTAAGTATCAAGCTATTCTCGTTTCCACTACATCTCTTTGTCTTTTTCCGGCTTACACTCAGACCATATTATGTACTTATTACAGTGTTCATTCCATCCAAAAGATCCTGCAGTGCTCCTTCACTTTCACTGAGCATAGCAGTATCCTTTCACCCTGAACTTTACACTGAACAGTAGGGACGAAAGACTGCATCTCAGTCCTACATCCCTAATCCGAACACTTCCTTCCTGGTCTTCCAGTCTTATTGTTCTCTCTTGGTTCTTTTACATATTGTACACTCCTGGAAATGGAAAAAAGGACACATTGACACCGGTGTGTCAGACCCACCATACTTGCTCCGGACACTGCGAGAGGGCTGTACAAGCAATGATCACACGCACGGCACAGCGGACACACCAGGAACCGCGGTGTTGGCCGTCGAATGGCGCTAGCTGCGCAGCATTTGTGCACCGCCGCCGTCAGTGTAGGCCAGTTTGCCGTGGCATACGGAGCTCCATCGCAGTCTTTAACACTGGTAGCATGCCGCGACAGCGTGGACGTGAACCGTATGTGCAGTTGACGGACTTTGAGCGAGGGCGTATAGTGGGCATGCGGGAGGCCGGGTGGACGTACCGCCGAATTGCTCAACACGTGGGGCGTGAGGTCTCCACAGTACATCGATGTTGTCGCCAGTGGTCGGCGGAAGGTGCACGTGCCCGTCGATCTGGGACCGGACCGCAGCGACGCACGGATGCACGCCAAGGCCGTAGGATCCTACGCAGTGCCGTAGGGGACCGCACCGCCACTTCCCAGCAAATTAGGGACACTGTTGCTCCTGGGGTATCGGCGAGGACCATTCGCAACCGTCTCCATGAAGCTGGGCTACGGTCCCGCACACCGTTAGGCTGTCTTCCGCTCACGCCCCAACATCGTGCAGCCCGCCTCCAGTGGTGTCGCGACAGGCGTGAGTGGAGGGACGAATGGAGACGTGTCGTCTTCAGCGATGAGAGTCGCTTCTGCCTTGGTGCCAATGATGGTCGTATGCGTGTTTGGCGCCGTGCAGGTGAGCGCCACAATCAGGACTGCATACGACCGAGGCACACAGGGCCAACACCCGGCATCATGGTGTGGGGAGCGATCTCCTACACTGGCCGTACACCACTGGTGATCGTCGAGGGGACACTGAATAGTGCACGGTACATCCAAACCGTCATCGAACCCATCGTTCTACCATTCCTAGACCGGCAAGGGAACTTGCTGTTCCAACAGGACAATGAACGTCCGCATGTATCCCGTGCCACCCAACGTGCTCTAGAAGGTGTAAGTCAACTACCCTGGCCAGCAAGATCTCCGGATCTGTCCCCCGTTGAGCATGTTTGGGACTGGATGAAGCGTCGTCTCACGCGGTCTGCACGTCCAGCACGAACGCTGGTCCAACTGAGGCGCCAGGTGGAAATGGCATGGCAAGCCGTTCCACAGGACTACATCCAGCATCTCTACGATCGTCTCCATGGGAGAATAGGAGCCTGCATTGCTGCGAAAGGTGGATATACACTGTACTAGTGCCGACATTGTGCATGCTCTGTTGCCTGTGTCTATGTGCCTGTGGTTCTGTCAGTGTGATCATGTGATGTATCTGACCCCAGGAATGTGTCAATAAAGTTTCCCCTTCCTGGGACAATGAATTCACGGTGTTCTTATTTCAATTTCCAGGAGTGTATATAACTCATCTTCCCCTAAGGCTAACCCCTCTTTTTCTCGGAGTCTCGAACATTACGCACAATGTAGAACTCTTTTTCTAGGTCGACAAATCCTATGTTTGTGTCTTGATTTTTCTTAAGCCCTACTTCCGTTATCAGCCGCAAAGTCCGAATTGCCTCTCTGGTACTTTTACCTTTCCGAAAGCCAAACCGATAGTCTTTGTTTTCTTTTCCATTCTTTTATACATTATTCTTGTCAGCTGCTTGGACGCACGAATTGTTAAGCTGATTGTGCGATAGTTTTCGCGCTTGTCTGGCGTTGCTATCTTCGAAATTGTGTGGATCACTCTTTTCTGAAAATCAGATTTGTCGCCAGTCTACATAACGCTTGAATTGTCGTTTGGTTGCCATTTCCCTCAATGGCTTAAGAAATTGCGAGGGAATGTTATCGCTCCCTTCGGCCTTCTTTGATCTGAAGCTTTCTTGAACCCTGTACTTCCTGAAACCGGTGATCGGTAGTAAAAAGTTGTGCGCCAGACAGTGTTTCTTTAACTACTTATCCGCTGTGAGTTGCTTAGTGGCATAGCATCGAAAAGCAGTAGACCTAGAATTGAGTTATACTTCTCTTCCTACTTTTCCCAACTCATTATAGTTCAACGTCTTCCGGTCTTTGACACTGTTAAACGACTGCTTGTATTTCTTTTGAGTGCTGAAGGAACGACGTCAATATTTGTGATCCCGTGTCAGCTATGCTGCTTCATGATGCATAGCCCCAGATTCGAGCCCTGCCTCCAGTATGAATCTCGGTATTGTACTTTTCGCAACTGTGAGTGATAAACTGTGTCACTTTGTTGCTCTGTTTTATTCATCTACAAAGAATTAGTCTTTTTCCCTCATATAGGTACCGACTATAGCCCAGTTGCACAAACGCCCGACAGTTCAATTTTTCCCAGGCCAGTTTTCGGACTGTTGCTCCGCAATAAGGGAGCGCTGATGCATAGCGTCTGTGTAACATTTGGCGCCTGTTGCTATTGCGATTCTATCGATCCCACCCTGTTTCTCAATTTCCTGCTGCCCGGCTCCTATAACGTAGGCATTACTGCTGCAACAATTTCTTCATCTGCCATGGTACCATAATCTCAGTCGTTTGTTACAGATTAACGTCGCATTACCAACACAACACATGTAAGCACATAAATAAATTGGATGAACACGTGTGTGTGTATATGTGTGTGTGTGTGTGTGTGTGTGTGTGGGTGGGTGTGTGGGTGGGTGGGTGGATGGATGGTTCAAATGGCTCTGAGCACTACGGGACTTAACTTCTGAGGTCATCAGTCCCCTAGAACTTAGAACTACTTAAACCTAACTAACCTAAGGACATCACACACATCCATGGCGGAGGCAGGATTCGAACCTGAGACCGTAACGGTCGCGCGGTTCCAGACTGTAGCACCTAGAACCGCTCGGCCACCCCGGCCGGCTGGATGGATGGGTGGGTGGGTGTGAGAAAGGGAGGGAGAGATATAAACAGAAGGACAGCGTTCCTACAAGCAACTGTTCTTACCATAGTGCCATCGAAATTAATACATCGATATGTAGCAAATCTCCTTGCAAAGAAAGAGGCTAAGTTGCTAGAAAGGCGAAAATACACTACTGGCCATTAAAATTGCAAATGGCTCTGAGGACTATGGGACTCAACATCTTAGGTCATAAGTCCCCTAGAACTTAGAACTACTTAAACCTAACTAACCTAAGGACATCACACACACCCATGCCCGAAGCAGGATTCGAACCTGCGACCGTAGCAGTCCCGCGGTATTAAAATTACAACACCAAGAAGAAATGCAGATGATAAACGGGTATTCATTGGACAAATATATTATACTAGAACTGACATGTGATTACATTTTCACGCAATATGGGTGCATACATCCTGAGAAATCAGTACCCAGAACAACCACCTCTGGTAGTAATAACAGCCTTGATACGCCTGGGTATTGAGTCAAACAGAGCTTGGATGGCGTGTACAGGTACAGCTGCCCATGCAGCTTCAACACGATACCACAGTTCATCAGGAGTAGTGACTGGCGTATTGTGACGAGCCAGTTGCTCGGCCACCATTGACCAGACGTTTTCAATTGGTGAGGGATCTGGAGAATGTGCTGGCCAGGGCAGCAGTCCAACATTTTCTGTATCCAGGAAGGCCCGAACAGGACCTGCAAGATGAGGTCGTGCATTATACTGCTGAAATGTAGGGTTTCGCAGAGATCGAATGAAGGGTGAGCCACGGGTCGTAACACATCTCAAATGTAACGTCCACTGTTCAAAGTGCCGTCAATGCGAACGAGAGGCGACCGACAGGTGTAACGAATGGCACCCCATACCACCATGCCGGGTGATACGCCAATATGGCGACGACGAATACACGCTTCCAATGTGCGTTCACCGCGATGTCACCAAACACGGATGCGACCATCATGATGCTGTAAACAGAACCTCGATTCATCCGAAAAAATGACGTTGTGCCATTCGTGCACCCAGGTTCGTCGTTGAGTACACCATCGCAGGCGCTCCTGTCTGTGTTGCAGCGTCAAGGGTAACCGCAGCCATGGTCTCCGAGCTGATAGTCCATGCTGCTGCAAACGTCGTCGAACTGTTCATGCAGATGGTTGTTGTCTTGCAAACGTCCCCATCTGTTGGCTCAGGGATCGAGACGTGGCTGCACGATCCGCTACAGCCATGCGGATAAGATGCCTATCATATCGACTGCTAGTGATACGAGGTCGTTGGGATCCAGCACGGCATTCCGTATTACCCTCCAGAACCAACCGATTCCATATTCTGGTAACAGTCATTGGATCTCGACCAACGCGAGCAGCAACGTCGCGATACGATAAACCGCAATCGCGATAGGCTACAATGCGACCTTTATCAAAGTCGGAAATGTGGTGGTACGCATTTCTCCTTCTTACACGAGGCATCACAACAACGTTTCACCAGGCAACGTCGGTCAACTGCTGTTTTTCTATGAGAAATCGGTTGGAAAGTTTCCTCATGTCAGCACGTTGTAGGTGTCGCCACCGACGCCAGCCTTGTGTGAATGCTCTGAAAAGCTAATCATTTGCATATCACAGCATCTTCTTCCTGTCGGTTAAATTACGCGTCTATAGCACGTCATCTTCGTGGTGTAGCAATTTTAATGGCCAGTAGTGTACAAATAAAAAGGGAAAAAAAGAAAACAATGAAGAGCCTTGCAGCATATTCCAGCATCCCTTGCACAAGTGATCGAGATATATTTTACTTCTAGTATTGCCCGAGAAACCAAGAAACTGTTCTAAGTGCACAAACAAGATATTTCAGTAGAAGTATGATAAAATTCGAATAGGGTCTTGATGGTGTATCTTACGAAATACGTAACAAACACATTTTCTGCATCCTGGCACCATTGTGTTATTCGGAATTCATCACTAGATGTGACTATAGGCGGACCAGCCAGTTTTAAGGGAGGCGCAGAATATCGTTATGTCAGTAGAGAAGCACTGACAGCAGAATGCGTCGGCCAACAGAATGACTTCCAAAGAGGACTTGTCTCAGGATGTCTCATGAGTAACAAATCCATCATGGACATTTCAACGCTTGTACAGTGGTCCCAGTCTAGTGTTCCTGATGTCATTGTGAAGTGAAGACGCGATGGGAAAACCACAGATAAACCAAGGCCGGACAGACCTCATGTACTCTCGAGAAGAGACAGTGCAGCACTGTGGAGGGTGCTTGTAAGAAATCACATAACATCAGTGGAAGGAATCACTCGTGTTACCAGCAGTCCAGTTTGCACAATCTCCGTGTGTAGGGAATTAAAAATAACGAGGTACGATGGTCGAGCAGTTCCTCATACGCCACGCATTTTTGTTGTCAGTGGTAAACGAAGTTTGAGGTGATGTGAACAGCGACGTCACTGGACAAATAAATTACTGTAAACGAGTGATTTGGAGTGATCAATTATGCTGCACCCTGTGGCAATCCGATGGAAGAGTTTGTGTGTCGAATAACTGGAGGACGTTACCTGCCATCATGTGTTGTGCCAACATTGCAGTGCGGAGGATGTATGATATCTAGGTGCTTTTCGCGGTCAGGGTGTGGTCGTCTTATTGCGCTTGAGAAAACACTAAATGCATTTACAGCATTGTGTACCTCGTACAGTAGAGGAACAGCTCTGAGACGATGACTGTATGAGTAACACGATGCACCCTTTTATAAAACAGCATCTTTGAGGCAATGGCCCGTGGACAATAGTATTTCTGAAATATACTGTTCTGCACGGAACCCCAACCTGAACATAAGGGTACGTAAGGGATGAATCAGCATTCCGACTTCCCTAAAGACTCCGGTTTCTAACATCACTGCATTCTCCGATTGCGGCTCTTGAGGAGGAATGAGGTGTCATTGCTACATCAGACACCTCGTTGAAAGTGCCCTCAGCAGAATTCAAGTCGTCACAAAGGTGAAATGTGGACATTACTGACATTAATGTCTACTAACAGATGTCCAGAATGTTTGATCAGATAGTGTAGTCACAAGAAGTCACCGACATAATAACTGATGTAGAGAGTTGCATCCCTAGTTGTGAACTAGAGAACTCAACTGCTGTCTTACTTACTGCCAGGTACTCCATATCAGCGACCTCGGTAGTAATTAGACATTGTGAGAGAGTAGACTGGGACCCTCCGTGGAACTCACGGTCTTCGAACGGGGTCAGTACTCGAGATTTCCATACTCCTAAACATACCTAAGGAAGGTCCACTGTTTCCGATGTGGTAGTGAATTGGAAACGTGAAGAGACACGGGCAGCACAAAAGCGTACAGGCCGACCTCGTCTGTTGACTGACAAGAGACCGCCGACATTTGAAGAGGGTCGTAATGTGTAATGGGCAGACAGTCATCTAGATCATAACACAGGAATTCCAAACTGCATCAGGATCCACTGCAAGTACTATGACAGTTAGGCTGGAGGTGAGGAAATATGGATTTCATGGTCGAGCGGCTGTTCATAAGCCACACATCACGAGGGTAAATGCCAAACGACGCCTCGCTTAGTGTAAGGAGCGTAAACATTGGACGATTGAACAGTGGAAAAACTTTGTGTGGAGTGACAAATCACGGTACACAATGTGGCGTTCCGATGACAGGGTGTGGGTATGGCGAATGCCCGGTGAACGTTATCTGCCAGCGTGTGTAGTGCCAACAGTAAAACCCGGAGGCGGTAGTGTTATGGTGTGGTCGTATTTTTCATGGAGGGAGCTTGCACCTCTTGTTGTTTTGCATGGAACTATCACAGCACAGGCTTACATTGATGTTTTGAGTACTTTCTTGCTTCCCACTGTTGAAGAGCAATTCGGGGATGGCGATTGCATCTTTCAACTCGATCGAGCACCTATTCATAATGTTCGACCTGTGGTGGGGTGATTACACGACAATAACTTCCCCATAATGGGCTGGCCTGCACAGAGTCCTGTCCTGAATCCTATAGAACAGATTTGGGATGTTTTGGAACGCCGACTTCGTGCCAGGCTTCACCGACAAACATCAATATCTCTCCTCAGTGGAGCACTCGTGAAGAATGGGTTGCCATTCACCAAGAAACCTTCCAGCACCTGACTGAACGTATGTATGCGAGAGTGGAAGCTGTCATCATGGCTAAGGGTGGGCCAATACCATAGTGAATTCCAGCATTACGGCTGGAGGGAGCCATGAACATAGAAGTTATTTTCAGCCAGGTGTCCGGATGCTTTTGATCACATAGTGTAGCTCGGGAATCGTTTCCATTTGTTCCTGCATTCCACTTGTTGTGTGTGCTTGTCGGACTGCTCAGCGTGGGGAGTGTAGGGTGCTGGGGGTGGGATGAGGGACAGCAGACGCTACGCCGCTGTGACTGGTTGTGTGCAGCAGCAGCGGCGGCAGCGTTATCGAGTTTCAGGCAACTCTACACCAAGCCGCGCCCCGTGCCAAAAGTTGTGCTGCGGCCTTGTTCCTCGTGCCGGGCCCGGCCCCAGTTTGCCGCAGGTGATCTGGTTTGAGTCCTGGTATACCTGCCGGGCACTCGGTTTCACTGCCCTGACAAAGGTATCGTGTGGCGGGCCGCTGCGAAAAAACATCTGTTCGCAACCGGCCCTCTCGAGGCTATTCAGTATTTTTTGTTCCTGGACGATTTTACCGCAGTACCTGTTGAAGTTTTCATGAACTCTTACTGTACAAATAGCGAAAACCACAAGAAACGTACGCCATAGAGTAATAATTTAGTTTTTGTAGTCTTCAGTAACCCTCCACATTAGTTTGTCCTTTCGATATTTGCCAAACCACTGAAAGAAGGCAACGGTATACCACCTTTCAGTAGACCATTCGTAGTAAGGCATAGCCTGTTCGAATCAGACTCGGATAGATGACAGCTTTACATCTATATCGTTACCGTATTCTTTTCAAAACTTTTCGAATGTCGAATTCTAATGATGAAACGGAAAAACTTAGGACACTCTATCACGACGCAGAATTGTTTTGTAACAATCTTCAAGGCACGTCAGCAGAGCATAATGAAGGGAACTTAAAAACATCAGAGAGACACATCAGATATACCTCAAGCATCAATGTTAGGGCCGTTGTTATTGTCCCTATACTGCGTGAATCATAAATAAGGAAAATAATAGGACTCCATACAGTTACGAATAAAAAGTCAAGAGCCATTGTAACTTTTTCTCCTGCATGGACTACTTTTTTAAAAAAATAGAAAAAGTTTGCTAGTGGACGAGATAATGAAGAGTTTTGAACTATGACCACATTATTTTCAATTGATGCATTACATGAGCAACCAAAGTTCCGATTTGTGTCAGCCAGTGATTAGTGAAGATCGGAAGAAACTCATCACATCATAGAGTACAAGCAATATTTTAAGAACTTGTGAAACAGAAGTACCTGATCGTGACAGAATGCTCAGTCTCGAGTCACCTGAAATTTGAGCTGTAAACTGGAAAAGCGGTCGATGAATAAAGGAAGAAGGCTGTTTTCAACAGTATACGTCATGGGCAGGTTGTAAGGTCTTGCCACTCTTTCCTCTCGGTTTATACAGGAGCATCGGAAAGTGCGGTTTCAATTAAATTCAGTGGCATTGTAGAACTATGCACGAAGTTTTTTCCTCATTTATTATCATCTTGTACATTAATGACACATTCATAATCTCAGCCTGAAACTCTCACTACAATTTAGAGTTATCTTTGAACGCTAGAACAAATTGTGTAGTGACAGCTGTTAGGGTCATTATAGAAAACCGCACGTGCTGTTTGTGACTGGGTCAGAAGGAATGGAATTAAGATGAAACGAGAATGAGTCTTTCACCCTGCAGGAGACTGCGTGTAGTTTTGAAACTTTGTGACTCATTAATACTGTGTGTCGGACCATAACTGGAACCCACAATTTTTCTCTTCATGGACGCTAATCTTACTCACTGAACATACGCAGGTACGACTCGCGATGTATCGACACGGTTTCAGTTTTGAAACTAAATAAAAATGCATCGTATTAATAGCAAGACGTAGTTACCACAACATCTCAAGAAGTAAATGAGCTTGAAACGCATACTATAACACGTGTCTTGTATACAGGGACTTATAATTTCTGAAAAATAAGAACCGTAATATTTGATTCATATCGTGTATTCTCTCTATGTACACTTTCTAGACAGACAGTACACAATGTCAGATGTGCCTACATCACGAAAAGAGACCGCTTCCGTACTGAGTGGCCTGCGCAGCTGACCGCTCCACGGAAGACCCGGATTCGATTACCGATCCTGCCAGGGATTTTTCCTTGATAGAATCAGTGAAACGGGAAGCACTCAACATTATGAAGGCAATTATTGAGCTATTTGACCGAGCAGTAGTGACTGCAGGTCACGAAAACTGACAACGACCGGGAGAGCTGTGTGCTGATCCAGCTCTCCTCCATATCGCACGCAGTGACACCATTGGCAGAGGATGACAAGGCGGTTGTCCGGCACCGATAGGGCTGGTGGACGGGATTTACGTTACAGCAAGAAAAGAACACAGAGGGCCTTTCCTTTAATACATCTACTATCCCTGGAACAATAATAATGTTTTCATATTCCAGTACCCAGGAAAGAAAGAATTAATTTGTGGAGCTCTACTCCCTAACCCGTTACTGTGCACATTCCGGAAATTTAATAATAGAGAACCTTTTATAACTCACTTTCTTCCATATGTAAACCACCTCGTAGCAGAAGTCACTAACGCACGCCTGTACGGTGGCGCTCGACTTGGAGGCAAGTCGCTTCGAATACTGGTGGTGGAAGAAATGTTCACTGCCAGTACTCGTCCGGGAAAGAGATGAGAGGCGGTGGTATGTAGTTTCTAATCACCAGACTTTCCGCCAGTGTCGTGGATCAAATACCAAACGTCACAACAGTGTCTCGCGAAGCGAGTGCATGGAACGCTGTTGATGGGACGTTAAGCTTGGCGGCACAGCTTGGCGCTGTTTGAGAGGAGTAGGTTTCGTTACGGCACCGGGTTTCACCCTCTCCCTTCGCTCATCACCACCATACAACACGAAGATAAAATGACACTATACAAGAATCTCTTACACGCAACAAATACACATACGACACATCTCTCACATATCCGCAACGAAAGGTTGCACTGTGAGCGTGGGATACCGCACACAACAATGCCGTAGACATCCACCTTTTCTTTGAACGTAAGTCCCGTCTTTGAACTGCATGATCTCAGTTTCGTTTCTGAATTATCCCATTTTCCTTTTTTTTTCTTCACTCTGGAAGGTATACAGCTAAGTTACACATTATGAATTATAGTTTTCTTTGTCTAGAAGACCTTAAAGTAGTGACTAGTGTCTTGTTAAGAAACTCTCATTTTAAAGTCATAAAAAGAATACAGTACAAGCATGGAAGTCCACGAATAACAACGACACGCCAAATGATACCTTGCAACTATTTCTTATGTCGGTCAAGTACAAAGAACGCAAAGTAATATACACTGAAGAGCCAAAGAAACTGGTACATCTGCTTAATATCGTGTAGGTCCCCCGCAAGCACGCAGAAGTGCCACAACACGACGGGGCATGGACTCAACTAATGTCTGAATTACTGCTGGAGGGAGGTGATACCATGAATCCTGCAATGCTGTCCATAAATCCGTAAGAGTACGAGGGGGTGGAGATCTCTTCTGAACAGCACGTTGCAAGGCATGCGAGATGTGCTCAATAATATTCATGCCTGGGGAGTTTGGTGGCCACGGAAGCGTCTAAACTCAGAAGAGGCTTCCTGGAGCTACTCTGCAGCAATTCAGGACGTGTGAGGTATCACATAGTCTTGCTGGATGATGAACAATGGACAGGTGATCAGACAGGATGCTTACATACATGTCACCTGTCAGAGTCGTATCTAGGCGTATCATGGGTCCCACATCACTCCAACTGTATACGCCGCACACCATTACAGAGCCTCCATCAGCTTGGACAGTCCCCTGCTGACGTGCAGGGTCCTTGTATTCGTGGGGTTGTCACCACGTACACGCTATCCTCTGGATACAATTTGAAACGAGACTCGTCCGACCAAACAACATCTCTCTAGTCATCAAATGTCCTACGTCGGTGTTGACGGTCCCAGGCGAGGCGTAAAGGTTTGTGGCGGGCAGTCATCAAGGGAACACGAGTGCACCTTCGGCTCCGAAAGCCCTTATCGATGATGTTTCGTCGAATAGTTCGCACGCTGACACTTGTTTATGGCCCAGCATTGAAATATGGAGCAATTTGCGGAAGGGTTCGACTTCCGTCACGTTGAATGATTCTGTTCAGTCGTCGTTCGTCCTGTTCTTGGAAGATCTTTTTTCGGCCGCTGCGATGTCTGAGATTTTATGTTTTACCGGATTCCTAATATTGACGGTACACTCGTGAGATAAAAATGGTTCAAATGGCTCTGAGCACTATGGGACTCAACTGCTGTGGTCATAAGTCCCCTAGAACTTAGAACTACTTAAACTTAACTAACCTAAGGACATCACACACATCCATGCCCGAGGCAGGATTCGAACCTGCGACCGTAGCGGTCGTGCGGTTCCAGACTGTAGTGCCTTTAACCGCTCGGCCACTCCGGCCGGCCACTCGTGAGATAGTCGTGCGGAAAAATCCCTACTTCATTGCTACATACTATGTCCCATAGGTCGTGCGCTGACTATAACATCACGTTCAAACTCATTAAATCTTAACCTGTCATTGTAGCAGCAGTAACAAATGTCCAAATGTGTGTGAATTCCTAAGGGACCAAACTGCTGAGGTCATCGGTCCATAGACTTACACACTGCTTAAACCAACTTATGCTACGAACAACACACACACACCCTTGCCTGAGGGAGGACTCGAGCCTTCGGCGGCAGGGGCCCCGCAATCCGTGACATGGTACCTCAAACCACGCGGCCACTCTGCGCGGCTCAGCAGTAACCAGTCTAACAAATGCGCCAGATAATTGTTGCCTTATTGGGGCGTTGCCGACCACATCACTGTATTCTGTCTGTTTACATATCTGTGTATCTGAATACATATGCCTATACCAGTGTCTCTGACGCTTCAGTGTACAACGAATGAAATGCCTTGAGCAATGCTGATCATTTTTATGAGACAGGTTTGAAAATTTGACCCTTAGGATTCAGAGTAAGAGCACTTTTTCTGTGTTATTCGACAGAATGACCTTGCGTTTCTAAAGGAGCCAAGTACATATCTATCGATACGACGCAGATGGCAACGATCTTGTATCATTTCGTAGAGGTCCAGTCGGCCTTCGGCGAAAGGGTGTATCACATTTTTCTTTAACGTGGCCTTTTGTGATATTACATTAGGAATCGGAAAATTGGCAATGGCGCTCCTGTAACAGGGCTCCGGACCTCCGTCTGTTGCAGTGACGCACAGATTGGACGCGGCGCTGCGCGAGAGAAAGGGGGGCGTATTTTTTTTAATAATATCGTCCTTTGAAAACGGGCCGTGTTCCCTTGTTCTAGAAGTATTTAATGAAACGAGAACAAAATTCTGCCTTTGATGTCATGACGGTGTATTGAGTCGGCATTATTAGATTCTGATTAAAGCGGGCACTCAATAGAAGCTTCCTCGGCTGTTAGCGACTGCGACCACGCGTGCCTCGCTCCGACTAGCGCCTGCGCCGTATGCAACCTGCTGTGCGACATGCACCTGACGATTGCATCAACGCGCTTCACGTGAGTCGCACTCGATAAGGAATACGACCACGTGAAAAATTGGCAGACGTTAACTTATCGCAATCAGGGAGCGAGAATTCTCTCTTCGCTCATATACGAGGATAAGTCTACCTTGTGAAATTTAAAATTTTCCCGGCGAACTGAATATTCAAAAAGATTTCGGGCTTGCAGCCGGTCGTCGTTAGCTTCCATCCACGATATTTCGACTGGACAACTGCCAGCCATCCTCAGGTGAGCCATCGAAGACTGACGAAGACGCCCTCCGTTCCGTAATATACAGCTTGCAGAGAGTATTCCGTGCATGCGTCAAATCATATGGAGAGACGAACCACACCGCCGACCAGCAGCGCCCTCGCTGGTGGAACTGCAGAACTCAGCTGTCTCCGGCGCTGTCAATTGCCGCGGCCATCCGAGTACTCTGACGTCCACGTCAAAACTAACTAAAAGATCAGAAGTACTTAGGCGGAGAGCCCCCAGTCTGTTGATAAAATCGGCCGAGTTACGTATGTGATGTGGACATTTGCCCACAAATGGACTCAGCAAGGATGCAAGGTGTTTGGCTATATCGTAAGTGGAGGCCCCAATATTACTCACTATTGGCCGTAAGGGTACTCCGTCTTTATGTACCTTCGGAAGGCCATAAAGTCTTGGAGGTACGCTGCCATGAGGTCTTAAGCGCTTGATCGTCTCTTGAGGCAACGAGTGAGAATTCAGGAGTGTAGATGTCTTTTGACGTGGTGTCTCTTTTTACAAAGGTACTTCTTGCAGACTACTTGGCACTGATTGGCACTAAGTTTCAGGTGGGAATCACTGCTTTGTTTCGCCACGCTCTCTCCTCAACATATTTTATGTTCAACCAAGAATATTTTGAACAGCACTTGAATCAGCAGCCCTCAAACCAACTGTCTTTTGGAGGTACGTGGGTGACACTTTCGTAGTGTGGCCTCATGGGGAAGAAAAATTAATGTTTTTAGATCACCTCAACTCCATTCATGAGAACATTCGGTTTACCATGGAATTAGAGAAAAATGGTTGCCTCCCTTTCTTGGATGTGCTAGTTAGACGGAAGAGTGATGGCTCTCTGGGGCATTCGGTTTATCGAAAGCCCACACATACTGATTTGTATTTAAATTCGTCCAGCTGCCATCACCCATCGCAAACAATGAGTGTACGTAAAACACTTGTACACAGAGTTCATGTAGTGTCAGATGCAGATAGTTTGCTTGAAGAGCTTGCCCATCTGAAGAGGGTTTTCAAAGAGAATGGATATTCTACCCGGCAAATTAGCAAGGCACTTGCAATTAAGCCAAAGAAACAGGGAGTGGAAAAAGAAGAGAGCAAGTCTACTAAATCTTTAGCTTTCCTTCCCTTTGTTGGCAACATTTTCTTCAAAATTGCAATAATCCTCCACGGTTTCGAAGTGAAAGTAATTTTCCGACCACCATCGAAGATTTCCGACCTGCTGGGATCAGTGAAAGACGATCTGGTATTGCGGAAGGCGGGAATTTATAAAATACCTTGTCAGTGTGGCAAGTCATATATACGACAAACATTGCGAACAGTAGAAGAACGTTGCACTGAACATCAGCGCTGTACTCGCCTTTCACAACCTAGCAAGTCTGCAAATGCTGAGCACTGCATTTCCACTGGACACTCAATGGAGTATGACAAGACAACAATTTTGGCCACAGCAACATCCTTTTGGGACTTCGTCATAAAAGAATCAGTGGAAATTCGCATGACAGACAGTCTTGTCAACCGTGACAATGGCTACCAGCTAGATAACGCGTGGAACCCCGTCATCTCTAAGATCTGCTCCAGACGAAGACGTCAGAGTACTCCGATGGCCGCGGCAATTGACAACGCCGGAGTCAGCTGAGTTCTGCAGCTCCACCAGCGAGGGCGCTGCTGGCGGGCGGTGTAGTTCGTCTCTCCATATGATTTTGACGCATGAGCGGAATACTCTCTGCAAGCTACATATTACGGAACGGAGGGCGTCTTCGTCAGTCCTCCATGGCTCACCTGAGGATGGCTGGCAGTTGTCCAGTCGAAATATCGTGGATGGAAGCTAACGACGCCCGGCTGCAAGCCCGAAATCTTTTTGAATAAGTCTACCGTGTCTGGTATGATTGATGACTTTCTTTCAGTTTAATTAGTATTATTATCGTTATTATTAAGACACAAAGGAATTTCAGACATTGGCCACGACTGGAGAATGTTGAAAATTTCTGCCCGATCAGGATTCGAGCCCGGGTCTCCTACTTACTAGTCAGATTCTCTGACCACTAATCCAACCGGAAACAGTGGTCAGCGTGCCTGCACGGACTGCCCTAGAACTCCTTGTAACGTAGCAAATTATTACGAGTTGTCATGCTGCTTTGAAAGCGTAGGTTGCCATGGACTTGCATAACGCTGCGTGCAATATGTAACACATGAATATGAAGAAGTAATATTAAATATTAATCAATATTTTTCATACTTACTATACCAAATTCTATGGATAACACAACCATACTGTTAAAATTCCAAATCAATAACTGAAATACTTTCGGAGGCATAAATTCTTACCTAAAGCGCATAATAACTATGCTGGCATTGTGAACTGAGTTAGGGACTATAATGCATTCATTTATAGCATCAATTGAAATTACAACCAAGAGGATAGGTTCATACCATCTAATTTTCTGGAATTTTCTTTAGTTTCATTACCACAGATTTTTGACGTAATCAGAAGTATTTTGGAAAATTATTATTTCATCGTGTTTCGGTTGTGTGAGCGTTTTGGAGAGACTGAAAGAATGAGTGGAGTACATAAGTAAAGTAAGAATGTGATATTTGTTAAAATCATGTTAATGAATGCGTGAGAAACTTTCGCAATAGGGGAATTTGTGACGTACACTGCATGCGGGCTTAATTAAAAAAATACAATAAGTAATTTTAGTAGCTGTGTATCCGGTTACGAAGTCTTGTAACCGGTTGGCCCTGAGTGGTATTAGTACGCAATCTGACTGCATAAAATAACAATAAAGAATGAAAGGAAATTTCCGTTAACACAAATGATTAATTAAGTCCCCAGCAACTATAAAAGCTACGAAACAACAAAGCACAAGTGTAACTGTTCTGTGTATGGAAATGTGATTCAACGTACACGTATCTGGCACGGTTCTTCCTCAATAACACGAGATATTTTAAATACCATTTACAATGAACTAATTGAGAAACCAGAAATACTACAATTGCACATAGAAACCACAATTACAAGTCTAATACATAAACACGAGCCAGATGCTTTGTTGACTGAACCTGTCACCAAGGGGCATTGTCACTTAGGAAATTTGAAATAAAAAAAAATTTTGTTACCTCCATATATATTGACGAAAAATACACTGTGATCATTGCAACATCTTCCATATATACATTACACCAACCGAACGGTATCAACTCTCTCGGCCAGCAGAAAAACAACTGCACACGACATGCTCTCAACTAGTACTGCTCTCGACATCCTCTCAACAAGCACTTCCCACGGCAACCTCTGAACTACAACTGCTCACGACAACGTCTGAACTACTATTGCGCCAGTGGAGGTGGCGGAATAATACTCTTTGGCGCAGTCTCTGGCGCTGTGACTCAGTGTAGCCACCTTTCATATGCCCCACCTCCACGGGCTAGAATTTGATGGTATTTTTGCCAGCATTGGTGGTGAAAATACCACCGAATTCGTCCAAAAAATACAGACAAAAATAAAATATAATATTAATAAGTAAATATGACATAACTAAATAAATTTTCGCTTTGCACTGACCCTCCAATAAAGTAAAATATAAAATACAGTAAGGAATACAAATGCTTGCATACATGTGATTTTACATAATAGTTTACACAAGTATCCTTTGTTAAACAATGTGGTTAAACAATTCAATCAATAGCGTCAGCAGTGACGAATAGGTGCAGGTAAGAGTCTCATAACATTTCATAAACAGTAAATACACAAAAAAATCAGTTTATACAAATATTCGCATAAAATCTTTTCAATAGTTCAATAAACAAGTAGCACTCCTCAGAGTAGTTGACAGTTCCAACAGTAGCACCCAGCAATGGTCAACAGGTGCAAATAGCAGTCTCATAACATTTCATCAGCAGTATTTAAACAGCTCCAAAAGTGGCACCCAGTAATGTTGAACAGGTGCGGACTCCAACAAGTGACATTATCTCAGTAGCAGCAGTTCCATCAGTGGCACCTAGCAATGTTGAACAGGTGCAGACACCAATAAGTGACATCATTTCAGTAGAAGCAGTTCCATCAGTGGCACCCAGTAATGTTGACAGGTGCAGACAGCAACAAGGGACATTATTGCAGTAGAAGCAGTTCCAACAGTGGCACCCATCAATGTTGAACAAGTGCAGGTAACAGTCCATAATATTCACTATCACTAATTAGACAGTTCATCAGAGTTCATCAGCAGAAATTAAACATTTCCAAGTGGCACCCATCAATGTTGAACAAGTGCAGGTAACAGTCCATAATATTCACTATCACTAATCAGACAGTTCATCAGAGTTCATCAACAGAAATTAAACATTACCAAGTGGCACTCATCAATGTTGAAAAAGTGCAGGTAACAGTCCATAATATTCACTATCACTAATTAAACAGTTCATCAGAGTTCATTAGCAGAAATTAAACATTTCCAAGTGGCACCCATGAATGTTAATACGTGTAAGCACGAACAACAGTTTGAAGGCACACACAATTGCTTTCACAAATTTATTATCAATGCCCTTACACTAAACATACAAATTATAATAAACACACAAATGATATCAGACAATTGTCATATTAATTATTACAAATACACAATATCAGTAAACCTATAATATTTATGGGTGTCAGTGCAAGCCACAACAAACAAGTAAAATAATATTTAGGAGATAGGTCGGTACCAATTATTTGGGATTAGGAAAGGAAAACACACAAAACACACTCATTCATCTTTCATCCACATTTAAGTATTACTGTGTAATTGAATAGAGTTAACTGTGTAAATGCAATTCCATCGAACTTTGATTTTCAACATGTGTATCAAGTAGTAGTGGTACAGTGTATAACAGTCAATAATAGTTAGTCAATGTCAACTGTCAATGACAACTGTCAGTGTGCCAAGATATGCAAATACTTCCTCTCTCCAAAAAAAAAAAAAAAAAAAAAATTATTGATTTAACAAAGTGTGTCTGTAGACAATCTTCCTTCCACTTGAGTGTTCTAGTCTGCCATCTTCATCCTCCTTGTTCCATATAAACCAACAAAGAAATATGCTCCTCACTTACTTTACCTCTTATCCACCAAAACTCCAATTATCGTCAGCATCACATAATCTTAATACTTCTATAATACCTCTTAGGTCGATACATATAAACCTTATCATCAATATCATTTACCTTACCTCTTGTCCACCAAAACTCCAATAATCATCAATTTCACACAATCCCAATACCTCAATAATACCTCTTCAATACGTCGGTACATATAAACCTTATCACCAATATCATTTCACTTCCATAACAACTCTTTCCTCTAGTCAGTCTCCTCGAACAAGTACAGATAAAATCCTAGTGCAAACTTTAATTCATCATCCCATACAATCCGAAGACACAATGTCCACACACAACCTCTGTGTAATCCACCTGACCCAAATCTTCTGCTCATTATGAATTATAAAATACATTTTGGTTACCTTGTCCATCATTAAATAAAAGAAATGCAAACATGACCTCTACCAGCTTTTAGTATGAAGAACTTTCAGTAAGTAAGTACGAGTGCGGAGTGTGAATGATCGTAATATTTCACAGTGTGTACACCACTTCAAGAATCATGGCAAAACAGAAGCAAACATGTGGAGTATTTTTTTTCTTTTTTTTTTTTTTTTTTGTCAAGTGTCACTTGCTATTTCAGTTGCTCACGAAGAATGCAGTGTAATAACTGTCAATAGTCTAAACCTAGTGTTGGTATTTCATGTCGTTAGCTTCCTTTCTATTAGCATAAATTTATAAAACTTCCATAAAACCTCCAGCTCATGTGACTTCAATGAAGTTTCTTGTACCAATGTCGTTCCTAGAATTGTAGCAGTTCATTTTCTTATCTTAAAATGTAAAGCACAGAGCGTAAACAAAACATGCAATAGCGAGTAAATATACCAGTAGAGAACAGAATGTTAACAAGTGGATGTAGCACAATCCCTACAACGAGGCTCTGCCAAGCGAACAATCTATAATTAATACCATAGTGGGACCTAAACTCCATGTTCGTACACAGTATATCAGCATTTCTATACACCAAATTAAGGAGTAGTTATGACAACAAAACAGAAATGTGTAAATATGCAATCCATACGCAAAGCTGCAAGTATATGGCTTACATAATAAACAGGTCATTAGCATCATATCAGCATAAGCAAATAAATGTTCATATGTAATCTTAGTAAGTAAACATGAAGGCGCAAGCAGATAAATCGCAAAGTATCACTTACATACATAACGATATCAGCGCAACTAATCAAGTGACAATTATAAATTAAATAAATAAGCACAGCAGGCACATAATTAAAAAAAAATGTGACCTCAGTGAGAAAGCAGCGCAGCCAAGCGATGCATAATATACATGAGTCACAACCCTATTCAATAATTAATCATTGTCAAAAGGAGTTAACACAAAGTATAAATCACGTAATCGCGAGCAGCAAATTACGTCTAAAGTACGTACCTAAGTGAAATTATGTTACCTGAAAAATAAACTCAATTAATAGTTACCTTTTTAGTTTATTACTTTCTTCTTCGAAATTACATTCTTCCTGAAATTTTCTCGGTAGCAAGTCCTCTTAACGTCGGACACACACAGAATTTACCTGAAGTTCTTAAATATTTTATACAACTGCATCCAGAAAAAAACTGAGCGTTAATAACATAATTTATCAAGTCACTATAGCTTTATACTGAATTTATTCGGAGAAATTAGACTGTGTATTTCTTTACGGCTGTCAGTGCACTCGCACTGAGCGCTCGATCAGCTGTAGGTACGCGTGACTGCCTTGTGCGGCGCGCAGACTTGACTGTTGCTTTGAGTATGTGCCGCCGCCGGAATACGGTGCGGTATCCCTGTATTCTCTGCGTGTCTACGTATAACTGTTAGTTTCTCAAAAGTATGTCATTCCACAAAACTTTTAACGTTCGACATATGATGTATTCCCTTATAGCGCCGAGATTTAAGAGTTTCTACTTCGACAGTGTTATCATGAATAATTTTGAGAACTCTATATGGACCGTTATAAAGCAGAAAAAATTTGCGACACAAGCCTTTTCCTTTGTGAGACAAACGATGAGACTTAATTAACACCTTTTGACCAACTGACAAGGTTTTTAAACGACCAGGACGTTTAGCTGATTTCTCTCTTCTAGCAGCCGCAGATGTAATCTTTTGTAGAGCCAGGTTGATAACTTCAGAATGCCGCAGTTTCCGTGTAGGCGGAAAAGGAACTATTTCAGAAATGCGATTTGTCGGTGCTTTATTTTTTAATATCAATATAGGCGGTAAAGAAGTTGAATCATTAGGGAGTTCATTCAGAATATTTTGAAAAATATGAAGATACTGATCCCACGTTCTGTGATTCTGATGACAATAAAGACGACACAGTTTATTGATTTCCTCCATCCATTTCTCTGAAGCGTTAGATTGAGGGTGAAAAAGTGAAATGAAAATTGGTTTAATCTTACGATGCCGTAGAGTACGAAGCCAAATTTTAGAGCGAAACTGTGATCCATTATCTGATATAACTTTATCAAAATGACCCACTTCTTTAAGAAAATGTTTGATGAAAGCATTAGATACTGGAGGAGCTGTTGCTTTACGTAAAGGTGTAAAACACACATATTTTGATGTCAGTTCCATTACTACCAAAATGTACGCAAAACCATTAGTAGAACTAACCACTGGACTGAACAAATTCCCGGCGGGGTCAGGGATTTTCTCTGACTCGTGATGACTGGATGTTGTGTGATGCCCTTAAGTTAGTAAGGTTTATTCTAAGTTCTAGGGGACTGATGACCATAGATATTAAGTCCCATAGTGCTCAGAGCCATTTGAACCATTTGAACCGAACAAATCGACTGCAGCCATCTCCTTTAATTTCGCTGGAATGACAGGGAAACAACGGTGCTCTGTGAGAAATAGTTGGCGGCTTAGCCTTTTGACATAACTTGCATTTGGCAAGAACAGATCGAATACGAAAAAAGAAATGGTTCAAATGGCTCTGAGTACTATGGGACTCAAGAGCTTAGGTCATAAGTCCCCTAGAACTTAGAACTACTTAAACCTAACTAACCTAAGAACATCACACACACCCATGCCCGAGGCAGGATTCGAACCTGCGACCGTAGCAGTCCCGCGGTTCCGGACTGCAGCGCCAGAACCGCTAGACCACCGCGGCCAGCTGATCGAATACGTTTTTCCATATTACTGAAGTAGCAATTTTCTCGTAATTTATGAAAGCCTTTTCTGGGACAAAACTGTGCATAACTGAAATGTGTATACCAAATAAGTTTATTAACCCACTCATCAGGAATGCAAACTAACCAAACAGAGTTGTTAACCGATTTTCGTTTAAAGAGAATATCATTGCGAACTAAATAGTACCGTCTAATCGCTACGCTTTCCTTTCTCCTCCACTTTTCCTTAATGTCCTTCCAGATTGGATCTTTGTTTTGCTCTTTAGCGATGCCCTGGAGCGAAGACGAAATAAAATTTTCAAACGCAACACCTTGAATATACATCAAACAATAATTGTTTTCTTTGCAGTCCTCGTCAGCACTTTGTTTCAAACGCATAGGTGCACGTGATGAAGCATCAGCAATAATATTTGAAGAACCCTGTATGTAAACAATACTAAAATCAAATTCCTGTAGATACAGCGCCCATCGTGACAATCCTCCATGTGTTAATTTTGTTGACATAAGAAATTCCAGAGCTCGATGATCGGTGTAAACCTTAGTATGTCTGCCATACAAAAAGACGCGAAATTTTGTGAAATCCCATACAACAGCCAAAGTTCCGTAATCGAATAATTCTTTTCTGATTTAGAGAGAACACGACTTCCAAATGCAATAGTCTTCTGTACTACAACGCCGTCTTCTTCTATCTCTTGAAATAAATGTGCACCTAGGCCTTTGTATGATGAGTCCGTCGCCAAACAAAAATCTTATAAAACCGGATGTGAAAGAAGTGGAGCAGCAACTAAAGCATCACGAATTTGTTCAAATTCCGATTGAGCTTCCTCATCCCAACACCAATTAGAATTATTTCCAGATAGTTCACATAAACGAGGTGTGGCCAAATTGTCTAATCTAACAAAGCGTCTAAGAAAATTACAGACACCAAGGAAACTACGAACATCACGTTTTGTGGTAGGAACAGCATAATTAGGAATAGCGTCTAGTTTCTCTGGATCAGAAAGAATACCTTCTGTAGAAATAATATGACCAAGAAATTTCACCTGAGAACGACCAAATTCAGATTTTTTCAAGTTCACTGTAATGCCAACTCTTGCAAAATGACGTAATAATGAATCCAAAATTTTGTTATGCTCACTCCAAGAACGTTTAGCAATAAGAATATCGTCAACATATGTAGTAATATTGTCACGAACATAAACAGGTAAAATTTCGTTTAAACTACGAATGAATGCTGCTGAAGATACAGTAAGTCCAAACGGTAATTCCCGAAATTACTTTTGAGTAAAATAGTCATATCCGGTCATTCTTTACCGACTCCTTTTCTAGATAAATTGATAGTTGAAGAGTTGTTTTCATAGATACAAAGAATAGTAAAAGAGTAGGCAGCTGTGCAGAAAACTAAAAGGGAAATAGCACCACTACAGCTCGGAACCCTGTGCACGCTACGGCACATATTCACTTAGTGAATCCCCTGAGGACCTAAATAGCGACACATAAATTCTAGTTTGTGACTTAGTGGCCAATTTGGCGGAATTGCGTACATAAATTGATCTAACCATGAACATGGATGTATGTCATTCTTAGAATTGCGAAAGATCTTAAATTTCCGAGCAGTTAAAAAGTGTTTATAGTCAAAGTTTTCGCCTCGTGGCGACAAAGACCTACCGCGTCTGTCCCAGTCCGAATGTCGGTTATTGTCAAGTTCGCGCACCTGGCGCACTCTTGTTGTATCTCGTAAATGAAATAAATTATTTTCTTCAAAACCCGCTGCTATCTGCGATTCTAAATTTCTTCTACTGTCTATTCCTACGATTTCGCTTTGAATTTGTTTAACTTGCTTTCGTAACGCCTGAAATTCCCTTTTAACGCGTTCATTAAATTTTCCTTGATTTTCAACATGTTTATTTATGTTCTGGTACTCTTCGGTTTCTGCAAATGGCAATGGAGCTGTATCATCTGATTCTCTGTCCCCATTTAAACTAAGACTTGTCAATTTATCTGAAATCTACTCAACTCTTTCGGATAAGTCACCTATTTGTTCTTTCTGTCTTTACGTCTTCCGTAAGTGTCGTGACTTGGGTTTCAGTATTGACACATTTAGTAGTTAACTGTTCATACTGTTGTGTTAGGTTATTTATTCTGTCATTTGGTACGGATCCCTCGATTCTTTCAAATACTTCTTCCTTATCGTGTGCACGTTGTAAATTTAACTCTGAAAATTTTTGAACTATCACGTGATCTCTTTCTTCCTGTTCCCTATCCTGTTCCTTTTGTCTAATTTCTATTGAAATTAATCTGTTACTGTGAGCATTCAAAATCGGTTGTACGTCTTCTCTAATTTCTTTTTTTTTTTAATTCATCTTTCATGTTTTTGAAACATGTCCTTATTCGTGAGTCTAACCGTGTTTCCATTGTTCCCATATCAGTTTTAATTGTTCCTATTTGTGAATCTAACCGTGTTGCCAATGTTCCCATATCAGTTTCTAACCGTGATCCCAAATTTAATATTGCACTCATCAACTGTTCCATATTAACTGGTTCGAAATTCTTTTCGCCCCAACATTTCCCGTAAAACTAACTTCCTTTGTCATAGCAGTAAAACTGTCTGTGTTCGATACAATTCCAGAATCTTCTGTCGTTAATCTCGTATTCTGAAAATTTTTTGATTGTGAAAAACTTTGAACTGGTTCCCGACTATTTTCCCGGCTTATTAAATTGTTTTCTACTTCATTATTCATCACTCTGTTCTCCTGTGCTAGCGAGTTCATCATGTTAACAATTTCGTCATTCTGACTATCCATCATTTCTGCCTTTTTCATCGATCGCGTAATCATTTACAAAACATACAAAGCCCGTCACTATACGAAAATTACACACAATGTAGCACTTTATCACCAACAATACCATCCACACGAAAAGCTTCCCGACAAACACGCCTAACGAACAATTAAAACCACAATTACACAAAATTGTCCAACCCATGTACAACGAATCAAAAATTAAATTCCACAAAAATACCATCAGAAGAATTACAAGACAACTACAAATGTTCAATTACAAAATCTATACGTGCAATATAGACTACAATTACTAAACTACAAATTACTACAACTATACTACTGTCTGCGATTTTTACTGTCAAAAGAATTCCGAGGGACGATCCTGGCAGAGTCACCATGTGCATGGGGGCATAATTAAAAAAATACAATAAAAGTAATTTTAGTAGCTGTGTAGTATTAGTACGCAATCTGACTGCATAAAATAACAATAAAGAATGAAAGGAAATTTCCGTTAACACAAATGATTAATTAAGTCCCCAGCAACTATAAAAGCTACGAAACAACAAAGCACAAGTGTAACTGTTCTGTGTGTGGAAGTGTGATTCAACGTACACGTATCTGGCACGGTTCTTTCTCAATAACACGAGATATTTTAAACACCATTTACAATGAACTAATTGAGAAACCAGAAATACTATAATTGCACATAGAAACCAGTACAAGTCTAATACATGAACACGAGCCAGATGCTTTGTTGACTGAACCTGTGACCAGGAAGCATTGTTATTTAGGAAATTTCAAATAAAAAAATTTTTGTTACCTCCATATATATTGACGAAAAATACACGGTGATCAGTTCAACACCTTCCATATATACATTACACCAACCGAACGGTATCAACTCTCTCGGCCAGCAGAAGAACAACTGCACACGACATGCTCTCAACTAGTACTGCTCTCGACATCCTCTCAACAAGCACTTCCCACGGCAACCTCTGAACTACAACTGCTCACGGCAACGTCTGAACTACTATTGCGCCAGTGGAGGTGGCGGAATAATACTCTTTGGCGCAATCTCTGGCTCTGTGACTCAGTGTAGCCATCTTTCAACACTATATGATCAAACGTATCCTGTCACCCCCAGAACCGTATGCTTTTGGTACTAGGTGCATTGTGATGCCACCTGCTGCTAGGTACTCCGTATCAGCGACCTCAATAGTCATTAGACATCGTGAGAGAGCAGAATAGGGCACTCCACGGAACTCACGGACATCGAACGTGGTCAGGTGGTGTCACTTGTGTCATACGTCTGTACGCGAAATTTCCACAGCTCCTAAACATCCCTAGATCCACTATTTCCGAGCTGATAGTGAAGTGGAAACGTGAAGGAACGTACAGCACAAATGCGTACAGGCCGACCTCGTCTGTTGACTGACAGTTGAAGAGGGTCGTAATGTGTAATACGCAGACATCTATCCAACCATCACACAGGAATTCTAAACTGCATAAAGATTCACTGCAAGTACTGTGACAGTTAGGCGGGAGGTGACAAAACTTTGATTTCATGGTCCAGCGGCTGCTCAGAAGCCACACATCACGACGGTAAAGGCCAAACGACACCTCGCTTGGTGCAAGGAGCGTAAACATTGGACGATTGAACAGTGGAAAAAACGTTGCGTGGAGTGACGAATGACGGTACACAATGTGGCGAACCTGTGGCAGGGTGTGCGTATGGCGAATGGCCGGTGCACGGCGTCTGTCAGCGGGTGTAGTTCCACCAGTAAAATTCGGAGGCGCTGGTTCTATGGTGTGGTCGTGTTTGGTCGTTTTGCGTGGCACTATCGCAGCACAGGCTACATTAATGCTTTAAGTATCTTCTAGCTTCCCACTGTTGAAGAGCAATTCGGGGATGGCGATCGCATCTTTCAACACGATCGAGCACCTGTTCATAAAACACGGCTTGTGGTGGAGTGCCTGTAATTGACTGGCCTGCACAGAGTCCTGACCTGAATCCTATAAAACACCTCTGGGATGTTTTGGAACACCGACTTGGTGCCAGGCCTCACCGACCGACATCGACACCTCTCCTCAGTGCAGCACTCTGTGAAGAATGGGCTACAGGCCTTGTGGCCGAACGGTTCTAGGCGCTTCAGTTCCGAACCGTGCAACTTCTACGGTCGCAAGTTCGAACCTTGCCTCGGGCATGGATGTGTGTGTTGTCATTAGTTTAGTTAGGTTCAAGTAGTTCTAAGTTCTAGGGGACTGATGACCTCAGATGTTAAGTCCCATAGTGCTCAGAGTCTTTTGAGCCATTTTTGAAGGATGGGCTACCATTCCCGAAGAAACCTTCCAGCACCCGATTGAACGTTTGCTTGCGAGAGTGGAAGCTGTCATCAAGGCTAAGCGTGGGCCAACACCATATTGAATTCCAGCATTACTGATGGAGGGCGCCACGAATTTGTGAGTAATTTTCAGCCAGTTGTCCGAATACTTTTGATCACATAGTGTACGTCCGAGTGAGCTTGATTTTACAAAAGTCAGCCAGAAGGGGCGTTGAGTATTAAAATTATTAGTCTTTTTTGTGGAAAGTAGCTGTATGTTCTTTTCATTAAATTTTATTTAGATTTGGAATTACGAGATTTCTGGTTTAAATTACTTGCGGTAGTCTGATCGGCTGGCAATAGAAACACCGCGAGTATAGAAGCCAGTCGCTCGGGAGCCGTTTTCTGGTAAACACCTATGTTGAACCGCGCTGATCAAATTTGTGCCAAAATGAAGAAATTCGCGCATTTAATCGGTTGTCGTGTTATTGTGTGGCGTGTTTCATGCAGATTACGATACATTATGGTGAGCACTTCTTTACAAGGAGTCTACTGAACGACTGAGTGTGTTAACGCACAAGCAGTCGTGTGTCAGTGACTGTTTCGGACATTGAAAATATCGGGTGTCTTCTAGCTGCTTTCAGGTGGGGACCTGTAACAGAGAAAGTCAGTAACACTGTATAGTTGATGTCGGGATATTACACACGGACTTGATAACCATTTTCCGTATTTTAAAGACAGTAAACCAAGTTAAAGGAAATTTTAGATATTTTTTAAAATGAGTGATGCAAGAATCCCGAAAGCTCGATAGTTTAACTAACCTTTAGCTATTACCCATGGATTGGAGTTATGTGACCTTTGTGTAGTAGGTATTAAGTCGGATATTCGTTACTGCTGCTTTTGTCGGCTAAACCAGTACCTACCATTGCAGAGTGAAGGACAGACAACCTGAAACCTATCCAGATGGGGGGACTGGTTTTTTTGAAGGATAGTGAGAGGTCAAGTCGCCCTGGCGCAGCCTCCCGTCAGACTCAAATTCTCAACTTATCCACACACTACTACCTTAGTGCCCCTCGCCCGTTATCCTCATCAATCGCGGCATTTCGTAGATTCCCGTAAGAGTTTGTGCATGATGTGCATCCGCACTGAAGGCTACTGCGGCCAGTTAGCTCTTCACTGTGGATGCAGAACAGGCTCGAATTCTTACGGGAATCGTCGCCTCGAGTAATGAGGACAATGGGCGAGGGTCGCTACGTTAGTAGCGCGTGAATAAGTTAAGAATTTGAGTCTGACGGAGGCGTTCTATGGTACTCCGCGAAGTTACGCCGACAACTGTGTCTGGATGGTTTAGTGGTGAGAGCATCAGCCTAGAAAGCAGGAGAGCCAGTTTCAAACACCGGTCTGGCACAAATTTTCAATTTTCCCCATTGATTTAAAACAAGGCTTACTCGCGTCTGATGTCTGAGTTTCCTCTGTGTCTCAATTCATGGTGACTGCTCCTGTGTTGAGCCATCATAAACAAAATGGAAACAATCACTCATCTTGCTATCCTGGGCGCTTTTCACTGGACTTTCAGAGCCTCAGTAACGAGTATGCCCTCCGTGGACGATTATCACTGCCTGACACCTATGTGGCATGTTGCATATACGTTAGTCTACTGTAGTCATGCTGCGGTATCTACATCTACATCTACATTTATACTCCGCAAGCCACCCAACGGTGTGTGGCGGAGGGCACTTTACGTGCCACTGTCATTATCTCCCTTTCCTGTTCCAGTCGCGTATGGTTCGCGGGAAGAACGACTGTCTGAAAGCCTCTGTGCGCGTTCTAATCTCTCTAATTTTACATTCGTGATCTCCTCGGGAGGTATAAGTAGGGGGAAGCAATAGATTCGATACCTCATCCAGAAACGCACCCTCTCGAAACCTGGCGAGCAAGCTACACCGCGATGCAGACCGCCTCTCTTGCAGAGTCTGCCACTTGAGTTTGTTAAACATCTCCGTAACGCTATCACGGTTACCAAATAACCCTGTGACGAAACGCGCCGCTCTTCTTTGGATCTTCTCTATCTCCTCCGTCAACCCGATCTGGTACGGATCCCACACTGATGAGCAATACTCAAGTATAGGTCGAACGAGTGTTTTGTAAGCCACCTCCTTTGTTGATGGACTACATTTTCTAAGGACTCTCCCAATGAATATCAACCTGGTACCCGCCTTACCAACAATTAATTTTATATAATCATTCCACTTCAAATCGTTCCGCACGCATACTCCCAGATATTTTACAGAAGTAACTGCTACCAGTGTTTGTTCCGCTATCATATAATCATACAATAAAGGATCCTTCTTTCTATGTATTCGCAATACATTACATTTGTCTATGTTAAGGGTCAGTTGCCACTCCCTGCACCAAGTGCCTATCCGCTGCAGATCTTCCTGCATTTCGCTACAATTTTCTAATGCTGCAATTTCTCTGTATACTACAGCATCATCCGCGAAAAGCCGCATGGAACTTCCGACACTATCTACGAGGTCATTTATATATATTGTGAAAAGCAATGGTCCCATAACACTCCCCTGTGGCACGCCAGAGGTTACTTTAATGTCTGTAGGCGTCTCTCCGTTGATAACAACATGCTGTGTTCTGTTTGCTAAAAACTCTTCAATCCAGCCACACAGCTGGTCTGATATTCCGTAGGCTCTTACTTTGTTTATCAGGCGACAGTGCGGAACTGTATCGAACGCCTTCTGGAAGTCAAGAAAAATAGCATCTACCTGGGAGCCTGTATCTAATATTTTCTGGGTCTCATGAACAAATAAAGCGAGTTGGGTTTCACACGATCGCTGTTTCCGGAATCCATGTTGATTCCTACATAGTAGATTCTGAGTTTCCAAAAACGACATGATACTCGAGCAAAACACATGTTCTAAAATTCTACAACAGATCGACATCTGAGATATAGGTCTATAGTTTTGCGCATCTGCTTGACGACCCTTCTTGAAGACTGGGACTACCTGTGCTCTTTTCCAATCATTTGGAACCTTCTGTTCCTCTAGAGACTTGCGGTACACGGCTGTTAGAAGGGGGGCAAGTTCTTTCGCGTACTCTGTGTAGAATCCGTTGCCATTTTTCAGTGAGCGCCCTTGAGAGTTCTTGGAGAATCTGTAATGGGACAGGACGACCACGAACACTTCTGTCAAGCAAGTCCCAAACATACTCCATGAGATTTGGGTCCATATTCACTGCTTGCCGTTCCATTTCAATGTCCAGGCATCGCAAGATATCCCTAATGACGCCTTCCACATGGGCTATGGCATTATAGTACATGAGAAGGAATGAAAGATCAGCAGCCCCCACACGGTCCAATAGGATCTATTCGATGTACTGTATGGAGGTAAGACGACCATGGACAACGGTAAGATACGTATGGCTGTTGATACTGATGTCTTTGCACACCATGACACAACCTTGGCGGAATCTGTAGATAGGGTGGACAACATTTGGCAGGTAGCACTCACTACGGCGTCTGGACACGCGAACACGGTCTGACATTGTATCGCAGGAAATCTGGACTCGACTGTGTCTAACATGTTTCGCTAGTAACAAAGTTGCCAGTTGACGTGGAACGGCAGAACTGGAGGCCAGGTGCGAGATGTTATCGTGTCAAGCGTTATACTAGAACAGTACGTCTGGGTCATACGGTCTTTCTTCGTAACCTGTCTGTTAAGAGTCTGAACGGACACGGTGGCTCCAGTCGCCCTTCTGAGATCTTCTTGCAGTGCTGTGGCGGTAGCCGCACGAGACCGCAATACGCAGTTGTCCAGGTATAGGTCTTCACGAAGGTTTGTAATGCGTCAACGACCTTGCCCAACTCTCGTTGTGTAGTGAACTGTTTCCCTGCAGCGTGTTCACAACCCATGTGAGTGTGGGGTTGATCTGAGATTCTGTTATTCTGCGCAATGGATTAATCTGACAACTACCCTTTACCCTGCGGCTCCTGCAAGATGCAATTTCCATCCCCGCACTACTATAGAAGTCAGACAGACGCTCCTAACGTTCTAAAGAGAAATGCCTGAAAAACTTTCAGCAATAAATATATTCTGGAGTCGTCCGCTGTAAGGAAATGACACAAAAATTCACAAAATTTCTTACGTAACTAGTGGGATACTTGGGTACCGGAGTAGTGCTAGTTAGTGTAAGAAAAACACGAAACTAACGAAAGTTATTATTTATTTTGCAAAAATTCTGAGAAATCACAATGGCACTTTTAGTTATGAATTAAACAAGTTATATCTTGGTTCTTTTCGGGATGTGAAGGTACCACTCAAGGATAGGATTCGCCAATAAAATTTCTATACAAAGTTTAAGATTGTTGTTGACTTGGCACAATGGCTGAGAGGCGCGCCTACTCAACTTGAATAATTATCCTTTAGAATGTTGCTAGGTACGGTCGAGGCTGTTGTGTGTGAAATGCAGTGAAGTGTACCGTTGTGGAGGAAATATGGGGCTCTCTATAGGTGTAACGCACAACACTGTAAGCTGCGATGACTGCTCTCTGCGCAGTTCCCTTAAAAGCTCTTTGAATTCTTCAATATTTTCATTTTTTCCGACTGTCGCCTGCTGATACTTTACTGGTAATTTCGTTCTACACAGACGTATCAGCTCTCCGTTACTGTATGGTTTATCTGGGCATTGATTCTTTTTGTCCATTGTATCAAAGAATTTTACCGCGCTTTTCTCTCCTGAGTTTTCATATGGTGTCACCTGAAGTAACTCGTATTTAATTTTGTTTCGCGCCTCCTTGGACCAATATCTTTCGAGAAATGCTGTTCTGAACTGTAGGTAAGACGTACAGGTAGCCGCGATCTTTTGCATCACCTCTGCTACTGTCCCTGACATGTGTGCACAAATGAAGTCAAGTTTGTGAGCTACGCTCTAGTGGTTTGGTAAGCCTACTTGAAACTGGTCGATGAATGTGCGTGCATGCAAGCTACCGCCTTCTTCCTTGAAGTGTTGAAATTTTCTAACTGTAAGGAAGTGGTCTGGATCATATCCACTCATAAATCCGATTTGTGGCTGATTCATGGACTCAAATAATCTGCCACTGCTTGTGTCGTCGTGTTTATTCTCTGGTAATCTACTGCCTGTCTGCCTATTCTCAATTTCCTAACTCATATCCGTGTCATACCGTATCATTGGTGGACAAAAATGTTCTTCGTGTGTTTCTACTCTCGTAGTTCGTGGTATAGTACCTGTGCTGCTATTATGTTGTGTCTTTCGATTGGTATCGGCTGAATGTATGTGTTCCGTTTTTCTAGGTACTGTGCCTGGTCCTGTGGCATGTCATGTATTACTTTAATCGGGGTTTTCCGTTTCGATTTCTGCGCGAGTGTCACGTCTAGCCTTGGCTCTACTTGAACTTTCTTAGACGGCGCGTGTTCGTGTGCTGAATTAATGCTTGACGCGTCAGTTGTTTCGCTATAGGTGTAATCGGTCTCGATCTTTTCTTCGATAGTTTGTATCAACTCTGTTAGAAGCTTTTCAAACTGATCTTTGTTTTTAAGTTCTATTTTATTCATCCGTTGATCATATTTTTTCAGTGCAACATTTGCGACCTTGCTTTGAATTGCTTGTTCTTCCGAAATTTATATTGCTGTTCGAGTGGCTTTTTTCGTAAAACGTTCCACCTTTTTGTCAACATTTACGATGTCCAATTGGACCTTGCCCACGTAAGTGCGTAATTGCTGCAGACCTTGTACCTGAATTCTTTCTCTAGATTCTTTCGCGTCTTTGTTTATCTGAGTGATCTGACTATCAATTCTGGCGATCCCTTCTTCCATCTGGATTTTAACCTGTTGGGTCTGTGTCTTAATCTCTTGTCTCAAGTTCTGATTATCCTGTTTCAATTGCTGATTCAATTCCTGATACTGTTTTGTCATCTATGTATTAATATCCTGATTCTGTGTCGTCATACTAGCGTTCGTTTTTTGTAACATCTCCATGATCGCGTCCTGTGCTGCAACACTTCCTTCTGCTGAACTATGTATTCTCGATCTATTGTTTTCCACTCGGTCAGTTACGTCGTTTACTGGGCTATGCTGTGACGTTTCTAAGTTTGGTAACTGCAATAACCCGTGCTGTCTGTGTTGAGGACTAGTTGCGTTTGTCATTGAACCATTACGTGGCGCAAACAACTCCGCATTGTGCCTTCTCTGTTGTGTATGTCTTGCGTTTGCAGGTACAGTTGCGTCTGTTACGGAACCTTTTCGTGGCGCTCGTAACTCCGCAAATTTCTGGGTCTGCTGTTGGGGCATATTTAGAATGTGTACGATAGGTTCGACATATTCTAAATTACCCGCTCTTCCTCACTGCCTACTTCTCTTTGAACGTTAGCTAACTGCCAGTTCATTGACTGTATTGACGCGTATTCTGTCCCTGAATATGCGGCTCGTTTCGCTTCTAATCTTTGCCATTTCCTACGTGGGCTGTCTATTTCTGGCTCAGAATGTGCCCTACCTGGAATTTCATATTCTGGAAATTCGATGTTCTCATCCCTGCGATTCCCATCTGTCTGATCTGTCTCAATTTTATCCCAGTCTAACTGAGCCTGCTGATTCTGCAGCTCCCCGACTGTCCTATCCTCTGATTCACCGTCTGTCCTATTTTCAGGTTCACCTTCTGTCCTATTTTCAGGTTCACCTTCTGTCCTATCTTAATAAGCTCGTTTACTTGCTGTCTATCTGGTTGATTCTCCTCCATCTTGACTACTTGCTCTCTCTCACGCAACCTTTTGGCTTGTGCTCTCGTTAACATGGAAATTCATTCAACACAACACAACACCTTCTGTCCTATTCTCAATAAGCTCGTTTACTTGCTGTCTATCTGGTTGATTCTCCTCCATCTTGACTACTTGCTCTCTCTCACGCAACCTTTTGGCTTGTGCTCTCGTTAACATGGAAATTCATTCAACACACCACAACCCTATCTACAAAACTGTACGACCACTTACCACTTGGTTGAACCAACAACAACAACAACGTCGTGGCTTCTCTGCTATGTCCTGTCTGCTCTGCTACAGTCTCCAATCTCTAATTGTGCGCTTCTAATTTATATGATGCTGTGTCGCACTGCGTCTCTGCATCACTCTTCGTCTGTGCCTATCGCCTGAAAATTCTATGCTCTAACAGCTACACAGCCGGCCGGGGTGGCCGAGCGGTTCTAGGCGCTACAGTCTGGAACCGCGCGACCGCTACGGTCGCAGGTTCGATTCCTGCCTCGGGCATGGATGTGTGTGACGTCCTTAGGTTAGTTAGGTTTAAGTAGTTCTAAGTTCTAGGGGACTGATGACCTTAGAAGTTAAGTCCCATAGTGCTCAGAGCCATTTGAACCATTTGAACAGCTACACAATAATAGTAAAAAACGCAAAATTTTCCAACACAGTAACACACACCCTTTTCCCTACAATTCTGCTTTCTTCACTACCTGAATCTCTTCTGATCCAAATCTCTGCAAATAGCTATTTAATACATGAAAGAAAGTTCTTCAAAGTGCTACTGCTGCTGCAACCTACCGTACCTAACTATCCTGACACTTTCCTACCCTGGTAGCTTACCTATTTTACCAATCCTGGCAGGGTCGCCATTTTCTGTGCACGACGAATTAATCTGAGATGTACCCTTTGACCTGTGGCACCTGCAAGATGCAATTTCCACCCCCACACTACTGCAGAAGTCAGACAGACGCTCCTAACGTTCTAAACAGAAATGCCTGAAAAACTTTCAGCAATAAATATATTCTGGAGTCATCCGCTGTAAGGAAATGACACAAAATTTCACAAAATTTCTTACGTAACTACTGGGATACTTGGGTACTGGAGTAGTGCTAGTTAGTGTAAGAAAAACATGAAACTAACGAAAGATATTATTTATTTTGCAAAAATTCTGAGAAATCACAATGGAACGTTTAGTTATGAACTGAACAAGTTATATCCTGGTTCTTTTCGGAATGTGAAGTAACCTCTCAAGGATAGAATTCACTAATAAAATTTCTATACAAAGTTTAAGATTATTGTTGACTTGGCAGAATGGCTGAGAGGCACGCCTACTCAACTTGATAATTATCCTTTAGAATGTTGCTAGGTACGGTCGAGGCTGTTGTGTGTGAAATGCAGTGAAGTGTACCGTTGTGGAGGAAATATGGGGCTCTCTATAGCTGTAGCGCACAATACCGTAAGCTGCGATGACTGCTGACTGCGTCGCTCGTTGGTGACAAATAAGATAACTCTCGTTCTATCTGGATTGACCTTCGCTAATCAAACTCTCCCTATGCCTAGATGAAGTCAAGGATTCCTATTCGCCCTTAGTTTAACTATTGGCGTGGTACACCGGCCAGATACCAAGTCCACCGCGATGCCACTCAAAAATTCGCTCGCAGGCGTTTAACTATAACTCTGTCTGTTCACACTGCACAATAAGTGTGTCGGCCAACACAGTGAACAATGCTTAATCGAAAGGGCTCAATATAGAGAGTCGCACTTCGATTCGCTCTCGACAGAGGTGCTCTCCCAGTAAAGTACTGAGGAGAGAATTGTTCTCGCTCCAAGAGCGACTATGGAACGGCGCCTCTCCACGCCAGACGTGAAGGGGTATATCTTTCGGTCTCTTCCATTAGTCCTTCAGCTCAAGGCGTCAGAAATATCGTCTGCCAATCAGCATTGCTCTTCTAAAACGGGAGAATAACGTTTCATTTAAGGCGACCAATCCGGAAATCTGTAGTATCGGCGTTTGACGTTTGCTGTCTTCCTGTGAAAATCTTTGAAACTGCGTGCTATGTGTAAAGAATGCGTAGGCTGGCCGCTCCCACACAATGTAGGGGAATTTGCTTTTAAGCCGAACACGGGGTCGTTCCTCATTTCCCTGGGGCGAACACTGTCCGCTCCAAGGGCGGCCGCCGGCCGACGTAGATGGGTTGGGACCGGCCTCCTGGCGTGCGGTTGCCTCTCTCGAACTAAGAGCTCCTGTGACCGTCGTGTCTGAAATGTATGTGTGTACGCCAGCTTCGAGTATTTCAACCACGGTGCGCACTTGCGATTTATTAGTTATTTGCATATCGTTTACATGAATTCATACAACATTGACTTTATCTTATCGAGTTTGGGTTCGAATGAAGCGTCTTGATGTGCGGAATATGATTGTGAGGGCGGAATATGTAATCAATGAAGGTCAGGAGACCACGATGTCTGACACCTATGGATGGCAAATAAAGAGACATTGCCATCTGCAACAACACGATGGAAAGTCCACCTTTCCTGGATCAAACAGACTGCTCTGGAACTTGCACAACAGCCGTCTATACACCTCGATAGAAATTTCTGGGATACTGGTACTCGCTTCCCTCTGGGAGGTCACCTGCCACTGTAATGCATGACACAACCAACTGACGGTGAATAATTTTTATTGTTGCCTACATTGATATAGAAGATCTCAGGCTAAGCAATGGGACCACAATACTGCCTCCATCACAGTACACTGCCTGAAATAAAATATTAGTGCTCGATTTTAGAGGTTTCCAACTCACTCAAGAGTTTTGCAACAATGCTTATGTAGTATGTGAAATGAAAACATTAACAGATCAATGGCACAAGCGGTTCGGAGGCACTAGGTATCGATCGGTGCTGAAACACCGGAATTAATATGTCGTGTAGCCCCCACAGACAGTAATTTAGACTATGACTCTGGCATATGGTCAATTATACACATGGCGAATATTGTCCTGGAATAAGCTGTGCCACCCCTGCTCGACCTGTTTACGTAGTTCTGTGAGAGTTGTTGGTTGATGAGTCGCTCGAATCATTTCTCGTCCCATCATAATCTGTATATGGTCGACTGGACAAAAGTCCGGAAATTGTGCTCGCCAGAGAGGTTGCTGCACGTCTTGCACGCCACATTGAGTTTCACGGATAGCTTGTGGACGAGCATTACCCTGTTGGAACAACACACCATGTTCCTGTTGCAAGAAAGGTAAAAAAAAAAAAAAAAAAACAGAACGGGTCTAACAACAATCTGCATTTACCGAGTGCTGGTTAACGTCCGCTCCGGAAAAACAAAATATGAGTGGGAGTTGTACCTTACTGCACCACAGACCATAAGGCCTGCGGTGGGGCCAGTGGATCTTGGACAAGTGTACTCTACAAGGCAGCATCCTACAGCTCTACATCGTAAGCGCAGACGACCATCACTTGCATGCAGGCAGAATCTGATTTCATCCCTGAAGACCACGGCGCGCCATTGCACCTTCCAAATGAACCTCTGACGGCACCAGCCTAGTCGTGCAGGTCAATGGCGTGGCTGAGCGGAAGAGAGGCTAGAGTTGCGCGCGCTCATAGTGCCACTGCTAATAGCTGATTCGCAACAGTTCGTATTGATACGTCTCTTAACTGTTTTGTGGTAGCTGTACGATCTGCCACTGCTTCCCTTACAATAGGACGATCCTGGCTGCCGTCTACGCTGCGTGGACTTCCAGATCCCACCACTCTGAAGGCCGCAATTTAACCAGTTTCAGACTCGTTCGTTTGGCTGTAGGAAGTACGTCTCCATGGCGTGGGTGCCTACTTGCTTCACACGTTTGCAGCACCCCGAGGCCTCTGGCTGTGAGCATTCTCTATTAAAGGGTAGACACAGATGGTGCTCTGGCAACTACGCCACTACGCAGTCTGTCGGCAGATGACGTTGACACCATCATCAGTACATCTGCTATCTCCCAAGTATACTTTCTATACTATGAGGAGCTCATCTGCAGAAACCAGCACGGTTTTAGGAAACAGCGGTCATGCGAGACACAGCTGGCCCTTTTTGTGCATGATGTACAACAGGCTCTAGATACCGGCTCCCAGGCCGATGCCATATTTATCGACTTTCTAAAGGAGTTCGACTCAGTTCCGGACTGTCGCTTGCTCCAAAAAGTGCGCGCTTAAGATCTATCCGATGACATATGCCGTTGGATAGAAAGTTTTCTAACAGACAGAGAGCAGTATGTCGCCCTGAACGGAGTGACTTCAACAGAAACAAGCGGAACTTCATGTGCGCCCCAGGGCAGCGTAATAAGTCCGCTGCTTTTTACGATTTACATAAACGATGTGGTTGATGATATTGACAGTGGCATTAGACTGTTTGCCGATGATGCTGTAGTCTACAGGAAAGTAGTATCACACGAAAGTCGTGAACAAATAAATGAGGATTTGCAGAAAATAAATGCGTGGTGTAATGGCTGGCAGCTGTCTCTCAATATTAGTAAGATTTTTTTTCTTTTATTGTTATTTTCAAACCCGTACAAACAGGCAGGCTGTCAGCAGCATGGTACGCCGCTTTTCAGCCGTAGAGGAGATAAAGAAAGAACAGAAAGAACACACAAATGTGACATAACGGTGGGTAATAAAACAGGAGACACAGAAAGACAAACACGGAGCCGTTCACACTCGACGATAATTCACTACAAACTGTTGTCACGACGCACTAACACTGAAGATGGCGATGGCACAGGTGAACGATGGAGTACGACGGGAACACTGAACACTAAACATGACGGCACTCACGAGACACTGATGGCGATGATCTCCGGCGCGCGAATGTCCACTCAGCGTGTACGAGTCTGGGGACCTGCCAAGAGAGGAGGTGGAGGAGGAGGAAGGGGAAATGGGAGAGGGGAGAGCAGAGATGCCATGGGCAAAGGAGAGAGGGGGAGGGAGGAAGGGGGAGGGGAAGCCCGGAGGAGAGGGTAGGAGGGAGGAGGGAAAGGAAAGAGAAGGGAAGGGAAAGGGGGGGAGGGAGGGTGCCTAAAGGAAAGGACACAGGAGGTGGGGGGGAGGATCAAAGTTGATAGGAGAGGTAGATGCAGGGGAGGAGGACATCATCAAGGAGGGGGAGCTGGCGGAAGCCACCTTGGGAGAGGGTAAGGAGGGTGGAGAGATGGAGACCGGGTGGGACGTGGGAATACAGGCGCGGCAGCGGGCGGGGGTGGGAGAGGATCGGGGACACGAGCGGGTGAGGAGGATCAAGTTTACGGGAGGTGTACAGGATCTGTATCCTTTCAAGGAAAAGTAGGAGGTGGGGGAAGGGGATGAGATCATACAGAATCCACGTGGGGGAGGGGAGACGGATGCGATAGGCAAGGCGGAGAGCATGGCGTTCAAGGATTTGGAGGGATTTATAGAAGGTAGGGGGGGGGGGCGGAGATCCAGGCTGGATGGGCGTAACAAAGGATAGGGCGGATGAAGGATTTATAGGTGTGGAGGATTGTGGAGGGGTCCAGACCCCACGTGCGGCCGGAAAGGAGCTTGAGGAGACGGAGTCGGGAATGTGCCTTGGCTTGGATCGTCTGGAGATGGGGAGTCCAGGAGAGGCGACGGTCGAGGGTGACGCCAAGGTACTTAAGGGTGGGAGTGAGGACGATAGGACGGCCATAGACGGTGAGATAGAAATCAAGGAGGCGGAAGGAAGGGGTGGTTTGGCCTACAATGATCGCCTGGGTTTTGGAGGGATTGACCTTGAGCAACCACTGGTTGCACCAAGCGGTGAATCGGTCAAGATGGGATTGGAGAAGGCGTTGGGAGCTTTGCAGGGTGGGGGCAAGGGCGAGGAAGGCGGTGTCATCGGCAAACTGGAGGAGGTGGATGGGGGGCGACGGCGGCGGCATGTCCGCCGTGTACGAAAGGTACAGAAGGGGGGAGAGGACGGAGCCTTGGGACACACCGGCTGAGGGGAAAAAGGTGTAGGAATCTGTGTTATGGATGGTGACATAGGAAGGACGGCGGGAGAGAAAGGAACCGATCAGACGGACAAAGTTAATGGGAAGGGCAAAGGTTTGGAGCTTGAAGAGGAGACCGGAATGCCAGACGCGGTCATAAGCGCGTTCGAGGTCAAGGGAGAGGAAGATTGCGGAGCGACGGGAATTAAGCTGTTCGGAAAGGAGATGAGTGAGGTGAAGGAGAAGATCGTCGGAAGAGAAGGACGGCCGAAAGCCACACTGGGTGACGGGAAGAAGGCGGTGCTGGCGGAGATGCTGGTGGATGCGGCGGGTGAGGATAGATTCCAGGACCTTGCTGAAGACCGAGGTAAGGCTGATGGGACGGTAGGAGGAGACGGCGGACGGCGGTTTGCCAGGTTTAAGGAACATGAGGATACGGGAGGTTTTCCACAGGTCGGGGTAGTAACCGGTGGACAGGACTACATTGTAGAGCCTGGCCAGGGTGGAGAGGAAAGAGACAGGAGCTTCACGAAGGTGACGGTAGGTGGCACGATCGTGACCAGGAGCGGTGTTGCGTTTTGTGCGGAGTGTAGCAATGAGATCCTGTGTAGTGATAGAGGCATTGAGTTCCGTGTGTGTAATGTTGTCCAAGTACTGGAAACCAGGAGCGAGGGGAGGGACAGAGGTGTCAGTTCGATCGCGGATATCCGGGAAGTGGGAGTAATCGAACTGGGGATCATTGGGGATGGAAAAAACATCGGAGAGGTAGGAGGCAAAGTGGTTGGCCTTACTAAGGGCGTCAGGGAAGGGGTGATCATCGTGGAGAAGAGGATAGTAGGGGGAGGGTTTAGTTCCGGTAAGGCGACGGAAGGCCGACCAGAACCTGGACGAGTTGATTGGTAGGGTAGCATTTAAACGGGTGCATGTCTGTCGCCAGTCCCGGCGTTTCTTAGCCGCGAGCAAATTACGAACGTGTCGCTGGAGTTGCTGGTGGCGTCGTAGTGTGTCTGGGTCACGCATGCGGAGGAAGGCACGGTAGAGACGACGGGATTCATGGAGGAGGAGAACGGCCTGTGGGGGTAAGGTAGGACGGTGGGGGTGGATGGCGACAGTAGGGGCGTGGGCCTCCACGGCCTCAGACAAGGTCTGCTGGAGAAAGGAGGCAGCATGGGTGACATCGTCAGGGTGGTGGTAGGTGAGAGGGTGGCTATCGACCTGGGTGGAAAGGGTATCTCGGTAGGCATTCCAGTCGGCTCGGGAATAGTCGTGGACATACTTAGGGGGAGGATCAGTACGAGGGGCGGGGCGAGGGCGACGACCGTCTGAAATGGTGAGGAGGACAGGGAGATGGTCGCTACCAATAGGCTCCAGGACATCCACCGTTATGCGGCCAAGGAGGTTGGGGGAGGATAGGATAACATCAGGAGTGGAGTTGGATTCGGGACGGGTGTGCTGGGGGATGGGAATGAGGTCGCCTTGAAGGGAGGAGAGGAACCGATGCCACCGCCGTAACTGGGTGGCGGAACGACTATGGATGTTGAGGTCGGCGGCGATCACGTAGGAGGAGGAGGTACGGTCAATGTGGGAGAGGAAGTCGAAGGGAAGAGGGGCGTTAGGGCGGACATAGATGGTGGCGCAGGTAACGGTAAGGCCAGGGAAGAAGAGACTAAGGATCAGGTGTGCGGTGGGGTCGGGAAGGAGAGGTTGGAGCCAAACGGGGATCTGGCGGTGGTGCCCAATGGCAACTCCGCCACGCGCAATCGGGAGGGGATTATCGGAGCGGTGGAGGAGGTATGGCGAAGTGTGGACGGTGTGGTGGGGTTGGAGGAAGGGTTCATTAAGGAGGAAGGCGTCCACGCGGTGGGTGGCGAGGGTATGGAGAAAGAGGTTCTTGTTTGCAGGAAGGGAGCGGATGTTGTTGAAAAGGATACGTTGCTGTCGCGCCATGACAGGGATTTAAGCGAGGGTGTCAAGACGGGAGAAGGTGAAATGGGCCTGGTTGTTAGAGTAGGTGGCGTACATTTTGAGGTGGAAAACGGATCGGGCGGCGAGGGAGATCTGTTGGAGGGTGTGTGGGCGCTGAAAAGGATGTACATTCTGCAGGACAATGGTGAGGAATCGGATGATGTCCTCAGCGGTAGGGGGTGGGCGAAGAGAGTTGCCGGGAGGGGTGGGGGCGTCCAGAGGGCGGACAGGAACGGTGAGTTCAGGAGTGGTAGGAGGGGGTCGGGCCTTACACTTCTGGGAGTACGTGGGATGAGGGAGGCTACAGGTATTACAGGAGGGGGGGGACTGGAGATTGGGGCACTGCCATAAAAAGTGGGCTTGCCTACAGTGCGGGCAGGTGGGGGCCTCGCGGCACTCTGATGTTGGGTGCGCATTATATCGCAAGCACCTTTGGCAGCGGAGGGATTGAGGAGGGGAACGGGAGGGGTCAACTTTATAATGCTGGTTAAAAAGGAGGGCACCCTCCTTCAGGAGACGGTCTATGGAGGGGGCGTGCTCAGAGAAAACGCGCATAAGGCGGGTGGGGCCGGCAGCGTTATGGATCCGGCGAACCGCACGCACCTCCAGATGGGGATGGGCTTGAAGCTCCGCCAACACCTCCTCCTCCGTGATCACTGGACTGAGCCAAGTGATCATGGCGGTGAGGGTCGGCGGGCGACGCGGAGGTTGGGGTTGGCGGGAGGGAGGTGGCGATGGAGCAGGGGTGAGAGAGGCATGAGGGCCAAAGCGGGCGATAGGGATGCGGGAAAGGAGGTCCGTGTGGAGGGTAGGGCTGGGGGAGGAGATGAGTACCGAATCACGGCGAGGAGTGAGGAGGGAGATGGGGGCACCAGGACAATTCTGGCGAAGGAAGAGGGTGAGGTTCCGGGCTTCAAGGAGGGAGGGATCTGGACGGGAGAGGAGGTAGCGGTAGGAGGAGGGTGTACAGGAGGAGGAGGAGGGTGCAGGGACGGGCGGGGAGACATCCATGGCATCAGGGGTGGGGGAAGGGGGACGAGGCGGAGCCTTTTTTGGGGCAGACGAGACAGGAGTGCCACTGGGGCGCTTGACGGCGGCGGAGGAGGTGTGGGGGACGGGAACAACTGGAATGTGGCGGGGAGTGGCAGGTCCCGGGGCAGGAGTCGGCACCGGAGATGGGGATGGTGAAGGCGAAGGCGACGGCGACGATGACGATGACGGTGGCAGTGGCGGCGGTGATGGCGAAGGTGACGGGGAGAGCTGGGCGTGGACAGTGGCCCGATGGGCCACCACCCGAGCCGGAGCTGCAGTGACAGGCTGGGGGAGTGGGGGGAAAGGCTCAGAACGAGACGAGCGAGAGGAAGAAGCGGGAGAGGGGGCGACAAAGATAGAGGGTGAAGGGAGAGTGAGGAGAGGTGGGATGGAAGGAGGGGGGGGACTGGGCACACCAAGTTATAGTGGTGGAGGCGGCGGAAGGGGATGTATAGACGATGGCGGTGGTGGTAGTAGTGACGGTGGTGGTGGGGGCGGACATGACGACAGGAAGAAAAAACGCACAGCACGAAAAGGAAAGGACACAAACGGGGAACAGGCGAAGACGCAGACGGACGAAGACCAGGGTCGGACGACCAGGGCGGACGGCGACGGCGGCGGCGGCGAGCACCGGCGGCGGCGAGCACCGGCTGGCGGCGGCGGCGGCGGCGTCGAACAGACGGACGGACAGCAGGCGGCGGCGAACAGACGGACGGACAGCAGGCGGCGGCGAAACAGACGGACGGACAGCAGGCGCCAGCGGCAGGCGGCGGCGGCGGCGGCGAGCACCGGCAGGCGGCGAGCACCGGCAGGCGGCAGGCGGCGAGCACCGACAGGCGGCAGGCGGCGACCAGGCGGCGGCGGCGGCGAGCACCGGCTGGCGGCGACGGCGAGGACCGGCAGGCGGCGACCAAACGGCGGCGGCGGCGGCGGCGGCTGCGGCGGCGGTGGCGGCGGCGGCGGCGGCGAGCAGTAGTGACGGCGAGCAGACGGCAAGGCAAGGGTGGGGATCTTCCGCGTCGAAGGTGCACCCTGAGAGTAGCCCAGGCAGTGAAACTCTTCGACGAAGAAGTGAGGGAATCCAACCCTCGAATTTATATTAGTAAGAGTAACCTACTGCTTATAACAAGACGAAAAGCCCCATTAATGTACGAGTACAAAATAAGCATTTCCAGATGCAAATATTCTGTGTTGGAGAACGTGGAGTATAGCGTGCCATATGGAACATTAGCCAAGAGTCCTGTTGTCTCCGCTATACTCCACGTTCTCCAACACAGAATATTTGCATCTGGAAATGCTTCAAGGCCACCGTAGTCACAGTGATTGCCCCACACTACAGCAAGTGTGAGCTATGTACTACCTCCAAAGAGAGCCTGTACATCACACGTAAAGTTCAGACGAAGGCCTCGAAACACATTCGGGCCTCCAATTAATTGTTGCTTATTGAACTGTCCAGCCAGATCAATGTCTATTGCCTTCAAAGCACGATAGATAGACAGGAACGCTGTGCCGCAAGCGACGTCGCCATGCACGTCGCCGAGGCATTGCTGTGCAAATTAATTGGAGGCCCGAATGTGTTTCGAGGCCTCCGTCTGAACTTTACGTGTGATGTACAGGCTTTCTTCATTCGAGGGTTGGATTCCCTCTCTTCTTCATCGACGAGTTTCACTGCCTGGGCTACTCTCAGGGTGCAACTTCGAGGTGGAAGATCCCCACCGTTTCCTTGCCGTGTCGTCTGCTTGCCGTCACTACTGCTCGCCGGCCGGTCCTCCTCCTCGCCGCCGCCGCCGCCGCCGTCGCCTGGCCGCCGCCTGCCGGTCCTCGCCGCCGCCGCCGCCGCCGCCGCCTGCCGGTGCTCGCCGCCGCCGCCGCCGCCGCCTGCCGCCTGCCGGTGCTCGCCGCCGCCGCCTGCCGCCGCCGCCGCCGCCGCCGTCTGGTCACCGCCACCGCCGTCTGGTCGCCGCCGCCGCCCTTCTCGCGCGCCGCCACCATGTCCCAACCCACCACCACTACCACTATCATTTTCACCTCTCCCTCCGCTGCTCCAACCACCATCACATGGAGCTCATCCTCCACCCCACTTCCCGTCCTTCCTTCTCTCCCTGTCCACCCCACCCCTGCGCCACTTTCGGCTGTACCCACCCCCAACTCCTCTTCCCCTATCACTGTCGCCCCATCGACAGCTACAGACTTTCCGCCGCTCCCCGCACCGCCTCCGACAGGCTCCAAGCCAGCACGGATCTCTGCTCGACGTTCCACAGTCTCAGTGACACACACGCCCCCACCGTCTGCGTCTTCCGCTGCTCAGGGTGGTCCTGCCCCCCGCCACCTCCCCCAGCAACCCGTCCCCCTGCCCCCTCCCCACCCAGTGGTGTCCACGAAACCTTCCAAGCGCCCAAATGCTGACCCTTCCCCCGAAGTCTCCTCCAAAAAAAACCCCAATCCCCGTGACCCACCCGCTCCCATGGACGCAGCCCCGACCCCCACCCCCGCCACGCCTGCCACCCACACCTTTGTCCTCTCCAATCCTGACCCTCAATTCCTTGATGCCCGCTCCCTCACTCTCGCCATCTGGAAATACTGCCCCAATGCTCCCATCTCCCAACTGATTCCTCGCAAGGACTCGGTCCTCATAAAATCCCCCAATGCTTCCTTCCACACCGACCTCCTCTCCCGCATCCCTCGTATCCAATTTGGCCAACGTGCAACCCTCACCCCCTACCACACCCCGTTCTCTCCCCGTCAGCCTCAACCTCCCCGACGTCCGCCGACCTTCACCGCTGTGATCACGTAGCTTAGCCCCATGATCACGGAGGCTGAGGTGTTGGCGGAACTCAACTCCCGGCCCGACATCGAAATCCGCTCGGCCCGTCGCATCTTCATTGATGCCGGGCCGACTTTTCTCATGCGGATATTCACTGAATCCTCCTCCTCCATTGACTGCCTCCTCACCGAGGGAGCCCTCATCTACAATCAGCGCCATAAGGTGGACCCCTCCCGTTCCCCAGTCCAATCCTACCGCTGCCAACGCTGTCTCACCTACAACGACCACGTTACCTCTGCCTGCAAGAACCCCCCTACTTGTCCCCACTGCAAAGCTTCCCACTTCCTCAACCTCACCTCTCCCCCCTCCTGCAACACTTGTAATGAACCACATCCTACCTACTCCTCGAAGTGTAAAGCGAAACCTCCACCAGTAACCCCTGAGCTCACCGTCCCTCTCCGTCCTGTTGATGACCCCATCCACCCCAACAACTCGCTCCGCCCTCCCCCTACTGCTGAGGACATCATCCGTTTCACCACCATTGTGCTCCAAAACATCCACCCCTTCCAGCGCTCCCACACTCTTTCCCAAATCGCCCTCGCTGCCCGTTCCATCTTCCATCTTACCACCTATGCCACTTACTCCCACAACCAGGCCCACTTCACCTTCACCCCCCTCACCACCCTCGTCTAACTCTCCACTCCCATGGTACAACAACCGTACCGTATCCTGTACCACAACATTCGCTCCCTGCCCACCCACAAACTCCTCTTCCTCCACACCCTACGTCAGCACCGCGTGGATGCCTTCGTCCTCAATGAAATCTTCCTTCAGCCCCGTATCTCCGTCTCCACTGCCCCTTACACCCTACATCGCACCGATAACCCGTACCCTCTGGCACGTGGCGGAGTTGCTATAGGCCACCTCAAGCACCTCCCTGTCCGGCCCCAACCTCTCCTTAACAATCCTGCCGAGCATCTCACCCTCAGCCTCTTCTTCCCCGCCCTTACCATCACCTGTGCCACCATTTATGTCCGCCCTCGCACCCCCATCCCGTATGATTTCCTGGCCCACATTGACCGCACCTTCTCCACCTACGTGATTGCCGCCGACCTCAATATCCACAGCCGTGATCCTGCCGACCTCCGGCGGTGGCATCAGTTTCTCACCACTCTCCAGGGAGACCTGGTTCCCCTGCCCCAGCACACCCGGCCCGAATCCAACACCACTCCTGATGTAGTCCTTGCCTCTCCCAACCTCCTTGGGCGCATCACCGCAGATGTCCTTGACCCCATTGGCAGTGACCATGCTCCTGTCCTCCTCACTATCTCTAACGGTCGCCATCCCCGCCACGCTCCTCGCCCTGACGTCCCTCCTAAACTTGTCCATGATTACTCCCGTGCCAACTGGGATGCCTACCGGGATTCCATTCACACCCAGGTTGACAGCCACGACCTTACCCTCCAGTCTCCTGATGACATCTCTCGCACTGCTGCCTTCCTGCACCAGACCTTGTCTGACGCCGTCGCCACCCATATCCCCACCAAAGCCATCCACCCTCACCGCCCTGCCCTGCCTCCACTGGCCGTCCTTCTCCTTCGGGAGTCCCGCCGCCTCTACCGCTCTTTTCTCCGCACTCGTGACCGGGATACACTTACCCGCCACCGGCAATTACAGCGACACATCCGCAACCTGCTTGTTGCGAAGAAACGCCGAGCCTGGCGCCAGACATGTACACACCTCAACACCACGCTCCCCATCAACTCTTCCAAGTATTGGTCTGCTTTCCACCGCCTTACTGGGAACCGCCCCACCCCCCAGTACCCTCTCCTCCTTAATGACCGTCCCTTTCCTGACAACCTCAGTAAGGCCAACCACTTTGCCTCCCACCTCTCTGATGTTTTTTCCATCCCAGATGATCCCCACTTTGATTATTCCCTCTTCCCTGATGTCATGGACCGTACGAATACCTCTGTTCCTCCCCTTGCTCCTAGCTTCCAGTACTTGGGCCACACCCCACCATCTGCACTTAACACTCCCATCACTACACAGGACATCAGTCTCACACTCCGCACTAAACGCAACACTGCTCCCGGCCACGACTGCGTTACCTACCGCCACCTCAAACACTGCCCTCCCTCCTTCCTTTCCCTCCTTGCCGCCCTCTACAATGTCATCCTTGCCACTGGCTTCTATCCCGACCTGTGGAAAACCTCCCGTATCCTGATGTTCTCCAAACCCAATAAGCCTCCATCTGATGCCTCTTCCTATCGTCCTATCTGTCTCATGTCGGTGTTCAGCAAGCTCTTGGAATCCATCCTTTCCCGGCGCATCCATCTCCATCTCCACCAAAACCACCTCCTCCCAAACACCCAATGTGGCTTTCGACCTTCCTTCTCTGCTGATGACCAACTCCTCCGCCTCACTCATCTCCTCTCCCTCCAGCTTAACTCCCGTCGCTCCGCCATTTTTGTCTCACTTTACCTTGAAAAGGCCTACGACCGTGTCTGGCATCCCGGTCTCCTGTTTAAACTCCAAACCTACGCCCTTCCTATCAACTACATCCATCTGGTGGCCTCCTTCCTCTCCCGCCGCCCCTCCTACGTTACCATCCATCATGCCAATTCCCGCACCTTCTACCCCTCTGCCGGTGTGCCCCAGGGCTCTGTCCTCTCCCCTCTCCTCTACCTCCTGTACACGGCAGATATGCCCCAACCCCCCCCTCCAGTGCACCTCTTCCAATATGCTGATGACACCGCATTCCTCGCCCTCGCTCCTACCCTCCAACGGTCCCAACGCCTTCTCCAGAATCACCTTGACCTTTTTGCTGCATGGTGTAACCAATGGCTCCTGAAACTCAATCCTTCCAAGACCCAGGCAATCATCGTAGGTCGTACCACTCGCTCCTTCCGGCTCCTGGATTTCTCCCTTACTGTCTGCACACGTCCTGTCCGTCTCACCCCCACCCTCACCTACCTTGGCCTCACCATTGACCGTCACCTCACCTGGATCCCTCATCTCCGATCCATCCAATCCAAAGCCCACAACCGCCTCCGCCTCCTCAAACTCCTCTCTGGCCGGACATGGGGGTTGCACCCCTCTACCATCCTCCACACCTACAAATCCTTAATCCGTCCCATCCTCTGTTATGCCAGTCCTGCCTGGATATCTGCCCCCCCCAAATTCTATCAGTCCCTCCAGATCCTTGAGCGTCATGCACTCCGCCTCGCCTTCCGTATCCGCCTCCCGTCCCCCACGCGGATCCTCTATGATCTCATTCCTTTCCCCCATCTGCTCCTCTTCCTCGAACATATCCGCATCCTCTACACCTCCCGCCGTCTTGAACCCCCTCACCCCCTGGTTGCTCCTCTCCTCTCCCATCCTCGCCCCCTGCCACGTCTTCACCGTTGTGTCCCCCCTACCCTCCATCTCTACACCCTCCATCTCCTTTCCCAAGGTGGCTTCCGTCAACTCCCCCTCCCGGATGATGCCCTCTCTCCCTCCATTTATCCTTCCTATCAACTCTGATCCTCCCTCCCCCTCCTTTCCTCTGTCCTTTCCCTGGGCTCCCTCTTCCCCCCCCCCTCCCGTCCTGTTTCCTCCCCACTACACCTCTCCCTACCTCCCTTCTCCCCCCCAGTCCTTTTGTATTCCCCTCCTCTGCCTACCCCCCCTCCCTGTGGCGTCTGCCCCCCACCCCTCTTGTGGGTCCTCATCCTCCATCAGCTCCTTTCCCGGTTCCCCCCCCCCTTCGCTTTTACTTCTCCTTTCCCCCCCCCCTTTTTGTTTTCCCATCTCCTGTCCAGTTTCCCCCCACCTGCTCTCGACTGTGGTGTCACCTTTGCCGACTTTTTCGTGCTGTGTTCTAGTGACTATTCAGTGTTGTGTTGCGAACAGAAACCATGCTGTCGCTGGGTGTGCATTTTATATACTTTGCGAACAGAATCCAGACTGTCGCCGTGTTCTTTTTTTTTTTTTTTAATTGTCTATTGTTTTCCCTGTCTGCTCCGTATGTATTTTTATTCGCTTCATCATCCCTCTGTTGTTTGTTTTAATTTCCCCGTTTTCTTTTCACCTTGTTACTCACTAAGTCCCCGATTTTATCGCCTGTTTTTTATTATTATTTATTCTCCTGCTCTTTGTCAGAAAATCTGTAGGCTGCAGAGCGGCGTCCTAAGCTGCTGCCAGCCCGCCCCCTTCGGGGGGAATTGAAATTCAATAAAGGAAAAAAAAAAAGGCTTTCTTTGGAGGTAGTACATGGCTCGCACTTGCTGTAGTGTGGGGCAATCACTGTGACTACGGTGGCCTTGAAGCATTTCCAGATGCAAATATTCTGTGTTGGAGAACGTGGAGTATAGCGGAGACAACAGGACTCTTGGCTAAAGTTCCATATGGCACGCTTGTTCCATCTATGCCATTTGTATTGACTACCAGAAGAAAGAAGAAATTGAATGCTGACGAGTACCTCTTTATATGGGCTAAAGTTGGCAATGGAAACTGTAAAATAAAAATAATTGGTGATTGTATGTTGTATTGTAGACAATAAAGATTGACCCACTTACCCGAGAACGGTAACATACGTCAAGTATCTGGATGTGACTATTCGAAATGGTCTCAAATGGGATGATCAGATTACACAAGTAACGGGCAAGGCGAACTCTAGATTGCGGTTTATTAGTAGAATCCTGAAGCGATGCAGTCCTTCAACAAAGGAAATTGCTTACGATACGTTGGTTGGTCCAGTATTATAGTATTGTTCGTCTGTAAGGGACCCTTACCAGTTGGGTCTGATTCAAGAGATTGAGAAGGTCCAAAGAAGAGCGGCCAGATTCGTGACTGGTACATTTAGCCATCGCGAGAGCGTTACAAATCTCATAGAAAGTTGGAAGCGGGACACACTTGCAAATAGACGACGCGCTAAACGGAAGGGGCTGCTCACTAAATTCCGAAATGTGATCTTCGGCGTGGATGTAGAGCATGTATTACTACCACCAACTTTCAAATCGCGCAATGATCACCATTCAAACTTAAGGGAAGTTAGAGCTCGTACTGAGGCGTTCAGACAATCGTTTTTCCCTCGCGCGATCCGCAAGTGGAACAGAGGAGGGAGGGGGGGAGGGGGGGGAGGTATGAATTTGGCGCAAATTGTGCCCTCCGCCAAACACCGCTTGGTGGCTAGCGGAGTATATATGTAGCTGTAGATGTATATGTAGCATATACCACCATCAGATCAAAATCGCCGTCGTCTTTTCTGGTGTAACAATTTTTAGGCAGTTTATATTTTTAATGCCGGACATTGATACACGTGTTCCACTAATTGAGTAGCATATTTTAGAACAAATTGCAACATAAAACAACAAGGCTTCTTTTTTTTTTTAAAAAAAAAAAAGTGTCATCGTTTACGTGTACAAACTTGCTGATAGCTGTAACGCTGACTGCCCTAATAGAAACAAAATCCACCAAGAATCTCCGAGCCGTTCCATCCATTTTTCGTTTTGATACACTTAACGAACGTTGGGAAGCACAGAAATCCGATTTAGGATAACCAAAAGTGTAGCGTCGGTTATGCGTAATTTGCGGGTTCTTTATGACGCTAACGAATCAGTGACAGTCGTCGGAAGTTCCCTGGTCGAGGCTGTAGCCACCTCGCCACGCCGGTGCATTATCCCATCTCATCGCTTCGCATCGCACACGGGTCCCGCTGCAGCAGTGGCGGGAATTGTTTGCAACATCACTCGCACCAGCTGCAAGTCAAATATTTACGCGGCGGGCGCCGCGGCACGCTACACAGAGCGGCGCGGCCGCGCAGTGACGCGCGCGCCACAGCCGCCGCCGCCGCCGCCGCCGCCGCCGCCGCCAGCGCGCCTCTGTGAAGTCGTTCACCCGCCGCGTAAATATTTGATGCGGCCCTTCGATCAGCATTGATGCCTCTCTGTGAACGATAACCTGCGTGCTTCAATCGCTTTCACGCGGAATTCGTTTCTGCCGGCGCACATGTATTTACTAGGAACTCGTGGGGCGGAATTCCCTTACCACACGGACACGATAGACATACACAATCATCTCTGATGCTGTAAACACCGTATGTCGTGTTTCTCTCTGTAATACATGACGCAGATCTCGAGAAACTCCGTGACGAAATTATTGTCTTTTCCTATATATACGATATTCCAGCTGTAAGTAGGCTCTTTAGGTTTTTATGTTGGTAACGCCACGTTGCGTTCCGTATGAAAATCACTGATAGTGCTGTGTGCAGTCTCTGGCTGGTTTGCATTGTTGGAATTATTGCTATTGTAGTGTTGGGAAGTTGGATGTGCACAGCGCGTAGCGTTGCACAGTTGGAGGTGAGCCGCCAGCAGTGGTGGATGTGGGAAGAGGGATGGCAGAGTTTTGAGAGCGGACGATCTGGACGTGTCCGTCAGAAAGAGTAAATTTGTTAGAGTGGTTGTCATGAACTGATATATATATATATATATATATATATATATATATATATATATATAATGACTTTTGAACATTGTTAAGGTAAATACATTGTTTGTTCTCTATCAAAATCTTTCGTTTGCTAACTATGCCTATCAGTAGTTAGTGCCTTCAATAGTTAGAATCTTTTACTCAGCTGGAAGTATTGGTGCACGCTGTATTGCAGTAGTTTGAGTAACGAAGATTTTTGTGAGGTAAGTGATTCATGGAAGGTATAGGTTATTGTTAGTCAGGGTGATTCTTTATAGGGATTATTGAAAGTCAGGTCGCGTTGCGCTAAAAAAGTATTGTGTGTCTGTTTAGTGATGATCAGAATAAGTAAAGAGAGAAATGTCTGAGAACGTTCAGTTTTGCTCAGCTGTTTGAAAATCAAATAACGTAAGGGGTTTACCAGCACAGTAATTCATTAATTTTTCTAAGGGAAGGTTTCAGACTGCCTGTGTTATGCTGATTAGGACGCAAAGTTCCTTTGGACACGCATGCAGTTCAAAAGAACTTTGCATCGTAATCAGAATAACACAGGCACTGCAATACTGATCTGCCGATACCGGTCAAGCGACCTTCAAGTACAACGTCTGAGCTGTACGGAAATATAAATAAATGGTTCAAATGGCTCTGAGCACTATGGGTCTTAATGTCCGAGGTCATCAGTCCCCTAGAACTTAGAACAACTTAAACCTAACAAGCCAGAGGACATCACACACATCCATGCCCGAGCCAGAATTGGAACCTGCGACCGTAGCAGTCGCGCCGTTTGGGACTGAAGCGCCTAGAACGACTCGGTCACAGCGGCCGACCAAATATAAATAATGGACGTAAGAGTACATGTCGTAGACTAGGCACCATAACTCAGCGTGTTCGGTCAGAGGTTAGGTTACGCTGTGTAATAAAAAAAAAAAAAAAAAAAACCCTGTGTGAAGGATCAACGATAACGATGAACTTGAGCGGATGTCATGGGACGTCCGCTGCGAACAAATGCAACGAAAGAAACAAAAAAATATGAGATTCTCAAAAAAAAGAAAAAAAGAAAAAGAAAAAATGGTAAGGCCACCACTCACAATAAGAGGGAAATCCGGATTTGAGTCCCGGTCCGGCACAAATTTTCATTGTCGTCATTCCATTCTACAGCTGATGGTAATCGTTACTCGCAATTGCGAATTCTTTTGACGTGATTGTGTTTTTCTGTCACAGCGTGAAATTTCACTTCAAATTGCAAATGCTTTTCCCTCTTAGTGCAAGCGTGAAAAGTGATCGCGGAACGTGCTTACTTTTAAATGATTAAATTAATTGAGCACACGAAGGATGGAAAAGGTGACGACATATACGAATCTTAGTGTTATTGATGTCAAAATTTCACCAGAAGGGTCCGCCTGCTTAGCTGGGTGGTAACGTGCTCGCCTCCCATGCAAGCGGGCCCGCGTTCGATTCCCGGGCGGGTTGGAGATTTTCTCTGCTCGGGGACTGGGTGTTGTGATGTGGCGTCGAATGAAATAAGACTTGGGCTTGGCGGCCAAACTTCCACGAATAGGGGCCTCCCGGCCCACTACGCCTTACGCTCATTTCATTTACACCAGAAGGGAAAGACGTTTAGCGTTGTGGTGTTCAAGTTTTTATGAAAATTGACGATATGGACGAATGCGTCAGCTTGCAGAAATTTCTACGATGTTATAAGGGGCAATCAAAAAGTTTCCGTATGATAGCGTTGCGGCAGCTTGTATGCGACTCCGACGCGAATACATAAGCACCGGTATGGAGGCAAACGATTAGTGTGACATTCGTGTCATTCCGATGTGCTAAATGCGGAAATGTGAACAATGACGACGCCAAATTAGTCGAAACAGGACCAACATGCTGCTGTTCTTTTCTTGGCTGCTGAATGAGAAACACGGTATGGAGCAGCATAGCGGTCGAAAACCACCGTTACGGGAAATTCAGTTCTGGTCGAGATTTTGCTATTGTCCTGATCTTTCTCCATGCTAGCCGGCCGTGGTGGCCGAGCGGTTCTAGGTGCTACAGTCTGGAACCGCGCGACCGCTACGGTCGTAGGTTCGAATCCTGCCTCGGGCATGGGTGTGTGCGCTGTCCTTAGGTTAGTTAGGTTCAAGTAGTTCTAAGTTCTAAGGGACTGATGACCTCATAAGTTAAGTTCCATAGTGCTCAGGGCCATTCTCTCCGCCCGCATCTCGTGGTCGTGCGGTAGCGTTCTCGCTTCCCACGCCCGGGTTCCCGGGTTCGATTCCCGGCGGGGTCAGGGATTTTCTCTGCCTCGTGATGGCTGGGTGTTGTGTGCTGTCCTTAGGTTAGTTAGGTTTAAGTAGTTCTAAGTTCTAGGGGACTGACGACCATAGATGTTAAGTCCCATAGTGCTCAGAGCCATTTGAGCCATTCTCTCCATGCTACTATAACAACTTCTGGTCCTTAAGAAAGGCCTTGAAGGGTCCAAGATTCCTTTCGGACGAGGATGTGCAGCGGTCAGTCACAGATTTATTCATGCAGAAGGACACGGTACTTACGGATATCTTCAACCTGTTGCTCGGCGAGATGATTGCCTCAGCATCGACAGCTTTTTGCACGACTGGCATACCGATTCTAGACTGTACGCTCTTTGAACGGAAACTTCTTGATCGCCCCTTATATGAAACAGACAAAGAATACCAACTTGCCTAAACTTCGTAGTTTTGCGGCGCAGAAATGAATAAGACTAGGAAGAAGAACCTGAGAAAAATTATTTCGTCTGTGGTGGTTGGTTCAAATGGTTCAAATGGCTCTGAGCACTATGGGACTTAACATCGGAGGTCATCAGTCCCCTAGGACTTAGAACGTGCAACCGTAGCGGTCGCACGGTTCCAGACTGAAGGGCCTAGAACCGCTCCGCCACACCGGCTGGCTGTGGTACTTGGTGTTAACAGTTTCCAGAATCAACGACTGGTGATGCGTGCCAACGAAACAATATACTTTCAGAAAAGGCACAATACAACAAATCTCTATGAAAAAATCACACATCAGAATCAAATTGGAATTAAATATTCAGACAAACGTGGATTAACCCATATTATAGTGTGAATAAATGTTATCGAAGTGTGCGAGGATTAACATCAAACAAAAGTGTCAGTCACTGCTTAATACGAGATCTATTCGGAAATTAAGGTCCGATCGGGAGACAAATGGAAATCACAGTGAAACATGTTTTGAGTAGTGACTCTAGTATGGCTCTCTATCGCGTCATGTCGCTCTTTTGAGTTCTGAGCACACAGTGAGCACGTAAAGATGTCTCGAAAGTAGTATCTTCCACCAAGTATAGGTGCCTGCCGTGAGATTTCATGCAGCCCCTATAACGTAACTACGAAACTGTAATGGCAATGGAGATGATCCTCCAGCGTTTTTGATGGGATGTGTTCGATCACGCATAGTACAGCCCGTAATTGGCTCACCCAGAATTTAGTCCGTGCTGACATGAACCGGTGGCTATTAAGAAAAGATTTTTGCACAGAAAACGAGCTGCGCACCAGCGTAGAGAACTGGCGGGAAGCTCAGTCGGCTGCCTTCTATCACGAGCTTATTAGAAAGTTGATACAAGCTACGACATATGTCTAATTCTGAGCGGCGACTATGTACAGGAGTAGATGGAAGGCGTAGCTAACTGTTGCAGATAAAAAGTTTTTTTTTATTTTCGGAGTGGTTTCCACTTTGCGACCGATTGGACCTTACTCCCGCTGGAGGTTCGAGTCCTCCCTCTAGCGTGGGTGTGTGTGTGTATGTTGTTCTTAGCTTAAGTTAGTCTAAGTAGTGTGTAAGTCTAGGGACCGATGACTTCAGCAGTTTGGTCCCTTAGGAATTCACACACATTTGAACATTTTACTTTCCGAATAGACCTCGTATTTGGGCTATGCATGCCATTGGTGTATAGACGTGTAGCTTGTGGCGGCGCTCCAGCTGTAAGAATAATGGGGTGTACGCTGCTATTGCCCCCTCTCCCCAAAGCATCCCTGCCCCCCCCCCCCACGCCGTTTATCGTGTGCAAACACGACAATGACGAAGCTGACACTCTGCCCAGGTTTTGAATTAGCTTTCTCAGGCAATGGGATTAGTTACACTATTTCCTATGGTCTTCTATCTTTATCTTCTTCTGTCTCCTGTATTCTCTTATCTGTCTTCTGTTTCTATCATTGTGTTGTTGTGTCTGGAACCGCGTGACCGCTACGGTCGTAGGTTCGAATCCTGCCTCGGGCATGGGTGTGTGTGATGACCTTAGGTTAGTTAGATTTAGTAGTTCTAAGTTCTATGGGACTGATGACCACAGATGTTAAGTCCCATAGTGCTCAGAGCCATTTTTGTTGTTGTTGTTGTGGTCTTCAGTCCTGAGACTGGTTTAATACAGCTCTCCATGCTACTCTATCCTGTGCAAGCTTCTTTATCTCCCAGTACCCACTGCAGCCTACATCCTTCTGAATCTGCTTACTGTATTCATCTCTTGGTCTCCCTCTATGATTTTTACCCTCCACGCTGCCCTCCAATACTAAACTGGTGATCCCTCTATGTCTCAGAACATGTCCAACCAACCGATCCCTTCTTCTAGTCAAGTTGTGCCACAAGATCCTCTTCTCCCCAATTCCATTCAATACCTCCTCATTAGTTATGTGATCTACTCATCTAATCTTCAGCATTCTTCTGTAGCACCACATTTCGAAAGCTTCTATTCTCTTCTTGTCTAAACTATTTATCGTCCACGTTTCACTTCCATACATGGCTACACTCCATACAAATACTTTCAGAAACCGCTTCCTGATATTTAAATCTATACTCGATGTTAACAAATTTTTCTTCTTCAGAAACGCTTTCCTTGCCCTTGCCATTCTACATTTTATATTCTCGCTACTTCGACCGTCATCAGTTATTTTGCTCCCCAAATAGCAAAACTAATTTACTACTTTAAGTGTCTCTTGTCCTAATCAAATTCCCTCAGCATCACCCGACTTAATTCGACTACATTCCATTATCCTCGTTTTGCTTTTGTTGATGTTCATCTTATATCATCCTTTCAAGACACTGTCCATTCCGTTCAACTGCTCTTCCAAGTCCTTTGCTGTCTCTGACAGAATTACAATGTCATCGGCGAACCTCAAAGTTTTTATTTCTTTTCCATGGATTTTAATACCTACTCCGAATTTCTCTTTTGTTTCCTTTATTGCTTGCTCAATATACAGATTGAATAACATCGGGGATAGGCTACAACCCTGTCTCACTCCCTTCCCAACCACTGCTTCCGTTTCATACCCCTCGACTCTTATAACTGCCATCTGGTTTCTGTACAAATTGTAAATAGCCTTTCGCTCCCTGTATTTTATCTCTGCCACCTTCAGAATTTGAAAGAGAATATTCCAGTCAACATTGTCAAAAGCTTTCTCCAAGTCTACAAATGCTAGAAACGTAGGTTTGCCTTTCCTTAATCTTTCTTCTAAGATAAGTCGTAGGGTCAGTATTGCCTCACCTGTTCCAACATTTCTACGGAATCCAAACTGATCGTCCCCGAGGTCAACTTCTACCAGTTTTTCCATTCGTCTGTAAAGAATTCGCGTTAGTATTTTGCAGCCGTGACTTATTAAACTGATAGTTCGGTAATTTTCACATCTGTCAACACCTGCTTTCTTAGGGATTGGAATTATTATATACTTCTTGAAGTCTGAGGGTATTTCGCCTGTCTCATACATCTTGCTCACCAGATGGTAGAGTTTTGTCAGGCCTGGCTCTCTCAAGGCTGTCAGTAGTTCTAATGTAATGTTGTCTACTCCGGGACCTTGTTACGACTTAGATCTTTTAGTGCACTGTCACACTCTTCACGCAGTAACATATCTCCCATTTCATCTTCATCTACATCCTCTTCCATTTCCATAATATTGTCCTCAAGTACATCGCCCTTGTATAGACCCTCTATATATTCCTTCGACCTTTCTGCTTTCCATTCTTTGCTTAGAACTGGGTTTCTATCTGAGCTCTTGATATTCATGCAAGTGCTTCTCCTTTCCCCAAAGGTCTCTTTAATTTTCCTGTAGGCTGTATGTATCTTACCCATAGTGATATGCGTCTCTACATCCTTACATTGGTCCTCTAGCCATCCCTGCTTAGCCATTTTGCACTTCCGCTCGATCTCATTTTTGACACTTTTGTATTCCTTTTTATCTGCTTCATTTACTGCATTTTTATATTTTCTCCTTTCATCAATTAAATTCAGTATCTCTTCTGTTACCCAAGGATTTCTATTAGCCCTCGTCCTTTTACCTACTTGATCCTCTGCTACCTTCACTATTTCATCTCTCAAAGTTACCCATTCTTCTTCTACTGTATTTCTTTCCCCCATTCTTGTCAATCGTTCCCTAATACTTTCCCTGAATCTCTCTACAAGCTCTGGTTCTTTCAGTTTATCCAGGTCCCATCTCCTCAAATTCCCACCTTTTTGCAGTTTCTTCAGTTTTAATCTACAGTTCATAACCAATAGACTGTGATCACATCTATCTTAAACCTTCCAGTATCTCCAGGCTTCTTCCATGTATACAACCTTCTTTCATGATTCTTGAACCAAGTGTTAGCTATGATTAAGTTGTACTCTGCGCAAAATTCTGCCAGGCGGATTCCTCTTACATTTCTTAGCTCCAATCCATATTCACCTACTATGTCTCCTTCTCTCCCTTTTCCTACTCTCGAATTCCAGTCACCCATGACTATTAAATTTTCGTCTCCCTTCACTACCTGAATAATTTCTTGTATCTCCTCATACATTTCATCAATTTCTTCGTCATATGCAGAGTTAGCTGGCACATAAACTTGTACTACTGTAGTAGACGTGGGCTTCGTGTCTATCTTGGCTACAATCATGCGTTCACTACGCTGTTTGTAGTAGCTTACATACATTTCATCAATTTCTTCGTCATCTGCAGAGCTAGTTGGCATATAAACTTGTACTACTGTAGTAGACGTCGGCTTCGTGTCTATCTTGGCCACAATAATGCGTTCACTATGCTGTTTGAAGTAACTTCCCCGTTCTCCTATTTTTTTTTTATTCATTATTAAACCTACTCCTGCATTACCCCTATTTGATTTCGTATATATAACACTGTATTCACCTGACCAAAACTCTTGTTCCTTCTGCCACCGAACTTCACTAATTCCTACTATATCTAACTTTAACCTATCCATTTCCCTTTGTAAATTTTCTAACCTGCCTGCCCTATTAAGGGATCTGACATTCCACACTCCGATCCGCAGGACGCCAGTACCAGAACAGCAAGGCCATTTTGGTTAGTGTTACAAGGCCAGATCAGTCAATCATCCAGACTGTTGCCCCTGCAACTACTGAGAAGGCTGCTGCCCATCTTCAGGAACCACACGTTTGTCTGGCCTCTCGACAGATACCCCTCCGTTGTGGTTGCACCTACGGTATGGCTATCTGTATCGTTGAGGCACGCAAGCCTCCGCACCAACGGCAAGGTCCATGGTTCAAATTCCGGTACTGCACTTCTATCTGTATGTTCGGGTTAATCTCAGGAAATGTTGTAGGGATTCTGATAGGGTTTTCACTAAAACATAGACGGATTCACAAGGAAGGTTTGTGTAAGTAATCTATAAATATTTCGTGCAAATTCGCAGAACAATAAGGAATTAAATTCCCCGCCACTGTGAAAACGATGCCATTTAGCAGTGAATCGCACAATTTCTTGGAATCAACCATAAATATTATAAACTCCCTCAATGCGTTTGTCTGTGTGTATGAGAAGGCTCTGAAACTACTGTAGGGATTTTAATATGGCTTTTATGTGAAACGTTTGTGAGCACAGAGGATACACAAGGCTCAGTGGAGTGCCATGCCAGCGCGAGCTACCGCTGCTGGGAGGCCGTCACGAGCTAGTGCTAAAACGTTCCTAAACGATCTGTGAAGCAGGATAATGCAGATATTAATCTGATAAGAACAGATTTTGTATGCACAGTTAACGTTTAGGGTTGAGAAGGGAAATGCAGGTAAAGGCCGCACAGAAACTAAACCCACGCCTCGAGTGGCAATTGGCCATATGTTACGCCAAACTGGCGCTGCTGTCAGTCAGCCGAGCGCTTCAGTCCGGAACCGGCGACCGCTACTGTCGCAGGTTCGAATCCTGCCTCGGCCATGGATGTGTGTGATGTCCTTAGGTTAATTAGGTTTAAGTAGTTCTAAGTTCTAGGGGATTGATGACCTTAGATGTTAAGTCACATAGTGGTCAGAGCCATTTGAACCATTTTTGAGCAGTCAGGCAACCTGTTCGGCGTGGTAGCTCGCGACTCATGTCAGTGCCAAGAGCTGTCACTTCAAACGCTAATTAAACAAGGTACAGATAACATTCATTCCTCCTCAGAACTTACTGAACTGCTTGAATCACGTTGTTTATGTGAACACGATAATATCCGTTTTTGTAGCAGTGTCCGCCTCCTCCATCGATCGCCTTCTCAAACACGGAGCCCTGATTTTCAACCACTGCCACCCTGTTGAGCTGTCCTATTCCCCTCCTCAATCTTACTGCTGCCAGTGCTGTCTCCTGTACAACGACCACCTCGCCCAAAACTGCTAGAACTGCACAACGTGCCAGCCTTGTAAGACCTCCCACTTCCTTAGACAATGGGCTAACTTCAATCCCCTTCCTGCAACACCTACAATGAACCCCACCCCACCTACTCCTCCAAATGCAAAGCAAAATCCCCTCCCACCAACCCTGAGCTCACTGCCCCCGTTCGCCCCATCGACCAGCCCATCCACCCCAACAATTCCCTCTGCCCTCCCCCTAATCTTTGGTACTAATTGCAGCAGATGTAGATGAAGTCCTCAGATCTGTAGCTCAAGAATACTCAACCTTTTTTATCATGGTAGATATCTGAGGTGAGTCCGTGAGATGCATGAGTATTTCTTCTTAATAATCTCTTTCTTTTACTGAGAGAATAATGAAAATATGAATATATTTTTAAAATCAGTATAAATGTTTAATTTGCTTAAGTAAGAAAATTTTTATTTTTTTTCTAAAATTTACTGAATGATGAACCCTGGGAAGAAAGATCCTGCATATCTGTTATAAATTTTTATGCTGTGTTGACAGACTAAGCTACTGAAAAATGTCTGCTTTGTGTCTTGTTTTCACAGATAGCAATTGTTACACTTCATGGTTGAATGCTCACCATATACAGATTCGTAAGGGTACAAATAAGGTAGGATTTGTAGGAATCCCACAGCCCTTTAGTAATGCTATTAAGTTGATTTGTAAGGAGCAGCCAATTCCTATTATATCTAATTATTTAATTTATTATTTTTCTTCTGTTTTCAATTTAATGATTTCTTTGGCTGTTTGAGTAATTTTTCCTTACTTAACCTATATGTGTTCTTTTTCTTATGGGTTTTTGTTCTTTTTTATGTTGTACTAGATTAGGTGTTTATGCCGTTATAATCGCTGGTTGGTCTTCTAATTCAAATTATTCTTTATTAGCTTCTCTTCGTTCTGTTGCTCAAACAATTTCATATGAAGTTAGTTTGCTTTGATTTTAATTGGTAGTTTTAACATGTTTGCTTTTATAAATTATCAGCTTTATCGTTGATTTATTATTATTTCTTTCCCTTTAGCTTTAGCTTGTTTTGCTTCTTGTTTAGCCGAAACTAACCGTACTCCTTTTGATTTTGCTGAAGGTGAATCTGAGTTAGTTTCAAGTTTTAATATTGAATATGGTGCAGGCGGATTTACTTTAATTTTTTTAGCTGAGTATACTAGAATTGTTTTTATAAGAATATTATTAGCTTTAATTTTTTTAGGTGGTGATTTTTATTCTTTTATGTTTTTTATTAAGGTTGCTATTATATCCTTTGGCTTTATTTGAGTTCGGGGTACTTTACCACGGTTCAGTTATGATAAAGTAATATACTTGGCTTGAAAAAGATTTTTACCTTTATCTTTAAATTTTTTTTATTTTCTTTGTTGGTTTAAAGATTTTATTTATCTAATTTATTTAGTGAAATTGTTTAAGAAAAGTTAATAGAAGAGTTAACCTTCCAGTTTTATGTTTTCAAAACATATTCCTTTCCTAAGATAATTAACTTATTATTCCTTAATCAACTTATCTTATGCGTTTGCAACATGGACATTAGTTAAGAAGTATGTAAAGTAGATAATTGTTAAGATTTGCCCTATCCAAAGTAACCCTGATCTCGAAAAGATGTGGTTCATGCAAGACGAAGCTTGACCTCATCGATGCAACTTGGCACTCCTTAGGCTCATCAGCTACATCATTAATAGCACCAGACTGCTCATTAAGCTCACTAGCTAAACCATTTATACTATTGTACTGCTGATCAATTTTCCTATTAATATTTTGCTTAAGATCCCTAGCTAAATTTTTGTTTGTTTCTTGATGCTAAGCATTGACATCTCCCTTAGACTTTCCTGCAAAGTTAGCTTTACTTGCAACATATCAAGTTTGGCATCTGCCTCTCTGGTCTTCTCTTTATTTATGACACCTTGGCTAATATCAAATAAATCAGAATCACTAAAAAATTAGAAGAGCTCATAACTTTTTCCCTAATTACATCCATTAAAATATTTTCTCCCTGTTCCCCCCAACTATTGTAGATAACTGTTGTAAATTAGGAAATGAAACCTCATTAATCTCTAATTCACCCACACTTCTCTGCCCTGTAGTGTTTGTCTGAGAATCACATCCTCTTCCTTCATAATTACTGAATTATCATTCCTTACCATTTTAAAAAGTCTTTAGATACGAGCAAACAACAGATGAACTAAATTTAACTTATCTCTATTTGTTGACTATAGTCTTGGATCGTTGAAACTGCTAGTCTGTCCTCCGCCTCCAGCTATACCGGTTCGTGGGCTCCCATCTACTGTCGACACCGTGCATGCAGTTGTCGAAATGGCGTCTGCCGCTGCATCCGTCGTTCCGTCTGCTAACTCCACGTCGCTTCTTCTGTCATATCTACGATGTCCTACTTCTTCTTCCCAAGACAGCAACACAGTTCTAGTTGCAGTGTTTGCTCTTCCACTTTGACACACACTGTTCTACCCCGTCTTTTGATCACTGTTTGGTAGTGCTCATTTTAACATTTATTCTCTGCAGCAGATCTCTATGTATTTTTGTACTTCCCGAGCCGTGATGCACCATTTGACACGGCGCGGTGCTATTCTGCTGCGTATAAAGTTTCACTCCCCTTGTGGTGTATTTCATCTCACACGTCGTCTCCTTGCAGTTACCGAAATTCAGTTCCCAGACGGAAAAATCTATAGAAAATACAGCTGTACACCTAGTAACCGCAAGTCACACTAAAAACTGTTTCGCCAATAATAGTTAAATGAAGGTAATTATGTGCGTGAAATTTCACTCCATTACGGTAAGCTTGCAGACACTAATTACTACCAAGCCTTGCTCTAAGGTCTACAAAGTCTGAAAAGTCCACACGAATACATCATTCACAACCATATCCAGTCTATGCTAACTAATTATCCTTCACAGAAATTTCTTCTTTCAGAATGCTGATATAATCAGTCTCACCTAACAAAAATCACATGTTCGCGAGTAAGCAACAAGTCACACGGAATTTAGTTACTTAAAATGTCACAAAAAGTTCCGAATTTAACATCGTGAATTAAATTTGACTCTCTTCCAGTCTTTACAGCACTACACAAACATTTTGGTAGTGAAATATCATAATAGTAATAATTTTCGTTAGAGGATCTAACAGTAGGTCTTATCACTATGAGATCCAAGCGCCAACTCATAACTGTACACAACAGAAGTTTCTAGTTCCCAAAATACGTGCGAATGTGCTAATTTCTGATTAACAGAGAAACATCGCAGCCAATCGGAAAGCAGCATCAAACCCGCTTAGTCCCGCGCATGTGTACGGAATCAATCAAAATCTGTCATTGAATCAGAACGGTAAATTAACAGGAATAAATTTTGAAAACCAACAAATATAAAATTAGCTCCCTCTTAACAAAACTGCTCCTCCGAATAGATAATCTCAATTCCCCCGTACCACAAACTGGCGTAATAGTTTATAACCAATTTCCCGGTACAAAGGATTAACACACACGACATTCTCGGACTTTCCGCATGAGACTAGTTACTTCAATGTGTAGTGTAAAAACTTTGCATAAACTATTATTTCACATTCACACCTTCATTCACTCTCATAAATAAGCGCAATTATACTAGTAATTAATTAGTAATTAGAAAAAGAAACAGAACTGTTAATAGAAATGTCAGTAGGTTGACTACAGCTCAGACTGTCCGCCAGCTAGAGACCTCTACCAAATGCTTAGTAACTGCATACACTCTGGCATCTGATGCCAACTGCTCAGCGTGTGACTCATGCTTCACACCAGTTCACGAGTCTAACGTCTAATCTCGATAGGCACGATGTAAGGCGCTGCGACTCAGTGTGTCTCGATCCAGCACAAATTTTCAGTTCCGTCATCCTATTCTACAGCTGAAGGTCGTCCACATTCACGATTGCTAATATATTTGACTTGTTTCAGAACAGCTGTAGCCGCCGCAGTGCCTGTTCTTTCGGCGATGCGTGCACCCCAGTACCGTATCCCTCACATTTCCACGACAAAGAAAGGCTTTACTCATCTGCAGTCAGGCCAATAGTCGGTGAAGTACTTTTACCTTTTATTTATTTTGTATTCATCTACAGTTCTGGAGCAGAAATCAACCTCCCACGTCACATTACCGTGGCACGCCGCTTGAGTAGCCAAAATAAAATCGCAGCCCATTTATATAGCGGAGTATCATGTGGTAATTCGTTTTCTTCATTTTTAGGGGAACTAGGCTGCAACAGTCCAAGCTCAACAGGTGAAAGTGTCCAGCGCTCCCATGTGACACAGGCCTTACGTGACGCGGATTCTTCCAGTGTGGTCAAACAAGTCTACGTGTTGAAGAACGATGTGGCAGACCAACTCTTCGTGAACAGCCGGGAATCGCAGGGGAAGTGCAGGCCGTGATGGACTGCACAGCATTTTGAACATCGCAGATGTCGCCGCCCATTTGGTTCCCCTGTGGCACACATCTAGTTAGAAATCCCGCCGAGCAGAGGCCACAGGGCAAATGTTTCAGCTGTGACATGCCAGTCCAGATGACCTCCTTCGCCTGAGCACCATGCACGAGTGATGGGGCTATCACTGTGGCCATAAGGCGAGGTCCAAACGTGATTCAGCACCACCGTATCGGGCGGAGACCCAGGTCAAATGGTTCAAATGGCTCACTATGGGACTTAATTTCTGAGGTCCTCAGTCTCCTAGAACTTAGAACTACTTAAACCTAACTAGCCTAAGGACATCACACACATCCATGCCCGAGGCAGGATTTGAACCTGCGACCGTAGCGATCGCGCGATTCCAGACTATAGCGCCTAGAACCGCTCGGCCACTACGACCGGCACACCCAGGTCATATCGAGCCATGCACTGCTGAGTGTTCTTGGGACGGCAATGGTGAAATTCTGATAGATTATGCACGTCGGGGACAAACCTCCAGAGGTACATACTTCCGACATCTCCTGAAAAAGATTACGGGAGGACTTCAAGGCTAAGCATCGCGGGAAGCTGTCCGAGCGGCAGTTTCTACTCTACGATAACACCCCACACTTTCTCCACAGGATGCAGAGAGACACGCTGCTTTTTTGGGCTCATAATGGTCCGCAGAAATTTTTCCAAGAGGAGGCAGGTCTCAAAACTTGGCTTTTGATATAACTGATTTGGCGCGTTTGAAAATATGTTATAGTATTTCAAAAGATTGATAGTTACCTACTTAGTATTTTAAGGTAGTTTACGTTGGTACCTAAACTATAAAGGAGGGGAACAAACAGCAAGGTCTTCGGTCCCATCGGATTAGGGAAGGATGGGAAAGGAATTCGGCCGTGCACTTTCAAAGTAACCATCCCGGCATTTGCCTGAAGGGATTTAGAGAAATCACGGAAAACCTAAATCAGGATGGCTGGACGCAAGCTTGAGCCGTCGTCCTCCCGAATGGGAGGCCAGTGTGCTTACCACCACGCCACTTATATGCCTCACATATGCCTCGTATTAACTCAGTATAAGCTTTTAAACACACCGTTGTTCAACGAAATGTTTCTTCGAAATTCCGGTATCGAAAATTTAGCAGATCCGGCGAATTCAAGGTAAACGACGTATCATAAGACGGAAAAAAACCGAACGCCGCCAACTTTTGCTATTCCGTAGAAATGATCAAATAAATATCATTCACATTACTGTCTTCTACGTCTTATAAGTATTAATATCGTAAACGACAACAGTAATCAACAGACGCAGCTGATATGCTCTCTCACTGCATTGTTTTATATTGAATTAATGGACACTGCCAAGTAACAATGTTTATTTGACCCAGTGCGTAGCCGGCTGTTCACAGAAGCGGTTTTCAGATTAAGAGAGGACAGGAAGCGATGGACGGGTCAGTGAACACGCTCCAAAAAGAAGAGTTAGTAGCGTATCTCGGGGTGATTCAGCGTGGCCGGGCAGGAAATATGTGGGTCCCTGAGTCACCGACGTACCGAGCGTAACCCATCATCTGAGTTGAGCATTTATCCACTCAACTCTCGACACATAACGCGTATTGCTTTTTTCTCGATTCTGTGTTGCTTGCGTACGTATTAGCTACGTAACGAAAATAGTTTAGCCAGTTTCAATCAGAAATGAACGTACGTTCGAAGTTCAGGGAAGATAAAGCGTCTGATGAATATATTCAGTATCTTCAATTATTTACGGCAACAGAAATTCGAAATCCTCGGGAAAGTAAACCGTTTCTCTCTTTTTCTTTCATCAGTCTTCTGACTGGTTTGATGCTTCCCGCCACGACCACCTCTCCTGCGTGTACTTTTTCATCTCAAAGTAGCACACCTGACATTCTAGTTTACTTGTTCGATATGTTCCATTCTCTGCCTTTCCCTGTTTTAGCACTTTCTAGGCAGTTTTTTCTTCATCAGTCTTTGCCCACCGCTTCTATGGAGAACCTCCTTATTTCTCTATTTGTCAGCCCACTTCTCTTCAGAACGCTTCAATACCTCATCTCAGACGTTTCTATTCTCTTCTTTTCCGGTCTTCCCACAGTCCCTGATTTCCATACCATTATGCACTCCAGATGTACATTCTCACGAAAATATTTCTCAAATTAAAACATATAATTGACAATAATTACCGAGGAATCTCCTCTTTGAGTTACATCGCCCTTGCTTTGTCCGCCATGCTTTATTTTTCTTCCAAGGTAGCAGAATTCCTTCAATTATTTCACTACTTGGTTTTTAGGTTTGATGTTTATCTGCAAAATTATCCCTGATATTCTTTATCGCTTTCGTTGTTGTTTGGTGCACTTTCGGTCCATTTTCTGTGCTCGTTAGAACTTTACATTCAACAGCTCTTACAACTCTTCCTGAGTTTCTCTGATCATAGCAGTACCATCAGCGAATCTTTTCATTGGTATTCATTCATTTTGGACTTAAATTCCCGTATTGAACGTTTAACTGATTTAGCGACACTGTTTCTTCGATGTACAGTTTGATCAGTAGGGGTGAGAGATTGCTTCTACGCCATTTTCCCTTTCTAATCTGAGCATTTATCTCTCAGTCTTCTATTCTTTTCCCTCCCTCTTAGGCCTTGTCGACGTTATACAGCCTGTTTGACTATTATAGGGAGAATATAGGGCAATGAAACAAGAAAGTAATCCTAATACGCTTATCACGAGTAAAGTGCGCAAGGCTGCCAACACGTGGCTATCGAGCCCTGGTAGTTTTCCGCCAATGGATCCTCACTCCACGTGTAAATGTTCCACCGTTCTTCTGGAGGTGTTATTTATGCTTTATCTGCGTCGTTGTTACTAACATACATAACACACACATTTGGACTAACAAGAACCCACATTGTACAATTCACACGGTACATCAGCGGGATTTTCCGCTAACGTTTGGGCAGATACGTTAGTGATCTATTAATAGGGCCACATTTTCTGCCTGGCCGACTTGCAGATCGAGCTAAGTGGTGCACTGGTTAGCTCACTGGCCTCGCGTTCGGGAGGACGACGGCTCAAGCTTGCGCCCAGCCATCCTGATTTAGGTTTTCCGTGATTTCTCTAAATCCCTTCAGGCAAATGCCGGGATGGTTACTTTGAAAGTGCACGGCCGATTTCCTTTCCCATCCTTCCCTAATCCGATGGGACCGAAGACCTTGCTGTTTGTTCCCCTCCTTTACAGTTTAGGTACCAACGTAAACTACCTTAAAATACTAAGTAGGTAACTATCAATCTTTTGAAATACTACAACATATTTTGAAACTCGCCAAATCAGTTATATCAAAAGCCAAGTTTTGAGACCTGCGTACCACTATGAGCCCAAAAAAGCAGCATGTCTCTCTGTATTCTGTGGAGAAAGTGTGGGGTGTTGTCGTAGAGTAGAAACTGCCGCTCGAACAGCTTCCCGTGAAGTTTAGCCTTGACGCCTTCCAGTTATCTTTTTCAAAAGATGTCGGTAGTATGTTCCTCTGATGGTTTGTCCCCGACGAGCATAACCTATCAGCATTTCACCATGGCCGCCCCAAAAACAATCAGCAGTGCAGGGCTAGATATGACCTGGGTCTGCCAGCCGGGGTGACCGAGCGGTTCTAGGCGCTATAGTCTGGAATCGCGCGATCGCTACGATCGCAGGTTCGAATCCTGCCTCGGGCATGGATGTGTGTGATGTCCCTAGGTTAGTTAGGTTTAAGTAGTTCTAAGTTCTAGGGGACTGAGGACCTCAGAAGTTAAGTCCAATAGTGAGCCATTTGAACCATTTGACCTGGGTCTCCGCCCGATACGGTGGTGCTGAATCACGTTTGGACCTCGCTTTATGGCCACAGTGATAGCCCCATCACTCGTGCATGGTGCTCAGGCGAAGGAGGTCATCTGGACTGGCATGCCACAGCTGAAACATTTCCCCTGTGGCCTCTGCTCAGCGGGATTTCTAACTAGATGTGTGCCGCAGGGGAACCAAATGGGCGGCGACATTTGCAATGTTCAAAATGCTGTGGAGTCCATCACGGCCTGCACTTCCCCTGCGATTCCCGGCTGTTCACGAAGAGTTGGTCTGCCACTTCGTTCTTCAACACGTAGACTTGTTTGACCACACTGGAAGAATCCGCGTCACTTAACGCCTGTGTCACATGGGAGCGCTGGACACATTCACCTGTAGAGCGTGGACTGTTGCAGCCTAGTTCCCCTAAAAAACGAAGAAAACGAATTACCACATGATACTCCGCTATATAAATGGGCTGCGATTTTATTTTGGCTACTCAAGCGGCGTGCCACGTTAATGTGACGTGGGAGGTTGATTTCTGCTCCAGAACTGTAGATGAATATAAAAAAAATAAAAGGTAAAAGTACTTCACCGACTATTGGCCTGACCACAGATGGGTAAAGCCTTTCTTTGTCGTGGAAATGTGAGGGATACAGTATTGGGGTGCATGCATCGCCGAGAGAACAGGCACTGCGGCGGCTACAGCTGTTATGAAACAAGTCAAATATATTAGCAATCGTGAATGTGGACTACCTTCAGCAGTAGAATGTTGTTGTTGTTGTGGTCTTCAGTCCTGAGACTGGTTTGATGCAGCTCTCCATGCCACTCTATCCTGTGCAAGCTTCTTTATCTCCCAGTACCCACTGCAGCCTACATCCTTCTGAATCTGCTTAGTGTATTCATCTCTTGGTCTCCCTCTACGATTTTTACCCTCCACGCTGCCCTCCAATACTAATCTGGTGATCCCTCTATGTCTCAGAACATGTCCAACCAACCGATCCCTTCTTCTAGTCAAGTTGTGCCACAAGCTCCTCTTCTCCCCAATTCTATTCAGTACCTCCTCATTAGTTATGTGATCTACCCATCTAATCTTCAGCATTCTTCTGTAGCACCACATTTCGAAAGCTTCTATTCTCTTCTTGTCTAAACTATTTATCGTCCGTGTTTCACTTCCATACATGGCTACACTCCATACAAATACTTTCAGAAACCACTTCCTGACATTTAAATCTATACTCGATGTTAACAATTTTTTCTTCTTCAGAAACGCTTTCCTTGCCCTTGCCATTCTACATTTTATATTCTCGCTACTTCGACCATCATCAGTTATTTTGCTCCCCAAATAGCAAAACTCCTCTACTACTTTAAGTGTCTCATTTCCTAATCTAATATCCTCAACATCACCCGACTTAATTCGACTACATTCCATTATCCTCGTTTTGCTTTTGTTGATGTTCATCTTATATCCTTCCTTCAAGACACCATCCATTCCGTTCAACTGCTCTTCCAGGTCCTTTGCTGTCTCTGACAGAATTACAATGTCATCGGCGAACCTCAAAGTTTTTATATCTTCTCCATGGATTTTAATACCTACTCCGAATTTCTCTTTTGTTTCCTTTACTGCTTGCTCAATATGCAGATTGAATAACATCGGGGAGAGGCTACAACCCTGTCTTACTCCCTTCCCAACCACAGCTTCCCTTTCATGCCCCTCGACTCTTATAACTGCCATCTGGTTTCTGTACAAATTGTAAATAGCCTTTCGCTCCCTGTATTTTACCCCTGCCACCTTTAGAATTTGAAAGAGAGTATTCCAGTCAACATTGTCAAAAGCTTTCTCTAAGTCTACAAATGCTAGAAACGTAGGTTTGCCTTTCCTTAATCTTTCGTCTAAGATAAGTCGTAAGGTCAGTATTGCCTCACGTGTTCCAGTATTTCTACGGAATCCAAACTGATCTCCCCCGAGGTCGGCTTCTACTAGTTTTTCCATTCGTCTGTAAAGAATTCGTGTTAGTATTTTGCAGCTGTGGCTTATTAAACTGATTGTTCGGTAATTTTCTCATCTGTCAACACCTGATTTCTTAGGGATTGGAATTATTATATTCTTCTTGAAGTCTGAGGGTATTTCGCCTGTTCATACATCTTGCTCACCAGATGGTAGAGTTTTGTCAGGACTGGCTCTCCCAGGGCCTTCAGTAGTTCCAATGGAATGTTATCTACTCCGGGGGCCTTGTTTCGACTCAGGTCTTTCAGTGCTCTGTCAAACTCTTCACGCAGTATCGTATCTCCCATTTCATCTTCATCTACATCCTCTTCCATTTCCATAATATTGTCCTCAAGTTCATCGCCCTTGTATAGACCCTCTATGTACTCCTTCCACCTTTCTGCTTTCCCTTCTTTGCTTAGAACTGGGTTTCCATCTGAGCTCTTGATGTTCATACAAGTGGTTCTCTTATCTCCAAAGGTCTCTTTAATTTTCCTGTAGGCAGTATCTATCTCACCCCTAGTGAGATAAGCCTCTACATCCTTACATTTGTCCTCTAGCCATCCCTGCTTAGCCATTTTGCACTTCCTGTCGATCTCATTTTTGAGACGTTTCTATTCCTTTTTGCCTGTTTCATTTACTGCATTTTTATATTTTCTCCTTTCATCAATTAAATTCAATATTTCTTCTGTTACCCAAGGATTTCTACTAGCCCTCGTCTTTTTACCTACTTGATCCTCTGCTGCCTTCACTACTTCATCCCTCAAAGCTACCCATTCTTCTTCTACTGTATTTCCTTCCCCCATTCCTGTCAATTGTTCCCTTATGCTCTCCCTGAGACCCTGTACAACCTCTGGTTCTTTCAGTTTATCCAGGTCCCATCTCCTTAAATTCCCACCTTTTTGCAGTTTCTTCAGTTTTAATCTACAGTTCATAACCAATAGATTGTGGTCAGAGTCCACATCTGCCCCTGGAAATGTCTTACAATTTAAAACCTGGTTCCTAAATCTCTGTCTTACCATTATATAATCTATCTGATACCTTTTAGTATCTCCGGTGTTCTTCCATGTATACAATCTTCTATCATGATTCTTAAACCAAGTGTTAGCTATGATTAAGTTGTGCTCTGTGCAAAATTATACCAGGCGGCTTCCTCTTTCATTTCTTAGCCCCAATCCATATTCACCTACTACGTTTCCTTCTCTCCCTTTTCCTACACTCGAATTCCCTCTACCACGCACCAATTAATCATTGTCAATCAAACCATCCACATTCATTCACTTTGGAAAAGTATCTGATCTGATTTTCTAGTAATATATGCGCCGACAGCTCGTCGACGCCAAAGTATTTTCTAGTACGTTTATTCTTTGGAATAACAGAGATACATGCATGTATTCTCCAAGGTTGTTAGACGGGTAACTAGGACAGCTTCGGAAGTATCTGTTGAAAGATTGACGGGTTTCTAAAAGAGAAATATTTGCTTTTCTTCTCGCTAAAGCGAGCTATTAACTTTTGTGCCACTAGCGGGTTGTTTGAAGAGAAAGAAACTGTAACGGAAAACAATGAAGACTTGGAACCAACAGAGAACTGGACATGTAATGGAGATGGATTGAATATACAATTTCCTTCATAAATAAGGTTTGTGACCCTTTTATTCTGGAGTGGATGAACGAATGAGTTCTTTGTCTGAATCATTGATGATCGCGTTGGCCCTGTAATTAGTGGGGAAGTTTCAGCTGTGTCGAAGAGAGCCTGCAATCACCGAGTCTTTGTTAAATCGTCCAAAAAGGCTTCGTACACATCTGGAATTCGAAATCTTTCGTAAAAGGAACGAATTGTTCAAACGATTGATTTTCCCAACTGAATGCAGCGCTTAACAATAATAATAAATGTAAAGATCTCTTACAGCAAGCTAGCCGCTGAACACTAATACGAAGGGCTCCACCAGAGATTCTATTTGGCTGATTTCACGTAATGAAAGATTATATTGAAAACTGTACATAGATAAAGGAGAGAGAGAGAGAGAGAGAGAGAATGAAATTAGAGAAAATACTAATAATCCTCCATTAGTCTAATTTTTCGCCTGTCTTATCACGGATCAGCCTAAAGACAAAACGGGAGGCCCTTACTTTACTGTATAGATTTATGTGTGAAAGTGAAGGGATCTTAAAGGCAACAGATACACGTCTATACAGACAAGACATTAAACAAAGTTAGCGGCAAGCTGCATGCATTCATCATTCAGCATCTATTCTTCTTACATTAATACATTATACCATGACTATTAAATTTTTGTCTCCCTTCACAATCTGAATAATTTCTTTTATTTCAACATACATTTCTTCAATTTCTTCGTCATCTGCAGAGCTAGTTGGCATATAAACTTGTACTACTGTGGTAGGTGTGGGTTTCGTATCTATCTTGGCCACAATAATGCGTTCACTATGCTGTTTGTAGTAGCTTACCCGCATTCCTATTTTCCTATTCATTATTAAACCTACTCCTGCATTACCCCCATTTGACTTTGTGTTTATAACCATGTAGTCACCTGACCAGAAGTCTTGTTCCTCCTGCCACCGAATTTCACTAATTCCCACTATATCTAACCTATCCATTTCCCTTTTTAAATTTTCTAACCTACCTGCCCGATTAAGGGATCTGACATTCCACGCTCCGATCCGTAGAACGCCAGTTTTCTTTCTCCTGATAACGACATCCTCTTGAGTAGTTCCCGCACAGATATCCGAATGGGGGACTATTTTACCTCCGGAATATTTTACCCAAGAGGACGCCATGATCATTTAATCATACAGTAAAGCTGCATGCCCTCGGGAAAAATTACGGCCGTAGTTTCCCATTGCTTTCAGCCGTTCGCAGTACCAGCACAGCAAGGCCGTTTTGGTTATTGTTACAAGGCCAGATCTGTCAATCATCCAGACTGTTGCCCTTGCAACTACTGAAAAGGCTGCTGCCCCTCTTCAGGAACCACACGTTTGTCTGGCCTCTCAACAGATACCCCTCCGTTGTGGTTGTATCTACGGTACGGCTATCTGTATCGCTGAGGCACGCAAGCCTCCCCACCAACGGCAAGGTACATGGTTCATAGGTGGGGGGAGGGGGGGTGGGGGGGAAGGTGCTGTGGAATAGGATGATGACTCAGTGTGTCTCGATCCAGCACAAATTTTCAGTTTCGTCATCCAGCTGTAGAATAGGATGACGAAACTGAAAATTTGTGCTGGATCGAGACACACTGAGTCGCAGCGCTTTACAGCGTGCCTATTGAGATTGGACGTTAGACTGGAGAACTGGTGTGAAGTATGAGCACACGCTGAGCAGTTGGCATCAGATGCCAGAGTGTATGCAGTTACTAAGCATCTGGTAGAGGTCACTAGCTGGCGGACAGTCTGAGCTGTAGTCAAACTACTGACATTTCTATTAACAGCTCTGTTTCTTTTTCTAATTGCTAATTAATTACTATTACAATTCCGCTTAGTTATGAGAGTGAATGAAGGTGTGAATGAAAAGTAATGTTTCATGCAAAATTTTTTCACCACGCATTGAAGTAACTGGTCTCGTTGGTTTTTAAAAATTTTTCCTGTTACTTTACTGTTCTGATTCAGTGACAAATTTTGATTGGTTCAGTACACATGCGTGGGACTGAGCGGGTTTGATGCTGCTTTCCGATTGGCTGCAATGTTTCTCTGCTAATCAGAAATTAGCACATTCGCGCGTATTTTGGGAACTAAAAACTTATGTTGTATACAGACATGAGTAGAACTGGAACTTCGATCTCATAGTGATAAGACCTATTGACAGATCCTCTGAGGAAAATTATTTCTATTACGATATTTCGCTGCCAAAATGTTTGAGAAGTGCCTTAAAATGTGGAAGAGAATTAGATTTAACGCACAGTGTGGAACTCAGAGCTTTTGGTGACATTTTAAATAACTAAATTCCGTGTGACGTGTTGCTTATCTACGAACATGAACATTTTGTTAGGTGACACTGATTGTATCAGCATTCTGAAAGAAGAAATTTCTGTGAAGGATAACTAATTAGCATAAACTGGGTATGGTTGTGAATGATGTATTCGTGTGGACTTTTCAGACTTTGTAGAGCTTAGAGTAAGGCTTTGTGGTAATTGATGTCTGAAAGCTTACCGTAATGCAGTAAAATTTCACGCACATAAATACTTTCATTTAACTATTATCGGCAAAACAGTTTTTAGTGTGAGTTGCGGTTACTAGGTGTACAGCTGTGTTTTCTATAGATTTTTCCGTCTGGGAACTGCATTTCGGTAACTGCAAGGAGATGTACGTGTGAGACGAGATACACCACAGCCGGCCGGTGTGGCCGTGCGGTTCTAGGCGCGGCAGTCTGGAACCGCGTGACCGCTACGGTCGCACGTTCGAATCCTGCCTCGGGCATGGATGTGTGTGATGTCCTTAGGTTAGTTCGGTTTAAGTAGTTCTAAGTCTTAGGGGCTGATGACCACAGATGTTGAGTTCCATAGTGCTCAGAGCCATTTGAACCATTTAGATACACCACAAGGCGAGTGGAACTTTATACGCAGCAGAATAGCACCGCGCCGCGGCAAATGGTGAATCAGGGCTCGGGAAGTATAAAAATACATAGAGAAGAGATCTGCTGTCGAGAATAAATGTTAAAATGAGGACTACCAAACAGTGATCAAAAGACGGGGTAGAACAGTGTGTGTCAAAGTGGAAAAGCAAACACTGCAACTAGAACTGTGATGCTGTTTTGGGAAGAAGAAGAAGGACATCGTAGATATGACAGAAGAAGCGGCGTGGAGTTAGCAGACGGAACGACGGATGCAGCGCAGACGCCATTCCGACAACTGCATGCACGGTGTCGACAGTAGATGGGAGCCCACGAACCGGTATAGCTGGAGGCGGACGACAGACTAGCAGTTTCAACGAGCCAAGACTATAGTCGACAAATAGAGATAAGTTAAATTTAGTTCATCTGTTGTTTGCTTGTATCTAAAGACTTTTTTAAAATGGAAAGGAATGATAATTCTGTAATTGTGAAGGAAGAGGATGTAATTCTCAGACAAACACTACATAATGTTTTAACAGATGTAATTAGGGGAGAAGGTATCAGCTCTTTTAGTAATTGAGTGATTTTAGTGATTCTGATTTATTTGATACGAGCCAGGGTGACCTAAATGAACAGAAGACCAGAGAGGCAGATGCCGAACTTAATATGTTGCAAGTAAAACATACTGAGCAGGAAAGTGTAAGGGGGATGTTAACGCTTAGCCGGCAGGGGTGCCCGAGGGCTTCTAGGCTCTACAGTCTGGAACCGCGCGATCGCTGCGGTCGCAGGTTCGAATCCTGCCTCGGGCATGGATGTGTGTGACATCCTTAGGTTAGTTAGGTTTAAGTAGTTCTAAGTTCTAGGGGATTGATGACCTCAGCAGTTAAGTCCCATTGTGCTCAGAGCCATTTGAACCATTTTGTTAATGCTTAGCATCAATGAAGCAAATAAAAATATAGCTAGGGATCTTAAGCAAAATAATAATAGGAAAATTGATTAGCAGTACAATAGTATAAATGGTTTAGATAGTGAGCTGAATCAGCAGTCTGGTGCTATTAATGATGTAGCTGATGAGCCTTAACAGTTCCAAGTTTAAACTAATACTAAGTAAAGCATATGTGGCAAAAAGAATTGAAGGCTTTCGATGAAAAGATAAAGTTTCTCAAGTTGAGGAAAGTTGTAACAAATTCTCAGATAGTGTCAGAAAGGAATTAACAGAGACTATATAAAGCGTAGCTTACGAAAACAAGCAAAAAATGGGGTAGTTCCAAGAAAATGTTGAGATATCAGAGTATAAAATAGCTACAATTCTAGGTGTATGTTAAATTGTGCATACAATTTTGAATAGTAAAACCAATTAGCAAAGTGGAATCCATTTAAAAGTTGTAAATGTTGTATCTGACCATGAGGAAGAAGTAGAAACTAACGTGGATCATTTAACCAATAAGGTGACAGTAGTAGCAAATGAATTTCACAATCACAACAGCAGGCTAACTATAGTAGAACATACGATACAAGTTGGTACTAACAGTGTGAGTGGTAATCTGATAATAGAGTCAGCTAACGTAGCTTACATTACTAAAAGACAATTCTTACGTTTTGTTTTTGCTGGTCATGTACACCCAAAGGAATTCTGGAATGATTTTGAAAGTGTGTTACCAAGATCAGTTTTATTTGGTCAAAATGCATGGAGGAATCCAGGACCTGGAGGGTGAATGCTACTGAACGACACGGTACTTTGGAAAAATTTAAAGATCCTTTTTCCAAAGTGTATTGGGGTTAACAAAAGCAGATGGAACTGCAAAATAATTTCTGGGATGGAGAAAAGTTTAATCCCAGGAAGGAGAGGAAAATGTGAAAAGATTTGCTTCAAAGTCGGTTGCTAATTTATTGTATCATATTAACAAATTAGAGCCAGAGCAGATTGTAATGGGTTTAGATGGGAAGCTGCCTATGAACTGGCATAACAAAATAATTGCAGCTTCCAAGGACAATATTTATAAATTTATTAATTATACGGAAAGAGTAGAGAGACTAATGCAGGAGGAGGAGCAACAGGTCGTGATAGATAGTATATGACGAAAGTGAGTGCGAGCGGAAGAGAGCGCAGAATCATGGAGAACGGGAAACTGTACAGATGATGAGAGGTTCAGATCAACAGGGGAATCTGTGCAATATAACAGACGAGGAATCTTTTCACGAAGAAGGAGAGAGCAAATATGTGAAAGAAGTGCAGGGTTTAGACGAGAGAAATATTGTGGAAGTGATTAATAACTTGTTTATAGTAAGGTCATAGTTGCATGCTGAGGATGGCCACAGTGGGGGTCATTTAAGTAATGGATAAGAAGAGGTCCAGGAAGAAAAAGGTGATGTGTCAAGGTGTCTTGATCTGTCGTTAATAGACAACTGACTGCCACTAAGAGGATAAATATTAAAAATAATCCTACACAAGTATCTGTCTAATCCCTAGTCATGGGGAAGGTTTTGAGAGACGAGAAGCTGTACTCGATTTGCTTGATGAATCTGAAGTCAGTAACTGTAAGGGAAAAACAGGACAACGTGTAGTTAAGTTAGTGGTGCAAGGAAAAGAAGTGCAGTGTTTAGCTGACAATCGCATTGATCATTCTGCTATTAGTCGAAAGCCGTTAGAAGCTTTTCCAAACAAGGAAGAATTGATAATAGGCCCTATAGCCTGTTAAGGGGATTCAAATAACTTTAGCGGTAGGAAAGGTTAAGAAACCTTTTAAATATGAAGTGCTGCTGTCTCTTAAAATAAATGCTAATTCAAGGAAGAAGTGTGGACATGTTGACAGAGGTGTGGAAATCTTCAACAAATACAAAGGGAACCTAGATTTCACTGAGGATTCTATGATGATGGAAATTCAGAGAAGAAACGTGATTACACTATTCTTTATGAAAAAGGGGAGTGACAATTTTCCATTAGGTACTGCAGAAAAAGGGAATATATGGAAGGGTATAATGAATATGGCACTGAGAAAATAGGGTTTGAACCAAAGAGTTAATGGTTGCACAGGGCAAAACAGAAGGGAAAACAGAAGAAATACGTGAATTAAATGAAAGTCAGAAGGAAGAGTTAAAAGAGGTCTTGCTCAAGCTTAAGAACATTTTATCAGATCTTCCAGGAGTAGTAAAGGACTACGAATGTGTTTTGGTTGTGAAAGAAGATGCACAGTTTTTCAAAAAACCTGTACCAATTTCGGAAAAACATAGGGAAGTATTAAGCAACAATCCATTAATTGTGGTTATTAAGCGAGATGGATCTGTGAGACTTGTGTTGGATGCTAGGGCATTAAATAAAATAGTTATACTCGAAAGTGATAGGCCTGAAAACATCGATGAACTGTTACAGAAATTTGAAGGGCCTAAATTCTCGACTTCAATGGACATGACGTGTGGCTATTGGAATCTGCCACTAACAAAGGAATCCAAAAAGTATACAGCATTCTTATTTGAAGGTAAGTATTATCAATATAAGGTTGTACCATTTCGACAAAATATAAGTGTTAGTGTTTTTGTGAGAGCTATGTCAAAAGTTTTAGGGGACAAAAGACTGAGAAAAATGACGGTTTCTGTTGTCGATGTTTTGATTTCGACTGTAGCCTGAGAGGAACGTTGCATTTTATTAGAAAAAGCTTTGGACGCCATTGAGAAAGAGGGGATGAAATTAATGTTGGATAAGAGAACATTTGTAAGAAGGGAATTGAAATTTTTGGGACATATCATTAATAGAAAGACATTCTTCCATATCAGGAGAAAATTGAGGCTATAAGGAAATTCGCAGCGCCCACCAACAGAAAAGAATTGAGGGGTACGTGTGGTCTATTTGGATTTTATCGTCGTTTTGTACCAGGACAGTTGTTTAATGCTCCAAGTTTGAGAAATCCATTAAGGAAAGATATACCTTACAAGCAGACTGTGGAATGTCAAACAATATTCGAGAACTAAGAGAAGCTTTATGTAACAGTGAAATACTTCATCATCCATACTTCCCAAAGCCTTTATGTTTAATGACAGGCGCATGTTGGTATGGAACTGCTGTAAAATTGTTTCAAATGGATAAGGAACGAGAGGAAGAGGTTCACAAAAGCATAATTTTCGCTGTCAGATCTTTACAGCAATCAGAAAGGAATTATTATATTCCAGAACAGGAGGCTATGGCTGTTAATTTTGGTTTGCAAAAATTTAATCAGAATTTACTGGGTCACAAAGTGGCTGTGAATAATGACTGACATTTTTACAAATGTAATCCTAAGCATCCACGATTAACTAGGTGAGCTTAATATATTCAGCAGTACGGTACTGAAATTAAGTACATTAAAGGATATGAAAACGTAGTTGATGATACATTATCTAGAAGTTCAGAAGAAGGGCTTGACAACGAGAATCTATTGTTGTACCAAGTGGGTGTACATATTTTTGCAACAATGATGAAAGTAGATGAGGAAAGTCAACTGTAGAGGGTTTGTAAATAACTAAGGCGAGAACAGTATATGTATAATAACCTGAAGTTCGTTAAAAGTGATTCGGGACACCCAGAATATCCCAAGATAGCAGAATATCATAAATAGCATAAATGCATCTTTTTTAGGAGGAGAAAAAACATTGAAACCTAACGGAAAATTTATTTTCCTGAGCAACATGTGAATTTGTTAACTGACTATATACACAAAAGTTTCGTCACTATGGGAATAGGAAATATTTCGCCAAGTTAAGTGAGACTGTTATCTTAACAACATGTGGAGGCGTGTACAGAAAAGAGTAGAGATGTGTAACAGATGTCAGAGAGTTAGGGCAATTAATACGATAATGCAAGATCAAATGTATAGTGTGGAACCACAAAACAAATTTGATCTAGTGGCTAGACTTGTTCGGTCCTTTGCCTGTATCAAGAGGAGGGTGTGAATACGTTTTTGTGCTAGTTGATGGGTTTACCAAATTTCTAAAACTATACCCTATTAGGAAAGCAAATGCAAAGTACTAGTAAGTAAACTGCAAAATGACTATTTCATTACAGTGGGAGTACCTAAAGCCATATTATCAGGTAATGGCCCACAGTTTATTTCAAGAAAATTCAAGAAATGTCTAGAAAGCAAAAACATTAAACATATTACATTTTCAATATATTTTCCACGAGGTAATATGTGTGAGCGTATTAGGAAAGAGCTTAGCAGGTTTTGTAGAACATGTTGCTGCGGAAAGCACACTGCATCGCCGCAATGTTTAGAGTTTTCTGATCACGTAATCAATCATTTGAAGCATGAAGCAACTGGTTTTGCCCCAAGTGAGTTGATGTGTGAGATAAGACCCAATAGTTTACTGTTTGCATTGGTGGAATTTCCGAAGATTGCCGATGTGGCATTGGGGGAAAAAGAAAAAATTGATAGAGAAAATATTAGGAAAAAGGCGCTTGAGAGAAAGACGCGAGATGATGCTAGAGCACTTCCCACTAGTCTTCGCATTGGCGATATGGTGTTAGTTAAAACTAGGGAAAAGTAGGAGAAGATCACGACAGAAACAAAAAAGTTTAAAGATTAGTACATGCGTCCTTTTATGGTAATAGAAAAGCCGCATACAAATGCTTACAGGCTGGCAAACTGGACGTTTGGGAAACCTTTGGGATTAAGAAACATTGTTGACCTGAAAAGATATTTACAGTAACAGTAGGAGTAAAATGAGGTTGGTGGTCCGCTGACTTTGTAGGCTCATCACTTGGCGAGTGGTGCCTTCCTTAGCTGAGTGTATCCATTCTTATTTTCTGGTGCACTCTATCCTAACCATTTCCTATCCGGTTTCTATTCCCGCTGTGTCCTTCAATTTCTGTTTTACTCTTTTTATCTGGGATCTCCTATTTGATGTGACCAAAACTTCTATGTACTAGGAAAGGAATCTTTGGTACAGTCATACGCTTGTAACATCGGCCATCTCTTGCATAAAAATTCTTCCAAAGCAGCAGAAGAAATAATTTTTGTTGTAGCATAATTTTATAATCTTAAGGTTCAATGTTCAGTGTGGAAGTGTCTGGTATCCATTCCGAATGATAAATTAGATTCAGTTGATATGAGATTAATGAAGGGCAACAGTAACAATACTGAAGGAGGTTCAGTGGAGTATGCATCAGCGTAAGTCAGTGGTTACTTAGTACAAACATTAGGGCCTGAAGCTAATGTTTTCGTAGGCAGCAATGCACAAAAATGTGTGCTTACTGCAAAGAAGAGGTGGAACTTAAGAATGAACAGGCAATTGATCCTGTGCCATATATCCTGGTTGATATGGTAATGCCCAAAAAAGTGCTTACTCGAAAGTAGTAAGAGATTTTTATGTGGAGGAAAGAGGTGTTGATGTTGTGGTACCTGAAGCTGTAATTGATCAAACGTAGCTTAATGAGCTAAGGTCTGTTGCATGTTGTATGGATGTAAGTGTTGAACAGGCACATTTATTTCGGTAAACCAAGTGAAAGTAAGGTGCAGAGAGAATTGGATTCTAGTAATTGGATATCCATGGAAAAATAGATTTAGAAATAGGCCCCTGAAAGTTATGAGTTTAGTGATGCTCAAGGTCTCACACAAAGAAAGGGAGCAGGGACAAATACTTCAGAAGGCATTGAACACATTGCAATGTTAGGTAATTGACTATTATCAGGTACTCGGGCAATTGAAAATATTATTTCAATTTCTTTTCGTGTTGTCACTTTTCCTCTTCTGTCATTCTGAACTTCGGTCTATCATCTTTAACTTTTTTCACTTCTGTAGTAAAGTAGAAGCAGCAGGGGATATAGCCATGCTGAAGGTTATAAATAGAGAGAAATGTTTAATTGTGGAAGGAAGGGTTAATGTAATTTGAAGTGATTAGAGACTGTGGTTGTGAAAATAATGATTAATGATGGTTTGAGGTAACTTGGGGTAGTGGAAGGTGCCGTGCTAGTAAGAAATGTGTAGTGGATTATGAATTGATTATGTTTAGTTGACTGAAGGTGACATGTGAAGGAACATATTAGTAAACAGAGACTAATGAGGAACAAGATGTTCAGTTGCAGCCAGATGTGTGTTGTCGTGATGAAAAACGGATAATGATGGGGAAAGATGACTTGTTGCAAGGCGACGGCGTGTTGTTTTGATGGAAAATGGTTAACAGAGTTTTACAGCATGAAAAAATAGCGGATGTGAGTATTGAGATTAACTGACGAGTATGATGAAGTAAATAATCTAATGAATTTTGGAAAGAAGAATACTGATACTTACATTAGCTAAACTCATGTGTGGGAGAGCTGAAAAGAAAGAATGTGAAACGAAAAATTCGTATCTAAATTGTTTGAATTTGTGTATAACTGATGTCTGTATTAAGTCAAAACATCGTGGTGAAGACAGAGAGAGGCATTGTGCACTCATTACAGTGTTTATACCAGATGAGTGACTGTACATGAGTTAACTTTAACATTTCAATTAACTAAGTACATAAACAAAGTGCTTGCATTAGCTACCGCAGTTCGCTGCAGATTGGAAATTATTTCCATTTAATTACTTATGGTTTCCAGCAACTTTAAGTAGGTGGCACTTTAATGCACTAGTTACAATAAAGTCTCTGTTAATTCAATTAACTGGATAATGGAATTTAAGAAACATATGTAATAATAATTGATTTCAGGAAGGTGTAACTATTACTTATAGGCTTAGAATAAACTCTGTTATCAGGGACTATGGACTTCTAACTGAAGCCTATACTGTAGTTGAAAGTCAGATGTTATGGAGTCACATATTTGGCATCTCTACCTGTGTGAGAAACGGGTGAAAAAAATTATGACGCTGATGAAGTGCCAGCATTAAGGTAGGAGAGAATTTAATTGGTGTATAATAAAGAGAAGCCGTCTATAGCAAAAAAGGAAAATACTGTAAAATTTACAGGAAATAGAAGTTTCTTGTTATATGTAAAAACTAATTTTGTATCAGAAACTAATTTGATGTATTTAAAAGCAACATAATTTTGTCAGATCATAAGCTAGGCTAGTTTTACAACTACCAGGACTGAAGTAAGGGAAATGTAATGGAGTATATTATAGTTTTGGAACTCGCCCGATGTTCGAGTTAAACTATTCAAAACTTTTATTTGCAAGAAATTTTTTTCCTAACTACAGGGAGTGTGAAGCGTAGCGCCTTACATCGTGCCTATTGAGATTGCACATTAGAGCGGTGAACTGAGGTGCAGTATGCCACACGCAGTAGAGGTCACTGGCGGACACTGTTTGAACTGCAGTCAAAATACTGTCATTTTTATTTGCAGTTTTGTTTGATTCGCGTGTATTTAGGGAATTACAAACTTATGTTGTGTAGATAGATTAGTAGAGTTGGCGCTTGGATGTCATAGTGCTAAGACCTGCTGATAGGCACTCCAATAAAAATGATTACTATTGTGATATATCACTACCAGAGTGTTTGAGAAGTGGCTTAAAATGCGGAGAGAATCAGATTTAACGCAAGGTGTGAAATTTAGAACTTTTGGTGACATTTTAAATAACTACATTTCGCGTGACATGTTGCTTACACGCTAACATGAACATTTTGTTACGCGGGACTGATTATAGCAGCATTTGAGCGAGGTACTCTCGTCACAGAGTGATGTACTTTGGGCAAGTGAGAGACTGTTTGTTTACTCTTAGGACAATGTATCTTTGACTTGTTGTATTGTATGTTCTGTGACTATGTGATAAAGTGTTGTTAGACTGCTAATCGCTGCTCTACTGTGGTTCACGACGTAAGAATTTGGTGCCGAAACCTGGGAGACAATTTCCACGATTGCCGTTGTGAACCACGAATTCTGGACGCACGTCACGCGGCAATACTACGAGGGGGCTCACTGCAGCGATTTGTCACACCACGCAACAAGTTCTTCGACAACTGCCTGCATACACAGCTAAGTTCAATTGAATTATCACGTAACATGTTTTGTAGTGCCATTTATAAAGGCAACTGATTACATTATTGCCGCTGTGTGCTGCTATTGTAGCTGTTCACGATTAGCGCTTTAACGAATTATCAGATCCTACGCTACGCCTGTAGATTGTTTATGACTAGTGCTGCCATTTAGCGACCATCAATTGAACCACTTCGACTAGCGAACCAAAGTTAACGCCCTACTAGGACTAGCTGATCGCTAGCCGACACAGCTTTAAACCTTGTAGTAATCGGACGGAATGGACATGCCAGACCACAAACCAGAAGCACAGTTACACTCTCTGAAGAGAAAACGGATAAGAGAAAGAGCAAACGTTACGCGACTCATAGCGGAAGTTGCAAGGTGGTCCGACACATCGGAAATCGCGGACTATAAATATTACAATGACAGATTGGGAAGCGTTCTGAATCGCCTCGTTAAATTAGATGAGGATATTCACGAGTTGTTAGACGATGACGAATACGAAGAAGATGTTCTTAAATGCGAAGATTATATAGACACCGCGAAACTCAAAATTTCTCGATTGTCTCACGAAATAGAGAAACAGCTTGCGAAATCAGTAGCAGACATAAAGATTCCCGACAATCCGCCGGTACAATCTGTAACAATGAGTGTTCCCACAGCTTCAGTAAAACTTCCGCCGATCAAGCTTGAGCCTTTTTCAGGCGATCTAGAGACATGGGCACGATTCTGGGAGCAGTTTGAGCAGTCGGTTGACAACGATCCGACGGTAACTACAATTAATAAACACATTTTTCTTCGCGGCTATCTCTCTGGAGAACCAAAGCATTTAGTGGAAGGTATTGCGGTGACGGCCGAGACGTACGCAGAAACGAAGAGGATTCTCCGAGCGCGTTATGGCAACAAGGATCGAATAATTCAAGCCCACTTAGATTATCTCGAAGCCATAAAACCAATTCAGCTGTCCACCCCAGAGGAACTTAATTCAACATTCATTGAATGCCAGCGACGTATTCAAGCTCTCCGGGCACTTGGGGAAGACGTGAACGGATACGGCCGAGTCCTCGCGCCGAAAATTTTACGCGCTTTTCCGGATGACATATGCCGCCGCTGGATAATTCACGCCAAGCGTACAGGAATATCCGAAGGGGACATTTTGCAACTGGTGGAGTTTCTGAACGAGGAAGTCGACGGGGCGCTTACCATGCAGAAGATACACGGTGAATTTTCCAGCACTTCTAGTAACCTTCCCACAGCGTCCACACTTCACGTACACGCGAAATCTAAAAGATCGACTCCGAAGGATACCAGCGTAAAGGAACCATTCTGCGTCTTCTGCGAATCTTGCGGTCATTGGGCGCAAGACTGTAAGAAGATCGTACGCGTTAATGATCGAATAGATAAATTGAAACTAGCAAACAGATGTTTTCTTTGTCTTCAACGTGGGCCCAAAGTGTCAGATTGCAAAAAGAAAGAAAAGGCTCGGTGTGTTAACTGTAAAAGACTGCATCATAAGTCCATTTGTGAGGAACGAAAGGATATTAGGGGTCCTGCGGGTCAGACAAACGTTACTTCCATGGGAAAGGTATCTGTCGCTCCCCACGGATATACGTACCTTCAGACAACTCAAGTATGCGTCTCAGGACCTACAGGATTGAGCAGGACAACGCGATGTCTACTGTCAGTCCAGCTTCATAGCAAAATCGCTGATTGATGATCTGAAACTGCCAACGGTAGACCGACGAGAACTAACCGTTTGTTCCTTTGAATCAAACGCTACACGCCCACGCCACCGCAGGCTTGTTCAGTTTAATATGAAGGGGATTTGGCAGAATTCTTCAGTGCCACTTACTGCCTTCGAAAGTACTCACGTTATTTCTCACCAGCCTTCAGTTCCACAACATATAAATAGTTTACCAGATGCCCGTAAGATTACGCTAGCAGATCCGAAAACCGATTCAACAGACGATCTTCCAGTGGAGATTCTTGTAGGAGGCGATTTTTATTGGAAGATAGTGAAGCACAATTCGCCCATACGCATCTCTGAAACCTTAGTGTTAGTTCCTTCTCTGTTTGGCTGGATACTTAGTGGTAACAAGTCACAAGCGTGTGTGCATGCAACCGTGGTAAATTTTGCTCAGACTGACCGATCTCATCTGCACTCGGACAATGATTTCAGACGCTTTTGGGACTTGGAAACTATAGGCATTACTGCCGATCAGGATCTATCTGTGAACAACAAGGATACGAGACTTCTTGAAGAGTTTAGAGCATCTTTCTCTATAAAGGATCATCGAGCTGTGGTTACACTTCCCAAAAGACAACATACAGTGCTTTCGAGTAACAGACCGATCGCGGAAAAACGATTCCAGCACCTTAGGGAAATATTTCAACGTCAAGAGACCTTTACGCAAATGTATTTCGATCTTATGCTAGACTAAATTACGAAGGGGCAAGTAGAGGTCGCTCCCACTCCAATCTCAGGCAAGGAGCTATTTTATCTCCCTCATCACGCAGTGAGGAAGCAGAAATACGAAACCACTAAGTGGAGAATAGTCTTTGACGCCTCGTCTCACGAAAACAATGCACCTTCTCTGAATGAGGTATTAGAAGTAGGACCGAACCCATTTCCAGAGATTCTGGAAATTTTACTGCGTTTCAGACTATATTCTACGGCTATCGTCGCGGACATCACACAAGCTTTCCCTCAATTAACCTTGAACGAAAAGGACAAAGACTTGACCAGATTTTTCTGGTTCAAGATTAGCCAGGATCAAACAGGAAATCTTCGAACGACGGACGAACTAACAGAATACCATTTTAACAGACTCCCATTCGGCCTGACCTACAGCCCATTTTTACTTTCTGCAACACTAAGAGAACTTTCCGACAAGTGTATGACAGCATTTCCCACCGTAGCGCCACTTATAAACAAGACTGCATACATGGACGACTTTGTGATCTCAGTAGAAGGTGATAATTTGGTTATAACTATATACTATGAACTTGTAACCCTAATGAAATTTATCAGTCTCCCCTTATCAAAATGGGCTACCAACTGCGAACAACTCCGCACTATCTGGAGGGCAGAAGGGCGAGAACTCCACACCCAGACTCAAGTTTTAGGTGTAGACTGTAACACCGCAGGTGACTGACTACTTCTGTATCGCTCCTAGCGAAATCATCAGAAGGTCGTCAGAAGAGCCAGCCACCAAATGACTTCTTTTACAATGTACGGCTAAATTCTATGACCCTCTCGGACTGTTTTCCCCTGTTTCTCTTGTTGGGAAATTGCTATTTCAGGACACATGGTGCCGAGGAATTGGCTGGGATGAACTTATGCCCTGGGACTTAGGGGCACGATGGCGCACTTGGATATCTAGCTTACCTTTATTGTCACATATACGTGTCCCTAGATGGATAGCTACAGCTCATGGAAGAGACTCTCAGCTGCACGTATTCTGTGACACCTCGGAAAAGGCATATGGAGAAGCTTTGTATATTCGTACTGTCTTAGATGATGACGTCGTAACCCTTTTAGTCTGTAGCAGGAACAGACTTGCTCCTATTAAGAAGATGACATTGCCTCGACTCGAACTTTTAGCGGCAGTAGTTGGGACCAGACTATTGTGTTACTTTAAAATTTCCCATGCGATATTGTGGACGGATTCTAAAATAACACTAAATTGGATTCGCTGTGATCCTAACAGATGGAACAACTTCGTTTGCAATCGGGTAACTGAGATACAAACACACACGACTCCCACGCAATGGAAACACTGCCCAGGACCAGACAATCCTGCTGACCATCTCTGAAGTGGACTCCTCGGCTACCAAATGAATCCTCTGGATATTTGGTGGCATGGGCCGCCTTGGCTTACACGCCTCCCTTCTTCTAGTCAAGTTGTGGCACAAACTCCTCTTCTCCCCAATTCTATTCAATACCTCCTCATTAGTTATGTGATCTACCCATCTGATCTTCAGCATTCTTCTGTAGCACCACATTTCTAAAGCTTCTATTCTCTTCTTGTCTGAACTATTTAACTTCGACGTTTCACTTCCATACATGGCTACACTCCATACAAATACTTTCAGAAATGACTTCCTTACACTTAAATCTGTACTCGACGTTAAAAAATTACTGTTCTTAAGAAACGCTTTCCTTGCCATTGCCAGTGTACATTTTATATCCCCTCTAGTTCGACCATCATCAGTTATTTTGCTCCCCAAATAGCAAAACTCCTTTACTACTTTAAGTGTCTCATATCCTAATCTAATGCCCTCAGCATCACCCGACATAATTCGACTACATTCCTTTATCCTAGTTCTGCTTTTGTTGATGTTCGTCTTATATCCTCCTTTCGAGACACTGTCCATTCCGTTCAGTTGCTCTTCCAGGTCCTTTGTTGTCTCTGGCAGAATTACAATGTCATCGGCGAACGTCAAAGTTTTAATTTCTTCTCCATTGATTTTAATTCCTACTCCGAATTTCTCTTTTGTTTGCTTTACTGCTTTCCCAATATACATATTGAATAACATCGGGGATAGGCTACAAACCTGTCTCACTCCCTTCCCAACCACTGATTCCTTTTCATGCCCCTCGACTCTTATAACAGCCATCTGGTTTCTGTGCAAATTGTAAATAGTCTTTCGCTCCCTGTATTTTACCCCTGCACTCTCAAAATTTGAAAGACAGTATTCCAGTCAACATTGTCAAAAGCTTTCTCTAAGTCTACAAATGCTAGAAACGTAGATTTGCCTTCCCTTAACCTTGTTTCTAAGATTAGTCGTAGGGTCAGTATTGCCTCACGTGTTCCAACATTTCTACGGAATCCAAACTGATCTTCCCCGAGGTCGGCTTCTACCAGTTTTTCCATTCGTTTGTAAAGAATTCGCGTTAGTATTTTGCAGCTGTGACTTATTAAACTCGTAGTTCGGTAATTTTCACATCTGCCAATACCTGCTTGGAATTATTATATTCTTCTTGAAGTCTGAGGGTATTTCGCCTGTCTCATACATCTTGCTCACCAGATGGTAGAGTTTTGTCAGGAATGGCTCTCCCAAGACTATCAGTAGTTCTGGTGGAATGTTGTCTACTCTAGGGGCCTTGTTTCGACTCAGGTCTTTCAGTTCTCTGTCAGACTCTTCACAAACTTGCTTTTAAAGACGCGTGTTGGATTAGTTGTTGACCGTCCCTCGTAGAAGCCTCAGTAACTGCAGTAGTGATGAATCTCAAGAAGGAATCGGTGGCCAGCTGTAGCGTCATCGGAAATTGCTGCTGCCTTTGGCTGCGGTGCTGAGTGCGTCACCGGCGGACTGCAGGGTCTTCCCGGCGCAGCGCGTCCCCGCGGGCTCCTTGGGATGCGGGCAGCAGGCGCCGCCATGAAAAATTACATCCGGCACGCGACGGCCACTTAATCCCAGCCGCAGCCAGGGACAGAGCCAGAGCCAGAGCGCGCCTCGGGCGGGCGACTTGACGGCCCACGTGGTGGGCCACCGCGCTGGAATACGCAGTGCGAACTCGGGGCGCGGCCAGCACTTCACAGCTGCGCTGGGAAAAGTTCAGAAGGAAAATATTCCCAAAATTAACAACCATTAAGCCTTACGTCGTATATTCTACAGTTCTAGTACGAAAAGTAATGATAAAGCTACAATCCACCAACGTATTTTTCCTCCACGTAGCAACCTACAGCGTTAATAATGACGTCACGATTACGGATTCAAAGTGATGTAATCGACCTGCTGAAAGCAATATTCTTATAGATCTTCCGAAATAAATAAAATATTCAAAGCGGTATTATGCTCTACATACTACCTCTCTAACTTTACTTGTAATTATTTTAAGCAAAGCCTGTGATGGTATGCTAAGACACTATATTAAAGAATTAATTGTTGATATTCACAGTAGTTTTAAAACTAGAAAGATTGTTACTCAGTTGGCGGGCTCCACGTACTGCTATGCGGGCCAGGTATCTAAGGTTTCGCTCGTCGCAGGGGCTGGAGTCATGCATAGACCGTGTGCAGCAAGCTTGATCGTGGCTTTCAAGCTCCTCACCACTCGGCCCCGATGTACACCGGGTCAGAATCCCGCAAAAGTTTTGTTAATTAAAAAGGAATGTCCGTAGTTAAAATGTTTCGTTTAAAGGGGTGGCTACAATAACCTTGGGACTTCTGGGTCTCGGGTCTATGGAAATGGTCAGCTGTTTCTTCAAAAGGTTTAATTTCGTCAGAATAAAATATATATATATATATATATATTTAATTTTTCTTTTCAAAATTCAGTCTTGAGCACACCACGCATGTTACAAGAACATAGGTGACCGGTTTCGGTCATATCACATGACCATCATCAACCAGTTGAGATCACAGCAGCTGAGAAGAGTGCTTCACCTACCATCTTCGAAGGATGCCATGGGTCTGATGATAGCCGTGTGATATGACCAAAACCGGTCACCTATGTTCTTGTAACATTCGTGGTGTGATCAAGACTGAATTTTAAAAAGAAAAATTTTAAAAAAATTTTTGATAACTGTCCCAAAAATGTTTATTAAAATTGTTTAAAATATATTTGTTCAGTGAAATCAGACCGAAATTTGTTTAAATGGAGGCTAATTGAGAAGCTATGTACTTCATTACGAACACGTATTTCATTAATTAACAATTGGCTTTTGTTAAATTAACTTTTCACATTTACGCAAGCAAAAAATTGTAAAACGGAGCGTAAGTTTCAGATTCCACATCATTTCGTCATCTTTTGCATCCCGTTTTTAAGTAAGCGCTATTATCTTTCCAAATCAGTCTTAAAATCCAGCTACTAACTGCAACTCCGGCTTTGAGACATTTTTTCAAGCGGTAGTTGCAGAATGCCGTTATTTATATGGAGAAAAAAGAATTGAATATTTTACTAAAATACGAATAAAACATATACGCACATAGAATCATACAATTATAAAAAACCAGATCACTGCTCGCCAACAAGAGGAGTGGGAGACAGGCACAACAAAAAGCAGTCTTCGACTCATCATTTCGTTTATGTGGCGAGTAGTGATCTATACTTTTTCATAATATCGTCATTATTGCATTCTCGATTTTCCGCTGTTTCATAATCATATAACTGTTATTTATCTAACACTGCTAATAAGCTATTTCAAAATGAAATGTAATTAATAAATATAAAAATGTATTCCAAATATTTTAAAAATATAAATAGTACTCTTTATAAAATAATTATATTATTTCTTATCGATAAGCTATTTCTTGAGAAATTTAAGTTGGTTAAATTATATTTTACGACTACATATTTCTTCTTTGTGGCAGCCATCTTCAAGGAAAGTGAACACTTCGTCGTCGAAACCTATTGGCCTCTGGGGAATGCTGTAGAGGATTACAAGAAATCGCATCCTAAGGATGATGAAGAGGATACAGATGTCGATGAGGAAGAAGGTGGAGAATGTAATGAAGATGAAGAACAAAAAGCACAAGAGGAAGAATATTAAGAAGACTTACAGAACTTTCAATTTTTGTTACTAACATATATTTTCTATAACAAAGACAATTATAGAGGTAGTTTGCTAATAAAGTTTGCCATTAACATTATAAAAGATCACCGAAAACATTTCCTTACCCTTCATTAGTTTTTTTCAGGTTTGATGTAAAAATAGTTATCAGAGACTCCATTATACCCATTTTTTGCCATACTGCAGCAGGTTTTGCAACTGTGACTATCTCTTCAGGATTCTGGCCCACTGCGCAATGTACTGCCATCTCTTATAGAAAATTAATGGAATGAAAAGCTAGAGAAATCAACTTGCTTCACCATAAGTTTCGTGCTTACGGATTTCATTCTGGTCTTCTCAATATTCCAAGTATTGCTTGTTATAGCGGGTAATAAAGACAGATAATGATTATTCTCGATAATAAATAAATAATTAATTAATTATCTATCTGTACTAGAGACTCGACTAGATCGCGACTTTACTGTATACGAAACACAACTGGTGTAATAAAATAAACAAGGAATAAGCGTTTACCACTTGGATCACATGTCAAGCTAAATCGTACTCACATACTATAGTATTTGATCCATACAGTAGTGTGATTAAAAATACATTGATTCTAGTTGTAGTCGCTTTTCACTCTCAGTGCCAATGTATAACAGTTGACAAACGTTAAAGTAAAACTCGGAAAAATGATCACAATTAATAATAATAAAAAAGGTAAGGTCGATGGAGCACAGCTCTGACTCGGCTTCTAGCCTAGCTGCGGCGAGACTACAGCCTTCTTCGCCGCGGTCGTAGCAGGGGAGAGTGGCAGGTCAAGGGCCCTTGCCGATTCCTATCCCCGGGAGGGCCGTCCTGGAGGGAATGGAACGAGGAAAAGTCCCTGCGCCTATGCGAGACTGAACCCGAGATCTCCAGGGCCGGAGTATAGTCCTCTACCTGCTAGGCCATCACGGCCATAGTAAATAACAATATATTACTGTATTAAACACAATACAATTAGTAAAACATATAGTGTAAAATTGTTTTATCTGTTGACGCGTCTACCACAAAGAAAACGTTACTTTGTTTCCAATAAATACTTCCTAAGTCACTACAAAACTATATGCTTATTAAATGTACGAAATCTAATTCATTTCAGATTTAGTGTCCCATGTAAGTTTTTCATCTCAAGTTTGAATATAATGTTTCACCTCCCAAATACTATGATACCCTGAGTCTAAGACATATATATATATATACACGCATCACGAAGGATCTATTCAAATTGGACGGAAGTCGGTGGATGCCATGTAAATGTACAGAGAAACAAATGATTACAATTTCAGAAAAATTGGATGATTTATTCAAGAGAAATAAGTTCATAAACTGAGCAAGGCAATAAGGCGCCTAACAACCTCTGACCTTTATGCAAGCAGTTATTCTGCTTAGCATAGATTGAGAGAGTTGTTGGATATACTCCTGACGGACACCGTGCAAATTTCTGTCGAACTGACACCTTAGATCGTTAAAACTCCGAGATGGTTTGAGGGCCTCGCCTACAGTGTTCCAAACGTTCTCAACTGGGGAGAGATTCGGCGACCTTGCTGGCCAAGTTAGGGTTCTGCAAGCACCAAGACAAGCAGTAGAGACTCTGGCAGTGTGCGGGCGGGCATTATCTTGCCGAAATGTAAGCCGAGTATTGCTTGCCATGAAGGGCAACAAAACGGAGCGTAGAATATCGTCGACGTATCGCTGTGCTGTAAAAGTGCCACAAATCTCAACCAAAGGGGTCCTATTAGGCACCCTGGTTGTCGGGCCGTATGGCGGGTGACAGCCAGGTTGATATCTCGCCATTGTCCGGGGCGTCTGCAGACACTTCTTTGCAAGTGACCTGGGCTCAGTTCGAAGCGGGACTCATCACTAAAGACACTTCTACTGCAGTCAATGAGATTCCTGGCTGAATGTACCCGATACCACTGCAAACGGGCTTGCTGGTGTACAGAGGTCAATGGTAGTCGGCGCAAGGAGTGCCTTGAGCTCGGCTCCCTTTCTGTTAGCCGCCTGTTAATCGTCCTTCTGGTCACCGCAGCACCAGCTACTCGTCTGATCGATGATAATTTTAACTCTGAGTGCCTGACTGACGATTGCTCGGTCCCCACGTTCTGTCGTCTCTTTAAGTCGACCGCTTCCAGCTTGACCCTGTGATCGGAAGTCGTTTACGCATTCCTCGTCGAATAGTGGCACGGCTACTGTTCAAATGTCGAGCGACTCGCCGATTACTATAACCGGTTTTTTGAGCCCAACTACACGTTCTCTCTCAAATGCTGACATCTGCGTATATTGTTCACGTGTCTCTCTGCGAGGCATAATTAGTCCAACTGAGTACACGGAACGAAATTTGCAAAGACATAATGTCCTGGTGTCAACATGTCCCCTGATTACTATCCTTCCCAGTTGAGCAGTGAAACTGCGCTTCAAGCGTCACACTTTCACACATCGGCCACAAATGTTTACAATTTAGCATATGCGTCGATACCTGTGCGAGTATCAACTTCGTGATGTGTCGTTTTTTTTTGTGTGTGGGGGGGGGGGGGGGGAGGGGGGGGGGCTTACAGTGTATATCGTCCGGAGACACGTAATTGCCATCATTCAAGGTATTAACCTAAATGTTATAGTGAGTCATTCGGGACATTAACCCAAATCTTATAGCGAAGGCACAGCGACAGACTAAAACTCGCTTAAACGCTTGTTGAAGAAATTGTCTAGTCGCATGTACATCCTCGGATGTATTGAGTATCTCTGATGTGCTTATCCGTAACGGTTGGAAATATTACGGGCAGCAGCACTCAGAATGTAATGATAGTATGTAGCAGAATCTGCATTGTTAAAAACTGAACATATCCATAATAGAAATTTCAGTAGCAGTAGTTTAACATAGCAACACGAAGCCACGTTATATATTCAAGACCGATTTTTACAGTTGTAGACCCGTGCTTTGGTTCCAGTAGGGGATCCCTCCACTGTTTGTCTTGCCACTACAGCTATTAAAACAGACGGTTTTTGGTATTTGTTGTATCAGTAATACATATCAATATATGTGGGCAAGTAATAATACTGGTTGTTTACGACTTTTAATTTGCCATTCACATACACAGCAGTTACAGATTTCTATCATAGCAGAAGTACCCTATGTTTACCATTTACATATCCGGACAGGCACATAAGTTAAAATACGCATTACCAAAATAAAAGAACGTTTGTAGCTACATGTAATTTCCAGCGATACAGTAGAAAGCAATGTTCTAATGGCATTACACGTACGCAGAGTGGACACAAAGTCGAATGAGTCTTCCAGTCTGCACTGTTTTGAAACTTCCAATGAAACAAAAACTGTGTGCTGGACCGGGACTTGAACAGGGAACCTTGCCTTGGGTTACCGAGTGTTATTAATCTTAAAGTGTTTGCTCTCTAAAGAGAACCTAAGTGGTCGCATGGATTATATGGGTATGCCATTGTCTCCACTAAAAAATGTGGAGATTGAAGTCTGGAAAACTAACCAACTCTTTAATATAAAAATGGTAATTTTAGTGTCTTGACCCCCTGGATAAATTTTAGCGGACGCTCATGGTCATACAGCGAACGCGTATTATCAACTGGATCCATTCCATTCTTCGTAAGGTAGTCGAATGTTTCGGGTTTCTGTCGAGCTTCTGCATCGGTATTAGTTTTTGTATCGTTGTTGACATCAAAATATCTACTTTATTAGGATATATGTTTAGCATCTCTGTCTCTAGAGGCGCCTTCCCACAGTTCGTGCAGTTGCCCCCGTCAGAGGTTCGAGTCTTCTCTCGGGCATGGGTGTATGTTTTGCCTTCAGCGTAAGTTAGTTTAAGTTAGATTACGTAGTGTGTAAGTCCAGGCCCCATAGGAACTTAGCACAAATTTCCAAATTTTCTGTCTCTAGAATATATGTTCTTAATATGGTCTAGTTTAATTTTAGCTTATTTAATTACGAGACGAAAGCAATTTTCAGTAGTAGTTTTCTGTAGTGTGCTTCTTTTGGCACCAAGAGGCACATATGCAGTGTTATGGCTTCTGGTCATTCCTATTTTCAGAACAGAAGTCTTTGACCAGATAGTGTCTACGCCAGTATAAAAATCAGCCTCACTTCCTCTTTTAGATGGTTCATCACATGCATATCAGCATTCGAGAGAGAACGTGTAGTTGGGCTCAAAAAAGCCGGTTAGAGTAATTGGCGAGTTGCTCGATATTTGAACAGGAGCGATGACACTGTTCGACGATGTTGGCAGGAATGCGTGAACGACGTCCGATCACAGGGTGATACGTCCCCTTTTGAAGAATTGTATGCGAGACTGTGCTTAACCTGACACACAATATTTTTAGCGCAACGCAATCTGACTTTCAAAAATCCCTACAAAAGAATAGCCCCGACTAACATTAACCTATACCTTTCACAAATCACTTACCTCACCAAAAATCTTCGTTACTCGAACTACTGCAAAACAGCGAGCGCCGCTACTGCCAGCTAAATAAAAGATTCAAACTACAGAAGGCACTTCAAAATGGTTCAAATGGCTCTGAGCACTATGGGACTTAACAGCTATGGTCATCAGTCCCCTAGAACTTAGAACTACTTAAACCTAACTAACCTAAGGACAGCACACAACACCCAGCCATCACGAGGCAGAGAAAATCCCTGACCTCGCCGGGAATCGAACCCGGGAACCCGGGCGTGGGAAGCGAGAACGCTACCGCACGACCACGAGACGCGGGCTACGGAAGGCACTAACTACTGATAGGCATAGTTAGCAAATGAAAGATTTTAATAGATAACAAACAATGTATTTACCTTAATAGTGTTGAAAAACCATAATATACATGTTCATGACATCCAGTCTTACAAATTCCAAACTCCGCCATCTCTCTCCCCACATCCACCACTGCTGGCGGCTCACCTCCAACTGCGCAATGCTACGCGCTGTTCACATCCAGCTGCCGCTGCCCAACACTACAATGGCAGACAACAATGCAAACTAGCCACAGACTGCACACTGCACAGCCAGTGATTTTCATACAGAGCGCCACGTGGCGTTACCAATAAGAAAACCTAAACAGCCTACTTACAAGGGTCAAGCTGGAAGCGGTCGACTTAAAGAGACGACAGAACGTGGGGACCGAGGAATCGTCAGACAGGCACTCAGAGCCCCGAAGTTAAAATTATCATCGATCAGACGAGTAGCTGGTGCTGCGGTGACCAGAAGGACGATTAACAGGCGGCTAACAGAAAGGGTGCTGAGCTCTCGGCACTCCTTGCGCCGACTACCATTGACCTCTGTACACCAGCAAGCCCGTTTGCAATGGTATCGGGTACATTCAGCCAGGAATCTCACTGACTGCAGTAGAACAGTTTCATCTCAGCGCACACCCCGCTGCCGAATGAAAATTTCATTCTGGATACTCAGGACTGTTTTGAATTGCTTCACTTGGAACTTCTTCCTCTTGCTCAGACTCAGACTAGTAGTCGTGGTCTTCCAGAACATCATCTTCATAGTTAGAATTCGGATCAGGAATATCTTCCTCGTTCCCACTCTATTTCAGCCACGCCAGAATTCAAGCTTCTTGCCCCCAATCGAAATGGTTTCCAAAATTTAATGAACTTGCACGATTGTTTCACATGTTTACACATTCTAGAACAATAATTAGTCAATATAGTTAACGTATTCCGACAATAAAAGAAAATTGTGCTTAAGAAATATTTGCGTATTTGGTCGCGCGAATTACAATGGTAGAACACTGACTTTGAAAAGTTCCTGTGACAAAACGACATGAAACCGGTGCTAGCACAAAACTGAGAGCGTACGTCATCAATCCATCTTAAAGTTCACAGAGGCTCGAAACATGGTTGTTACTGAGTTTCAGCTTTTTTTTTAATTTACGCAAGTTTATTACATACGTAATCCATGGAACCACTGCAGGGTTAATCTTGTGGTTTACGCCACCTAGCCTGCTCCTTTTTAACATTTCAGATGTTCTCTGCAAGTTTCACCCTACATCGTCCTGAAGATGCATAACTCATAATCAGTTCTGACAAGTCATTTCACTCATGTCGTTAGATGTTTGGTCCATTTATTCCACGAATCATCCATTTTATGCATTATGGAATGGAGATGCAACGTTTCTTTGAAATCATAATTTGTGAAATGGCCACTTTTGGAGCAACCCTTCACTGTACATATGAGCCTCAATTATGCTGCTTGTAAGTGGGCTTCTTCTCTGTGTTCAGTTATTCCATGTCTGACTCCCTTCGAATAGCGCCGTAATAGCCATCATTGTGTAAATACCTACGTTTCGTTTATACAGTTCCTTCCCTGTATCCTACGTATTTCGGGCGATGGACAACTGGTTGCAGACACCTCGCCACATAATTGCCAAGCCGCAGCAGCCTACTCTACCTTTAACAGCGGAAATTTAGAATCTGCAGGGAATTCAGATATAACTCAATCTTAGCCATGCAAGACAATCATCTTCGTTCCTACACACAGGGGATCCCAATTAATTGGGAAGGTGGATAGAGGATTCAACACTAAAAATTCAGATTAAAGTTTAACAGTGAGATATATCTTACCATAACTGATAAACATTTGGCCGAGAGCAGCGTTGACGGACATGTTAATACTATCTACATACAGGGATAGCAGTCAGTGAATGAAGGAACATTGCTGTCTTCTGTTCAGGATAATGAACAAGTAAACTTTAATCTGAATGAAGGTGGCAAGCGCCAAGAGCATCGCTGATTCACATCGATGTCGTCTTGCTACTACCGTTTGTCTGAAGAGAAGCTGGCAAAAAGCCAAGATGGGACGTCTGCGCACATAGTTTTTATGATCTGGGAATGTCCACCCTCCTGTCACCTTTTGACCCTAAAAATCTTGTACCAATTATTAAAGCCTCTCAAACCGATTGTATCAGAAATACTGTTCCTCAGTACGTCAGGGATTTGTCTATTACAGTTTTCAGAATTTGCCTTTAATGTTTAGTGAACCTCAAAATAAAATTAATAATCCGATAGTAAATTCACCTGCAAGTTGGTCATTAAGAACTGCTCCAGAATGTGCAATGACGTGTACTGATTATTAATTATTTGGCGTTTCTTGCGAACGCACATCTAAGCGTCCCGAAAGGTGGTGGGCCTGGCTAGCGTTGCTATGTTACAAAAGTGTTTAGTTACGTTTGTATGGAAGATCACAGCCAAAACATTTAAATATATAACGTATTCCAGTATCTCACTGTCGCTACAGTTTCAATCGTAGCAAGAAACCTTATTCTGCATATTTATTTTCTTTTTTAATTTTGTTTCCTGAGGGACACAACGTTTGTCATTTTTTAATATACACCCAAACATTTTTCGACACGTATGTGAGATCTTCAGTGGTTCTCATTTTATTTCTGTAAAATATTGTTAAAAATGTTGTTGGTTTCCAGTTTTAGACCTAAGGCTTGGAACAGAAACTTCCAACCTTAGAAACATGATTGTCTGTGGTGTCGATTTTTTCTTGGTCGTCAATAAATAGAAAAATATTTTCTGTCATCCAGTGCCACGTACAGGGTGATTATAATTAAAGTTAAACTTTCAAAACGCTGTAGGAATAACGCCACTGGTCAGAATGACGTCAAATTGCAACGGAATATTATCGGAGAAGAGAGTAAAGTATGACAGAAGAAAAAAATAGTGTGAGAACTGATCAATAGATGGCGCTGTATGTGTCGGAATACGTAAATGAAAACACCTGTAATGCGCACGATCCATTGGAGTTGTTATAAACGGCCGGACGGAGTGGCCGTGCGTTTCTAGGCGCTACAGTCTGGAACCGCGTGATCGCTACGGTCGCAGGTTCGAATCCTGCCTCGGGCATGGATGTGTGTGTTGTCCTTAGGTTAGTTAGGTTTACGTAGTTCTAAGTTCTAGGGGACTTATGACCTCATCAGTTGAGTCCCATAGTGCTCAGAGCCATTTGAACCATTTTTGTTGTTGTTATAAACACACCGGGTACACGGCTTTTCCTCCTTCGGCGTCTGCGACGTTAGCCATGACTGTCTCAATGCAGGATCGTACTCTGCCTGTAAAGCCGTATTACAAGAGTGGTGACTGTGCACACGTCGCTCTGCAGAAGTTCCGGACACTGAAGGGTTTTAAAAAGGCGTTGGTCCGATGACAGCCGTGGGTCTGGAGAAAATGATTCGAAAATTCGAAAAGACTTGTTCTTTTGGTGTGCAACCTGGTAGAGGGAGGAAACGAATTGATTCGACGTTAGTGGAAGCAGTGGCCACAACAATGCAGGAGAAGACGAGTGGTATTGTGCAAACGGGTACTGCACGGAGAATTGCCCGAACATTTGACATACCCGTGAGCACAGCATTCTTTGCTATCCATTCAGAATTTTCTATGTGCACGAGTTGCTTCCTGTTCGCCTGCCAGCTAGAGAAACCTTTGCTTTAGAATTTCTTGCTCGCGTGGAAGTGGACAGTCATTGGCCGCGGAAAATTTTGTGGACAGACGGAGCCCACTCCCATCTGACTGGATATGTCAATAAACAGAATTGTCGAAAATGGGCAAAGGAAAATCCATACGCAAATCAACCAGTACCACTTCATCCTGAAAAGATCACTGTGTGGTGCGGGTTTACGGCATCACTTATCATAACGCCAAATTTTTTTCGAAGGTGCTTCCAGTCCTGTTACCTGTACCTTCACTGGCAAGCGCTATGAGTGTCTTCTGCGCAAACACGTCATTGGAGCTCCCCAACAGCGTGGATGTGTGTATGGGATCATTTTCATACAAGAAGGCGCACCTCCGCACATTGCAGATCCAGTCAAGCAACTGCTGAAGCGCCACGTCGGAAATGCTAGAATTATCAGCGGCCATTTCTCTACAGCCTGGCCATTCCGAGCACCTGATCTTAATCCGTGTGACCTCTGGATGTGGGGCTATCTGAAAGATGTTGTGTTCAGTGTTCGGATTGCAAACTTATCTGTACTGAAGGCCGCATTGCGCAACACATTCTGAACGTGACCCCGGAAACACTTCAATCAGTTGTGGAACATGCTGTTTCTCGAATTCAGCTTGTTGCAGAAAACGGTGGACAGCATATTGAACATGTTTTGCGTCGGTCACACGGAAATTAATAATCCAATTTGATTTTGATTGACGCTTTTTGTGCGGTTTTTGGCCTCACGACAATTGAAAACCGATGTGTGCGATGCTTTTTATGCGGTTTTTAGGCTCATGACAATTAAAAACCGATTTTCCCCATCCCATGTGATGTGACATTGCCGTGGTGGAGGGGCTTACGTAACTAACAGTATCACACCTGTACACCCATGCACACTGAGGAGTACAGTTTGTTTAAAGTCAAACATACACCTTAACCATTGTTGTATGATGCATTTGTCATTTGTAGTCGACCACTATAAAATTATGATGCTTACAGCGCCATCTATTGCTACATTTTGTTACTAATTATTTTTCTTCTGCCATACATTTTCCCCCTTCTCCGACAATATTCCATTGCAATTTGACGTCATTCTGACCAGTGGTATTATTGCTACAGCGGTTTGAAAGTTTAACTTTAATTATGATCACACTGTGGTTAAGATACATAGCATACAAGATTCGTAAAAATCTTAAATCTTTTTTCCGCCATTCGTTTACACCTTTAGGTTATTAACCTCATTAAGACTGATCCTGTTAATAGTGTAATTTGCAACGAAAAATATTTAGGGGAAGCGGTGCGCAGGGGCGTGTTCAACCAATGGTTTGCACTGCCATTCTTATAGGATTTCTTGCTCTGCGTGGGCAGCTGTGAAGGCGCGCAGATGGCAGTGCCGCAGAGTCGGTGGCACCTGCCACGTGTGGGGCACACGTGCTGGGATGGGGATGCGTGCAGGCGCGCAGCGGCCAGGCCACACTGCCGTCTTTGTGGCCAGCTGTGACGTCACTTCCAGCAGGTGGCCCTTTGAGTAAGCCTGGCGCGTGGCTCGAGCACGCGGCCTTTCCAGCTGAGACCACAGGTGACATAGACCGAACATGACGTCATTGTATTGGAACCAATATCTCGATCAGCGATTGGAGATGACATCCAATTGCAGGCGAGATCTGGAGTAGTGTTCAATTTAACGTAATGGTGCTCGTAGTGTTTTTAGTAAGGGTTTCTTCGTTAAAACTGCAATTCTTGTGCAGCGTTTGATTGCACCGAAAGATATGTGAACGGAAGTAATATTTCGTTCCAGCGCATTTTCTTTTTTTTCGAGGTGCGAAAAGATTCGTGGACACGTTCCGCGACATGAGTCAGTGAATTTACACGCTGAAGCAAAGAAGCGATAAAATGTAAAACTCTATGATTGACGTAGTTTTTGAGATACATAATGGTAATATCTAAATCACTACCAGAATTTCTTTCTAAGAATCTACGTTTTCTAATGTATTATACTTCCTATCTTGACATGGTTTCTGTATCTGTTCTAGACTAAGCAAAAGTCATAAAACAGAAACGCTTATTTTGTGTAAAAATCGGCCATTATGACTGTACCTTACCAATAATTCGATAACACACTGACATTTCTGTTAAATAAGCTACTTGTATGGCAACGTAGCTCTCTGTTCCCTACGGGGGTGATTGTGGTGAGTCCCCAGGCCATCGGAATGCCGCCCTCGGACCTCGACATCAGGGTGGCTGACATTTTTTGTGTTTCTACCCAACCGCCGTAACTCTTGCGTTGGTCGCTATGCTGCTACCCGCGAAATACGGACTACAACCACTGTAATAGGGTATAATGATCGTGAAGTGATAGTGACAGGGACACCTGCCGCGGACTCTCACCGAAATTATTGGCTTACAATTCAAATATGCAATAAAAATGGGGGGAATTTCCGACTTGAAAATACAATGTTCATCCTGCCCACACAGGATGGGTAGGTAGGACGCTGCCAGTTGTAGCACAGACCGATGTTCCTTTTACTAATATTGACTCTTCACCTATAAGATAGTTGTCGTACGATGCATCATTTTCGAGATATATAGCTGTCTCAAGTAGAAACAAAGACCCTGAACGTGTATGGTCTCAACTCTACAGCTACAGGCGCTAACTGCAGATTGTTAATGCCTCACATTTTTACTTACATACTTGCAGTTGTTCGGCGAACGTTCCTGATCTATTCCATTCCTCCCTTTTTTCTTTTATTCATTTATTTTATTGTTATTCTCTATTTAATCCCTGTGTTCTTTTATTGTCTAATATTTAGGTGTTTCTTGCAGTAAAAGAAACTCTTCACACCACTGAAACGTAATTTATCTTACGTTTTTCCTGTTACTATTGTCAGTTCTACCTTTTACTCTGTTTCTGCATAGCTTTCCCTATGTAATAGCTCTTCAAGCTATTTTTGAGTGCTCTTCTTTTCTATTACTTTTATCTGATTGTGATTGTTACATTGATTGTTATATGGACTGTTAATTTTTTTTATATCCTCTCTTTTACTGGGTGTAATTCTTTTCTAGTGTTGTCCTCCTCCGTTCCATCACAATTTTGCGTTCACACACACACACGCACACACACAAACACACACACACACACACAGTTCCCTCTACCTTTATTTACTATTTAACATTTTCAATTACGTTGCTACCCCAGTTTCAAAATAATTATTCTCTCTGTGGCTGTACCTCACTGTCGTTGTTTAACTCCTTTTTCAGCAGTGAAACCTCTTCGATGACAGTACTCATTTAAAGTCTGCCGATGAAACTGAGAGCCGAAAATCGGTTAACGAAATTAAATCATTCTGTAGAGCACTCACAAGATTCTGATTTTCATCTATAACCTTCCCTTATTTTGTGTTTTTTCTTCCTTTAACAATTACAATTCCATTCCTATTTCCTACTTGAAACTTTCGTAATTGGACTCAGTGCCTACATGAACATTGCTAACGGACTAAGACCTTATGATGGACCCGGACTGTAAAAGAGATCCTGACATGTCGACGATGACACAAAGTTAATTTCGAAGAAGCAAGAGAGAGTTGCTGGATGGCAGAAACTTGACGACACTCAACATGTACATCAACATTTACACCTCTACTCGGCAAGCCATTTTAAGAAGTTAGACGGAGGTTACTTTGTATACTGCTGTGACTTACACTGTTCCTTTTAGCAGTCACGAGTGATGCGCAGGAAGTATGATTACCGTTAAGCCTCTGTGTGAATTCGAATCTCTCTGTATTTACCTTCGTGGGCCTTTAGTGTGATATACGTAAGAGGAACAACTGTACTGATTGATTCGTCTAGGAACTTAAGATTTTGGAATTGTACCAGTAAACCGCACAGTGATGTACAAATGCCTTTCCTGTAGCGTCTGCCTCTAGAGACAGGCGGGGGGAGTGAAATTTTCTAAGTTGGGACAACTGGCGCTATTAATCACACGAAAGTATCGACAGCCGCCGGCCGCGGTGGTCGAGCGGTTCTAGGCGCTTCAGTCCGGAACCGCGCGATTGTTACGGTCGCAGGTTCGAATCCTGCCTCGGACATGGATGTGTGTGATGTCCTTAGATTCGTTAGGTTTAAGTAGTTCTAAGTTCTCGGGGACTGATGACCTCAGATTTTAAGTCACATAGTGCTCTGAGCCTTTTTTTTTTATTGACATCGTTACTAATGAGGAAGACAGCGACCTCGTCACTCTTAAGAGACACTGCGAGTTAGAACATGTTCCCATAACATGATATAAGAGACAAGACACTAGCTAGGACGCAACAACGTCTAGCAGGAGTTTGTCTAAGCAGTAAAGAACCTGTAACAAAATCGTTAAGCGAATGTTGCGGAACTGAGGAGCGCTGACGACTAGGCACGAGCAGAATTAATTCGGTCATTGTCACCACGTCCACGACATTAACAGTTCATCCTCAATAGTTTTTGCCACTCGATTAGTGGGATCGGCGGCATTCATGTCGATCGTACTCGATTCCCTGGTTACAGTATGGTAACGTCTTGTGTATGGATTGTTCTAGTGTAGATCTTACTCTTACTACCTTACCACAAGATCAGTGATTCGTAGCCTCAGATAATGAAGTCCAGCACTCACTAATGAAGTCAGTACAGCAGCCAGCACCGACGGGTATTCCGTGGGTATACCAACACGGCTTTGACGACGTACCGCAATGCTGCCCCAGGTTCAGCGTTCAGCGTGACATCAGGGCATTCGAAATCGCGGCCACCTGATGTAGTCAGTAGTCAGTCGCAATCCCATTAGTTTTTATTATGCTTGTAAATATAGATTCGGCTATAAACAGCCATATTCAGTGCATTTTCCTCACTGTTCAACAGACTCCCGGCAATTCACGTCACCACATGAATGCTCTGAAGATGGCTATACAGAGGGGTCCAAAAAAATGTATCCACTGTTTAAACGTCCATAACTTGCAAACTAATTGACGGAGTTGCCTCATTTTTGGTGAAAGTGTAGCTTAAAGTCCAACTTAAAGGTATCACTTTAGTTGTTCGAAATGGTCACCATTAACATCCACACACAAACGATGCCGCCGAACTGCAGCACGTACTACTGGCTGCAACGTGTTCAGTTGGATATTTGCACGTGAATGTACGATGGATTCTCGAAGTTCATCCAATGTGCGTGGCTTTTGTCGATAAACGACGTCCTTTAGTGTTCCCCGCAGGTAAAAGTCCAGAGGAGTTAGGTCTGGGGGACGTGGTGGATACTCCACAGCACCTCTACGGCCTGTCCATCTTCCTGGTAGATTTTCGTCAAGATACGCCCTAACACGATTTTGGTAGTGGGCTGGGGCATCATCTTGTTGAAAGTAAACTCTTCCGTCTCCATACAAGTCTCGGATGGCCGGTAAAATGGATGTCTGAAGCTTCTGAAGGCACACCTTACCGGTAACTGTGCCGTCAAAGAAGAATGGCCCAGTCAAGCCCCGGTAAGACAACCCACACCATACATTTACTCCTGGCAAAGTCACGGCTTTGTCTACATGGACGTTCGGATTTTCGGCGGCCCAGTAGATGCAATTGTGGCGATTTACTGTACCATTGAGCGCTTCGTTACAGGATCATTTAGTAATCGCGAAAGCGTTACGGAGATGATAGATAAACTCCAGTGGAAGACTCTGCAGGAGAGACGCTCAGTAGCTCGGTACGGGCTTTTGTCAAAGTTTCGAGAACATACATTCACCGAAGAGTCAAGCAGTATATTGCTCCCTCCTGCGTATATCTCGCGAAGAGACCATGAGGATAAAATCAGAGAGATTAGAGCCCACACAGAGGCATACCGACAATCCTTCTTTCCACGAACAATACGAGACTGGAATAGAAGGGAGAACTATAGAGGTACTCAAGGTACCCTCCGCCACACACTGTCAGGTGGCTTGCGGAGTATGGATGTAGATGTAGATGTAGATGTAGATTGAGTCTGAACTGTGCCTCATCAGACCACTCAATCATCTTTGCAAACTCTTCATCGTTGCGCACCATGTTAGTAAACCACTCGCAGTACTCCATTCTACGATCTGGGTCGTCCTCGTTCATTGCGTGTAGCAATTGTAGCACTTCCACTTTGCTGTCTTCAAAATTCGCCGAACACTTGAGTGACTCACTCCAGTTCACGGGCACACTGTCTCACTGACAGAAGTGGTGAGCGAGTGGATTGTTGTAACACATGACGGGAGTTGGCTGGACTTGTTACTGTTACTGGTCGTCCAGATCGTTTTTTGTGTACGTAGGCTTCAAATTTGTTTCGAGTGCGATGAATCGTTAAACGTATCGGTGGCTCTGTTTGATACTCATTTCGCCATTGCCGTTGAACCTCATTAATGTTTTCGTACTTAAAATACCATTTCAAAACTGACTTCCTTTCATCGAACGTAAGCCTTGTGCCAGCCATGTTTACTCGAGTAACTAGGTGCAAGTAAGAACAAAACACTGATTATCTGGCGACTGTCATCTGACAAAACAAAACAACGCAATACAACGCTTGTGTGGCGATTGTCGCAGCTACAAACTATTACACTACCAAACATGAGACAACTCCGTCAATTAGTCTGCCAGTTATGGACTTTTAAGCAGTGGATACATTTTTTGAACCCCTCTGTATATAGCCGAAATCTACATTGGCAAGCATAACAAAAACTAATGGGATTGCGACTGACTGCTGTGTGCCTCTCCTTTCTTACAATATACGGTCGCTGTGCACAACGGTTCCTGATGGAATCAAAATGGACCTGATGGCACAACGCGGGCAGTGATCTGGGACTGATCCAGTACTCCCTGAAACAGTGTGAATGAAACACACACTACGCAATCACTGTCATCTCCTAGCAGGGCTATCGACGGGGTGTGCCTACCTGGCCAGCGGAAGGCGAACTGCGACACCATCAACTTTGACTCCGAGCTGATGCAATGTCCTCGACAGTCTTGACTACAATGGTGGATTGAGCGGATTCCTCTTCGGATTACGCAGCCACCGGTCGTCGCTAAAGACACTCGACGACTTGTATTCTGAGTAATAAATGGAATAATCTTGAGTACTGTTTTATTGTGCCCAACGACGCTACTCATGTCCTCGGTCTGCATCCGGACAACACAGCAGCGATTTCCAGCCTGGTAGTGCGCAACACTACAGCGCTTACTGAACGATCCCGTGACGGAAAACTCTGCTGTTCTTAGGATATTCTCCATTTCCCCTATCAGTCCTACATATTAAGGATCCCACACTGTCAAATGGTTCAAATGGCTCTGAGCACTATGGGACTCAACATCTTAGGTCATAAGTCCCCTAGAACTTAGAACTACTTAAACCTAACTAACCTAAAGACATCACACACACCCATGCCCGAGGCAGGATTCGAACCTGCTACCGTAGCAGTCTCGCGGTTCCGGACTGCAGCGCCAGAACCGCTAGACCACCGCGGCCGGCCCCACACTGTCGGGAAGCACTCGAATATCGGTCGCACTAGGGCTTCACAAGCTACCTCATTTGTATGTGCACTACACTTCTTCAGAACGGTTCCAGTTAATCTCATTTCGGTATCTGCCTTTCCTAAGAATAATTTCATGTGGTAGACTCACTTTAAACCGTCCCCTACGCATACTCACAGGTATTTAATGGATGTGACTTCTTCCATCACTCTTCTACAATCGTCTAATCGTACAGTAATGGGTCTTTCTTCCTATTTATGCGCACTGTGTTACATTTGCTTATGTCGAGGGTCAACAGCCAGATCCTCAACCAAGCGTCGATCCTCAGCAAGTTTTCCTTCATTTCGTAACATTTCTGTAATTTCAGCGTTGCGACTTCTCTATATACTACAGCGTTCACGGCGGACATCCTAACGAAGTTTCTGTCGTTATTGTCATTGGGTACTCTGCGGCTTAAATGTGTACCGTGTTATCAAAGACGCGACTCTAGGGTCGAATCCTGGTCGGGCACACTGTTTTAATCTATTGAAAACTTCCTTCTTTCATTAGTTCAAGTATTTTTATGTTAAATAACTATTAGTATCGAAACTTCGTCTCATGCGAGAGACAAATAATTTATTTTCCCTTCGCGCATAGGTGTTTCACTGCAACATGTGCCATCGTCAGCATGTGACGCCATGGGGCCTTTGTATCATTTTTGTGCTTACCTAGGGTTCTGATAAAACGAGAAGTTGAGAAAAGATACTAGCTTCAGAGAGGTGAAAAGATGTCAGCATTCGTTAGTAATAATATGATTAATACAGTAGCTCTCTCATCTTTTTGTCTACATATGCTGAAGAGCCAAAGAAACTGGTATACCTGCCTAATATCGTGTAGGGTCTCCGCAAGTGCCGCAACACGACGTGGCATGGACTCTACTAATGTCCGAAGTAGTGCTGGAGGAAACTGACACCATAAACCCTGCACAGCTGTCCCTAAATCCGTAAGAGTCCGAGGGAGAGGACATCTCTTCTGAACTGCACGTTGCAAGGCTTTCCAGATATGTTCAATAATGTTCATGTCTTGGGAGTTTGGTGGTCAGTGCAAGTGTTTCAACTCAGAAGAGTGTTCCTGGAACCGCTCTGTAGCAATCCTGGACATGTAGGGTGTCGCATTGTCCTGCTGGAATTGCCCACGCCCGTCGGAATGCACAATGGACATGAGTGGATGCAGGTGATCAGACAGGATGCTTACGCACGTGTCATCAATCAGAGTCGTATCTAGACGTATCATGGGTCCCGCATCACTCCAACTGCACACGCCCCACACCGTTATAGAGCCTCCACCCAGTTGAACAATCCCCTGATGACATGCAGGGTCCATGGATTCATGAGGTTGTCTCCATACCCGTACACGTCCAATACGCTCGATACAATTTGAAACGAGACTCGTCCGACCAGGCAACATTTTTCCAGTCACCAGCAGTCCAATGTCGGTGTTGACTGGCCCAGGCGAGGCGTAAAGCTTTGTGTTGTGCAGTCGTCAAGGATACATGAGTGGACCCTCGGCTCCGAAAGCCCATATCGATGAAGTTTCGTTGAATGCTTCGCATGCTGACACTTGTTGATAGCCCAGCACTGAAATGCGTAGCAATCTGCGGAAGGCTTGCACTTTCTTAGTTCACACACGGCTCAGATCGTTTTGTACACCATCTGGTACGGAGAGGACAGGAAACACCTTACCACTCCAAAAACACGCTGGAACTTGTTAAATACGTTTTAGGTGTAGTCATAAGCTGAGCGAGCAGCATAATCAATGGAAAAGTATGAGTGTATGATCTCGCAGTAGGGTCGAATACTGGAAAAGATATTACACGTAGACTGTGCTGGGTGTATATTTGACTTTTTCGTAGTTTGTGATACGGTCTCCTTGGCTGAAACTGTGCTTCACAGCTGTTCAGACAGCGTTTTTGAGACAGTGAAACATTAGGACATGATGTGAACAGGGTGACTCGCAAGTCGTCATTCATGAACTCCATAGAACATGCGTGGGACCCACTCTTAGGAAACTCTGCGGGTTATCTATGACTCCTCGAGGCCTTCAAACACCCCCCACCCCCATCCTTCGAGGAAACATTGGTATAACATGTTCACGTATGGAAACAGTATCATGGAGAATGCCCAGCAGCAATGGAGGTCGAACGATGTTATCTGCGTTATGCCCACTGTACACAGTGTAATAAAACTGGCTATGGTGAGATATAACGCACTAACCGATCTTGAATAATATGAAATGACTGATTCCCCTGATAAATACTCAAAAACCAGAAATCCGCCATCAAATAGCTATACGAAAATATATAAACGCCAACATATATTGACATTTTATCTAATTCCTACGATTATTATGGACTTATTAAAAAGACAGGCAAAGATAAATAATTATTTGTACTTTGTTTTCGTAAAGTATGTTTCAAAGATGATTTGGCATGAACAGATCGATATTTCACAATATTTTCTTTGCTACGTGTTATTAGTAAATCTTTGTTCTAGTTAAGTACAAGTATGGAGTACGAGTTACCATGGAGGCTGAACGTAACTCTATTGTGAAGCGAAATAACGAAAAAATATATCCATTCGACAACAGCAACTCAACTAGTGTACACGTAATTTAAGAAAATGAAGCCGAGCGTCTCCTAGATCAGTATGTGAAGTTGCATTTCAGAATCTAGCATGAACATGGATTACGGACGACAATGAAGAAAAATAACAGATGAGCACTATGAAAAGTGTTTATTTAAATTCTACCGTTGATCTTCTCTCTGCAGTCTGTCACTATCTCAGCGTGCCAAGTGCTGTGAAACAGTGCCCAGCCGCCCAAATTTAAATTCACTTAAAAAATTATTAAATGAACTTTGACTTATAAGAAAGCGGTGATGTTTAGAATAGTGATAAGTTAAGTCAAATAGTTCATTTCAGTCACTGATGGACAGTTGCAATTAATGGCCATTAGTTGCGGTCTGTAATGATCACATCCAGGATGTGACACCATTCGGATAAAATCCGAAGTCATCACTAAAGAGGTTAATGACCAACCGTCTTTGAGAAGGTTCTTTATTCTGGCAACGAAACGCCCTCCACAGTTACGACATCGCATTTAATAAAATGGGTATCGTGTCTGGCACACAGAGAGATCTGAAGGTGCTTACCTTACATATTAATAACTTAAAGTTCCATTTTCCAGTCAGTATGTGTCGTTGCAGCAACAACCTCTGTCTGGACTTCACAACCCGTGGAGTGGCGGGCAGGCGAACTGCCTACAAAATCCTTCTCCCTGGCGCAGCATTGTGGGGGATCCCAGTCCTCCCCGGTAGTAGGATGGGGAGGACCGTTATGGTCGCAGGTTCGAATCCTGCTTCGCGCATGGATATGTGTGATGTCCTTAGGTTAGTTAGGTTTAAGTAGTTCTAAGTTGTAGGGGACTGATGACCTCAGATGTTAAGTCCCATAGTGCTCGGAGCCATTTGAACCTTTTTTTTTTTTTGATGTCGTCTCATTCTCGTATCTCCTTTGTAGATAATCGAAATTAGCCAACAGGGCATGGTGGCATAAGCCTAATTTACCACAAGGGTGAATTTAAGATTTGTATTTAATGGTTTTATTATTTATACATCTTCCAAAATATTAAGTAAATTGTCCTTAGGTTCCCTATGCAAGTATACATTTTTTCGAAATGTTGGTGAAGGTATGTCGTTCAGTTCGGAAACGTGCACCCGGTGTTGCTGTAGGGTTTGCCTTTCAGATATGCTTCTTTAAATCAGGGCTTAAAGACTCTCCACATCTGCCCGGTTTATGTTACTACACTCCTGGAAATGGAAAAAAGAACACATTGACACCGGTGTGTCAGACCCACCATACTTGCTCCGGACACTGCGAGAGGGCTGTACAAGCAATGATCACACGCACAGCACAGCGGACACACCAGGAACCGCGGTGTTGGCCGTCGAATGGCGCTAGCTGCGCAGCATTTGTGCACCGCTGCCGTCAGTGTCAGCCAGTTTGCCGTGGCATACGGAGCTCCATCGCAGTCTTTAGCACTGGTAGCATGCCGCGACAGCGTGGACGTGAACCGTATGTGCAGTTGACGGACTTTGAGCGAGGGCGTATAGTGGGCATGCGGGAGGCCGGGTGGACGTACCGCCGAATTGCTCAACACGTGGGGCGTGAGGTCTCCACAGTACATCGATGTTGTCGCCAGTGGTCGGCGGAAGGTGCACGTGCCCGTCGACCTGGGACCGGACCGCAGCGACGCACGGATGCACGCCAAGACCGTAGGATCCTACGCAGTGCCGTAGGGGACCGCACCGCCACTTCCCAGCAAATTAGGGACACTGTTGCTCCTGGGGTATCGGCGAGGACCATTCGCAACCGTCTCCATGAAGCTGGGCTACGGTCCCGCACACCGTTAGGCCGTCTTCCGCTCACGCCCCAACATCGTGCAGCCCGCCTCCAATGGTGTCGCGACAGGCGTGAATGGAGGGACGAATGGAGACGTGTCGTCTTCAGCGATGAGAGTCGCTTCTGCCTTGGTGCCAATGATGGTCGTATGCGTGTTTGGCGCCGTGCAGGTGAGCGCCACAATCAGGACTGCATACGACCGAGGCACACAGGGCCAACACCCGGCATCATGGTGTGGGGAGCGATCTCCTACACTGGCCGTACACCACTGGTGATCGTCGAGGGGACACTGAATAGTGCACGGTACATCCAAACCGTCATCGAACAAATCGTTCTACCATTCTAGACCGGCAAGGGAACTTGCTGTTCCAAATGGACAATGCACGTCCGCATGTATCCCGTGCCACCCAACGTGCTCTTGCTCTGGCCAGCAAGATCTCCGGATCTGTCCCCCGTTGAGCATGTTTGGGACTGGATGAAGCGTCGTCTCACGCGGTCTGCACGTCCAGCACGAACGCTGGTCCAACTGAGGCGCCAGGTGGAAATGGCATGGCAAGCCGTTCCACAGGACTACATCCAGCATCTCTACGATCGTCTCCATGGGCGAATAGCAGCCTGCATTGCTGCGAAAGGTGGATATACACTGTACTAGTGCCGACATTGTGCATGTTCTGTTGCCTCTGTCTATGTGCCTGTGGTTCTGTCAGTGTGATCATGTGACGTATCTGACCCCAGGAATGTGTCAATAAAGTTTCCCCTTCCTGGGACAATGAATTCACGGTGTTCTTATTTCAATTTCCAGGAGTGTATATATTGCTGTGCTCTCAAAAGAGCTGGTTTCCACCATCCCTTTATGCCTACTAGAACCACCAGGATTACGAGATATGAAGAAAATGAGGAGCATAATAACCGCCTCCTTTATGCCTCGTAATCTTGGTGCTTCTATTAGGCATAAAAAGACGGTGGAAACCGCTCCTTTTGAGAGCAGGGGAGGGGGGGGGGGTATATATAACGGGCTATCAAAAAGTTCCCGTTCAAAGGCCATACAGTCCAGAATCGCTATGCCAATCCGGTAAAATCGCCGTCAACAATGAGGCAATCATCCCATCGACGAACCCGGTTGAAGATACCCGTTTGCTAAAGTACCGTGTCCTGCTGCGTGAAGAAGTCCGTAACTGCCGGCTGCACATCATCGTCCGACGGAATCGTCAACCCTTCAAGGCCAATTTTAGGGTACCGAAGGCGTGATTATCACATGGAAATGGAAATGCCGTATAGGTAGGACCTCCCGTCGGGTAGACCGATCGCCGGGTGCAAGTCTTTCGATTTGACGCCACTTCGGGGACTTGCGTGTGGATGGGGAGAAAACGATGATGATAAGGACAACACAACACCCAGTCCCTGAGCGGAGAAAATCTCCGACACAGCCGAGAATCGAACCCGGGCCGTTAGGTATGACATTCCGTCGCGCTGACCACTCAGCTACCAGGGGCGGACTATCGCATGGTGAGAGAGCAGGACTATAGGGCTGGAGCTCGAGCGTCTGTCACCTGAGTGGCCGCAACTTGCGCGTTACGATATTTGCGATGTGGGGACGTGCGTTATCATGAGGCAGCAGGGCCCATTGGGAACTTGGTGCACCACTCTACAACGTTGGTTTTCGACAGACATGCTGCCCCATACGCATTCTTCATTTTCTGATCATGTATATCGGTGTTTGTCCTTCATCAGTGAAGAAAAGAGTAACAGCATCCTGTTTGGACGCATTTGGAAATAACGTCCCCATAGGTCACGTTTCCGCATTTACAGCAATCACGTCAGAAAGATGCGAATGCTACTCTAATTCCATGCCTACATGTCGTTGCTTGCATCGTATTTGTGCTACGCTCCACCAGCGCATACGAACGGAAACTTGTTTGTAGCCATTTATAGCATACGTTACAATTTGTGCCCAGTAACATTCATCGGATTCATCGAGCAGACTAGGAGAAGCTTTAAGGTCGTCTTTACAGAATATATCGAAAAGACAAACAGTAGAACGTCACTGGGTACACATCTCCATACTGAAGTACGTTCCATCACCAACATTTCTGAAAATTTGAGAATCTTGCATTGGGAACCTAAGGCCCATTTATTCAATATCCTGGAAGAGTTGGAAATAATAAAATCGTTGAAAACAAATTCGGAATCCACCCTCTATGGGCAATTGTAATTGCGTCAACATGCTCTTCAAAAATGGCTCTAAGCACTAAGGGACTTAACATCTGAGGTACTCAGTCCCCTAGACTTAGAACTACTTAAACCTAACTAACCTAAGGACATCACACACATCCATGCCCAAGGCAGGATTCGAACCTGCGACCGTAGCAGCAACTCGGTTCCGGATTGAGGCGCCTAGAACCGCTGGGCCACATCGGCCGGCTCAACATGCTCTGTTGGATAATTTTTATCATCTGCAAGGAAGACGTGTGGATGAAATCTAACCGTTGTATTGAGGTCACCTGTTCTTTTTAGTACACCTGTCAATCACTTGGGTGCCGCATCATGATTCTTAGGCTAGACACTAAATTTATTCATTCCATCTGCTTCTTTTTGTCTCTAAAGGCAATTGGCGTGTGTGGCCAGTTATCTTTACCTTGGTTTCCCAACTTGGTCATGGCTTCCCACGATGTTGTTGGTAACTCTCATGTTACCTAGAATTTCTTCTTTGAATTTGTCATCTTTACTGTTTTTGTATTTGCCTACCTGCTGTTAACTAGCGATTTTTGTTATCATTATTATTTTTATTATTTTATTTCAGTTGCTCTTTCATAAGTGATAGCCCTATATTCAAGTGTAGCGGGACAATGGCAGAATCACCGCAATTTGCATTGTTGCTAAATTTATTCAAGATGCTGGCTACTGATGTGGCAGTCCCACAGTGTTATCATAGTGGGAAGTTCAAATGTTGTTGGGAAAATAGGTCAACTGGACAACCTCCACTAACCTAACACCAACCTCCCTACCTTCCCCTCTCTATCCCTCCACACCCCTCATCTCCTCTAAATGGAAATTGGCAGGAAAAGGACTCAATCTGCGCTGGAATGCTGGATAGGATGAATGCGAGTATTTTGTATGCTTAGTGGTATATTGTTTAGACAATTTGAGTTCTCATAGACAGTAGCTCCATCCAGTGTGTTCACCTCGAGGTCTGGAGTCCAACTGAACTAATTCACAATACCATCACCAGAGGGTGCTGTTGGTCCTGCCCCTCCCCTCACCCTCCCCACCTGTGACGTAATCCAAGATGGCGGCCTGAGAAAAATGGCGGGAAATTCTCTCAGTTTCTGCCTACTTGCTGGACTGAGAGGGCAGACGTAAATATTTACTTTGTGCACCATGTGTTCAATAGATGATATATCTGTGCTGTAGAAGGAGGAGTTTAATTGGTATATTAGCTGTATACATGTAGCTGATATCTGTGTCCATAGCCACCTGCATGATGTTTGGAAAGCAGTAATTTTTGGTGAATGTATGAATAAGACGAATACACTTCATCAAATAATGAAGATATAGCAGGATGGGCTAAGTTACACGTTGTAACTGCTGATAAATGCATGTGTTGTAACTGTAAATCATTCGATAAAAGTCCATTCAGTCTTCTGAAGCACAAGAGGCAAGATGTTAACCCTCTCCGTTGCAATCATCCATGTGTACAATTGGGGAAATGCTGGTGAATAGCAGGGATGAATTTACTAAGTGTACTTCATGCAAGCACACAGCTGAGTATTTGAAACGTCCCCTTAGAAAAATTGTACAAGACTGTGCTTAAACTGACACACAATATTTTTAGCGCAATCTGACTATCAAAAATCCCTACAAAAGAATGGCCCTGACTAACATTAACCTATACTTTTCACAAATCACTTACCTCACAAAAATCTTCGTTACTCGAACTACTGCAACACAGCGAGCGCCACTACTGTCAGCTAAATAAAAGATTCAAACTACTGAAGGCACTAACTACTGATAGGCATAGTTAGCAAATGAAAGATTTTGATAGAGAACAAACAATGTATTTACCTTAATAGTGTTCAAAAGTCATAATATATATAGAAGTTCATGACATCAAGTCTTACAAATGTACTGCCTCTGATGGACACACGTCCAGATCATCCGCTCTCAAAACGCCGCCATTTCTCTCCCCACATCCACCACTGCGGGCGGCTCACCTCCAACTGCGCAACGCTACGCACTGTTAACAGTCAACTGCCCAACGCTACAATGACCAACAACAATGCAAACCAGCCACAGACTGCACACAGCACAGCCAGTGATTTTCATACAGAGTGCTACATGGCGTTACCAATATAAAAACCTAAACAGCCTACTTACCTATTGTATCCTTAGCTTCCTACACAATGAGTGGAAAGAAAATTAATGAGCATGTGGTGAATAATTCTCGACAAATAATGGAAATGCAGAGGGAAGGCATGAAACTGCATTTCAGAACTCATGCAGATAGCGGTTTGTGCTTGAACTACCTACTTTTTCTGAAATTGCCTACCACCCCACATCAACTTCGCCCTATCCCACAATGAACCATAGGTGTTCACCTTGTGGTTTGGAGACCAACTGGTCTACTTCACAACACTGACGCCAGAGGTCACTGTTGGCCCTCCCCCACTCATCTCTTGTGACGTAATTTATAAGACGACAGGCCAGAAAAAAGGGCAATAATGAATAGGAACATTGAATCCTGTCATGAGGCTTCAGCCAACACGATGGCAGTGCCCGGTGATTTCATCAGATGGGGTACAGGGCAGGCTAAGCAGTTCTGTGGGCTCAGTCTCACTCAGTCAGCCAGCAGCAGCAGCAGCAGCACCAGCAGAACCATGAAGCATCACAGCAGTGGTCGAGATCCAGCACAGCCCTGCAGAACACGAAGGAATGGAAAAGTAAGTACCCCATATCACATCTTTGTCTGTAGTTAGCATTATTATTATTGGTTGATTTCATGTCTTGGTCTGCATGTAACACTTCCTCCTCCTTGTTCAGCAGTAGCCTTCGACATTTCTAGGCATGCAGTGGCTACCACCAACATGTCCATCTCTACTGCATTCGGACTCGCAGAGACATCAGCCACCATCTTATCAAAACCTGCACTGACCTGTGCACCTGCAGCAGCAACAAGCCCCAGCATATCTGAACCTGTAGCGACCACATGGATCCTGTAGCACATAGCTCAGTTGCTGCAGCAGGACAAGAAGCTGTTATTGTCTGTCCCACTCATCGATTTCTGTGATGAGGATGTGTAACTTTTTTTGCATATCAGTACAGAGCCGAAAGAGAAACAGGTTAAATGTGTGTGTGAAAAACCAGAGTATTGTGAGGTACCCATTGGTTTGAAGGAGGTATGTGCGGAATTTATTGTTGAAAATCTGCATGAGTTCTGAAATGCAGTTTCATGCCTTCCCTCTGCATTTCCATTATTTGTCGAGAAGTATTCACCACATGCTCATTAATTTTCTTTTCACTCATTGTGTAGGAAGCTAAGGATACAATATGTAAGAAGGCTGTTTAGGTTTTTATATTGGTAACGCCACGTAGCGCTCTGTATGAAAATCACTGGCTGTGCTGTGTGCAATCTGTGGCTGTGTGCAGTCTGATGACAATACAGATTGGTGATAGGCAGTTTGAGAGAACACCTGGCTTCATGAATGTTATTTTCTAAGACCCACGAAAAAACCCATAAATTATTCAGTTAATGATAGGGAAATGTACAGCGAAATACTGCATCTGACTGATGTACGTAAGGTCGCAAAAAGCCTGAGTAACAAGAAATATAAATCCATTATAAAACCAGTACTTGATGGTGAAAACAACAACACCAGCAGCTGTGATGGTGCTGACATTGAGCATAATGCAGCGAACATTAGAATCCCGCAGTGTATATATTATGACGACCCCAACGAGCTAGAAGAATCGTCCGCGTGTGCTCATGGCATCTGCTGCTGTATATAATACAGCTCATTCTAATGAGGCTGTTTCAGTAATCTCTGAGATGAGGGAAAGGTGTATAATCGAGTAAATATGGAGACAGTAGTTCCAGAACTGCACAAACCAGCACACAAAACATACTCTCGTATGATTTAAATTTCGATGACTTATGGCAGGCTGATCTTGTAGATGTGCGAGAATATTCACATGAGAATAATGGATTAATATATATTTTAATGGTTATTGATACATACTCCAAATTTGCTTGCGCATTACCTGTTAAAAACGGGGAGAAATGTTGCGGATGTGTTCGAGCGTTTGCTGCTGACAGGGACAGATCGATGCCCTGACAATCTCAGAACCGATCACGGTGGAGAGTTTTACAATAGGTATTTCAAGACCGTGATGCAGCGGTATGGAATACATCACTACTCAACATTCACCAACCTGAAGGCGAGTATTGTGCAACTCCTGAACAGAACAAAAAAAGGTCTAATGTGAATGCATTTTAATCTTCGCGGCTCATACAAATGGACAGATATTCTCCCAGAAATAATTGCTCAGAATAATCGTGCCAAACATAGCGCAATAAAAATGAGACCAATCGATGTTCGTGATAATGGACTCATGGAAAAGGTGTACTGTCGCATTAAAATGCTGGAGCCACGGAAAAAGAAATTTAATGTAAGTGATTTTGTAACATACGACAGCATTTGAGAAATCGTACCTACCAAAGTGGTTAACATAGATATTTACAGTTTCAAAGGTGGAAAGAACGAGTCACAGAACTTCTGTGTTGAAGGATAGTAAGGTGAAGAAACTAGAGGTTGCTTCTACACTGAGGAGCTGCGGAACAGCTCAGAACCGAAGTGTTTCTCTTGAAGAGAGTCATTGCAGACACTCAGGGACTGTGTTGATGAGCGTAGACAATTGATATTTAAAGACGTCGGGGAAATAGGGCACTAGTTTCTCCTGCGGCACAAAACAGTTGGATTGATGCTAACGATTTGCTCTATAATGGCGTGCGCTGTCCACAACAACTGCAATAGCATAACATGCATCCTAGGAGACACATTAGAGGAGGTGGTCGTATTCTAGACACATTGCCAGTGAAATTACATACTACATGTATAAAGTTCAAACACGCTTGGCACGAGGTGATAAGGGGATTAACATGCTAGACGAAGCTTGTATGGAATACGACATTGCATACGCTGCAAATAAAGATCTCCCAAGTCGCAACATTGCAGGCAAGATTTTAGCTGATAAGGCTAAAGCGATATGCAGAAGAAAGGGTATTGTTACAGGTCAATGCACTGCAACATTTCCAGTTCCTAGAACTATGCGTGGAAAAATCAACTTGGGTTTAGGAGTGATGAATGCCGCACGTTGTGCACTAAAGAAGAACAACAACAAGGGTAGGAAACTACGGTGTTTGAAAAACTGTATCCAGACAGCGATGTATGCATCTAAAACCTCTCTGAAGCAGAAGGGTGCGAGATGATGAAGAGGATCGGTTAAAGCACCTCAAGTTCTACCAACACTTTTCTTCCATTTCTCATCGCGGCCCTCTCCGGTCTGTCGGCGGTAGGGTCCCTGACTGCTCGTGCTGCAGCTACTGCTCGAACATTCAAGAACGCGCAGAACTCCAAATCTCAGTTAGAAGAAGCAAGAAGACCTAGCCGTATGATGCAAGCCGACTATACGTCATACAGGAAAGGGCTTGCTCTATTCATAAATAAAAAAAAGCACATTAACAGTCCTACCAGTTCTGTCACTCACAAATACTGATCCTTTTAAGTTTGTTAGAAAACAATTCAACAGTCGAAGATTCTATGGTGTGTTAAAAACTGGTGAATGCGGTTTTGTGAATTTAGAGGTTGCTGGAGGCCCTGGCACACACTGGGTGTCATATGTTGCAAAAAATGTAAATATCGTCCCCTACTTCGACTCATTTGGTGACTTGCAACCGCCAGAAGAATTACAACGACACTTCACTCGGAGAAGGCGAGTGTTCTACAATTTTCGACGCTATCAGAACTTTAATACACACTTCAGCGCACACGTGTATCAAGTTTCTCTTTACGTTTGCAAAGAAGAAGAATATATAAAGGTAATGCATTAAACATTCCTTCATCAGTTGAGGTTCAGATGCAGTGTCGTACACTTTGACTTTAAAAGAATGATTATCTGTATTTTGCGTGCAAATTATTTCCCCCCAATTCATTTGAGCATTTCTGAATGGAGTATTGCATTGACCGGACTCGAGACGTACTAAGGCATCCAAAATATCACCGAGGCTAACAACAACCTGCATCTGGATATTAATGATGAAAAAGGCATAGAGAAACAGAACTTGGTTCATACGATATCGACAATTTAAATGAAGTCTTAAAACAGTCTGGAATGTGTATTGAGCTACAGGGTGTTTCAAAAATGACCGGTATATTTGAAACGGCAATAAAAACTAAACGAGCAGCGATAGAAATACACCGTTTGTTGCAATATGCTTGGGACAACAGTACATTTTCAGGCAGACAAACTTTCGAAATTACAGTAGTTACAATTTTCAACAACAGATGGCGCTGTCGTCTGGGAAACTCTATAGTACGATATTTTCCACATATCCACCATGCGTAGCAATAATATGGCGTAGTCTCTGAATGAAATTACCCGAAACCTTTGACAACGTGTCTGGTGGAATGGCTTCACATGCAGATGAGATGTACTGCTTCAGCTGTTCAATTGTTTCTGGATTCTGGCGGTACACCTGGTCTTTCAAGTGTCCCCACAGAAAGAAGTCACAGGGGTTCATGTCTGGCGAATAGGGACGCCAATCCACGCCGCCTCCTGTATGTTTCGGATAGCCCAAAGCAATCACACGATCATCGAAATATTCATTCAGGAAATTAAAGACGTCGGCCGTGCGATGTGGCCGGGCACCATCTTGCATAAACCACGAGGTGTTCGCAGTGTCGTCTAAGGCAGTTTGTACCGCCACAAATTCACGAAGAATGTCCAGATAGCGTGATGCAGTAATCGTTTCGGATCTTAAAAATGGGCCAATGATTCCTTTGGAAGAAATGGCGGTCCAGACAAGTACTTTTTGAGGATGCAGGGACGATGGGACTGCAACATGGGGCTTTTCGGTTCCCCATATGCGCCAGTTCTGTTTATTGACGAAGCTATCCAGGTAAAAATAAGCTTCGTCAGTAAACCAAATGCTGCCCACATGCATATCGCCGTCATCAATCCTGTGCACTATATCGTTAGCGAATGTCTCTCGTGCAGCAATGGTAGCAGCGCTGAGGGGTTGCCGCGTTTGAATTTTGTATGGATAGAGGTGTAAACTCTGGCGCATGAGACGATACATGGACGTTGGCGTCATTTGGACCGCAGCTGCAACACGGCGAACGGAAACCCGAGGCCGCTGTTGGATCACCTGCTGCACTAGCCCTCTGTGGTTGCCGTACGCAGTCGCCCTACCTTTCCAGCACGTTCATCCGTCACGTTCCCAGTCCGTTGAAATTTTTCAAACAGATCCTTTATTGTATCGCTTTTCGGTCCTTTGGTTACATTAAACCTCCGTTGAAAACTTCGTCTTGTTGCAACAACACTGTGTTCTAGGCGGTGGAATTCCAACACCAGAAAAATCCTCTGTTCTAAGGAATAAATCATGTTGTCTACAGCACACTTGCACGTTGTGAACAGCACACGCGTACAGCAGAAAGACGACGTACAGAATGGCGCACCCACAGACTGCGTTGTCTTCTATATCTTTCACATCACTTGCAGCGCCATCTGTTGTTGAAAATTGTAACTACTGTAATTTCGAAAGTTTGTCCGCCTGAAAATGTACTGTTGTCCCAAGCATATTGCAACAAACGGTGTATTTCTATCGCTGCTCGTTTAGCTTTTATTGCCGTTTCAAATATACCGGTCATTTTTGAAACACCTTGTACGTGCAACATCTGAAATAAGGACTGTGAATGCAACGATTGACTTTAACCAGAAAGATTCAATAACGCGCCTACTGAGTTTCACAGAAGAACAGGTTTTGAATACATTCCGAGTCGACTGTGCCGGGCGGGGTAGCCGCGCGATCTAGGGCGCCTTATCACGGTTCGCGCGGCTCCCCCCGTTCGAGTCCTCCCTCGGGCATAGGTGTGGGTGTGTGTGTGTTGTCCTTAGCGTAAGTTAGTTTAAGTTAGATCAAGTAGTGTGTAAGCTTAGGGACCGATCACCTCAGCAGTTTGGTCCCATAGGATCTTACCACAAATTCCCAAAAAAATAATTTCCGAATCATGTGTAAGATTGCAACGAACTCCTATCTCAACGACACTCTGATCCATACTGTTTACGGTTTCTTCCGCTCAGTTGCAACAGGACATAAGATTATTGAGACTCCCTCCAATGCAATATAGGTTCCAGTAATAGTTCAGACATTGGACTATTTGGAGTTGCGTATTGTGGACCAGAATAATCAACGTGTTAAGTTTCGTATGGAGGAAATCATCTAAGGCAGGATGGGCGTACGGTATAACACCAGTGCACGCAGTCCACAGCACGTCACTTCGCTGTCAAACCGCAATCGGGATAACACGTGCGATCTACGAGTTTCTTACATCAGTTGGCCTAAAACCTCGCAATGACGTTGCCACTCAGTATAACCAGTCTAGGAGAGTGTGATCAGCGATTTATAAGTCGGGAATACTTCTTGCATAAACCTTATGCGTCAACCATATTAAACAAGAATGATGAAATTAGGGTTGTCTTGCAGCACCAAGACGCGCTGACACTTCCATGCAAGAGTGTCATATATTTGGAGGGATCATTCAAGAAAACTGACTGCACCGCTACAGTGGGATCCAAGCTTACACGTAACGCTTCAGCATTCTTGTTTCAAGAGATACGCTATACGCTATGAGATCGACCAAGGTAGACGTAACATCAACCCTCAAAACATACGTCTCTGCATCCCCCCCCCCCCCCCCCCCGGATTTCAGTGGTTTAGAAAATGCTGGATGGCTCATAGACGATAGAACAACTGCAGGATACAAACGATTTACAGCATGCATACCTCTAATAATGCTTCCTTGCTACTTTGAGGATATGAAGCAGTTTATTATGAATGCTACACAGGAACTCATTCTGGTGCGGAGTGCAACGGATAACAATTCATACATTCAAGGAGATCAAGAGGAGAATATAATGACAATCAGCAAGATGGAAAATTTAACATTCCGCTCTCGGTACGTTTTCGAATACCCAGTGCAACCCACTGTAAGCAGATAAACATGGGCTGTTGACACCTCTTCGCAGTTAGAGACACCTAGATTCGTCATACTTGCGTTTCAGACTGATAGAAGAGGGAATATAGTAAATGATTCCACTGTATTCGACAAGTGCAAATTAACTAATGCCAGATTCTATCTGAATTCATAATTCTAACCAAATGATAATTAACACATGCAGTGGGATGAAAATGTATACAGTCTAGCATGTGCTATGTATACTAGGTGTTATGCTTCTTACTATGAAAATGCTGAAGAAAACGGAGGAGAGTGTCTACTCAGTCCGCGAAATTCAAGGAGCTGTCAACGATCATCGTAATAGACTGCTCAAAACAGAACGAGGTACTTAAGTCTGGACCTATAGATGTACAAATTGAATTGGAAGTTTCGGCAAATTTTCCGAAACACACTGCAGGGTATGCTCTAGTTGTACATGACCGTGTGATCTACGAGTACTACTGCCGACTCACCAGTGCTGTGCAATCAGCAGTTTAAATGGACTGGTGTTGCGCCATACCCAGAGCATTCAACAATGGTATCTCAAGGTGTGAACGTCATTGCATACACTCAGGGATTCTGTGTTGATGAGCGTAGACAATTGATATTTAAAGGCGTTGCATTCGTAGCGTACACAGAATATGTCGGAATAATAGAGACATTCTCAGCAAACATTGCATCACCGAGGTCTTTCAAGGATGCGAAGTTCGCTAACATACGGATGTGTGCAAAGTAGTTGACACATTTTTACCATGGAATTCACCGGGGTGATCCTGGCATACCCTATAAAGATGTGGCGACGTCGCTTTGATTATTCGACCACACGTATACCATCATCTACGTGTGGGGGAAGGAGAAGATCTTATGGATGCGTCGAATCTTCACGTTTGCTGCTATTCAAGACCTGGAATTCTACGGGTGTCCAGCTTTCCAACGACTCAAGTAGGAGACGATATGTGAAAATAGTGTTGCTGTGTCTGCTTATGAAGGAGTAAAATTACTGTCAAAAAAATCGTCCAAATGGCTCTGAGCACTATGTGACTTAACTTCTGAGGTCATCAATCCCATAGAACTTAGAATTACTTAAACCTAACTAACCTAAGGACATCACACACATCCATGCCCGAGGCAGGATTGGAACCTGCGACCGTAGCGGTCGCGAGGTTCCGGACTGAAGCGCCTAGAGCCGTTCGGCCACTCTGGCCGGCAGTAACTTTCAAGTAGGATGAGAAATAAATGAACTGTTACCTCACATATTTGTATGATTTCTCTTCAACCTGTTTCCACTTTGATAGTATCCAGTTTCGTCCAGATACAATGTCTGCGGTTTTCTTCAAGCACAGGGCATGTAATTATTAGACATCTTTGCTATAGGACTTTGGAAGTGGACACGATCACGTCCGTCCGGCTCCCATAACCCAATATGTGCTGCACGATTGGAGTAATTCCATGCAACCATTCTATACATTTTGTTATTCCCTGCCTTAAACTTCATGTTCTTAATATCACTCATCTTCAGAAAAAAATGATGTCAATTGTGTTCTGCACAGCCTTTATATATACATACATAATGCAAAAGAAGGCAGGTTTTCTGTAAATAACAACTAAGACTTATGGTAACGAATTTTTTCGTTTATTCAGTTCATACAGATAAAGTATAGTTCTTGAGATTAAATTCAGTTCTTGGAGTACACTATGCCTCTCGAGGTACAATTTGACTCTGCTATTCCAATGCAGAGATACTTTTAACTTACATGCTTCAATAGTAGCACTGGCTGAGAATATTTTATTTTACAATTTTTTCCAAGTTGCATTGGATGAGAATGTTTAAAAATTTTCCACTTATGTAAATCTTCACTAAAAACTACTGTAGAGATACTTTTTTTACTACTACAACTAAATTTCAAAGTCCCAGTGGAGCAGCTTTTACAGTAATTCTGATCGACTGTGTGCACTTAGAGACTTACTTCCACAGCCCCAACGGCAAAGGTTTTTACAAAAATTCTGATGGGCTGTGAGATATGTCGTTATATGCACTTAAAAACAACTCTGACTGGGATGGCTAGCAGCAGGTGAAAATTTAAAAAAATACTAATCCATTTACGAGACACACATGGTAATTGGATATTAATGAAGTCGAAAATACATAAACAATATGTACATGTATGCACAAACAATATGTATATGCATAAAAATACATATATATAATTTATGAATTTTTAACTTTTTTAAAACGTTTTGACACACGTGTTGTGGGTATGTATATATATTTCTTTTTTATTATTTTTCCACACATGTACATAGTACACATAAATAAATATTTTTATGACTCAACGCGCGCACACACACACACACACACACACACACACACACACACACACAATTTCTTACACTATCGTAAAAGGCTCATTCTACTACTCTACAGATTTTCTCTCTTTAAATGAATTTTATCCATAGTTGACGTTGTCGAACTCCGTGACTGTTCCTCTATCGGGTGTAGAAAAATATCCGCTACCAGTCACAATAAATAATTTTCTCTCTTTCTCTCTCTTTCCCTCTCCCTCCCTCCCTCCCTCTCTCTCTCTCTCTCTCTCTCTATCTCTCTCTCTCTCTCTCTTTCTATCACTCTTTCTCCCAATCTCATTCCATCGGAGCCCCTCACCCAGTCTCATGCTACAAGTGAGAAATGTGGGTGTGGGAAAGTTTCAGTCCAGTCGTCACAAATGATCCTTTTATCGACATGAGGCGACAGGCCGATTTTAGACTGCAACATGCATGTCCTCTCGATCGAATACTAGTTTGCCATACCAAATGGTTCGGATGTGGGGCAGCACCGCGATATAGAGGGCTCTCGATGCCATACGACGCACACCCTTAGCCTGGCTTTGGGTGGCACCTTCCAATGCGTGACATGCGCACATTTTTGATCACAGACCTACAAACTTCGCAGTCGGCAATTCAATCGCCTTGTCTTTAATAAGGCCGATAACCTCCTTTTTCTGAGGAACAATAACATAAGGATTATCCGTCGTGTATAAGGACGTGCCGAATTCATTACCGTGATGTCTCGTTACTTCATATGGATTGCAGTTCTTCACCCAATAGATGAAGCTATCTCTATGCATATAAAGTAATTTAAAATCTGCGTTATGAGTTTTCGCAAACTCATAACGAAAGCGATAGAAATGTAGTTTAGATAGGTCTAGTATGCACATCCCCACAAAAACATGTTTTGTAAACTCTACCGCAATCTTCGCTATCTCCACACCAACGATGTTCTTACAGAATATGATGACCCACTTAAAATTTGGTGTGGCATTGTACTTTCTTACGCCACATCGCCCATACCATTCGGTTCCAATCAAAATTTCGCTTCGTTCCCTCAAGTTCTCCATTCTTTTGCCGAGATTTGAATTACTCTTTGATCTATAAAAATCTGCCTCAAAGTCACATCACACGCAAGCTCTCTGTCTAGCATTGAAATCAATATACTCCATAATCCAGAAGGACTGCGTAAAGGAGATAGCCCATGTGATTGTAAACTGAGACACTGCTGGAAATTACGTTGATGGATAATGTATCTGTCCTTATTCTCCAGCATTATCAGTTTTGAGGTGGAGCCCCATCGCGGAATTACAATGGTGTCCAAAATTAAAGCAACAAACGGAAATTTAGCACGGTTGTGTTTATTTTGCTACAAAACTATGTAAACAGGTGACAGAGAAGTGCCGGCCGGTGTGGCCGAGCGGCTCTAGGCGCTTCAGTCTGGAACCGCGCGACCACTACTGTCGCAGGTTCGAATCCTGCCTCGGACATGGATGTGTGTGACGTGCTTAGGTTAGTTACGTTTAAGTAGTTTTAAGTTCTAGGGGACTGTTGACCTCAGATGTTAAGTCCCATAGTGCTCAGAGCCATTTTTGACAGTGAAGTGGAAACAAAGAATACAGAATGTAAACAACCGCAACATGCACAACGGTGGACAAAAATGGTTTCAAAATTTTTCATTTTAACGGATTTGCACACGCATTCCGACAACTGGTTAAAGTTGGGTTATGCTCATATGGTATGAGGCTTTCCCAGAGATGGGGAGGGGGGAGGGTTCACTGGGGGCCGAACCGCACAATAACCCTCGATTCGGTGTGAGACGGCAGTGAGGTGGGGTAGACTGCTGTGGCCTGTTGTGGGATTGTGAACCACTGAGGGCTACGGCGGGACGAAGCCTCTCCGTCGTTTCTAGGTCCCCAGTTCCATACACACTACACAATGGGGTGTGACCATCCCTGACGGAAATACGACGATAGGACATTCTGTGAATGTCATAAATCTCATGTTCAGGTAGTAACACCTATTCTTCTTGCAGGTCTGCTCGCAAGTGTTCGAGAGTGGTTGGTGGATGCTGACGTGATGCAACCCATTTCCCTAGTGCATCTCATACATGATCCATGTGATTCAAATCGGCAGAGCGAGCAGGTCGCGCCATGCGTGCAAAATTCTTCGTTTCCTAGAAAACATCTATCGCCTCTGCTTGATGCAATTGAGTATTATCGTCCATCGATCAGACATTTGGGACCGCAGCTCCTCGCAACAACGCACAAGGGGTTAAAAGATCTCATCACGATACCTGACAGCAGCCAAACTTTGCCGATTCACTGTTACAATTGCATGAAAATGAGTTCGAGTGGAATATAATCCCTGTCCACACCATTAGGGATCCTCCTCGATATCGCTCAGTTTTCATACTGTTTGGCTCCCAAAATCCTGCTCGACGTTCGCTCTAGATGCGAATTCGTCGAGAATCACTCTCCAGACCAAATTGTGACTAATATGTTAAAAGAACATTGGCCCACCGTTCGAACGCCCAATCTAGATGTTCCCTTATGTGAATAAAGTTCACAGGTATGCATATAGCAGGTCTTCAGTAATAAACGCCACCCACCCGAAGCCTTCTGTACACCGTTTGCTTCGATACAACACGCCTAGTGGACGCTGCAAATTCAAATGCCATTTGCCGTGCAGTATTAAGGGGAGACCGTCGGACTCTTACAGCCAAATAATGATCTTCTCATCCTGATGTCACATGTGGCCAGCCCTGCCCTGGTCTTTGGGACACAATTTCGCTCTGTATAAACTGTCGCCTCATGCGAGCAACAACGCTCTTCCCATGGCCCTCCACTGCAGAGAGTCTGGTTGGTACCTTCTCTGTGCCATAGTGTACTGTCTGCGTCTGTGTATGCAAGGATTTTGGCTTGTGGATGCGGGACTAATTGGCAAACACTACACCATTTGATAGGTGCCCTGACATCATTGCTGGCATACGTGTCCGTCGACCAAAATGCCATATTCCATGGAGAACACAATCATACAGACGTCTGTTGACGGATTGTATCATTATATTGTGAATTAGACACGTGATAGGGAAATAGCAGTTTGTTGCTTTAATTTTGGACAGCAGTGTAGTTGTTTTGGCACAGCGACAAATCGGCGTGCGCATCATGCAAACTAATAAAGTATGTGAGTTCTGCCTCCACTAAATTCCCTACATCAGAATCAGCTGCCATACCCACCATGATTTTTCCACCTAATCCCTTGTATTCGTCTTTGGGCGCCCATCAGAACTCACCAATCGGCAGTGATTGTAGCATGGCGTGCCTGTAAACGTTATTTACAGCTAAATGCATTATGTAACTCTAATCAAGAGATACACTGAACCTGTCTCCCATCCATGGGTTATTTGCCTTCCTGTGCCTATGGACACATTGGCAAGGTTTCCCATTAATCTCTCACTCAAAGAAAAGAACCATGTCAGCATCGGTCAATAATTCAATGCTGCACTTCGATTTCTTGAGCGTTGCGTCCCAAGACAACCCAGGTGCCATGTAATAAAAGACAGGATCCAGAGAAAATGTGGTCATGCATAGACTCCGGAATTTCTCAAAAACGCCCACAAGCAAGAGCACGTCTGTGTCCATGTAAAGCCGTGCGCATTCTCCTAAAGTGGAGATACTGAATTCCCGCCAGACATTCACGGCATGCTCATACTCAGCATCCGTTATGGCATCGCCTGTGAGGTTTCCGGAGAATGCAGCTATGTCAGCTAGCCTGGTTTCGATGAGATTTTATATACTATCCATATAGTCATTTGGGAAAATCTCCTTCCTAATCACAAGTTGAAACTTTTCATCGTCGGGAAATGCAGCTGGAGTGATATGCATATCTCTGCGAGGTAGAGTTTCGACGACTTTCTGGAGTATGTCTGCATAAAACGTAGAGTATCAAGTCTTGGCGTCATTCGTTTGGAGACTAAAATGTAGTTCTCGCAGCTCTCAGGTAGGACAATAACCTGATCTTTCTCCTATCCGAAGTCGGCCAAGTGCTCAATAAGAAAGTGAGGGTCATACCCACTTAAATTGTGGAAGAATGTGAGTATGTGACTTGGTAAGCGGTACTTCAAATTGCACATATTGTGAGCTACGCTTCCCCATAAGATGACAGTGGTACCTACGAGGAGTTTCTACTTTTCTATCTGACGGTAGCCTACAAATATGACAGTAAACCGTGTTATTGTACAAATCTTTAGTCGCTTTCGATTTAGTCATGGGAACGTTGTAGATGTAAAGCTCATCAACCGTCCATGGAAGTTTTTCGAGCTCAGTGAGCAGTGAAACTGCAGGATCATCCCCGACATAAGATTTGTAGCGGTTAAGACTCGAATCATAGGATTGTACAATTTGGTACACTGCCGCATATGGTACTTTCTTCTGCAAAGTTGGTGTGTGAGATCGTGGGGTAACCTTCACAGCGGGCCACAGGAGAGTGGAGGCGTTCGAAGTCAGCATGCACTACAGACAGGCATCATTCCAGGTGATGACCATTATTAAACTTTACGAATTTGTCTTCCTCAGTGGCCATAATAACACACACCTGGTCCTTGCAAGCGCAGTGTACTAGATGCTCTGCTAATAACTTGTCTGAGGGAATGGCACTGAAGCAATTTAAACAAAGATTTTTATGTTCATGTTTACTCAACCGAGAGAATAGGAGTAGCATGTTTACATGCATCTAACGCTCACTGGAAAATTTTGAGAAACGGAGGTCGCTGACGACACAGTATGCTTGTCCTGCTCGTCTGATTTGTGTTTCTTCTCTAGCACTTAAACATAAACTGATATTTCTGTATTCTGCGCCCAAAATTTAGGTATGTCCTCGATTTTTACGGGAATTCGATAGGCGAAAGTTATAACACCCATGAATATTATCACCCACATCGAATGTACTGAGACGCTCAGGATTATCTCTGTAGTTGTATTTTAACTCGCAAGCCAGGATTGACTATGCAAAACAAGACTGATCCTTTCTATTTTCGACATTATCTAGTGTCTTCTTATTAGCTATATCCATAGGCAGCTTAATACAGCTAGACCCTCCATTTACCCGATCATAGAGATGAGTATGGATGTCCAGATGTAGTATTCGACTACTTTAACTGACCTTCTCACTTCCATCTCAGATACCCACGCCGGCACTCAAGACGGATTCAAGAAACCACACGGCGATTGACGTGCTCTGTGTTATCACGCAATATTTTCCCCAAAGATAATGAAGACGTGTCTCTTCAATGCTAGAGGCAACTTTGGAGTGGTTCGATAGTTCGACACAGAGCACCACACGGCATTTAATGGTGGGATACCATAGATCATTGACTACTTTGACGAGGTCCATTTCCACGATAGGAAGGCACTTCCTGAGAAACCTGCCAGAGTCGCGGTACCCTCCTGCCGGATTCTTTATCTTTGTGAACGAGATTCACTCCTCAAAGGCGTCTGCAGTCACCAAGTATTCTAACTCTGGAATGATGTCACTGACCTGATGTCGTTCAGTAAAAGGACGTGAGAGGGAATTGCGCTGAGCGGTTCTAGGCGCTTCAGTCTGGAACCGCGCGACCGCCACGGTCGCAGGTTCGAATCCTGCCTCGGGCATCGATGTGTGTGATTTCCTTAGGTTGGTTAAGTTTACGTAGTTCTAAGTTCTAGGGGACCGATGGCCTCAGATGTTAAATCCCATAATGCTCAGAGCCATTTGAACCATTTCAGGGAACTGCCACTAGCCACAGGATCATCTCTTATAATGCTACTACTACAGGGTGATGAGATGCATCCTGTTGATGACTGAGCCGGCGACGTGTACAGGGGTAAATGCCGAGGCACACATACCTACCGTTGCCAGCGAGGGTGAACTGTCAGAGCCAGAGTAGGATGAGGTGGCGTCAGTGAGGGCCAGTGGAAACACCCTGGTTGCGGCGACAGGGTCCTTTATGCTGCTGCTGCTGTGTCTGGTGCGTGCTGGAGCCTTCACCACCGCCAGGTTGAGGGTGGGAGATCGTTGCTGTTCTTCTTCTTCCCCCGACTTAACCACCCACTGATGCCAGGAGGTACGCGATGGTGCGAGGGCCGGAGCTGCAGCGGCCACAGCTGATGCCACTGCCTCTCGTGCAGCCGCCAGTGGTGATTTGAAAGTATATTTAGAGACATATTCAGGTGGATTTCGGTAACTCCTGAAGCAGCCCATGCTCAAAGACAAGGGAAGGATAAGGTAAATCCTACAGAAGCACGCGAAATGTGTCTGGTTGATCTCACAAGTGTGCCACGATCTTTTTAGAATCTGTGTTCAAATGTGGCGGTTTACATCGCAAAACTGAAGCAAACTACCGCTCAGTGATCTTTTTGAAACTGTATCTAGAGACATATCCAATTGGATTTAGTAACTCCTGAAGCAGCTTGTGCTCAAAGACAAGGGGAGGATTTGGTATTCCCCACAAAAGCGCAGGAATTGTCTCAGGGATTGTTTCACAAATGTGTCGTAATCACTTCTTATAGAGTCCGTGTTCAAGTGTGTTAGTGGTATTCCTCAGGATAAAACATTTATTTGTGTCGGAAACGCAAATTGTTTAAATATTCTTGCATCATCTACAAAGTTCTTTCTCTTCTCACTCTCTTTGTGCAGTGGCACACTTAGCTCCTGTACCATCTTCAAGACATATGTGACAATATTTCGCACATTAAACATCAGATGTAATAACTCTTGAAGCAGTTCGTATTCAATGACAAGGGTCATTCGTGCGCCAGGGGTGAGGTGCGAGGCTGTGAGTATTTCCAATGCGACAGGAAGTACTTTGCACGCGGCCACCCCTGCGGCCACCGCGTAGTGGTACCGTGAGCCTGGCGCATGGCCTTTGGGGCAGGGAGTGCGTGCATCGGAGTGGGTGAACATCTTGCCTCTTGAGCTTCGGAAGGCTGAATGGACTTGTCGAATGATCTCCAGTTACAGCACATGTATTTATATGTATGGGTCACGACGTATAACTTAGCCTCATCCTGCTTTATCTTCATTATTTGATAAAGCACATTCACCTTTTTCATACATTCATCAAATACAATCACTTTTCAAACACCATGTGGATGACTATGGACACAGTCATCAGCTGTCTGATTCAGATGATATACCCATTAAACTCCTCTTTCTCCACCACAGACATATCATCCACAGTACACACAGTGCACACAGTAGACATTTACGCCTGCCCTCCCAGTCCAGCAATTAGATACAAACTGAGCGAATTTCCCGCCATTTTTTCCCCGGCCGTCATCTTGGATTATGTCACAGGAGGGGAGGGGGAGGGGAGGACTAACAGCGCCCTCTGGTCGTGGTGTTGTGAACTAGATCAGTTGGACTCTGGACCTGAAGGTGAACATGCTGGATGGAGCTACTGTCTATGACAACTCAAATTATTTAAATAAACAATCTACCGCAGTGCATGTAAAATAAAGAATTTCGTGTATCATATCCAGCAGCTCAGCATAGACTGAGTCCTGTTCCCGCAGGGAAGGTGGTGGAGTTAGGTTCAAATAGCTCTGTGCACTATGCGACTTAACTTCTGAGGTCATCAGTCGCCTAGAACTTAGAACTACTTAAACCTAACTAACCTAAGGACATCACACACATCCATGCCCGAGGCAGGATTCGAACCTGCGACCGTAGCGGTCACTCGGTTCCAGACTGCAGCGCCTAGAACCGCACGGCCACTCCGGCCGGCGGTGGTGTTAGGTTAGTGGAGGAAGCCCAGTTGACCTTGTAAAATTAGGGTGACGTCACTGTCGTTCCACTACTTTCAGGATGAATATAGTCCTGTTATTTTATTTTACATTTTTTAATTCTATTAGTAGACAACTTGCAGTAGTAATACGTGTACATCTTCACTGGTAATATGTATATGTTCCCCTGCAACTACCCCTCCGCCTACTGGTTCACCACCGTAGATATTCGATTGACGACTCAGTATACCGTTAGTGTTAGGGGAATTTACATTCTTTTATTAATATCTTCTCTGTATCAATGTTTCGTCCACATGTGTCCAAAAAATGGATCAAATGGCTCTGAGCACTATGGGACTTAACATCTTTGGTCATCAGTCCCCTAGAACTTAGAACTACTTAAACCTAACTAACCTAAGGACATCACACACATCCATGCCCGAGGCAGGATTCGAACCTGCGACCGTAGCAGTCGCGCGGTTCCGGACTGAGCGCCTAGAACCGCTAGACCACCGGCTACATGTGTCCCTCTACATTCCTTACCAGTAGGTATTTTAATCTTAATTCTGATTAAATTGGTACTGTAACGCGTTTTGTGACTATCGAAGCTACGACTTCACTTAGCCGGGCCTATCTTTTGGCGCATGCGTGACAAGGCGGTATGCTCTTGAATTATTCCCGAGTTATCTGTACATGCTTTGCTGTGGACCAGGCCGCTCCGCGCACGTTCTCTCACCGCTGCTTGTGTGAGAGCTGTTTATTGTTGGGGGTTCTTCGTATGGGTTTTCAGTTTGTCGTGGGTATGACTATGATGCTAATTCTTTAGCAATTTGATCGGTTTCTTAGGATCCCTGTTTGTTCTGGGTTACATCTCACATGTAGCCCATTGTCAAATTTTTTGATGGCTGCATTTTTACGTTGTAACAAGAATAATTATAGGGAATTTCTGTGTTTTGTTGAGGGACAGCTTCCTGTTCTTCATAACGTAATAAAATACAGGGTTATTACAAATGATTGAAACAATTCCACAGCTCTACAATAACTTTATTATTTGAGATACACTCCTTGAAATTGAAATAAGAACACCGTGAATTCATTGTCCCAGGAAGGGGAAACTTTATTGACACATTCCTGGGGTCAGATACATCACATGATCACACTGACAGAACCACAGGCACATAGACACAGGCAACAGAGCATGCACAATGTCGGCACTAGTACAGTGTATATCCACCTTTCGCAGCAATGCAGGCTGCTATTCTCCCATGGAGACGATCGTAGAGATGCTGGATGTAGTCCTGTGGAACGGCTTGCCATGCCATTTCCACCTGGCGCCTCAGTTGGACCAGCGTTCGTGCTGGACGTGCAGACCGCGTGAGACGACGCTTCTTCCAGTCCCAAACATGCTCAATGGGGGACAGGTCCGGAGATCTTGCTGGCCAGGGTAGTTGACTTACACCTTCTAGAGCACGTTGGGTGGCACGGGATACATGCGGACGTGCATTGTCCTGTTGGAACAGCAAGTTCCCTAGCCGGTCTAGGAATGGTAGAACGATGGGTTCGATGACGGTTTGGATGTACCGTGCACTATTCAGTGTCCCCTCGACGATCACCAGTGGTGTACGGCCAGTGTAGGAGATCGCTCCCCACACCTTGATGCCGGATGTTGGCCCTGTGTGCCTCGGTCGTATGCAGCCCTGATTGTGGCGCTCACCTGCACGGCGCCAAACACGCATACGACCATCATTGGCACCAAGGCAGAAGCGACTCTCATCGCTGAAGACGACACGTCTCCATTCGTCCCTCCATTCACACCTGTCGCGACACCACTGGAGGCGGGCTGCACGATGTTGGGGCGTGAGCGGAAGACGGCCTAACGGTGTGCGGGACCGTAGCCCAGCTTCATGGAGACGGTTGCGAATGGTCCTCGCCGATACCCCAGGAGCAACAGTGTCCCTAATTTGCTGGGAAGTGGCGGTGCGGTCCCCTACGGCACTACGTAGGATCCTACGGTCTTGGCGTGCATCCGTGCGTCGCTGCGGTCCGGTCCCAGGTCGACGGGCACGTGCACCTTCCGCCGACCACTGGCGACAACATCGATGTACTGTGGAGACCTCACGCCCCACGTGTTGAGCAATTCGGCGGTACGTCCACCCGGCCTCCTGCATGCCCACTATACGTCCTCGCTCAAAGTCCGTCAACTGCACATACGGTTCACGTCCACGCTGTCGCGGCATGCTACCAGTGTTAAAGACTGCGGTGGAGCTCCGTATGCCACGGCAAACTGGCTGACACTGACAGCGGCGGTGCGCAAATGCTGCGCAGCTAGCGCCATTCGACGGCCAACACCGCGGTTCCTGGTGTTTCCGCTGTGCCGTGCGTGTGATCATTGCTTGTACAGCTCTCTCGCAGTGTCCGGAGCAAGTATGGTGGGTCTGACACACCGGTGTCAATGTGTTCTTTTTTCCATTTCCAGGAGTGTATTTTCACAATGCTTTGCACACACATACAAAAACTCAAAAAGTTTTTTAGGCATTCACAAATGTTCGATATGTGCCCCTTTAGTGATTCGGCAGACATCAAGCCGATAATCAAGTTCCTCCCACACTCGGCGCAGCATGTCCACATCAATGAGTTCGAAAGCATCGTTGATGCGAGCTCGCAGTTCTGGCACGTTTCTTGGTAGAGGAGGTTTAAACACTGAATCTTTCACATAACCCCACAGAAAGAAATCGCATGGTGTTAAGTCGGGTGAGCGCGGAGGCCATGACATGAATTGCTGATCATGATCTCCACCACGACCGATCCATCGGTTTTCCAATCTCCTGTTTAAGAAATGGCGAACATCATGATGGAAGTGTGGTGGAGCACCATCCTGTCGGTCTCCAGTTGTGGCATGAGCCAATTTTCCAGCATGTCCAGTTACACGTGTCCTGTAACGTTTTTTTCGCAGAAGAAAAAGGGGTCGTAAACTTTAAACCGTGAGATTGCACAAAACACGTTAACGTTTGGTGAATTGCGAATTTGCTGCACGAATGCGTGAGGATTCTCTGCCGCCCAGATTCGCACATTGTGTCTGTTCACTTCACCACTAAGAAAAAATGTTGCTTCATCACTGAAAACAAGTTTCGCACTGACGCATCCCTTCCATGAGCTGTTGCAACCGCGCCGAAAATTCAAAGCGTTTGACTTTGTCATCGGGTGTCAGGGCTTGTAGCAATTGTAAACGGTAAGGCTTCTGCTTTGGCCTTTTCCGTAAGATTTTCCAAACTGTCGGCTGTGGTACGTTTAGCTCCCTGCTTGCTTTATTCGTCGACTTCCGCGGGCTACGCGTGAAACTTGCCCGCACGTGTTCAACCGTTTCTTCGCTCACTGCAGGCCGACCCGTTGATTTCCCCTTACAGAAGCATCCAGAAGCTTTAAACTGCGCATACCATCACCGAATGGAGTTAGCAGTTGGTGGATCTTTGTTGAACTTCGTCCTGAAGTGTCGTTGCACTGTTATGACAGTCTGATGTGAGTGCATTTCAAGCACGACATACGCTTTCTCGGCTCCTGTCGCCATTTTGTCTCACTGCGCTCTCGAGCGCTCTGGGGGCAGAAACCTGAAGTGCGGCTTCAGCCGAACAAAACTTCATGAGTTTTTCTACGTATCTGTAGTGTGTCGTGACCATATGTCAATGAATGGAGCAACAGTGAATTTATGAACTCGCTTCAATCATTTTTAATAACCCTGTATTTTGTGGCATAGTTTACCTTATGTAGGTTAATACAAGACTCGTTTAGGTCAATAGTTTGGTACCTGAGGATGTGACTTTATAGTCACGAAACTGGTTGTGAACCAGTAGGAGATTTACTACGTATAAATATTTTCACGGCATCTGTTGCGGTTGCTTATTTTTTATTCATATCCCACCAGATCGTTTATTGATACGTGGGCGCCGGTATGACCATCAGAATCAGAAGCGGGACTAATCGCTGGACACTACAGAACGCCACTAAGTGGGCTTCTTGAATCTGGTTCTACACCGTGCAAGTCTCCGCGGCGTTGGTTCGAGGCATCCGTTGTGTAACTCTTCCCAGTTCCGCCAGCACAGGTGAATCAGTGTGATTGTGTAAGCACAAATTCCTGGTAGAGACACATATTTCTGCGATAATTTTAATAGTTTCCCATGTTCTCCAAAGTAGAAATTCAGTAACCTTATAATTAGTAACAACGATGCACTCCTTGGAGCAGTGCTCATGTGTTAAAGTACGGCACTGTCGTCTTAAGGTGGAACTAAGACCCTATAACTGTTTATTGAACATTATGGTTACTTTAACGGTTTAATACAGTATCATGCCTACAGTTCTTACAAACGATATTGCACAAAACATTAAATGCGGTTACCATGACTGTCATTATTGTGGCTAAAACATAAAAATTTGAAATGCAACATTTTCTTCTCAAAGTGAAGGAAACTGTAATCATTTTCATTCGGATTTAGTACGGCTACACTCATAGCTTTTTCGTGTCCCTTATCCCACATGGGAACAGCTGCTGGAAAGGCTGCCAGTGTCAGCGGTAAGTTACGCAAGGTGCCCGGAGTCAAATCGCCGCTCTGGGTAATTAGGAGGCTATTTATTGGTGGCGGCCGTGACATGCGGCACGCCTTATCGCATGCGGGACTGACGCCGCCGCGAACCGCGACCGGCGGCGGCTTGGTGTCACGTGCCGTGCTAACAACAGCCATTGTCTAGGCAAGGCCACAACTTATTCTGCTTCCACCGCATCACACACCCTCACCGCCGGCGCTCGATGAACACTACAAATTACAGGCGGGATCGCAACCCCTGCTAAAAATCCCGTGGCTACAGTGGCAGGACATTAGGTTTCTTTGCTACCGTCGTGCTCACAAACAGGTAGCTAGAAATACTACGCAGGCACCCGTATTTCTGAATACATGGTCTTTTATCCGTGGTCACCCGTCTCTGGGACTATTTGGATTTAATCGTTACGTTGTTTAACACATTACCGTTTTATTCATCTCAACTGCCTCCAGCATTTTGTGTAACACAGTGGCCAAAGATTGAGAGATTTTAATCATCATACCATTTAATAATACATTCTGTAACACTCGCCGCCCTACGTTCCCTCTCCATCTTTATTCTTTTGAATTCATTACCACTAAGCACATTATGTTCAGCAGCCGCAGTAGCTGATGAGTATGCACTGGTGTTCAGTTACATTCACTAAATAGTTTTCTCCCTGTCTTTCTGAGGTATAGTACTACATCTTTGATTTTTCAACTGGGAGGCCGCGAAAGCCTAATGAAATTTGTCATGCGTTTTTCTACTTTATTCTTTTCCCGATTTACATTCTCCTACAAAATTCATCCCCATTCTGATATATTCTTTCTACTGTGTGACGTAGTAAATCACCATCACTTGCCTCTCTAATCAATACAATAGCAACACCTGCTACACGCCTACCTGAAGGTACTATCGTTATGCCATAATATCCTGGCTAAAAGACTTCCCCTTCTTTTCAGTTCACTTAGCCAAGCACTTCGTGTCAGTGCTACTGAGCGAGATTGTGTAACGATTAAAGCAAAAAAAAAAAAAAAAATCGCATTCGAGAAGACAGGACATCGAATTCCTGTCAAGTAGTCCTGATTTAGGATTTCCATCATTCCGCAAATTTCTTTGAGGTGAATGCCAAGGTCACCACAGAAACACAATTCTGTGTTACGCTCGTAGAAGCAGCATTTCGGGAACAAGAGCTCTGTAGCTCCTGCAGTATGCATTTAGATTGAAGCACTTATGATAGAGGCTAAGGAAATCTGCAGAACCTCGGGAGCATATTCAGTTACAGACTGAAGTAAACTCTTTGTCTCTAAATCGCTTTAGTGGCAATAAGGGGTAACAGATTTGCAAACGGGACTAGCAGGCGAATACAGTCACGCGCAGAATATCTGTTGTGAAAACATTGCACAGCTCGATTACGATATCAGTACGAAGATGGGTAATTTATTTAATTTAAAGACAAACCACTTTTCGGAAGGTATCATGTCCTTACCAATTCTTAACAGTATTATGCCACTGGCACACTCATAAATAAGGAAGCAGCAAACAAAGATTGTCACACATATTAGACTCGCCACTATACAGGGTGATAGTGTGATGATGTCACAGACTTTCAGGGAAGGCTGAGAACAGCAAGAAAATGCTAGTAAACATGGGTTCTAAAATACATACTGTAAGACCTATGAACACTTGTTTATCGTCGACCCTGCAAAACAAATCTTTTCTGCTGCAAGCTCTTTGGTTTCTTTATTTTTGAAAGAGGTATTATCGACCAAAAGCCAACAGCTTTGCCGCACCTGTAACACCAGTTCCAGTTAGATCGCCGAGGTTAAGTGCTGTCAGGCTTGGCTAGAACTTGGATGCGTGACAATCCGGGTCTGCCGAGTGCTGTTGGCAAGCAGGGTTCACTCAAATCTCGTACGGCCAACTGAGCAACTACCTGACTGAGAAGTCGCTGCTCTGTTCACGAAAACTGACAACGGCCGGGAGATCTGTTACATATACAGGTTGGCTGGCAGCTTTTCGAGGAGCTCTTTGCGGTGTGGGGGAGTAGCCATGTATGTGAAAAACGGCGTCCCATTTGAGTCAATTGATGTTTCAAAGTACTGCACTGAAAAGGTGTTTGAATGTTGTGCAGGTGTGGTTAAATTTAACGGAGCTAAACTTATAACTGTTGTTATTTATACACTCCTGGAAATTGAAATAAGAACACCGTGAATTCATTGTCCCAGGAAGGGGAAACTTTATTGACACATTCCTGGGTTTAGATACATCACATGATCACACTGACAGAACCACAGGCACATAGACACAGGCAACAGAGCATGCACAATGTCGGCACTAGTACAGTGTATATCCACCTTTCGCAGCAATGCAGGCTGCTATTCTCCCATGGAGACGATCGTAGAGATGCTGGATGTAGTCCTGTGGAACGGCTTGCCATGCCATTTCCACCTGGCGCCTCAGTTGGACCAGCGTTCGTGCTGGACGTGCAGACCGCGTGAGACGACGCTTCATCCAGTCCCAAACATGCTCAATGGGGGACAGATCCGGAGATCTTGCTGGCCAGGGTAGTTGACTTACACCTTCTAGAGCACGTTGGGTGGCACGAGATACATGCGGACGTGCATTGTCCTGTTGGAACAGCAAGTTCCCTTGCCGGTCTAGGAATGGTAGAACGATGGGTTCGATGACGGTTTGGATGTACCGTGCACTATTCAGTGTCCC